>NC_136062.1:87111323-88578823 GCF_964261635.1 Lissotriton helveticus | reverse complement strand
GGAGCCAGTGCAGGCCTCTCAGGTGGGGTGTGATGTGGCTGCGTCGGGGGACGTCGAGGATCAGTCGTGCCGAGGCGTTCTGGATTTGTTTAAGTCGTCTAAGGAGCTTGGTTGTTGTTCCTGAGTAGAGGGCGTTCCCGTAGTCGAGTCTGCTGGTGATGAGGGCCTGGGTGACGGTTTTTCTCGTGTCGGGAGGGATCCATTTGAAGATCCTGCGGAGCATGCGGAGGGTGTTGAGGCAGGACGTGGAGACGGCGTTGACTTGCCTGGTCATGGAGAGGGTGGAGTCGAGGATGACCCCCAGGTTGCGTGTGTGGTCTGTGGGTTTTGGGGCTGTGTCTAGCGATATGGGCCTCCAAGAGTCGTCCCAGGCTGATGGGGTGGGTCCGAGAATGAGGACCTCCGTCTTGTCTGAGTTCAAACAAAAGTAAATTAGACAATGTCTGGTACTAATGTGTGCACAGAGAAATTCTCCCCACTTATATACTCTGATCGCTCAAAATCGTGTTGTTGTGCTCAACCTCTTAGGGACACACTGTCTACAAGTCCCTCACCATACTATACATCCTCAAAATGAAAGAAGGAGCACAAGCAATATAAATAATACATATAGCCAATACAATTTACACAAGTAAAGTTGGGAGGTCTTTCTCCCCAAAAAAGTTTTCCAACGAAGTAGTTCAATTCTTTTAGATTTTTATTCAGAATATCTTGTTGGTGACAGTCAGCATCCAACCATAATTCAATACATGTATCATTCGATCAACAGCCAACGCGTTTCATCACCACATGGGACATCATCAGGGCTGTAAACATGAAAGAAAATATAATAATGTATTATAAACTCAATAAATCTGATTGTTCTAAAAAAAAAAAAAACATATAATTTTCCTCGTTAGCAATCTATTACATCTGCCTATTGAACAATCTAAACGAAAAAGCCATAACCTATACATTTCAATAAGAAATCAGACCGTGGAGAACATTTAGAATCTCTCAATAAATACGAGAAAAATTAGAATTAGATGACTCATTATTTACCATCTCTTTATACGGCTTGGGTACAGTATGCATAATGTGTCATATTATTTCAAATACTTTTAAACATTCATGGCTTATTCAATCAATTGTAGGGATACACTTCTGTCTGGGTCCTCCTATATATACATCATAAACATCTGTGAACAAAGCTCATCCTGTTCAAAAATTCAAATTATAAAGATAGAGCTAGGGCATGCTCACCTCTTATAAATCATTCAGGGAGTCTAAGTCCTCAGTCGCCCTTGTTGACTCTGTCCGTTCTAAAGTGCACTACTTTCTCCACTTAGAGACTTATGAACTGCAAATTCAACAGAGCAAATAATACATATAATAAGTTCTCGTCATCTCCTTTCACCTTTATTTATGTGTACAACAGGCTCTATACTGAAACTGAAATTTAAACTGTTTATAAACCCTCTCAGAATAAATGTGAAGACACATATTGTGTATCTAAGCAGAACACAATCTTCAGCATATCCCTTAGTCACTATTACTGATTACATACCTATAAAGAACTTCGAGTCCTTATTCCTTATCGTGAATACGAAATCTTATCTCATATCCTTTCTATGGAACCCCATACATCATTCTGTCCCTGAAAAACCAATATAGGCAAAACCATAAGTCCATTGTACTGCTCAGAAAATGATTCCCCTAATCTTAAACAATATTAAAAAGCGGTAACATATTACCTAAACTCATACACAACTCCCAGGTAGGATACCTGAAAAACCGCATGTCCCATGACAACACCAGACTACTATGCCATATAATCAACCACTCGGCCCAGAGCAGTAAAGCTGCCGTAATGATAGCCCTAGACGCCGAAAAAGCGTTCGATAGAGTCTCATGGCCCTTTTTAGATCGATGCATGGAGAAATTCGGGCTAGGACCCAACTACAGGAAAATGGTGATGGCACTTTACAACAGCCCCAAGGCACGTGTGGTAGTGAACGGCGGCACCTCAAACATACTAAACCTAGGCAGAGGCACGCGACAGGGCTGTCCACTCTCACCTGGCCTCTTCCTATTGGCAATAGAACCGCTCCTAACAATGATACGAACGAACGAAGACATAGCAGGAGTGCCGATAGGAGGGGAAAAATTTAAGCTAGCGGCGTATGCGGATGATGTCTTAATAATGACTGAAGACCCTGAGAGATCTATCAAGGCACTGACAGACACAATCGACAGGTACGCCCAGGTTTCAGGGTACAAACTCAACAAGGACAAATCAGAGTGCAAGCCCCTAAACATCCACACAACAAGCGCAGTACTAGGAACATCAGGCCTAGCGTGGCAAAATAAACCTATTAAGTACCTAGGCATTCTCTTTGAGAGGGACCTGAGTACGACGCTAGAACATAATGAACAGGCTATAATTCAGAAAATAAAGGCCAAAGTAGACGGGTGGTCACCCAAGTTCACAACTTGGTGGGGGAGGGTAGAAACAATAAAAATGATGCTCACACCAATGGTGAACTATATGCTAACCATGCTACCCCTAACCAACACAGATGACTTCCACAAAAAAGTAGACAGGATACTGAACGATTTCCTATGGAGAGGGAAGAAGGCCGGAATAAGCATGCAAAAACTTAGATTATCAAAGGAGCAGGGGGGACTAAACATAACAAACTTCAAACGATTCCACGAGGCATGCTTAGCTAGACAGGGACTGCATTGGCTGGACCCAAGACAGGACTACACACCGGCATGGCTAGCACTCGAGCAGGGGTTGCTAAAAGGTATGAAACCCATTACCCTCCTCACGGCCACCAAACACCCGGCAATCAAAAATAACCCGGTACTCAGGAACACAAAAGGAGCTCTGCTGAAAGTTGACAAACTTCTAAACACGAGCATCAAGGGAGGGTCCTTTGAATCCATCTGGCACAACCCAACCCTAAAATACAAGGGCAAGGTCCTAGACATGCACGATTGGTACAGCCAAGGAATATCCTTAGCCAGGGACCTTAAGAACAAGGGCACTGACGTAACATTCGACACCCTGAAGGGAGAGTACAGCCTAAATAGCGTAGAACTATACAACTTCCTGAAGATAAAAGTTGCAATAAGGAAGGCGAACCTCAGCACCCAGACACCCTCGATAATACAGCTGGCAAACAGCCTGAACACGCTAGGACACCAGGTAGCACACCTCTATAAGATCCTAGGCCCCAAACACACCAAACTTAATGACAAAGTCATAAACTTCTGGGGGGAGGCAGCAGGTCAAGCACTCAGCGAGGACGCTAAAGCCGAGCTATGGAGGTCCACGAGTCGGAAAAAGGTGACGGCCACACTGAACCAGACAAAATTCTGGCTGGTACACAAGGCATACTGGACACCGGCCCGATTAGCCACCGTAGGCATTAGAGACAGCGACGTATGCTGGAACTGCGGTAAAGAAAGGGGAGACTTAGAACACCTCCTACTGAAATGCTCAAGGACTTCTGGGGGAAGATCAGAACACTTATCCACGAAATCACAGGCATAGACATACACATAGACCTCACGAGCCTGGCCCTAGGGTTCACATCCCAGGCAATCACAAAAGCAGAAGATCGGGACCTCATTGATCTTCTGCTAACAGCCGCAGTCAAAATAGTCCTAACTAACTGGAAGGACACATCAACGGCGGCTCCACAGGCGTGGCTCAACTGGGTCACGTTCCTCAGGGGGGCGGACAACATCACAGCAAAACACACACCGAAAACGCACAAGCAGTCGACCATGTGGGGGTCCCTAGACCACTACCTGTCATCACACAAGCCACCGTAGGCGTGAGCAAGAGACATCTGAGGGCGCTTGCAAAACAGTTTTGTGATAACAGAACACCGTGCACATCTCCTACTTTATCTATACTCTCTCTCTGTTCCCCCGGGGCGCGGAGCACAAGATGATCGATTACAGAGACGCACAAATGCCATGGAACATCAAAGGACGGAATACGAACTATGAGAGCACGAACTGGAGGATAATCTCAAGAGCTCGAACTACCGCCCGCCCCCTTTTCTTTTCTTTTCTTTCTTCTCTTCTCTTCAGCCTGTTCTCTTCCTTCCTCTTTCACTCATGTATAAGCCTCGTCCATGTATGTAAATTTATATTTTTCTATATACAATAAAGAATTTCGGAAATAAAAAAAATAAAAAAGCGGTAACATACTTTGATAGTTCAATCATATCCATCCAAACACTATTCTCCCGAGTCCAAATCTATTTTAGCTTCCCTTCTTAGTTAAAGTCCATATTCTAAAATATAAAAAACAAACCAAAAAGATTGTCTCACTGGGGAGATTCAATGTTACAGTAATATATACTAAAACTACTGTCCCTCAGCCCTTCGTTCCTTCTTTAGATGACATACCTTGTGCCAAATAGGAAAGTAAAGATCACGGGTCTCGACGCAGGTCTGGCTTCTCGGCTCAATAAATCCGATCTGCAACTTAGACTCATCATTCCTAGGCTTTTAACTCCGTACTAGCCAATCAAAATACATCTCATCAAATACTGACCAATCCTCTTATTCACTACTCCAAAGACCATTTCCTCCCTGGATTAAGTAGCGTTTCCTAACTGGTCCGCTAATGACTTCTCACGCAAATCTACCAACACAACCAATTGAAGTGATTCCTTCCTTGAAGCCAATTATTTCCGGTTCTGAGTTCTCAACCAATCAAATTACATCATGTGAAATGGTAGCTAAAGTAGCGTTTCCTTTTAGGTCCGCTACTGCCGTCTTACTCGCATTTGGCATTTCGACCCATTGAAACCGTTCCTTGCGATAAACCAATTATTTCCGTTTCCGTATATTGCCTAAATACATGGTCGAACCACTGACACCCGTTTCCTCTATGGTCCGCAGTCACTACTGCCCCGAGTAACCAATAAGGGCCTATCTATCCCATTCTCTTGGTTGTCCATGTGTATTATCAGTTAAACACCCCGCTTCCATCTCCGCCTGCCATAACGGCATCGTGACTGTCTAGAGTGCGCGCTTAGTGCTGTTACATTATCAATCTAATACCTAAGCCTCCTTTGGTTTGAATCTTTCTCGTGTGAAAAAATGTTATATCTCTGAGTTTGAATTTTAGTAGATAAACAGTGAGAGAAATATAGAATAACCTCCTACTATATCACTAGATAGTTTCCTTTTCCGATTCTCCATTTGGAATGAGTTATTCATGTCCCTATTAACTCCCCTGTGCTTAGTGTACAAAATATCCAAGACTGACGCTTAAGATAACTAAGAATAATTTTGCCCGATCTCTACTATATCTCATAGTTGATACATTATACTATGCCAAGAAATAATGTAGTTCTGGATCAATGTTTAAGCCCTTGGTCACCGTCCTGCATTTACATATCCATTTAGCCTCAGCCTGCCTGATTTTCAGTTCCCAATCCCCGCCTCTAATATTCTGTGTTATCTTTTCAATCCCATGGAATCTAAACTGATTATGCAGCTGATCGTCATGTTTAGATGCCATATGTACATATAAAGGTGACCTGATATCCTGATTCTTAACTGCTCGTTTGTGTTCTTGAATCCTGGTTTTTAAACACCTCTTGGTGCTACCAATGTAAATCTTCTGACAAGAACAGACAATTGCATATATAACCCTAGCCATGTTACAATTGATGAATTCATTAATCCAATGTTTTTTGGGACTGTTATATGAAAACACTTTAGTCTTATTCATACCTAAATCGCACACATTACAGCTCCCACACACAAAGAAGCCTTTTGGAGCAGGAGGTAGCCAATTAAGAATAGTACTGCATTTGGGACGTAGATAATTTCTGGAGACTCTTTCCCTAATGGTTGACCCTCTCCTGTATGTATGTCTGAGTTCAGCTTAAGTCTGCTGTCCTTCATCCAGTCGGCTACGGCCTTTATTCCTCTGTGGAGGTTGGATTTGGCGGTGTGGGGGTCTTCGGTGAGGGAAATTATCAGCTGGGTGTCGTCTTAGGAGATGATGTTGAGGTTATGTTGTCGTGCGACGTGTGCGAGCGGTGCCATGTAGATGTTGAACAGCGTCGGGCTGAGGGAGGATCCCTGTGGGACGCCGCAAATGATCTCGGTGGATTTCGAGCGGAAGGGTGGGAGGCGGATGCTCTGGGTTCTGCCGGAGAGGAAGGATGTGGTCCAGGCTAGGGCCTTCTCTTGAATTCCGGCGTCATGGAGGCGTGCAGATAGGGTGCGGTGGCAGACTGTGTCAAAGGCTTCTGATAGGTCCAGGAGGATGAGGGCGGCTGTTTCTCCTTTGTCCATCAGGATCCTGATGTCGTCAGTGGCGGCGATGAGGGCGGTCTCGGTGCTGTGGTTGCTGCGAAAACCGGATTGGGAGGGGTCCAGGATCTTGTTGTCTTCGAGGTAGCGGGTTAGCTGTTTGTTGACAATCTTCTCTGTCACTTTTGTCAGGAACAGGAGCAGGGAGATGGGCCGGAAGTTCTGGAGGTCCTTGGGGTCCGCCTTGGGCTTCTTCAGAAGGGCGTTGATCTCGGCATGCTTCCAGCTTTCCGGGAAAGTTGCTGTCTCGAAGGAACTGTTGATTGTTTTTCGGAGGTGGGGTGCGATGGTTGTGCTGGCTTTGTTGAAGACGTGGTGAGGTCAGGGGTCAGATGGGGATCCGGAGTGTATGGAGTTCATGATTTTGATGGTGTCTTCGTCGCTGACGTTGGACCAGGCGGACAGGCGGGTGGTGGTCGCAGGGGTGGTGGACTCGGTGGTGGGTGCCGGGGTGTCGGAGTTGAAGCTGCCGTGGATGTCGGTGATCGGTGAAAGATGCGGTGAAAGAAGGCGGCCAGGGAGTCGCACAGGTCTTGTGATGGTGGGATGTCGTTGGTGTTGGAGCTGGGGTTGGAGAGTTCTTTCACGATGCTGAAGAGCTCTTTGGTGTTGCGTGCGTTGGTGTCTAAGCGGTCCTTGAAGGCGGTCCGCTTTGCGGTCCTGATGAGTTGGTGGTGTCTGCGGGTGGCGCTCTTGTGGGCAGAGTGGCTGTCTGGTGTTTGGTCGTGGAGCCATTTCTTCTCCAGCTTCCGACAGGTGCGCTTGGAGATCCGGAGGTCTTCGGTGAACCAGGAGCTTTCTTGTTGGTGTGGTTGGTTGTGGAGGTCTTGAGAGTGGCGAGGGTGTCGACGCAGTCGTTGATCCACTCTTTGAGGTTGGTCGCGGCGGTGTCTGGGTCGGTGGGTGGTCTCAGGGCGAGGGTGGTAGTCAGTTGGTCCTTGGTGACCTTGCTCCAGCGGTGGTGTGGCAGCTGTTGGGTGCGGTGGTGTGTGGTGGATTTCCTGAAGGTGAAGTGGACGCATCTGTGGTCGGTCCAGTGGCGTTCGGTGGTGTGGTTGAAGGAGACGTGGGGGCAGGTGGAGAAGATGGGGTCCAGTGTGTGTCCGGCGGCGTTGGTGGGTGCCGTCACATGCTGTTTGAGTCCGAGGTAGTCGTACAGGGCGGTGGAGTTGGCGTCGTTGTTCTCGAGGTGGAAGTTCAGGTCCCCGAGGAGGATGTAGTCCGTGGAGGTGAGGGCGTGGGTGCTGACTAGGTCGGCGATGGTGTCGCTGAACTGTAGTCGAGGTCTGGGAGGTCTGTAGACGAGTGTTCCTCTGAGGGTGGAGTTGGGGTCGGTGTGGATCTGGAAGTGCATGTGCTCGGCGGAGGTGAGGGTGTCGTCGGTGTTGGTCGAGATTCTGATGGTGTCTTTGTGGATGATTCCCCCTCCTACTCCGTTGGTGCGGTCTCTGCGGGAGATCATGTAGCCCTGTTGAATGGCTATGGCGATGTCCGGTGCTGAGGTGGCAGTCAGCCAGGTCTCCATCAGGAAGGCCACGTCGGGGGCGGTAGAGTCTAGGAGGTCCCAGAGTTCGACGGCGTGCTTGCGAGCGGAGCGAGTGTTGAGGAGGATGCAGCGGAGGTGGTTGGGTTCTCTGGTTGGTGGTTTGGTGGGCTGGATGCTGGTGAATCTGCAGTTCTGGCAGGCGAAGGGCCCTTGGGTGCGCTTTAGGGTGGCCCCGTTGCAGGGGTGGTTTCGTTCGGTGTTGAGTGCATGGAGGGTGCTGGAGTCGTAGTGCAGTCTGGCGCTGCGGGGGGCGCGAGGCCTAGGTGTTCTGGCGCTGGGCGCGGTCCAGGCGCGGACGGGCGCAGACGGGCTTGCCAGCGGCGCTTCCGCTGCGCGGCCTCCATAAGAGGTGAAGTGGGAGGGAGGGGCAGCTGGGAGGCGGGAGCGGGGTGGCCAATGGACGAGGGCAGGGGAACAGAAAGGAAAAGGGGACGGGCTGCGGGGGAGCAGCGACAGGGAGCGGGGGGCACAGAGGGCAGGGGCGCAGAAGGAGCGCCTAAGAATACACAATCACAGAAGATGAACTAAAATACAGTAAAGCAAACAACTATTGCACAGTAAGAAAAAAGGAATGCAGTACCCGGGTCACACCAGCGGCGAACCCTCGGCAGCAACCGGGACTCAGAGGAGTCGAGCGGCGTGGGGAGTTACCTGGGGTCAGGTCACACTCACCTGCGCCGCGCGACCTCCATAAGAGGCCAAGTGGGAGGGAGGGGTAGCTGGGAGGCGGGAGCGGGGCGGCCAATGGACTAGGGCAGGGGAATAGAAAGGAAAAGGGGGCGGGCCGTGGGGGAGCAGCGGCGGGGAGCGGGGGGGGGGCACAGAGGGTAGGGGCGCACAAGGAGCGCCTAAGAATACACAATCACAGAAGATGAACTAAAATACAGTAAAGCAAACAACTATATGACAGTAAGAAAAAAGGAATTAAGGACCCGGGGCACACCAGCGGCAAACCCTCGGCAGCACCCGGGTCTCGTAGCAGTCGAGTTCAGTTAACATCCTGTGAGGGCAACTTGTAAAATTCAATAAGTAAACATTTCGGAGACCTTCTGTTTTTTTCTAGTAACTTGCACATATAGCTGGCAATTGGGGTTCTTCTGTGGCCTGGTCACATTTGCTTTGGCGATGTGTGGCTGATCTAGAACCAATGCACTCTCCTAAGATCCAGTGTTGGGAAGAGATGTGTAGAACAGAGGGGTATCCAGAGGAGGTTGGGCAAATGGACCCCACCCTGTGCCGTGCCTCACCCAGTGCCTGCATTTATCCTAAGAGAGAGGTGATGAGACACTTGAGCTACTCTCCAGTCAGGGGATCTCCCTCGTGCCTAACTCTGTAAATATCTTAGCTAATGACTCCTAAACAAAAAAATAACTACAACACATCTTGAGATGTAAGATAAAAAAACTATTTCAGTGCTTGAAATGGGTAGGACGTCAGCTTAAGAATGTATATGCACATGTGAGTCACACCTTGTGTGTTATTTAGAGATCTGGTATGAGATGTAATGGCGCAAATAAGACTAGCACAGCCTAGGGCTGAGGCCATATTAACAATGTGCACAACGGGAATACAAGGCAGATGGTCCGAGCAACAGTGGCAAAGGAAACCGACCTGAGCAATAATCCCTACCCTGGTACGATACTGATGCATAGGGTCTGGGGCGGGCTGAGACAGCTTCCACAGCGCACGCACACAGCCACACCCGAGCACTTCACAGGTCTTTAAAAGACCATTTACATGTTAATTACGCTTTGTTGGTATTTCACCTCTTAGCGCCCCTGCATCTCCACTCTGACAATCAGGCCCCCCACAGAGCAGAGTCTCTCCAAGTTCGGGCGTTTGCTGACACAATTGACATTTTTTTTTAAAACGCAGGTACAATTTCTGGAAGGTCCGCGGGCCGCCAGTGAAGGCTTGCCGGGCCGCTGACGGCCCGCAGGCCGTACTATGAGTACCCGTGCACTATGTGAAGGTATTCTCCCCTGAAGATGTCTTCTGCCTAGAACATGCCTTTTTTCGTTTCAATAAAGGATGGCTAGCACATTCATTCAGATTAACTCCATAAAGTTAGAGGTGGTGCTCTTCATGAATGGTAAGATGTACTTCCTCATCTAATTCTGGTCAACAGTTACAATGCTCATCACCACACCTGACCCAATGCGCCAGATCCCTGGACATTCTCATAATAATTAATACTTGTTTTGACCGTTTATTAACACTTCATATTATAGTTCTGTAATCTCCAAACAGTAAAATTACTAGTTGTAACGATATATATATATATATATATATATATATATATATATATATATATAATATATACAAAATAATTGGCATTGCACCAGAGCCTCCATGGAGTTTAAAAATCACACATTTTCTCACAGGCTGTACTGACCACTTGTTTCGAGTCAGAAAAGAGAGAAAGCCCACTGTAAGATTTCTAGCATAGACGTTGAATTGGTTAATAATAAGGCAATCTTAATAAGAAGCCCATAAATCCTTTTAAGACTGTTATCCCTGCAGCTGAGGTCACCAAGTGAAGCAGCAGTGGACAATTCGAAACTACCAGAGGAGTCTTGACCCTTAATTACTATTTTTCACTCCTAGGCTTAGCTAGCTTTAGGAGAACAGGTACTTATTGATAAAGATGCTGTGGTTACAAAATGCTTCTGAGGTGGAATTACCATTTGTATCCTGCAAGAAGAGCCTTCACTGGTACCCTGAAAATATTTTTAAATCTGCTAGCATGGTTCAGAGCTACTGTACAGAACAGAGGCATGGGGTTGTCTAACTCAACACTTTAACACATACCAACCTTTGAGGCATCTGAGTTTAAGGGATAAAGCATTTTTGTATCTTAAAAAAAAAATTATGGAATATGGAGGAGGGACTTCTTCATTAAGGGAAGCTGGACATTGCTTTGCCCTAGAACCAGGTTCTCCAAAGTCTGCCCTGGAGGGCTGGATCCATGCCAGATTTTTAAGATAACTGAATGTATGGAAATGGGGATATGCTAAAAATCTGCTATGGATTCAGTCCTCCTGACTTTAGAGAACCCTGCCCTAGAAGAAATGAAAACGTCAATTAATTAAGACCTTTTCTTGAAACATTATTCTTTTGCTAAAACCAACGTTTATCACAATTCTGCTTGTGCCTTTACCCCCTCCACTGTCTATCTCAAATGGAGTTAAACTTGGAACATTATAGCGATAACATCCAAATTGCATGATCAACAAGTCACTGTGAAATATATATTCTCTGTAGAAAACATTGTATATTCTCCTTTCATAGGTCGAGCATATGCAACGCATACACTGTCTTTTCAAGACATGCTGTATTAACTCTGTCGGCTTTACAATCCACCCATTGCCTTTTTATTTGTCCCTTCGCTTGCTTGCTAGTGATTAATCCTTCCTGTTTTCCCCTCCTTTTTGTGTTTGGTTTCCTCCCACAGAGCACCACCCAATTACTGTTAACATTATGTTTCTGTGTTTGTGTTAATTTGGGGAACTATTCTTTTCTTAGATTCCTGCTCGAGTCACTGATAGCCCATTTCTGGTGGTTCAGTTTCGGCACCCATCATTTAATCTCCCCATCCCGTTCAAATGCGGAGATGAAATTTGAAATGCAGTTTTCAAAATCGGCTCTTTAATTTTGGTGACTTCAAAGGTGAGGATTTCTCCCAAACCCCTCACGCTTTGTTGCTTTAGCGAGCTTCTGTTACCGGACCATCAGTAACCCAACCTTGCAACACAGTTGTGGGCAAGGCTTGGGCAACTCCTGTCACTTTTTCTATGATGCTTTTTTGTGTACTGTGAACTCAAGCAGCCCAAAGGTGTTGGAGCGCTTTAGTTGAGCACAAGTTATATTGCACAATGTCATATTAATTTTGGGGGGCAATTTTATAGAGCTTTAACTCAACTGGCCCAAAAGTATTGGAGCGCTTTACAAAAGCACATGTTACATCACACAAGGTCAAGTTAAATTTTTTGTTTTTAGGTGCGTGTTTTCTAGGGCAGGCAGTAAGACTTTTGGGCCTTGGGATGGATGGAGTGTGGAGAGCACTAGCCCATTGCGAGGAGACTGCTTCCCCCACCCCCTAAAGAAAAGTAGTCCCTGATTGCTAGTGGAGTGGATCCCTTCTTCGGAAGCTATGATCCACCTAGGAAAGGTACCAGCTTATGTCGTTGCTCGGGCCGAGATATGCCCCCGAGCACCGAATTAATGACCATGAAATGAGAGAATCGGCTCATTTCACTTTCATTTCCTCTGAAATATCGCAGATCGTCATTTCAGAGAGAGAAAAAAAAATGCCTCTGGTGCTGGGCAAGCTTTTCCCCCCAGCTCCGAAGTCTAAAATGAAAGAAAGAAAATCCCTCTGGTGCTCTCATCATAGGGATATCCTACCACCGGTGCCAGGGTGTGCTGAAGCCGTCCTCTGCACAGAGCAGAGGATGGCTTCAGCATGTATTATAGCATGCGGGGGTTAAGCAGGTTGCAGCCAACGTACAGGCTCCCAAATGAGTTGTGCAGGGTTTTCTCCTGTCTGCTTCATCTCATTACACCCCATTGAAACCCTACATCCTCCTTATTTTCAAAGGAAAAAACAGTAAAATAGACGGAGATTGCAGAAATAACACTTCACTTCTCCCCCTTATGATTCACCAATTATACTATTGTTATTTTTATCAGCACTTATAAAGCACGCTATCACCCTACGGGTATCCTGGCGCTGTCATGCATGTGCCCAACTCATCACACAGGACGTGAAGAATGTTAGTAGAAGATAGCTAAAAGGGTGAAAGGAGTCATGCTCTGGGATAGAGCCATGTCTTTAGCCTTTTTCTAAACTGAAGAAGATCTTCCAGCTGTCTGATCTCAGGTGGGAGATTGTTCCAGAGCCGTGCTGCTGCAGTGCCGAAGGCCCTACCTCCTGATTTTGTTCTTTTGAATCTGGGCACTTTCACCAGTTTGGTGGAGGAAGAACGAAGGCTCCGGGTGGGGGCATACCAAGCAAATTTATTCTGCATGGGTTTAGGTCCAACACCATGCAAAGCTTTGAACACTATGCACAGAGACCTAAATTGTACTCTTAGAAATACAGTAAGCCATTGCAGCTCCGAAAGAGTCTGAGTAGCAGAACAGTGTCATGGCCTTCCCAAGGCTAACTTAGCTGCCATTGTCTGTATCCTCTGGAGTCTCTCAATCGGATATCTTGGGGACTCCAGTAGCAAGGCATTGCAATAATCCAGCCTGCTCAGGATTGTACTTCGTTCTATCAGCGCTCGAGCCTGTGCTGGTAGCAGCGGGAGAATCTTCCTGAGGACTCTAATAAGGGAGAAGAAGTTCCCCACTGTTTTGTTTACTTGTGTTTCGAGGCTCAATTTGTCATTGAACATAACTCCCAGGTTACACACCTTCTCCGAAGGAGCCAGTAGGGTGGCTGTTGGTATGGGCCAGAAATTGATAGGAAGTGGGGGGGCGCAATTTTCCAGGCTGCACAGTGAAGGACTTCTGTCTTATCGGCATTAAACTGTAAGGAATTCTCTCTCAGCCAATAAATGGGCAATGTTCTGCATACAGGCGTGGAAGTCTTCCAAAGATAAAGACTGATCCCCCTCTAGTGATAGAATAAGTTGAGTATCATCTCGTAGTTTACAAGGTTGACACTGTGAGCCCTTACGACAGCAATCAGAGGGCTCATATAGATATTGAACAATATTGCAAATCCCTGAGGGACACTATGCAGAATGTTGGTGAACTCGGATTGATAGGGGGGAGAGGCACTGCCTGTCACCTATTAGATAGGTAAGATTCAAACCACTTCAAAGCTATGCCCACTACCCTAACCTCTTCGAGTCTGGCCAGGAGGACCTCATGGTTGACCATGTCAAATGCGGCAGACAAGTCAAGCAAAATCAGTATAGCTGATTGTCCCTGGTCTGCTCGCATTTGAAGATCGTCCAACACGGTCACCAGAGCAGTCTCCGTTCCATGTCCAGGACTCAATCCAAGTTGCACGTCCTCCAGAATGTTATTGGTTTCTAGGAACTTGGAGAGTGTATTACTGACCAGTCGCTCTAAGATCTTTACTTGGTAGGGTAGAAAGGAGATGGGTCTATAGATTTTTGGGCAAGTTGGATCAAGCGTTGTTTTTTTCAGAAGTGGAGTCACTAACGCATGTTTCCAGCAAGCCAGCACTGACCCGCTGGTCGAGGATTAATTACAGATCTGCCGGAGTGTCAGGAAAAGTTTTGGGCCCAATTCCTTCCAAATTCTGTGTGGTAGTGGGTCCATGGGTGATCCTGAGGAGACACCTAGTGTTCTGTTAAAATCCTCTACTGAGAGTATCTCAAAGTGGTCTAAGGAGCTCGAGTTCTCAGTCCCTGCCCATCTCATCTTTTTTGTATATAATGAACCTCTAGTCCTACCAATATGATCTTCTTCCTCAGGCATATTGCCCGTTTTGAGTCCATCAGTGATCTTTCTGATTTTGTCCTCGAAAAAGGGCGCAAGACTATCATAGAGATCTTGAGTAGGATGAATCTTGTTTTTAGAGCAATCCGGATTGGCAATATTACTCATAATTTTAAAAATACTTCTAGTGCTATTAGGCACTTTCAAAATGGTATCTGCGAAGTACTTTGCTTTTGCTATAAAAATAAATTTTTTATAGTTAATTATTGCCGCCTTCCAGATGGTTTTATCCTCTTCTGCATAGACCTTCCTTCATTTCGTCTCTACCTGCTTGCATCCCTGTTCCAGATTTTTTAATTTTTCATTAAACCACGGAGCCGAAGGTCTACCTGTTTTTTCCATGATTTTTCTGAGGGGCAATCTGATCCAGTCTAAAATGTATCTGTGCACAGAAAGCTGCATAGTTTTCTGCCACCTGCTTCTCTACATCGACGCACCCATTAAGGGGAAATACCGGGGATATTGTTGCCTTGTTCAGGAGCCCCTTCCAGTCCCTACTTAGAAAATTCCTCACCTCACTAATGGCCGAGATGCTCATCCTGGGGTTATATACCCGAAATTTGATCAAGTGGTTGTCGGACCAACCCTCTGGCAGGATGTCCACTGCTCCTATGCTTTTTGGAGAAAATTAAATCTATTATATGTCCACTCTTGCATGTTGGCTCTGTGACCCATTGTTGTAGGTTTAGGGTCTCATAGGGTTGGAGGAGATTATTGTAGTCTTAGTCCAGGATCCCATTTGGCCACATGTAAAAATCTCCCACAATGAGCAGTCTGGAGTGGGTAATCGCCATATTACTAAGGACCTCGATAAGCGCTTGGTGTTGTTGAGGGCTGACTGCCCCGGGGGCCTGTAGCATACTATGCCGTCAGCACATGTCCCTTAGGATCTGTTAATTAAATTCCTAATAGTTCAATGCCCTCTATCTCATCGATATCCATTGGGGCAAAATCCCATATCCCTTTAAAAATAATCCCTACTCTACCTCCCCTGCCACTAGTTTGTGGCTTATGAAATACTTTATATCCCTGTGGACAGGCCAGCCCTGGCTCTAAGTTTGAGCCAGGGTGTGTCCATGTCTCTGTCCTGAATAGTGCATCCAAGTCATGGGTTTCCGATAGCAATTGCAAGTGATGCAAGTATTGTTTAGACAAGGATCTGACGTTAAGCAGACCTCGTATAACAGTATCTCTTCTGGCAAAGTTCCACTTAAGTCCTGCGGTCTCCTCAAGCTTGTACGCTCCCATCCTACCTCCAATCTCGCCTATACAATGTAGTTCTTTGCTTGTATAGCTAGTGAGGCGGTAATCTTTGTTAGTTGCCTAGTACATCTCCAAACAGGCAGCATGGCTGGTGCTGTGCGCGGATGGGCGCATGCGGGCTTGCCTTTGGTGCGCCTGCTGCGTGGCCACGCCAGCGTGTCTTTTTGTGGGCAAATGCAGGGAAAGACTAGAGTCCTGACCTCAAATATGGCGGGTCCGCTCTGACTGACGGACACCGCAAGGTCAGGGAAGCCGGTATTAGTACTGCGTTATGGATCAAATAATAAAAACCTATGTTAAAAGCCGTATCAAATTGATACAAGTAATAAAATGAGGCAAATAAAGAACACTAGGACCGTATTGCACGTTTCTGGATTGAAACTCTGCCTCTACAATAATCAACAGAACCTTTTAGCCATCCACGCATGTCAGTTTGTTACTAGATTTATTTTTTTACATTGGTATTTTTCCTTTTTTTTTTTTCTTGCCATGACTTTAAGGTCCACTATTTTAAGAATTGTTAACTACCACTGCTGTACATAGCACTGTATGTTTAATACTGGACGCTAATTAACCATTTAGTTTTCAATCTAAAATTACGACAGTCACTGTTTCTGAGCCTCCTCCATCCCTGAATGAGGCTGGTGAAAAAATAGACCCTGACAACATTGGATGAAATAATTTAAATTCTATTTAATTGTGATGTGTACGGAACACATTCTGTTTCTCCGTTTAGGTGTGGAGAGTAGGAAAGTGTGTGATTCTTCCCAGTCCACCCAAAGCACAAATAACATTTTTGAGGGATAATCGATGAGGGATAATCGATTTATATTATTTGGGAAGGGTTCAAGTAAGAATGAAAAAGTTTAAAGTTACATATCTGTTTTGAACGGATTAGCAAATGTATGGCTGTGGGGAAATCGGAAACTCCTTGATTAGAAATAAATTGGGGAGTTGCGCAATACTTCCTTAGTACAACAAGCATTGGAAATGCAATAGGTCTCGGATTTATTTGAGTTTGAGCTTATGGCATTATAAATGGCAATGTCTTTTCGCCATGTGTTATGGAGTGTATGCATGTGGTGTGTAGTGGAACTATGTGGGTTGGATTTGAATTGTAGCAATGGTGGCATGCTGCGCTTTAGATGAATATGTCTAAAAGTAAAGTGTGCCATACTGCGATTGCTACAATAATTAATTGTGAATGCGTTAACAATTGATGTGTGCACTGATGGCTGGTGGTGTGTGTGCCTGGTGGAAGCGTGCACTGCAGGCTGGAGGTCTGTGTGCCTGGTGGAAGCGTACACTGACAACTGGTGGTGTGTGTGCGGTGGTGTGGTGTGTGTGTGTGGTGTTGTGTGTGGTCTTATGTATGTAGTGTTATGTGTGTGTGTGTGTGTGTGTGGGGGGGGTGTGTGTGTGTGTGTGTGTGGTGTGGTTTTGTGTGATCCTCTGTGAGACACCGGGGTCTGGAATGGAAGCTTTGGTCAGATGGGGGAGCATGCGAGATATGGGCATAGATTATTAAACAGGAGACATTCCTCGTGAATTCATTCAGTTGAAACCTCAGAGATCAGGTGCCGGAAACGCGCAAACTTTATCATTAAATACATAAATCCCATGTAGAAGCCTTCTCGTGGCCTGCTTCTAGCCCAAAATAACTGCAAAACGAGCACTGGTAAAGTGAAAAGTTTTTAACATGTCCTGTAGTGCTTAGAAATGAAAAAGAATGTAAATCACTGTATAGAACAGATTAGTAGGCATAGAGCCTATGACGCCAATATGTTACTTCATAGCGCTAAGATCTCCACTCAAGCTAAAGGTGGACCTGGGAGGTTTCCCCACTCTAGAATCGGGTGTGTTTGTACGCCTGGGCCTCAGTTCTCAGACCCCAGGTCTGGATCACCATCCTTTTGACAAAGCGCCCTCCTTCCTTCCAGAGCGGCCCAGCTCCATGTGACAGATCCAAGTAGCTCCCCTAGAATGGATGGGCTGCTTACTGTGAGTCGCAGCAGAAAGGCCGAGAATCGAAAGGGCATGGAACGTGCCCATTCGATCTCTCTGTGGCAAGAGTTAAGCCTTTGCGTCACTAGTCCCATGCTCATGGGCCGCTGGGGAGCATTTGGCAGCTCCTGCCTCTGACTCTGAAGCAGCCCGAGGGATTACCCAAGGCTGGAAGTTGATTAAATCATGTGCAGCGGAAGGATTAAAAGACAATGTAAATAGTAGATTGCCAATCACATCACCCTTCGCTTGGTAGGTCAGCAGATCTACGGCTCGCCGACGCCCACCCCGCTCCCCCTCAATCACACAGTATAAAGCAACTTTAAAACACACCAACGCAACTTTCGTACAATACTGGTTTGCAATTTAATATCATTCATACCTAAACGTTCGTGTGTTCACGCAACACCCGCCGATGCATTTATAGACCACTCCGCATCCTGCCATGTTCACTGCCTTGTGATCGGTGACTCTGCAACCCCGAGCTGCCGGTAACAGAATCCGGCCGGCAGAGGGTGCTGCCGGTCAGAGATAAGCGGCTAAGGCCGAGCTGTGAATGAGCCTTAGAGCGGGAACAGCAGAGGGCGCTGCCGGCCAGGATGAGGTGCATCGGCAGAGCGGTGCTTGGACATCTGTTTTAGAATTGCAGAGACGGCTGCGTTCGGGAATGAGGGGCACTGACAGAGCTGTGCGAGGGTGGCGGGGGAAAGCTGCCAGCGGGAGTGGGGCACCGGCAAGCAGGGCGAGGGTAAGTAACTAGAAAGCGCGGGGCGGTCAGGAATGAGGCCCACAGGACCGTGTGAGGGCAGCAGGGTTAAACCAGCAAAGGGCGCTGCTGGAAGCAGCGGGGGTATTAGTAGAGTAGTGCGAGGGCAGAAGGGCTGTTGGAGCAGACGGGGCTACCAGTCCAGTTTGTTAGCTCGTGGCCTCAGAGTCTCAGAACTAGAAGAGCAGATGACGCCCAGAGTCTCAGAACTAGAAGAGCAGATGACGCCGATGGTTTAGTAGTGTTAAGAGGTGTAAAAAATTACAAATAAGGAAGTCATACTACTTCAAAATATGCCCCAGGCCATTACGCCACATAATTTGGCTTTTGTGCCGCATAATTTAGTCAATCCTGCTGCATAATGTGATCCTCCCATGCCACATTATTCCAGTGACCCTGCAAATACCTTTGTTCAGTCGGTGAAGATTACATTCAGTTAATAACTGAACAACAATACATTCAGTTAATAACTGAACAACAAAAATAGTATTGTGTTATTGTGACGTCACTGTACGAAACTGGAAAATAAACGGACAAGGCTGGTCTGATCTTCATGAGCAGGGACTCACTCAAAACTGAACAACTAGGAGATATAAAGGGGGGCGATAAGCTCCCGAGAACACTGGCGGCTGACAGCAGGGACCCGCTCACGGAGCCGGGCATGTTTCATGTAAACTAACAGCTTTAAAATAAGCCTCGCCTGAGTGCCTTTGTGCAGCGCTATTTAAGCCTTGAAACCAGTTTTATAACATCTGCCAACACTGTTACAACAAGGCCCGGACAGATTAATGGAAGAAAGCCAGCGGGTCTACAGGATAAAAGATGAAATGTCTTGTGTCTTTAAAGAAACATTGTCTGTGACCTTAACTTATGAATGCTGCGCCACACGGACTACAGCTAATCAGGCGGATGACCTTGAAAACGAGAAATATTTAAAATGGGTGCGGTTATGCAATTGCGAGCTGACGCTCCAGAAAGAGGGAGGGAAGAGACATCCCAGAAGTTGAACATTGCAGTCCTCCTCCTTCCGTCTCGGAAGATACAAGGTCTCGGAGGAATCTAACGGCCCTGCCCGGGGGCACGGGCAGGATCTCGGGAACAGCAAGGCTCGAGCAGCCGACTTCCAGCGAGGAAAACAAGTGGTGCGCGCGCACGTCATATGCGTTCAATTATGGCGTGCCGTGCCTGTGCCTCAAATGCGCGTAATAGACACCAATAGGCCAGGGGCGGAGCTATGCGCCCGCCTCTGGCCTATTAGTGTCTATTTGACAAAACAACACGCAGTGAAAGGCCAATAGCAGGCCGCATATTGAAAATCACACGCATAAGCGTGTGGAATTTACAAGTGCATTTCCAATACGCGTACAAAAGGACTCTTCCTGCGCGAACACTGCTGCGCAGTGTATCGCTAGGCCGAGACCTGAAAAAGGATATTTGGAAAGAACCCTGACTTTAAAGAAATACAAAGCAGTGAGCAAATTAGTCTTCTGGGTCGATGATGATAAAATATACATGTAATTTACCTAGTTGTGAAATCATGTTGGATGATAAAGCTGTCATGGCAGACTAATGTTCTATTTACAAGCCAGACATCAAATCTGAGGGATGGGGCTCCAATAAGAACCCTATTCGGTTGGATTGGATGCTAGTTAAGTAATAACTCCTTTAGAGGGAGATCGATGGTGGTGATAGTGTATGTAACAAAGATTTAAATCTCAGAATGGAGACATCAACAAAATGTAAGTATCAAACTCGACCCAATTAAACCCCCACCTTGTTCTCTTAGTAGTGAGATTATTGTAGCAGTCTGTGTGTTCAGATTTCCTAGACGTTTTCAGGGATAGTTTAAGGTACCTCAAGTATTTTGGAATTGCACTAAATCAATAGACATTCTTGTACCTATGACCTGTTCTACACATCTTGAAGAAACCACGAAGGAAGACTATTATACCAGGGGGTAATAGATGGAATTGCAAGCTCAGAATGGTTAGCCTCTATTGTGTTTAAGTCTGGTAGTGATGCCTTATGCAATGCATGTGTGTGGATATGCATTATTTAAATTCCTGCTTTTGAGTGGACAGTTCTTCTCCTGAGGTGTTTTGCCTGACCGGAGTAGCCACATGTATTATTTGTCTTCAAGTTACTATCAAGTAGATTTGTACTCTGGTTCAACACCCTTGACTTCTTGTGTGATGTTCCTGGAAGCTATCAGGTTCTCCAGCCTGTCAGTTCGGTTTGCCTCTGCAACAGCGTTTGTTTCACAGTGCATTATGCAGAACATTCTACAAGCTCCAAGATGGCAATACGATCTATGGAAGTAATGTGGAACCGCATAGCAACCCTTTAAGTAATGTCTTAGTGAAGTTGAAAGAAACAATTCTTACTTTAATAAGAGACAAATGCCAGTTTTGGATAGGGTCTGTGACATACCTTGAACACACCTTATCTACAGATTGTGTGAGATCCAAACTTGATCTTGTGGACGCTGACAAGAACACTCCACTGATAACTCCACCACCACTGTAAATAAAGATGAACTGAAGTCCTTTTTTTGAGTCTTTTGTCATGCTAGTCTAAGTTTGCTCAAGTCCTTACAAGTATTGTGGAACACTGCTAAAGAAGGATGTGCCTTTCATTTGGTCTGATAAATGCCAGCAAGCATTCTATAGGGTGGAGCATGATATTTGCAACGCTACCCTGGGAAAAAGTGATTCTTTCATGCATACTATTTTAAAAGCAGACATTAACAAAAACTGTGGGTGGGGAAGAGAGAACGATTGATTTTACCTTTTGTGCTGTTATGATGCAAACATGATTTCTTTCAGTGCTGAACGTGAAGCTTCAGATTGTGGGGAGCACTAAAACTTTGGCTGTTGCTTTCAATACAAAAGGACTTAAGCACACTACTCCACCTGTAGCCAGGTAGCTGATAAATGTTGAAAGTTACAATTTTAAAGGGGAGCATTTATCATGCCTGGAAAAAAAGAGCGGCCAATTACCTTTTTCACATGTCAATTCAGGCAACAAAGTGTGCTGAGAAAGCGTGATTAAGTGGTTCTCTCTCTTACTCAAGCTGAAATTGCTTAAGAGTAGTGGAAAACTTGTGGTGCTTCTTATGGTGAGTACAAGATGTAATGTTTACGGTTGGCAAGATAAATGGAATGTCTTCCTCCCCCCCCCCCCCACACCCCCACCCACCCAGTTGTATTATTGTGGTTGGTAAGAAAATGGGCAAGTTCAGCAAATCACAAATTCCTTCGCAGGGAGATGTTGATTCTCCACAAATGCTAAGAAGTGGGATTGAAGATCTTGTTCGTGAGGAGCCTTTGGGTCATAGCCTTGACAAAACCAGAGTTAAGTCACAATATCCGTGATCTTAAATGGACAGCATGGTATAATCAAAGTCTGTGCTACCAGCAACAAATTTAAGGTGACTCTGAATCCCTCACTTTCACCTGTTAGTATCCACAACAAACCTTGGAGCAAATTGCATTACAGGTGGTGAGGCCTGCGAGTGAAATGAGTTATGGGCAGGCATTTAATATTGCTCATTGTTAATTACCATATGAGGTGAGTTGTTGCATACAGTTCATTGAGAGACTTATTCATGGACGAGAGCATACATGAATAGTTTGTCTCCAATATTGGCATGCAGCTGACCTCGGACAGTGTTAAACAGGTGTTGCAGGAAATGTCAGAGAAGCACCTAAGAACCACTTTAAACTACCATAGAGCTAAGGTGTTTTAAATGTTACATATGAAGATTAAATATTGCTCACAGTAGACACAAGTGAACACAATAGAAGGAAGGAAGGCTCTGGAAGAGTTTGGTGTGGGAATACCATAACCCATCCAGTCTGTCACTGGAGTTTCACCTTTCTTTTTTCCTGAAGTGGAAGCAGGTAGACACAGGCGCAATCCAGTTTGAATCATCAGTGGGGCAAAAGAAAAAGTAAACTGAGATGATGTCGATAAAGGCTTAGCAAGCGTCCAGAGTTGTGTCATATTACAACGGGTGGAAGTGTGTGAGCGATTTGCAATGGAAGGTGAGCAATATGGTTTGTTTCGAGATCAGTACCTTTCTATTACAAATCTTCTAGGTGCCTTTGGACTTTAAAGATTGAGGTGAAGAGAGATGTTGTAAAGTTGGACAATGGATAGTTCTGAGGAATGGAGAAAATATGCAACTGCAGTGATTCAGAGATCATGACAGTGAATTCTAACATTCAAGATCAGTAAAGGTCGCCTTCCCAAGGTCTTAATGCTGGCTGGTGAAACCATGGTAGCATCAAAATTATGTAAAAGCATCTTCTTCTCGCTGTCAAGTCTGCTGAGATGGCTTTTTATCTTTTTTCCAATTCTGATTAATGGTCTAAATGTCTAGTCTACATGTATTATAGTATTTATTCCTTAGTTGCTAGGATATAATATTTATGCTTACTTCACAGTATGATAGACTTGACATTTTATCTAGCTTTTTTTTCACTGACACTTCATTTATTTTGTTCCTTCAAGGGGGAAGATGCATCATACTATAATATGTTTATTACTCAATTTCGGCCCTGTTTCTGTATTCCTTTGTCTCGGTACTCCAGTCCCTTCCATCAGTGTGCCTCCTTTGTTCCTTCAGCTCTGCAATTTTCTACCTTGCCTAATGTTTCATCTCCAGTCGGTATTCGAATGGCTAAGGTGTGAGCCGCTTTTCGAGGTACTTGTTTACGTGCCAATTAATATTTTGTCTTCTGTACAGGACTGCCTCTCCTTAATTTCAGCAGCCTTATTCCTGAAAGTCCAACTGCCATTATGTACCGGCTCAACTGAAGCTTCAACTTTGCCCTCCAGTTGAGCCTCTTTTAAACTTATCTCTCCTCCCCGTTGCTAGCTGCTCTGCCTACCAGCTTGAAAATGTCTACCACTTTTTAAAACTATTTCTGAGTCACAGGCATTTAGTTGCAATTTCCATCTTCTTTGGTTAATACTTTTTTTTAAAAAAAATCAGGACTGTGCTTCATAAATAATCCACTAGAACAAAATAAATGGCTTGCTATGCAGAGGAGGAGTGTTGAACACAGACTAGCTTCTTAGAACAAGTCACTAAAGTACTTTCATATCCACTGGGTTTAACCAGATGATTTTTCTGCCAGTTTTCTTTTCGCTAAATATTTAACTTTTTTACTTTTCCCGCGCCAGGATACTATTTCAGTAATTGAGCGCGCTACAAAAGCCTTTAATAATAATAATAATAATAACTTGCTTGCTCTGTTAAACCATAGATTGGTAGCTATCCTTCCATTCTCATATATTAGGAAAAGTACAACCAATTTATTTTCTGTTGTCACTGTTAGGAAAGGTAGAATCTATGGTCCTCAGAAGGACTGGATTGTTACTTGTCCGCTAAGTTTCTTCTTCTTCTGTGGCTGTTCCGGGTAAATGACTAGTGGTTTGATTCTGCCTTTGTGACATTTTATCTCATCTGAAATTCCTTAAATGAGTGGTCACCAGATTGTCATTAATGGTAGTGGGTGGAATACATTTCCCTTATTGTGAAGTTCAAAAAGCTCTAGAGGAGAAGCTCTCTACCAGCATTATGTCCAAACTCTGTAGTATTACTGTAACTTTTCCTCCCCACTAAGGGTTTTGACTTTGGATCCTGGTCCATGTGCTGCCGTGCACTCAGGCATGACCCTACCGAATTCGTTATTTGTCTGGAAAAGCAGGTTTCTCATTTACCTCAGAATCCAGTGATCGTATCCTCCTCTATGTATTCTACTGGATGCAGAGGACTTAAGACTCATGAAATTCAATAGACCGTTTCCTTTTTGCAAAAACAGGAATTGCATAGAAACCGCAAATAGCCAGTCTGCCACACATTTTCCAGCAGGCAGTTCAAACAATACGTGAAATACTAAACCATGAGAGGAATGAATCCTGGCTTGATGGGGGGCCGAGAGGAACTCTAGAGGAGTACACCCTCCCGTGGGTATATACTGTATCACAAAAAGTACTCCCTGTGTGATCTAGTTTGCCATAGAGGAATTAATTGGCTAACTTGAACAGACTAACTGTTTTTAGATAGGTGATATGCCCTGTATGAAGTGTTAACACCACCGCTGCGTGGGGAAGGAAGTAATTCCTTATATTTTTTTCCCTCACACACCCTAGTGGTGTCCTGCTTCATCATCGGCACACCCTGACGCCTAGAAGTCAGGGTGGGCTCGACCATATTTCAGGGAGCGCTTAGTGAAATAGTTTTTGGCCAGGGGAATAAAGATTAAAAATCGATGTCAGACCCCAGTGTCCCTTTATTTTTGGGTCTGGCAACGATATTAATAAACAAAATTTGAGGGTCTCTCGGGAGATTATGGTCCTAGGACCCTATTGCCAACATGTTTCTGTCTCTTGTCTCTTGCTGCCCCATAAAGGGTGCTTAGACTTTCTTCACGGTGTGACCCTCTGGAATTTAAAGACCGGTAAGAGAATTTCCCTATACTGTACGCGATAAGGGCAGATAGCTGCTCCTTATATGAACGTGACCTTTGTCGCAATGTTTCACTCCATCTGTAAGGGGAACAACGAAAACAAACAAGACAAACACAAACTTGTATTTGAATGTAGTTATAAGAAGGAAATATGTAATTGTGCTCATATCACCGTGTTTTAATGTCTCTGCTGTTAGTGAGACCCCGAGGTGGGCGTGCCCATGGTAGTTAACCTGTCCACGCAGTCACAGACCACATCTTTTGTAGCGTGTGCAATCAAATGGTGGCGGTCATATGCCGCAAGCTAATGTCATGTACTCAAAAGTGCGTGACTTGTATTTTAAAATTGGTCATCAATTACACAGCCATACACACACCAGCAAGAAAACACACATAAAACACTCCCTCACACTGCCCTCCGTGATATTTAAAAGTGCATTTACTCTCATGGAGATTTTTCATTTGTAGTAGTCGAGCTTACCCCAATTTGGGAGAGGATCCACTTCACGTAGGACCTCTTGTGAATGGGGTAGCCCTGTAGGCAAACCCTGATGGTGACCTAGATTGTGCACGCCAACGGGATCATCGATACATTCAGCGGGTAAATGGGTCACAAATGTGCCGTGTTGGTAATATGATAGGATTCATGGCCAGGAGAAGAAAGTAAAAAGAGCCCATACGGGCAAATGCACACACATTAATAAACTGACTTTTCAACATATATGCACTTTTACTTTTCTCACAGTCATTCCTATGTACATAAGCTGGCATGGGCATTTAATCACATAAATCACTGTCTGAATTACAATTTGTGTGTGGTGATCTTTGTTCCCACGCATGGTGCATACCTAGATCAAGTGTTTTTGTGTGTTCCGTCAAGGCAAAGGCCACACAAGACCCACAGGGGTAGTGACCCATGACTTGTGGTTGGTTCCACAGTATGATTTGATTCATTTTTTTCGTCTTCTGTAGGTCTCTATGCACAAGTGCGTCTCTCAGACTCCTATTCCTTTTAAAGGAAAACATAGGTTTTTCAAATTTCAGTTTGGTAGATGTTAACAACGGCCACTTTTTTGTTATGATTTTTTTAATGTCGTTCGAGGATGTATTGAAAGAGACATATGAGTGTGTTGGACTCTTCCTTCTGTTGTGTCTCTAGTAAGGCTTCCCTAGGTGTATTTCAGGACCTTTACCATTCCATTCGATAACTTTATTTCGGTCACAACGGACCATAAAAGTACAGATATAAAATACATACAGTACAGAAAACACGAATAAATAGTATACGACAATACAAAGACAATCATATATATATATTATATATATATATATACACTTGATTTCACAAGTTAAAACTATATCTGTACATCTATCATAAAATCAGATTAAACATTCAACGCAGTTATCGATGCTAAAAATGTATACAGATATTTTAATCATTCGAACGTTTGGGTAAGAAAAGTCCTACGTTTATGCCACATCCTGTGCAAAAAGCGGGAAACGGCAAAAACGATAGGAGGATACGTGTCGTACCTTCGTATTCTACAAGCTAAACGACAATGTCTAAAATCAAGGTTTCTGCAGATGGGTACCACCCAGTATTCGCGTACAGCCAGATAAGCAGGGTTAAAGAACAAGACGTGAATCTCATCTTCAAGTTAATATTTGCATGCTGGGCACTCAATATTATTTTTATTGTGCCATTTGCTGGTAAAGGATGCAAGCGGCAGAGTGCCCAACCTGAATTGCATATATAATTTCCTTGCCAGAGCTGGATAAATCAGGTCAAGGAAGTCTTCTGTTTTATACTCGTCTTTTATTTGAAGAAACTGGATTGTCAGTCTACCTATTGTCGAACTCTCTTGAAGAGACAGTAGGTTAAAATCCCTGTAGAGACGAACCAGAGCAGCCCTAGTTATTTCTAAGAATGATTCTACTGGTGATCCCCACAGCTCGGGTAATCTAATCTTACTACTGGATTCCTTTATGTGCATTAACCACAGAATTTTCTTGGTTCTCAGATAAGCCCAAACTTCCCTAAATTCTTTTTTATAGGCAGCTAGCTCAGAGACTGTCCACAGTCTTCTCCAGTACATGATTGGGCGTAGCCCTAAGTCCAACCAAAGTGGTACTAACGGCGTGCTGACTGGGAGTCCCAACATGTTCTTCATAATTGTGTGCTCTACCCTTGTTGGTCAGTAGGCCTACGGTACCCCCAGAGCTCAGCCCCATACACCGAAGCCGCTCTAACCTGTGTTTTGTTGATCTCAATAACCGGGGCTGCTGGCTTAAATTCGGATGCTCTGTGCATTTTTAATATTCCGCCCGCCATTTGAGTTAACTTTAGAGCTGCCTTTGCTAGGTGCGTATCCCAGTCCAGATGTTCCACAAGGATAATACCCAGGTACTCAAAAGTTTTCACTCGCTCCAAGGGTGTACCGTTCAATACTGGATTTGTCCGGGACTGCCTGGGAGGATTGAAAATCATAAACTTGGTTTTATATATGTTTATCTCCAAGCCCCTCCGTGCACAGAACTAAGCAAAGCGATCCAAGGTGCGTTGGATACCCATTGATGTCTTGGACAACAGCAAAGTGTCATCCGCGAACATCAATGCGGGCACCCGACCTGAAACTAACCTTGGGGCATCGATGTCCTTGATGCCAAGTAGATGATCTATAAGCCCATTAATGTACAAGCTAAATAGGGTGGGAGCCAAAATGCACCCCTGGCGCACCCCCTTTTTTACAGGGAAGCTGGCTGATAGTTCTCCAAGCTTTCCGCATCTCACTTTTGCATAAGTTTCAGTATGAAGGCGTATTAGAACATCCAAAAGATATGGTGGAATACCAAGATCTAGAAGTACACTCCAGTTTTTCCCTAGGGACCAGATCGAACGCAGACTTCAGGTCAACAAAGATGAGGTAGAGGCTCCCACCCTCCACACTCACCGTCTTCCAATACAAGACCTGGAATCTGAATATCTGGCCAGTGGTTAAAGTACTCATTCTAAAGCCGGCCTGGAAAGGGCTTAAGATCTCGTTTTCCTCAATCCAGGCCTGGATTCTTTCTAGAATAATATGTCCCATTAACTTTTGGGTGATATCTATTAGGCTAATAGGCCTATAATTAGATGGCAGTAGGGGACAGCCTTTTTTTATGGATAGGTACTATCTCTGCCCCACGCCAGGAGTCCAGCGGGTCCGTGCCCTTTAGAATAGAGTTAAACAAAACACATAAATATGGGGCCCATATTTTTGGTTCTGACCGAAATAGGTCCCCTGGAAGCTTATCTAGGCCGGGAGCCTTATTAGGCAATAGCTTAGTGATAGCAAGTTCAACCTCGACAGAAGTTATGTCCCATACCCCCACCAATTGATGCTCAAGATGGAGGCATGTATTTGATGTTAGTGGGTCCTCCCAAGCCCCCACCAATCGATGCTCATGGTGGAGGCTTGTGTTTGGGGATGGTGGTTGATCATTGCCCGAATGTGCCTATAGGTTTCCAAAGTGGACTTCCCTCACTGCTGGCGCTATGTTCGATTCTATCGCCAGCAATGATGATGGTCTGCCCTCCTTTCCCCTTGCGCTAACTATTTCCCAGAAAGATTTTGAATCCTTGCGCACAAGGGCTGTTCGAAGATCTTCCCATCTGTTGGCTTCCCAGTCTTTCTTCTCAGATTGAATAACCTGTTTGTACTTCAGCCGAAGTAGTTTTATCTTGGGCTTATCCCTAGCCTTAACAGCAATCAACAAATCTGTTTTGGCTTTCCGACAAGTAGCATTGAACCAGGGATGGTCTGGGTCCGATTTGTACCTTTCGGCTTCCTTCCAGGACACCCCACGCCGCACGGCCCACCAGCTGTAGGCGCGGCTCTCCTCCAGCGCCACAGGTCCATCCCTGACCTCAGGTGCTCCCCTCGCTGCTGCTCGCTATTTTCGCCCGTTTTTTTCTGCCTTTTTGCCCCTCTGTGCCCAGTTGTCAGTGTTCTGTATTTCTTCTGTTTATTTACTGTTTAGTGCTTCTTTTTTGTAAAGTAGAATTATTGCGCCTTGTATTTTTGTCACTGCTCCCCTAGTGTGATTCCCCCCTCCGCTCCCCGCTTCCCGCTGCTGCTCCCTCGCGGCCCCGCCCCTTTTCATTTCTGTCAACCCCATTGGCCCCCCCGTTCCCGCCTCCCAGCTGCTCCTCCCTCCCACTTGGCCTTAAATGGAACCCGCGCACAACGTTCACGCGCAGCGGGCGCGCCGATTGTGCGCCGAAGGCAAGCCCGTCTGCGCCTGTCCGCGCCTGGACCGCGCCCAGCGCCAGGACCCCTGGCCCCCGACGATGCCAGTCCACACGACGGACCTACGACGCCACCACCCTCAACGCACTCAAACCTGACTGGAACCCCGCCTGCTACCGAGCCACCCTGAAACGCACCCACGGACCCTTCAGCTGAAAAGCCTGCAAATTCTCCGGCCTCCAGACCTGCACCGCACCCAAAACTCCAGCCACCAGCAACAACCACCTCAAGTGCATCCTGCTCAACACCCGCTCCGTCCACAAACACGCCGTCGAACTTTGGAATCTGCTCGACACAACATCACCAGACGTCGCCTTCCTCTCGGAAACCTGGATGAACGCCTCCTCAGTGCCCGACATCGCCATAGCCATCCCGGACGGATACAAGATCACCCGGAGGGACCCCGTCAACCAAACCGGAGGAGGCATCGCCATCGTCCACAGGAACACCATCCGCATCTCGACCGACTCCAACGACATCTTCACCGCCGCCGAGCACCTCCACTTCCAGATACACACCGACCCCAGGACCACCCTCAGAGGCACCCTCATCTACAGGCCCCCGGGACCACGCACCCAATTCAGCGAAGACATCGCAGACTTCATCAGCCTGCACGCCCTCCTCTCCGCTGACTACATCCTCCTAGGGGACCTCAACTTCCACCTGGAGAACACCAAGGACTGCAACACCACCACCCTGCTGGACAACCTCTCCAACCTCGGACTCAAGCAACTGGTGAACACCCCCACCCACTACGCAACCCATACGCTTGATCCCGTCTTCTCCTCCAGCAAGCACATCTCCTTCAGCCACTCCACCGGACTTCATTGGACGGATCACAGCTGCGTCCACTTCAGCTTCAGAAGAACCACGACCCACCACCACCCGCAACAGGTTCCAAGCAGGAGCTGGAGCAAGACCACCGTCGACCAGCTCACCACCTCCCTCAGCCTGAACCCTCCCGCCCGCGTAACGGACCCCAACAAAGCAGCCCGCACCTTCACACAGTGGCTCACCAACTGCGCCGACGACCTCGCTCCACTGAAGAACCCTCACAGCAGACCCTGTAGCAAGAAAGCCTCCTGGTACACCGACTAACTCAAAACATCCAAGAAAAATTGCTGCACGCTTGAAAAAGCCTGGCGCCACGACCAGATCACAGAAAACATGACTGCCCTCAAGAACGCCACCCGCAAACACCACCAGCTGATCCGCACCACCAAAAGGACTACACTCAAAGAACGACTGGACAACAACACCCACAACAGGAAGGAACTCTTCAGCATCGTCAAAGAGTTCTCCAACCCCGCAAACAACGACATCACACCCTCGCAAGACCTCTGCGACTCACTCGCCACCTTCTTCCACCGCAAGATCGCCGACATACACAACTGCTTTGACACACAGACCACTCACCCAACCACCGAACCAACGCCCCCCACCACCACCCTCTGCATCTGGACCCCGGTCAGCACCGAAGACACCACCCGCACGATGAACACCATCCACTCCGGATCACCAACCGACCCCTGCCCCCACCACGTCTTCAACAAGGCCGACTACATCATCGCACCCCAACTCCGGGACATCATCAACCTCTCCTTCAACACCGCCACCTTCCCGGAGAGCTGGAAGCACGCCGAGCTCAGCGCCCTCCTGAAGAAACCAACAGCAGACCCCACCGACCTCAAGAACTTTCGCCCCATATCGCTCCTCCCTTTTCCTGCCAAAGTCATCGAGAAGACCGTCAACAGACAGCTCGCCGCCTTCCTCGAGACAAACGGATCCCTCGACCCTTCGCAGTCCGGCTTCCGAGCCAACCACAGCACCGAGACCGCCCTCATTGCAGCCACCGACGACATCAGATCCCTGATCGACAACGGGGAAACAGCGGCCCTCATCCTCCTGGATCTATCTGCGGCGTTCGACACTGTCTGCCACCGCACCCTAGTACAGCGCCTCAGCAACATCGGTATCCAAGGGAAGGCTCTGGAGTGGATCATCTCGTTCCTCACTGGAAGAACTCGGAGAGTCTGCCTCCCCCCGTTCAGATCCGAGGCCACCGAAGTCATCTGCGGCGTACCACAAGGATCCTCACTCAGCCCCACCCTCTTCAACGTCTACATGAGCCCCCTCGCAGCCATCGCTTGCCAACACAATCTCAACATCTCCTACGCCGACGACACCCATCTGATCCTCTCCCTCACCAACGACCCCGCCACCGCCAGAGCCAGCCTACACGAAGGGATGAAAGACGTCGCTGAGTGGATGAAGAACAGCCGCCTAAAACTGAACTCAGACAAGACGGAAGTCCTCATCCTGGGATCATCGCCCTCCGCCTGGGACGACTCCTGGTGGCCCCCTGCCCTGGGCACCACCCCCAAGCCAACGAACCACGCACGAAACCGGGGCTTCATCCTGGACTCCTCCCTCACGATGACCAGACAAGTCAACACCGTGTCGTCATCGTGCTTCAACACCCTGCGCATGCTCCATAAGATCTTCCGATGGATCCCCACCGAAACCAGGAAGACAGTCACCCAGGCACTCGTCACCAGCCGACTGGACTACGGGAACACCCTCTACGCGGGAACCACTGCCAAACTACAGAAAAGACTCCAGCGCATACAGAACGCCTCCGCACGACTCATTCTGGACATCCCTCGCCACAGCCACATCTCGACCCCCCCCTGAGAGACCTGCACTGGCTCCCCGTCAACAAGAGGATCACGTTCAGACTCCTCACCCACGCACACAAGGCTCTCCACGACATGGGCCCGAAGTACCTCAACAGCCGCCTCTTTCTACACACCCACCCGCCAGCTACGATCGGCCAGCCTCGCCCTCGCCACCGTACCACGCATCCGCAGAGCCACCGCTGGAGGAAGATCCTTCTCCTACCTGGCGGCCAAGACATGGAACTCCCTCCCCATCCACCTACGGCTGACCCAGGACCACCTCTCCTTCAGGAAACAACTCAAGACCTGGCTTTTCGAGCAGTAGCGGACTCCCCCCCCCCCCCCCCCCCCACCCCCCCCCCCCAGCGCCTTGAGACCCTACTGGGTGAGTAGCGCGCTATACAAATTGCTGTTGATTGATTGCTCCCGGATAGAACACCCCAAACAGCTTGGTGGTCAACTGTTTGTTATTTCTGTCGGCCTAGCATCCATGCCTACCTGTATACCAGATAATCCAACCTCGGCCATTTCACTGAGGCAAGGGACAACCTGCTGGTATATGTATGCCAGTTTTTTTGGGAGTCTTGTATGTGGGGCCATTTTACTCTCCGCCTGTTGTTGTGTAACAGGAGAGGTTGGGGAGTTAGGTTGGGCGCTACTACGGGTTTGGACAGACCCCAACTCCCTGGTTAAAGTGTCATAACTAGAGCGTTATGATCACTATCATTTCACTGGTGGATTTGGAAATCCAAAACCCTGTCCCAAGATCTACACTCAACCAGAATATAATCGATGATCGAATTTTAGCCCTTCTCTATTAAAGGAGGCTAAGCCAGTCTGTCCGATTTCAACCTCCCGTTACAAGCCCTCAATGAAGAGGACAAAGTAAACAAATTTATTTGGAGGACCAGCGGCGTCCATGCTCTAACTGGTGGGATCTGAGATTCAGGAATATGCCAATACTGGTCCTCATCATCTAGGTCATCAGCGCATGCACTGATCAGAGGATCAAACTGGCAATTGAAATCGCCCCTTATAATTAAGATGATTTCAGGGTCAAAAGTTAGTATATATTCTCTCAGTTGGTCGATGACTCTAGATTCCTGTCCACACTGAGTTGGCCTTGAATAAATATTAATTAGGGCAATTTGTTTGAATGGGAGACTTAGGAGAACACATTGTATGGCCAGAGAGTTAGTTTGTAACTGCTCTGCTTTGGCACCCAGATGCGTACCCACCCAGATGCTCAGTCCCCCCGACGGTCTACCTCTGCCCTTTGTTGTGGCCAACATGCTAAAGGTGGCGAAACCTCTCCTTTGGTTAAATTCCAGAGCCCACATCTCCTACATTAGGCAGATATCATGCTTCTCTACAAACGAGCCCCAATCTGGGCAAAATAGTTTGTTCTTGATCCCCGCTACGTCCCAGGAGAGAATTTTAATATTACTATTTTCCTCCCACACTCGAAATTTATTTTCAACCATAATACATCTGACATCCCCCACTAATATGTCGTCAATAAACGTCCCCGCCCTCCCAGGATTAAGACCTTCTTCATTTTTCTCTCTATCATGGCCCCTTGCCATTACTATAATGGCTCCCCTACTACCTACACCCTCCTGTGTTATCAAAAGGGGGACACCCACGGATGTACCATCAGGCTTTTCCCTGCAGCTTGCCCTAACATTACCCGAGATTGCCTATAAAGTACTGTCACCCCCCTCTATTCTTGGCAGGGTGATGGGGCATTCAACGCCCACCTTGCCTTCCCTGGCTACTAGTAAAACTGTACTTGGTCCAAAACACTAAATCCATTGCTGTGGCAAAACCTTGCCAGTGCAGGGGGGGTGATTTTTGTCTCTGTTCCAGTTAGCATACCCTGCCTGGGCACTGCAACCCGGATTCTCCCCTTCGGATTTGTGGAAATGGCAGGGTAGAAATATGTTAGTGGAGATGATTGGATTTGCGTTGCAGAGCATTCTGGAGCCCAGTTACAAATATGTTCCACGGCCCATCTATTCCTAAAATTAATTACAACGCAATCACCCTGGATAGTTTTTACCCTATGCCCCACCCAGTCCACCCGTTGAGCAAAAAGGATTTCACTAGATATCTGGTTTGGAAGTGCCTTATTGTGATTCAGCCAATGGATGCATTTGTTTTTAAGCTCACTATAGGCCTCCTATTTCCCCAGGCTCAAAACCGGGACCCCTGTGAGTACCACCACATACGGTATAGACTCGGGAGGGAGATCTAGTACATGGTAGTGATTTCCTAGATACGTCATAAGCCATAGTGTTGGTGGACAGATTTTTTTGTTTCTCTATCCCTCTATCCCCCCATTCTCAACACTTCTATTTACTACCTGATCATTAATCACAGCAGTGTTGCTAGATTGAGTTGGAAGCTCAACAGGTATTACAATTGGGGCGAGTGGAACAACTACATCTGCATTTATTACAACTGCATTTGTTTGCCCAGACAACCCCTCTGAGTTCCCAGCACCGCCTTCAACCCGCATACCACCATCTGCCTGTATGGGAACAAACAATAGTTCTAAATGCGATCTGTCTTCTATTGAACTAAGCCTATCGTAGATAGGGAGACATGTTTTTGTAAATATAGTTTCCAGTTTGACCCAAAAGTCTTCTCCAAACTCTATAGAGGAAACATCTCCAATACTTGGTGTAGCTACAGTCACATGTTCAACAGGCTGGGGCGCAGCAGGGCTAGGCACAATTCTTATCGGCGAACTTACCCCCGTATTACTACATTTCTGAATTTTCGCCTTTCTATTTTTCGGTATAGCCCCTCCATGCTTCCATTTAGCCGATTGGTCTGGTCCCGAAGGGTGAGCTCCCATTTTAGACCTGGATGAGGACCGTATTTGCAATCTCAGTACTGATGGTCCAGGTTGCTCGTCATTTCGCGAGGAAGCACATAGGCCAATTGATACAATATCCGTATTGATGGGGATATCGGGCAACCCACCAGCAGCCTCACATTGCTGGCTTCCCTCGCCAGTTTCACCCGAAAGTACGGCATCAGCAGATGGTTGTTGAACTGGCGACGGCACATGGGCCAGCAAACCCATAGACGACCGTTTATCAAAAGCGGGCTCCATTGAGAGCCTCTTTTCGGTCATTTCAATTTCGTGTGCCAACACAAAGGATGCCCTGATTAAAAACTGGTCCAATGTGCCCACAATAGACCCACCTGGCATGGACTTCCTACCATTACCCAACTTGGTAGTAGACATTGTTTCAACTAGTTAGACTTAGAATGATGACTACGGCTGCTCCACTAGTCAGTAACAACAAAAATACAGACAAAAAAGAAAATACCAAGGCAGTCTAGTAATGTAGCCTGTGAGCTCTAAGCACAAATCAAACGTTGTCAAATGAATTAAAGGGAGTGGCCCCGTCCCGTCCTCAACCGTGCTCGTCCGGGCTCAAACGGGCCCGTCCTTGGCCCGGCGCGCGTCCCGCGCTGCGGGGGGAGAGGCAGCGCTAAATAGCGCGATGGTGACGCCTCCCCCTCTCAAGCAGCAGCAGCTGGGAACTGGAGCAGGGGCTTCTGGGGCTTGTAGTCCCCGTACTAGCGGCAGCAGCCCTGTGGCGCAAAGATGAAGAAGGCGCCAGCCACAGAACAACGGGTGAGTGATGGCCTCGGGACTCCTGTCCCACCGAGGCAAGCAGATCAAAGAAAATGCACCAAATCAGGCAAGAGAACGTCCACGCGCTGTGGGGGGAGAGGCAGCGCTTAATAGCACGATGGTGGCGCCTCCCCCTCTCAAGCAGCAGCAGCTGGGAACTGGAGCAGGGGCTTCTGCGGCTTGTAGTTCCCGTACTAGCGGCAGCAGCCCTGTGGTGCGAAGATGAAGAAGGCGCCAGCCACAGAACAACGGGTGAGTGATGACCTCGGGACTCCTATCCCACCGAGGCAAGCAGATCAAAGGAAAGGCACCAAATCAGGCAAGAGAACGTCCCCCCTTTACCACTTGCATTATGTTCTGTTTTGCATCACAGCAGTCCGTCCTACAGAGAAGCAGGTGTCTTAATCCAGTTCAAAATAATCTTAATCAAATGTATTACCTTGATCTCCAAAACCATCCATGATCTGCTCCCTTACCACCCCTTTCCGTTTATTTTAAATCGTACACCTTTTAAAAAGCTGACTGCGTAGCCTCAGGGATCTTTGGGGCTGAGGTTGCATACACTTCGGAGGGGCTTGCCTGCCCTCAAAAACCACTGCTACATCTAGAATTCTCATGACCAGTTGTCACCTAGTCCTATTTCAGGCAAGCAGCACCTGCTCTGTGATATTAATTCTGCTCCAGAAATAGTGTAAAATGTTTGTCAGTTGCCCTAATTTGCTCAATTTCTCTTAGCTGCAGACATGGAGAAATTTAGAGCATTGCAATTGTTACTTAATGATGCATTGATATGTGCTTCAGGGTAGCTACACACTGGTCAGTTAGAGGCATTTGAACGTTTGCCATTGTAAAAGTAGCAAAGCTGGTATTCTTGTCTGATAAACTAGGGATTATCTGCCAGAGTCTTACCCCAAAATGAGCTAGTGAGTACAGAAGCGACAAATAGGCAGAGTAGTAGACAACAAGTACCAACGCGCTCACAAAAGTCCAGAATGAATGGTAGATATGTCCAATGATGCATTCAAATGTGAGGGTAAGCACGAATTGTTTGATTACATTTTCTCCAAACACTGTTTTTATGGTATAGCATCAAACGAAAAAGCATTCAGTATGCGTTTCATCACATTTTCAAGGCTGTAGGTCTGTTATGGGTCGTGTGCCCATATGGCAAAATATTTGAGTGAAAGCGATGGCAAACTCTGTAAGAGTGTGAGAAAATGCTTACAATTTAGAGAAGCTTGCCGCCACCACAATGATTGGCGGGCATGCAGGTACATCAATATATAATACTTATTTCATCCAGCCAAAATTAGACTTAAGCGTGGTCTTGCTCTCAATGTGAAAGTTTACCAAATAGTAAAAAAAGGCCACGATATGCTTGATGCACAGTGTCTGTCGATTTCTATGCAAAGTCAGAAGAGGGGCCTGCCTTCCCACAAAAACCACTGCTACATCTAGAAGTCTTATGACCATGCTTCACCTAGCCCTGTTTCTGGAAAGCGGCACCTTTAACAGTGATGTTAATTCTGCTCCAGAAATTGTGTAAAATGTTGTCAGTTGCCCTGATTTGCTCTACTTTTCTTAGCTGCAGACATAGAGAAATTTCAAACACTGTAGCTGTTACTTAATATTGTATGAAAATGTGCGTTAGGCTAGGTGCACACTAGTCAGTTAAAAAGGCATCTTGTTCCGTTGTAAAAGTAGCAAAGTTGGAAACCCCGACTGATAACCTAGGAATTATCCGCCAGTATTGTACCCTGTAATGAGCTAGGGAGTACAGGAGGGACACATAGGAATTGTAGGAATGCTGGAGAGCACCACTGCTCGCCTACCTTGATACAAGTAGTTGCATGGTTGTGACCTCATTGATTCTGATAGCTATGTATATTGGGTGATGTTCTTCTAGATAAGTGATTGTGAGAACCGTTCAACTGCAGCTAAATATAGAGGCAACTTGAGGTATTAATATTTGTGCTAATAATAATAATAATTATATTATGCCCCTTACATTGCTTTACTGTAGAAGTGGTATCTGCGTCTGGCTGCCGTCCATTCCAAATCCAGCCAAATTCTGCCATAGTAGGCTCCAGTTTACTCAAAGGACGGCACAAGGTTAAATTAGGTAACCTAAAGATGGGCATTTCTATAATTGGAGGCTTTCTCAATTAGGGTCCTCAGTAGCAAACAGTGGTCAGTAGTTAAGAATCATTCACAGAATCTTGATTTGATTTTTTATTTTGTGTAGCGCTCGAATGCCCTGGGGCGCCTTGGCACTGTTGCTGCAATGGGTAGAAAGTGGTGTATAAAGGTGCTATCTTAGTGATTAAAGGGCCAGGTTTAAAGAAATTTCCAGAAGGACAAGAGGTCTGGACAGTACCTTAGATTAATGGGGAGAGAGTTCCATAGTTTTGCTGTCCCCAGAAAGAAACTCCTAACTCCTCATGATGGTCGTTTTGCCCTTGGTAGCACAAGAAGCTTGGCTTCTGAGCATATGAGGTTCTTGGATGGTGTTTACCAGATACATCTGTCCTAAAAATAGACTTGACCAATGTTATGCAGTGCATTAAAAGCTATAAAGAGAGCCTTACATTCTGTTCTCTTTGCCACTGGAAACCATTGTAGCTTAATCCAGGCCTGGACAAAGACTGATATTTTGGAATTCCCAAAAGGAGCTGAGCTGATTCATTCTGTAGCATCTGAAGTTTGAGGAGTCATTTATGGATACCCATAAATAGGGCATTGCCATAATCCAATTTGGCTAAGGCATGAGTGGTAACCACCATTGCATTGGAGGTGTAAGAGGATAATGGGACATGTTTTCCAGATAATTCTTAAAGTAAAAAAATACTGATGAAACAAGGGCATTCTCTGATCTTTATAGTTGAGTCTATTGTCAAATACAATCCCCAGGTTCTTCACTTTCCGCACGGGAGAGGAGAGTGCCCCCATTTCCTGAGGCCACCAACTTGGCTACCAAAATGAGTTGTGTTAGCCTAGGAGAAGTACCTGCGTTTTCCCAGAGTTGAGCGTTAAGCAATTTAGCCTCATCCAGCTACCTATCTGAGACAAACAGGAGCTAAATCTTGAGGCAGTGTCTTCTGGATTGCTGAATACTAATGCCCTTATGTGGGCATCGTCAGCATATGATACCACGAGAATCAAATGATTTCATAAGTCTTGCCAGTGAGACGGCGTAAAGATTAAAAAGAGTAGGGCTTGCCAGGCTGCAACAGTTCCCTTTCTCTCAGCTGCCACATTATCTCTGTCTCCTATCAATTTTGAATAAAGTTTTCAAGGAATATCGGTAAGTATTTTAAGTAATTTGTGAAACTGGATTTTACATTTCTCTTCCCTCTTCCTTTAGTTTTTTCCTTTTAGTTTTTTTTTAGAGTCGAACCATCACACCATTCTGCCAAGGTGCTGAAACCAGTTAAATTTAGAGTATGATTTCAAATGTGCTTAATATATTTGTGCCCTTTCCATTTGCATGCTCTATCAAATGGTGCCAGTATGCTTTTATATTAAATCAGAACAGTGGAGGTAAAGTCTCAACTTAAAACATCTCCGGTTACATTAGGCAATTTAGGATGCAAACGCAGCGGATTCTAGTTGGAAAATGTTGGGGATCAACGCAAGCCACACCTCCCTGGACTCCCACAAGTGCCCAACTATCTATCTCAAAACTACTTGGTTTTTCAAGGGGGTCACATGCGTTTTTGGTCCCAGGCTCAGTTGCCATCTAGGGAAGCCTACCAAACCCCAACATTTCTGAAAACTAGACACCCATGGAGGTGTGGCTTGCATGGATCCTCCCCAACGTTTTCCTACCCAGAATCCCATGTAAACCTCAAATTTAGCTGAAAAAAAATCTCATTTTTCTCACGTTTCTGTGTAGGAAAGTTCTGGGTTAACGGGGCTGACACAAACTTTCTACCACCCAGCGTTCCTCCAGGTCTCTTGATAAAAATGGCACCTCCGGTGTGTGTGGGCCAAGTACCCGGGACAGGCAAGGGACCAAAATGTATTGTGGAGACATCAACATTACCTATCACAAAACGACCTGGTATTGCAAGGATGGTCATTTGGGTTTTTGGCCCTGGGCACGGCGGCCATCTAGAGAAACCTACCAAACCTCCACACATGTCTGAAAACTAGACACCTGGGGAGTCCATGGATGTGTGGCTTCCGTGGATCCCCCAAAGTGTTCCTACCCAGAATCCCCTGCAAACCTCAAATTTAGCTGAAAAAATTCACATTTTCTTCACAATTCTGTGTGGGATCACCGTGTCGGCACAAATGTCCTACCACACCGCATTTCCCTTGGTCTACCTATACAAATGTTACCCTGCCTCCCCCGAGAGCGAGCCTGCCGGGGTCTGGCGGCAACATACCTGGATTGTGCGAAGGTGTGACCCAGAGTGACATCGCCTGGGCGAGAGGCCCTGTGGCGTGCCTGGTCAGACCAATCCTGCTTATGTCGACATCCTCGTTTCCCTGTGCCATCCGCAGCCCAGTGGATCCTGTGACCAGTGGCCTTGTCAACGCCTGCAAGCTGTGGGTTCGGCTGGGGTTCTCGGAGTCTACCGGAGGGGGCCTACGGGGTGACGTGACAGAGCTGCTTGCAGTGTGGGCGGAACCCTAGTTTGCGGTGCCGGGAGCCGGCCAGAGTGCGCCCCTCAAACCCGACTGCATAGCGGAGATCCCGTGTGACTGGGGTGGACGCGTAGCTTAGACCGGCGGCTGCGCTGTTCCCCCCCAAGGCTACCGCAGTACAGCTGGCGCCTGCGACACATTGGGCCCTGATCAGGAGTTCGTCATCCGGCGGTAGCGGGCCTCAGGCTTGCCCTACTGCACCGCTTCAGACCTGGGAAGGCGGGCCTGCTGTGGGCCACCGTGCTGCTGAGGGAAGTTGGCTCCTGCTTTGCCTGGAGCTCCTACCGCCGCATTTGGATTCCTTCATTAGTACCTGGGACATGGGTGGTGCATTGACCCGTGATTGCGCCTGGGAATCGAGTGTTGTGAGATTGGTGCGAACGGCCAGGAGGCCTTGCTGGAGCCTGGTGGGGACGCTGCTCGCTGGTGGTCTGGCACGTGTCATCCTGTTAGAAGGTCTGTGCTGCATTCAGCCCTGGGTGGTGGAGGTGGCCGAGCTAGGCCTGGTGCGGCTTGCGGTCCAGTGCCCGCTGTTGAGGCACGGCCCGTGACATCCCATCCTGCATCGGCATGGCGAAAAACAAATCTCTGGCCCCGCCAACGAAGCAAAGCACCCAAGACCAATATACTACCACTAATGTTGTGGCGGCTGGAGGATCAAATGGTGCCGGGCCCACTCCGGACAATGCCGCCTTACTTGCCGCCATCACATAGCCGCACAACATGGATACTAAGATTGGTGCATTTGGGGTAGGAGGTACTGTTTCTTCGACAGGATCTCAGGAAGGGGGTGGACCGTATCACTGAGACAGAAACCAGAGTGTCAACAGTAGAAGACACTGTCACAACTCCCCATCAGCAAGTTAATAAACTGACGGTGGTGACCCTGGAATTGGCTGCGTGGGTGGAAGATGCTGAGGGGCTCGTCCGGCAAAATAACCTGCGCTTCGCGGGATTCCCGGAGGGCTGCGAAGGCGCCTCTATGGAGGCATTTCTGATGCAGTGGTTACGCTACTTCCGGCCGGAACATATGCTCTCCCCTTGCTTTGTTGTGGAGCATGCCCACAGGGCCCTCACGAAGAAGCCCCCCGCCACCCCCCTCCCATGAGCAAGGCCCAGTCCGGTGATAGCCAAACTGTTGAACTACCATGATAGGGATGCAATCTTCAAATTCGCTCGGAGAGCAAAACCAAGCTCACGTACGACTCCTGGGACATCTTGATATTCCCTGACTATACAAAAATAGATAAGCAGCAGCGCCAATTGTTTGTGGCGGCCAAAGGCTGACTCAGGGAACTTAATCTCCAATACATGCCACTTCACCCTGCTCTGATGCGAGTCATCTACAAGTCGCAGCCTTTGTCCTTTGACACACCCGAGGAGATTTTTGCATGGACTGATGAGACTATACACCCTAGGCTGCTTACACCACCGCCACCACCACCACCACCACCACTGGAATCCTATTCCTCCCAGGGAAACAGGCAGGCCCGCCCACAGAAATCCACATCAAACCAACAGCACAGATTGCGCTCCAACTGGCACTCTCAGACACAGGGTGAAGACTCCTGACGGGGTGATCGAGTCTCCACAGGGACGAGCTAACCAGCCCCGTTTACTGCATCCAGAGACCATCTGCTCGGCCCGCTCTTGTGGGGTCCACTGGCCGGTTGGGGCCCCAATGAGGTCTCTGTGAAATTCTAGAGACCTATGGTTGAGGGTGTTGGGGAACCATTTGCGTGGGATCCCTCTAGGCTCCCATTGGGGCAAGAGGGTACTCCCGCCGTGACAGATACTTCATGTTCACAGAGGTATTGGGGTGGGGAAGTCAGAATTTCGATGTTACATGTTTTATACTGTTATGGCACCGACACAGGGTAATCACTACTCTCAAACACACCATCCCCAAATGGCATCCCCCGGACTGTAGATGGCTGGCCAAATCTCTAGGAATCAACTGGGAGGGATTCACATCATGACGTGGAATGTGCGGGGTATCCTTGGAAAAAAGTCAAACCTGGGGAGGGGGCAATCCTGAAATTGACGTTTTGCTACTACCCACTTGATAGGAACAAGGGCCACATGCTTGGCTTGCTTTGGGTTTGTTCAGATCAGATCTTCTGGGTTCACCCGGGGCTCAAGTGGCACAGCTATCCTAATCCACCATAGGGTCCTCTATAGACCCACCAAGACATGGACAGACGTCGGTGGGCGATATACACTTGTGATAGGATCACTATAGTCTGTTTCTATGCCCCACCCCCACCAGGCCAAGCCATTGTTGACAAGGTCCTACACCTTTGGGAGGAACTAGCAGACGGTCTGTCAGTGATTGGGGGATGACTGAAATGACATCATGGCACCTGAGGATATTTGGCGTGTGGAGGGATACCGCCGCTGTGCGGAGGCTTCAAAGCTGCATTCTCTGGTGCACGGCCTTTCTCTCGGCTGAACTTATTTTTTTTTTATTTTTTTTTTGTCCTCATAACCACCATATAGACTAAGTGCCAAAAGGAATTTCCAAAAACAGCTGTCTCAGTTTATCTTGTAAACTGGAAGGGAAACGAGTCTTCTGGGGGCCATTTTTCCCTCAGCTGTCATCTGTATTCCCAGTAGGCACGAGGTCAGTGATTTACCATTTTGTGGCAAACCTTGGGGTAATTTAGCAGCCAAATGGGGCCGGGCATGAACCGGTTAGCGGCTGTTCCATAGGCACAAAATATTTAAGTACCATAGGAGATCAATCATAGGACCCGGGGGGAAAAAAAAAAAAAAAAAAAAAAAACCCGGATATATCAATGGAGCCAAGAAAGCAGATACCAAAACGCCCTTTTGCTATGATTGCCAGATCTAGCCAAATCCATACGGGAGGTCTGCAAGACTGAGAGTTGCCAATCCCTAAATGTAGGGGGTGAAGAGTCTTTCCATTTTCTGCATATCTCCCTTCTTGCGAGCAGCATAGCATAGAATACTAGACACTTAGCTGGGTTTTGTAGACCATCAGATACCCCAAATATCACTAAAGGCAGATCTATGGTAACCGGGCTACCCAGTGATTCTGTAAGATAGTTTCTGATGTCCTCCCAGTATGGAGTTAATAGTGGGCATTCAAAAAACATATGTGTGTCTGATGCAGCAGTCAATCCACATCTAGCACAAGACACTAGCTCTCCTCCTACAAACTTAGATAACCTGAGAGGGGAGTAATATGCCCTATGGAGGGTAAAGATATGGTTTCTGCGAAGCCAAGATGGTTTAACAATCTTCCACAGAAGTTCAAAAGAAGTTATCCAAAGATTTTGTAGGTTGTAATCCATCAAAACTGAGCCCCATGTTGACTCCGGTAGAATAAAGTCTCCATCCGACTCCACCAAAATAAGATTATACCATTTAGATACTTCTTTCTTTGCTGGCTCGCAGACTACCAGATCAGAAACAAATTGACTGTGCGCTCCAAGTTTAGCTTTGTTCCTGTTGGCGGTGGAGGTTTTATAGGCCACAGTCCAACTATAAATCTGTAGGTATTTAAATCTTGAAAGATTAGGGCCGACCTTAGCTTGCAAATGTTCCCATGAAAGTAAATCCCCCTCGAAGAAGAGGTCTCCCTAGACTTCAAGACCTGCCCGTCTGAGGGGGGTGGCTAAGGTATCGTCGAGCCAGGTAGGATTTTCGGGCAGCCCCCACAACGGTGTTTTTTCACAAAAATAATTTAGATTTATAACTTTCGTGACTTCAGCCCCTGTTTTAGCCAGACCTTGTAGAATCTTCAGTTTAATCTTTTTAAAGAACTTAGGGTTACCAAACTTAAAAAGAAAACCAGAACGATTAATTTTTTCCCCATCCAGCATAGCCGCATACATAAGGCCTACCCCAGAACCCAAAGGGACCTTCAGCAACATTCGTGAATGGGACAATTGAAAGGCCCATGCATACATTTTTAGATCTGGTGCCGCTAATCCACCCTTGTCGCGTCGCCGTCTTAATTTTTTCCAGGCAATACGTGGAAGATGGTTATTCCAAATAAAGGATGAGATGTTGGATTGGAATTTAGTTAAGGTAGCATGATCAAAATATAAAGGAATAGTGTTAAATAAAAAAGAAATTCTTATTTTTGCCAGGTCTTCATATACATACGGCTATGGTGGTGTCTGTCCAGATACGGGGATGTTGGATCCTACTCAAATGACACTTCAGCTGCATAGAGGGCCCTGGATATCCTGTTTCCGATGGCGCATGGCGCCTATGTAATTCATCTTACAAATTCACTTTACACCAAGTGATTACAGACTATCTGGCATCCAATGTAGGTACCTCCTCCGGTGTACTTCTGTGGGAAGCTTTAAAGACCACACTACGAGGAATGGATATCCGTTTGTGTGCCGAAGAGTGACAACGCTAGACGTAATTTGGTTCTCTGCCAAAAACAACTACATCAACTGCTCATGAATGAGGCTCGGACGGCATGGTAGGCAACCCAGTGTAGGATATAGCAGTGTGGGGACAGATCGAGTGGGATGCTGCACCGCTTATGTCAAATCGCATGAGTGCTGGTGCTACACCACACAGCGAGCAGGCAACATGCTGACCCACAAGAGGATGCCCAGGCTTTCGCGGCATATTATTCAGAGCTATATGCTAGGCGAGAAGTCTTGTCCTGTGAAGGACATTCTGCCGAAAACGATCACGGCTGATACCAGAGCACAACTTGATGCACCAATTACTGAGGAGGAAGTCACAGATGCACTGTTGGGCCTGCGCTCTGGCCGAGCCTCGACGCAGTGGGTTACCATGCGAATTCCTGAAATTATAGAAGTCCCAATTAGGAATACCCTTGCTAAAGGCACTGCAGGAAGCCTTTGAACCGCAGATCCTCCCACCAGATTGGCGACATGCCGAAATTGTGGTGTTCCATAAACCAGGGCGTCCCCCTGAAGTCCCTTCTTCTTATAGACCTATTTATTTGAGTCTTGAAGCCAAGTTGTTGGGTTAGATCCTCGCGGACTGTCTCCTCCCACATATATCCAACTCGTCCACCCTGACCAGGCAGGTTTGATGCCACACCGTTCCAGAAGCCATAACAGCAGACAGCTCCATAATGCCCTTGTAAAAGCGCTAGAACATGGCCGCTTGCGGCCACCCTTTTAGTGGACATAAATAGCCTTTGATTCGCTCAGTTTGGAGTACCTGTTTCTTCTCTTGGCCCACAGTTTCTGATATATATTGGTCTACTGTACACGGACATTTCCACCTTTGGGCGAGTGGCGGGGCGCGGTCGGACCAATTTCCTATCCTCTGAAGTGCTAGGCAGGGGTGCCCCCTTCCCCCCTATCATTTGTAATCGAGCCTTTAGCCACATGGCTAAGACGGGACACCCTGGTGCTTGCGTTTGAATGGTTCCCGGGCCGTCGAAGAGAATCGCACTGTACGCAGATCTTTTTTTTTTTTTTTTTTCTTTTTTTTTTCTGTTCCAGGGTTCACAGGCCCACAGATGCTGCAGATTCTCAGAGTATTCAGGGAGACCTCTGGCTTAAGCACACACCCGTCGAAGTCAGAGCTGTTTCTTGTCTGTGGTGATCAGGGCCGCTGAACCTGGCCACTCATTTCACCCTCGCCGTGGATTTATTTCAGGTACCTTGGTATCTACATATCCCCTAACCCAACCGTTTCTTGGACCTACAACTTAAACGTCGTACTCCAGCTCATCCGAGAGGAGATGAAGACAAGGTCCTGCTTGCCTATGTCCCCGCTTGGACGATCTGCCTTTTTTTTTTTTAATGGTTTCCTTACCACAACTATTATATCAGCTACAGAATTTCCCCAATGATATTCCACAATCCTGGTTTAAGCAGAACCATGCAGTTCTCGCATCATTTTTTGTGGGGTGGTAGCCGCACTGGCATACAGTCCACCTACTGCGGGGGTATAGCCGCAGGGATGTATACGCCTACTACTCCACTTCCCATCTACTCAATATTAATGAATAGTGGTACAGCTCAAAGACAGACCTGGCGTGTGCAGTGGAGAGACGAGCGATGGGCAACCAGTGACTGACAGACTTTCTCTATAGTCATATAGGAATAGCTCACTTTCCCCCAGCAGCTAGAGTGCTCATCCTGCTGTGGCGACACAGTCCAGCGGCTAGGTTGGTGCGGAAAGTTGACTTTGACAACCCCATTATGGCATAGAACCTTTGCCCGACAAGTAGCTGCACTTCCTGGTTTCGAGCATGGGACCTCATAGGTATATCCACACTGGGTGACATTATGAAAGGGACTGTACTCAAATCATTCCAACAGCTACAGGATGAGTATCACCTCCACCGTAGTCAATTTTATAAATATTTACAAGTCGCACGCCCTGACACCATATATTAAGGACCTGACCGAGACACCAGAGTTTAACCAACTGGAAGGGTGGCTGTTACTGGGCAACATGGGCACACACAAAATTAGGCAGATTTACCATACCTTAACTACACATAGTCACATAACTCTAGACGCATTGCAAGAGACTCGGGAAGGAGATGTCGAGGGCCTGGATGACGATGATTGGACAGAGGCACTGGCAAGTCCCCGAGGTGCAGCTATCACATCACACCAACGTCTAATTCAATTTAAATATTTGCATAGAGCATACTTCACCAGGTCTCACCCCTGGCGTATGAGGGTAATATCCTCCCCTGCATGTCTCTGTTCTGGTAGGGAGGACGGGACCTTTTTGCATACTGTGGAGTTGGTCCGTACTCCTGCCTTTCTGGCGGGGTTGAACTCTTGCTTAGCTTGGGTGTTGTCCTGGCAGATCCCCCTTGAACCTAACCTAAATTAGTACTCCTACACCGTACGGAGGCGGTAGGCGGTAACAGATGTAAACAGCACCTCTTAATTTTAGGGCTGCCCGTGGCAAAGCAAGATGTTGCCCAACATTTGAGCGAGGTTTCCCCACCCTCGCTGGGTGGGTCGAAGAGAGCTATGGACAAATGTATGAGCTTGGAGCTAGCAGTATTTCAGACATGTGGCTGCCCCCAGAAACACAGTAAAATATGGAAACTGGGGGAGAATAACAGAGGTATTGAGTTGCCCCTTACACAGCCCTCGGCATCCCTCTTAGACCGGGAGATACGGTCACACAGCCATGGATGCTATAATAGTGTGTAGCCCTTTCGACCTTACTGCTGTGGACCATTATCGCGGGGGGTTTGGGGTGAGGTACTTGGTCTGTGCCAGGGGTTTTGGAAGTTTTATGATATTGGTATTGCTTGGTTTTAAGCTATACCTGATATTGTCTATATATGCGGGTCACTCAAGCCATATTGTATCGCCAATAAATTTCAATAAAATGTTTCTTTTTAACTTATTTTTTTTTAAATTGCGCTTAGTTTGCTGTGCTATCTCCTCAATCCCTATGTTTTTGCCCCTTTTCAGTCGCAGGACTGTGGCCCACCCACACAAGTGAGGTATTATTTTACTCAAGAGACTGAGAGGAACGCTGAGAGGTAGGACATTTGTGCAGGCACGTGATCCCAGACAGAAATGTGAGGAAAATGTGACATTTTTCCTGCTAAATTTGAGGTTTACAGTGATTCTGGGTTGGAAAACGTGGGGGATCCATGCAAGCCATACCTCCCTGGACTCCATCGGGTGTCTAGGTTTCAGAAATGTCTAGGGTTGGTAGGTTTCCCTAGATGCCTGCCGAGCCCGGGGACATAACCCAGGTGACCCCCCACCTCACCCCTCCCCTGCAAAATCAGGTGATTACCATTTTTATTGAGAAACCTGGGGGGATCCTGGGTGGCGGGAAATTTGTGTCAGTCCGGTGATCACACAAGTTTCGCACACACAAACGTAGAGAAAATGTGTGTCCATTATTTTGTTTTATTTCTTTTATAGAGCGTTAACACTACTCATCGCAATGCATGGTGTCAGAGCGCTTTACATCACACGTACAGATTATACATTGGCAATAAATTATGTGTGTACAACAATATAAAGGATGTGTTATATTAGCCAGTGAGGTAAAATGGCGAACCCTATGCACACACTTGACAAGTAAAAAGCGGATGCAATGTCCTCATGTAAGAAATTCAAAACGCAGAGAAACAACAGTAATATGCAACTTAAATATATAAGGAATTCAATGTCAATCCAAAAAGTCTTGGTCTCCTTGTTTATTCCAACACAGCATGTGAACAACCAGCCGACACGTGTTTCATCGCATCTTGCGAATCTTCAGGGCTGGAAATAATACAGAAAACAAGGAGCTATACTTGGGGATATATACATTTATATGTGTGATCCTGAATACCACTTCACGTCAGCCCGTGAGACAAGCGTCATTTGTATTTCCTCATGCATAAGTTTCTGCCCCTGAGATGGTTGTTGGAAAGCATCCATAAGTGTGCTATTGTGCTCCTAATATGCTCATGCATACCGTGCAATTGGGGTAAAACATTGTGCACTGCGGCACCTTGATCGATGGAGTGAATTCACACATATATATCATCTATTGTGGTAACCAGATTTGTGCATGGTGCCGTGCTGCACTACTGTCTATATCGGGTGTAAGGGATCATGCGTGTATTATGTGCTCGGTGACATAGAAAAATAAAATTGCAACACATACCTCCATTGGTTGTGAATTAGACCAAAAGGTCTATCGTGATCGATAAATATAAGTGGATTTTAAGAAACAAGAGAGGGAAAACAACGGGAAAGAATAGAAAGAAAGAGAGGTCGAAAAGTTAGATCCATGGAGATATCTATTATTAAAGACTGCTCACTCAAATAAGTACTTATTGGGAATAATTCTAGTAGCACACTCTGTCATTATGTTATGTCCGCGTTTATCCAAATTTCAGGATGTGCATTTAATAGCGACAACATAAAAAATTATTATTAAACTAAGAAAACGGAAAGCTCACCGCTCTTCCGGTGATATTTCCGACCCGGAAGGGCCCAAGACCATCCAAACGCGGTTGCAGAATGTGGTATAGTTACTGCAATAAAGTTGGAGAATATGGGGTTAAATATGTCCTCTTATTTAGAGAGGGGAATTATAGGAGATGTATATTATTCTCGTTACGCTTAGTGACTTATTAGTTACTATATTTGTCTGGCTGCCCTCTAAAAAGAGGAACAAAATCATACCAATATTATTACTGCTAAACAACATTGTGACTTCTCCTAACGTGTTGATATGTCAGTACCCTGATCATCGTAAGTTGATGCTGTTGGCAAAATTAACAACTTCTACTGTGGCTTCTCGTAGTATTTTTTAACTTGCTAAGAGTTCTTTCGTCTGTCGACTCTTGCTAATATTATGGAGACGATCAAATTACATACGGCATATTTAAATTACCTCATAAGCGAAGTGCGCTCGTTCTGGGTTGCCCGGGAAAAGATGTGTTTGCTCAATCGATTTGGGTCTGAAAAGTGATACACATACAGGGTATTAAACTGACTTAAAGGTGATTCGGCACCAAGCCTGTTGCTCAACCATCCATTCGAATTCTGATTCAGACGGCATACCTGAAAAGACGGGGTGTCTTGGTTATTGCTGGTAAGTTTGAAGCCTGTTCCGGACTTGGTGTCTGTAAGACAAACAATCCGGACAGGCAGGTTAGGAAACCTGCGAGTTGTCATACTTGGCAAGATATACTCGGCAAGGCATAACATCTCGTCGGCTAGAAGCCATATAGCGGCATTACCTGTAAGCGTCTTGCCGCTTCTCTCTTCTCTCCCGGGTCTCCTTGTTCGAAGTGCGAACACGTGACCCGGAAGTGAACTCGGATTAAATACCGTTCCGCCCACTGATGGCGAAACGTCATCCGTGTTAGTTTCATTTAAAGTGATAGACGTCGCGAGAGGGAAACTGCTAAGAATTAGACTCTCGCATTTGCTCAGAAATTGAATAAAATTTTCCATGTAGAGAAAAGAAAAAGAATTAGATGTCAATCCGCAATTTGCCGTAGGTGATATTTATCCAATATATAGTGCTGGTGAATTACATGCTCAGTGCACTAATCAATAGCGGTTGCTCCAAATTTCGTGAACACGCTTGTGAAGATGTTACAACTACATCGTATTTACTCGCAGCGGTGGTAGAGAAACGTGAGATGATCTCCTCCCAACCTCTCTTACAATCTACAAGTGTCACTGGTATTTATGATTGCAAGTGTTATATCATCCAAATGCATCTTATGGAATATACAGTGGTTATGCCTATTGTTTACATATTTGTATAATGCATAGAAAACCTACGTTGAACTAGAAACCTAGTAGATACTGCTATGACAAACAGCAAGTTATGTTAATACAGCAGAATAATCCATCTGTTATTGTCTGGAGCATTGTGCATTGATACGTGGTAAGCTCACTATGACAATTACACCTTCAGTATAAGTCCAATAGCTTCATATGCTCAATTCATTCTGTCATAGTTATTGTATCACGTAAATCCACAACTCCTCTATTTTACCTTGTTTCACGTTAAGAATTCAATCCCCTAAGAAGAATTGAAGCTCTGAATCGTAGTTTAAGCCTAAGCCGACTGCGTACATTTTCATGATCCACATGGCCTCTGTACGTCGTAATTTTAGTTCCCTGTTGCCTCCTCTGATCCCTTGGTTTACTACATCAATACCAAAGAAGGACACACACTTCTCATTCTCAGAGTTCTGGCAACTAGCCACATGCAATGCTACAGGGTATCTGGGATCTTGTTTCATTATGGCCCTCATATGTTCCGAGATCCTGTCTTTGAGGGCACGTATGGTGCTTCCAACGTACTGTTTACCACATTTACATTGTATTATGTACACCACATATTTGGTTAGACAGTTGATGTTAGAGTTTATGGAGAAACATTCACCTTTGGGATTAGAGAATTGTGTTGTCTTATGTTTGGCCCACCTACACATGGCACAGAATCCACATTTGTAGAAACCCTTGTTTTTAGAGGAGAGCCAATCTGTTGCCTGTAGACCATGGGGTACAGTGGGACTCAATCTGTTTCTGAGGGTGTTCCCTCTCCTGTAGCAAATCTGGGGCCTATCTGTGATAAATGGGATTAAGGAGTTCTCATTCTTAAGTATACCCCAGTGTTTCGTCATGCTTTTTCTCAAAGTGTGATGGAGAGAATTAAATTCAGTGATCAACCTGAGTGGGTTGTTTGTGACCTGAGGTTGTGTTCTGGGTTGTAGCAAGTCTTTTCTTACGGTTTTGTTGATTCTCTTTTCTGCTTGTCGGATCACATTATTAGTGTAACCTCTTTTGGAGAACCTGTTTTTCATGTCGTCTACGCAGTCTTTGAATTGGGATTCTTCACTGCAGAGCCTTCTGGCTCTAAGGAATTCCCCATACGGTATAGACTTTACCTGGTGCGGAGGGTGAGAACTGTCAGCATGTAATATAGAGTTACATGAGGTGGATTTTCTAAAGAGCTTGCTGTGTAGAATATTGTCTACCACATATAGTTCTATATCCAAAAATTCAATTCTAGTTTGACTATGTGTCATGGTGAATTTAATTTCCCAAGTGTTGTTATTCAAGTAATTGAAGAATTCCATAAGTAGTACCTCTGTGCCTGACCATAGGAGAATGCAGTCATCTATGTACCTTCCCCAGAAAATTATGAAGTCAATGTATTGGGAGCCCTTGTCACCCCAGATAAGATCCGATTCCAGGTTGCCCATGAAAAGGTTAGCAAACGATGGGGAGAATTTCGATCCCATCGCTACTCCCTTCTTTTGGCGATACCATTTCTTATCAAACATGAAAAAGTTATTGTTTAACACAAGTTCCATCATTTCTGATAGCATCGCAGTATGTTGGTACAGTGAAGCTGGTCTGTTCCCCAAACATCTATTCAAAGCCAGTAGCCCCAAATCAATATTAATGCTAGTGTAAAGGGACACAACGTCCATAGTTACAAGAAATGTGTCCGGTTGCCACTGGATATCTGATAGAATGCTCAGAATGTGTCTGGAATCCTGTATATATGAAGGAAGATTGTGTACTAGGGGTCCCAGAAAGAGATCAATATATTCTGCCATCCTCTCGGTAGGACCCCCTATGCCCGAGACTATTGGTCTACCCGGAGGGAAGGGTTGGTTCTTGTGTACCTTGGGGAGTGTGTAAAGCCATGGGTATGTAGGTCGGAAAATTTTGAGATAAAGGTATTCCTGGTCATTTAGTAGACCTGATTGTTTCCATAGCAATAGTTTCTCATTAATCTTAATTGTCAAGGAACCTATAGGATTAGATGATATTGATTCATAGCAAGTAGCGTCCGCTAATTGACTATGAATTTCTCCCTCGTAATCTGCTTTGTCCATTATTACAACGTTACCGCCTTTATCGGCCTCTTTGATAACAATATGTGCATTGCCACTAAGAGAAGTTAAGGCGGCTCGTTCTCCGATTGTCAGGTTGTCTAGATACTTGAATGATTTTACTGCATTGTAGGTGTTGATTCGTTCAATGTCTTCTAGTACTCTTTTGTGAAACTGATCTATTACATTGCCCCCTGAAAGTGTAGGTACCCATCTGGATTTGCTTTTCAAACCACTCGATACACTATAATCTGGGTCTATGTCGAGCTCCATTAAAAGTCTATCCATGTCGTATGGTGAATCCTCCATATCAGTAATAGACAAGAGTAAGTGTGTAGCTTGTACATCCTTTATTGACAAGAATTCTTCTGTGTTAGCAAGGACAGGAATATTCTTTTTACCCACATCAGTATTGGTTTTGTCAGAAAAATGTTTCTTTAACTTAAGGTTTCTGATAAACTTAAATAAATCTATTTTAAGTTTACAAAGATCGCCAGTAGCAAACGGATTAAAACTCAAACCTTTGCTTAACAGTGATATCATGTTAGGTGTCAGTTCTAGTGAGGAGAGGTTGATTACTTGTACTTCTGTATGGCTATTTGTGTTTAGTTCCTGTTCGTGCCTGATCTTAACTTGTCTCTGTACCCTGTCCTTTGATCTCCTGCCCCTACGGGTTTTGGATCGGGTGGATCTCTCTGGACTGGGAACCGGTTGCCTCTCCTGATTCTCTGGACCTCCTGGGAAAAAGTCGCCACATTGCCTGCGGCTGCGGTTTCTGGTTCTTCACTACTAAGTCCCGCACTGCTAATAGAAGCATTGCTGGACGAGACTGAACTGGCTCCAGTTGTGGATGGAGTGTTCACATTTCTGGTCTGATTGTTGGGAATAAGTGGATCATATTTACTGGCGTAGGTGAATACCCTGCCCTGTTGGTAGTCATTCTCATCTCGTTTAATCTGTCTTGCTTTCCTATTTTTGATGTCATTTTGCTGTTTGAGAAGAATATCATCCAGGATAACATAGTTCTTTATTGTTGCTTCAGGGATATTTAAGTCTTTGATTTCTTGTTCGACCACAGCAATATCTGCTTGTAACTTAGTGACCTTGCGGTCCGAACTCTCTATTAAAATATCTATAAGGGTCATTGAGTTTGCTGTGAGTGAATCTTCCCACTTGGACATCAGGTCTGCATCTAAGTTGTCGTAAGTGGGAAAGATCTGACCTCTGAGGCCCCTGGGTATTCTTTTTAATCTCAAGTATTGTTTGAGAGTGGTGCCGTCCCACCACTTCGCATTCTCCTGTTTCTTAAGACGTTCAAGTTTTATAAACTTGTCTCTAAGGCCTTCCTTCCGCGGAGGGTTCGTACTGGTGGTGGCAGTCGTGGTGGACATGCCCTTGGCTAGATTATCGAAAAGTTCCTCTGCAGCTTTGCTGCGATCCATGTGAGTTGAATCAATTGTGGATCTACTATAGGTAAACAACTCTGGTATTGTTGTTAGAGAGTGCTAGGCGGCAACCCTTAACTGACTAAAGACTTTAAAGAAAGGATGGTTTTTAGGTTGTCAGAGAGTGGGCGCTCAGCCAGGGTAGAGGCACTATAGAATCAATGTGGTGTGGTGCAACTGGGTGAGTGGATAACCATATAACCACCCAAGGAGAAGCGAGCAAGCTCACTAATCCACAATAACATAAAATGGCGAACCCTATGCACACACTTGACAAGTAAAAAGCGGATGCAATGTCCTCATGTAAGAAATTCAAAACGCAGAGAAACAACAGTAATATGCAACTTAAATATATAAGGAATTCAATGTCAATCCAAAAAGTCTTGGTCTCCTTGTTTATTCCAACACAGCATGTGAACAACCAGCCGACACGTGTTTCATCGCATCTTGCGAATCTTCAGGGCTGGAAATAATACAGAAAACAAGGAGCTATACTTGGGGATATATACATTTATATGTGTGATCCTGAATACCACTTCACGTCAGCCCGTGAGACAAGCGTCATTTGTATTTCCTCATGCATAAGTTTCTGCCCCTGAGATGGTTGTTGGAAAGCATCCATAAGTGTGCTATTGTGCTCCTAATATGCTCATGCATACCGTGCAATTGGGGTAAAACATTGTGCACTGCGGCACCTTGATCGATGGAGTGAATTCACACATATATATCATCTATTGTGGTAACCAGATTTGTGCATGGTGCCGTGCTGCACTACTGTCTATATCGGGTGTAAGGGATCATGCGTGTATTATGTGCTCGGTGACATAGAAAAATAAAATTGCAACACATACCTCCATTGGTTGTGAATTAGACCAAAAGGTCTATCGTGATCGATAAATATAAGTGGATTTTAAGAAACAAGAGAGGGAAAACAACGGGAAAGAATAGAAAGAAAGAGAGGTCGAAAAGTTAGATCCATGGAGATATCTATTATTAAAGACTGCTCACTCAAATAAGTACTTATTGGGAATAATTCTAGTAGCACACTCTGTCATTATGTTATGTCCGCGTTTATCCAAATTTCAGGATGTGCAGAACTATGTTATCCTGGATGATATTCTTCTCAAACAGCAAAATGACATCAAAAATAGGAAAGCAAGACAGATTAAACGAGATGAGAATGACTACCAACAGGGCAGGGTATTCACCTACGCCAGTAAATATGATCCACTTATTCCCAACAATCAGACCAGAAATGTGAACACTCCATCCACAACTGGAGCCAGTTCAGTCTCGTCCAGCAATGCTTCTATTAGCAGTGCGGGACTTAGTAGTGAAGAACCAGAAACCGCAGCCGCAGGCAATGTGGCGACTTTTTCCCAGGAGGTCCAGAGAATCAGGAGAGGCAACCGGTTCCCAGTCCAGAGAGATCCACCCGATCCAAAACCCGTAGGGGCAGGAGATCAAAGGACAGGGTACAGAGACAAGTTAAGATCAGGCACGAACAGGAACTAAACACAAATAGCCATACAGAAGTACAAGTAATCAACCTCTCCTCACTAGAACTGACACCTAACATGATATCACTGTTAAGCAAAGGTTTGAGTTTTAATCCGTTTGCTACTGGCGATCTTTGTAAACTTAAAATAGATTTATTTAAGTTTATCAGAAACCTTAAGTTAAAGAAACATTTTTCTGACAAAACCAATACTGATGTGGGTAAAAAGAATATTCCTGTCCTTGCTAACACAGAAGAATTCTTGTCAATAAAGGATGTACAAGCTACACACTTACTCTTGTCTATTACTGATATGGAGGATTCACCATACGACATGGATAGACTTTTAATGGAGCTCGACATAGACCCAGATTATAGTGTATCGAGTGGTTTGAAAAGCAAATCCAGATGGGTACCTACACTTTCAGGGGGCAATGTAATAGATCAGTTTCACAAAAGAGTACTAGAAGACATTGAACGAATCAACACCTACAATGCAGTAAAATCATTCAAGTATCTAGACAACCTGACAATCGGAGAACGAGCCGCCTTAACTTCTCTTAGTGGCAATGCACATATTGTTATCAAAGAGGCCGATAAAGGCGGTAACGTTGTAATAATGGACAAAGCAGATTACGAGGGAGAAATTCATAGTCAATTAGCGGACGCTACTTGCTATGAATCAATATCATCTAATCCTATAGGTTCCTTGACAATTAAGATTAATGAGAAACTATTGCTATGGAAACAATCAGGTCTACTAAATGACCAGGAATACCTTTATCTCAAAATTTTCCGACCTACATACCCATGGCTTTACACACTCCCCAAGGTACACAAGAACCAACCCTTCCCTCCGGGTAGACCAATAGTCTCGGGCATAGGGGGTCCTACCGAGAGGATGGCAGAATATATTGATCTCTTTCTGGGACCCCTAGTACACAATCTTCCTTCATATATACAGGATTCCAGACACATTCTGAGCATTCTATCAGATATCCAGTGGCAACCGGACACATTTCTTGTAACTATGGACGTTGTGTCCCTTTACACTAGCATTAATATTGATTTGGGGCTACTGGCTTTGAATAGATGTTTGGGGAACAGACCAGCTTCACTGTACCAACATACTGCGATGCTATCAGAAATGATGGAACTTGTGTTAAACAATAACTTTTTCATGTTTGATAAGAAATGGTATCGCCAAAAGAAGGGAGTAGCGATGGGATCGAAATTCTCCCCATCGTTTGCTAACCTTTTCATGGGCAACCTGGAATCGGATCTTATCTGGGGTGACAAGGGCTCCCAATACATTGACTTCATAATTTTCTGGGGAAGGTACATAGATGACTGCATTCTCCTATGGTCAGGCACAGAGGTACTACTTATGGAATTCTTCAATTACTTGAATAACAACACTTGGGAAATTAAATTCACCATGACACATAGTCAAACTAGAATTGAATTTTTGGATATAGAACTATATGTGGTAGACAATATTCTACACAGCAAGCTCTTTAGAAAATCCACCTCATGTAACTCTATATTACATGCTGACAGTTCTCACCCTCCGCACCAGGTAAAGTCTATACCGTATGGGGAATTCCTTAGAGCCAGAAGGCTCTGCAGTGAAGAATCCCAATTCAAAGACTGCGTAGACGACATGAAAAACAGGTTCTCCAAAAGAGGTTACACTAATAATGTGATCCGACAAGCAGAAAAGAGAATCAACAAAACCGTAAGAAAAGACTTGCTACAACCCAGAACACAACCTCAGGTCACAAACAACCCACTCAGGTTGATCACTGAATTTAATTCTCTCCATCACACTTTGAGAAAAAGCATGACGAAACACTGGGGTATACTTAAGAATGAGAACTCCTTAATCCCATTTATCACAGATAGGCCCCAGATTTGCTACAGGAGAGGGAACACCCTCAGAAACAGATTGAGTCCCACTGTACCCCATGGTCTACAGGCAACAGATTGGCTCTCCTCTAAAAACAAGGGTTTCTACAAATGTGGATTCTGTGCCATGTGTAGGTGGGCCAAACATAAGACAACACAATTCTCTAATCCCAAAGGTGAATGTTTCTCCATAAACTCTAACATCAACTGTCTAACCAAATATGTGGTGTACATAATACAATGTAAATGTGGTAAACAGTACGTTGGAAGCACCATACGTGCCCTCAAAGACAGGATCTCGGAACATATGAGGGCCATAATGAAACAAGATCCCAGATACCCTGTAGCATTGCATGTGGCTAGTTGCCAGAACTCTGAGAATGAGAAGTGTGTGTCCTTCTTTGGTATTGATGTAGTAAACCAAGGGATCAGAGGAGGCAACAGGGAACTAAAATTACGACGTACAGAGGCCATGTGGATCATGAAAATGTACGCAGTCGGCTTAGGCTTAAACTACGATTCAGAGCTTCAATTCTTCTTAGGGGATTGAATTCTTAACGTGAAACAAGGTAAAATAGAGGAGTTGTGGATTTACGTGATACAATAACTATGACAGAATGAATTGAGCATATGAAGCTATTGGACTTATACTGAAGGTGTAATTGTCATAGTGAGCTTACCACGTATCAATGCACAATGCTCCAGACAATAACAGATGGATTATTCTGCTGTATTAACATAACTTGCTGTTTGTCATAGCAGTATCTACTAGGTTTCTAGTTCAACGTAGGTTTTCTATGCATTATACAAATATGTAAACAATAGGCATAACCACTGTATATTCCATAAGATGCATTTGGATGATATAACACTTGCAATCATAAATACCAGTGACACTTGTAGATTGTAAGAGAGGTTGGGAGGAGATCATCTCACGTTTCTCTACCACCGCTGCGAGTAAATACGATGTAGTTGTAACATCTTCACAAGCGTGTTCACGAAATTTGGAGCAACCGCTATTGATTAGTGCACTGAGCATGTAATTCACCAGCACTATATATTGGATAAATATCACCTACGGCAAATTGCGGATTGACATCTAATTCTTTTTCTTTTCTCTACATGGAAAATTTTATTCAATTTCTGAGCAAATGCGAGAGTCTAATTCTTAGCAGTTTCCCTCTCGCGACGTCTATCACTTTAAATGAAACTAACACGGATGACGTTTCGCCATCAGTGGGCGGAACGGTATTTAATCCGAGTTCACTTCCGGGTCACGTGTTCGCACTTCGAACAAGGAGACCCGGGAGAGAAGAGAGAAGCGGCAAGACGCTTACAGGTAATGCCGCTATATGGCTTCTAGCCGACGAGATGTTATGCCTTGCCGAGTATATCTTGCCAAGTATGACAACTCGCAGGTTTCCTAACCTGCCTGTCCGGATTGTTTGTCTTACAGACACCAAGTCCGGAACAGGCTTCAAACTTACCAGCAATAACCAAGACACCCCGTCTTTTCAGGTATGCCGTCTGAATCAGAATTCGAATGGATGGTTGAGCAACAGGCTTGGTGCCGAATCACCTTTAAGTCAGTTTAATACCCTGTATGTGTATCACTTTTCAGACCCAAATCGATTGAGCAAACACATCTTTTCCCGGGCAACCCAGAACGAGCGCACTTCGCTTATGAGGTAATTTAAATATGCCGTATGTAATTTGATCGTCTCCATAATATTAGCAAGAGTCGACAGACGAAAGAACTCTTAGCAAGTTAAAAAATACTACGAGAAGCCACAGTAGAAGTTGTTAATTTTGCCAACAGCATCAACTTACGATGATCAGGGTACTGACATATCAACACGTTAGGAGAAGTCACAATGTTGTTTAGCAGTAATAATATTGGTATGATTTTGTTCCTCTTTTTAGAGGGCAGCCAGACAAATATAGTAACTAATAAGTCACTAAGCGTAACGAGAATAATATACATCTCCTATAATTCCCCTCTCTAAATAAGAGGACATATTTAACCCCATATTCTCCAACTTTATTGCAGTAACTATACCACATTCTGCAACCGCGTTTGGATGGTCTTGGGCCCTTCCGGGTCGGAAATATCACCGGAAGAGCGGTGAGCTTTCCGTTTTCTTAGTTTAATAATAATTTTTTATGTTGTCGCTATTAAATGCACATCCTGAAATTTGGATAAACGCGGACATAACATAATGACAGAGTGTGCTACTAGAATTATTCCCAATAAGTACTTATTTGAGTGAGCAGTCTTTAATAATAGATATCTCCATGGATCTAACTTTTCGACCTCTCTTTCTTTCTATTCTTTCCCGTTGTTTTCCCTCTCTTGTTTCTTAAAATCCACTTATATTTATCGATCACGATAGACCTTTTGGTCTAATTCACAACCAATGGAGGTATGTGTTGCAATTTTATTTTTCTATGTCACCGAGCACATAATACACGCATGATCCCTTACACCCGATATAGACAGTAGTGCAGCACGGCACCATGCACAAATCTGGTTACCACAATAGATGATATATATGTGTGAATTCACTCCATCGATCAAGGTGCCGCAGTGCACAATGTTTTACCCCAATTGCACGGTATGCATGAGCATATTAGGAGCACAATAGCACACTTATGGATGCTTTCCAACAACCATCTCAGGGGCAGAAACTTATGCATGAGGAAATACAAATGACGCTTGTCTCACGGGCTGACGTGAAGTGGTATTCAGGATCACACATATAAATGTATATATCCCCAAGTATAGCTCCTTGTTTTCTGTATTATTTCCAGCCCTGAAGATTCGCAAGATGCGATGAAACACGTGTCGGCTGGTTGTTCACATGCTGTTGGAATAAACAAGGAGACCAAGACTTTTTGGATTGACATTGAATTCCTTATATATTTAAGTTGCATATTACTGTTGTTTCTCTGCGTTTTGAATTTCTTACATGAGGACATTGCATCCGCTTTTTACTTGTCAAGTGTGTGCATAGGGTTCGCCATTTTATGTTATTGTGGATTAGTGAGCTTGCTCGCTTCTCCTTGGGTGGTTATATGGTTATCCACTCACCCAGTTGCACCACACCACATTGATTCTATAGTGCCTCTACCCTGGCTGAGCGCCCACTCTCTGACAACCTAAAAACCATCCTTTCTTTTAGCCAGTGAGGGTTATAAGGTGTAGGAGCCACATGTCCTTCGTACCGCACTGCGCTATATTAGAGGGATTACAATTTATGAACTGCATGTAACAAAGGGCTCTTTGTGTTTAAAGCAGTAACCCGCTTACATAATGTGCTTTGTAGAAGACCTATTAACTCTCTATGCTACTTTGATTCAGAACTGGAACTAGGAAAAGCACAGTTCTCCAGCAAATAAATTATCTTCCAATTATTAATATTGCTTGACATTTAGCTGGCACACAAAGATCTCTGCAGCAGGGGCCTTAACCTCATAAGATATTTTAAAATCCATTGTAATCAAAAGTGCCGGTCTTTTAGCATGGGTGAGCTGGGCCCAGGCCTAGGGCGCCTATTTTCTATGGGGCACACGGAGCTGTGTGTGCACGTTAAGGTTGTGCCCATAGCAGCACCCTTCTCATCTTGCTCCAACCTTCTCCTTACCTATTTGTTTCTGTACAGTTTGCAGTGTACAGTGGTTTTAGTCCTTCATTGTCATACGGGGGATGATGTTTTTAACACCCCTTTAGCCCCCTTGCTTACCCTCCTTTTACTTTCTCACCCCTGCTGGCGCACATCAACACAACCATCATCTGTGTGAGGTAGCTAAGCGATTGGTGATTTAGGTGAGCTGGGTGAGGTCCGGGATGTTTGTGTCAGGGGCCAGTCCTTGCTCATCCAGATACTGACTAGTGAACACAAAAGAGACCCCCTGCTGCCTCATTTAATTCACTGCCATCAGTAAGGTCTCGAAATGTCTCTCCACCCACGACCCAGGGCTCTATCTTAGCAAAGGCTGGCTCTGGCAACCAATTACACAGAACAGATTTACTGCCTTATTTCTCATTGTTGCCATATTCTTACTGGCACAGCTTAAAATTTTTTTAATATTTAAGTTGAGGCCCAGATTTTGCATCGGGTTTGCGTCAACATTTTGCCTCAACACCAATGCAAAATCTAATTTGTTATTAAATATTGTAAGTGCTCAAATGTACTCATGACAGACCTGCTAAACATATGTGAGGTCTTAAGATCGGATGGCACTTTCTGCGAGGGCATGGGTTGTGAAGCCACATGCAGTGTCCTGTGGTGTGATGTTGCATATTGTGATGTTATACCCATTCTGCCTAACTTAGTGAGCCCCCCCTTTTTTTTTTTTTTTTAGGACTTGAGGCCTTGTTTAGTATAAAAGTTGCGTTTTGCTAAAAGTTGATTTAAGTTTCCAGAAGACTGTATATGTGACACTAAAAGAAAGGTATACAGCACATAGCTAAACCAAGCGCTAGATATACCGGCATCATATTGTGAACAATTTCCCCCCCACCCTCCCTAGTGCCAACCAATTCCCTCAGAGTGGGAGGACGTGACTATAATTTACCTGTCTCCTATTTCTCATATTCAGTGGAGATTTTATAAATTGTAATTTTTCATATCTGGAAATCTCCATGGATAGTTTCAAGTTGTTTTCCTAAACTGCAGAACTCTTTCAAACATGATCTGGACTTTTAAACCTATGTAAATAAACGTCTGACGGTTCCAAGGCAATACTTTGGGTTGCTTTCATACATTGTATGTAAAAACCGATAAATCTGCGCGTTTTTATCGGCTGCTGTTGAGTTCTACTGCTTGTGCTATTTTTTCTTAAATTGCTCAAACACAGCTGAGTTCACAAGCACAGAAAGAGAAAACCTGATACTACTGCCAAACAGACAGGAAATTGTAGTAGACCTTGCAAGCAGGGAAGCGTTGAACCACGCCTACCGCCCAATCAGCTGTCCGGGCTGTTGCTATGTGCGCTCTACTCTGCCTTCTTTGTACAGTAGACAGAAGAAATGCACTGCACGGAAAGACGGGCTGTGCACCGAAAGCATAATGTTTTTGTCTAACCGCTGCAGCCATCTGGATTCATCCGAGAAAAACCCCGCAGCTTTTTTACAACCGAGGCTCGGCTTCCTAACACAGGGATTTCAGTATGATTTACAGTGGAGACACAAGACTGCAGAAAGGTGTGTTTTGAAGGAAGTTCATGTTACCCTTATTTTCCAGTCTTTTCAGTGTCCAGTAATGTAGCGGTATTTGTTAGGGATAACATATTTTAAAAGTGTGAATTTAGTTTCAACGGAGACGGCATAAATAATGTAGCTTTGTATTTTTCTTCATGCCCAGTACCAAACAATACACCTCCTGTATTCCAGTCTAGAGGCTAAGATTACTGTGTATACAAATGCAGTGTTGTCAAAGTTGTTTTTTTGTAGAATTAGTTATTTGTAAAAGTCGAAGGATACACAATTTAATCTTTCATTGCTACATTTGCCGTACTCTGCTAATTTGATCGTTTCGAGCAGGCCTATGTTGTCGTGTTTGTTGACACCTGTAATGTATGCTCAGATTTGTTACATATCATAAGATGTAAAACGGAATCAAGTTGAGCATCATTTTCATAATTCTTTTGCACACATCCCAGAGAAGTCCTGTTTTATGAAAATAAAGTCTGTGCCATCGTGTTATGATGGACTTGGATGGAAGCCTGTTTGTTGACTATAAACCAGAAACAAAGGCCCCACTATTTGGTTTAATTGTTTTAGTATTGTGTGCATCGAAAGATCACTCAAGCACCACAGCAATTGAAATTCACTTGAAACAAATGTCAGCTGCTGGCATAAACTTAAAATTAAGTGGTGATGTGTTTAAATAGGTCGTTGGCTTCCACTGTATCAAAAAGGAAACGCAGTTCTCGAATCGATATGCAACATTTCCACTTGAATCACTATTTATTATATTGGTGCAGCTCCAAGGATCATTGCTGTGTGTTTTATTGCATTTCACAGTATGGGAGCAGTATGTTGGTATTTGTTGTTAAATAAAGCTGCTGTTGGAAAACATCTACAGTTGGAGTTGTAATCAGCCTATTCCTGTTTTTTGACCTGCATGGCTGTTATGCCATCATTCATGGTTAACATATTTCCTACAGTACTTTTTAAAGAGGATTTATGACAGGCTCCTATAATCATTGCTTATTTTGCTTCATAACCTTCAGCAGTTGGCTTGAGACCTTGACAGTCACATCTTGGAGTATTTCAGTCTCGTGTTTTTATTTGTATTGGATATTTGTTTGTGTCCTTTCGCCTTCATTGTCATGCCTTAAGGGCTGTTTTATAGACTGACAAAAGCAGCTGAAAAACATGCATCAGAATGAAAGCAACTCTTCTATGTCTGTAGTATCCATTTTTCAGATGCTTTTGTCTGGGCTCGCCCCTCTACAAACACAAGCATTAGTAAAGCGTTCATTCGACCCCACCAGCTCAGACAACATCATGTTATTGTTTTCTTAACCCACTCTTTTGTGTAGCGTGAGGTCCTGGAAATACTGCTTTTGTTAACAAGTGCTTATTGCCAGGGCACCACGCGGGTGGACGGCATCCCCCCCCACCGCGGGTGGACGGCATCCCCCCACTTATTTTACCGGGAGCCCGGTAACTGGAGCAAACCGAGCCACACATTCACTTTTTGGCCTCTCTGGGGCGAGATTGGAGCTCATTCAGAATGCTGCTCATGCGCTGGCTTCTCTGATGCAATCGCATCTAAGGGGTGAGCGAGGGGAGGTAATGAGCCTGATGGTGCAAGCCACCTTTCGTGAAGTCACTTCATGTCGTGACGTCAGTTTCCCCCCACTTCTTTTTTTAGGACTTGTGCCTTGCTTCTTACTACTAGGATGCCTTTAGTTTACCGACAAACTAGAACTGTCATTCAGGGACGTAACACAGGCCCCCTCGGTGCGGGGGGGTGGGGGGGAGCGAGCTGCAGGGGGCACCCCCCTCAGTACAGTACTCAGACCTGAGCCCTCTGGATAAAATCCAGAGCTAGGGGTCCCTCCGTGTACATTGCAGGGGGGGCCTTAAACTTATGTCACACCACTGCTGTCATTGCTAAAGATATGCCACATGTCTCATTGGAAACATGAGATCTAGACTGGTGTGCTGTTTTGTAATAATGGTCTCTTTGCAAAAAATGTATTGAAGTTGTGGTCTGTGCCGAAAAGATGGCATGTAGTCCAGGGCACTGTTCGTCTTTGATTTAGCTTCTTGAGTGCAGGTGAACACTAAGCAGTTGTACTATTACACATACTTTTGTACCACTAAACATACTTTGAAGATTTTCATCACAGGATAAAATGTAGGAAAATAGAACGGATGCTTAAGGAATTGCTACCTTGCATGACTTCAACTTGAATACAGAGCTTGATGACCACACTTCTGTATCTTTGTGGCAAACTGTGTCATATGTTACAGCACAAGAAAGCAAGACATGCCCACTTAGATAAAGAGAAAGCATGAACCGGGAGATGAGAAGATAAAGGTTAGGAGAGAGAACAGTGAAAAATATAATACAACCTCTGTAATAATTACACTTTTCGATTTAGGTCAGCCTTGTCATTACTCGGTTTACATTTACATTTCCTCTCCTCGCCTCTATCTACTCTTCCTATCATCTTCCCCTTTCTTCAATCCCCACACATTGTTTCACTGTTCTCTCTCCTAACCTTTATCTTCTCATCTCCCGGTTTATGCTTTCTCTTTATCTAAGTGGGGTTGTATGATGGTACAACGCATTCCGTGGTAACGCATGCCTTTACCTCGCGTGCGTTACAATATTTTTACGCCAATTTTCGTTGTAAATTCATGCATGGTAAGGGCATACTCTTGGTAAAGTTTATTCCCCCACCCCTAAACCCTTCTTACAAATACCCCTTCCCTGCCCTTAACCCTAGAATCGGACCCTGCGTTTTTTTTAAATCTAAATTTCCCCTTACCTCTCCACGTCGTCTCGTCTGTCGTCTCTTCTCCATGATCTTCCTTGTTGACGTTGCACATCGTAGGAAACTGAAGTGTCTTTTCATTTCCTCTAACAAGGTTGATTGCCTCCATGATCGTGACTATCGGGTGCGTTTTTTCGGGGGGGAGACCCCCTAAGCCCCCTTTTCTTCTCTTGCGTATTTTTTTTTGGGGGGGGGGGAGACCCCCAACCCGTTTTTTTTATTTTAACCTTTACCACACAGGCCCTTACTACGTATCTTGTAGTAAAGGTATGCGTGGTAAAGGCTATTCGTGCTAACCACGCATGCTTTGTAATGCATGCATGGTTAATGTTATGTGTGGAAACGGCCGCGTTGTAGTGGCCGTTTCCCTATTGGAGATTGATGAGGAGAAATACAAGAAGGAGAGGGTGAGCAGAGTGGAAGAGAAGCCACGCAAGGAGAGCAAATTAAGGAAAAAGTAATAGGCGAGTGATAGAGAAGATTATTAAAACTCACTCTTCTCGCCTCCGTCTCAAGAAGAGAGCAGTACTAGAAGTGGAATAAACAAAATGGATTCTTTTATATAAAGTTGACAACGAGAGAGGAAAACAAGGGAGAAGGGGAGTAATGTGTGATGGAAGCGGGGTAAATCAGGAGGTGGGGGAAAAACTTTGACAGTAGAGTGAAGGAAAAATGACGAGATGAACAGGATGGCTGAAGAAGAACAAATTAAAATGCTTTAGCACAGAGAGGCGGAATGGATTGTGGAAATTTTAGAACAAATTACCAACTGAATTAGTGGGGAATTAGTAAAGGGAAATATTAAATTAACTTGTGCGGTGGACATGTTAGTCCATTATTTGCATTGAAAAGGAATAGCGGAGGGACAAAAGAGCAAAGGATCGAGAGTTTAAAAAAATAAATATATGTAATATATATATTTTTTTTCTCTGAGGAGTTCATAGCAGTCGGAGGGGTTTGGTATGAGTAAAGGGGAGGTGGACAGGAGAGTGAAGGAAAAAATGACAAAAGAGATGAACAGGATGGCTGAAAAAGTACAAAATAAAATGCTTTAGCACAGAGAGGCGAAATGGATTGTGGAAAGTTTAGAACAAATTACAAGGAGAGAGAAGGTGAGGAGATGGAACTAGTAATTCCAGGTTATTATTATTAATATTATTATTATTTTTACATAAAATAAACATTTTTATGTGTGGCTTGTTCTTTTATTGTTTTAGAGTCCATTTTGCTTAGTACACCCTAATTGGAAAAAGCAATACTTTGTCTTTGTTTTAAATTTTATGAAGATCGTTGTTTACATGGTAAGTGAAGAAACGCGATGTGCTCGAACGCGTATCTTCTACAGTAAGTAGGGCTGTAGGCAGACGCACTCACTACTTTTGCAAGATTCACATGCTTAGCATTTGTCGAATTACATACAGTCATACCTCAGCTGGCTACCAACATTTTATTTATTTGGCTCATGAAGTATTTCTTTTCTTAATCAACAGGCCTCACTTTTTGTTAGCTATTGAGAATTTTGCATTCTGTATACCCCTCTCGATTGCCTCTCTAGATGAAAAGGTCACTGGTCAGCGGGGTGCCTGGCATTTGCTCATCTCTGAAGATGGTGTATAGGGTATTTATTTAATGCATTTTGTTACGGGTGTCATTTATCTCGTAGCTGCCTCATATTGTGTCAAGTGGAAGGACGTGAATATTGCAATTTCAAGGGTGGGTGATATTTGAGACTTATCTCTGTGCGCAGTGATGCAGCACTTTATAATAATTGTAATTACATTTATATAGTGCTTACTACTTATTTATGAAAAACAAACCCAGGCAATTTGAGGTAACGGGTTTTTAGGAACCCGTTTGGTGCCAGGGGATAACACCCGAAGACCTCTGAGTTCTCCCTGTTCCGGACCACAGAAACACGGAGTCTTCTAGTCGCAGTCAGAGATCAAGTTTTATTGGCAGCTACCAAGTAACAGGTGTCCTAGAAGCACGACAAACACGGGTCATGTGTTCTCAGGAGACTGTTCGTTTTTACAGAACCAGCCTTCTCCTTATATACAGAAATAATAGCTGCAAGCAAGAATTCTTGAGTTTATGATATAGCTATACACATATTTCTACAATAATACAAAAGAGCGAAGTCATGTAGGCAAGCCCGTATTTTAGATATCCAATTCGTGATAGATTACCTAGCCAGGCCCGGAACTCCCATCAGATATCGGTGAAACCCCAATAAAAGAAGGCACCTCCTAGTCATAAAACTGGCCATAAACAGGGAGCGTGGACAGGTGTGTATGTGAGTAGAAAACATGATCTGTATGCGGTGAATGGTTTGTGGTATGTTGTGCATTGATGCTATCGTGTTCGGCCACTGGGCGAGGAGCTTCCCAAACAGGTTTGGCTGGAGGCAAGGGAGTCAGTTGGGACAGGTCAGGGGGGAGTCAGGGAAGGTGGACGTGTCCTTTTAGATCAAGCTCGACCTTTAATTGACTTATCATGAGGGCAAGACACAAGATGGATACCGTTTACAAAATGGAGTCTGAGGGGTCGGGACGGAAACTACGATTCAGGGGTGTTAGCATACCTCGATCATGACGCAAATGCATAGGAATGATGTCCTAATCATTATCGGTTCGTCAACACAAAATTCGTCATGGTACGTTGATGTTTCGGGACACGGGTATTGGACCTCGATACCGGGACAACGGTAGGGTCCAGAATTTCAGAACCACAGACCCTCCTTTTGCCCTCATATAAGGCAATAATTCATGTTAATCCGAGTCTAAATCTGTATGAAGGAATTCGTGGAGATGCTGCTGTAGCATCATTCTGTTGCTCAGTTCGTCCCTTGACACAGGCTTCCGTACACATGAGGTAGCACAGAGGCCACATAGTGCAGGAGCGCACTGTACACACAGGCAGAACATAAACAGAAGTGCTAAGATCATCCCAATGAAGATCAGTGTTTTCCATCCCCTGGTAGCGATCAGTTCCCAGAACCACCCTAGTAAGGACCAGTCCCCTTTTTCTACGTGAAGGGAACCAGATATCTCGTGTAGCTTAGAGATGGCCTGGTACACTGTCGGTGCGTTATCAGGGATGAAAATGCAACAACTGGATTGGATCACTCTACACACACCACCACGATCGGCGAGTATGATATCTAGGGCAACTCGGTTCTGAAGGGTCATAAGTCGATCCGACTGAAGTTCGGTCGTCAAATTGCCAAGGGCTCCGGCCGTTGTAATCACGGCGGATTCAACTATCCTCGATAACTGGCGAATATTCCTGCTGTTCACCATAGGCCCCCAAAATGGCAGAAAACCCTTTGCGAAATCAGCGAATTCCTGACCCGCGGTGTCGTCTTTACTCACGACACCTCTAGCTGTCCTTGTCCGATGGTAATCTGCTCTGGCCGTGTAGGTGGGAGGCAGCAGAAATGAGATAACACATGTACCTGAGAAGTCGGGGGGCAACCAGGTGTAGGCTTGGTCATGGCAGACGAAATACGTGCCTTTGGCTGCTAATAGTATAGGGGAAGTTCGGGAAGCGAACACATAGGTTTCCGTGCATATACTCTTTCCTAATTGTGCTTTGGGATCCCTGCCTATACCTTGTAAACATAAGTGACCTCGGTTGGGTACTATCCAAACTGGGCGGGATTTCTTTGCTGTCTGGCTCTTACTCAGGTAAACCCCATATTTAGTTACGTTCCAACGAGTGTACGGAGTGAGTTCATCTTTGGGAATCGTAAGATACGTGTCGAACTCTCTACTCCTATTTCTTATCCCTGCTACTAGTGCCTTGTTACTGGAATCACTCTCAGTAGAACGGGTCGGGTATGGTTCTAGGGCGAATAGGAACATGGTCTGGAAAGCCCACAGAGAACCATAATAACTGAATGGCAGGATGAAGTATGGGATACCCTTATCCGTTGTGTGTGGCATGAGTCCACATATCCAACAGTTCGATGTGTTCATTATGGAATGGTGTTGGTGTAGAAGTTGAATGAATGAGTTATTTACAAATTCGAGTCTTCTGGCAGACTCGTGTTCAGGTAGAGGGTGAAAGAAGTGTGGAGAGATAGTAGGAGGAGGCGGTGGCCGGGTGTCATTTGAAAAAGTAACTTGGAATACGAATAGAGTATAACCAGTCAAAAACATCGTTATGCTACACAACATTAAAATACATGTTATCAAAAACCTTCTTTTGGCCAGTACAGTGCATAGTTGTCTTTCAATGTTTGTGAATCTGGTAGGTCTCTTTACCCTAGGAAACTCCATCCTCTAGTTGCTGCCCGCGGTGGTAGGTTGGTTCTGCCAGGGAGTGCGCTCTGTTCAGTCCGGGGTAACTCCCTTGGACCAACCAGAACCGTTGACCTAGACGTCCCCAGTTGCACTCCCCAGACTTCAACCGCGACCCTAGCAGCAGAACCGAATGGCGGTTCGAAAATCAAAAATGAGCAAGTTTCCTGAGAGTGAGAGAGCTGAAAAATCAAAAATAGTTCTTGGGGGAAGGGAAATCACATTGGTTTGCTTTTTATTAGTCTCTTTGTCTTGACCTTAGATTATATTGTTGTTTCCCAGGTACGGTGTGGTCTTCAAACAATGTCTTAGGTTCTGAAGTGTCCAACTGCATTGACGGTGGCACAAGTCCTTGTAAAATATGATCACTCTCCTTTTCGGTACCAGTTTCTTTTAAACGTGCATCGCTGAAAGGGATGAAGCGAGGTATGGATTCTGTCTCGGAGTCGGCAATTCCTTCGTTGACCCACCGGTCGTATGGAAGGGACAGAGGGACCCGTTTACAATGGGTCCCGTGCACCCAGTTCTTTTTGCCTTCCACCCGAACAGCTGATCTCGTGGAAAGAAGTACCAGGTACGGTCCGGTCCACCTCGGCTGTCCGTTGTTTGTGCGCTGGAAATTCCGCACCAAGACCCACGTGCCGGGTTCGATGGAGTGACCTGGATCGTCAGAGGCTGGCGGAGAGGAGCTGTGAACCTGTTGGTGTAAAACACGCAATTTAGTTGTCAATTCGCACAAATAGTCAAGCAGTACGGGGTGCTCTATTTCGCTGAGTTTCTTTTGCCTTGGCACGCCCCAGACGTTGGCTGGGCGACCAAACACTATCTCATGGGGGTTAAGTCCTAACCTGGAATGGACAGTCATTCTGGTTGACAAGAGTGCTAGGGGCAAGGCGTCAGGCCATTTAAGACCTGTACAGGCTTGGATCTTGGCTAATTTGAGCTTTAAAGTGCCATTGTAGCATTCTACTAATCCAGCCGATTGGGGGTGATTCGCAGAGTGCAACTTTTGGTGTATGCCTAAACACTCACACACTCTCTTCATCACGCGTCCTACGAATTCACTTCCATTATCACTCCAGACGATTCTAGGCATGCCGAATCTCGGGAAGAACTCTTTGACAAGGGCTTTGGCAGTTGACAAGGCAGTATTGTCCTTAAGGGGGTATGCTTCCACCCACCTGGAGAAAGCGTAAACAACAACGAGCACATACTTCAGATTGTTGCATCTCTCCATGTGAATGAAATCGAGCTGCAAAACCTCGAACGGATACGTTGGAGGCGCAAAAGGATACGTTGGAGGCGCAAAATGACCAACTGGAGTTGGGGTTCCCCTACCGGGATTGTACTTTAAACACACCATACAGTTTCTGACCACATTCTCTGCATATTTCGGGATATTGCTATTTTGCCATACTGGGGCCAATACTTTACAGATTCCTTTCGAACTGATGTGCGCAAATCCATGAGCCATTGTTACTACTGCAAGTACATAGGCGTTAGGTAATAGCCATCGCTGGTGTTCTGACAATTCGACCCAACAACCATTCGCATCTAACCTACCCTTACTTTCTCTCCATTCATTCACCTCTTTCTCAGTTGCCTCGGCTTGTATAGATTTCACGCTTTCGATGGTGTCCTCACACATTCCCACATCAGTAATCCATCTAGCGGGACCTACAACATACATCCGACTCATTGTGTTCCTTGCAGTCTCTTTCGCAACCTCGTCTGCAAATGCATTCCCGCGGCCAACATCATCCTGAATCTTTTTGTGTGCACTGCATTTTACAATTGCAACTTGTAGTGGCAAGGTCAGTGACTCGAGGAGTTCATTAACTAACTGACCATGTTGTATCTTTGCACCATGTGACGTAAGAAACCCACGTTCACGCCACAATCTCCCAAAACTGTGAGCAACACCAAAGGCGTATTGGCTGTCAGTGTACACATTCACTCGCTTTCCTTTCGCTAACACACATGCTCTGGTAAGCGCAATTAGCTCTGCAGCTTGTGCAGAATTATGGGAAATGCGCGCGGTCTCTATAATGGTGTGTAATGTCGTTACGGCATATGCTGCAGTCGTATCACCATTCGGCAGCTTGAAACATGAACCATCAACCCATAAAGTATCGTTGCATTCAGGAAGGGGAGTGTCCTGTAAGTCTACTCTCCCTTTTGTCTCTTCTTCTGTCCTAAAACAGCAGTCATGGTTATCAATCTTGTCTGTTTCTGTCGGAATGGGTAATACCATTGCGGGATTCAGTGTATCGCACCTCTTTATGTGGATGTGACTTGCTAGCAGTGTAAGTTCGTAACTGGATAGTCGAGCGCTAGTAAGGTGTTGTGTCTTCGTCCTGTGTAGTAAAATGTCTACTGCATGCGGAACCATAACGATCAGAGTATTATTCATGACTAATCCAGCGGATTGTCGGATGCAGACAGCTGCTGCGGCGGTAGCCCTCAGACAACTTGGTAGGGCTTTAGCCACAGGGTTTTAGAGTTGCCGAAAAATACGCGCATGGGCGCTGTTTGTCCCCAAAGTGTTGTGTTAAAACTGATAATGCACAACCTTCCTTCTCATGGACATATAATGTAAAAGGCTTACTGTAGTTGGGGTTTCCCAACACAGGAGCCGAACATAATGCATCACGCAACTTGTGGAAACTCGTCTGGCAATCTTCAGACCAAGGCATAGGATTTGGCGTGTCTTTGCAGAGTAGTGCCAGCAAGGGTTTAGCTAGTAGTGAGAAATTCGGTATCCATTGTCTACAGTACGATGTAATGCCCAAGAAGGCTCGAACCTCTCTCTGTGTCCTGGGGGCACTCAGTTCTGCAATTGCCTGTATTCTTTCTGGTGTCGGTCTCCTTCCCTCCTTCGACAAGATGTGACCTAAGTAGGTTACTTCTTGTCGGCAAAATTGTATTTTGGAAAGAGAGACTTTGTGCTTCATGTCACATAAGTTACGTAATAATGATAACGTAGCTTTCTTGCAAATCTCTTCAGTGTCTGCAGCGATCAGCAGATCGTCTACGTACTGAATCAGAGTTGAACCATTCGGTAGAATAATCGTGTCTAGTTGTGTTTTCAGGGCCTGACTGAATATTGATGGGCTTCCGCAGTAGCCTTGAGGAGCGCACTTGAAGCGGAAGCTTCGTCCTCCTAAATTGAATCCAAAAATATCTCTACTCTCCTCGGCAATCGGGATGCTGAAGAAAGCGTTCTTCAGGTCGATCACCGACAACCAATTTGCTGAAGCTGGAACCATCGTCAATAAAGCAGTAATGTCGGGGACAACTGGAAACTGTGGGATAACTATCTTGTTCACTTCTCTGAGGTCGATCACGAACCTGTACACAAGCGGTTGTAAAGGATCAGTACGCTTTAAGACGGGCAGAACTGGACTGTTACAAACATTTCCTGTTGTTTCTTCGATGACGTCTTTATCAATCAGGTCATAAACAATCGTCAATAATGCATTTTCGCATTCGCTAGATATTTTGTATTGGGGAATACGTGGCAACCTAACGTTGGCTTTCAATATTATGACATACGGTGCTATCTCCAAACGACCTACATCATTAGAGCCATTAGCCCAAAGTATATCAGGAAGTGATGACAATTCAGTCGGAATATTGTCCTTTGACAAATACATTGGAGAAATGACTTTCTTACCTAAAGTAAGTTGTACTCCCAAGGGGGAACAGTACAAAGTCGCATATAACCTTTTTAGCAAATCCAAACCTAACAAATTTTCACCGCAACCTGTTGTAAGAATGAGGGGTGCTTCTAATTCGCACGGGCCAATAGAAAGAGATATAGGACTGGAGATCGGGTTTCTAACAGGGGCGCCAGAGAAACCTACTGAAACATTCATTTCGCCAGACAAAGGTGCGCCAGGAAGTTTCGAGTGCATGATAGAACTTTTTGTACCACTAGTATCCAGCAGAAATGGCTCTGACACTCCTGAGGTAATTACCTTGATATAAGGTCCATTCTGATCTACTGGAACTGAAACGACTCCCTCTCTTTGTCCATGGCTATCCTAGCAATCGTTACCCTCATTTTCGTGTTCGGTGTAATAGTCGTCAGCATAGTACTGAGCTGACCTGGACGACGCATTATTCTGTTGGTCAAAGCTGTTCATCGAATTCTGAGGCGGAAAAGAAGTTGTATTCTGTGTGAAATTTCCACGGCCCCTACCTCTAGGGGCATGTTGAACACCTCTTCCCCTTACACCTGAAGCACCGCTCGAACGTCGCGCAAGAGCCGGACAATTACCTTTAAAGTGACCCTCTTCTTTGCAATACACACATTGATTCGGGCCATAAGCAATACGCTGATGGGAAAACTCGTTTCCTTGCGCGTTTCTCGAATACTGCTGTTGTTGTTGGTAGTTGGGCTGACTAGTCGTACGAGGCGGATAGGCTTGCTGGAGAAGAACTTTAGTTTTTAAATCTTTTGTCTTTTTGTCGACTTTATCTAGCTCGTCTTTGCGCCTATTTTCATAGTACTGGGCTGTAGCTAAAATTTGCGCTGATGTAGAGACAGCCCAAGCACTCTCTGAATCTTTCAGTTTATTACACAGTTCAGGGATTAAATTATGTACGAATTTGTCTACAAACAATCTTTGACCACCCTCGGTAGCCATATCCTGACCACTATGATCGGTGAAAGTCTCCTCAAATCTTGTGAAAAAGTCAGACACATTCTCATCTTTCTTCTGCCTGCACGCAGATAGCTTGTCCCAGTTTACGCGTACTTCAGGCATTATCGTTTTCATGTACGCGATAATTCTACCGGGAAGTTCAGCTATTAACGGCTCAGGTTTAGAACCACCAATTTGTCTAGCATCTATAGCGGCAATGTTCGCCCATGAGTCACCTAGTTCTTGGTCATGGTTCGTATGACGTATTTTGCTCCATAGAGGATGTGGAACAATGTTCCCAAACAACATGTCTATATCCGCTAAATTCATTATACATGAGCTTGCAGTTTGTGATAACTCCTTATAATACCCAGTCTGGTTTTTACGAGGATCAGGAAGTGTCTGCTTGAGTGCTAAGACATCGGATCTTTTCCAGGGGACATGTACCCATACACGCTGGAAATGAGGCAGAATTGGTGGATTCGCATTCGCATCACCTTCCCTCCAAACCGGAGGAACCTCTCTCATGGGGTACTGTCTCGCTCTTTTCCCGCCTGGTGCATCGTCTTCGTGACATGATCTAGAGACGTTTCCCTTACTCCTATAAGAGAGCAATAACTCTATCGCTTTCTCAACATCTGCACCTATAATCATACCTTCATAGAACTTAAAGCGTGTACGCCATAGTTCGTTCATTGTGTATTTGGGATCATTCGTCTTCACATCTTCGCCCAGATATACACACATTTCTTCAAATACGTATCTCTGAGTGGGTGCATTCCATTGACGGAAAACTTCCATAACAGACTGAACATCATATCTAACAGTATCCGTAATCCATTGGCGTGTTAGTTCATTCAGCACTTTTCTTTCCTCGTAATCAGGCAGTTGACTACGTAACTGTCTATCTTCTGTTTTAGGGGTCGTTTTAGGCGACCCGAAGAAAGGTGAAAGCAGACCAGTGACGGTACCTGTCACTCTTTGTCTAATAGAAGGAGAACCTTGCGGAGGAGCAAGTGCATCGGAAAAAACAGGCTGAGGCAAAGAAGAAGTAGAGGCAATAGCAGAGGAGGTTGAAGTAGTAGTAGACGTAGTATCATAGACAATAGCTGGAGCTGTAGGCAAAGTCGCAGAAGTAGATGGAGTATGTAGCAAAGATGGCGGCCCTTGAGAAGGCTGCGCCGGAGAAGTAGAAACCAGCTGAAGAGGAGTTGGCGTTCGTGCAAGAGCTGGGTTACGTGTGCCGGGGCGCGGTATAGTAAAATGCTTTGGCGTTGTAGTAGCGTCTAACGCATACGGTGGAGGTGAGCTTAATAAGTGGGACATTAATGGATCTTTCTCGGATCTCTCCTCTTGACCTTGTCCCTTATTTGGTAACATCGGGTAGCATTTATCTACTGCTAGTTTCTTGCTCCTAAGTATTTGTTCGCTTTCTTGCTCTTCCTCGTTATCCCTGTATGCAACGGCAGCTTGCACCATTGACATACCTCTTTTATTCCTTTTTGCTAATTTTATTTCTTTCTGTTTGGCTTCTTTGCGCCATAAGCGGAAAGAGTCAAACATCGCCGGCCGGGCTTTTCTCTTAAATAATTTGACCTCTAGGTTATCTAATATTTCTGAGTCGAAACTACCATATTGGGGCCATTATAAAACACCATCCTTGCGGGTGTATTTTATCCACACTTCATTATATGTGATAGGACCTACGCCGTGCTTTACATAGAGCTCATATGTTGGAGTTCCAATCGGAGGAACCGGACCGGAATCCTCTAATCGGGAGTCCTTACTATAACCAAGACAAAACAAGTTTCCAAGTCTGCTAAAACCAGGCATCTTTGCTCACTAGTCTAGCTTCAAACTTCAAAGGATTATCTGTTACGATATTTCTCGTGAATACACAAGTCCTTCGGCTTTGGGGCTTGCAAGTACCAAATCAAAGCGTATCTCAAGGATACCAAAAACTAAGGACTGGGAGACGCTCCACTTATACTTAACTGAAGTATTTGAAGATCGGTGACGTCGCTAGAAGACTCGTCTATCGTTTCGCTCTACCAAGGATCACTGGGTCCAAAACAAGGCGATAGTCAGGGCAGCAGTCCTTCGTAGCCGTCGGGACGCGGGGAACCTCGCAGCAAAGACCTTCGGAACCACGTCGACATACAGGGGTCGCTGAAGTGGCTGGCCGTCCTCTGGAATTTTCACACGAAGCTCCTCACGAACATCTGGCTTGGACCGTCGCCGCTTGATACCGCCCCGAGTTGGGCGCCAACTGAGGTAACGGGTTTTTAGGAACCCGTTTGGTGCCAGGGGATAACACCCGAAGACCTCGGAGTTCTCCCTGTTCCGGACCACAGAAACACGGAGTCTTCTAGTCGCAGTCGGAGATCAAGTTTTATTGGCAGCTACCAAGTAACCGGTGTCCTAGAAGCACGACAAACACGGGTCATGTGTTCTCAGGAGACTGTTCGTTTTTACAGAACCAGCCTTCTCCTTATATACAGAAATAATAGCTGCGAGCAAGAATTCTTGAGTTTATGATATGGCTATACACATATTTCTACAATAATACAAAAGAGCGAAGTCATGTAGGCAAGCCCGTATTTTAGATGTCCAATTCGTGATAGATTACCTAGCCAGGCCCAGAACTCCCATCAGATATCGGTGAAACCCCAATAAAAGAAGGCACCTCCTAGTCATAAAACTGGCCATAAACAGGGAGCGTGGACAGGTGTGTATGTGTGTAGAAAGCATGATCTGTATGCAGTGAATGGTTTGTGGTATGTTGTGCATTGATGCTATCGTGTTTGGCCACTGGGCGAGGAGCTGCCCAAACAGGTTTGGCTGGAGGCAAGGGAGTCAGTTGGGACAGGTCAGGGGGGAGTCAGGGAAGGTGGACGTGTCCTTTTAGATCAAGCTCGACCTTTAATTGACTTATCATGAGGGCAAGACACAAGATGGATACCGTTTACAAAATGGAGTCTGAGGGGTCGGGACGGAAACTACGATTCAGGGGTGTTAGCATACCTCGATCATGACGCAAATGCATAGGAATGATGTCCTAATCATTATCGGTTCGTCGACACAAAATTCGTCATGGTACGTTGATGTTTCGGGACATGGGTATTGGACCTCGATACCGGGACAACGGTAGGGTCCAGAATTTCAGAACCACAAATTCAAAGATTACTGGCAAAGTTCAAGTAACAAGGTAATAATGCGACACTGTATTAGTACAGAAAAGTCAATTTAATAAATTTGATAAGTGTCATGAAAATATTCATTGACATAATGGCTAGTTAAAAAACAATAAAAAGGATTTCTTTCAATCCATGTGCAAAATATATAAATGCTTTTATATAGGTGGTATTCCCAATGGTACAGGGAGGAGATGGTTTCCGTCTACGCGTTTCGACACGTTGAATGTGTCTTCATCAGGACAATACCATCTTGATGCTTTATTAATGAAGAAAGAAACTTGATGACGGGTCCAAACAGGATCTCTGAGTACGGCCTTGATCTATAAATACGGCCTCTCTATTTGTATACGGCTTGCGATATGGCTTCTTAAATGATAATTACACTCCGTGTTTCAAAATGTGGTATCCGGGTTTGCCATAGTGTGCCGAAAAAGGTGATGAAGTTGTCGATAACTGGGTTTGAATTGGTTTCCGATTCCCAAGTAGAACGCGTTGCACAAATCCGGTGTGCAAAGGCAAAGTTGGGTGTTCTTTGTCGGAATAAAGGCTCTGTTTGTATCCAAATACTGAAAGTACGTGTGGTTAAAGCCGACTACTATAGGTGCGTTGGATGTAACGGAGCCCGTGGCTTTTCAATCGAAGCACAAGAGGACTGGAAGTCCAGACTGTCTGCATTCGGAGGCGCGTAGGTTGTAACAAAGCCCGTAGCTTTCAAGTCGAAACCCAGGAGGATTATATTTTTCACTATCTGTATTCGGGACCACGTTTTTAACCGGAGTGGCGTCTCGATACCTCGTCAGGCAGAACTTACTATACCAGATGACGCGTCAAAGCGTATTTTTTTGTAGAGGGAAAGGTTTGCATTTATATAGCGCTTGCTACCGCTGAATCGGTTTTGACGCGCTTTTCAGCGAGTATCACGCTGCTCTGGAGCCCAAACAGGATTAGTGGGGAATGCGTTTAGGGAAATATGAAATTAACTTGAGCGGTGGACATGTTAGTCTGTTATTTGCATTGAAAAGGAATAGTGGAAGGATAGAAGAGGGAAGGATCGAGAGTTTATTTTTTATTTGTATTCAATGAAATTGTTTTCTATGGAGTTCATAGCAGTAAGAGGGGGTTTGGTATGAGTTATGGGGAGGTGGAGAGTCAGAGGGAAGGGTTTAGAAAGGTTTGTTTGGGAGATCTGAATAGTAAAATGGGTATGAGATGATGCAAGAAGTGGTGGAGGAGGGAAGAGTCTAGCAAGGGTTATTTGGGGGATCATAGTAGGGGTATGGGGTTTGGGATGACAGAGTTGAGGTAGAGGATATATTGAGAGGGCTATAGGATGAGATATAGGGTAGTACATTGGATATGCTGAATTGGAAGCAAAGTAATAAATATACAGATACATTTTTTTTGTTGTAATCCAATACTGAAGCAATTGTAAATAAATAGTTATAATTAAAGATTTACTCATTTATGCTGTCACTCATACATATAAAACATCGAATAATGTAACTAAGTAATATGTACATTTGTTAAGCAGAACTAACAAATATCTACATCTTTAAAACATAATTCTACATGTTTATACTAAGCAACACATTCGTAGGTATACATCTATAGTCAAAATAAATGCTTGTATACAGAGGCATATGCTGTATATTTATGTTTGAAAATGGTGGTTATGTGAGGAAGAGCCAACTCTCGAGTAGCCTTCTGAAGATAAGATGGTTATCCATGGATCTTATGTTTGGGGATAAAGAGTTCCATAGTTTGGCTGCTTGAACAGAGAAGGATGTTTTACCTATGTTTTTTTTTTCTTGTATGGTAGGATTTCGAGGCGAGGTATCAGTCTGGAGCGGAGGTTCCTTTGTTGAATGTATTTGGTGATTTTTATTCCTGATGAAGAGCGGTCCTGTTCCCTGTATCGTTTTGAGGGTGATAAAAAGCAGCTTGAATGTGGATCTTCTGAGAACCAGTTACAAATGTAGGGCTTTCAAGGTAGGGGAAATGTGGGCTTGTAGCTTTATATGTAAGAGGAGTCTGACAGCAGAGTTCTGAGTCCGTTGTAGTCTTTTCTTAGCTGTTAAAGGTGATCTGTGATGCTAATGGTGTAATCGAGCTTAGCCAGAATAAGAGAGATTGTAGCTTGGACCTTGTGTGGAAATCCCAGGTAAGAGAAGAAGCTCAGCAGAGTTTTTATAGTAACAAAGGTTGATCTTGCTAGTTTGTACACCTAGGTGTTTATTGATAGCTTGGAGTCCATAGTATTTCTGAGGTTTCTTACTTCCCTTGATAATTTTGGCGGTGTTACCAAATCATCAGGCCATGCGGCGAGTGTGTCATTATTTTCCAGTCGCCACACATTGAGTATTTCAGTTTTTGAAGCATACAATGTTCTCCACAGCCCTGAGACACCTGAAAATTGGTGGGTTTCCAATATCTATGGGGCTTTCCAGTTGAAGGGGTATTTGTATCTCATCTGCATAGTTAAAGCACATGAGGTGGAATTGATTGATCAGTGCTGATAATGACTTTGTGTAAATGTTGAAAAACATGGGTGAGATGATAGAGCCTTGAGGGATCCCTGCTTTTGTGAAGTGCGGATTGGACAAGAAAGAGGGGTTTGGATGACATTAGTTCTGTTGTTTTTTTGTTGTTTTTTAAAATGTATTTATTTGTATTTTCTTAATCACAGTGCAAAACCACATCAGATATACAAAGCATCTTATTTCTGTGGTTGTTTTTTAAAATGTATTTATTTGTATTTTCTTAATCACAGTGCAAAACCACATCAGATATACAAAGCATCTTATTTCTGTGTACAATACAAGTACAGCGAGGTCAAAGAATATTAATACATGAACAATCAACTACTACGAATATGACATTAGTTCTGTTGTGAACGTCTGATGTGATCTTGTTGAGAGCAGTCCCCTCTGTGCTGGCTTGTAGAGTCTTTGTATTAGAGTGTTATGGTCAAACGTGTCCAAGGCAGCTGAGAGGTCCAAGAGAAGTAGTGCAGCAACCCCGTTCCAGTCAGCTGAGTTCTAAAGTGCATTCCAGATGGCAACGAGGGCAGATTCTGTGCCTCTTCTTTAACTAAATCCTGTTCGGAAGTCTGAAAGTATGGCATTTTCTTCAATAATTTGTGACATCTGGGCGAATGTTGCTCTTTCTATCAGTTTGCCAGGAAAGGTCCATTTGTAATCAGCATCTAGTTGTCTGGGTTCAGAGGGTCCAGGTGTGTTTTCTTCATTAATGGGCGTATGTATGTAAATTATTATTATTTTTTTTAGTTTTTCTGGAAATATTCCGGTAGTTAAGGAATTGTTGATGATTATTCTCTGGCAGTAGAGGTAGTTAGAAGAGTGTTCTTGAAGGTTTGTGGTGGACAGAGGGGCTGCCAGTAGACCAGTTTGCTTTGACCAGGTCCATAAATTCACCGTGTGAAAGTTGTTGAAAGGTATGGAGAGTCTGGGTTAGCTTGTTCTTGGATTGTTGTTTTTGAAAAGTGTCAGTGCTGACGGTTTTTATTTGTTTTAAATATGTCATGCTTTGGTCATGTAATGATTTGCCAGTTTGTCTGTGAAATCTTGAGTAATGGGAGGAGCTCCTTCTAGGCAATTTGGTTTATGAAATTTAGTGAGAATTGTTAGAATTCTTCATTTGCACATTTATTATTTTGAATTCTGTCTGAATAGTATCTGTTTTTAGCTTTTTTGATAGCTGTCATGTATAGTCTGTTAGAATTCTGTAGCTGAAGTTTGTCTTGTTTGGTGTTTGTTTTGAGCCAGGTACATTGCATCTTTCTAATGTACTTTTTTATCTCTTTGCGCTCTGTATTTCTCTAAGGTGACGGTTGCCTTTTGTTTTGCTGTGTCGTTCTTAGTGGTATTAGGATATTAAAAGCTTCCTGTAGCCACTCATATAGTTTTTGGAAGTAATTTGTTTCTAGATCTGTACTGGATGTTAGCTTTGTTTCTAAGTGTTCAAAATTGAGTTTGTTCCACGGTCGATAGGTGGATGCACGTAAGGTAGTTTAATATGTGTTTTGCTTTTAGTTTTATGTTGGAAAACAAGAAAATGGTGGTCTGACAATGTGACTGACGTTATTGTTTGTAAGGTAACTAGTTCTGTATTTGCAAAAATTACATCTAAGATGTGTCCAGCAGTGTGTGTGTGTGTGTGTTTGTGAATGATTTGATGTAGGTTCAGTGCATCTAGGCCTGTGATCATTGTTTTGAAATGGGGCCTATTGGGTTTGTCAAACCAAGTGTTGAAGTCACCCAGAATGCATATGTTGGAGTGTAGTGTTAATCAGGTTTGAAACTGTGTCTAGAAGTGTTTCTGGTAATGTTGAGTTGCTAGGTGGAGGTCTGTAAAGAGCAGGAAGTTAAAAGAGGAAGAGGGTGGAGGGTTGCTTCTGGTGAAGAGCCTCACAACCTTGGATGGAGACGTCGTCCGTTTCAGCGATCTTTAATGTTTGCTTGAACACAACAGCTAGGCCACCTCCTCTTTTGCCTATACCATTTTGCGTGAAAGTTTGATAGCCTAGAGGAACGGTTTTATGCAAGACTGGAGCCATATTGTCTCATAGGAGTGATGCTTGTTTTTCGAGAGATCGAGCATTTATTAGTAGGCAGTTTAGAGAATGTGCTTTGGTGATAGTGTGACTTTGTTTTGTGGAAGAGTGGGCAGTATTTTGTGGGCTTGTAGCAGGTGTATCCTTTGTGCTGGTATTAGCTGTATGAGGATAGCAATAGTGTAGCTGTTGTATATTGTGTTTCTCATCCAGCAGGCTACGACGGCATTTTGATTGGTCTGCGTGTTAAGGTGGTGGAGATGGTGGTTGAGAGTGAGCTGGTGAGCCTTGTTTTTTTCGTAGTGAAGCCTTGCTGTGCAGTACATGGAGCTGCAAAGTTGTGAAGATTGGTTTGTTGCTTATTTTATTTGCGTCTGTTTCTGTTGGAAGGTGTATGAGCTAGGGGTGGTGGTGCAGCATGTGAGTCATGTAGTAAGGTTCTAGATTGTCCGATGGATGAGAGGCGCTTAAAATAGATTTGCTGTATATTTCTTAGGAGTGGGGAAGAGAGAAGGTTTTGCATAAGAGTTTGTTTATGGTTTGTATTATTTGGTAGTGGAGAAGTGTGGCTCACTGGTTAGAGGCGGCAGACCCGTAAGCAGAGAACGGCCTGGGACCAGGGTTCGATTCCCGACGCGGCAGGGTCGTGGACCAGGGTCAGCGGACTCGATAATTCTCGCCTCGGTGTCTACTCTAGTCAGAAACCACACTCGGCAACTCTGGGCATCAGCTTGCCTCATCTTCACAACGGCCCCCCCAGACCGCCGGGGATGCTTGGTCGCACCTTAGAGATACCCATCAGGGACCATCTCTCAGGGTGAGCCAGGACGGGTTCCCCAGCGGTCGAAGCGTGGAGATACTCCTCCGGGAGTCGATTCCTAGCGCTATATAAACCCGCAATTAAATTAAATTAAGTCAGGAAGGTGGGAGTGGGTGAATGTTTATAGTTTGTGATGGAAAGCATTATGAGGTGTTGTGTGAGATTTTGTTGTGCTGGTGTGCATGTCATGTTTTTGAGTAGTAGTGAGAGGAGTTGCTGGCGTATTCGTTTTCTGAGAAGGATTTGTATGTAAAGTATTGTTGGTGAGTGGAAGTTGTAAGTTAAAGGGGTTAGTGATGTGTTCGTGAATAGAGTGTTTTTGGTGTGTGAGAGGGGATGAACTTGAGTTAAAAGAGTGTTTGTGCTAGATGTGATTGCTGTAAAATGTTATGTGTGGAGTAGAGGAGTGTAAGAGTTGTGTTTTTTTTTATTGTGTTATATAGTGGAGAAGATTGTTGGTGGATGAAAAGATGGAAGGCTGAGTATAGGTTTGTTGTTAACCAAAAGGGGTCTGTTTGGAGTTATTAGATAAGGGAGTGTGTGTCTGGATAAATACATGTCTCCTTATAATGTTACACTGCTCCTGGTTTGCGGAACTATTTTTGTTTCTTTTCAAGCACTCCATAGGAGTACTTGTGTTTTCAGGCCATCTCCCTTGTACACATACACACATCACTAAAATGCATGTGTGTGTACATAAGCAAATGCATTTCTTAAAAAGTTGTTAAAAAACATAAACAAATAATGTTTGTAGTTTATGTATGTTCCGATGGTATTGGGGCACTCGCTCCATCGTCCGTCATGTCATAGCGCAAACACAAGCCGATGGTATTGGAGCACTTAAGTGCTCACCAGTGACATTACACAATTACATTCAGTTCTGTTGCTGATCCTGCTTCAATTAAGGTGTTTTTCACACACTGTTGATTGATCATCTCCCCATCCCCTTCTGCTTCCATTGCTTGACCGGTCCCCCCACTATTACCCTCGTTGCTGCTGCCTTTTTTCCTTTCTTTTCATAATCCAATGATATTGGAGCGCTTGTTCCTTCCTCCATCTTGCCATTGTGCTAAAAGCAGCCAATGGTATTGGAGCACTTTCAATGCTCATCAGTTACATTACACAATGACACATTCATTGTCCTAGGCAGGGGGAAGCGTACGGGATGTGCCCAAAATCAGAAATTGTTCAGCCAACTTGAGATTCGAACCTGGTTCCCCAGTCAGCAGATCTGGCCGTTACGCCTCATCTTTGCTTCACTTCAAAGCGCCTCCACTTTTTCTCACTGTCATTTCGACATTTATTCAGCAAAACCCATCAACACCGAATGGACATTGGCTAAGCCAATAGATCTCAGCAATGCCCGAGCTATTGGCTTTGTCAATGTGAGTGTCTTTTCGGCATGTTGTCTAATAGCATATATGCTGTTCAGCAAGGATAAATGTTTCTGAAAAAGGCGCTATGATGCGACGTCATAGCAATTATTTGTGTAAGAAAGGCAGGACAGTAAACTCAACATGGGGGATGGGGCGAAGATACTCGGTGTCTGCTCAACATCCTTTGATTCTGGGTTTTCAGTAACTTTCAGCCATGCTGAACAATAGGCGTGCTGCTGGACAACATGGTTAAAAGACATTCACGTTGACAAGGCCAATAGCTCAGGCATTGGCTAGACCTATTGGCTTTGGCAAAGCTTGTTAGTGTGGAATGGATGGCATTTCTATAGTTGCTAAGAGATCACAGCAAGAACTAAAGTCGTTTTATATGTACATTTCTACAGAGGTATTCTGGACGTTTGATGTACGTGGGAGAATGTTTTTTGGTAATAAAAACTGATTACAAATTCCTGTTGGCAAAGGGATTTTTGCCCTTTCTATTATAACACTCCTTACAGAGGAAATGTGTGAGGTGGGGTCGTTGAGCAAATCAATGTCTTAATAGATTTTATTTTTTTAAATAACGTTTTTTTAAATATGTGTGCTTAATGATCGAACAAAATAGCATCCATATTGATAAGCTCAGTTGAGCTAAAGCTTTCTCTGATAGAATCGAAGTACATTTTTTTAAATTGCCCATTAGATATTGCGTTATTATTGTTCATTACTTGAGCTGCCCCTTGTACTCTGGGCCTATAGAAATCTGAAAAAAGTGGAATAAAATAACCCAGTGGCAGAGCATCCTTTAGAGTCTATAGGTAGACAAGCCAAATGACAGACAATCCTCAGTAGTAGTTAAAGACCCAAACACCCTTGGGTTAATTCAACTTCTGTTAGTTAATACTTGCAAGGCTAACTAGATTTTTTTACCATGTTTTCACCTGTATCTTTGAATTGGCAATCTAGATGTGGAAAAAGCATATTGAACTGCTTAATCATGTCTATTTGCCACTTTATTCGGTCAATAGCTGGCAAGCTGGCTGACGACCAACTGATACTGTTTATGTATCTAAAAAGTAATAATTTGAGGGTATTCGTAAGCATTCACTACCATTCAATACATTTGAAAATTGTTCTCCATTATGCTCAAGTCCTGATCATATGGTACCAATGACTCAACATTTCAATTGCCAACTTCGTTGTTATTTGAAATTGTTACTGGCTTTAAAGCTATGAAGTGCTTCAGGCATGTAAAATAGGATATAGATACTGTAGAGTTTGAGAGAGTTTCAAACTGAAACCTTTCATGCATTTGAGTGGTTAATCCTATTTTGATTATTATTATTGTTGTTGGTGTTTATTATTATAATTTTCCATTCCTTTACTTATGGGTTCTCCAAATTCGGTCCTGGTGGGCTGGATCAATGCCAGATTTTTGACATATCTCCATTTAGATAAATGTAGATATTTTAAAAATCTGGCATGTATTCGGCCCTCCAGGGCTGATTTTGGAGAACCCTGCTTTACTTCATGCTTAAGTTGATATCAACCTGCTGTTCCTACATTGTTCATTTGTAAAGGATGTGGTCCACATCATTGCTTCTGAGCTAGGAATAACAACCCCCTAGTTCCCTCTTTGTGAGTGTGTATGTGGGAGGAGGCGTTGCAATCTCAGTACTGTTTATATCTTCATGAGTTAAATTAGAAAAAACAGCGACAGTCTGAGCATAGAAGAATGAAACCAACCTCCTTCCTTGATTGTTAAAGGCTAGATTGCGAAATGGTGGATATAGATAGGATAAAATATTTAATGACATTTAGTGGCACTTTGACTGTGGCGGACCGCTTAGATTGGTTAAAGTTATAGTGCCATTGTGTAAAATGTTTTTTCTCCCAAAAGTATTTATTTAAATCAATAACTGTGTTTAGAAATGATTGAATGTACAATCTCAATAAAATGTATCTTTATTTGATGATTATCTCTACTCCGAAATGTTTAGATTTTCTGTTTCAACTATTCTTTTAAAAAAAAAAAACGTTTTTATTTGATTTTCAGAAGGAGAGAAAACAAAACCACAGCAGAAATTCTATGACACGTCCAATTATAATAGTTGATACATTTCAAAATAGCTGTGCCCCATGCACACTGTCTCAATCTCACTTGTTAGCAAATAAGACATATAGGGGCCACAGAAATCTTTAAGACCCACGGGAGCTCGTCTGCATAGGTATCTAGGTGGGACTTATATTATGCCATATCCTTTAACTACTCTGTAAACTTAGGGGTATGCCTCCCGCCCCAATAAACAGACACTCTTGTTTTGGCATCCAATAGTGCCACTGACACAAGTTTCCGATTTGCTGTTAATGTATAAAAAATATAATACAGCTACTGGAGAATTTCATGGTTGTGCCATGGCCGAACAAATTCTAAAATCAGAAGATGACATTAGAGGTATGAATAGGTGTATTTGCAATATCTACTACACGCTCACATCTCTGTGATGTGCAATCGCCACAAAGCATTTATGCGGTGTTGAATATGCTTACTAAAGCAGGTACCAAAAGAGATATCAGCATGCATGAAAATGGGGACAAACGGTAAGCACTGCAGAATCTGGGAGGAGGTGGATAGTCGGAGCAATAAATCGGACTGGAAAGTCCAGCAGACATACAGAGCATAACAATAGCCAACTTAGCCTTATGACATGGAACTTTGGTTTGGTTTCAGATTGAACTAAACAACTGAAGAGAAAGAAATAGGGGCATCTTTCAGTGATGATTCATGATTGAAATCTGTTAAAAAGCAATGGGGATAGAGTTGACATCAAGGCAGCTGGATGATATAGTGATAGTAAACCTAGAAACCCAACAAAGCGAAAGACGGAGTGCTGAAACTTTTCACTCACTCACCCCCAGTCACAGATCTGGGTTTAATCCATTGTTCTTTTGCTCACAATGGCCACCCCCAGGGTTGACCCAGCAATATGCAAATCAGTCTTGACCCTGTTACCATGGGAACAGTCAAGGCTGGAACAAACAAGCCAGGTCCTCTTTGGACCAGAAACCGGCCTCCTGGGACCGGTTTCGGGGTATTACTCCTCATCAGGCAGGCTAGTTTGAATCCATGGCACAGTGAGCAAGGGACTCGCGTCTAGGCATACCTTGGCCACTTAGAGCAAACATAGCAACACAACAAGAATAAACTTAAATTTAACTGTCATCAATGGAAAGTACCTCATTGACCAGCTGAACAATGTTCGCTATGGGCAGTGAAGCTCACTCATTAACTATGCAGTAATTTTGTCTATTTCATTCCATACTCCCCAACTCTCAGGTTAGTGGTTAAATTAAGCGACCATAGACTCATACAAATAGCCACGTAGATAGATTGGAATTGGTGTTTCATCTGCCAAATAGCTAATGGCTAAAAATAAAATCACTATTTATTCAGCTTCTCAAAAAAAGCAAATGCTGTAAAGAAGTATTTTCATTTATTGAAGAATTATAAACCGTGCCTTTAGAAAAAGTGTGGGAATGTTACAATCCTTTTGAAAGTGACCTAAATAATCTATTATAAAAACTAAAATCTGATAATAGAAACTAACCAAAACCAAGTTGTCATGAAAGTACTGAATAAGCAAATCTGACAGTTGTTCAAACTGGAAAAGTGCAACTGAGATTAATTAAAAGAACACAGAAAACTATATATGTCAGGTAGTCACACATTGCAGCAAGAACCCATAATCTCTAATAATCGTAGAAGGGTTTTGTGACCCAGAATCCAGAATGATAGCAGACGCCAAGCAAAAATATATAATCTGTTCATACGACATCTTTTTAGCCTTGACTCAGCCACATTATTGCCTGACCAAATAATAACCACGCTTTTGATGTATTTAAAGGAGCTTAAAGATGTGATTAGGAAATTAGGACAGGGGAAGAAGTGTTTATGGTATAATCACAACTGCAAACAGGCAAAATTAAATTTCAAATCAGTCATTCGAGGGGGCGATCGAACAGCTATCGCCCAATCACGTAAGGGGTATAAAACAGTTTTAGAAAACGCCAAACGTGACTGGGGTGATAACTGGCAGGATTTGCTAATTGCTGCAAGATGTAATGGTAAATGAACATTCTGGCACATTGTATCCCATGGGAGCCTAGAAGGGGTAACAGTACCGGATTACTTTATCCAACCTGAGAAGTGGGTTAACCACTTCACTGTATGATAAAGGCGAAGCAATATCCGATGTGGGTGTTATTTGATTACCAGCTCGAGTGTGTATGATATAAGGAGGGGGAAGGTCAGCGAAGAACCCCTTTTTCGCCTGATGACTCTCTTAGGGCTATTGAGAGGATGAAATCAGCGAAAGCCCCTGGGCCTGACAGAATACCGGGTGATCTGTAGGTCTGAACCGCTTGTCTGGGCCCCCTATCTAAATTTTGTGTCTAATGCAGTTGCTGATTGGGGGAAATTACCTGAGACCTGAAGACTCTTTACCAGACAGGTTTTCGATAAATTATCAACTTGGATGGTTATTTGGAAATAGGTGAAATTAAAAAAGCAAAAACTATACTTAGGTTTTGTTTCCCTCCGAGCCGCCTTTGATTTTGGTACCACGGGAAATGCTTTGGGTAGTTTTAAAAGGAATGGGAGCCCCGGAACGACTGGTGAACGAACCTGCTTGTAAGGATGCATGAGAACAACTACGCACAGGTTAGATGGGGGAATTTCGGGGAATTAATTTCCAAGATCCCAATTCGGCGAGGGGCATGCCAAGGCTGTGTCCTTACGCCCACACTGTTCTCTCTCTATGTAAATGGGGTGGTCCGCGAACTACAGGATTGTGAAAATGATTTTCCTATATTAAATGGAGGAAAAGTGCCAATCCTGTTGTTCGCAGACGACTCTTTACTTTCGTCCAGGACGCCAATGGGACTTCAGAGGCTAATTGATAACATTCTTGGGATTCTGTGAGTCCAGGGGCCTAGGACTAAATGCTGAACAGCCAAGATACATGGTATTCGGCAAGATCAAGGGTAAATGTAGACTAGTACAAATAATGGGGAAATCACTTGAGAGATAGTTTAAATTTGATTATTTGGGAGTAAGCTTAACTGAAACACTAAGCTAGGACCCACAAATAGATAAAAGCCAACTAGCCTTAGGCTATAAATCCAAATCCATACTGCGTTTTCACAAGCAGTCTTTATCTCGGTCAATCACTCCTGCTTTGGACATTTAACGAATAAAAGCCCAAAAGCTATATTATATGGTGCAGAGTTATGGGGCCATGGAAATTTGCACAAGTTAGTGGTGAGTGAAAATAAATTTGCTAGGTCCTTGATACCTGTCCCAGCTAGCATCCCGTTGACTCCACTTTTCTTTGACCTAGGGTTGAAGAAAATTGGCGACGTGACAGTAATTAAACCACGGATTTACTGGCTATGCATTTCGTCTACTCGGGAGAAAATCAAGCGAGTTGAGAATAACTAACATTTAAGAAATGTGTTTTCACTAATTGAGGTTTCATAATACAAGGCATGTGATCTAAGCAGATAAAGGAATTGAATTGTAACAATGCATTATCAATCATATGGAGAACAATGTCAATGTTTCCTTTATCTACTATGACTTGTAAAATGCTAGGTTGTGTTAAAATATAATAATGAATGGTAACAATGAATGCTCTTCATGATGTCCATGAATCTGCCTATATTGCACAACCATTAGAATGTGTTTTTCTTACACGGCAACATAAATCATTTTATCAGCATGCCATTTATTTTCTGCTTTGTATTCTGGCACAGAATTGTCCCTTTCCAGTGAAGGCCTGATATATAATTCAATTCAAAAAGTGCTTTATTCGAGTGTTACTCATAAAAGCAGACATACAAACACGTAATAAAAAACAATTAAATTACAAAGGTCATATTTGACATAAGCACATATCACATTAAAAAACAAATGTATTTCAGCAGAATTTACATAATCACAGGTGTAAAGTTCACTACCGTTAAAAATACAGTTAAAACAGATGTAATATCAAATACTAAAAGTCAATAAGATTTCAGTTTGAAGTGACACGTAAAGTATACCAATACAGAGAATAGATAATCTAGCAGTCTCTGAACAACTAGGCAGAGAGTAGTTACCCTACTAGCAATCTCTGCCTAATTACCCACGCCCACCCCAGGTACTTTGCAGTCGCAATTGTAATCCAAGTCAAAGAAGTAGATCTAACAATGCGCAAAGCTACCATACTGCTTTTAGTACCCAAATTCCTGCACATAGGTGCCAACCAAACTCGCCTTGGAACAGAATATACATGGCAGGAGAACAAAAAGTGACCAAGTGTTTCGTTTCCATCCCCACAGACTGGGCAAGTAGCTTGTCCTCCCTCTCTCCACTTAGATGTTAAATTACCGAGAGGGAGAGAGCCAGCCCTTAGTTGGAAAAACAGTTTCCTATCCATAGGTTTCGATATATAATCCCAATACATTTCATATATAGGGAACAGTTTAACCTCGAGAAAACTGGTAGTCATGGACCCGCTATTAGTACTGAGCAAACTCCTATTAGCAACCCGTTCTCAGAATATGTTTTTTAGGATTGACTTAGTGGGAAATGATGAGCCAACTGGATCAGACCATAATGCATTTAGTCCTAGTTCAAATAGGGCAAGTTTTAATGATTTGAACCATCTAATTTTGTTAAAACGATCTGCTTTAATGACATCAATGAACCCATCCGCATAGTGGGAGAGCTCAGGCGTAGTCCAAAGCCTGCGGCAGTATAAAATCGGACGTAGTTTACCCATTTCCGAGATTTCTCTCCTGCCAAGCTCATATCTCAGAGGCAGTAGCGGGCTACTCTGTGGGGTGCCTGTAAGTTTTCTGAAGAATTTATTCTCAGATGTTTGGAGTTCCTGCAGATTTTCATACCCCCACAACTCAGCCCCATACAATGCTGACCCAATTGCTTTTGCCTCATATATGATCAAGGGTGGTTTAATCGGTTTGGTCAGCGATTTCCTATGCTCCTTTATAATGGTACCAGCTAATTGCTTGTGCCTTAGTGTTGCAATGTTTAGATGTTGGTTCCATCTATTATCATTGGAGATAAGAATCCCCAGGTAAGTAAAGGATTTTACAACTTCGAGGATGCGTCCACTCATGGTAATTTTGGATTTAAAATTTCTATGCGGATTAAAAACCATGAGTTTTGTCTTGGATGCATTCACCTCCAGACCGTGATCCCCACAGAACTTATCAAATATTGCCAATGCTTTTTGCAGACCATTTGGGGTTTTAGATAAAATTAACGTGTCATCGGCAAACATTAAAATAGGAACTTTTACACCTGCGAGAGAGGGAGCATCCACTACCTGTGATTGCATGCGGGGGACAATGCCATTAATAAAAAGGGCAAACAGTGTTGGTGCCATTGAGCATCCTTGCCGAACCCCGCGCTCAACAGGAAATTCGGCAGTGTCATTACCGTACCCTCCCCATTGAATTTTGGCATAAGTACCTTCATGTAGTCTCATGATCAAGGTCAACAAGACCCCTGGGACCCCCAGAGCCGCAAGCACTGCCCACAGTTTAGCCCGTGGTACCAGGTCGAATGCAGCCCGCAGATCAACAAATGCTGCATAAAGACTGCCACCACCTAGCACCACGGTCCTCCACTGGATCAGTTGAAAGCGAAAGACTTGATCCACAGTGCTAGTTGCCCTGCGGAACCCAGCCTGAAAAGGAGATAGAATATTGTGGTCCTCCGCCCAGTCGAGCAATCTATTTATAATCACTCGCCCCACGATTTTTTGAACAGTATCAATTAAACTGATTGGGCGGTAGTTGCAAGGTTGGGCGCGATCTCCCTTTTTATATACAGGGATGATTACAGCACCCCGCCACGATACCGGGATTTCAGCACCCTTGGCAATGTGGTTTATTAGCAAGTAAATATATTTACTCCACCTTCCAGTGTCATTTAGGAAAACATCTGCTGGGACCCCGTCAATGCCGGGAGCTCGGCCACTATGTACAGTTTTTAGGGCAGACAATACTTCACTCTGAGCGAAGACGTTGTCTTCTGCAAACAAATAAGTAGGGCAAATGCTATTTACAGACTGATCCCTGGTAGCGTACTGTTCGCTGAAGAATTTGACCCATGCGTCCTGTGGGACATTATTGTTACTTGCTACTTCAGACCTTTCTTGACCCCATTTGACAATGTGCCAAAATAATCTGGAGTGTTTACGATCACTTGCACATTTCAACTTGCTCCAATGGGCTTCGTCCCAATCTCTTTTCGCCTTAGCAATACCGTTTTTATAATGCTTCCTAGCAGATCGAATCTCCCCCAAATTTTTACTCTTAATCGCTACTCCCAGAGAGGTTCGTGCCACCTTGCAATCATGATTATACCACTTAGCAGCTTTATAAGCACATGCCCTCTTTCTGTTTACAGGTTTTAAAAAATAACATTTAATTTCATTAAAGAGAGTCACATGTACTTTAGTAGTATCGTCATGGCCCAGAGAGATCCCTGCCACACACTCCAAGGCCACAATAGCCTTATCAGTCGCAGCTCCTATTTTTCCTAAGACCTGCTGATCTGTCCTAACACCTGACCACCTCAACCTGCGCATGTCATTTGTTGGTACAATCAACGGTGGTAGAAGTTCGTCACGGGGGATAGATACAATGGCTTCAGATAACCACCATTTGTGAGAAACGCATAAAGGGTTATGGTCGCTCTCTAGCCTTTCTGTTACTACCATGTCACTAACAGTTGACCAAAGAGACATGCTACAGATGACATAATCAATGCAGCTTTTATTTCTCCCATTATTGAAGGTCATGGCTGGTATTCTATCTGACTTAGTTCGACCATTCAGGGCTCTTAGCCCTTGTTCGAGGCACATTGCATTTAAACCTAAAATATCCTCGGTCCAGCGAGTTACTGGAGTAGTATCTAATGTGGGAATATCCCATTGCTTGTCTTCCTCTACACCCAGGAAAGCCTCACCAGTGACCAGAGGTTCAAACGTACGGTTTAAGTCGCCTGCAATTATTATGTTCTTCCCTGTTGAATGTTTCTCTAGAAGATTATACAGGGTCAAGAGAACCTCAGATTTTCCTGCATTTCCTCCTCTAACATATATGTTATAGATGTCAATGGAAATGGATAAATCACTCATGAGTCTAATAAGCTGGATGTCTTTTTGATCAAGCTCCACACTTTTTACTACAACCTTTAGGGACTGCCTGACCCATATAGTAAGGCCCCCCATCGGGCGCCCTTTTGCGCCCTTGATGGCTGGAACGTGAAAATTTAAGTACCCCAAAGCAAAAACAGGATCACAGGCCCATGTCTCTTGGAAAATGCAAATATCATATTTGCTTACAAACCCAAACCAGTCTGCACAATCCAACTTGGAACATAACCCAGCCACATTCCAGGACAATAGATTCCCCGTTTCGATTTTCATAACAGGTTTAGGACTAGAAACAAACCCATTCAACACCGTATCAACAATACTGTTGCACTTTACATTTTCGTTGATTGGACCTACTGTAGCCTCAGAGTTGACATTCTTAGTACAAGCTTCTACTGGATGACCGATCTCTCCAATAGTACATGCATCATAGGTATTTTGCAACATAGAGTTAGGGTTAAATGGTTGTCAGTCACAGGCTTCCAGGTTTGAGAGGGCAGAGAATCTATTTTTCAAGCCTAATCCACACTCATTAAAACCAACGTCCATCCTGCCCCTTTTGGTCACAACGTTCCATTTTGTTCTTAAAAAAACTAGAATTCGGACCTCTTCCTTTCCGAGGGTAGAAAAAGTCCAAAGTCAGTGGAACAATTGAAGTAGATCTGCGCTGTGGAGGTAAGATGTTGGGCAAGATGTTTGACAAGACCCCAGGGTCTGAAAAGTGGAGGACAGCACACTCCCCCTTAAACTTTTTGACCCTATTACCAATCCACTCGACCCTTTTGGCATTTACAAGCTCTTCAGATAGTTGCTGCTTTCCCCAGGGGGAAATTACCATGTTATTAGTAAGCCACGATAAGGATTTGTTTATTAAGGATGATGTTGATTCATTCTCTCCTGGTGCTAGTGGGGGAACATTTGCAAGGACGAGAACTAATGTAGAAGCTTCTACTACAAGCTCAGATGACCCTTTCCCAGTATTAAGATCACCAGTGGTGGGAATGGGAGGTACAACATCTGAGGCACCACCAGAGGAGTCAATCTGTGAAACCATTGGTGGGTTTGGCGCAGGAATAGAAATAAGTCCACTTTTTTCAACAGAGGCTGTTTTACTCACTAATGGCACTATCCTAGACAGAACGACTTCCGGGAGATTTCCTACCTCCACCAGAGTTTTTTCTAGTAAACCTTCCAGTCTACTGACCTCGGCGGTTAGTTTGTCAATTTTACTGACCAGAGGTTTAACTAAACCTTTAAATTTTGTATCCATCATATTCCATAGTTTATTAAATTGAGCATTAGAGAGGGTAACATAGGCCTCACTAGTCAAATCATCCTCCTCATCCTCAGGTGATTTCCTTGGTGGGGTTGCAACTTTATTTCTAGCTGACCTTAGACCCTCCCGTTTTGACATAACCTTTGTTTTATCCCCTGTAATCCTCGGGGCTGGAACAGGGGCTGCAATGTGGATTGGGGACTCATTATTAGTGGCTATCACAGTCAAAACTTCACTATCACTATTGTCTTCAGAACTAGCAACTATGCCACTAGGCTGGATGGTAATTGTATCGTGGAGAGAATCATGTACCACCCCAGTTAGACTGCTATTTTGTGGTGCAAAAGGATCCTCTATCTCTTTATCGTCCAAAGGAGATTGGTTAGATAAGTCTAATCCCAGTGAAGATCTCCTGTCGCTGTTTATTTTTGCCACGACTTGTACGAGATAATTATCTATGGTGTTATTGACTGGGGTTTGCTTTTTCGCAGGCATCGTTCAGATGGACAATACACTCAAAGCAAGATAGATTCTCACAGGACTCAGCAGTTATTTTAATTACCCTGGGCAGTGTAGTCCAAGATGGGCTCTATCCAGCAAGTGGTCGAAGGGATTTTCAGGCAGGGTCCCAGGCCCAACCCAACCCAACCTCGGACGGCCTCAGACGGCCCGCCCTTTGTCCGGGCTTCGTCTGGGCGTCCCGCTCGCGTCCCGCGACGCGGAGGGAGCAGTGAATTTCCAGCGCCTCCGGGCGCGGTGACCCCCGCTGATGTGTTCCGGGTCGCAGGGCAGGCTGGGAAGTGTAGTCTCCCTCCGCTCGGCGTCCGCAAGGATGACTACAGCGGCGGCGGGAGGGAGACCAGGGCACAGCCGATAAGGAGAGAGTGCAGGCAGGAGCAGCAAGTGGCAGGTGAGATTCCCTCGCTGTCAGCAGAACACCCGCTCCACCGAGGGAGCAGTGAATTTCAAGCGCCTCCGGGCGCGGTGACCCCCGCTGATGTGTTCGGGGTCGCAGGGCAGGCTGGGAAGTGTAGTCTCCCTCCGCTCGGCGGCCGCAAGGATGACTACAGCGGCGGCGGGAGGGAGACCAGGGCACAGCCGATAAGGAGAGAGTGCAGGCAGGAGCAGCAAGTGGCAGGTGAGATTCCCTCGCTGTCAGCCGAACACCCGCTCCACCGAGGGAGCAGTGAATTTCAAGCGCCTCCGGGCGCGGTGACCCCCGCTGATGTGTTCCGGGTCGCAGGGCAGGCTGGGAAGTGTAGTCTCCCTCCGATTGGCGGCCGCAAGGATGACTACAGCGGCGGCGGGAGGGAGACCAGGGCACAGCCGATAAGGAGAGAGTGCAGGCAGGAGCAGCAAGTGGCAGGTGAGATTCCCTCGCTGTCAGCAGATATATAATTTATATATATTTTCAAAACAACAGTTACTGTGACATTATAGTTAGGTTCTGAATTTACACGTACAAAACCATAGAAATTCAGCTTTTATAGTTAGTTATTTCAAGTAACTATAACTCGTAACCTAAGGTAACTATAACTCGCACCTCCACCATGTACAGTTTTCGCATCAATAATTTCACTGTAAATTTGTAGTGATTATATAAATGAGGCTATAGAAGATGTCACCAATGATGTAATATGTGGGGTAATTAGCTGGCATGGCAAGGGTGCGAGTTATAGTTACTTTAGGCCACGAGTTATAGTTACTTGAAATACTGTATCAACTGAATTTGTGTGGTTTTGTACGTGCCTGGAACCTTTGGGTTTTATAGTGAATTTCTAAGTTTTTTTTTTATTAAAATGACAGTTCTAACCTTTGCTTTTTTTCAGTGAATTTCTATGGGTTTAGCCTTACGCAGCGGGGGTTAGCCACAGGGCATAGCTTGCATTCAGTCCCTGCAGCCTACTCCCTCATGCATCCAGCCCCACAATGCACATGGCCTTTGTGTGAGGTTGTGAGTAGGTGTGTTAAAGCTCTGTTGTGTATATGGTTGTGTGAGTGGGTGTGTGATAGCAGTGGTGGTCCGTGAGTGGGTGTGCGTGGTTTTGAGGGTCTTGACCGCGAGTGGGTGTTAAAGATGTCCTTGAAGGTCAACTACCAATCCTGTTTCCTCCACTTATCAGGATTGCTGAGGGGTCATTGGAGGCCACGCTCCCTTTCTCCACCTCTTTGCAAACGTGCATCATGGTGCACTGCTGGTTGGAGGAAGAAGTCCACTTTAGTCCTGAGGCCTTCAGGAGGCAAATGGACACCTTCCACTCCCACCAGCACTATTCCTAGAGGCGCGTTTGCAGAGTGGTGGAAAAGGGTATGCGGCCTACGATCACCTCTCAGCTATCCCTCTGTGGGGGCTTACGTCTTGTTGGCTGCTATGGACCCTCAGCAGCCAAGGGGACTTTATTCCGCTACCAGCAGTGTGCCAGGAGGTGCGTTACAGGGTGGTGGAGAAAGAGGCGGGCCTCCGCCGAGTTGCAGGCTTGTATTTTTTTGTGTTGGGGAAGTGGGCTGCGTGGCCCCTTCCCTGGGCCTATTTCGCCCCCCAGGACCGCCTCATCTGGGGCCAGGCATTTTGAGAATGGAGATAGGGAAAGATATCAGCCCCGGGGACGCCACCGCCCAGGGCTCAGCCTTTCTTTAAAAGAAAGAACTCTTTTAGATAGGGGGTGGACACGTGGCCTAAGGAGGGGTGGTTGGGTGGAGGGGGGCCCCCCTTCCCATCACTAATTTTTGCCCCGGGGACCCCATACCCTGAAGCCTGCCCTTTCGATTTTAACATTTTGTTTTTTTTTTTAACATGGGAGAGATATGCGCTCCCCGCTCCAGAGGCCGATTTTTGGTCAAAGGACCCCATCCCCCATGGCCTGGCCTCAGTACTGGGTTCTCTAGTACCACCCAAGGCACCAGTTTTTTCACATTAGGGACTGTGGTGGAACCTGAAGGCCCCGCATCCCTGCCGCCACCTGTGGGAGCAAGCATTGCTTTTAGACAGATGGAGCTGCTAACATGCTGCTCCCTTTGTCCAAAAGCAATTCTACTCCGCTTTTGGCAAGCAAGAGCGTTTAAAATGCTCTCGCTTTCGGAAACCGGAGCAGTGTTTGCTAAGGCTAGGCCATAGCAAACAGCAATGTCCCAGGGGTTGGCACCCTTGGACAGTGCAGGAGCCAGCCCTTAGGGGTGGTGTTCCCCACGGCTATCTAGGGCTGATCCGAAGCCACCGAGCTAATCTGCGGCGTACCTCAAGATTCATCCATCAGCCTGACATTGTTCAACATCTACATGGCACCGCTCGCTCATGTCGCCCGACTGCACAACCTCGACATCATCTCCTACGTCGACGACACCCAGCTAATCCTCTCCCTCACTAAGGACCCCCTCACCGCCAAAACCAACCTCCACGAAGGAATAAAAGCCGCCGCCGAGTGGATGAAGAACAGCCGTCTGAAGCTGAACTCAGACAAGACGGAGGTCCTCATCCGACCTCACTGGGAGCAGCACCAACACCCACCGACCACGCACGCAACCTAAGGCTTATCCTCTACTCAAAACTCTCCATGACCAAGCAAAGTCAACACCATCTCGTCCTCCTGCTTCAACACCCTCCGCATGTTCCGCAAGATCTACAGGTGGATCCCTCACCGAAACAAGAAGAACGGTCACCCAGGCCCTCGTCAGCAGCAGGTTAGACTACGGAAACGTCCTCTACGCAGGAACTTCAGCCAAATTCCTGAGACGACCACAATGCATACAGAGCGCCTCTGTACGCTTAATACTCTACATCCCTCGCCGCAGCCACATCACACCACACCTGAGAGACCTGCACTGGCTTCCCGTCAACAAGAGGATCACCTTCAAGCTCCTCACCCACGCACACAAAGCACTCCACAACACCGGACTGGCATACCTCAACAAACGACTCACCTTCCACACCCCGAACCACCAGCTCCGCTTCGCTGACCTCGCCCTCACCACCGTCCCCCACATCCGAAGAACGACCACCGGCGGCAGATCATTCTCCCACCTCGCCGCCAAGACCTGGAACACCCTCCCCATCCTACGGCAGACCCAGGACCTTCTAACCTTAAGGAGGCTACTGAAGACCTGGTTATTCGAGCAGCAGCCGCACCTCTCCCCCGACCCCCAGCACCTTGAGACCCTCACGGGTGAGTAGTGTGATTTACAAATGTTCTGATTGATTGATACGGCTCCATGAGGGGGGGCAGTGGGGCCCCTTCACTGTTAATTAAGCCCATGGAGGTGGTGGTCCCTGTGGCTGCAGGGGCCACGTGGCCCCCATATTTATTTTTAAGGAGATGCCCTTGTTAGGTGGCGGTCCCTGGGGCTGCTGGGGCCACACAGGCCGCCCCACATTATTAAAATATTTAATTTGCATTGGAGAGGTTGCAGTCCCCGGGGCTTTAGGCATTCTAGAAGGAGGGCCTTATGCCTCCCCCCCCCTCTCCATATTTACATATGCCCTCGGGATCTGGCACACCCTGGGGCTAATTAGGAATGAAGCACAGGAGACTGCTTATTTTTTTTATTCTGCAGGAGTTTCTGATCCAGTGCGACTCTCGCCGGTTATTTATTTTTGTAATGCTTTTTGGGATATGGAAAGTCCTGTGGGACTCCCTAAGGGGTCAGGATGTTTCTACCCTGCCCCCCTTATTTTATTTATTTTTTTAAATTCTTTTTGTTTCTGTGTCACAAGATGGGTACCGTATAAACGGAATAAGGGAACCCAGGGCGCAATAAGCTAAGGACCTTGGGTAGGTATTAATTAAAGAGGAACAATGGTCCTTAGACAGTAGGGAGAATATTTATAGGAATAAATATAGACTAGATAGAACTATATTGTTAGTAAACATATCCAGCCGGACAGTTTTAATACCATAATAAAAATTATTCGCAAAGAAATTTACACAAGGTGGAAGTGGGACACCAGCCGATGTCCAACTAACCCAATGGACACACAAACATAACATACACAAATAGTAGGCAAGAGAAGGTCATCAAAATTGTCATAAATTATAGACAGATGATCCACAGTATACACATATGCATGAGCAATTGTTTGTCAACTATGCAGTTAGTGCATTTATGGTCGACGACGTTTCGAACCGTACAAAATTCTTGGTTCATCCTCGGGACAGACAATTATTGCCTAAAAAAGTGACAATCCAGTTCATGTCACACTATGCAAATATTCAAGTAACAACAAAGGTATTTGTGTCATACAAAACAGAAGTGATGACAGAAATAGAAGGGAGACAAAAGGGGGGATAAAACATGTCAGTTGAATGAACGTTTAGTCATGACTTCCTAGAACTTTAATATAGTGCCAGACTCCTTTTGTGGTGCCATCTTAGTTGTGTTGTATCAAATTCATGCAATAACATACCGTAGTAACCGAGGTGGCTATGTGGTGTGCACATCAGATTCATATGTTGTACACGAAATTGTTTATTTTAGTCGCAGTAATCAGAGAAGTGAAAGGCTGGGAGTGATATATGCGCAAATTAAATCCATAGTGCTCGAAATTATCACTTAGCAACGCAGTGTGCCGGTAAGGTGAAAGACTTGGAGTGATATGACCTACGTCAGCCCATAATAATCCGGCAAGGAATCATAAGTCGGGGCAAAGCCATGTAACAAGGTAAGTCGATACAGTGAGGTTCGTGCATGGATGAACAATGGCATTATCTTGCAATAAATAAATACAAACGACCAAGGCTTACCAATGGAGCTGTTGGTATATGTAGCTCCGAGTCAAAAATTCAGGAAGGAAGGAATATTTATCCTTCAGAATTAACAGTCAACATCAAATGCGTGACCGGAAGGCTTGTCGCGTCACAAGCAAACAAGTTGTAAACATTGAATCTGTGAGTGAAAAGGGGAAGTGGTTAAGGGTGTACGGGCTAAAAGTGACCAAATAACTTGGACATGCAGCACGCCGTATGCTTACCGTCTGGGTCGGTGCCCAGGGGATACGATCTGCCGGGGAAAAAATATAGGGAGGAAAATTTTAATTAAATGAGGTCACAGCGTCTAGGCGGGCAGGATACTGCGGAGAACAAAAGCGGAACATCGGCCATGTTGGAATGGGAAACGAACGGAAGAAAAAGGCTTTGAGCACTTTTAAAAGCCTTTTTCTTCCGTTCGTTTCCCATTCCAACATGGCCGATCCGTTCTGGCGCTTTCCCATTGGATGCAATTACCCACGTGATCGTAATCCTTTGCCATATTCGATTTGGACGCCGCGAGAGCCAGCGGTGCAGGAATCTTCCCTCCGTGTAAGGACCCCCATTGAGGACCTACGCAATTACCTTCTGGTAAGCCCGCTTTTGTTCTCCGCAGTATCCTGCCCGCCTAGACGCTGTGACCTCATTTAATTAAAATTTTCCTCCCTAATATTATTGCATGAATTTGATACAACACAACTAAGATGGCACCACAAAAGGAGTCTGGCACTATATTAAAGTTCTAGGAAGTCATGACTAAACGTTCATTCAACTGACATGTTTTATCCCCCCTTTTGTCTCCCTTCTATTTCTGTCATCACTTCTGTTTTGTATGACACAAATACCTTTGTTGTTACTTGAATATTTGTACGGTTCGAAACGTCGTCGACCATAAATGCACTAACTGCATAGTTGACAAACAATTGCTCATGCATATGTGTATACTGTAGATCATCTGTCTATAATTTATGACAATTTTGATGACCTTCTCTTGCCTACTATTTGTGTATGTTATGTTTGTGTGTCCATTGGGTTAGTTGGACATCGGCTGGTGTCCCACTTCCACCTTGTGTAGATTTCTTTGCGAATAATTTTTATTATGGTATTAAAACTGTCCGGCTGGATATGTTTACTAACAATATAGTTCTATCTAGTTTATATTTATTCCTATAAATATTCTCCCTACTGTCTAAGGACCATTGTTCCTCTTTAACAAGATGGGTACCAACACTTCCTGGTTTGAAGTGTTGGCAGCCAATCAGATCTCAGCACTAGATCTGGAGGGGTCGTGGTTCCACTGCGTCCCTGTATATACAACTGGGAACTTCTTTAACTTTCTCCACAACAACTGAGCAAATTTACACCAAATCACAAAAAGGCACCTCCCTGAACCAAAATCTACCTTCCTGACAAATTTGGTGTAATTCCGTTCATCAGTTAGGGCTGTAGCCGTGTCGAAAGATCCTATAGGCTTTAACATGGGGTAAACGTGCTTTCTTTACCCCTGCTAGACTGATCATGCCGAAACTTTCAAGATAGTAGCTGAAGTGAGCGTCGTATTAGTTTTGAAAAGTTTGTGAAGATTCGTCAAACGGAGCCAAAGTTAATGGCAAAAACAAAAAAGTTTCCTATGGAAACTAGGTCTTACTGGTGACTGCATGGCGGGGGTGTGAGTTATAGTTACCTTAAGGCACAAGTTATAGTTAATTAAAATAACTAACTATAACAGCTGAATTTCTATGGTTTTGTATGTGTAAATTCAGAACCTAACTATAACGTCCCTGTAAAAAAAAAAAAAACACGTTAATCCCTTCACCGCGGCACAAATTCCGCTGTGATACAGTGGGAGTGGGCGCGGGGGTTTAAGTGCGACGCTTCCGTGCTCGTCATGAGACACGGGTGGCGTGTGCTCATGAGGGCGTGGTTCCGTCATGACCACGCCCGCTTATTAATCGCACACACAGGCGGGGAATCAGTGCCACGTGGGCGGAGTAGCCGCAGCATGACGGAACCACGCAGTCATGAGCACATGCCGCCCGTGTCTCATGACTGCGTGGTTCCGTCACGAGCACGGAAGAGGTTAAAATGGTATACTTTTTGTTCTACTAATGAGTGATACTATTTATAACCTATATTATGTGAGTGGATGTGTGACTGTGTGTGTCTGAGTGCCTGTATGGATGTGTGAGTGGCTGTATGTGTGTATAAGTAGGTGTGTGAGTAGATAGATAGGTGGGTGGGTGAGTGAGTAGCTGTGTGAGGACTGTATTGGTGAGTGAGTGGGCGTGTCAGTGACTGGGTGGGTGGGTGACAGTGGCTTTATGGGTGGTTGTGTAAGTGTCTGTATGGGTGAGTGAGTGGATGTTTGGTTAAGTGAGTTGCGTGAGTGGCTGTATTGTAGAGTAAGTGTCTGTTTGAATGGATGTATGGGTAAGGGAGCTAATGTGTGAGTGCTTGTGCAGATGTGTGATTGGGTATGTAGGTGGTTGTGTATGAGCGCTTGTATGGGCGATACATATTATATAATAACATGTAATGCATAAAAACAATCATTTAAACAGAAGTGACTACCTTCTGACTGGTTGCATGAGTAGCTCTATGGATGAGTGAGTGGTTGTGTGAGTACTTCTATGGGTCTGTGAATGGGTATGTTAGTGGTTGTATGGGCGTGCAAGCGAGTGTATACGGTGTGGGAGTGCCTCTGTGGATGATGTAATTAGTTATGTCAGTTATGATGCCATGAGTGATGTCACTAATCCTAACTATAACATCCCTGTAATGTTTGTTTTTTTAAGTGAATTTTATTTTCTATATGTAACCACTAACCTTTGACAGTGCGTGTGTGAATGAGTGCCCCAACAAGTCTGTAAGTGGGTATGTGAGTCTCTGAGTGGGTCTATGAGTGGGTGTCTGAGTGCTCTCTGTTTTGCCTCTTTCAGCTCCTTTCTCCCCTTTATTTTGCTTATTTCTGCTTGTTTCTCACCTTTATTATCAGCGATGTCACTGACCAAATCATGAGGGATGTCATATGTGATGTCATCAGCAGTGCATTGCGGGGCGCAAGTTATAGCTAGCTCACTTAACGAGAACAGCTGAATTTTACAGGTTTTGCACCAGTGAAATGTCAGCCTAACCATAACGTTCCTGTACCCTGTGTTTTTTCCGTGAATATCAAAGGTTTTTTAAATGCTAACTCCTAACTATAACGTCCCTGTTACCTTTGTTTTTTTCAGTGAAAGTTTTTTATTTTGTTTTTTAATCCAGCCGTTATAGTTAGCTGAGTTAACTATAACTTTCGCCCCCACAATGCACTGCCTATTACCTCACGTATTACATCACTCATGACATGGTGAGCGACTACACTGATGACAGCATCCAGTGATTGTGGTGTTTTCTAAAAGTTTGTGTGTTAAAGATCTATACTAAGATACTACAAGTGTTAAATTAGTATACTTTGTCTACTACTGAGTGATACTATTTTCAACACATATTATGTGAGTGATTGTGTATATCCATGTGTGAGTAGGTGTCTGAGTGTCTGTATGGATGAGTGAGTGGCTGTATGGGTGAGTTAGTAACTGTGGGTGGGTAGGTGAGTGAGTGAGTGAGTGGCTGTATTTGTGTATGGTTGAGTGATGGGCTGTGTGAGTGGCTGTATGGGTGAGTGAGGGAGTGCATAAGTGGTGTATGGGGTGAGTGAGTGGCTGTGTGGATGAGTGAGAACATGTTAGTATGGGCTGTATGGGTGAATGAGTAGGTACGAGTGGCTGTATGGATACATGAGTGGGTGTGTGTCTGTCTGACTTGATGTGTAAGTGGCTGTTTTGGGGAGTGAATGGTTGCATGAATGGTTGTAGGGTGGGTTAGTGGTTTTGTGAGTTGGTCAATGGATCATATAGAGTGTGTGTGAGAGTACTTTTATGGGTCTTTGAATGGGCGTGTTAGTGGTTGAGTTTGAGTGGGCGTATGAAAGTTTCTATGGGTGTTTGAGTGGATCTGTGGAGGATGTCATGAGTGATGTCACTGACAAGGTCATGAGTGTTGTAATATGTGAGGTCATAAGCACTGCATTTGCTGGGGTGTAAGTTATAGCTGGCTAAGGTAACTATAATTGATTAATTTGTATGGTTTTGTGTGAGTGAAATCTGAGCCCTGTAAACTTAGTTTTTTTCAGTGAATACATATATTCTTTATTATCTGCTAATATTTTTTGATTTTGTAAAGTCGGGGGCCACCTGAAAAGACTTCCCGGACCCCACGTTAAAACAACTGTTTTAGAATGTGTGTTAATGCCTATTGGGTCCATTTGTTACATTGGTAGAACTTTTCTGAGAGTACCTCTGCCAAGTATGTCGCATCAAACGGCTCAGTATGAACTACTTGTTTAATATAGCTACCTTTGCAGAGCGTTTCAAGTTGTCTGGTATTTTTCTGCTTTAGGAGCAGCAAGTTAAAATAGTCGAGCAATTAATTAATTTTCTACAGTTGTATGAGACCAATTTACCAGAAGCAACACTTATGTGCATTTGTGTTTGCAAAATTCACATGTACACTTGCTTGTTTTATTCCCTCTACCTATTCAAGTTTAGTGTATCTATTGTGATTATCAAACTTTTCCTAGGCTGATTTTCTAGAAATATTTTGTTACATAACATGAAATGTGAGAGCCTAGCTAAAGGTTCAAACCATTGAGATATTTAATTTGAGATATTTAACCAGCATGCAGTCTGCATTAACAGAGCCAGTGTGAAAACTTGGTTCCACTTTTCCTTATGCTGACTGAGAATGCCTCTTTTGATGAGAGCAAACATGCTACCTGGCTTGTTCACTTCTGACTCTTTGTAGCACACTGGAAATATACAGATCAAGCTTCATTAAAGCAACCTTACATGTGGTACTTTCCTTTCTTAATGGATGGATCTGACTAATTTGATTCATCAATCTATTTTTAGATTTCAGAAGGTCTGCCGTTATGGATCTTTCTTTGAAGGCTTCTTTGAGGTAGAAAATAAAATAGAAAACCCCAAACTGCCCGAGTTGATTGCCTTTTTCTTCAGAAACAAGCTTTCAAAAGTTTAGTTAGTGACTATTCTTTGCTGCCGGCTTGGTGTTTATATGACATTGCACAAACTTACTTAAAACAAGCATTGGCGGTGGCCTCTGAAGGGTAGTCTGGGACTTTTGCTCTAACAAGCTTTAAATCGGAATGTGCCCTTACTGACAACAATTGCAATGCTGTATTGCTGTTGCTAGCCCTGATGTAGGAATTTTGTTTGAATAACTTATTTAGTAAGTATATTTCAAAAGTTTGTATCAAGTGTCTGTTGGAGTTTAAAACACAGTACATATGCTTCCATCTAGCATTTGGGATCATAAAGAAAGTAAAACCTGCTTGTCTCGAAGACCGTTTTTAGGTCGAGCCTAGCGCAGCGCGCATGCCCTGCTCTAGGAAAATGACCTCTTGGAATCACTCAGGACTTTTCACACGCTCATTCGTGTGTTTTAAAATGAAAAATAAAAAATTCTGTTGGGCTTTGCGTGCATCTTTCTAAAAAGACAGCACGCAATTGGGCAAAGGCAGGTGCGTGTCCCACCTTTCCCAGGAAATGTAGTCTTGTTGAATTGACAGCGGCTCGATAGCAGAGTCATCAGATGTCTACTCGGAAGGGATGATCTGGCACGGTGGCCAGTCTCGTGGAATCGACAGTCTGATGACTCCGCTATCGAGCCGCTGTCAGTTCCACGAGACTAGCTACCATGCCAGCTCATCCCTCCTGAGTAGACATCTGCAACTAATCGGGATAACATGTGTGCACTCCCTTAATCACTGAGCTGCTGTGTTTGGTAATATCATTACCGTACCTCACATCGAGCCCTCTTCAACTCTCCTGGGCTCCACCTTGAATTCCCCTCGGCAATTTAGACTGCTGAATATTTAGGCATATTATCCATGTCCTGATGGTGATCTGCGCTATGTCATGCTGGATCGAAACGCCATCGACAATCTGAAAAGACCTTATATACCAAAAACCTTGTGTGTATTGGAATTGTAAAGGTGTTGAATGAGATTTGTTCAATCAATCAATCAATCAGAGTACTTGTAAAGCGCGCTACTTACCCGTGAGGGTCTCAAGGCGCTGAGGGGAGGGAGTGCCGCTACTGCTCGAAGAGCCAGGTCTTGAGGAGTCTTCTAAAGGCGAGTAGGTCTTGGGTCTACCGTAGGTGGGTAGGGAGGGTGTTCCAGGTCTTGGCGGTGAGGTAGGAGAAGGATCTGCCACCGGAGGTTGTTAGTTGGATGTGGGGAACAGCGGCGAGGGCGAGGCTGGCGGAGCGGAGCTGACGGGTGGGGGTGTAAAAGCGGAGTCTGCTGTTCAGGTAGGCTGGTCCGGCATTGTGGAGTGCTTTGTGTGCATGGGTGAAGAGCTTGAAGGTGATCCTCTTGTCGACAAGGAGCCAGTGTAGGTCTCTCAGATGGGGGGTGATGTGGCTGCGGCGGGGGACGTGGATGATCAGTCGGGCGGAGGTGTTTTGGATGCGTTGTCGTCGTCGTAGGTGTTTGGCTGGGATTCCTGCGTAGACTGCGTTGCTGTAGTCCAGTCTGCTGCTGACGAGGGCCTGTGTCACCGTTCTTCTTGTTTCGGTTGGGATTCACTTGGAGATCCTGCGGAGCATGCAGAGGGTGTTGTAGCAGGAGGAGGAGATGGCGTTGACCTGTTTAGACATGGAGAGGGTGGAGTCGAGGATGAATCCTAGGTTGGTGCATGGTCGGTGGGTGTTGGGGCTGTTCCCAGTGTGGTCGGCCACCAGGAGTCGTCCCAGGCTGAGGGGGTGGGTCCAAGGATGAGTACCTCCGTCTTGTCCGAGTTCAGCTTCAGACGGCTGTTCCTCATCCAGTCGGCGACGGCCTTCATTCCCTCGTGGAGGTTGGTTTTGGCGGTGTGTGGGTCCTTGGTGAGGGAGAGGATGAGCTGGGTGTCGTCAGCATAGGAGATGATATTGAGGTCGTGTTGGCGGGCCACTTGTGCGAGGTGGGCCATGTAGACGTTGAACAGCGTCGGGCTAAGGGATGAGCCCTGGGGGACGCCGCAGATGATGTCGGTGGCCTCGGATCGGAAGGGCGGGAGGCAGACGCTTTGGGTTCTGCCGGAGAGGAAGGACGTGGTCCAGTCAAGGGCCTTCTCTTGGATTCCGGCTTCTAGGAGGTGTGTCTTTGGAGTGCGATGGCAGACCGTGTCGAAGGCGGCTGACAGGTCCAGGAGGATGAGGGCTGATGTTTCGCCGGTGTCTAGTTGGCGTCTGATGTCGTCTGTGGCGGCGATGAGGGCTATGTCGGTGCTGTGGTTTTGTCTGAACCCGAACTGGGACGGGTCCAAGATGTTGTTGTCTTCCAGGTGGCGGGCCAGTTGCATGTTGACGATTTTCTTGATGACTTTCGCCGGGAACGGGAGCAGGGAGATGGGCCTGAAGTTCTTGAGGTCCTTGGGGTCCGCCTTGGGCTTCTTGAGGAGGGCGTTGATTTCGGCGTGTTTCCAGCTTTCTGGGAATGTCGCTGTTTCGAAGGAGATGTTGATGACCTTCCGTAGTTGGGGTGCGATGGCAGCGTCTGCTTTGTTGAATATGTGGTGTGGGCACGGGTCTGACTGAGATCCTGAGTAGATTGAGTTCATGACCTTGCGTGTCTCGTCGTCGTTGACGTTGGACCAGGAGGTCGGGCGGTTGGCTCTGGTGGTGTTCACAGGGGAGTTGGGGTCTGGCGTAGTCGGGGCGGTCATGGTGTTGAAGCTGTCATGGATGTCAGCGACCTTGCGTTGGAAGAAGATGGCCAGTGAGTTGCACAGTTCTTGTGAGGGCGGTATGTCGTTGCCGTTGGCGCTGGGGTTAGAGAGTTCCTTTACGATGCTGAAAAGCTCTTTGTGTCGTGTGCGTTGTTATCCAGGCGGTCTTTGAAGGAGGATCTCTTGGCTAATCTGATGAGGTGGTGATGTCTGTGGGTGGCGTCCTTGTGGGCTGCGTGGTTGTCCGGAGTGCGTTCGTGGAGCCATATATTCTCCAGTTGCCGGCATGTGCATTTGGAGGTCTGCAGCTCGTCGGTGAATCAGGTGGCTCTCTTGCTGGCGTGTTTGTTGGAGGGTTTCTTGAGTGGGGCAAAGGTGTTGGCGCAGTCGTCGATCCACTGTCTGAGGTTACGGGCTGTGGTGTCTGGGTTGGTGGGGTCAGTGGGTGGGTTTTTGGCGAGGGTGGTGATCAGCTGGTCTTCGGTGACTTTGCCCCAGCAGCGGCGAGGTAGCTGTAGGGTGCGGTGGTGCGTGGTTGGTTTATTGAAGGTGAAATGGATGCAGCGGTGGTCGGTCCAGTGGAGTTCGGTGGTGTGGTCAAATGTGACGTGGGTGCATATGGAGAAGTCTGGGTCCAGCGTGTGGCCAGCGGCGTAGGTGGATGCAGTGACGAGTTGTCTGAGGCTGGCGAGGTTGTCGATCAGGGTGGCGGAGTTGGCGTCTTTGTTGTTCTCGAGGTGGAAATTCAGGTCCTCGGGGAGGATGTAGTCTGTGGAGGCGAGTGCGTGGGTGCTGATGAGGTCGGCGATGGAGTCGCTGAATTGAGCTCGGGGTTCGGGGGGTCTGTAGATGAGTGTTCCTCGCAGGATGGTGTTGGGGTCGATGTGGATCCGGAAGTGCAGGTGTTTGGCGGTGTTGAGGGTGTCGTCTGCGTGGGTGCACTTGTGGACGATGGCTATTCCTCCTCCGATTCCGTTGGCGCGATCCCTGCGAGTGATCTTGTAGCCGTCCGGGATGGCTATGGCGATGTAGGGCGCCGAGGAGTCGTTCCACCAGGTCTCGGTCAGGAAGGCCACGTCTGGGGCGGAGGTGTCGAGCAGATCCCAGAGCTCGACGGCGTGTTTGCGTGCGGAGCGGGTGTTGATGAGTATACAGCGGAGGTGGTTGGGTCCAGTCCTTGGAGGTTTGGTGGCTCTGTCGCAGGTGAAGCTGCAGGTATGGCGAGAGAAAGGTCCGTGAGTCTGTTTTGGGGCGGCTTGGAAGCAGGTGTGGTTTCGGCCGGCGTTGAATGTGTAGAGGGTGCTGGCGTCGTAGCAGAGTCTGGTGTTGTAGCGTTCGCGGGGTCCAGGGCTTCTAGCGCTGGGCGCGGTCCAAGTGTGGACAGGCGCAGATGGGCTTGCCTTTGGCGTGCCAGCGGTGCGTCCGCTGCGCGCCCCCTGCGCGGCCTCCATAAGAGGGGGATAGGGAGGGAGGAGCAGCTGGGAGGCGGGAGCAGGGTGGCCAATGGGGAGCAAGGGGGTGGGGCCGCAGGGACGCAGCGGTGGAAAGGAGCGGGAAACGGCGGGAAAACAGGCAGGCGGCAGGGAGCAGGTACGAGGCAGCTGGCGGCCGTGTGGTGGCGTGGGGAGCGACCTGTCTTTGACACTGTTATTCATCAAGTACAACAAACCGTAAAGCTTTTGCCTAAAAGCACTTTGTTCATCCTTTTCCCCTGCTTGTAATGTTTTCCACGTGTTAAGTAGGGCACAGGCTTGTGTCCCACTTTCTGTATTGTTGAAAAAAACCTTACCTATATTGTTAAAAAGTAAATATTAGACCTCTGTCCTGCTGGACATGTCGATTTAATATAGCAACGACTGAGTCTATATTCATTGTTCTTATATTCTCCCTTCTCCAGGGGTCACTGTTTAAAATAATTTACTCTCAAGGTCGCTGGACAACTTCTTTGGCTTCCCTTGTTTCATTAAAATCAGTATCATTAATGTCAAGTGTCAAACAGTAAAACCAAGGGGGATGATGGACGGAGTGTTGAACATTGCAAGCACTCACCCCCAGTCAACTGATCTGGGTTTAATCCATCATTTTTTAGCTCACTCTGCCACCCCAGTTCAGACATGACCATATGCAAATCAGTTTGACCCTGTGCCTCATGGGAACAGCCCAGCCCGAACTGCCAAGCCATGTCTTCCCTGGACCGGAAACAAGTATCCTGGGACCGGTTTCTGGCTAATCAGCCGTCCTCAGCCAGGTTAGCTTGAATCCAGTGGCAAAGTAAGCAAGGGATTCACGTCTGGGCATACCTGCCAACTTAGGGTGAACAAAGCAAAACCAAAGGGGATGATGGACGGAGTGTTGAACTTTGCAAGCACTCACCCCCAGTCAACTGATCTGAGTTGAATCGATCATCATTCTTTAGCTCACTCTGTCACAGTGTAATTGTTCCCGGTTTTTGGTACCAAACGTTTTTTAGCCATTTCCTTCACCAGTTATGTTGCCAAAACGTTCAGGCTCTGAAACAATTGCTCTTCAGGAGTCTTCAACTTATGGTTTGGAACAATACAGTATACTCTATAGGTTTCTACAGCAAATAAAGTACACTCCTGAAAATAAAAATGCAGTGTATTGATGAGCTGTATGTTTCTGAATACCTAAAGCACACCTATAGCTGTGAGGATTCAAAAACTTGTGCATTTAATTACTTAAGTGAGGGACTAATTGACCGTTTGTGCAGACTTCTGTAATATATGGGCTGACTACAGAGTCAATTTGTCACTTGTGAGAAGCATTTATATGCATTTAAACACTTTTTACCAGATATAACTAAGTTTCATAATTTATTGTATTTAACATACACGTCACAAAGCAGTCCAGAGAGCATGGCAGGAGTTCTAGTACCCAGTAGTAGATCAGAAACCTATTACTGAACAGATCAGACTTTATTCTAAATTCCTTCTCATGAAACAACATAATAAGCAAACTTAAGCTAAAATTGCACAACACTCCCATCTATTCAAAAACAGCAGCATCTGAAAATACAAGCACACAACACCCATATAACACAGGACACTTACAGTCCAGATATCCAACTAAGTATAGTAGTAAGTTTAAACTATACGTTTTGCCACCCATCTTCTCAAAACAATCCATACTCCAGTTATCACAACCTGCCACAATTACATAATACTACCAGTTCATTCTAACCACTTTAGTTAGACCCAGCTATTTTGAGTCACCTTCATGCACACAGACAGGCTTCATTATAAGAGCTAGTATGATATTCTTTTCTTTTAGCATTAATTCAAGGTGATTTGGCATATATATTCATAACGATAGGATAATTATATAACTACTACATTGTCCACTGTTTGTAAAAGTAAAGAGTGATAACTCCATGTAGACGTACTAAATGAATTGAAGACTATACTGTACTGGCTAATGCCATTCTAAAGCTTTGCAGAAATGTGAACTTTTGAGAACGTACTTTTAGGTGACTCACAGTTTAAATAGGTTGTTACCAGCACTATCAGTAAAAGAACTTTAAAGAGCGGTTTTGAGGCAGGGTGTTAATAAGGACACACCTGACTTTGTAACCATAGGTCCTTGATCACAGAAATAGTACAAACCTTTGATGATCACATTAAAATCATACAAAAGAACCCTACAGTTGTTCGAAAAGATATTCATTTTATCTAACTTTTGACCAGCCACATAATGGTGTTCTCATCAAAATCAGATGTGGCACAGTGAATATTAAGTTGCATACCAAAGGCCTGGTTACAATGTCGGTCGGAAAGCCTCTGACAGACACTCGGATTCTCCTAGACTGTGTTTGAACCCATCCGCCGGACTCGGTCGGAAACATTTCTGACAGACCGATTGCGATGCTCGCCGTCGGAAGGGTAACAGTTCGGTCATTCCGAATTGGTTCTGATCGGCATTCGGAGAATCCGTGTCGGTCAGAGCCGATTCATACAGCTCAATGGACTGCGTTTCTGACTGACCGATTACGATGTCGGATTCCGACAGCCTTTCCGACTCCGTCTGTCCGACACGAAAAGACTGTCGCAAATGGACTTTGGGAGCCCCAAGCAGGCTCCCCTTCATCCTGAGTCTTCCGGTTTGGGGGTGAGGGGGTACCCAAGGGTCCCCCCTGTAAAACCATGCATAGTGTGGCAGGCATCATGGGGTGCCCGTAACAGGGTGAAAGGCAGACACCCATTTTCCCCATTGGAGCCTGTGTTGTCGGTCGGAACACAGGCTATCATTGAAGTCAATGGGAGTCCTACCGAACCAAATCTAACAAGGAATCGGGCAGTTTAGTTTCCGACCAACATCGTAATGAGGCCCTAAATTCGATGCCCCGACTGAAACTTTGAGGAACAACAATTTATGCTTTCGGAGCCCAAAAACTAGATGGCTGAATATGTACAACAGAGAGAAGCTGCATTCCAATAGTTACGGATAAGTAATATTTTCTTTCTAAATTTAATACATATTTAGTAACCGGTACACATCATTTTACTTAGCCTCAGGATAAAATGCTTTAGTATAACTATTAACTTGTAATACTTTCATTCCTTTACAGACACTTCAGATGAATTCTTTGAATATGATGCAGAGGAGTTCCTGGTCTTATTGGCCTTGTTGATTACAGAAGGACGAACACCAGAATATTCTGCAAAAGGGCGGACAGAAGGGTTTCATTGTCCTCCAGCGAAATCTAGTGATCCAGTGTACATCAAACATGAATGCAGCGAAAAATTTACACAGGTACAAATTCAATTGTTCATACTGTTCAGTGTATTGGCAGTAGGTGTATCCCTTTTACAATACAGGAGAGCATTGATTTTTTTGGACTAAATTGCTGGAACTGCATTTGGAGCAGTCACCTTTTAACATCTGTATTGCTTCACAAACAAAATAAAATACTTTGACAAAGTAATGTAGGAAAATTTGCTCTAAGCACAATACTGGGAATGCTTTTTTTCCACATCTGCCATTTTATTTTTTAAATATTAACCCTTATCTGGGAATAGATTAACCTGTAATACAAATTGCATCACATAGTTCAATTCCATATTGTGGTTAATTTAATTAATATGTAAGGCCCTTCTACTTAAATGTTCTTTTCTCACATTCAGAATTACCCCCATGAGTTCTCAAATTTTGTTCTGAACCCGATTTTGAATAAACATAGGTTTCACTCATACTTCAGGAGTACGCATTTGCCTTAAATTCCTGCTCACAAGTTCTTTTCATATTTTATGACTTTCCATAAACACAAGATGAACAATTACACTGGACTAAGACTCCAATCAACAGCAAATTTTTCACAGTCTTTTACCCGCCAGTATCATAGGCTCCATGGGTTTTAAGTCTATCACAACCCTGTGTCTTAGATGTGCTAAGCTCAACATATTATTTTCAGTTTGCTGGTTCCAGGTACGACTGCTGCTCTACCTGACATTACACTGACCCAGTAGCATTACTGGTATGGGCATGACAGCATCCTGCAGCCTTCAAACTACAAATCCCATGATTTCTAGCATGATGTCATCACACACTCAAACATTTACCCCAGTTCGATGATTTCCCTGTAAATGCAGCCCTACATGAACGCCGGTGTTCACAATACACTGGGTAGGGGGTGAGCTAGGTTTGGCAAGCAGCACCCACCCCTCTACAAAAAAAGTACATTTTTTGCTCACCTTACCATGAGCACCTTGTGACATCTTACAAGGGGGATAAAGGCATTACCATCTTATTTTGACGTGGGTCATATCGCTTCCAAAATGGCAGCGCTTTCGATACTGGTGATATAACTATCACTATTTGTTGTTCCTGTCTGTTTGCATGCTGTTTACTTTATACATTTGTCCTTCAGCATGTTTTGGTTTTATATAAGACCTTGGTCTTGTGCACTTATGACTGCAACCATTTAGTAAAAAACTTTGTTGGTGACTAAGTAGCTCAGTAAGGGGCTCTCTAATGAAAACGTTTATAGTCTTTGCTCTCTGGTGTTAAAAACCACTTCCAATCGGACAGCTTGAAACTCAAGAATATCCCCATTTCCTGACATAAGTGTGGGAGACACTGCACAGTTTGTTACTTACTGCTACATTTGAGCATATTGGAGATTGGCTCATGTTTGTACCTTCACAAAAATATATTTATAGAATAATCGGTGTATGACTACAGATAAGGTGCCCGCCCTCCCCCCCCCCCCCCCCTATCTTGACTGAGGCCAGTGAGTATCCATAAATAGGGCAAGTACTAAAGGAGCAAGGTCTGAATGTATTTCCACACTTGCATGTTTAGACACCATTTCAATCTTTTAGTTTGATCTTTGACACAGACAAACACTCACCTTTATTTTTCTGATTTGCAGTGTGCATTGGGGTTGAGTATGCTCTGAGAATTGATGTTTTGGGAACAGGTCCTCAAAAAGAGTAAGCAGAATTTGCTGATAGCTAGATGCAACCCTCTTTATATTTAAAAAAATCAATATTTACCTTTATCTTCATTTGGTTATTTTGCTATAGTTACCTGAAGGGACCTATGTTGGACTACAAGAGAAATGTTTAAGAATCTTATGCCTCATTCACATGAATGAGATGTATGCATTAGATTGGCAGGAAGTTCCTTAGCCCGGAAGAAGACCATTGACCTATATAGGTTTAGATACCAGTCGAAACATATTGGCACGCTTATGTGTTTAGGTGAATCATCGCATTTCACCATGTATGCACTTACACCAAGGTTTTAATCATATCAAAATACCCATGAATAAAAAGGAAAGCTTTTAGCTATTTTTATGCACGTTTCACCTGGACCCCTGCTATTGTCCGGAAATAAAACACCTTAAGAACTCACTTTAAGGTTGAGTCCGACAGAGTGGACCTGTCCTACTCTAGTGTTGGGAGGTTGTCGAGGATAAAGCGTGCCACTTTATGGTGTGGGTGGGGCGGCCTTTTTGATTTTTTTGTTTGAATCCTTCAGGTGACTTTCTCGTTGTGAAGTGTAATTTATGCGATTCGTAACTCAAGTACTTTACGTGATCTATGCAGTTTGGTAATTTTCCTCTGTCTCTTGATCAGGTTTAGAATGAAAGTTGTGAAGCTTGAGCAGTCGCAAAAGTACACCATAAAATAAACAAGCATTGGCAAAGCCAATAGGTCTACTCTGGGAGAGCAATTGGGTTTAGCAATGTCTTTTAGCCATGTTGTACAGCAGAGCGGCTGCTGTGCAGCACGGCTGAAAGTTAGAAAAAAAGAATGCTATGATGCGACTAGCACCGGTCTTGTAATCATGCTTTTTGTTTTCTGGCGTGAGTGGCGGGGCAATCAGCAGAACGCAGGAGGGGACTAATCAATCAGCACAACACAAAAGGGACATGTGGGATGAGGCAAACAGCACAATGAGACCGAGTAATGGGGCAAGCAACGTAACGCAGGAGGGTGTGGGGCAAGCAAAGCAGCGCAGGGGGGGACCAACGTGGAAGAAGACACAGATGGGGGCAAGCAACACAATGAGGGAAGGGACAAGTACCGCAACCTGATGGGGGTCGAGGCAAGCCACGTAGTGTGGTGATACACTGAAAGCATCTCCCACAGTGCAGCCAGAAAATGTGTCCGCGCAATGACCTCTCGACCTATAACTAACAGTCCTCATCCAGTAAGGATTCAGCATTGAAATACAGTTGCGTACACATTTTTCAAATGAGGATTTTCAACGGGAGGTGATGTTTATGGTCCCACAGAGTCCTATAAACCCAATAATATTATAAAAATTGAGTTACTGGTTGACTATGGTGTGAGCCCTGCCCAAGCAGCAACCACAGTCCTTGTCAGGTACCTTGATACTGAGCAGTCCGGCTTCAATTCGAGGCAATGTGTAAAGTATTTGAGCAACACTTCAAACAGTAAAACACCACACAAAAGATACCACCCCAGGTTAAAAATAGAGCAGAGATTAGTAAATAAAACAAGAACAAAACTACTAAAATCTTATCAGTAGAAACTGAGTTGTGAATTTTTTAAGAATAAACTGTAAAATAGCACCTAAAAGCTTAAAGTGCCAACCATGGCTATCTGGTCGCGCTGGACTGGGTCAAAGTCAAATGTTCACACCAACTACGATGGAACGCAGGTCGGATACAGTCCCAGGTTAGTTCTGCTGAAGGTTTCCTTCTCTTGTTTTGTGTCAAGTGTCCTGTTCGCATTGGAGAGGGTTGCGAGGAGAGTGTCACGACGGTTGTCGGCGTGGCGAGCAGACCGCGTGCCGCGGATCAGCAGGCTGCTGCTTCACGTTGGCGGTCCCGCGCGAGTGGTTCATGATGCGGTGCAAAGAGACAGGCTGGCAGCGACTCCTGCTGATTTCCAGTTCAAGCAAAAGGGTCTCCGTGTGAACGGGCCTGTTTGCAGTCTTAAAGAGCCCAAAATCTTGATTTGAGTGCACTGAGCCACACCATGGGTCCACAACATGAGGGCCAAAGTTCGGTGTTCAGGACCTTGCTACAACTGGGTCCAGGAGCTGTTTAGGGACCCTTTTATGTCCTTGAGACTCTGATAAGGAGGTTAGCAGACTAACCTTTGGAGTCACTATTGGGTCTTGGGTTCAAGAAGTTGCAGGTCCACTTCTTCCTCCCAAGGCAAGAAGACACCAGACAACAGGTCAGCAGAGCAGCAGTTCCTTTTAGAGCAGCAGCCCAGCAGAGTGGCAGTCCTTGTAGCAGCCCAGCAGTTCTTCCTGTCAGAGTATCCACAGGACTGGAAGTGTTAGGGTTTGAAGTTAAGTATTTCTACACAGTTGTGCCTTTGAAGTGGGGGAGAAGTTTCTAGAGGCTGACCTTTTAAGTGCACACAAGCCCTGCCTTCCTGGTCCTGGCTCCAGACCACAGGGAGTATGCAGCCATTTGCGTGAAGGCACAATACAGCAGTTTTAAGTGTAAGTAGAGCTGTGCCCAGCTCCTCCCTCCCACCCTGCCAGTGATGCCCATCCCATCACATCACATGTAAGCTCCTTATTGCGTGTGGCTGTCAAGGAGGAATACACAAAGCCCAGCTGTCCGCTACACCCAGTCATGTGACCCAGAGACATGCTGCAAGTACAGAAGTGGCATTTTCAGAATTGCAGTTTAAAATCCGACTTCTCCATGTTAAGGATTTTTAAATTGCGATTCCAGAGACACCAAACATGACCTAGTCCTCTCGTCCCATTTGGAGATTATACTTCAAAGGTAATAAGGCAGCACCAATGTTATCCTATAAGAGAGCTATGTTTCTGTAGTATTGAAAAACAAATGTAAGAGTTTTTCCACTACCAGGACACATACAACTTAAAAGTACATGTCCTACTTGTAGGTGTAGGAAGCTGGCTATTTATGTAATGTACTAAATGTAGGGGCACACCATACAAATAGTCCAGGTAACCCTTTTTGGTTTACAGGGACTTACTTTAATAATTCCAAGTGCTCTTCCAGTGATAATGTGGGCAAGCAGCTTCGCCTTCTCAGAGGGGAGTGCTGAGCATTTTTGTACACACAGAGTCAATAAATGAGACACACACTGAAAGAAATCTGAGACCAATTTAGAAAAATAAACATTTCTGTATAATTTTAGATACCATGATCATCAGGATCAGGTAAGTACTTTGGGATATAGAAGTTTTTGCAGAAATATAAAATGCAGTCAATTAAGGGTTTTGAGGTATGAGCCTTGAACTAAGTAATGTTATCCTATGGGAGAATCATTTACTGCATAGAAATATTTGCAAATGGTTTACAGGGTCCTTTTCCTGGACTTCAGGGCCTTAGGGGCAAAGGTCCAAGAAATCATCGGCAGTTCAGTTTAACCTGCCCTGGGGTATCCTGGTACAGAGGTGCTGGTCGCGTTGGTAGCCCTAAATGCTACCCGCTAAAGTCAATGGAGAAGTACCTGCAAAAAGGAAGGCTGCAAGTGGGAACTGGTGGACCAGTCCGGCAGATCCCAAACCGGGGGGAGGGGCTTGGCTCTTGAGAGTCTGTGGAGCACCGAGACGCAGTCTGATTACGTGGACCCGGCCTGGGGGGCTCGTGCAGAGGTGTTTTGTCTAGTGGGACGCTTGAGTCAGAGGCTCTCACTTGGTTACGATGACCTGGCGGGGGAGAAAAAACAATACTGCAAGGCCACTCTTAGTGATGATCATTGAGATCCTGATGCCCGTGTCGGCTGGTCTGTGTTGGTGGTGTGGTGGCAGGAGACACAACACGCGTTGGTGCTTGCAAGGGCTCCGGAAGCCCGGGTATGCGGCTGACTTCCTGGACTCTCGATCACCTCCTCCTGGCGATTTGCTCCCTCACAGTAGCCAGGCAGGGTTTGGCCCCAATTTCTGTGCTGGTCCACAGTTCTTGCGATGTTGACTCCTCTTTGTCCTTCTTCCATGTAGACAAATCATAGTTCCAGGTGTCAGGGGGCCACCTAAATACTAGATTTAGGAGTTTTAAAGGGGGGGAGGTAGTAGCCAATAAGCTACCTACCTCTGGGGTGACTGCACCCCCTAATTGACCACTTCCTGTGGAGAGTGGGCATAAACCTCACCCAGACTTCCTAGTTTCACCCAAAACTGGATGGTGAAACTTTGAGTGTCCACCTCAGATGGCCCACCTTAGAGGTGTGCCTAGCCTGGTCCTCGGATGCTTGATTCCGTTCTGGGAAGGACATGGCTTTTGTAGTTCGGACTGGACTGTTCCCATGGGGCAACAGGGTCAGAGCTGATTTGCATATCGCCATTGTCTAACCCAGGGTGGTGTGGAGTGCAAAAAAACGATGGATTTGGGCCCAGATCTTTTGACTGGGGGAGTGTGTGACATTGATCCACATTCAGTCCATCACTTGTTGTTTTTGCAATTGCCGCCCTAAGTGCGCTGGGGATGCCCAGACGTGGGTCCCAGGCACTCCACACCACTGGAATCAAGCTAGCCGGGCTGAAGAGAGGTGTTACCTCGAAACCGGTCCGGTCCTCGGATGCTTGATTCCGTTCTGGGAAGGACATGGCTTTTGTAGTTCGGACTGGACTGTTCCCATGGGGCAACAGGGTCAGAGCTGATTTGCATATCGCCATTGTCTAACCCAGGGTGGTGTGGAGTGCAAAAAAACGATGGATTTGGGCCCAGATCTTTTGACTGGGGGAGTGTGTGACATTGATCCACATTCAGTCCATCACTTGTTGTTTTTGCAATTGCCGCCCTAAGTGCGCTGGGGATGCCCAGACGTGGGTCCCAGGCACTCCACACCACTGGAATCAAGCTAGCCGGGCTGAAGAGAGGTGTTACCTCGAAACCGGTCCGGTCCTCGGATGCTTGATTCCGTTCTGGGAAGGACATAGCTTTTGTAGTTCGGACTGGACTGTTCCCATGGGGCAACAGGGTCAGAGCTGATTTGCATATCGCCATTGTCTAACCCAGGGTGGTGTGGAGTGCAAAAAAACGATGGATTTGGGCCCAGATCTTTTGACTGGGGGAGTGTGTGACATTGATCCACATTCAGTCCATCACTTGTTGTTTTTGCAATTGCCGCCCTAAGTGCGCTGGGGATGCCCAGACGTGGGTCCCAGGCACTCCACACCACTGGAATCAAGCTAGCCGGGCTGAAGAGAGGTGTTACCTCGAAACCGGTCCGGTCCTCGGATGCTTGATTCCGTTCTGGGAAGGACATGGCTTTTGTAGTTCGGACTGGACTGTTCCCATGGGGCAACAGGGTCAGAGCTGATTTGCATATCGCCATTGTCTAACCCAGGGTGGTGTGGAGTGCAAAAAAACGATGGATTTGGGCCCAGATCTTTTGACTGGGGGAGTGTGTGACATTGATCCACATTCAGTCCATCACTTGTTGTTTTTGCAATAGCCTGGTAGTACAACACACCTAGTGACTAGTTCATTTTCTCACCGGCTTTGGTGCCAAATGGGCCCCAGGTCAGGGGGTAGCGTTCTGTAGGTCTGGAGGAAGCAGGGGTCGCATATCAAAGATGGAGAGGTTTTGAAGCCTGTGGCCTTGATATATTCCAATTTACTAGTCATCCTGCTGGAGGAGGTGTGATCACCTTCATCCAGAGCAGGCATTGTTCCTGACCTCAGAGAGTAGGCTCTCCCGGGCAGGGGTTCAGAAACTTGTCTGTGGTGACTGGCTGGTAGATACCAGTCAGCCAGCACACTAGAGACTGGTAAGTGTGGATGGGTGATGCCATAATAAATCCAATACCGGAATCATTGTGGATTTATTAAAGCGAGGTGTTAGATACCAAACATCATTAGTTTCAGTAAAGCCATTATGTAGCTTGTGCACACACAATGACCAGCGCCCACTACATATACTTAAGGTGAATTGAACTAGACATCACAGGGGCCTATCTACTCATGCAGATATGTACTCACATGTAATATAATGCACCCTGCCTCAGACATGACTTGCATATAAGACATGTAGTGTACTTGAGCATTGCACACAGGGAGTGTGCAATGTCGTGTTTTCAGAAGGACTTGCGCCCTTTCTGGCCTACTGAAATGACAGTCTGCAGGTAGTTTTTATATGGGTCCCTTTGGGTGGCAAAATGCTTTCTTCAGCCGATCGGGACCCTCTTTAGTACCCATGCTTCAGGTACCATAGGTACCATTTGTCAGGGACTTACAAGGGTGCTAAAGCCCTTGCCAATTCAATTGAACATTTCAGTTTAGGGGAAAGAACACTGGCACTGGAACCTTGTTTGCAGGCTTCAGTGCACTGTCGGAGTTGAAAACCAGCCTCTAGCAGTTTAAATGGGGGCAACAAATGGGGGAATCTGCAAAGAGAAGTCCAGCTTCCTACTTCTTGATAAGCACATTGCACTCTGCCCTGTAGATTACTTATATGTAGTAAAAAGGAAGGTTTAGACCTGGCAAAAGCAATATTTTGCAAGGTCTAAATAGTAGTTTAAAACTGCACAAACAGGCTCTGCAATGGCATGCCTGAGATATGTTTAAAGTGTTACATAAGTGGGTGCACAATCGGCGCTGCAGGCCTACTAGCAGCATTTAATTTACAGGCCCAGGGGCAAACGTAGTGTCTCTTTACTAGGAACTTACAAGTAAATTAAATATGCCAATTAGATATAAGGCAATGCTACAATTTATTAACCCCTTGGATGCTAGTTTATTTCCCGTGCTGGGCGTGCAAGGGGTTAAGGAGAGCGCACAAGCACTTTGTGCACTTTATCACTGCTAATCAGTGCTAGAGCCCTAGGGCCAACAAAAACTAATTCAGCAAAAATGGAGGAGTGAAGGTAAAAGGCCCGAGGACGACCCTGCGGAAAGGGCCAGTCCAACAATCATCCTCTTTTAAAATACTGTTGACATAAACCCTATATAAATGTTTCAATACTGAAGAAATCACAAAATATTTAGCAACATAAAAAACAAGACAAATTAAAAATGGGGCAAGCAACACAGTGCGAGGGAAGACGGGACGAGCAACACACTGGTGGGGTGGGGGGGGGGATAGGGCAAGCCCTTCAACCTGCTAGGGGACAGCGACACAGAGCAAACGACGATAACTGTGTAAGCAAGGGCATTGGCAGGGGTGAGGCAGCCTGCAAACACATGCACTCTTTTGGCGTGCTGCAACTAAAATACAAATGCAGCTCCGAAATCACGAGCAATGGAAGGACACTGGGCAAGAAAGAGGTATAAGAGCCATGCTCCAGGGCAGGGACAAACACATGAAGAGGAGGTAAAGCTGGCATGCACTCCCCAAAGAGAAGCAAGGAAATGAGTGACTGAAAAGCCAACCATTGGTAAGCAATAGGGGAGCTCTAAACTCCTTGTAAGTAAACAACATATGTTGTGAGTGGCAAGCATGAGCTGTTGCAGACTAGACCTAATGAGTACTGTTTAGGCAATCAAAGGATTGGCACTGTACATATAGTCTTTCATCATCGCCTTAGAGTTATGGATAGATCATATTTAATATATATCTCCATAGGAGGCCCCCTCAGATGCTCCAGCATGCCTTTCTCCTAAACAATTTGTCCACCAGCTGGCTCATTTTCAGTTTAAATTTTCTGTTTCGCAGGCACTGTTCACCTGAGGATATCAGCATCACTATAATCTTCACCATTGGCTGTCAAGGAAAGGCCCTACCTGCAGCCTATTCAAATTGAAGATATTGTTCACTATTTTAAGAATTAACTTTATGCTAAGGCAGTTTGCAATAGCTTCAGTGTCAACGGCACGATCAAAGTTGCAGATATCAAAGTAAACCACTGAAAAGAGAAACCAGGCTCCAGGTGGGCCAGATCGTCCTCAGGATTTTCAGTGGTAGGCTTGCTGTTTTATAAAGAACTTTGAAGGTCACTTAAGGAATTGCCAGCTGAGTGAAGGTTATTGTGGGCCAGACACCATGAACCCAAAACCTAATTCTACTTCAAGGAGAAGACTAAGATCAATGACTAAGACGCTTACGTCCTGCGGTGTAAATGTCTGCTGATGCAGACCAGGCAGAAAATAAACTCTGCCAGTATACCACAGTACAAGCTCTAAATCTCACTGTTTCACTATTCTCCCAACAGAGTGGATATATGCAGAGTTTGAATAGCGCTACTTCAAACATACCACTATTACAATCCTCTTGTTCAAGAAAGTCTGCTGTTCCAGACAAAGAGCACAATTAATAATGGCACAGCAATATATTTCCATTACCTCCTGGTAACAAAAACGAAGACCCAGTGCAGACCCACTCTAACCTGAAAACACTAATCAAATGTATAAGCAAAACAAAATCAGCAAGTTAGCCCTTTCCTGTTTTTATTCCCATCTGAAAAAAAGTGACTTGATGTGCTCCATAGGACTTCGAGTTCCCATGAAACTGTAATTTCATACTATTTATTGTCCACATTCAACACAAGTAGCATGCTTTACCTTTCTCACCGTTCTACCGGGTTCTATTCTAACTCTCGAACTTCAACAGATGTATATATGTACATATATGTGCTATTTGTATTGCAAAAACCTAGCCACAAAAGGAGCAGAGTGCTTTATAGGTTCAAAGGCAAGCATGAATTCAGCGATTGATAAGAGTGGTATCTGGTCATTGGATTAATAATTTATTGTGATATAGTGTTCTTTAGAGAGACATGTCTTCAACTCTTTCCTAAATTAGAGCAGCAGTAGGGTGGCCCTTGTGAATATAAGGATGTTCCAGATTCTGGTCTCCTAGAAGGAAAATGCCTTTTACTTTGTTTTTTCCTTTTTTAGGTCTCGCCTACGCACATGCGCTACATTGGAAAGAGACCTGTAGCCATCGATTTGCCTTTTTCAGGCTAAAACGTGCACACTTTCAATTGCCTTCAATGGCAACGCGTGCACGTTTGGCGATTCCCTTGTGGGAGCGAGCGGCGCCATGTTTTCAATCCAAAAAACATAGAAAAACCTCTCCTAGGAAATTATATAGCAATAGGTAATGTATCCATCAATTTCTATACAACATCATTGTCCCACACAGAAAAATTTATAAGCAAAACATATAAATGTATTTTTTCAATTCCATCGGAAAGCACAAATTCATAAACACTTATACATATGTATATACAATGCACTTAATCAAATAAACATAGCATATAACCCCCACTCAAGCTCACACATTCAAACATCCTCTCAACCAATCACAACGTCATACATTACAAAACAAGAAGCATTATCAAAATCGCAACACCTAAACAGAAGAACTTAGGACAGAAGATACAAACAAAAAACAAGGCGCCGACGCGCGTTTCGGAAAGGACCGTTTATCCAAGGTTCCTTCGTCAGGGGGCAAGGAATACCAAAATATAACAGCAGATAATTCACAATTCAGGGTAACTTGAGTATTTTCAACAATAAATTCCTTTAGAACAAATGGTTTCAGGGGCTATTTTCTGTTGACGATGAGAATAAATATACAATGTAATGTCTGTGGGGACAATGAAGGAAAACATTAGACCGTTAATTTTCAAGGTCATAACGCTACTGGAGAGAAACCACCACCAGGTATCAGTCAAGCTACTTAGACCGACCAGTGCAAGGAATTTGAGAAATAGACAAAGGGATGGGTGCATGTATATAGAGTAAAACATGCCAAAAGAGGTAGAAAAGAGAGATATTGATTCTAAAGAGAGTACCTTAAACCCCAATAGACACCAAAATAGGAACACTAAAGTAAAAAACAAAATCCTACACCCAGATCTGACCAAAATATAAATCAACAGGCCTACCCAAGTTCTAAAGGTAGACCACATCCATTCGAAGGTAGCCAATCATTACTTGAAGTCCCGGGTACATATCTAATGCAAACTATGAAGAATTCGAAAAAGAAAACAAACTCACAGGGGAAAAGAAATTATACCCTAACGTCCAGAGCTTCAGTCAAACGATCTTTAACATAGATTAAACTCACCTTTCCAAAAGTGGGAGATGGAAAAGATCCTGTGCAAGAACGGGGGTAGCAGGTCAGGAAATAGAGGATCAGCCGAAATAAAGAGCTAAAACAAGAACATAAAGCATAAATACATGTAAATGCGCTAGAGATGACTGGGATTGGGGTACTCCTACTAAACACATACATAGAGAACAAGACACCGAAGGGTCTAACGGGTTTAAGAAAGAATACCTACCCAGATATAGCCCGAAAGGCTCTACCGGAGATCCATGGTCTGGCGAAGAAAACGGGCACACATCACACGCTTCACCCACTAATAGATAATGCCCTCGGCAGCGGGACGCACAATGGTTAGTAGCCTGCAAGGGAACGGAGACCGAGGGTCAACCGGTACCCAACCATAAAGACATAATATTACGCAACCTCCCCCTGGACGATACCACCCACACTACAACAAGCACGGCCGGCACACTAACCTGGTCACAGAACGCAGGGAACGTCTCTCACAACTTCTGCAGATGTAAGGTAGCGCAGGCTGGATTTACGCCCCTCTAGTAAATATTGCAAACACATGGTGCCCCTGGCTCGCTCCCGCTTTGGTTGCACTGGGCCGCACTCCCCTCATCCTCCCACTGTTAGAGCGATGCGCCCAGCGCTTGTTTATTAGCTTTTCATCCGTTTGAAGTCTAAACATTTTTTTTGTGAGGTGTTCAACTTATGCTAATAGATGCATTACGTGGCAAAAGCGGCTAATTTGTAATGACGTGGAAGACACTGCGGACTCAAAATTACATACCTTCAGTGTCCGTGGTCCTGGGTAAACACTTTGTTCAGAAAAAAGCCTTGATGATAAATGACGTGGCCGCAGTATGTTGAAACAAAATTACACACTTTCAGTGCGTTTTGAAGTCTAAGACACGGCGGAAGCAAAATTACATACTTTCACTGTCGGTGCTCCTAGGTAAACATTTTGTTTAGAAAAAATTATTGATGATAAATGACGCGACCGCAAGATGTTGAAGCATAATAACATAATTTCAGTGTCACTGGTCATAGGTAAGCACTTTTTCACTTTTTGGCATAGCCAATAGGTCTCGTCTTTGGGACCTTATAAGTGTTTAGCCGTGCAACAGTTGATGTTGTTGCAACAAGGATATTGTGCTGGATAACTAAACACTTGTAAGGGCCCAAAGGCGAGACCTAATGGCTATGCCAATGCTTGTTACACTTCTTAATTTCCAGTCTGATGGTGGCCTGGCTGCGTGTGTGCTGAGAGCCTCCAGAGATGGTGGCCCAGTGGTGGGCTGTAGGTATCTGGGTACTCGCGCTGCCCCTATTTCCTGTTGAGCAAAAAAACGATGGATTTAGGCCCAGATCTCTCTACTGGTGTGAATGTATGACATTGTTCTGCATTCTGTCCATCAACTGTTGTTTTTGCATTTGTCACCCCAAGTGGGACGGGTATGCTCAGACGTGAGTCCCATGCTCTCCTTGCCACTGGAATCAATCTATCCAGGCTGATGAGGGCTCAAAGCCTGAAACCGGTCCTTGGATGCTTGTTTCCAGACCAGGGAGAACCTGGCTTAGCAGTTCGGGCTGGACTGTTCCCATGGGGCACAGGGTCAAGACTGATTTGCATATGCTGGGTTCAAACTGGAATGGCATGGTGAGCAAAAAAATGATGGATTTAGACCCAGATCTCTGTACCGGGGTGAATGTATGACATTGTTCTGCATTCTGTCCATAACTGTTGTTTTTGCCCTATTTCCTGTTTGCCATCTTTTTTAACTCTGCACTCTGTCCTTATTGTATTTATTTAGATTTTGCTTGTATTCTGTTTCAGTTTTCATTCCTTGTATTTCCTTTGCTTGTTCCTTGGTTTTTTCCCTGCCCGATCTGATCTCTAGTTTCCCGCCGCTGCAGCCCCGCCCCCCGCTCGCCCATTCGTCTAGGTCCTGCCTCCCAGCTGCTCCTCCCTCCCACCCCCCCTGCTTAATGACAGCTGTTGCGCGACAAAGGCACGCCTAAAGCAAGCCCGTCTGCGCCCGGACCGTGCCCAGCGCCAGACCCACTGGCCCCCGCAAATGCCTCGACACCCGACACCAGCACCCTCCACGCTCACAACACCGGCCGACTACACACCGGCTTCCGGGCCACCCCGAAGCGGGCCCAAGGACCCTTCTCCTGCCGGAACTGCTGCAACACCAGCCTCCAAACGACCACCACCACGTCCACTGGAGCAGGATGAAACAACCTCTGATGCATTCTTCTCAACACCCGCTCCGTCCGCACACACGCCATTGAAATCTGGTACCTACTCAACTCCTCCTCCCCAGACGCCGCCTTCCTGAAGAAGACCTGGATGAACCCCTCCTCCTCACCCGACGTAGCTATAGCCATCCTTGATAGCTACAAGATCACCCGCTGGGACCGCACTTACGGAACAGGAGGAGGAATCACCAACGTCCACAGAAACACCCTCAGGATCTCGACCAGCACAGACGACACCCTCCGCGTCGCATAACACCTGCACTTCCAGATCCGTACTCGCCCCAACACCACACTCAGAGGAACCCTCAACTACAGCCCTCCCAGCCCCCGGCCGCCGTTCAGCGACTCCATCGCCGACTTCATCAGCACGCACGCCCTAGCTTCCACGGACTACATCCTCCTTGGAGACCTGAACTTTCACCTCGAGAACACCAATGACAGCAACTCCACCACACTGCTCGACAACCTCGGACTCAAACAGCGTGTCATGACTCCCACCCACTCTGCCGGACACTCATCTTCTCTGCCAGTAACCGCTTCACCTTCAGCCACACCACCGAACTCCACTGGACTAACCACCACTGAGCCACTTCACCTTTGAGAAGCCCACCACGCCCCACTGCACGCAACAGGCCCCCCGCCGCAGCTGGAGCAAAGTCACCGAAGACCAGATGCTCACCACCCTTGCCCGAAACCCACCAGCTAACACCACCGAAACCAACACCGCTGCCCGCAACCTCAGGCAATGGATCGACGACTGCGCCAACACTCTCGCCAGATCAAAAATCCCACTAACCGATGCACCAACAGAAAAGCCATCTGGTTCACCGCCGACCTCCTGGCATCTAAGCAGGCCTGTCGTAGGCTTGAGAAGAAGTGGCACTACGAACAGACACCGTACAGCGACGCATCCTACAAGAGTGCCATCCGCAAACACCAACAACTCATCCGAACCGCCAAAGGACCTCCTTCACAGAGCGCACAACAGCAACGCACACAACAGCAGAGAACTCTTCAACATCGTGAAGGAATTCTCCAACCCCCAACTCCAGCATCATCGCAAGACCTCTGCGATTCTCTAGCCACCTTCTTCCACCGCAAGATTGCAGACATCCACGACAGCTTCAACAACCAGGACTGCCTGACCGATACAGACACCTCAGACTCGCCACCCCCCAGCCACCTCTTGCCTTCCTGGACCCACGTCAAGTACGAAAACACCATCAAAATCATGTACACCATGCACTCCTGCTCAACATCGGACCCTGCCTGCACCACATCTTCAACAAAGCAAGCTCCACCATCGCACCCCACCTCCGCAAGGTCCTCAACAGCTCCTTCGAGTCCACCACCTTCCCGGAGAGCTGGAAGCACGCAGAGATCAACGTCCCACTCAAGAAACCCAAGGAGGACCCCAAGGACCTCAAGATCTTCCGGCCCATCTCCCTAAACCCGGCGAAAGTCATCGAGAAGATCGTCAACCAACAACTAACCTCCTTCCTCGTAGATCCTGGACCAATCCCAATCCAGATTCCGCAGCAACCAGAGCACCGAAACAGCCCTCATCGCAGCCACCGACGACATCAGGGCCATGCTGGACAATGGAGAAACCGCGGCCCTCATCCTCCTGGACCTTTCGGCCGCCTTCGACATAGTCTGCCACCACACCCTTCGCACACGCCTCCACAACGCAGGGATCCGCGACAAAGCCTTGGACTGGACCACCTCCTTCCTCACCGGCAGAACCCAGAGTGTCCGCCTCCCCCGTTCTGCTCCAAAGACACCAAGATCATCTGCGGAGTACCCCAAGGATCGTCCCTCAGCCCGACACTCTTCAACGTCTACATGGCACCGCTCGCCAACATCGTCCGATCACACGACCTCAACATCATCTCATACGCCAACGACACCCAGCTGATCCTCTCCCTTACCAAGGCCTCCACCACCACCGCCAAATCCAACCTCCACGATGGAATGAAGGCCATCGCCGATTGGATGATGAACAGCTGCCTGAAACTGAACTCAAACAAGATGGAGGTCCTCATCCTCAGAGCCACCCCCTCCGCCTGGGACGCCTCATGGTGGTCGGCTGCATCGATGCCCACTGACCACGCACGCTACCTGGGGGTCATCCTAGACTCCACATTGTCAATGACCCAGCAAGTAAACGCCGTCTCCTCCTCCTGCTTCAACAGCCTTCGCATGCTCCGCGAGATCTATAAATGGATCCCCACCTCAACCAGAAGAACAGTCACCCAGGCCCTCGTCAGCAGCAGACTGGACTACGGCAACATGCTCTACGCAGGAACCTCAGCCAAACTCCAGAAACGCATGCAGAATGCCTCTGCACGCCTCATCCTCGACATCCCCCGCCACAGCCACATCACAGCCCACCTGAAAGACCTGCACTGGCTCCCCGTCAACAAGAGGATCACCTTCAGTTCCTCACCCACGCTCACAAAGCACTCCACAACACCGGACCAGCATACCTCAATGAACGACTCACCTTCTACACCCCGAACCGCCAGCTCCGCTCCACCGACCTCACCCTCGCCACCATCCCCCGTATCCGACGAACGACTATCGGCGGCAGATCATTCTCCCACCTCGCCGCTAAGACCTGGAACACCCTTCCCATCCACTTAAGACAGACCCAGGACCTGCTGACCTTCTGGAAACTCCTCAAGACCTGACTATTCGAGCTGTAGCAGCACCCCTCCCCCCCAGCACCTTGAGACCCATACAGGTGAGTTGTGCGTTCTACAAATGTCTTGATTGATAAGATAAGCAGGGGTGCTGGTCATGATTGCTTTGTAATTTATGCAGCTGGCTTATAAGATGGTGCGGGCCGGTAAGGTGAGCCTGAAGATTAGGAAAGGGGTGATGTGATCCTGTTTCTTTCTGTCCTGTATGAGAGTTTCTGCGGCATATTGGATGCCCTTAAGGCGGGCTAGTTTGGAGCATGGGAGGCAATGGAGCAGCACATTTTCACCACGCTGATGCTAAAGTACAAAGGCTTGAACAAATGTTCTGATGTCACTTTCTGGAACAAAACGTTTTGCATTCCTAAGAAGAGAAAGCTGGTACCAGGCTGTCTGTCTTTTTTTGGGGCAGCGTGTTCTTTCAGGGTGAGATTGGTGTCCAAGATGAATCAAAGTGACTCTGCATTGGATGAAAGTTTGGGTTCGAAGCCAACAAGGTCCATACTTTTTCCTGGTTATTGTTCTTGGCAAATAACATTAATTTTGTCTTGGTTGGGTTGAGCTTCAAGTAGGCGCTGGACAGCCAGTTCTGTATGATGTGAGTCCATGTTTGACACATTTATCTGGAGAAGAGGAGACTTTCATCTAGAGTTATGTATTATCAGCATATTGGTGAACCTTGATGCGGTTACCTGTGAGTAGAGCCAATAGTGCTCCATGTAGAGTTGAAGTTGGCAGGGGATCGAAAACCTGGGGAAATCCACAAGTGATGAGAAATTGTTGTGGACTGGAGGTGATCATATAAAAAAAACTGGTGTTGATTGGAAAGGTAAGAGGAGAACTAGTGTGGGAAATTGCAACTAAGTGCAATTCAAGACTCCAAGGTTTGGATGAGGGTTGAATCTTCGACCATGTCGAAGGCAACTGAGAGGTGCAGAAATTCCAGGATGCACAAGTCCTCTTCCATCTATGGTCAGGAGGAAGTTGTCTGCAAGGTGTAAGGTAGCACTTTCCACTCTGCAGAGTGAAGTCAGATTTAAGCCACATTGATAGTCATGCACAAGAGGTTATTTTTGATGTGATATTTTAGTTGAGCGTGAACTGCTTTTTCAATGATCTTGCTGAAGAAGTGCTGGTGAGTGTAGGTAGTTGGTAAGGTCATCAGGGTCTAATGTAAGATTGTTTAGGTGTGGAAGTATCTGGCCTGTCCTGAGGGAAGATGCATTGAGGGGGGAATGCATTGACAATAGTGAGTTGCAGTAGTTAGGACGACCTTCTCCTGCAAGAACTTTGATGAAGGGCAAAATGAAGTCAAAAAAACTTTGGTCAAAATGAGGATACTCTTGATAGGAAGAGGCTTTGAAGGACATGAGCAGGTCAGTGAGATCTGTGACAGACAGGGCTTTGAAGGATAACCATTGTGGGTTTCTACAAAAAGAGGTGGGCAGGCTTGGTGCTGTTGTACTATCGGAATTTTATCTGTTCACTAAAGAATGGGTTGAAGGCATTGGATTTGCATGTGAAGTGTGGGATAGTTGGCTCAGGCTGGGGGTTAATGCAGTGCTTGATTGTTTAGAAAAATTCTGCTTCTGCATTCATCTAGTGTGTTTGTTTTGGAATTTGCTTTGGCTGATTTAATGAACTATCTGCAGATTGAATGGAGGGACTTCTGTATCATGAGGTGATCATAATTTCTGTTGTTCTTCTGTTTTCTTTCCTGTCTTTGGGTGGAGCGTTTGTCTGTGAGGTCTTTAGAGTACTACAATGCTGGGGTTGATTTACACTTGTATGTTTCTCTTGAAGCATGCATTTTCAGATTGTTTTCCTCAAAAAATAGTTGCAGACGTGTAGAAGGGTTTTGTCTTGAGATGTGAAGTTGGTCACAATGGAGAATGCTTTGCAAGATCTAAAGGTTTGTTCCTCTCTTTTGGGGTGACCTTGATTTGTTCGCAGTATACTGAGCAGAAAGATGGAGAAGGTGAAATAATTGCTTTGGTTCAGGAGTATAGATGAGTTAGATACAATTGAGGTCCCAGTGATGTTGAAATGACTAGAATGAGGATGTGACCTTTGGAGTGTTGGTTGAGTGGTGTACTATACCACATTTAGTATGTCAATGAGGCTAAGGGGGGTGTCTCTTTTTTTATTTATGTTTGAGGTTGAAGTTGACAGAGAGTGGTGTGGGTGTGTGGATGGATGAGGAGGCAAGGTGATCCAATAATTCATCTGTGATGTCCTTGTTCAGACCAGGACTTCTATAGATTAGATGGAATGTGTCTGAGTTTCAGCAAATTGAAAGTGGCATGTCAGTAGCTCCATAGAATGAAATGTCACTTGCTTGCCTATGGTGCTGGCCCAGGAAGGCTTATGGATGACAGCAAGGCCATTTCTTTTACTATTGTGTGTGGTCTATATGATAGATGCTGTGCCTATGTAAAGGATGTTTAGTATGAATGAGGATACAGTTTTGAACTATGTTTCTGAGATGAAAAAGTTGTCAAGCTTGTGATTGTTAATGACGTCTACAAATCTGGCGCTAGAAGAACTGCACAGTGAACGTTATTGAGCAGAAGTTAGCATGTGTATTCTGTGGTTTGATGGTTTGTTGTGGTTAGACTCAACCTCTTACTTACCCTACTGTGTTGTGAGTATGAGTATTAGTTTTTGTGTTATCTTGGGCTGGGTGCGAGTGTGGGGATTGGTAGTATAGGGTGCTGGGCGGGCACACGAATAAATCTTACCTTGCAGGTTTCAGTACTATGGGGTTCTAGTCCAAGACCCTTCTTGGCCCTGACGGCCTCAAAATGGCAATGCCCATGTTTGTGTGTTCGCCCGTAGCTGGGGATGCCGGGGCTGTGGTCCTACATGAGGAGTTGAGTAAATTAAGAAGGTCACCATTTTTGTCACTTCCTGTGCACATTGATGATGGGAAATAAAGGCCTCTTGTCTGTCTTCTTGTTTTAAAGTTTATTTGACGTGGGCACAAAAGTGGTGTCACTTCATGTGCAAATGGATAATGGATACTTTCAAAATGGCTCTTACCAATTATGAATGTAAAAATTCCTAGCTGTCGTAAAGGGAAGTTTCTTTTCTATTAAGGACACCGAGGCGAGGATTATGCATTTGTCTTTCAATATTATTTTGCTCAGCAGCCCGACATGACCACCACAAGACCAGGACTACATTTCCCATGAATCCTATAAATTTGGAAACACAGTCCAACCAATCACAGTTCTTCATTACCCTCCAAGATAATCCATAAAGGAAAAGCACTTCCTCTTTCTGTGTGCAAAATGTTAACCTACGGGTTGATGTTCATGACGTTCCATAGTTTAGGGGTGTGGACTCTCCGAGATCTGCATCTCTGTTTCGGATTTATACTTTTTCTTGCGATTGCCTCTTCTTCTGCAAAACCTTAATAGTTTGAAACGTAGAGGCAGCAATTAAGGTAGTGTTGGCTGGGTGGAGTCTAGGTAGTATGGTTTGGCTTGTTAATGTACTAGTTGGCGGGATTGATCAACTGAACTGAGTGGGTGTTTTATAGCAGAGTGAATCAAAAGTTGGTATTCTAAAAACAGTTATCATTGGTTGTTCCGACGCAACTTTGCACTTGAGACAACATAATAATGCTGCACAAACCAGTGGATTGAGAAATTGGGAGCACAAGTTGACCTCTCACTCCATCCCTCCCCCCCCGTCTACCAACCCTCAAATCAAACAGCCCTTTGATCTGTTGAATGGTAGTGGAATTGAGGGGTAACGGGCAGCCCAACCAGGGTTCGCAGGTCCATGTGTGATATGCTGCTCCAGTCCAGGTTTGCTGTTTTTAATTTTGAGCCATGTAATCTTGTTTATCCCATTATAAAACAGGACTACATGTCGCACAGTTTAATTGGAGCAGCACATCACGCATGTCCCTGGGAAACTTAGCAGCTATGAAGGGTTGAAAGATTTCCCTACAAGAAAAAAAACTTTATCTTGGATGATAACTGATCTGTTCATAATGAGATACAATGGGTCACCTAATATATGTAAAGAAATTAGCTGACACGTGAGTGATTATATCACTAGGAATGTATGACAATTGAGCGCTGTCCAACCTGTGCTCATCTGTTTCAACAACTATCTTGAGCCACGTGGACAACCCTACAATGATATGTTATATAAATAAACTGAGAGGTATGAAATCCAGTCAAAATGTAAAGGACTCTTGGTCAGTTTGCTGTGACGTTTTCTGCGAGATCTGCAGGCAGTGATAATGCACCTTCTAGAGTTTCATAGTGTGAAAGACAAACTAAACCGCTCACTCTGTCATTGGGCCATGCACCGACCCTAAAAGGCACAGAAGTATTACTGACCCCCTCCCTTCCTAACCCCTCCCCACACCCAAAATGCCCACTAGACATTAGGGCAAATAATTAAGCAGACTGTCCCTCCCCACCCATAATGACCACAGCAGTTTTTCTTCCTCTTCTCCCTTTCTCCCAGGAATTTTCGACAACCTACAAGCACCATATATCCCTGCAACCAAAAGGGTCCACCAGACTTAATTGTATATTACTTTTGTTAGTCAGCCATCAGGGCAAAACATTTCAGTTCAAAATAAAAAAAAAAATTCAAATTTTTTGTTTTTTATGTGAACCATTATTTATTTATTTTTGGGAAAACTCAAAATCACTCCTTGCTGAATTTGGAATTTTGTCAGTAATGTAGTATTCTCTGGCTTCACCCATTTGTTTAACACCTGTTTTCACTACCAACTGCAATTGGGTAGAAATGACAAAATTGGAAAAAATGCTACATTTGTCATTTTTAGCTTCTTTTTGTTACAGCTCTGCTTGTTCTTGAAACCTGGGAAAATGGTGATCTTAGCAGAGCGCACTATGTTGATGCAATTTCTTAGGAAATAAAAAATAGAATTTCTTGCATTTCACTTTTTAAAAAAGCCCTAAGATGTTCCTGTAGTTTGCTAAATTTCTAAGTTGGGGATGGTGTCCTAATCGGAGGAATACATTTTCTAAACCTCCTAAATAATGCTTTTCCCGCCCGAGTGGCAGCTCTTTGTTGATATTTTGGCGCTTTGCCCCTAAGCCTTTCAAACTTTTTTCCACAAAAGGTATCCAGGTCACATTTATGTGCTTTTTCCTCCAGTGTTGGGGATTGAAAATTTACCAGAGTTTATGTATTTCTCTGGAACTGAGAAAAAAGTTCAAAATACAGCAACATTGTGTTCTGTTTGGGCAAAATGTGCTATGCATAAAAGCTTTTACCCACTCCCTTAAGAATTGTATCAACAAAAGGTTTATGTGCTCAAACCACTCTGTCTACCTTTCAGGCACAGGCAGGGTTGTAAAAAATATATATATTTTTTATCATAGGTTTTGCCATTTTTTTAAGTGGTAGTCAATTTTTCATAATTTTGTGGTTTCTACCTACTTGCAGTTTTTGTTTGAAAGTGGGAAAGCTATACATTTCTAAAAAGTAGACCAAATTATAAATTCAGAAAGGTTATGTTGCTCGAAGGGTTTGTCAAGGAAATTAATCATTGAAATTAAAAACTAATGAAAATAGGTAGGAAAAAAAAACTAGGTTTTCATCTGTTCTTTTGTGCCCCGATTGCTTGTTTACAAACGTAATTTTCTCTTATATTGTTATGTTATGTTAAGTAGCTTTTATATAGCGTACGGCTACTCGGTATGAGTGTCCCGACGCTTTCCACCAGCAGCTCAGAGTAAAAATAACACAACACAGCTAAAATAAAACAAGAGACATCAAAGAAAACAGTGCAAGCAATAAACATTAAAACAGACGAAGGATTAAAAAGCCAGGTCTTCAGGCCCTTCCTGAACTGGAGCAAATTGGCAGTGCTGCGGAGCGAAAGAGGAAGCAGATTCCAACGCTGGGGGGCTCTGCAGCTGAAAGACCGCCCTCCCACGCGGGCCTTCCTCACCCGCGGGACCACAGCTTTAAAGAGGGATTCCGAACAGAGGGAGCGGACTGGACGATAGAAAGTCAGTCTCCGCCGCAGATATCCCGCCCCTGATCCATACAGGGCTTTATGCATCAGAGTCAGGGATTTGAACTGGATCCGCTTCCTGATAGGGAGCCAGTGAAGCGTCTGAAGCAACCCAGACGCTCGAGCTCGTCTGCGTAGGCCAAAGATAGCCCGGGCGGCAGAATTCTGCACCACCTGAAGGCGCTGGACCAGGTAATCAGGGAGGCCAAGAAAGAGGGCATTGGCATAGTCGAGCCGTGAGCCGACAAGAGCCTGCACAGTAATCCTCCTGTGCTCCTCAGACAGCAGATGTGTATGAAAGTACGGGTTGTACCCAACTATAGTTACTGGAACCTGGGTGAGCTAAGTAATAAGAGGAAGGGGTCCCAGCTTTGTTGGACAATTTATAAAGGAAATTCAATTATTAAATTAAACAGAGACTGAATCGGTCCACATTGTTTTAATCAGAATGGGAGAAAATGATAAACATCATATTATTAACAATCATTATTGTGTTGAACAGTGCCCCGGTTAGGGAAGGGGGAGTGAGTGATGTCAAGTGAGGAAAAAGTGATGGGGAGAGGATATAGTGACAGAATAATCAATAAATTAGAAGTGAGCCATTAAACAGTTACATATTCTGTACAAAAAGGACTCGAAGGTTCAAAACTGCTGTATTTACAAAAGTCATACTCCACATAAGTTCAAATAAATGAAGAGTTAGGGCTTGGAGTTGTCATGGAAAACAAGAGGTTGTCGACGTTTCGACCCCCAGAAAAATGCAGGTAATTCCTATTATCCTTGCCGTGGGGTCTTCATCAGGACGGGTGGTGGGGCAGGTAACCTGTACCATGAATGGATACGGTATCTTAGTAGGGAAAACTCTTGATGCTGTGTCCGGACCAAGCGTTCAAAATGCCTGCCTCGAAGGGAATTGATTAGTTGAAAAACGTACAGCAGTGTCTGTCAAGTACGGGTGCCGAATCAATCTGGCGCAATGTCAGTAGACTTCACAATCTGAATGAAGTCTACTGACATTGCGCCAGATTGATTCGGCACCCGTACTTGACAGACACTGCTGTACGTTTTTCAACTAATCAATTCCCTTCGAGGCAGGCATTTTGAACGCTTGGTCCGGACACAGCATCAAGAGTTTTCCCTACTAAGATACCGTATCCATTCATGGTACAGGTTACCTGCCCCACCACCCGTCCTGATGAAGACCCCACGGCAAGGATAATAGGAATTACCTGCATTTTTCTGGGGGTCGAAACGTCGACAACCTCTTGTTTTCCATGACAACTCCAAGCCCTAACTCTTCATTTATTTGAACTTCTGTGGAGTATGACTTTTGTAAATACAGCAGTTTTGAACCTTCGAGTCCTTTTTGTACAGAATATGTAACTGTTTAATGGCTCACTTCTAATTTATTGATTATTCTGTCACTATATCCTCTCCCCATCACTTTTTCCTCACTTGACATCACTCACTCCCCCTTCCCTAACCGGGGCACTGTTCAACACAATAATGATTGTTAATAATATGATGTTTATCATTTTCTCCCATTGTGATTAAAACAATGTGGACCGATTCAGTCTCTGTTTAATTTAATAATTGAATTTCCTTTATAAATTGTCCAACAAAGCTGGGACCCCTTCCTCAGACAGCAGAGGCAGGAATTTGCGGAGCATTTTCAGGATTCCGTAGCAGGTGCCAGCCAGGCCGAGAATATGCCTACGCAGCGACAGCTGATTGTCTAACTTGACGCCCAAGTTTTTGGCCACCAAGGAGGACTGTGCCGGAGGACTCATGTCGGACGGCTTATATTCATCAGTCTATTCTGGTTGCAGGGATACTTAGTGTTTGTAAGTTGTCCAAAATTATGCAGTGCCCAGTCCCATTAACTAAGTTGCAGCTTTTTTAATGATATTTCATTGTTTACTGACCATGCATCAGTTCATATGGTTACTCTTAATGAATGTAGATGTCAATGAAGGTAACCAATGCATTTTGAAACGTGACCAGGATATTGAGTTTAGGAATAGTTATTTGTACAGCTCTGAATTTGGGGTTACTCCTACTGGCATACGATTCAGGTCATTCTGCAAGTTTGTGTTTCCTTGGACACTCTTTACAGTCGGAAGCCACACATGGAAAGAAAGCAATTAAAAATATCCAAATATTCTACTTCTGTTCTCCCACACTTCTCCTGATAAAAAACAGTATCCCACTTGTGTTGGTGCACCTATTGCCAACGGCAGAGAAGGCCTCCGAACACAACAAGGAAACATCAAGATTACTCCATTCACTCATTCTGGCAATGTGGATTTCTGTGGTATTTGGGCCCAGGCTCCGCCAACAACCTGGGCAAACATCCAACCCCAGACATTTCTGTAAACCAGACACCCAGCAGAGTCCAGGCTAAAATCATAGATCTTCCACGCATTTACATTAGGGAAATGTTCCTGTTTGTGCAGGGATTCACAAGATTCCTATTACCCAATGTTCCTGCAGTTCACCTGATAATACCAGTACCCGTTTTGTGTGGGTGGTCCTAACTAATGCCCTCAACAAAATCCAGTCAAAGCTTAGATTGTAGGAGAGAGGAGTTAGCCTAATGGCTAGGGCGGTCGACCTCGAATCTGGGGAACCGGTTTCGAGTCTCGGCAATGACGCTGAACATCCTGTGATTTTGGGCAAATCACTTAATCTCTTCGTGCCTAACACAAATGAATGTGTCCTCATGTAATGCAACTGGTGCTATGTAAAGCACTCTGATACCCGATTTGGGTCAAATTTGCGCTATAGAAAACTTTAAAAAAAAAAAAGTGGTGTTAATGAGGTCTTTATGCTGTTATAGTTTTGGTCCATTCCTGTGATGTACATTAGGTCCATCCACACATAGAAGGCAACGTTACAATCAGAAGTGTGAAAATACAGGGTGGTAAGACTTTTTCCATTGGCGGGAAGTGCTCACATCTTCTCCCAGGTAAATATGAAAAGAATCATTTTTGACCTTTGCAGGGCATTCCGGCTAAAAAACGTCTTGGTATTCACGCAAGACACATCATCCTGGGGTCCATTATGTCTCTACATTTAAAAAATGCCCAGGGTTTGTAGGATAACCTGATTGCTGCCATTGACCATGGCAAGTGAGAGGAAATTTGGTTCTTATTTGACGTAATTTTGATATAATAACCCTGTCTGGTGCCTAAGGGTGGAGCCTCCTGCCGAGATGGTCTAACACCCCTAGCCCTTCTTTTCTTCTTTTTTGTTGTACATAGTAGTCCTGTGGGCTGTCAGCCCCTCTATTTGGGCATATTGGGATTTTTGCAACCTATCTGCCTATCACTGGGTCAGAGGGCCAAAAGGCCCATCATAACATCAGGGGGAAAAGTGATAAACATAATTGAATGCAGGGCTTAACTGACTTGAACCTTGCACCAAACAGTCTTTCATTTGGAGGCAGAATTTGGGTTTATCCTCCCCACTACTCATCCATATATCACAATTACACCAAAAGAACTCGGATTCCTTTTTGCTAGCCATGGGCATGGCTGCAGTATTCAGGCTTAAGGCCCGAAGGCAGACAGACTCTTGTAGTTGCATGGGTAGACTGAGTAGCCCAATGCCAGCACAGGCTTACCCCATAACATTTAAAAATTAATACATAAAACTATCCCTGGCATCCACTGGTCTTTCTACCCCACTATGAGCCAGATTGGCGGGAGAGGGGTTAGCAGCCTATTCTGATCCTGAGGAGGCAAAAGACTGTAGGTACTTTAGGAGTGGAGGGTAAGACCAGATGACTGGGCAGTTCCCCCCCCTCCCCAATCCATTACAGTGGTACAGAAACACTGGTGGGGCCTTTAGGAGTTTGGGAACCGCCCGATGCCTGGACGAGGCAGCCCCATCACAATTATTTTTTGTAAATTTAAAATGCCCTGGTGTTTAGTGCCTCTCTGTTCATGTCCCGCGGGAGGTCATATTGGAATAAACCCCCAATTTGCCCCTCAAGGGGGTCAGAAAGTCTATTGGGGCCTTCAGCATGTGGATATAGCCTGATCCCTGGACGTGCTGGTACTCAACCCACCCTATTTTCTTTTCGAGCCTAGGAGAGGACTTCTTGGATTCACTTCAGACTTTCTGCAAACTTGTGTGTGTGGTGTTCAATTTTTCACACATGCTATTGGCCTTTGCGTGTGGCTTTCAAAAATGAAAGCACGCAATTGGCCAAAGGCGGGTGCATGTCCCACCTCTTCTGAAAATGTTTCCTCCCACAGCGTTTTGGTGTCTGGAGCGAGCAGTGGCGCCACAAGAGTGTGCGCTTCATTTCCAGCATCGCATTCATGACCATAAGATACAAACAAAATGCTTCCCATCCACCCTGGTCAAGGGACAGACCCCATCGCCACAAGAGTGCGAGCTTCTTTTTCTAGCACTCGCATTACATCTATATCAGCACTCTCTTTATGCACCCTTAACTTTGTATTAGTAGGTTATTGTCAAGACATTTGCTGTACTCTGTAGTTGGCCTCTATAATCGCCTCTTCTTCGGTACCATCTTAAAAATTGACCGCACCCTTTAACATTAGCGTTTTTCATCACCGTGGTGCGTGCTTCCTTTAACACATCTGCGCATCTGTGGTGCTTGCTACCTTTGAAATCTCTGCATAGTGCACAGCTGTGGTGCGTGTTTCCTTGTCCCACATTGCTTTTGGTGCTCGCTCCATCCAGGGGCGTAACGCTGGCCCTTGCTGGGGGCTTAATTTGAGCCGGTCTCTGCCGGTGCGCACATGGACACTTAATTATTAACACTTGCTTTTTGTGTGTGCTAGCTGGCACCGGCTGCTACATAATGCCTCTGCTTAGCTGTGGTGCGTGCTACCTTTCACATCTCTGCACAGTGTACAGCTGTGGTGCGTGCTTCCTCCCCCCCCCCCTCCATTGCACAGTACACAGCTTAAAAATTGACCACACCTTTTAACATTCAAGCTTTTTCAGCACCGTGGTATGCACTTCCTTTCACACCTCTGCGCAGCTGTGGTGCGTGCTACCTTTAACATCTCTGCACAGTGCATATCTGTGGTGCGTGCTTCCTTTCCCCCCCCATTGCACAGTACACAGCTGTGGCAAGTGCTTCCTTTCATCCCACTGCACAGTAGTGGCGCGTGCTTCCTTTCACAACACTGCACAGTGCAGATATGTGGTGTGTGCCTCCTTTCACGTCAGTGCACCGCTGTGGTGCATGCTTCCTTTCACCCTATTGCACATTGCCCAGCTGGGGTGCGTGCTTCCTTTCACCCAACTGCACAGTGTACAGCTGTGGTGCGCGTTTCCTTCACCCCACTGCACGTGCCCACTCCATCACACCCTTGTGGTTCTCTCGTTTTTCTGTTTTAATAAACAAATTTCACACACAGATGCCCAGGTTTCCGATGTTAGCATTTGTGAACTAACTGGACCTTGCAGCTTTTCTTGCATGGCGCGTCCCTCCACCCTGGCCGAGGGACAGACCCACCGCCATAAGCTGGATTATAAAGCACCCTGACAGAAGCACCAAGGCGCTGGACCTTGCAGCTTTCCTTACAAGGCGCATCCTCTCCACCACGGCCGAGGGACAAACTCCCCCGCCACAAGCTGCTATGATAGTATGATAATATTATAAATTTTTATTATTCCCAGCAACTTTGGCATTGACATTATTAACCTTTATTACACTGTATGTTTGTTTTTAAATCATCAGCAGCAACATTTGTGCCCCTGTGCTGCCCAGACAGGAAGCACACCAGTACTGCCACTGTAACAGGAGGCAGACACGCCAACCCTCCCACACTTCCAAAAGACGGCTCTACAGTAAACAGTCTGTGTATTGTTTCTTATTGCTGAAATTTATCTCCCATCACTGGCTCCTCACCCGCCCCTTCACTCTTCCCCTCTCTTCCTCCCACTGTCTCCTCCCCGAGATTGGTGCAACAGACATAAGTGTTTAGGCTCTGTTAATCTGCAGGAACGTTAATACCCTTAACAGGCCCATGCTGCCACGGTTATTTTATTTTTCAGCTACACTGATTTATATTGAGATGCCAAAACCATCCAAACGTCCTACAAAGTGCCTACTATACAAAATAAAGGACACTGTGCATTAAAAGATGTTATGTTTTTGGGAATATTGTTGAGTGGGAGGCCTGCACACGGGGACAGTTCAGAAAGCCAGCACATTTCACTCTACAGGAGGCCTACAGATCAGCCGCTGCGAAACAGGCGTCCTTTGTATTACAGCTCCTTTGAGTGTGTTTGTGTGTGTAGTAGTCCAGGCTCTTGGGGCTCATTCGATCCAGGGTCGTAACGCAGACCCCTGCTGGGGGATTAATTTGAGCCGGTGTCTGCCGGTGCGCACATGGGGACTTAATTATAAGCAATTGCTTTTCATGCATGCTTGCTGGCACCGGCTGCTAAATAATGCCTCTGCGCAGCTGTGGTGCGTGCTAACTTTGACATGTCTCTACAGTGCACAGCTGTGGTGCGTGCTTCCTGTCCCCATTATACAGTACACAGCTTAAAAATTGATCACACCTTTTTAACACTTGCTTTTTTCAGCGCCGTGGTGCGTGCTTCCTTTCACACTTCTGCGTAGCTGTGGTGCGTGCTACCTTTGACATCTCAGCACAGTGCACAGCTGTGGTGCGTGCTTCCTTTCCCCACACTGCACAGTACACCGCTTCAAAATGGACAGCACCTTTTAACAGTTGCGTTTTTTCATCATCGTGGTGCGTGCTTCCTTCACATCTATGCGCAGCTCTGTCTAAACACTTATAACGCCCCAAAGGTGAGACCTTTTGGCTATGTCAATGCTTCTTTGAATTATAACTGTGAAAAGCTGTGGTGTCTAGTGGGTTTTGCGCTGGCCCACAGGAAGAACAGATTTGGAGGTTTACACCCAATCTTTCTCCCTGAGAAGGACTGCAACACTGTTGGGTTCTTTTGGGTGGGTGGCTGGATGTCTAGATGGGCTGCCCCAACCCATTTTATTTTTTCGCAAAAATAAAAATCCCTGGTGTGGGGTAGGCTTTTTGTTATCCCCTGACCCCATTAATCGCACTGGAAGTGCAGATTGGGGGAAACAACAGGTCTGTGCCCCTGGGTGGGGAAGGGATTGGAGTTGCAGAAAGACTATTGGGTCCTTTAGAGGAGGAGTCGTTGCCCGATGTGAGAAGGGCTGGCCTGCACCCCATTTTATTTAAATTCCCTGGTTTCTAGTGAGCCTTGTTTCCCTGGGGTGGGGGTAGGGGGCAGACTGAGTTAAACCACAGCAAATTTCTCCTTGAGGGGCAGAAAGACTTATATTGCCTATTTTAGCGGATAGAGCACTTGGCTATGCCCAGGAGATCTGCTCCCCCCATCCTCAAGGATTCCGGGTGGCTAATGGGTCGATTCCTGCTTGGTTGGTGCCATTCTTAAGTGGTCTCCTCACAAGGAGCCACTAAAGAGGAGTACCATTAACAAGCAGACATTGTACCCTTTCCAGTAGTACCTCTCGGATAGCGATCTGATCTTTGGGGGGGCTGACATCTGTCCCTACGCACTGATCACAGTTAAAGCAATAGGACCCTAAAGGCTTGCACTGTTTTTACTTTCAGTATCTGTGACGTTTGAGGCATAGTCTTGTGCATTAAGATCTGATGTGCACTGGTGAAGAAGCAGCCCCTGGAAAGTTTGGAATCCCATTCTTCCAGGGCTAAGGGTGCTACCACTTCGTTGGCTCGAAGTGCCTGTCCTTGACATCTGCCAGGCTTCAAAATGGGTGCTGGTGCATGTGTTTACGAAACACTACTGCCTTCACAGCTAGGTGCAGTGAAAAGGACATTTTTCCCACTCTGTCCTGCTCAAGAGACCCTCTTCCACCTGGGGAGTTTACTGCTTTTGTATTTATTCTAAGGTGGCAAATCTGTGTTTAGAATTATCTATCAGAAGAGCCGATTACTTGCATTGAATAAGGATACTCTACCTCTACCCTTCCTCAACTGTCAATTCCTCACTGCCTTCCCGCCTATCCATTATGTAAAGTGGCCTTTTCTAACATCGAAAATGGCTTAAAGTTAGTATTCAGCACACTGGTACGAACAATTATTCACGCAATTTCTGAGTGTGTAGAAAGAGTAAAAGACAAGAAACTTGCATCCGCAAGCAGGGGTGGCGCTTATATGCATAGCATCACTTTGCTTCATACGGGAACACTGCTTTAAAAAGTTGATCCAGTCCTGCGCTTGGGAAGAATTTTAAGGTGAGGACTCTGTGGTTAAATCAAGTATCATCAATAATGAGGGTCACCGAAGGTAAGTAACTTGTTGATCAGCAGCCAAGGTGCAACCGACATCATAGAGCTAAACTAAACAAAAAAAACTTTGGCTGTGAAAATCTCTTCCCTTGCAGCTTATTTTAAAATCCTTTTGGTGGGGAGACTAGAAGAATTTTTTGCCTATTTTTGTGAACGAGACATTAGTGTCATCCACCCTACTTAATTAGTGCATAGGACAAGAACCTTTGTTTTCTGCGCTGAAGCAGTTAACCCAAAAAATAGCAATAAATACTAACTTTGATCCTTATTCTCATCTTCCTCTCTAAAATCTGGGACATTGGTGCTCCGTTGCACTTGAAATTGACAGTATGAAAATGTCTGGTGTATTCATTCGCAGCTTTACCTGCTTCTTTTTTATGTCAAGAAAATATATGTTCGAGGCATATGAGCTGCAGATTACACACTGTGCATAGATCCCCACCTAGTGTTGGGCCCGGATGTTTGCAGTTTGTTTTTGTCCTGAAAAGTTCTTTGGAAGTCACGAGATAGGTGACTCCTCCTTTGGACCACATTGCGCATAGGCATTGGCTCCATCCTCAGAATGTTTTTTTCCACCATCTAGCTCGGATGTGTTTCCTGCGCTCCGGTTTGAATCCTCACCCAGTTCGACGGTATTGTTTCGATAGCGCTCCCCATCGACGCGATTCTTCACCACTTAGAAGTCTTCGATTCCGGTCGCCGACGAAGGCCTTCGGGCCTACCTGGGCCTTACTTTCTGGCTCATGGAAAAGACGCCATTCAAGAGGTGTCCTCACTGTGGGTCGAAGTTTCCCCACCCCGATCTACATGAGGTGTGCAACCTTTGCCTCTCACTGGAGCACGAGGCCAAAAACTGTTCTGCTTGTGCCTCCTTTCGCCCCAAGAAGACGATTCGGGGCCGACTAGCTCGAAGAACCATGGCTCGCTCTTCAGCTTCAATCCCCGACGACATTTATCAAGAGGTTGTCGACGTACCAGAACACCAGCGGGCCCAAGAAAGTGTCCGCTCCTCTGATGCCGAAGACTCAGACGTCGAGGACATCACTCCAGCTCAACGGGTCGTAAGTAAGACCTTCGACCCCAACCCTTCCTCGACACCCTCAAAAAGGCTTCGGTCACAACCTCACCTTCGGGCCCGTGTGAACACTGAGAGACTGCTTCCCACGCCCTGCATTCGGGCCCGGCAAAGAAGCCTATTAAGCCTTCAGGCGACACGGGCTCGAGTCAGCCTATTTCCGGTGTCGATCCCATACCGGGCTCATGTACTCAATCCCCGCATTGAGAAGGAATACAAAGCTGCCCCTACAGATCCAGTTTACATTAGAGGTTCAGCACCACTAGATTCCTTAGTAGTATCTAATGCACGTAAACGTGCTAATTCACAAACATCAGGTGAGGCCTCACCACCAGATAAGTAATCTAAATTCCTTGACGCCTCCGGTAAGCGCACAGCGTCACAGGCAGCTAACATATTGGGCATTGCCAATACTCAAGCGCTGTTGGCAAGATATGACTGGGCACATTATGAAGAATTAGAATCCATAATGCAGCATCTACCAGATAAATATAAAAATGGGGCCAATGAACTCCTACATTAAGGTAAAAATATCACCAATACTTCCATTTGTTGCGCCCTAGATGCCGCAGATACTGCCTCAAGGGCAATTAATACTAGTGTCCTTCTGCGTACGCATGCCTGGCTACGTATTTCTGGTTTCAATCCTGAAGTGCAAAATTCCATCCTCAATCAGCCATTTGATGAGAATCATCTATTTGACCCTAATGTTGATGTATCTTTAGAGAAAATGAAAAAAGACACTACTAAATCTATGGGAGCCTTGCAATTACAATCTCCCAGACGTTCTTTTCGTCGCTCATCATAATAGAGGCAATACAAGAGGCTATGCCTCCGATAGCCCCTCCACTTCCTAGAAGACCCTTATCCAATCCACATTCACTAAGGGCTACCAAAGAGGTGGTTATAGGTGTAACAACAACAAGGGCAGAGGCAAAACCAAAAACTTCCTCCACCCCTACCCAATGACTTTCCTCCACTCCCCCCCAACCATTCCACTCCTGTGGGGAGAAGACTACAACAATTCCTTCCTGCCTGCACCAACATCACATCAGACAGGTGGGTGCGACAAATTATTCAATCAGGTTACTGTCTAGAACTAACATCTACCCCCCCCAAACATACCACCCAACCCACGTCCAATGTCACAAAAGCATCTATCACTTCTAAATCAAGAAGTAATATCTCTGCTAAAAAAAAGTGCAATAGAATCAGTTCCTCTGCACTAACAAAACAAGGGGGTCTACTCCCAATACTTTCTTATCCCAAAGAAGGACGGCTCTATAAGGCCTATTCTAGACCTCAGACCGCTAAACATATACATACAGTCAGACCATTTTCACATGGTCACACTCCAACAAGTCCTTCCTCTTCTGTTACAAAACAACTTCCTTGCTACTCTAGATCTCAAGGACGCATACTTCCACATTCCCATTCACAAAGGTCACCGGAAGTATCTCAGATTTATAATAGATGGGCAGCACTATCAATTCAAAGCACTCCCATTCGGAGTGACAACAGCACCAAGAGCATTCACCAAGTGCCTAGCAGTAGTGGCAGCACATTTACGAAGACAACACATCCACGTCTTCCCGTACCTAGACGACTGGCTCATAAAAGTCAGCTCATACAACCATTGTGTGGAACACACTCATGCCACGATCCAACTGCTCCACAACTTGGGGTTCACAATAAACCACACCAAGTCTCCTCTGCAACCATCCAAAGTACTACAGTACCTCTGTGCCACAATAAACACCTCAACAGCGCTAGCTTATCCCACTCCAGTAAGGATAGCCAGCATGAAAGCTCTTCTCACAAAATTTCAGCCACAACACTACCTTCCAGCACGAGTGTTAATGCAGCTCATAGGGATGATGGCCTCTTGCATTTTCATAGTGCCCCATGCAAGACTTCAAATGCGTCCTCTCCAAGAGTGCTTATCACATAAATGGAACCAGGCTCAAGGTCAATTAACAGACCTAGTGTTGGTAGACGGTCGGACTCGTAGCTCTCTGCAGTGGTGAAACACCAAAAACCTTTTCAAAGGATGACTGTTCCTAGAGCCAGTTCCTCAAACAGTCTTGACAGCGGACGCATCGCTCTCCGGCTGGGGAGCCCACCTACTGCAACACACCATGCAAGGCAGGGGGACACCACAACAAAAGTTACTCCATATCAATCACGTGGAGTTACTAGCTATATTCTTAGCACTGAAAGCTTTCCAAAAGCAAGTATCATACAAAGCTGTGTTAGTCCGCACGGACAACATGTCAGCCATGTCTTACATACAGAAACAGGGCGGAACACTCTCCCTGCAACTCTCTCAACTAGCACAAAACATATGGCGTGGGCTATACCTCAAAACATATTCCTCTTAGCCCAGCATGTTCCAGGAGTACAAAATACCATAGCAGATCTGTTAAGTCGTCAGACACAACAGACCCACGAGTGGGAACTACATCCGCAAGTTCTTCAACGATTCTTTCAGATGTGGGGACAACCTCAGATACGCCAAATGCCCAAGCTTCGCCGCCAGATATCCACACCCACTGTCCAAAGGCAATGCGATATGGATGAACTGGTCAAACAAATTTGCGTACGCTTTTCCACCTCTACCACTCATGCCACTAGTAGTACGCAAACTACAGCAGCATTCTCTGACCCTCATCCTTGTTGCTCCAACGTGGGCCAGACAGCCATGGTACACCACACTGCTACAACTGTCTGTATTCCTGCACCAAAAACTATACCTGTCTCCACGCCTTTTAACAACTAACCATGGAGAGACCAGGCACCCGGAACCAGCTCAGCTCAACCTTGCGATCTGGCTCCTGAAATCCTAGAATTCGGATATCTTAACCTTCCTCCAGATTGCATGAATGTCATAAAAGAAGCTAGACGTCCAACCACTAGAGCATGCTATGCAGCTAAGTGGAAACGTTTTGTAATATAGTAATATATTGTTACAACAACAATATTAATCCCCTAGACGTGTCTATTCAACACATCATAGGATACCTACTACACCTCCAAAGATATAACTTACCCTACACGTCTATTAGACTGCATCTTGCTGCCATAGCAGCATATCTTCAAAACAGACAACATCTATCTCTGTCCAGAGTACCTGCTATTAAAACCTTAAGAGAATAATTCCTCCCAGAGTACCACCTTCACCGGTGTGGAATTTGAACATTATCACACGACTAATGGAACCTCCCTTCGAACCATTACATAAATGTGAACTACAATTTTTAACATGGAAGGTTATGTTCCTAGTAACTATTACTTCTCTACGGAGAGTTAGTGAAGTACAAGCAAAAACCATTCAAGAACCTTTCTTGCAAATGTATCATAATACGGTCATTCTCCGTACTAATCCAAAATTCCTGCCCAAGGTCATTTCTCCCTTCCACCTGAATCAATCTGTGGAACTTCCCGTTTTCTTCTCGCAGCCACAGACAGTAGCAGAAAGAGCTCTTCATACCCTAGATGTCAAAAGAGCATTGTTATACTACATCGAAAGAACACAACCCTTTCGTAGGACCAAACAACTTTTTGTGTCTTTATCACCACCACACAAATGTAACCCCATATCAAAATGTGGGTTAGCTAGATGGATTGTCAAATGCATACAGATTTGCTTCCACAAAGCTAAATGTACGTTATCTGTTCCTCCTAAAGCCCACTCTACAAGGAAAATGGGGGCTTCATTGGCATTTTTAGGAAACATTCCCCTAGATGACATCTGCAAAGCAGCTATATGGTCTACACCGCACACATTCACAAAACACTATTGTGTAGATGAGAAAACTAAACAACAAGCTAATGTGGGCCAGGCTGTTATTAAACCATTATTTCAAACTACTGCAACAGATAGGGGTGGTCGCCGCTAAGAGTGGGTACTGCTATACAATCTATGCACAGTGTGTAATCTGCAGCTCATATGCCTCGATCGGAATATGCTACTTACCAGTATGCATCTGTTCTTGGCATGTAGAGCTGCAGAGTTACATACGCCCACCCGCCTCCCCGGCTACCCTAGTCTATTCCAGTATTATCTTAATTAGATACAGCTTACATGGACATCCTTCCTTTTCTTGCAAAGCTCCATCATTTCCCTAATGGCGAAAAACAATCTGAGGATGGAGCCGATGCCTATGCGCAAACAATTTGAAGCCAAATGCTGGATGACTGACTAAGTTTGGAGTTGCCGCGTGTTAAACAAGAGATTGAATCGAAGTTGTATACGGAGAACTATTGGTGATAGTACTATCAAGAGGAAAATAAATACTGGAGCTCCTGACTTGGTGTTGGAGCGAAGTGCAACCTCTTCGTCCTGAAGATGGTCTCGTTATACTAAGTGCGGGGAAGACCGAAACGTCGACGCCCATATACCCTTTGTTGGTTGTATAAGTATATTCACAACACAACAGAAGAAATGGAAATTGTGTAAACTCGTGACAGTGTATGGTGATTTAGGGTCTTTGGTCCATACGAATGTACAGAGGGTATATGGTACTGCTATAGATACAGAAATATTACAACATCAGTTTTTTTGTTGCCGTATTTGTATATATATTTATTTATGTTGTACAGTATGGAATTCGATATCTAAAGAAAAATAAAAAATATGAAAAAATGAATATGATGTTTTGATAAAAAGAAATATTATCAAAAACAACCTTGCCTTGTGTTATACTAAAGTTGTCATGTATGTGACGATATTTAAATAACAAAAATAATTCTGATGAATAAATCCTCAAGGATTGCTGTCTTTTCAACTGATCTTACCCATTTCCTTGGGGAATAGTGGGTTGCCCTATTTTTCGTTACATGTGCAATGTAGGTCACCTATCTCGTGACTTCCAAAGAACTTTTCAGGACAAAAACAAACTGCAAACATCCGGGCCCAACACTAGGTGGCGATCTAAGCACAGTGTGTAACTCTGCAGCTCTACATGCCAAGAACAGATGCTTACTGGTAAGTAGCATTTTCCATTTTTTCAGTTTAAAGGCTTTCTCGTGCCATTTTAATTGGATATGATTAAAATCAATAAGACTCTTCTGCCTTTTTGACATGTGGGAAATGTTCATTGTTAAAGGTGTCTTGTTTGAGTTTAGAGAAGATGTCTGATTGAGAGCGAAAATTTAAAATATATTTTTCACAGTTTTCTATCGTTAAGATCATTTTTTACTATATCCACCGTCTCCTCAGTTTACAATATTATAGTTCCTATGCCTCAATTTGTTGGATTTTAAAAGTAAAGTGCTTCATACTTTTGTTACATTGGAGGTATACCAAATTCCCTGAAAATATAATTTGATTTTCTGTAAATATCTCTCTTCATTATTTTTAAGTGTTGCCAAGCTAAAAGAACGAGGTCTGAAGTTGTAGAGCTGTGGAAGAAGAATACCCAGATTATGGTGGAGGTGATGCTTCTTCCAGACTGCTGTTACAGTGATGAAGGGGCTACCACAGATAGTAGCGATTTGAAGGATCCTGCAATCAAGCAAGATGCATTGCTGTTGGAAAGATGGCTTTTGGAGCCTGTTCCACGCCAGTAAGTGTTTTCATTGTTTTTAAAGAGTTGTGAATGAAGTATAGTATTTGGGGAAAGAAAACATATCAGACATATAAACACTGTCATGTAGCATTTGAGATACGCTCAGTAGGTTATTAGTCATTATCTATATAGGCTACTGTTTTTTCAGCAAATGTTGCTTCTATTTATATTAGTAATAACAATTAAGATTGATTAAAAACAGTACGTAGCCTCAGTCACAATCTTAATATTAAAGGATACAGATCTACTGAAATGCTAGGTAAACAGGAGATGCAAATCCCAAGCACTATGTGGTCTCAACAGGGAACTATTACATTAATAAGGCATTCACTAACCTCAAATCTTATTGACTTTTCTTAAGCTTCCATTAGCATGCGTCTATTTATCGAAGGATCCACTTGCCCACAATGGTGTTGCCTCTGCCAGTTTTGCGTGGAATTCAATTTAATAAAAATCAGCTTAATATTTATATTTCCATGCTTTTTTTCAATGTCCAGGACTTCCAAGATTACAGATAAAGCAGTTTGTTTGGAGTCTGGGGTAGCCATCTCACCACATCGAAGATGGCACGACCTGTCCCATTCTAGAAGATTTCCTGTACATAATTTCCCCCATGCACTCTGTAGGCAGTTGTGCCTTAATGTTTGGCACCATAAGTAGTTGGATAAGTGGTCCTTTTTCATGTAACATAGCCTAATCCTGGTGTGGTACAGACTAGGTAAAACCAAAATCAGCCAGTCGCTATCAAATTGGTTATTTCTCCAGGTGCCATCCTTGCATCACTTAAGTCATTTTTAGTTGGCTCCCACACTTATGTGGAGAATGGGTCATTGGTTTATTATCATTGACTAAGATCTGGGTGAACTATTTACAGTCAACTCTATACATTGTTATCATAGCCTGTAAGGGACTGAACGCTCTGGATGATTCCACCTCTGAGGTGGTACCTGTGAGTATGTCACATTTGCAGGTATGAGAATGTGGCCCTGGCTCAGCATGCCACCCACCTTCGTGATTCTAGTACAGTCCTTCCCGGTAAAAACCCTCCAAAGCCAAGAACTGGTAACGTCAGTTCACGCACCAAAAGTGTGTGTGCTTTATGATTCGTCTGAACCACCTAGTCATCTTCAGTGTCTCGTACCAGGTACATAATGCCATCTATGTCGCCTTGAGGAATTGCTGCTTTAGTACCTTCAAATGCCCACTGTTCCAACTGTGCCTCAGAATCTCATTTTGTACGAAAGAGTGTGTTGTTTAGTACTAGAAGTTTTATGCCCAGTAGTGCGATGGTAGATTGGCCATTCTTAGTCCCCTCTTCGAAAGTTGACTGACAACATTTGTCCAAGGATACTCTGGGCAACCCTTCTAGACCAAAAGAAGGAAAGAAGCTGGTCAGTGAGAAGCTGGAAAAATTACTTAGCGACATTGCAAGAGTGCTTCTGAAATGAGTACAATAATGTGGAGGGGCACGCCATCTTAAAGAGAGCAATCCTTGCCTATAATTGAAATAGGAAAAGTGCTCTAACTGTTTTTCTGTCCTTAGTCGAGTGTGGCAGTAGTCATTTGACACATCCAGCTCCACATTTCATCACAACAATGTATTTAAGCCAGTAGATTGTATGTTTAGCCTACACTGCAAAATAGCCTCTCACCCCATTAGAAAATAGCATTGATTTAGAGCAGATACCATGAAAACGGGAGAACTTTCCAAACAAGTCAAGTAGTTGAACTATTCTTGGGCTGGACCACATGTAGTAACTCCGGCACATGAGCTTGTCACCTGTGTACAACAAGACTTCGTCTTCAAACCATGAGCCCACAGATCCATACGACACGATTGTTTTTTTATTAGGATGTAGCAAATCCTTCAATATACAAAGACTTTCCTATGCTAGTTGCTCAATTTACCTCACATTGCGTGATTGCTGTAGACCTTAAAATTAGAAATCATCTTGGCACATTTTGATAAGCAAACTGACAAAAATGGTTGCCAATTTGCATCTGCATTTGAGATTAACAGATTATAATGGTTTTTAATACATTTTAATTGTGAGTGTTTTGTTTTCAGTAATGTGTAATACTCTAAGAGCAATTTTCACATATTTGGGAACTCATTGAGATTGGTTTGCTTATAAGGACACTCAGTGGTGAAAATTGTGAATGGCCTATAGTCTGCAGTAACAATCTTATCAGGGTTGGATCCGCTTCCATTGTATTTTATTTACACGTTTATCACAGTTTAACTGAAATTGTAGTGTTTTAAACTTGCTTGCAATCCGAAGTCCAATTCGCTGTACTGTTTTCTTGTTGATGGTTCGAATGAATAGCTCTCCCAATCTTGTTTCTTTATGCAGCATTAAATATACTGCATCAGTGTTCATAATTTGTTATAACCCCATTGCATCCTAGGAAAAATTACATCAAACCAGCTATTACGGTCTAATACAATGTGGTGGGTAACACACAGGGGCGGATGTTACCGGCTATACCCTTAACCGCTTCCGTGCGGCGCCGATTCCGCCCCTGTGCTGCACATTCCAGAACAGGGTGCGGTCGTGACGGAACCGTTCCGTCATCAGCACAGCTCAGCCGTGACTGATGACGGAACGGTTCCGTCACAAGCATCGAAGGGGTTAAGTGCGTTGCAAAACAATGAGTAAGCGGTATATCTGTCCCCCACATAATGGTGCTGCATCCGGCAAGGTCCATTTGCAGGTATCTAGTGCGCGGAAATGCCAGGATTCATGCAGGATAGATTAGATGGCTCTCAGAGCTCGCTCAAGCAGCAGCCATCTTCGAGCCAGGCAACCTCCGCCCCTCAAGTGGGGTAATTTCTATTAAAATAGAAAACATGCATATATACGGGTCAAGACATCCTTTACAGTAGAGCAATAGGTTTAAAATACCAAAATTACAAAATCTAGCTCAATAGAAGCTCCACCATATAACTAGCTAACTCAGGGTGTACTTAGAAAACAAGTGTGGAAAGCAACATATCAGGTTATGAGTTTATGACGAGTTGAGAGCATCATTTTATTTTTATTTATGAAATGTGAAACGTAATTGTATAATGTTCCTGGCACAACGTCGAAAGTATGAGAATCTACTTGTCTGATGTCCAATAGAAAAACCTTAGGGTAGTCTTAAATGCAGTAGGTTTGCACTTAAAGTACCCAAAGCCCTATATTATATTCAATATTTAGAACAACTATATTGTGATGTATCTGCTTTATAATAAGACAGGGCCTATGGATTGGTTTTATCTTCAACAATGACTCGAAAGTGCGCTATCGTGAAATATGGCTGTAGTCTGAGATGTAGCAAATCAACATTTATTTTATGATGTCTGCTTCTTGATATACACGTTTTAAACCGAATGAGATCAGTTTAGTTTTAATTGAATTGTAAGTGTTTTGTGTGCATTTTATAATGTGTAATCAACACATTTTGTGGAAGGAGCAGTATATTATGTTGTGATGATTTTGTGTTTTAGTTGATAGATATGATAAAAGATTGTACCACAGTATATGTATTTTGTGAATTACTCAATTTTCTCAATCTTTTTTTATTAATCATATAAATAAAGTTAGTTGAATAGTAATGAAATTGGTAGAGGAGGGTAAACTAAGCGCCCCCACATTCCTGAATGCAGCAGGCACAGCCAGCAGGCAGCTAGTAGAGTGTACATCCATGAGAAGTGATTCCTGTTTGTGGGTGTCTGGATTTAGGAATGAGGTTCAGGCCAGCATCGTCAACACTCTGTCTACAGGAAAGAGCCAGTTCAGATCTGCTGCATTCCACACACTGCAGCAGATCAAAAAAGACAATGATGCAACAAAGGCCATAGGGGGCACTGCAGTTCCAAGGCCAAAGAAAAAGGGGAGCAGACCTGCAGGATGAGGAAGTTTTCAAAACGCAGCATCCCAGCAATTTTGCCATTAGCTAGCCCAGACCAAGGTACACAGCAACAGAGACAGTTTCCAACACCACGGAGTCAGCCCTTTCGGAGAAGAGCCAGAGGAAGGGACAACCTTCCAGGGGAGTGAGATCCTCCAACAAGTGACTCTGCTCTGGACATCTGATTCCTAAACAAATTCATAGACACAAAAATTCAAGTTGACCTCACGACAGGAAGTCATCCCACGTCTACAAAAAGGGGACTATATGGCAACGATAGACTTGAAGGATGTCTACTTACAATTGCCCATGAATTAAATTCACAATCGATTCCTATGCTTCATCGTGAACTAAGTACACTACTGATCCCAAAGTGCTCCCCTTTGGCATAAAATCAGCACCAAGAGTTTTTGCTAAATGTCTAGCACCATTAGCAGCGTATCTTGGAAGAAAAGGAATACACATACACCCCTACCTAGAAAACTAGCTAGTAAAAGCAAGCTCTTTCTCAGAGTTCAAGTGGAGCATAAGAATGGTGATGAGCACATTGCACAAGCTGGGATTCACAATCAATTGGGAGAAATAATCCGCACTCCCAAAGAGAGAAAACGTAATCCTAAAATTCAGGATTGACAAGGTGGAGGCAAAAGCCTTCTTCAACATCAAAAGGATACCAGCGATATCCAAGCCCTCTTGCCCTACAGCATGGGGCTTTCTCTGTCAGTGAAGACAGTGGGAAGGATGATGGGCATGATGGCCTCCTGCACTCCCCTGATCCATCATACAAAATCCCACCTGCAGCCACTCCATGAATTTATCTTAAAACCAATGGTCACTGGCAACGGGCAGTTTGGGAGGATCAAGAAGTTTTAGCGCAAAAAGTACAAGAGGAAGTAGCATGGTGGAACGCAAACAACATAAAATAGGGGAGAGAATGTGGCCTAATGGCTTGGGAGGTCAACCTCGGAGCTAGGGGACGGGGTTTGAGTCTTGGCAGGGATGCTCAACATTCTGTGATTCTGGGCAAATCAATTAATCTCCCAGTGCCTAACAAAAAAATGAATGTGTCTGACCAACGTAACTGGTGCTCATGTAAAGCGCTCTGATACCTTCGGGTCTAGTTTGCGCACTATAACACCCCCAACCCCCCCAAAAATAATTGACACTGGGAAGGCCTTTCTTTTGCAACAAACCCCAACTGTTACTATCACCACGGACGCATCACACACAGCATGGGGAGCTCACATGGAAACTCTAAGCATCAGGGGACTATGGAAGACACAGGAAGTAACTCAACACATACACATCCTGGGGTTATATGCAGATTTTCTAGCCCTAAAGGCATTCCAGACACTGATTCGGAGGTAAGTAAGAGCAGGTCCAAATGAACAACATGACCACAATGTTTTACCTGAATAAGCAGGGGCACAAGTTCACATGCACTATCAAAACTAGTGCAAAAGATTTGGAGATAGGCCAACCACAGAAAGATAACTATAATGAAAGAACACATGCCTGGAGTAGAAAACATAGAAGCAGACCAACTAAGCGGGTAGGCTACAGTCTCGCATGAGTGGAAGCTCCATTACCAGGTGCTTCGGAGGATCTTCAGGCAAATTGGTACACCTAAGGTAGACGTATTCACAACACTTGGAAATGCAAAATGCCTAGACTTCACATCCAGTGACCCACACCACCACTCCCTAGGAAATGCTCTATCAATAGGTTGGTCAGGGAAATGTGCCTACGCCTTTCCTCTAATTCTCCTTAACCTGCTACTGATATCCCAAGTGCAAGCAATTGCAGATGACCTTGGTCTTTGTTGCTCCAAAATGGGCAAGACTGCTTGTTTTCCAGATCTGATAGAAATGGCCCAAGAAACATAAAAAAGCTACCAATATGCCATCATTTCCTCCTAATGCAAAAGTGGATGCTACTCCACCCAGAACCAAGCAGCCTAAGTCTAGCGGCATAGCTACAGAGGACATAGAGTTCTGACAGCTTAATCTGCCAAACAGCTGAATGAAAGTTCGGAAGAGGCTCCATGGACGAGCACAAGAAAATGTTATTTCGCAAAATGGACAAGATGCATCTGATTATGCAAAAAGGAACAGCTGTAAGAAATCAGAATGCAAGACCGTGATCAGATACCTAATGCATCTACTGGACCAAAATTTGACTTGCGCTTCCTAAAAAGTACACTTGTTGGCAATAGTGGCCAATGCAAGAGGTCACGTATGGCGAAGACGGTTTACCGCACCAGCCATCTAAAGACAAAGACAATAGCCTCAGCCAGCGTGGCACCCTTGCCAATGTGGAACTTTAATCTGATCCTAACTCAGTTAATGAAGTAGCCTTTCGAGCCTCTATACACATGGACAGAATAGTAATAAGAACAAACCCACTCTTTCTTCCAAAGGTAATATCACAGTTCCATATCAACCAAACAGTTCACATTTTCCAGTTCCAAAGGCTAACACAGAGAGTGCACTGCACAAGCTTGACATACAAAGGGCGGTGATATATTACTTAGAGAAAACAAAGGACTTCAGGAAAGGAAGCCAATTCTTTGTATAGTTTGCATAACAAAAAGGGATCACCGCTAACTAAGAGCACCATCGCCAGGGGGATTGATCCAAACATCCCACGAAAAGCAGGCGTACAGCTGTAAACAAGACCTAGAGCACACTCCACAAGAATGGACCAACTCCTGCCTTCCTAACAGAGGTCCAGCTAAGTGACATTTGTATGGCAGCAACATGGTCATCGGTGAATACATTTACCAAACACTACGGTGTGCTGTTCAAATAAAGAATCACAGGTGGAACATAGAGTACCAAAAAACACTTTTTTGCCAGTTCACGCTCATTTCAACCCAGCCTTCAAAGGTTAACAAAGATACCACTGCAAAAACAATGCACAGTATCTGAATCCCAAAAAGATTTGCGCTGCAAAATTAAGTTGTTACTTACCTTTTTGAGCCGTTTTGCAGCTCAAGAAATATTATGGATTCACGTACACCCCACCTCCCTGCACAAAAATAAGATGCAACATAACATGCAAACAAAGAGCAAATGACAAAAAAAGGAACGTTTTTCGTTTTGCATTGTAAGGGGAAGCCACAACAGCAGGCCAATTGAAAAAGAACGGTATAGTAGAATCTGATGATGGAGACCACGAAGAGAGGCTTTCGGGCCCATGTCTGGCGTCACAAGGGGACGGGACTCAACACCAAATAGTCCCAGACAATGCCAACACAAAAAAAGGAAGAAGAGACTACGATGTATTGTGGACCAAAACACTAAATGGCGGAATAATGCACTGTATGTGAATCCTGAAAAGAACTTGAAGCTACAAAAATACTTCTACAGGTAAGTAGCCATTTGTTCCTGGTAATTCCACTGTATTGGCTGAAATACAGCACAAACAGTATAGTCCAGGGGTCTACAACCTTTTAATTACTTATGTGACAGGATTCCCAGCAATAAAAAAAAATACTTTATCAATTTGGAATGCCTTTACTTGGTAATACATAACTGCTATAGCTGCAGTGCCATTGGCACCAACGTAATACTATTTGTAATGGGCCTTCCCAACACCACATGATTTTGCTCTCAAATACTAGCTTTACATTTTTGGGGGGAATTAAACCATTTTTCTCCAATCATCTGCATAGGAGCTCTGAAAATACTCACATTTTTGTCACTAATATACACTCGAATTTTGGCTTGCATATATAAATTCAGCCAGGCAAAAGCTTCTAATTTAGAACTTGGCTGCAACCAGAGAGCTGGTGAACGGACAGTAGCTTAAGAACTACTGGCTAGAGAAGCCCAATGTAGTCAACAGCATATTTGAACTGCAGTTACAGGTTCATCATATTTTTTCAATTAAACAATGTGCGTAAATGTATCCACTATAAAAGAAATGTATTTACTATGATGGTGCCAGGGATAGATACAGTTAAAATATATTGTTCTGTGCCGTAAGCAGTAGTCATCCTTTAGCTGAAATACTTGTAATTTTGTTTATAGAAACGTTTAAGTGTTAACTTAATAAAATGTAGATTTGGAAATATACAATTAGCTGACGGTGCTGCCTCCTCTGTTTTTCTTTACTCAATTCTAGAAGTGGAGATCGATTTATTGAAGAAAAGACCTTATTATTGGCTGTTCGATCGTTTGTTTTCTTTTCCCAATTGAGTGCCTGGTTGAGTGTATCTCATGGTGCTGTCCCACGTAACATTCTGTACAGGTACGTTGGTTTTGTATTCAAAAGTATTTCGTATGTTGCCTGCTTTTTTGTTATTCTGTTGCTTTGCTTTTTATATTTAGCGACCTGTGAGTTGAAAGCAATAAACTATTCATATGCACCTGAGGTAGTATAATCAAATACATAATCAAATTCTAAATAGAGCTGCACACTTGCAGGAGATGGGTGCAAAGGAGTTGCTAAAATGTCCATGGCATTGGAGTTTTTTTGTTTAGCTTACCAGTCTTTTCTATTATTCTCTTAGATATAGTACATTCCAAAGATCGCAAAAATGTAAAGTTTTGATTTAATTGATGATAAAGCAATGAACTTTTCTTAATTCTCAATTGTGCTCAACTTCCTACTTCTAGTTAATAAAAATGATTGTGGAAAATAAATAGTCCCATATTCTAAAGAGTCATCTCGTCCTGGATGTCATTTGTTTGAAACTTGCTTTGCAATTCAAAAAGTTATTTTTCTAGGATTACCAGAAACGTTCCTGCTGGGGTTTGGCCCAACAAAATGTTTCTTGCTACAACAATTTAACCTGAGCCACTCACTGGCAATCGCTCAGGGCCACATTCCAGTCAATCGTTTTTCACCCACATGCCACTGTAGATAAAGGTCCATGGTAGGCGAATCCGTGCCGAACCACAAGCAACCCCAGAGTGGTTTTGCCCTACTTCGGGCTTTTTGGTATTGTATAGCTTAAGTCCTAAGGCATCATGATCACGTAACCCATGTCTGGGCATACTAGTCGCATTAGGGCACAAACATGTCTGTACCGAAGTACCAGGCAAAACCTCCTCCAGAAACAACCACAAGCAATCCCAGACTGGTTTAGCCATAGCTGGAGTCCTATGGCACAGTGAGCATGAGACCCACGTCTAGGCATACATATCGCACTCAGAGCATCAAATGCAACAACAAGGCGATGCATGAAATGCTTAAATTAATCTCAGACAGAGGCAGTTGCTCGGGCTGCTGTCTAGTCCATCGTTTAACACCCACTATGCCACTGTAGACAAAGTCCTGCTTCCTTTCACCTTTTGCATGTTTGAGGTGATGCTCTAAATATTATTAACAAAAAAGGGGCAATCCTAAACTCTCAACCAAGTAACCAAGGATTTTAAAACCACACAGCCCAATTAGTCACCTCAGTATATACCAGCAAATCAGTTCTGTATAAACTATTGCCCACCTCTAAGGTCTGCTGCTTGTGGACCACATAATATACTAGACCATACACAATGGAAAGAGAGGCAACAGGTATAAATAATCCTGTATAATGAGGAAAATTCTTGAGTCTTCAGTGACCAAAAATTCTTCTTTAATATTTTCAGTCCATTACATGTGCATCCAATGCGTTTCTTCCTAAGCAGGGCTTCATCAGGGCACTGGCAATATCACACGGCAATTTCCAGGATTGTTTAAGGCGTTATCCAAAGTGAAACACACACACCTGAAGTTGTAGTCTACTTTTGATCAGTCGATCATTCGCGTCCTTCGTAAGGATCAGGCCTATAAAATAACGAGGATAGCGTATCCAAGAGTATGGTCCATCAATAGAAAATTCCAGTGCATACTTAATTGGGCATCATGAACGTTCTCATTGACCTGAGCCTTGTGCGCCTCTCCTCTCCTTACACCAACAGCTGATCTGGAACGCCGTCGATCGATGGGTTCTCTGTTGCAGTAAACTAACTAAGTAAATTTTGTCGTCTCAATACTATAATTGTACGGGACCCGCTGTTTTATTTTGTGCAACATGATGTTATACCAAGATACAGCATGTACAACTACACTACTACCCAGCATAGCATACTAAATAAGTAACATCAGAAACATATATGACAATTATGCCTGGGCAAAGCACTACGCTACGCTTGTGTAGTTTGCGAAGTTTGCGCAACTTTGCCCTACGCGAGCTGCACGTAGCATAGTGCGAACATGCGTAGCGTAGCGGTCATTTTTTGCTTGGTCGTGGTTCTCAACTTCAAGTTGGCGACCGCGAGCAAGACAAATGACATACTGGTGAGACTTTCTCCTCGTTCGCGGTCAGCAACATCAAGTTGCCGATCGCGAGCGTGGAAAATAAACCGCCCTGCGAGATTCTCAACGCGGGGAGGTCTATTTTCTCATTGCGACTGGTCGCGTATGCTCGCGACCGCTCGCGATAAGAAACTACCAGTCCGCGTTCAGAAAGCTGCCGCTCGAGGAAAAATCTCCTCAAGCGGCAGAAAACTACAGCTCGCACTGTGCAAGATGCCGATTTCAATGATTGCACAGTGCCGGATGCTTGTTCGCACTGTGCAATCATTGAAAACGGCATCATCGCACAGTGCGAACATGCAACTACGCAGTTCACGTAGTTCTACGCATAGCTCGCTTAGTGCGAAGTGCACTTCGCGTAGCTTCGCGAAGCGCTACGTCGCAAACTACGCCCAGCCCTAGTGACAATATGTTCACCAACTGTAAATGAATCGTTGACATTTTCAAAAAGTCCATAGAACACTTCATCCTTGTTCCAGTTTTAGATCATGTGTCTACTTCTTTCCTTCTAATGTGGTCTAACTTATGGGTAGCAAAGCCAGCCTGCTAAGAGGTATATCTGTACTCCATCTAATGGTGCTGTATTCTCTAGCACACTTTTCTTAATTATTTTTAAATAATGCCCATGTTTCTGTATACTTGTAGGTCGACACCTTTTAGCCTTTAGTTATTGGCCTCTTCAGGACAACAAGGTAACTTGTGCATCTATTCAATTTGTACTCTGGGTAAATGCGGATCACCTTGCCTGTGTCCTATCACCATTGTTGGTCCAACGTATTCAGTGGACAACAACATCAACTGTAGCGCGTGGATGGAATCTAATCCATGGAAACACAGACCGCTGTAACACGGGCAGCGAGTCAGGAACTCAAAATAAAATTGGAATATCCTACCACCCACATGATCACGGACAGCGTGGCAACTTTTTGATCCAGCTAGACAAACACAGACTTCACAGAGATGCGGGTTAGTTCCTGCGGTCCTTGTTTCTATTGATTAGATTCCACCCATGCTCTAGAGTTGATGGCATTGCCCAATCAATGAGCTGTACTGATCCTAGCGGTTGCACACATGCAGGGCGATCAACGTTCAACATGAGTACAAATTGAATCGATGCACGAGTTACCTTGCTGTTGTGACGAAGACGCCAGTACCTAGAGGATGAAAAGTGTTGACATCCAAGGATAGGAGCACAGCCAAATTGTGAAAAAGTAATTATGGACCGTGTGCTAGAGGGTGCAGCACCATTACGTGGGGTCAGATACACCTCTCGGCAGTTTGGCTATGCTTCCCATAGGTTGAATCACATTAGAAGGAAAGAACTGGACATCTGATCTAAAATTGTAACAACAAGGAGGATTAGTATTCTGTGGACTTTTTGAAAATATTTTGTCAATGATTCATTAAATGTTGGTGAATGTATTGATTCCATTTTTAGGTATGTCTCGGGTCCATCTTAGGTAATGGTGGTCGCCATCTTCTCAATTTTAGGGAAAGCGAGTCACCATTTTCCTCAGTTTATGTAAAATTATTGTCATGTCTGCCATTGATGCAGATGTCGTCTGACCTTATCTTTCTAAGAACTGTGAAAGTGTCAAAACATTCGGGTAATTACATAAATATAAAACCTCAAGCAACATCAGTCTGGGGCAAGTGTCTACTTATGTCACGGTTAAATAAGAATAAATACAAACATATAACCAAAATAGTGTTGTCTTAATTTATGTTCTTTCACCTTATATGTTAAAAATAAAACATCTGGGATGCACAACTTGATACACATAATCTGCCAGACATTCCTAAATTTATGTCTCAAATACCAGTCTCTGATAGGATTTAGTATATTAGGGCTGCCACTTGACCAGTTGTCAGGAGTGGTGCTTCGCCCAGATTATTGCACAAAATTCTGCTAGAGATGGTCTCACCTACTGGCAGCGCATTTAGAAGAAGCTACATCTCACCTTCTACTGATAAAATCAAGTACCAGAAGAAGGCTGCTACACAAGCTTGTCTTTGCCCTTTGTAGGGAACATTGCCTTCTCGCCTCTGCCTTTAACGACATCTCTTGCTGCCAACAAGGTATGCAGTGTGTCTCTTCTCCCTAAGTAACTCTTGACGTCAAGTTGCTGTACTTTTCATGTTCTGTTAGTGTAGTGCATAGAAGTATGTGCATAGAAGTAGGTTGTACGGTTTTATGACATTTTAACTGTTATAAATGTTCATTTTATTCTTGTTGTTCACAATGTGCTTTCTTGCTGTCTTTGATATCCTGTTTAGATATTTTAGATGGGCTGAGAGACTCATTTGCACTGTTGTGATGAATGCTTTAGTTAAGAGTCTATTCTTCTTAGTATCCTCTTCTCTTCTGTTCTATTCTATTCTTTGGAAATTATATAGTGCGTGGCTACCCAACGGGCCTTCCAGCGCTGGTAATAAACCTCCACTAGCAGTACTTCTTGCATGCCTCTAAATGAGAAAAGGTAAGTTTTCAGCTGTTTTCTGAAGCTGATTTCTAATTTGTCCGGTCTGATGTGGGTTGGCAGCACATTCCAGAGCTTAGGTGGCAGATATGCACAGGAACTTCATCCGAAACTTGTTCTCTTGATCCTAGGTACCAGTAGAAGATTACGGCCTTCAGAGCATAATGATCTTCTCAACGTATAAGGAGACACCATGCGTTGAATAAGCTGGGTACCTTTTTTGTTAATAGCACAGGACCCGACAAAGATTTAAACGGGATTCTCTTATGTTTTGCTAGCCAATGCCAGGCTGCTAAGGCTGAGGCTGCTAACATATGCTTGGGGATTTGCTATTGCATCCGTGTTGCAGCATTCTGGGTTGCCTGCAGTTGGTTTGTAACATATTTCGGACTCCCTAGGTAGAGAAACCTTCCATAATCCAGACACGAGTTGATTAGTCCTTGCACAACCACTCTTCAGAGTGGGGCCATGAGCCAACTAAACAGTTTTGTCAGGGTGCGAAGTAGTCCAAAACAGCAAGATGGGTAGCCTGTTATCTGTCCATAATCCCAGGCTTTGGGGAGGGTGAGGGAAATGCACCAGAACAATCAGGCCAGTTAAGTTCCAACCACCAGGAGGGGTTGTTTTCTGCGACTAAAACCTCAGTTTTATTCAAAAAGCTGGCAGACACCCAGTTTGTAACTTGTTTATGGCAAGAGCTTAACTGATTGGAGGTTTTGTTAATTTCTGCGTTGAGTGAAATGATGATGTGTGTCATCTGCTTAGGAAATTAGAGCAAGCCCATGAGCTTGCACTATTGCAGCCAGTGGGCGTACTTAGAGATTGAAGAGAGTGGAACTTAAGGAAGATCCTGTGATACTCTACATTTCAGTGCATATGTTGTGGAGATTGGTGGATCCTCCTGTACCCAATAGGTTCCTTTGATCCAGAAGGTCAAAGGAAGGAGGGAAGGGGGCCTCGCCCCAGACATGCTCTGGAGAACGTGGATTCACTTTGCATCAGGCGCTGACCACTTCATTGGCCCTTGACCACTGCACTTTGTCTTACACTCAACTCTCTAGATCTGACCTTATTATCGCCGGCCCCACCTTTGAACCTATTTTTGCTACTGGGCACATTGACTTTGGATATACGAGTCATCCTCCTATTCGATCCTGTTCCCGATTACTATCTTCCTTAGACTTTTGGCTCGGTTTGCGAGCCAGGCCTTAACGGAGCCGTTGACCCCACTGTATATTGGATACATAGATATATTTGTTGTTCCTTTTCCCCGACCGGCACGGCATATTGTTTGGCTCACGTATCCCTCTGTGCCCTGATGAAGGTGATGGCTAGACCTTAGCCCACACAGAAACGCACGTCGGGACTGCGCTAGACAGAAACCACACAGTGGTATAAATGTAAAACCATTCAAATACCAAGTGTATAAAGTATGTTACTCTATTCATCATCTCATGCAATCAAAGCACTGTTGAATAACTTTGTCTAAAACCAGTTTGTGAACTTATGCTGTCGTCTGAAATGTGTTTCTAGTTAATGCTACGTATTCTCATCATACCACTGTATTTTTGATGTACTGGTATTAATCTTCTGCATACCACTGTAGTTTTGATGTTCTGGTTTCTGTCCTAATTTTTTTCTTCTTATTTGTGCGTTAGCGTTGGTTAGAGAGTAGTATGAATGGTATGTTTATTTGAATGACTGTATAGATGGTTGAATGCAGTAAGTGTGATTTGGTGCTTGTGCCGTCATTATTAAGGGTGGGTGTAGTCCGCGAAGTAGCGTTACGCAAAGTGCACTTCGCACTACGCGAACTGCGCATAGCACTACGCGAATTGCATAGTAGCATGTTCGCACTAGGCCAGATGTCATTTCCAATGATTGCACATTGCGGACAAGCATATGGCACTGTGCAATCTTTAAAAATGGCATCTTGCACAGTGCGAGCTGTAGTTTTCTGCCGCTCAAGTAGATTTTTACTCGAGCTGAAGCTTTCTCAACGCGGACTGGTAGTTTCTCATCGCGAGCATGCGTGACCACTTGCAATGAGAAACGTGACCTCCCCACTTTGAGGTTTATTTTCCATGCTCGCAATTGGCAACTTGATGTTGCTGATCGCGAACAAGGAAAAAGTCTCGCGAGGATGTCATTTTGCTTGCTCGCGGTCGCCAACTTGACGTTGACGACCACGAGCAAGCAAAAAATGACCGCTGCGCTACGCATGTATGCACTGTGCTACATGCAGTTCGCGTAGTGCGAAGTTGCGCAAACTACGCGAGCACAGCGTAGTGCTTTACCCAGGGTTAGTCATTATTCTTTGGTTTGTGGAAATCTCATTCTCACTTGTTCCTGTGGGGACTTGTAAAACATCTTATCTCATTGTTTTGATTTTATTTATATTGCTCTGAATTATTGTATACTTACCTCATACTATTATATATTAAAAAAATACAAAGTATTGGTTATTGAAATTTTTATATGTGAAATAAATTTAATATTTATTTTTACTATCCTCTCTGGTTTACCCTCCATTTTTCCTATTTTTCGTCTGACTCATTTTTCTTTTGCTTCCTGGACTATCTAACTTCTGATCTACTCGAGACACTTAGCTCTCACATATATCTTTAGGCAGGTGACTCTCCTTCCCCACTGGGGAAGTTGCCTTTATTTAGCATATTGCAGCACTCCTCTGAAGGGGTGGGACCGATTTGATAGCTGGCTTCAAAAGGTTATTTACCAGTTTGAATAGCTCTTTTGAGGAATTATCGGCATTTTCTATTTTGGCGCTGAAGTAAGGAACTCTTGCTTCCCTGATCGCATATTGGAGCTTTTTTATGGATTTCTTGTATAATTCCTTACTGGGCCCATCATATGCTTTTCTTCATTCTCTTTGTAGTTTTTTTGCTTCCTTTTTTAGTTCAAGGAGATTTGCAGAGAACCACAGAGCACATCCAGCCGGACGATTTGGTCCTCGGGGTTTCAAGGGGGCCCGGGTGTCGAGAGCCTCTGAGCCAGTTCTCGAACCGGTTATACCTCTCACCGATTTCCCCTTCCATACTCGGGATGGAATTGACTAGGGAGCTTTCCCAGCTTGTGGTCTCTAGTTTCAACCAGCATGGCCTTAAGTTCGTGGGATTGATCGGTTTAGCTTTGTGCATAAATGTGGCCAGGGAAAAGGGGACTAAGTGGTTGTCTGACCAGTATATTGGAAAAAGAGTATCCGTTGTGAGCTTATTGATATTAGATAAGATAGATTAGACTTCTGCACGCTGAATTCAGCTATTAGTTCTGGGAGCGCTTTGCTGAATTCTGAGGCGGGACCTAGAGGACGATATATCAGTATCCCGGTGAAGGTGTCTGTGAGCTCGAGTGAGTAGAGCTGGCATTCGCTATTGGGGGGGCATTAATAGAAATGAATTATCCTTTGTGTGTCTTTAAAGATTATGGCTACCCCACCACCCCTTCTATCTTCTCAGTCGTACCTTGGAATAGAATAGCCTTGCGGAAGAGCAGTGGCCACATCTGGCATGGAGTCATTTTGCAGCTATGTCTCTCCGATGAAGACTACTTTTGGTTGTTTGTCATCTATTAGAATGGGCAATTCTGCATTGTGTATTGGCAGGGACCGGCAGTTCAGCAGCATTTCCCACTTGTGATTGTCCTTAATTGAGTTGTGTTGTTGTTGGTTGCACGAATTCTACGTGTAGTTTCCAGTGGTTTCAAACACAATGAATACCAGCAGGTGTTTGAGTGCTAACGGCTTTCTTGTTGGAAGATTGCCCGCGTGGAGCTGGGCTCAAGAGTAGGTGATCCGAGTTGGTGGCGAAGGGGAAGGGGCTCTGCTCCCGCCAGCTGGAGATGGGCGCAGACTGACTTGCCTTATGGCCCGCCAGTGGCGCATCCATGCCCCAAACTTCATTAAGTACCATCCCGGACTGGAAGGATTTGATCAACTAGAGCGCTGAACTAAAATGGCAGCTCTAGTAATGGAAATGGCCTTGAATATAGCCAATAAAGTTGTAGGCAAATTTTAAGTAGTGGCCCTCACTCCAAATCCTATGAATCTGTTTTTGGCAATCTCTTTTAAAACTGGTGTAAAGTATAATCAAGTGCAGCTGTGCTTGATAATGCGGCGCAATGTGAACTAGAATAAAAATGGCCTTGGCCTGCCCTGAACAATGTAAACTTTCAACTTGGATCGCTTTTCCCCCAGTAAAGTGCTATTTGTGCAAGAAATGTGGTGCAGTGCCGAGCAAGCACTGAGCTTCAGTGTACAGTGTGTGTGATATTGTAAATAAAGAAGTTGGTGTCTGTTACCATGGAGCTCTTGATCTTATTACAGGAATTGCTAGTAACCCGAAAGCAGTAACTTCTGTGCTCATGATGGAATGGTTCCGTCATGAGCACTTGTGCTCATGACGTAACCATTCTGTCATGAGCACACTTGCCAAAAATCCCTCTGCTGTAAACAGCAGAGGGATTTCCTATTTTTCTTTTTTGCCTTGGGAGGTGGGGGCAGCTTTCCCAACCTTCCAAGGCATGTTTTTTGTTTTCCTTACAATGACTATCGTGCGCATGTTGCCCAATGTTTTTCTACCCAGAATCCCTTGCAAACCTCAATCTTTCTAAAAAATAAACATTTTCCCCTGCATTTCTGTGATGGAAAGTTCTGGAATGTGTTTGGGTCCACAAACTTCCACCCATCCTGCATTCTCTAAAGTCTCCTGATAAAAATAGTATCTCAGTTGTGTGGGTGGGCAAAGTGCCTGTGGCAGGTAAGGGCCCAGAACTTGGTGTGGAGACATCAAAATTACCTATCAAAAAAAGACCTGGTTTTGCAAAGGGGCTCGCCTGGGTTTTTGGCCCCGCGCTCAGCAGCCATCTAGGGAAACCTACCAAACACAGATATCTCTGAAAACTAGACACCTTGGGGAGTTCAGTGAGGTATAGCTTGCGTGGATCCCCCAACGTTTCCATAACCAGAATTTCCAGCAAACTTCAAATTTTGCTGAAAAATATATGTTAAATAATATTCTCAAATTTCATGTCATTTGGGATGTCATCAGTGATGTCACTGACCATGACATGAATGATGTAATATGTGACATCATCAGCAGTGCATTGCGGGCACGCGAGTTATAGTTAGCAGAACTAACTATAACGGAGGAATTTCTATGGTTTTGTACAAGTGAAATGTCCAGCTAACTAGAACACCCCTGAAACCTAGGGTTTTTTTTTCAGTGAATTTCAAAGGTTTTTTAAATGCTAATTTCTAACTATAACGTCCCTGAAACCTGTGGCTTTTTTCAGTGAATTTCAAAGGTTTTTTAAATGGTAATTTTTAAGTATAATAGTAGTTATACCTATTTTTTTGTACTGAATTTCTACAGTTTTTTAACTGTTTATTTATAAATATTTTATTTATTAAACGGTACATATTTTTCAGAAAATTGCAAAAAAAAAGATTTTTTATTTTAAACTGAAATATTGTTGAATTATTTTTTTATTTTTTTTATTTTTTTATTTTAATATATATTATTTTCATTAAAAAAAAGTTTTTCTCAACATTTTTTGGGAGTCACGCACCTAAAGCGTACCTACTCTGGCAGGTGCACATATTCTAGCCGCCATTTTGGAAAAGTCGTGAAGGATCCGCGTAAGGTGTGCGACGGGTGCATGTTTTTCAGTTATGTCATATATGTATAATCTTACGTGGTGTGCGCGACTGGTCTGCAACTCCTGCTCCTTCGTATTCGCGACACATGCGCATTACGGCACGCGTTGCTTCACGGTGGCGGGCCCCACATGACGCCATAAACGTGCTTGGGTGCGCGACTCGCGCAAAATCTGTTATATTGTAAAATGATATCTGTCTTTAATGTACATATTAGGGCAAGAGATTATCTAATGTATTCAAAAAAATCTTATATTTCTACTTGAAATAAAGTTATATTATTTTTAAATATATTTTCGCAGAGTCGCGTCGGGTGCGTTTTTCGTGCACGCTGGGTGCGCAAATCCCATGTGACCTAAAAAAAAAAAGGATTTGATTGGTGTATAACATGTTACAACGAGGGTAACTCGAAGCAAAAGAGTAGGGAGATGGTAACAAATGAGGACAACTTAACAGTTGTAAATTTGACATCAAGAACACTAACACCCGTGAATGAGTCCACTCTAAAGTTAGGCCTAACTTTCTGTCCCAATGAAAGAATGGAATTTACTCAAACAAGAATCGACCTGTTTAAATTCGTGCGTAACTTGAATTGCACACATTTTTTAAACTTAAACCATCTATTAAGGAATGCGGACAGTTGAAAATTAAAGACACTGATATTTTAGCAACAGATGACCTTCCTACATTAGAGATTTTAGAGGATCTTCGTTCTGAGGAAGAGAGTCTGAGATAACAGCGAAACTTTGACGCAAAGAACAAGACAGGTGGGTGTGGAACAAGAAGCCCCATCTACGATTTTCAAACCTACGTCTCAGTTCATATCACAAATGCCTTATGACACCATTGATGCATTTTCAGATGCAGTAATGACAGATCTGGTGAAATTACGAATGAAGCGAACAAACAGAAAATCACTTGATAAATCCAAACAGAATATGACTAAGGAGCAAAGATTAATATTACAACATTTTGAAAAGGACAAGGACATTATCTGCAAGCCTGCAGATAAAGGAGGCAATATCATTCTGATGTCAGGGGTACAATATTGCGGGGAGGTACTGAGACAACTAAATGATGCCCATCACTACGAAAAAAACAATAGACAATACAATGCAAGCATTACACAATACCATGCTCTCATAAACAAATGGCATTCGAAATCAATGTTGGACTCAGACGAATACTTCTTCTTAAAAAAACAACAATCCTATAATACCAACATTTTACCAACTGCCTAAAATACATAAAGATTAAAGAAATCCACCTGGGAGACCTATCGTGTCTTCGATAGGCAGTCTGACAGAGAATGTATCCGTCTACATCGATCATTTTCTTTTCCAAATGGTTGTACAGTTAAGGTCTTCTATAAAGGACACCAAAGATTTCATGATCAAGATCCAGGAATTGAAATGGGAACCTACTTACCTACTCCTCACACTAGACATCGCAAGTCTTTATACATGTATTAACCAAGAACAAGGACTAATGGCTATGAGACACTTTTTAGACAAAAGATCTATGAAGTTCGCGGAACATAATAACATGTTAATCGAATTTACTGAATTTTGTCTATTGAACAATAATTTTCTATTCGAAGAAGAACTGTACAGACACATTTCTGGAACTGCCATGGGTACCTGCTTCGCCCCCAGCTATGCGAACTTGATCGTAGGCTGGTGGGAGGAGCAGGTGTCCCGGGCACCAGAAAACTCAGGATGGGTCGACAACATTGTAGTCTGATACAGATATATTGACGACCTCTTGTTTGTATGGAGGAGGTAGCCAATTTCGGCAGAGGATTTCATCAAACACTTGAACAAAATTGACAAAAATCTTAGGTTCACTTCAGACATAAGTGCAGTGTCAGTAAATTATTTGGATCTTAGGGTGTTCGAGAAAGATGGAAAACTAGAGACCAAATTATTTAGAAAAAAGACAGCCGGCAATTCCATTTTACACGCCGAGAACAATCCCCTCTCTAAACTAGTCAAGAGCATACCGTATGGGGAGCTCCTTAGACTAAAAAGAAACTGTTCTAGGGACTTCATAGCAGCAGCACAAGTTAGTGTAGCAAGATTTACAGTTAGAGGCTGTAGTAGGGAGGTACTAGATATCACCATGGAAAAGATAAAGAGGATTCCCAGAGAGGAACTCCTAAAAGAGAGAGACAAGAAGGTAAATACAGAAGAAAAGGACAGAGGGAAGTTCAGACTGATTACTATGTATTCAGATGGCGCCATCTCCCTAAGAAATATACTCAAAAGGAGCTGACACGTTCTGAAAACCGACTTCATCATCGGGAAAGATGTTTCACAGGCCCCCTTGATCACTTTTAAAAAAGCAAGATCAATGTGGGACAGGCTAGTACACAGCCACTTACAAAAAATCCCAGAAAGAACAGGAAGGATCAGGGAGATGCAGGGTTTTTACCCCTGCGGTAAATGCAAGGCAGGTGCAAAAAGAAAGAAAATCCCATCGTTTGAGATACCAGGTTTAAAACAAAAGAAGATTAATAAAGATTTTAATTACCCAGTGGCCAGACACTTCGCTATAAAACACAAAAGCAACAGGGACCTGTTGCAATATTTTGCTCTAGATCATGTACCAGTTAACCCAAGGGGTGGGGACCAGGTGCAGAAGCTGCGGAGACTGGAGTCTCGTTATATAATTGATCTAGGGAAAAAAACACCCAATGGATTAAATAAAAGCGAGGAACTGTCAGTACATCTGGGTAAATAAGCAGAAGAGGATATAAAATCTGATATATTTGATCTGTTCCAGAGTTTTAACATTTAGAAGTGAGTGAGATATGCCAATACATGTCGAGGTATTAGAAATTGGATACAGTGACCAATGCCGATCCACGGCTATAATAACGCATTTTGTTTGGGGAGGTCTTGCAAGACTTTGAGTACCGCAAATGTTGTATTCTGATGTGGTTTACTTTTATGAGGTCATGTATAATAATGAAATATTAGAATGCAGAATTTATAGCCTCTTATCTGACCAAAACACGGGCAAAAACGTATGTTGGAAAATATGTCGAAATATGTTTTAAATAACGCGGAATAATCCAGGCAAACTCAGAATATATCTGACATGAGCTAATGAATGAAATTTAATGAATAAAATAACATTTGTAAAGTATTTGACTATTCAAAGATGGCGGAAAGTCACTGTAACTTAATAAGTCTCTTGTCTATGTTTATGAACATTGATGTCGCACACTTTAAAATGGCCGTACACAGTGTCGATGGTAGACACTGAAGAAGGAATTCCGAAACGCATTTGTCTGCTTGTTGTGATAATAAAACAACATCTGAGAACTCTCTCCGTGAGTGCTTCAACTCTTTGTGGAAAATAAAGGGAGTAGGAGCGACTATAACATTTCCGACTGTAACTATTGAAGGACTTCCCCCCCCCCCCCCCCCCCCATTTTAGTCCTCCTGTTCAGAGCAATTGATGAGAGACATCTCTTCTCCATCAAGAGCTTGTTTTGCATTTTTTTTTTTTTTTTTCTAATATTGTATTGGAACAATGGCCAGTTCACAATCTCCTCATCATTCTTTGGATGAAGATAGCTTGGAAGAAGATCCACCCAAGCAGAGGCCTGAGTCAGTGGTCTGGAATTTTTTTTCCTTTCCTGCTGGACAAAAAAAGGTCATTGCAACGAAAGTCACATTCTCGCTGTTTGACAAGGTCCTGTCGCGAGGCAGTGAAAAAAAATACTCCTGCGGAACTGCGAACATGTACAAACATCGCCGGACCATCCACCCACGCAATCTGGCACAAGACGAGAGGAGATGAGAAGTGCAGCATGAAATCCACCACCAGGCATTGCTAGCACCTGCCTAGCGTCCACATCAACAGCTCCGATGGACATTCATCCAGAATTTCCAATTCTCCAGCAGCACTGCACTAAGTGTAAAGCCCACAAGGTGATGGACGGAATGGTGCACATTGGCAAAACATTCACCTCCAGTCACAGATCTGGGTTTAATCCATCATTCTTTTGCTCACCACACCACCCCAGTTCAGACATGGCCATATGCAAATCAGTCTTGACCCTGTGCCTCATGGGAACAGTCCAGCCCGAACTGCCAAGCCATGTCTTCCCTGGACCGGAATTAAGCCCAAAACCGGTCCTAGTATGCTTGTTCCCAGTCCAGGGAGTATCGGGCCTGGTAGTTCGGGCTGGACTGTTCCCATTGGGCGCAGGGTGAAGAATGATTTACATATGAATGGGTCCAAACTGGAATGGCATGGTGCGCAAAAAACAATGGATTTAGGCCTAGCTCTCTGTACTCGGGTGAATGTATGACATTGTTCTGCATTCTGTCCATCGATTGTTCTTTTTGTAATTGTTCTAAGTGCAAAACCGTCATCTGCTACGGTGAACAATCCGTGAATGCTGTTTGCTCAGCACAGGGCAACCATAAATGTTAATTAAAAAAAGTGCTTATCAGACCTACCTTATCTGGTAAAAAAAAGAACTATAATTGCATGGTAATGTGTGAAAGTTTGGTTGAATATGGGAAACAGCCACTACAACGCGTCGATTTCCACGCTGTACTTAACCACGCATGCTTTACAACGCATGCGTGGTTACCACATTTAGCCTTTACCACGCATTTCTTTACTACGAAATACGTAGTAAAGGAATGTGTGGTAAAGGTAGAATTAAAAGGGGGAGGGGGCTTGGGGAGGAGTCCCCCCCCCCCCCCCCCCCAACAGAGTGAGTTTAAAAAAAGAAATAAGACTTACCATAAAGACGATGATTTGTGCCTTTCGTCCTTCCTGAAATGAGCCAGCCTCCCTAATGACGTAATAACGTACGTGCGTCTACGTACTGCCTTTACAAAAAATAGAAAAGGGACTACATAACATTGAAGGAGAAATCCGTGTATGAAAAACTGTGAGTAATTATTTTAAATGACACTAACTTTAAATGATTTTAGGGAACATATAAGGAATTGGGGCAGGGATAGAGAAAAGCATTTACAATGAAAATGCCATTATCATGCATAGTAATACAACGAAAATCGTTGTATAACTATGCGTGGTAAAGGCATTTTCGTTGTACAGCATATTCGTGGTAGTGGCATTCGCGTTGTAACGCATGCGTGGAAAAGGCATGCGTTACAACGGATTGCGTAGTAACATCATACAACTGTTGAATATATGTGTAGAGCATGATTGACTAAAAGAATGCATTAGTAGTGTATGGTGAATTTATAGGGGCAGGTCTATGATGATGATGATGATGTGCTGCAGCGTGACACTGCAAGCCCTTTAGCTGCACCGCACTGCGGCACTTCCGAAGCACAGGGATATGACATATTTACACAAATATGTTGCAACTCTGTGCTTCCCTCTGCACTGGCGCACTAACTGAGCCATGTGCTTATGCAGGTACCCTTGCACCATGGTGCAAGGATGTCTGTGTTGTGGGAAGATATTTCCCACAACTGATTAAAGAAGTGCATGGGTCAGACTGGACGATTCCTAGAATGCATGGGTACTAACTGGGTATTTAGAAGAGTGTATCAATAGTATGTAGCTAGTTAAAGGTCTGCATGGATAGTGCACACAATATTGTAGCTGTACTTGTGTTGGCACTTCCATAAGTTCGTGACTAGTAACTAGAATAATTACATTACTGCAAACAGAGTGTATAGTGAATTTATAAGTGCTTAGGTATTGGCGGAGTGATGGGATAAGTAAATAGTGTTGGATGACTAATTTGAAAAGTGCATGGGACTGACAGGAAGATTTCTACACTGCATGGGTACTAACTGTATTTAAAAGAGTGTATGAATAGTATGTAGCTGGTTAGAAGTCTGCATGCATAGTGCACAGCATATTGTAGCTGTACTAGTATTACTGGCTAGGCCATTCCTTAAGTACATGACTAGTAACTAGAATGATTACAGTGCTACAAACAGAGTTTATGCTGAATTTATAAGTGGTTATGCATTGGTAGATTCATAAGAAAAGTGATAGTCCTGGATGGGTGATTGGAGAAGTTCATGAGATTGACAGGAAGATTCCTAGGGTGCATAGATACTACTTGGGTATTTAGTGCAGTGTAGCAATAGTATATTTGTAGTTCGACTTCTACATACATTCTGCACAGAATATTGTAGGTATATTTGTCTTAGTAGCTGGGCCGTTCCATAAGTACATGCCTAATAAGTGGAATGATTACTGTGCTACAAACAGGGTGTCTGGTGAATTTATAAGTGGATAGATATTGTCAAAGTGATTATATAAGTACATAGTGCTGGATGGGTGATTAGAGAAGTACATGGACTGACAAGAGAATTTCTAGGTAGCATTTGTAGTACTTTTGTATTTTCTAGACTGCACCAATAGTATGCATGTGGTTGGAAGTCTGCATGCATAGTGTGTAGAATGTTGTATGTATACTTCTCTTAGTAGCTAGAACATTCCATAAGTACATCTCTAGTAATTGGAAAGATTGCAGTGCTGCAAACAGACTGCAAGGTGATTTTATAAGTGCTTAGGTATTGGTGGAGCAATAGGATAAGTAGATAGTGGTGGATGGGTGATTGGAAAAGTACATGGGAAAGGCAGGAGGATTACTAGGCTGCATGGGTAGTAACTAAGTAAGTAGCTGATTAGAGGTTTAAAAAGATACTGCACAGCTGAATGTAGTAGTACATGGATAGTGTTTGGATTACTTAATCAAAATATTCTAAACATTGTTTGCAGTTGTTTTTTATAATCTAAATTTTAAAAAATGTTGAACTTTAGATTTATGATCTGTAAAAGAGAAGAAAAAATACAGTTATAATGTATAATATTAATTTGATAAACACAGCCTAATTTAAGCATAATATAAAATATTTATTTTGCCTTTTTGCTGTTATCAGATTATATTTAATTTCACTATAAATAGCGATTTCAATGTTACTCATCACATAACAGCGAGCAAAAAAAAACAATCGAGATTGTTTCAAAAAACCCAAATCTGTCAAAAATATTTTCAATATAGTCAACTATCTCTGCACATTTCATAAAAACACCATCCTCAATAACATGCCATATCATACAAACCTCCCATATATAAAATGCTTCTTTCTAAGAGAATTTTGTCAATACAATACGAAAGAACAGAAACAATAATTCAATCAACAATTTTTTATAATTTTCATATTCTCTAATTGATGTCCTTTGAATTTTTGCTGTCAGAATGTTCCAGAAAAACTGTTTCATTGATGTAAATATCTTTCCTCTAGGCCAAATTATATTCCAGAAATCCTTCATACTGAAATTGTCCAAAGTAATTGTATTAATACGTATTAACATATTCCCAATAGGCCGAATTATGTTCTGAGAACTTTGGCTTTAAAAATAGTAGGTATGAATTTGGTAATTTGTTAGGCAAACAATATTTAAAAAATAAATCACTATCATTACCATATGTCCATCCTTTATTACATTTTAAATAGACAGTGTAATGTCCAGATGTTGTAGAAGGACCATCGTGGAAAATAATTGCTACTGCTACAAAAGTTATTCCAGATATTGATAGTTGACTTGCTACAACATTTTTAATTAAAGTTTCCAATTTCCTTCCATCAGCTGTACAACGTTGTATCATTAAAATTACATATTGTCCAAATGTTTCTATAAATAGTGTTGATAACATTTCTGATTTGGTAGAAGTAAATGTACAATTTTCACATTCATGTTTCCATTTATAACGAAGTCCAAACAGATTTTCAATTTGTATTCCTCCATCCTCCAATCCTGCAAGCATATACATTAGAAATTCCTGAGCATATTATTTGGACATTCTGTGTAAATTGCGTAGAACCAAAACATATATCCAGAATATTTCGAATATCAGAAACACTTTGAATTTTACTTTTATCAGTTCTCAATTTTTCATAAATACAATGCAACAAGGAACAAAATCTTTTTTCTCTGTTCTACTAAATTTGCTGTTGCAGATTTTCTAGAAAGAAAACATTTACCACTACATTAGCATTGCAGTTGATACCTGAACTATTTTCTAACTGATATCTAACAATCTCTTCAATAGTGTCCTTTTACTTTTTGCTTGCAATCTCAACATTATCTTGATTTTTTTTTTCTTCTCTTTAACTTCACTACCGATATTGTTTGTCATATCTTCTTTTTCGACCTACTACACACTTTTCATATATAGGATATTCACCTAAATTGGGAGCATACAATCTTCTTAATCGATCATACTCTCTTACACAATTTGCATCTGCACTAATCTTTCTCTCATCAAAATCAATCAAATGCAATCCAGATAAAGTTCTGACTCTGGACAAAACAACATATGCCATACCTTCTTTAAATACTGTTCTTCCAATGTTTACCAAAGCACTGTCTACACTTAAACCTTGAGATTCATGAATAGTCACCGCATACGCCAGAGAAAGTGGAAACTGTTTTCTACGAACATACAAATCTTTAACAAGCAAAAAACAAACCGGACAACGACCAATTTGTTTTACTTCTTCAATTTGATCAAATTTTATTTTCAAAAATTAAATTAATCTCTATTTTGATAATTAACAAAATCAACTTTACCCATGGCTCCATTTACTTGGGGCTAGATGTAGGTAAATACTATTTACCGATTCTAAATACCGAATTTTACCGATTCGGTATTTAAGAATAGGTAAATAGTATGTAGGTAATTTTTCAGTAGATTTTACCGAATCTGTAAAATTCGGTATTTACCGAATCGGTATTTTCCTTTCATTCCTATGGGCCTTGAGGCCCATAGGAATGAATGTGAATTACCGAATCGGTAAATACCGATTCAGTAAAATGGGGAACACATTCAAGGGTGTCACATTGACACCCTGTTGCACCCCTGAATAGTGCATGGGTGCACATGTGGCACACATACATGAGGGCATGTATATCTGCCATATCGCAGTGTTGGAAAAGCAAAAAATTGCTTTATCTAAGGTTTTTGTTATTTACTACCAATTTGTATTTGGTGGTAAATAACGAATCCTTAACTGAGAATGCACTCACTTGAGGGCCCTCTACATTACGGATTCAGTAATTTACCAAATCGGTATGTAAAGAATTTGGTAATTTACCGATTCCTCAAGTTACCGATTCTGTAAAGTACAGAATCCTACAAAAATGCCACCTACATCTCAAAAGCCAAATACCGGTCGGTAACGGACGAAATTCAGTAATTTCGGCCGTTACCGACCGGTATTGGGCGACTTATATCTGGCCCTAAATCTTTTTACACATCCAAATTACGCCGTAAAATTACCCAATAGTTTACACGTAGATATAAATTCTTTTCGAAACCAGCAGTTTTAGATATAGATTTTTCTAAAGAATCCAATTTTGTTTTTAATTTTTCCGTTAAAATAATAGTGATTCCTTCATGCTTTATTTTATCAGTGGCTTCCATATTTTTTATTTGTTCATTTTCCAGCTTTAAAAGTTCTTTATTGAATGTAGAACACTCGCGCAGAGTTGGCATTAAGCATATCAAAGATTTTTTTTCTGCAATTTTTTTGTATATTTTTTCAGGAACTATATTTTCATTTGGAAACAAGTTTGTAAGTAGTTGTCTTTGCAAAGCTTGTTTGCCATGTTCTGTCATTAATCCAATTCTTATATCTTGAAGAATAGTTCCATAATCAACATCATTTGCCAGTCGCATATTTTTAATGAGTTCTTTGTATTCAAAATAGGACCAAATGTTACCGTTTCCAACACTTCCCACAGACTTTCTGGTGTTTTCATGCACAAGCGTTTTAAATACTGGTTGGCCTTTTACGGCAGTGAGTTGCAGTAGATCACCAAAAACGATCACATGTTTTCCTCCGAATAAGACATCGTATTCTGTTTTTAGAATGTGCTGCATTCTTAAATGCACAAAGGCAAGCATTAAGTTTGAGACCATGCTCACCTCATCAATAATCAGAAGTTGTATTTTCTTTAGCACTCTTGAAACTTCATAACAAGCTTCTCCAGATAGCTTGTGATATTCCAATTTGTTTTCATGCTCTACAGGTAACATTAGTAAACTTTGTATTGTAATTCCTTTAATGTTGTGTGCTGCCAATCCAGTTGGAGCAGTTAAATGAAGACAAATTGTGAGTGTGTAGTTTTCTGTAGATAACTGGTTAAAACTTTAATTAAGAAACTTTTTCCTGTACCAGCTTGACATACATTTGGATAGGTTGAAATGATGTGCATGTGCATTCTTTCTTTTCATGAAGAAAATCATGCTCGATCTGTTGTCTCACTTGCTGATGAATTTCTTTCTGTTCAACATTTAGTTGTTCTTCCAAGTTTTCTAAGTCCATAATATCTTCTTGAACTTGATGCATTGCTGTTTCCACTTCACTCATGGCGATTGCTGCTTCATTTTCAAGAATTGGTTGTCCTAGTGGGTCTTGACTCGGTGGACCAGAACTTTGACTGTCTTGGGAACTGTCTCTAGCAATCTCAGCTGCAATAGTAGCTTCTTGATCAATTTCTTCATTCAACATTTTGAGATAATTTGCAAAAACTGCGCATTCAATGCTATCTTTACAAGCATTGAAAGAATCGTCATAGCACTGAAAATCTCCAAGTAATTCCAATTCTGTAAACCAAGGCTTGAAGAGTTGCTAAAGTGCTAAATAGTAAAATTTTCTTTTATCAGCAGTATCACAACACAGTTTTCTATGATTAATCAGATTTCCTTTACTTTGTTTCACCAAACATCCATCTCAACCAATCACTGCATATTTTCCTTCATTTGTTTTCAGTAGTATTTCTCTTAAAACTGTGATATTGCAGCACTTCATAGAGACATGTTTTCAAAATGAAGACTTCTAATTGGATAGTATGTATCCAACATGTTTGTTTTGACAATAGCTGTACTTTCCGGTTCATTTACAGCTAAATATTCGATTTCTTGTATATTTTTAAGTACTCTGTTTCGCGTTGCAGCAAGACCTAGACTCACCCAAATGATTCCTCTAGACTTTGAGTATAAACTTGCAGATGACAAGGGATCTGAGCATTCATACTCTCCAATCTCTCGATGGGATAACATCTTCAAACTGAAACTGTACAATTTCTTACTAAGACTCTTCTCGTGGGAAATTTCTTCCCACATTTCTTTCAACTTTGTCTTTTCTGGTTTTGTTATATAAAATGTCACATATCGAGCAACAGCAATGGAATTATCCGCAACATATTGGAAATCCATTTTAGTATTCCACATTGAGAGAATAACTGGATTATAATGATTGATATACTTTGATTCTTCAATTCTTCTCAAATTGTATGTATTTGTGGGAGATTTTCTAGTGATGGTATGTCTCACAGCTGACATAAAACGGTTTACTTTTCCTTTGGATATTACTGGATGTGGAAATCCAAAACGACATTTGGTATAAAACTTTTCCTTGGACTTGTACTTCCGTCGACAGTATTTGCCAAATCAATGCCTTTGTAATCGTAACACTTGTTGCCTTAAGGTGTTTTCTTCTGTTCTTTTTGGTATAGCACATGTAACATGATCTGTAATGAAAGATAAAACAGTTTCATCTGAATCAGTTCCAAGTTTGGGTGCTTCCTTGATCCATAACAGCATATGTATATGAGGAGCACCTCTAGCTTGATACTCCTTACTCCAAAAGAAATCAATAACTTCTCCAAAAGGAGAATTCTTTTTATTGCAGATAAGACATCACAGCTTCAAACCTATGATTTAAATACCTGCATGCATTTGCAGGATCCAAAGAGCACAATTCTCCAGGTGTCTTGGATTCAATATTTTTTATATTCGAATTTGCTTCTCGAAGAAATTCAAGTAAATCAACCCAAGCGTATTCAGCACAGCTTAGGGTAACAAACCATGTAGGAGTTCTTAAGTTCCTTAGCATGCATTTAAGTTCTCCATGATGACTATACCAATACTCATTAGTACCACGCTGACATGCCATCAAATTAATCAGTTGAGATTCGAAATGATCATCTCTCTGATGTACTTTCTCCATAAATTCCTTTTCAGAAACATTTTGAAGATGTACTCCTGTTTTTAATATGTGGTTGACTGCATATGAAAGTGCAGACAAGTCACTCTCAAACAAAAGGTGAAATATATATGGGATACATTGTCGAAATCATAGATCTTCTACATACAATCTTGTTGTTCGATATTCTGATGCAGGAATCTGCACTGATCATTCGTAATATCGGCCACCTTTTCTAGTTGGGAACATCTGTGGAAAACAACGAGCTTCCAAACTTTTTTCCCATACACTCATGGGAGTCCCCTTCGCTTTCTTCATTTGGAATAATTCAGTAGTATTCCCCATCACTTCTTTCGAATGAAGTGGATGTACACTATAAGGTTCATAAATTTCTTCACTTTTGGACATGTCCGCTTTTTCAATTTGACCAATTGATGTTTCAGTATCATCTCATACAAGAATTTCTTCTTCTTCCAAAAGCACATTTTTGTAGTAATCATTATTTTTTATAAGATATAATTTTTCCTTTTGCACTTTCCTGACATCCACTAATTCCTGCCAGATTTTCTTACTCTAAGGGCCTGATTCTGATGCAGTTAGGAAAGCATTCGCACCTAGGGCCTGATTCCGATGCGGTTAGAAAGGCCTCGTAATGGCATTTGCTCCTTCCAAATCGGATCTGGAACGGGTCTTCCCGACCCAGGGCCCAATTATGATGCAGTTAGAAACATATGCTCCCCTTGAAGTCAATGGGAGTCCAACCAAATCATATCTGGAAGCATCCGGATGCATCTTACTCTGTCGGTCGGACTCTCCCGATCCGAGTGGGTCGGAAACCATTTCCAAACCGATTCGGTCGGGAAGCTTTCCAACCCGCATCAGAATCAGGCCCTCTGTAGAAACACCATTAACTAGAATAACTAGTGGTTCACTTTCTACATTCTCTTCTCCAATAGTTTCAATATTTTCTTTAAATATAGAGGTAAATATACAACTCTTCCTTTTAATCCTCTCTGTAAATCTGTAGGAGGTAATTTACCTTTTTTAGGCTCCATTCGAACAATAGCTTGAAATGGGTGCACACATTGAATCAGAATAGACTCATATGAGTTTAAATCTATTAGTTCTGGAAGAATAGTTACCAACTCTAGATTATTATGGACAGCTCTAGCAGGCATTTTATTGTCGTCTAATTTGTTATAACAATATATACAAATACGCTGATCAGAACCAAAATCAAAGCAATCCTTCCACTTATTTTCTCTTTCACTTTTTGATTATAGATCAACAGTCCTAGTCTGATTTTTATAGTGAGTTCGTCGGCAACAAATACAAGAATAATTTAGCCTTTCACATGAAATCATGTTAAACTTTGTAATTTGTTCTTCAAACTTTTCTGTAGTAGTATGTTCTACATTTTCTTCAACATCTACTTCTAGTAATGTCTCACTTTGTGCACTCTCTTTTTCAGGACCAAAGAAACTCTATTTCATCACACACCTTTTTTACATCTGATACTGACCCACGCAAAAGAGCACTGTTCAAGTCATTTAACATTATTACTGGACTTTTGGCGTAATACAATCTTATGATTAACTTCCGCATTTGAGAATGATGTACTGCTAACATTCTAAAATGATGAAAAACACTTTGACATACTTTCCTAGAAAGACAAGCCAGAGAATGACCTTGCAAACCAGTGTTTGTTCTCACTTGCAACGATCTAGTCCTTGCAACATCTTAATCTTTTGTTTAACACTATTTTTACAATACTGTCGTGAAAAATTGTGTAAAATATCAATAGATTCCTGTCGTATACTAAAAATACTACTACAATCCCAAGTATACACTGGGGCTTTAGGGCGTCTCCCTAGAACTTCATCAGCTATTAGTTCTTCTACATTTCTAGGAACCATCTTCTCTTTCTCAATTGGGCAACCATGTCTAACCTCATAAGCTTGACCACTAGTATCAACTGCAAGCAATAATGTATTGGTTTGAAAATCACTCTCTTCAATAAAAAAGGCTCTGAACTTGAACTGTGTTTCCAGTTAGTTCTATTAATTACTCTTTTCTTCTTACTTTTGACCTTCATAAAATTTATTGGCTTATCTAGTGATCGAATTCTGTTTAAAACTAAAATGAATAATTTCATTTTTAATTCAAAAGCCTTCTCAACAATAGTTTACATTTCTTTCTTCTTTTTTATAAAATGCTGCTCTTCTTTTGTATTTCTTCACATCTTTCAACAAATTAAAGACAACTCTATTGTAAAACATCTTCTTTCTAATTTCTTCATACTGACTTTTCCTCCTTTTACCATACATTGTGTCTTTTGAATGTGATTTCTCATTATTTGTTTCTTTTCTTCTTTTTTGTTGTGATTGAGGCATTCTTTGTACTTTCCACAATGTGCACACTGTTTCTAGGCTTTGACATTTTTTAAAGTAATTCTTTTGTTCTCTTACCGCAAGACTTTCTTTTTCCCCACATGTTGTTGTTCATCTAATTCCTGCTGTTGAGTTTTCTTCAAATAAGTCCTTTTTCTGTTTCCTCTTTTCTGTTTTTCTAGCCATGATAAGTTTATTTTAATGATGAACAATATCTGTGAAAATATATATATAATATTTTAATAAATCTATAAAATATACTATTCTATTACTAAATAAATACATTCTACATAAAAAACATTTGAACACTTTATTTTGAAATAAATAATTTACTGAAGTACACGGGTATTACTTGAATAATTATTGGAATTAATAGGTGTTGTACAAATGCATAGACAGTGCGATTGCAGACAACCATCACTATTACCTGGATTTTTGCAGGATTGACTCAGTAGTTTGAAAAGGGTTAAGGGACCACACGCATTGTGCACATTTGACTTTACCACTGCTTGTCTCAATGCCTGAGTCATTCTGCAAGTGCATAAAAAAGTGACTGGGTGCTAGTAGTTGACAGTAAGGTGAGTTTATAAGTACTTATGTTTTAGCAGAGTGATTAGATAAGGACATGCTTCTGTCAGGAATATTGCAGGACTGGACACTGACTCAGTGTGATTCCAGACAAGCCTGACTATTACCGGGATTTTTGCACGACAGACTGATAGCCTGCAGGGGCTTAAGGGACCGCATACATTGTGCACATTTAACTGTACCACTGCTTGTCTCAATGCCTGAGTCATTGTGCAAGTGCATAGACAGTGGGTTCCCTACATAAAATACTTTGCAAATGCAGTAGCTAGTGGCGCACCTATCCCTGAAACGTGGTTCGGCGCTGAAATCCTACCTAACACAAGAAGTGTGACCGTTCATTACCAGGTAACTATAGGCCAAAAAGCCTAATAGACTCTATCCAGAAAATAGTCTCAAGGCTTGCCTTAGTTAGAATTCAGGCTTGGATAGACGAGATGGATATTCTGACCCCATTACAGGCAAGGTTCCGTCCACATATTAGCACCATCGACCAGGTGTTCTTGTGTATTGGAAAGTAGTTGCCATTGGAGGTGGTACGATTTATACGGCCTCTGTAGACCTAAAGAACGCGTTCGACTTAGTCCCTCGCACAAAATTATGGAGTGCCCGCCAGGCTGCTCTACGAACTATTGAGTTTCCTGGTCAAATTGCATGAATCAAATTATGAGCAGGTCCGATCGGGGAAGCAGGGGAATGTTACCAAAAGGTTTGCGGTAACCAAGGGTGTCCGTCAAGGGTGTGTTCTGGCCACAAACCTGTTTTCACTTTTTATTAAAAGGGTGGTCCATTATTTTACATCCCAACCCACTGATGCCTCCATGTTGGCAGGAATGAAAATACCGCTGCTCATGTTCGCGGATGATACCCTGTTACTCTCCAGGACTCAAAAAGTTCTGCAGGTTGCCCTGGAGCGTTTCGGGGTTTTCTGTCACGAGCATGAACTTGTGGTAAACGTGGAGAAAACGAAATTCATGGTGTTCCATAGGTCAAAAGTTGTGAGGGGGAGGGTACATATGAATAATGTCCCCTTGGAACAGACTGACACCTTCACTTATTTGGGGCTCACATTGGGAAAGAAACTAAGCTGGAATTCCCAGATTGATTTGCTGACACTCAAACACTCCCAACTTGCAGGAGCTTTGTTAAAAGAGCATAGGCTTTCCAAGACTAAGCCCATAGCCCCTGAGCTAAAAATATATAATCTTAAAATAGGTTCATCAATGTTGTATGGGGCGGAACTATGGGGTTTTAACGATTTACCTTCCTTGGCTGCTGCCCAAAACAAATTTTTAAGAGCTTTGATTGGCCTTCCAGTCCACTCCACTGCAGCCATTATTTTTAGACTTGGGCTGCAATAAAATTGTGGACCAGGCACGGTTTAGACCGGTAGCATTTTTGTGAGAAGACTCTGGACTACTCTGGAGCTTACCCAGTATGCTCAAGCTTTTTCGGACGTTAGGTCGTTGGGTTCTACAACTAAAATCCCTTGGAGAAAGAATCTAAAGAACACACTGATTAACATGGGGATGAGTAAATTGTGGGAGTATCCAGTAGTTGCTGTCTTCCCCTCGAAACAGGATTTGAAAGCAGCCTACTGGATTATGGTCAGTCTGCAGCAATTTACACTACATCAAAGCTGCTCTCTGACTCATGTTTTTAACGATCATAAACACAAGCCAAAATTAGAAACGTACTGGGACATCATTACAAGACCCACCGACAGGAAGCTGTTTCACCAGTTTAGGGTGGGTTCTCTCCCCATCAAAGTGTTTACCAATAGTTGGCATCCCCCCACGGATGACAAATGTCCCTTTTGTCCAGCCGAGATTGAGTCACTAGCTCACATATTCTTTGTATGTCCCGCCTACAGGTCACCTAGGCACAAATGGTTGAAACCAATTTGCAAGACTGTGGGTATCAGAGTAACTTTGGAGGCCTTAAGGATCTTGAAAACCAACACTGATGATCCTATTGTCATAGAAGTGGCCACATTTCTGAGCTGGTTGTGGGTCATTCGAGCGAAAAAGATGAGGGCCTGTTAACATAATCACGTTCATAATTTATAGACTCGGTCTCTATAGTTGCAGCTACTTTTACCAATGTATCATAGCTGACAGCAATCTATATGTATCATGTTCGATTCCGTTCATTGTCTCTTATGTTGCTTGTAAATTCTGTGATTTTAGCTATTTATATGTCGTACGACTTGTCTCTATAGACAATCTGCGATAATGCGGTACTGTACATACCTTTTTATTTATTTTATCTATTACGTAATTTCAATGGTCTTATTGTTCTTGGGTATAGCAGATATTATGGTATTGTGCTAGTGTCTGTTTTATTGATGCATTTTCAATTTTATGATTTTTTTTAATCGAAATAAAGACATAATTAAACTGCATAGACAGTGACTGGGGTACTTAGAGTGCTAATAGTTCACAGCAAGATAAGTTTATAAGTGCTTATGTTTCAGCAGAGTGATTAGATAAGGACATGCTTCTGTCAGGATGATTTTAGCAGTGGACACAGATTCACAGTGTGATTCCAGACAAGCATGACTATTACCTGGATTTTTGTAGGACTGACTCAGTAGTCTACAGGGGTTTAGGGAACTGCATACATTGTGCACATTTGACTGTACTACTGCTTGTCTTAATGCCTGAGTCATTATGCAAGTGCATAGAGAGTGCTAGTAGTTGAAAGCAGGATGTGTTTAGAAGTACTTATGTTTTAGCAGAGTGATTAGATAAGACCTGTTTCTGTCAGGATGATTGTAGGACTGGACACAGACTCGCAGTGTAATTCCAGACTAGCATGACTATTACCTGGATTTTTGCAGGACTGACTCAGTAGTCTGCACAGATTTACAGGACCGCATACATTGTGCACATTTGATTGTACCACTGCTTGTCTCAATGCCAGAGTCATTCTGAAAGTGCATACAGAGTGACTGGGTAAATAGAGTGCTAGTAGTTGACAGCAGGATAAGTTTATAAGCGCTTAGGTTTCAGCAGAGTGATTAGATAAGGACATGCTTCTGTCACGAACCTGGATTGTATGCAGGAGTGACTCCATAGTCTACAGGGGGTTAGGGAACCACATACGTTGTGCACATTTGATTGTACCACTGCTTGTCTCAATGCCTGAGTCATTCTGAACGTGAATAGAGAGTGACTGGGTACCTAGTAGTTTACAGCAGGATACGTTTAATAGCGCTTATGTTTCAGCAGAGTGATTAGATAAGGAGATGCTTCCGTCAGGATGATTGTAAGGCTGGACACAGACTCACAGTGTGATTCTAGACAAGCATGACTATTACCTTCATTTTTGCAGGAGTGACTCATTACTCTCTAGGTGGTTAGGGGACTGCACACATTGTGCACATTTAATTGTACCACAACTTGTCTCAATGCCTCAGTCATTATGAAAGTGCATAGACAGTGACTGGGTACCTAGAGTGCCAGTAGTTGACAGAAAGGCGAATTTATAAGTACTTATGTTTTACCAGAGTGATTAGATAAGGACATGCTTCTGTCAGCATAATAGTAGGGGTGGACACTGAAGCACAGTGTGATTCCAGACAAGCATGAGTATTACCTGGATTTTTGCAGGACTGACTCAGTAGTCTGCAGGGGGTTAGGAAACTGCATACATTGTGCACATTTGATTGTACCACTCATAATGACTCAGGCATTGAGACAAGCAAAGTGCATAGACAGTGACTAGGTACCTAGAGTGCTGTTAGTTCACAGCAAGGTGAGTTTATAGATACTTATGTTTTAGCAGAGTGATTAAGTAAGGACATGCTTCTGTCAGGATGATTGTAGCACTGGACACAGACTCAGTGTGATTCCAGACAAGCATGACTATTACCTAGATTTTTGCAGGACTGACTCCGTAGTCTTCAGGGATTTACAGGACCGCATACATTGTGCACATTTAACTGTACCACTGCTTGTCTCAATACCCGAGTCATTGAGCAAGTGCATAGACAGTGACTAGGTCTTACAGTGCTAGTACTTGGCAGCAAGGTGAGTTTAAAAGGACTTATGTTTTAGCAGAGTGATTAGATAAGGACATGCTTCTGTCACGATGATTGTAAGAGTGGACACAGACTCAGTGTGAATCCAGACAAGCGTGAGTATTACCTGGATTTTTTGCAGGAGTGACTCAGTATTCTGCAAGGGTTTAGGGGACCGCATACATAGTGCACCTTTGACTATACCAAACACAGTGCATAGAGAATTCATAAGTACTTGGGTATTACTACACTGAATGAATAAGTGTACGGTGCTCGATGGGTGATTGGAGGAGTGTCTCAGTACTAACAAGACAATACCTGCTCAGCAAGCAAACTATTTATAGAATAAAACTACTGCATACATCTCTACTGCTACATCACCACTGCTATATCACCTTTCTACAACTACTTTTAATATTACACGTAGCCAAATACAAAGCAGAAACCTTTCACAATTCTCTACTATGTCTCATCATTTCACTGAAAAACATAAATGAGTGTTCGAGGCATGTGGGCTGCTGAATTCATATCTGTGCATAGATCGCCGCCTAGTGTTGGGTCCGGATGATTGCATTTTGTTGTCTTGGAAGAGTCTTCGAAGTATCACGAGATAGGTGACTACTCCCTTGGACTACAGTGCGCATGGGCATCTTCTCCATCCTCAGATTGTTTTTTTCCGCCATTTGGTTCGGATGCTAACTCCTATTCTCCAACTTCGGAATCGAAAACAAAACTTTTCTAAAGGCCAAAAGGCCTTCGACTTCGACGGTATTGTTCTCCCTCGGTACCGCTTCACTCGATCCACCTTTCCATCTCGACTCTGTTGTCAACGCGGGCAGTTTGGCCTTTTTGACGCCACGTGAGCCTACCGTCGATGGAAAGAAGCCCGTTTAAAAGGTGGCCACAATGCCACTCCAAGTTCCCACATACTGACATACACTCAGTATGCAACAAGTGCCTTTCCCCAGACCACAGGGAAGAAACCTGCCCAGCCTGCGCCCAGTTCCGATCGAAGAAAACAATATGGATCCGACGGGCCGCCAGGCAAGAAATGCAGCGACAGGCACCGGAACCGGACAACATCTTCGATGATGACCAGGAACTACCGGACGCTCCAGACTTGGACCTAGAGATCGTCACCGTCGAGGACTACTCGGACTTCGATGACGAGATCCCACCGGGGCAAATCGGGAGTACACAGCCCCCGACCCAATCAGCCCGTTACCAAAGTCTCCGGTCGAGGCATCGCCAAAAGGCCTTAGCCAAGATCCTAAAAAAGTTTCGCCAGCCCCGCCATCCGGCTCGGCTCCGAAATCGAAACCGAAACCTTCTGAGACCCCCGGGCCAAGTACGATCACCCAAAACAAAGAAGGTTCCTGAGCCAAAAGAGGTCGTCGACCCGAAGGGCGTCGAACTGAAAAAGGCCGTACAGCCCAAGTGCGTCGAGCCAAAGAAGACTGTCGACCACAAGAAGGTCGCTCAGCCAAAAACTGTCGACCCCAAGAAGGGAGTCGAACCGAACAAGGGCACGCAGCCAAAGGGCGCCGAACCAAAGAAGGTCGCCGACCCGAACAAGCCTACTGGTCCAAAAACCGTCGACCCGGCAAAGGTCACCGACAAAAAGGGTGCCGTACCAAAGCCCGTAACACGGCCGGAAAAACCTGCCGACCCAAAGGCAAGTGCTCCGAAGACACCAGTCAATCCGAAAAAGGACATCGACTCGGAAAAGGACACTCAACCCAAAAAACCTGCGGAGCACAAAAAACGTGTCGATCCGAAAGCTCCGGTCGACCCAAAATCCCTCGTCGACCCGGAAAAAGGGCCCGAGCCGAAGAAAACACCAAAAGTCGTCGACAAACAAGGTGTTACCGACCTAAAAAAGTCTAACACTCAACCTAGGACTGTAGAGGAAGATCCTTCAGACGACGAGGCAAAAAAATATATAAATCCAGACACTGGTAAAGTTACCATCCTGCACAGGAAGAAGAGGCCACTGGACAATGGCTCTCATTCCCCTATTCCATTAAAGAAAAAGGACTTTGGGACTTCTCCCTCTAGACCCTTCATCCCTTTTCAGCCTATCATGCCTTCCACACCTTTTGTTCCTTACTCTCCTTCTCACCATGGGGACAATGAGGGTGACATGGGGGACAAGCCACAGCCTCAATATGACTTCCCACAAGATTCTCAACCACAAGAGGAACCATGGGAGGAGCCAACAGACCCTTACAACACCCATCCAATCCCTGATGTGCCCTCTTATCCGACTAAGCCGTCACCTACTGATGACACCATAGTCTTCAATCAACTCATAGACAGGGCAGCACAATACCATAATGTAGACATGCATAATGACCCTGTCGAAGAAGACTTCTTATTTGACACCTCCCCTACTTCAGAAAAAACGGTCAGAACACTCCCCATGTAAAGGGAGTTCTAAAACATGCACCTGACATATTCAAAGATACAGCCAGGGCACGGGTAATGAATCCCAGAATAGAGAAGAAGTATAGGGCAGCTCCTACAGACCCTACTTCCATCAGAGGGCAGTTACCACTAGACTCACTGGTAGTGGCTAATGCATGTAAAAGGGCCAACTCCCAAACAACAGGGGAAGCGCCTCCCCCTGATAAAGAATCAAAAATACTAGAGGCATCAGGCAAAAGGGTTGCAGCACAAGCCTCCAACTCTTGGAGGATTGCTAATACACAAGCCCTACTGGCTCGTTACGACAGGGCGCATTATGATCAGCTAGAAAGCCTAATGCAACACCTACCTGAGCTTTTAAAGCACAAGCTGAGGACCTCATACAAGAGGGAAAATTCATAACAAACGCCTCCATCAAATGCGCGCTTGACGCAGCAGACACCGCAGCTAGATCAATGAACACTAGCGTCTTACTACGCGGACATGCATGGCTGCGTATCTCAGGTTTTAAGAATGAGGTGCAGTCCACCATTCTTATCCAACCAGTCAATCAGGACTTTCTATTTGGGCCTGCTGTCGACACCATTTTGGATAAAATGAAAAAAGACACAGAACCGCAAAATCAATGAGGGCATTACAATTTCAGCAACACAGAGGCTCCTTTCGACGCTCCTCATACAGAGCAACTACACGAGGAAATACCTCGCAAACATCTGCCTCATACAAAAGTAACACACAGGGTTCCTTCAACAAGAACACAAACAGAGGAGGCTATAGGGGCAACAATAATAAGGGAAGAGGACGTGGAGGCAATAACACCAGAGCCTCCACTGCCACAAAACAGTGACTTCATCACGCTACCTCCAGACCACCTAACACCGGTCGGAGGCAGACTCCAACAGTTCCTACCTGTCTGGCACGCAATTACCACGGACAGCTGGGTGAGAGAAATTATCCAGTTTGGTTATTGCCAAGAACTGACTTCTAAACCACCAAACACACCACCCAGACATCGTCCTATGTCCACGGAACACATCACCCTGCTCCAACAAGAGGTGAAATGCATGCTGGAAAAGGGGGCCATAGAGCCAGTCCCTTTCCACCAGCAAGGGACAGGAGTATACTCCCTATACTTCCTTACTCCCAAGAAGGACGGTTCCCTCAGACCAATATTGTACCTCAGACCCCTAAATCAATATATTCTATCGGAGCACTTCCATATGATCACACTACAGCAAGTGCTCCCGTTGCTACAACAAGGAGATTTCCTAGCAACACTAGACCTCAAAGATGCGTACTTTCACATACCCATCCATCCAGCCCACAGAAAATATCTCAGGTTCACAATAGAAGGTCAACACTACCAATTCAAGGTTTTGCCCTTCGGGGTTACCACGGCTCCAAGAGTGTTTACAAAATGCTAAGCGACAGTTGCAGCACATCTCAGAAGGCAACACATCCATGTGTACCCTTATCTGGACGATTGGCCAATACAAGCAAAATCGTACCAACAATGTGCAAAACACACGTCTCAAACGCTTCAGTTGCTACACAACCTAGGGTTCTCAATCAACTACCCAAAATCACATCTGCAACCATCCCACACACAACAATACCTGGGAGCCACTATAAATACCTCAGTGGCAAAGGCAAATCCAAACTCAGCAAGGATGCAGATACTCATTCACAAATTCCTGCCACAACACTCTCTGCCAGCTCAAGTCTTCATGCAGCTCATAGGCATGATGGCCTCCTGCATATTCATTGTCCCCCATGCCAGACTCCAAATACGCCTATCACAAGAATGCCTAGCACGGCAATGGAACCAGGCTCGTGGACAACTAAAAGACCTAGTGTTGGTAGACAGTCGCGCTCACAACTCTCTTCAATGGTGGAACCCACAAAACCTTTCCAAGGGGCGACTGTTCCAAGAGCCGGTTCCACAACTAGTACTAACAGCGGACGCATCACTGGCAGGCTGGGGAGCCCATCTCCTTCAATACACAGTACAAGGGCTCTGGACAAACAAACAGAAAAAGCTGCATATCAACCAACTAGAGCTGCTAGCGATATTCCTAGCCCTGAAAGCATTTCAGAAATACTTGTACAGCAAGACGGTGTTGATCCGGACGGACAACATGACCGCAATGTACTATATCCAGAAACAGGGAGGAACGCACTCTCCACAGCTGTCCCATCTGGCACAGAGCATATGGAAGTGGGCGATTCCCAAAAACATCTTTCTCCTCGCAGAACACCTTCCAGGGAAGGACAATCTGATTGCCGACCTGCTCAGCAGGTACAACCAACAAATACACGAATGGGAAATTCACCCCCAAGTTCTCCAGCCATTCTTCGAAGAGTGGGGTCACCCAGAGGTAGACCTGTTTGCCACAAAAGAAAACTCCAAATGCCATTACTTTGCCGCCAGGTTCCCACATCCATTGTCACAGGGCAATGCGATATGGATGAACTGGTCTGGCAGATTTGCGTACGCTTTCCCCCCTGCACCCCTGATCCCGCTGGTGGCACGCAAACTGCGGCAACACTCACTCACACTAATCCTAGTTGCTCCCACATGGGTGAGACAACCATGGTACACAACGTTCCTAGAACTTTCAGTAGTTCCTCATCAAAGACTGTGCCTTGCTCCCCATCTTCTAACTCAGAACCATGGAGAAATAAGACACCCAGATCCCAATCAGATGAACCTAGCGATCTGGCTCCTGAGGTCTTAGAGTTTGAATACCTTAACTTGCCCCCAGACTGCATGAACATCATTAGGGAGGCAAGACGACCAACCACACGAGCGTGCTATGCAGCTAAATGGAAGAGATTTGTTATTTACTGCAACAATAACCAAATCAACCCATTAGACGCTTCCATACAAAACATTATATGTTACCTGCTGCATTTACAAAGATGTAACTTAGCATACCCTTCTATACGACTACACCTTGCTGCTATAGCAGCATAGCTTCAAAATAGGCAACACTTTTCACTGTTTAGAGTACCAGCAATCAAAGCCTTCATGGAGGGTTTAAAAAGGGTGATCCCTCCAAGACACCCCCCTTCCCCAGTCTGGAATATAAATATAGTGCTTACCAGACTCATGGGACCTCCTTTCGAACCTCTACACTCATGCGAACTACAATTCTTGACGTGGAAGGTTGCAATCTTAGTTGCCATTACCTCACTCAGAAGAGTGAGCAAATTACAAGCACTAACAATTCAAGAACCTTTCATGCAGGTACATGCCAACAGGGTGGTTCTTAGAACCAACCCATAATTCATGCCTAAAGTTGTATCCAATTTCCATATCAATCAAGCAATTGAACTGCCAGTATTCTTTCAAGATCCACAGTCAGTATCTGAGAGAGCCTTACACACACTAGATGTAAAAAGAGCTCTACTTTATTAGTAGGACAGAACTAAATCATTTACAAAGACAAAACAACTACGGAACAATGATAGGAGCTGACCGGAGCAGGCCATATGTTTTGAAAATGTTGCAAAGATTCATAAACCGGCACCAAAGTTATTGGGAAAACAATAAATGAGTTTCCTATGGAAACTAGGTCCCAACTATAACTACTTACTGGCGACTGCCAGTAGGTAATATATCACACATGTATATAAATAGGCAAACCCAAAATTAGACTCAAATATGCCATTATTGCATTGTATTTTTCATTTAAAATAAATCCTATAAAATAACATTTCCATGATATAGAGAAATGTATTCCCAACATGTTTGAACACCGCCTTTATTTTAAAAGAAAAAGACAAGGTGATTGGAGATTAGCTAGAAGGCTGCATGAAGAACACTCATTAGAGAAAACTGGCATCGTACCTTTAAGACCTCCAGCCTCCCATCATGCCCCACCGGTGACAGATAGTTTAGTTATTTTTTCCGGCTCCTTCTGTGAGGATCCTGGACCATTGAGCTTGTCAGTTAGTGTTTTTTTTATCACTAATTGGTCTTTTCAAGTGAGATTCTTTTATCTTCACTTGACGTTTTCAGTACTTGTAGTACTATTTCCATCATTTTTTCTGACTTTTCAGCAATTTTTCCTGTCCGAAATGCCAGCCTTATTTATAAGTGCCCTTCCTGTGGGAATAAGATGGCTAAGTCAGTTCTGCACTCTGTCTGTATTGTGTGCCTACCATCTTCACACAGACCTGACAAGTGCTAGTACTGCCAACAGTTTTCCGACGCACCCTTGGTGAAAGGGAGAAGATCAAGGTTCATGCCATGCAAGAGAGAGGAAAGGAGTCTGTAAGTGACCTGGAAGGAAATCCATCTAAAGAGCTCTCCTCTCAAAGAAGATCAGAGCACAAGAAACAGGGCGAAAAAGAAAGCATCAGGCAAATTCGCCATCGAGGGAAAGATCGACGTTAATACCACTGTACGCTTCTTCAGCCTCCAAGTCTCTGGTGTTGCAGTCTGCATCGAAGACCCTATTGCAGTCGAAACGGATGGCTCTAGGTATGGCAAAGTCTAAATCTAGACACGTATCAGGTTCCCATCAGCCGACGTCGTTCCCCTCTCGTAGACGGTCTAAGTCAGGCTCGACGACGAGGTGTGAGGGCAGACGTTCGACGTCGAAGACTCATTGTCGACATAGGCGGTTGCATTCAAAGACCTTAGTGCCAACGTTGAGGACACCACCTATGTCGAGGGTACCTCGGACGACGCCAAATCCAACACTGAAGACTCCGACGTCGGTTGGCCTTGTTCAGTCGATCAGTTGTTTCCTCACCAACGGCAGGGCAAGCTCAATCATCTTCGCTGGTTAGATGGTCGACGTCGAGAATGGCTCAGGAGAGAAGGTCTCCTTCTACGTCGAGAAGAAGGGCACCTTCGACTTCGAGGATCACCGTCGAGGAGGTCGCCGTCGAGGCCTACATCCGCCTGCCTGACTCCACCTGATGAGAGACAGAGAATAGATAGGTCACCAGTTCTGACTTCGAGAGATCCTTCGTCGAGGGAAATTCAGGCTCTAACATCGAAGGGTATGACGTTGAGAAGTGCTTCATCGTCCCCCGGACCCACGGATGGTGGAGTTGAGGCCAGAAGGTTCCCCGGCTCCAGAAAACCATTCGCCTCCAACTAACCTTTTTCCAAGATGGCTGGAGAGCATAAGGGACTGAAAGATGAGAAACATTTCTCCTACTATGTCATCTACTCCACGAATAAGAGTATCGCCAGTGGATGATATTGTTACCTTTAACAAGGTACTGTGTAGAGGGGCTACAAAGCTCAACATCGAGATCCCTGTCTGTTCCGTCAACATTGGTCATATTTGAGACCCTTCATCAAAGTTCTTCGACTAGACCTTTGCTCCTCTTGCTTCCTGAACTATTTGAACCGGCTTTCCATACTTTTCTAACACCGGCATCAGTGGGAGCAGCACAATCATAGATAGTGAAACAATACAGAGCCCCAAAACAGGACCCACTTTTTCTGAGCTCTGATCCTCCACCGGAATCTGTCATTGTATCAGCAGCCAGGAAAGCGTACACGGGGGCCTCCTCATCTGCTGTCCCCCCTCGACAAAGACGGCAAAACCATGGACTCCATTGATAAGAGAATGTGCAACACCTCTGCCTCTTATATTAAAGTGGCCAGCACTTCTACACTGCTGTATCGACATGACCATCTCTCAAGATTTACGGAGAAATAATATAAAGAAGATTGGCAGTACTTTCAGGAGATCCTGCATGAAGGAGGGCTCGTGCCGAATCAGTCATCAGCGCTGCAGCAGATGCCTCAGACCTTGCTGCTCATGGTTATTCCCATGGTATCTGCGCTAGGCGTTTCTCCTGGCTGAGACTCGCAGGCTTGAAACCAGAAGCCCAACACAGAATTCTCAACCTTCCCTTCAATGGTACCTCGCTCTTTGCCTTTCATGTAGATGATGAGATGTCCAGGATGAAATCCGAATTGGACACCTTTAAGGATGTTGGTATGAAGAAAAGGAAGGACTTCCAACGTCGTTACTGACCTTATGATCGCCGTGAATTCCAGCAGTGGGTTCAAACCCCTCATTGGTCATTGCAGCAACACAGGCAAGAACAACAAACCTCAGAAAGGACCTATATTTCTTTTTGCATTGAATAAATCCAAACAGTTTGTATTAGAGATGCCAGAAAGAAAAGAACTTTTACATTATTTCTCAAACATATATGTTTATTTAAATATTTTTGTCATTTTTTCGAAGAATTTTTTTTAAGAGACATTTGTACAAATATACATAGCATTGTCCATGTTGCGTCAAAGTGCCCTCTTTTAGTAATTAATAGCAGTTGATCCTGCTAGTCAAGCATACACACTTTCGTACCAGTCATACTCTTTTTTTATAAAAGAAGGGAAAACATACTTTACAACATAAATACAAAAGCAGAATTTTCACAAAACACAAGTCTAATACAGGTGGTGACTCTAAGGTGTGCTTATTGGGATACGTATGGTGATCTAGACAGTACAGTTTAACTAGTTAGGATGGAATTCACCAGTTCGTGTCCTAGACTGTAGATGTTGGGCCGACGTACGTTTCGGTGAGTGTCACCTTCCTCAGGGCCAGGGACATACATACATAAAACAATATACTGAATGCTGTTAAAAGTTTGAGGGCATGAACCAATGTTCTGAAAAACAAGGAGTACAAAAAACTTTTTTTCAGTGTCATAATTACTTTTGATTTGAGTTATATATCTCAGGATCAACTGCTATTAATTACTAAAAGAGGGCACTTTTTTGACGCAACATGGACAATGCTATGTATATTTGTACAAATGTCTCTTAAAAAAAATTCTTAGAAAAAATGACAAAAATATTTAAATAAACATATATGTTTGAGAAATAATGTAAAAGTTCTTTTCTTTCTGGCATCTCTAATACAAACTGTTTGGATTTATTCAATGCAAAAAGAAATATAGGTCCTTTCTGAGGTTTGTTGTTCTTGCCTGATTATTTTCTCCCCCCTCTGGACCTCAAAGTATCTGGGAGAACTCTTTCTCTGTATACATTGCAGCAACACATGCAAGATCGCATTACCACCAGTGGTGGCCCGGTGGAGGGCTCTAGGCAAAAAAAAATTGTGGCAAAAGAACAGCCTAAGCAGTGATTTCTTGTTTTCCCCCAACTCTGTTGCCCACTCCGGTGGGGGGGGGGAGGTATAAATGTTCACTTGGACGAGTGGATCAAAATAATGCAGGATAACTGGGTACTCAACATTGTGCGGAATGGGTACTCAGTCAGATTCAAGTCTCCTCCACCATTTGTACCTCCTCGGAGAACTCCAGTCAATCGGGTAAATCTCCTGTGAAAAGGAGGTCTCCATCCTGTTAGAAAAAACATGCCATCGAAAAGGTTCCCTGGCAGCAACATCGCCAGGGGACCTATGCCCGCTACTTCTTGGTTCCAAAGAAAGGTCCAAACAGGGCGTTCAAGGGCCATACTAGATCTCAGACTCTTAAACAAAATTGTCCTCAAAGAAAGATTCAAGATGTTGGCATTACACCAAATCCTTCCACACATTCATCACATGGATTGGATGTGCTCCATAGACCTTCAGGATGCTTACTTTCATATCCCAATTTCTCAAAAGCACTGGACGTTTCTACAATTCAGGATAGTTAGACCACTTTCAGTTCAAAGTCTTGACTTTCGGACTTAAGTCTGCTTCTCGCACTTTTTCAAAATGCATGGCGGTGGTGGCTGCCTTCCTGCGAAAGCCAAAAGATCTTCGTCTATCCTTACCTAGACGACTAGTTACTCAAGAGTGCCTCTCCGAGTCTCTTGCAGGAATATCTTGAGATACTGCATTGAAATCTTAAACCACTTGGGCCTGTGTGTAAACTTCTAGAAATCTATCCTCAACCCAACTCAGGGTATATACTACTTGGGTTCTACTCTATACGGTGCAAACACAAGAGTGTGTACTTCAGAGGAGAGACTATTCTTAATACTGCACAAAGGTCGCACTCTCCAGCGAACACCTCATCTCACAGCCAGGCCAGGCCTCGCTGCTGGGCTTGATTGCGTCATGCATATTCATTGTTCCAAATGCCAGGTTGCAGATGAGACTGTTACAACAAGCCCCAAGTTTCCAACTGCTGGGAGGGCACCATACCTCTCCCTCACGTAGTCTAAATCTCAATAAGATGGTTGATGCAACGTTTTAATCGCTGAAAGGAGCTCCTTTCCACCAGGAACCTTCCAAACAAAGTCTTGTCACGGATGCGTCCCTTCAGGTCTGGGGAGCTCACAATGGGATCTCTCCAGGTACAGGGAGAGTGGTCAGAAAAGGAGAAAACTTACCATATCAACATGCTAGAACTGAGAACGTTACATCTGGATCGCAAAGCGTTCTTTCACTCCATGGAGTTATGTTCCCTGTTGGTTCATACGGTCAACACCACAATGATGTATTACCTGGATAATCAGGGAGGGACCGTATCCAGACCCCTCTCTCTTAAGGCTCGAGCAATTTGGAAATGGCTGCTGGCAAAGAATATGTCTATCAGCAGTTCACTTTCCAAGCACCCTCAATGCACAAGTGGATGACCTAAGCCGCAACTGCAATGAAGCACACAATTGGGTGCTAAAATACGAAATAGCACAAGACATCTTTGGAAATGAGGTTCTCCAGACATAGACTTATTTGCAGACACGGCAAACACAAAATGCTGCGCCTTTGCATACAGGTACCCTCAGCCAGCCTCCAGAGGGAATGCACTTTTGATTGACTGGTCAGAGAAATTACACTACGCTTTTCCACCAGTCCCTCTAATAACTCTGGTGATCAACAAACTAGACAAATCCAGGACGGAGATGATCCTGATTGTGCCAAAGTGGCCTCACCAGTGGTGGTACCCGGACCTGCTATACCTGTCCAAGACGCCGTGCAGGAGGCTGCCGTGTCATCCAGATCTGTTAACCAAGCCAGGTGGGAAAGTTTTTCATCCCAACCTCCCATCACTCAGGTGACAGCATGGCTCCTGAGTTCTTCCAATATGGTCACTTAGGACTCTCGCAGGACTGTATGCAGATCGTAAAGGAAGCGACAAGGCCTTTGACGAGAGTCATATGCTATCAAATGGAAGAGTTTTTATCTGTGGTGCGCAACTAACGGCCATAACCCTGTCCTGGGCCAAGAATAGGTTATTTTACCATATCTTTAGTACTTGGCTAAACCAGGTTTACAGTTCTCTTCTAATAGAGTACATCTGGCACCAGTTACAGCTTATCGAAAGTCTCCCACTCAGTTCTCTTTCTTTCAAATGGCAGTTGTTAAAGACTTCCTGGAAGGGCTAAGAAAGATCTACCCACCAATTTGATTACATTCCCCTGCCTGGGAACTTAATGTTGTTCTCTCTAAATTAATAGGTCCCCCCGTTGAACCCATTCACAAAGCTTCTCTGCAGCACATCTCTTGGAAGGCTGCTTTTCTACTGGCAATTACCTCTGCTCGCAGGGTAAGTGAGATTCAGGCCTTATGTTCTACAGAGCCTTATCTCGTTTTCCACGCTAACAGAGTGGTTCTGAGAACTCACCCGAGCTTCCTACCTAAGGTGATCTTAGACTTTCATATGAATCAGTCAATCACCGCCCCACACACATTTTTTCCAAATCCTACCACGCCTCCTGAGAGGGCGTTACATTTTATACTTGATCTAAAAAGGGTGCTAAAATTCTATGTGGATAGAACGAAGGATATAAGAAAGTCGGACCATCTCTTTGTTAACTATGCTCCAATGCACACTGGATTTCCCTCTTCTAAAAGGTCGATCGCTCGATGGATAGAATCTTGCATCACATTATCTTACCAGCTGCCTCACAAGCACCACCCTGGCAAGCCAAGGGCTCACTCTGAGGGGTAAAGCCACTACTAATGTTCTGCTTAGAAATGTAACTATTCAAGAGATATGCATAGCAGCTACATGGCGCTCAGTCGACACCTTTGCCTGCCATTACTGCTTAGATTCTGATACCCACGCGGATGCTCAGGTTGGGCAAGCCTTCTTTTGTCTTACCTGTATATTATCATATTTTGAACATTTGTTATCCACTAACTCCCCCCAAAAAATAGGTTTCGTTTGGCTAATTTCTGGGTCCCCTCCCGGGAAATCAACAAACCCTGGGTGCCTTTAAAATCCCCTGATGGAAGAAAAGGGTGCTAATTTGGTGTGGATACTTTGTGGTCAAACAGTTACAGGGGCCTAAGCGCTAACTACCCCAAATAGCCAAAAAAAGGCTTAGCACAGGGGGGGGGGGGGAGAGAGGGGGGGGAGGGAGGGGAGGCCTAGCAACGAAAGGTTTAACAATATATTTGGTGCAGTTCTGTGGGACTACAATAAGCTGTCTTTCACATTTAGTGCTGGTGCACTGAATTGAGTTCACTTGTGTTACCCGTGGGTAGAAAAATAAACCTTGTAGAACTACGTCAAAGTCATAGTTTATGCGGAAAAAGGAAAATAATGGTGTGTTATTGTGCACACCATTACTAAATCCCACTGCCCTTTCCTGTGCAGTAGTCTGTGGCTCAGAAAGACTCCATACAAAAATGAAGAATCTGTATAGCCAGATTTCCATGAAGAAAATTAGGTGCTCAGTTAACCACAACATACCAAAATTCCATGCTATCGGGGTCTTTGGAGATATCATTGATCGTTCTATTACAGAGAATGTTTGCTTTCTGGTCTGTGTACAATGCTGTCATAACAGGTCTCAATAGTGACTTGTTGTTACCAGCACAACATAATGACCTCTTGGATGTTTGTGTGGATGAGGTGAATATTATTGTAATCAAACATTTTGATTATGGAACATTCTGTTTTAGTTGTTTTCCGAATACAGTAATTGATATTTTAACCAAAAATAAGCACACTGGAAATATGCGATCTTAAAAATGGTTGCTTCATGATTACCGACATACTTTCCAAATCTTCCCTTCAGCTCATTGTGTGTTTGGTGTATAGTAGTGGCCATGGGTTTTTTGATAACTAAAGGGCTGACTACAAACTTAGAATATTTGTTTTTTCCAAGCTTTAGATGCTGGGTGAGTGTGTTATAGATGTATTACTTTTATAGATCTAACCCTTTTTTCTTTGTATTGATTTCTTATCTTACAGAGTAAGTGCTGCAGATGCAGAGCTACAATTGAGTTTTACCCAGCCTCCAACAGAACATGTGTTTCCTGTCCCGAATGTTTCACACAATGTGGCCTTAAAAGTCAGTGTTCAGTCTTTGCCTAGACAATCCAGTTACCCAGTTTTGAGCTGTAGTATTCACACCAACCTAAGTTTTTATGAGAAAAGAACCCAAGAGCATGAACGTAATACTCATCAACACTGTGATTCTTTGGAGTCTGAGACACAAATTGTCCCCAACACTAATAATTCTTTGGGCAAACCATCCTGGGATGTGCCCCCTGAACGTTTACTACATGCACGAACTTGTTTATCCCCTGATGTTCCTTTTTCTCTTAGAAATAGTAAACTGTTTAAAACAGGCCATGAGCAAGATACTGAAATACCTCTGTGTATGGCTCAGTGTTTGAAAAATGCAGTGGATGCCAAAGCCCAATTCAATGAAATGCAAGCAAGAAGTTGTAAAACGTTTTTTTTGGTTTCTCCTTCTGTGCCTAGTCTACCATGTCCACCTCCACCAGTAGTAGAGGCTAATCCTTTGATAGGTAATCTGCTCCAGGAACGACAAGATGTTATTGCAAGGATTGCGCAGCATTTGATTCACTGTGACCCACCAACTTCACACATAACTGGACTCCGTTTTAATATGCATGATTCTAGTTCAATCCATTCAAAACGCTTTTGGAATTTATGTGATAATGAAAGTGAGTTGAGGAATGACACCGACGCCTCTTTGTCTTGCAACTCTAGCCATTATTCAGCTGTATCAGAAGACGACAGTGAAAGAAAAATGAAAGCAAAACATCATACCCCTAGTCGTTCTTCCAGACCGGATGGTGAACTTAAGACCTCACCAAAACCTCAAGCAAGAAGAAAACTTTTTCTAGCACAGTCTGGTGAACCGGTGAACTGCACATTTCAACAGTCTTCGTCTAAAACAAGTCCTCTTACTTGCATTAAATTATCATCCAGTGGGGAAAAAATATCACAGAATGTGGAAACACTATCGGACAGTCCATCAAAAGATACATGGACTATTTGTGACATTTCTAAGCATTGTTCTTACTGCAAGAACATTGATCATGTTTGCTCTTACAAATGTAATCATCGAACAGTCGCAGATAGAAAAGTTTGCACTGGCATTCCTTTTCATCTCCATTCAGATCATTCCCAAAAACAAAGTTCAAACCTAGTGACGGTTGACAATGTGCATACAAAAACATTGAAGTGCTTAAATGAGGACTCGAAGGAAGCAAAAGTGTCTGAGCAAAAAATCCAACTGATAAGTATAGAAAATTATTTAAAAAAAGACCATAAAAGTTTTACAATAGCAGAAAAGCCAGATAAAGTAAAGTGTTTGCATGACGAAAATGAAGACCCAAGAATTGGTGAAAACCAAATATTTCCTGAGAAAAACTATTTTGAAAATGGTTTCACTAAGTGTGAACGATTCAAGAGTGAAAATGCACAAGTAAGTATTCAGAAATATGGAATAAATTAGAGGCATGATGAAGTTCTAAACAGATTTGAGTGTTCTTGTTATCTTTTTAAACAAAAACGTTGTCTTGTTTTGCTCCAGTTGAGGAATGTAAAATTGATAAAGCTTTAATTGCATATCAAATCTTAAATTTTTGGTATACATTTGCATGCACTGTGCTTTTCCAGAGCAGGGGATTGTATCTATTCAGAATTGCAATCCATATGCAAACACTAGCCCATCCATTTCCAGCTAAAAATAAACTGTACCACTTACATTTTACTCAGTGCTCTGAATGGATTTTAAAGGAAGTATTCCAGCAAGTGTTAGTGGAAATAGGTTCCTTGTGCTTGAAAACATTTGCATGCACATTTGACCAATAATAGATGGCCTTTCCATAAAGTAACTCAAAGCTGTGTAAACTATTGTTTAAAACCGCATATCCATTCATGTCTATTTTTGTGGCATGTAAGGAAATCTGCCAACTTGTAAAGGTCATTTTACTCTGATTATAGTTTACATAGTGCAGTGCTGCTACTTGTTTGGTCCTGAAGCACTGTTAATTCACCCACTGAGGCATGCCGTTGTAGTGCATGTTGTGTGTTGGTGTGGTTGAAGCATATTCAGTTGTCACTGGGCTGGTGTTTGTATTGCTGTGCGAGTGCCAAAAGAATAACTCTTTAAACGTGTGTATAGGAAACTGTATTGGATCAGCTGTGCAATGGCATTGTAGATCAGCGAGGAAGCTGCCAATATGTTTGTGTTGCTCTCGAGAGGAGGAGGAGTAGGTATGTGTGTGTGTATCTCTGTGTCAGTCTGAGATGCACTGCAAATGTGGTGCAACACAGTGGGGTGGGCAGCCAGTGAGGGACTTGAAGCTGTGGAGTAGAGGATTGTGATTGGAGAACTGCAGAGTAACGTTTGTATATTTGTACAATGTACATTGTTTGATGGCCAGAGACATTTTGGAGTGGCAAGAATCAAGCTCAGCCCGAAGGAGAAAACCACAAGACCCAGGTATAGACACTAGGTTTGCAAATAAGCCGGCTGTTGCTGTGGATGTTGGGGGAAAAAGGCAGACATCCTTAAAGCGAAGTGGGTGATCCCAAACGTCGCAGAACTTTGAAGCCCAGCTGCACCTGCTTTGAGCACCTGTTGCCCACTTGTGTAAGGAGCAGTGCCAAGACCGTCACTCTGTTTCAAATGCACAACCCTTCAAAAAAACTGCAAATCTGCAGTAGCAGCTTTCTGGGCCTCTTTCCAAGCCCCCATTCGTTTTTTCTCATCGTATCTGGCGGAACTTAAGAGCAATGGCAGAAGTATCCCAGAAGTCTTTAGGGTGAGCTGCTGCTTTTATTTTATGTTGCCCAGCGTGCTCTTCCTTTTCTTTGGGCACCACACATCTTCCTGGAACATTACAGAACCCAAATATGCCTCTGTGATAGCCTCATTGAAGTCAAATCCAAAACGTACCATTGTAAATGATTAGTTTATTGATATTGGTACTAAAAAGATGATGACCTTTGCCATCCCCCCACAAATTAATCAGGCTCTTGCCATTAGGTGAGCTCTAGGATAATTATTGGCTCTAAAGACTCGGCGATAACAGGCACAACTTGCAACAAGGATTCCCCAGTACATCTGAGCCCCCTGGGATCTGGAGAGCTGGCCTGGTATCAACACTGCTCCCTCTTTATAGGGGTTTCTCTTCTTTTTGATACTGTTCATGCAGCTCTTTTGGCATGCCGTAACGATTTTTGGGCAAGGTTTAGTCCGGTTTTAAATACTTCTGCCCCACTTTCCTTACTGTTTCTCTGCTTAAATCATGTTTAAAGTGTTACGGTATGGGTGGGGAATGCTCAGAGTTGTTAAAACACTGTCTTCATTTCACAGTACAATGCACACCTGTACTGTGATGGATGGGGTGTCAGTCTTCTTGAGCAGAAATAGGTCTGCTGTACAGCAAACCCAGATGGGAGAGAGATTATTAAAAAACGGCTATTGGGCAAGGAGCATATTCTGCTTCCAGTAGATATAGGGGCCTTTTTTTTTTTACACTGCAACAAAAGGCTAATCGGAGATTACAAGTATCTGATACCACTTCATGACCTATACCTGTTTTCATTTTCTATTACGACAGCAGCTATCCAGTTCTCTTTTTTTCTTCCTCCGATCATTCATCACATAGTGGTTAGGTGTTTTTGCCAAATCCCACCATATAAAACCCCTCATTCTATGACTTTGCAGTTAACATGGACCACCTTATGGCCACTTACTAGGAGGAAAAACTGCAGAGGCGCTGATTACATGGGAATATACTTCACCACTCAAACCCTTTGAGGCCTTTTCAACTCCTCCAACATCTTTCACCTATTGTTCATTGAAAAAGGCATTGTTTCCAGTACCATTCCTCTTTGGCTAGAGTTCTTTCTCAGTTGACCTAAATGTAATTGGCAGATCTTCTGCCCACGGTTCCGTCTTTCAACTTCTTGTCACTTGATGATCTTGCACCATGTGGCAACGTGCTACTTCGAACCCCTAATGAATTTGATACACCAGGGCCTTACATTTCTATTGAGACCACAGTAATTTCTGTGCTTACGGTTAGCAAGCAGTTTCAAAATTTGAGTACAGTTGGTTCCAGACATGTGGAGGACTATTTTATTTTAATTTCTCTAACCCCCGCCCCTGTGTGCTTTAGCATTATCAAATTTAGAAAAAATACAGAAGGTACTCTTAATCTTGATGATTTCAGCTGAAGGTAGACTTAATCATACCATTAGTTGCTAGAGATAAATCTGCATGGCATTACAGCATCTTCAAAAGGAAAAGTATTTTCTGATTTCTGAAGGTTATCTGTTTTCTAAGTAGATCATCATAATAATGAATGTGGCTGATTTACCTTCCAGAGACGTGTGCTGCCGCTTGGCCTTTGGAATTGTATTTTTCCTTATGGCATATACAAAATAGAGGCAGAACAAAGTGGTCTCTCTGTTCTAGGCTGCCTGATCCTCTGATCCAGTTTCAACCAAGAAATGCATACGGTGAAGACTAGTTTGAAACTTAGTAATCAGTCCATCTTGGAAGAAGGAATCTGGCAGTGACAACTAACTTTACTTTAGGACAAACAGTAATTGTAGTGTACTAATCAATGTAGTCACCACCGTGGCCCCGGAAACTCACCAAGACAAAAGTAACACCTACAAACATAGTTATACTCCTGAATTTACCCAGAATTTGTCTCAATTGCAGATCTATAGGAGACCAACATACATCCACTTGTATGACCATAGGGAATAAGAAAACACTGGTCCATTAAAATGATTTCAGCATAAGCAATGTTTGAACACATCCCTACTGTATCCAAGAGCATCTCCAAACCTAGCTGACATCAGTAAACTAAGCAACATTCCACAATGCCTATTGTTGATGATTGTTGGAGATGAAGGACTGGGAGAAAAGATGTATTTTTCTCTACACTGGATGGCCTGTTTAAAATCACCTGTACTATTGAAATGCTTACATTTCAAGATCTTTACTTTGCACGTTGCTCTTCCAAATTGATTAGGACTGTGGAACTACAATACGTTTTGGTGGTCTGTAAATCTTCCTTCCAGTAGTGAGAGAAGTAAAGTTCGGACAATATCTGCTATATCTTCCATTAGTAATGGAGACTGTTAGAACCAGATCTGGTTCTAACAGACTCTGTTCTAACGGCCATTATCCTGTTAGACACAGAGAAGGCATTCAACCTTGTAAATTGGAAGTGCTTCTTTTTCATCTTGGTTAAATTCAGATTTTAATTCCAACTCATAAGCTCGATACAGGCCTTATACCAGGGAGTGAGAGCTCAATTGATTATTAACAACATACAGGCAGGGGAAATGGTGATGGAGCAGGGGTCTAGGCAGGATTGCCCTCTCTCTCCATTATTTGCCTTGTTTATTGAGCCCCTGGCCCAAGCCCCGCATCAGAATAGTCTGATTTTAATACCTAAATCTGGGTCCCCGGTAATAAAACTGCATGCGGACGATGTGACGCTGTATTTTACACCTACAACAGACAATAACGTTAGGGCATTGTATCTTATCAAGAGCTTTACAGGTTTAGAAGGCTACAAGATAAGAAAGTCTAAGACAGAATGTCTACTCTTTAGTTCCTCCCCAGAAAGGATCCTGCCCCTTTTGAGAAGGAATTATAAACCGGGCCCTAAGAGATATCTAGGCATATATTTTTCTGAAAAGCAACCTGGTTTTGTTTACTACAATTAATTTTTATTTATTTTTTTACTTTTTTAAAATTATTTTATTTATGCAATTTTATCATACAGGTACAGTACATTTCAGAACAATTTACCATCAAGTATATCAATCGGTCAGACTTTCACAGACCCACATTGCAAACTTTTCAGAGTAGTCCTTTGGTTACAGAGCATTCCAGTAAGTCAGGCGGTCACACAGCTGTTGACCCAACAACCCCTGCAGGGCAGGCAGCGACATCACTACTCTCTTCGTCTTGGCCCTCTGTCAGCACATCAGTACTCTGTACTACCACCCCCACTTGAACACTCCCCGCCCCGTTCTCCATCCTAGACCCCCCGTCTTTATATGTCGTGAACAATCCCCAAAAATGTTTAGGCCGGATACGCGGAGTGAGCAGTTCGCTATAGTTCTCCGTCTGCGTGCAACAGTATAGCATGTCGTGCTTCCATCTTTGTACTGTAGGCACTGGACCCTTCATCCAGCATAGAGCCACTACCCTTTTTGCGATTAAAAGTCCCATGTCTATTAGCCTGCGCACAGCTTTTGTCATTGCTTTGGAAAATCCCAACAGTGCTAGCGCTGGGTCAGGGGTTAGTTCCATTTCCACTATCCTCCCCAATTCCCTGAAGACCTCTCCCCAATATTTCTGAATTCCGGGGCAGTACCAGGCTAGATGTATGAAATCCGCTGTCTGTGCACAACACCTCTCACAGGTCACTTCGTCTCGGAGTCCATATCTACATAACCGCTCCGAAGTGTAGTATACTCTGTTGAGAAATTTAAAATGAATAAGCCTGGGCTTCCCATTTATTTATTTATTTATTTATTTATTTATGGGTTTATATCGTGCTAGAATCCACTCACGAAGGAGTATCTCTGCGCCCAAACAAAATGCCAGTAATCAGATAGAAAAGGGGGGGATAGCCAATCCTAAGAGAAAGAGGACCCTAGTGGAAAAATTCAAAGCCGTGTCAAATTTGAAATAAGAAAGTTTTCAGCCTTTTTCTAAAGGTCAGATGGTCTGGACACTGCCTCAGCAAAAGTGGAAGTATGTTCCATAGTACAGGCCCAACCACTGAAAGAGCTTTGCCTCCTTGCCTTGCCTTTCTAATCCTAGGAACTTGCTGGAGCAGCTGATCGCTCGACCTAAGGGTACGGGCAGGAACATACGGGGTAAATTTCTCTGCTAGGTAGGAGGGTCCGAGTCCATGTAAACCCTTGTGGACCACACAACAGGTCTTAAACTTCACTCTTTGGCGGACTGACAACCAGTGCAGCTTTTCCAAGAGGGGTTTTGAAGGAGACATGGAGGGTGCCTTAAGGACCAATCTGGCAGCAGTGTTCTGCACTACTTGAAGTTTGCCCAATACTTCTTGATTTGTGGATGCCAATAGTCCGTTACAATAGTCGAGCCGACTGAGTATCAGGGCCTGCACCAAAGTTTTCCTTGTAGAGTCAGGGAGTAGCGGAAATACTTTGCGGAGGAGTCCTATCACACGGAAACATGATCCTACTATATTATTTCCGTGCTGCTTTAGGGATAGCTCTTGATCTAAGCGGACCCCCAGGTTCTTCACCACCTGTTTTGGTTCGGGAACCGGGCAAAGATCTAGCGGTCACCAATCTGGGGCCCATAATAACTTGGCTTCTCCGAACAGCATGACCTCTGTCTTTCCCGCATTGCACTGAAGGAAGTTCGAAGACATCCATTGGGAGACCGCCTTCATACCTTCGGAGAAAGATTGTTTCACCTCCGAGGTGAGAGATTTGAACGGAAAAAGAAGCTGAGTGTCATCCGCATAGGACACTGGGATGAAACCGAAGGCTCTCATAATCCTCGCCAGGGGGCCACATAGATGTTAAAAAGAGTTGGGCTCAAACATGAGCCCTGTGGCACCCCCTTGGTGATTTTTACCTCTGCTGACCGAAACGCCCCCAGGTTCACACATTGGGTGCGTTCAGACAGAAAGCTCTTCAGCCAGGCCAGTGCCCTATTTTTCAGCCCAATCTCTCAAGATGTTATGTGATATCTTATCGAACGCTGCCAATAAATCTAGCAGTACCAGGACGACTGAGAAACCATTGTTCTGGTACATGCGAAGATCGTCCGTTACCGACAGCAGGGCCGATTCAGTGCTATCATTCGGCCTAATGCCGGATTGAGAGTAATCCAGGCTCCCAGATTGTTCTATATAGTTTGAAAGATGTTTATTCACATGCTTCTCCATGATCTTGCCCAGGAAAGGAAGCAGAGATATGGGTCTAAGGTTGGAAAAATCCGTCCAAGGGACGGGCGTATTTTTCCGAATCGGTCTCACCAGTGCCTTTTTCCACCTGCGCGGGACACAGCCCTCAGCAAGCGAGAGGTTGACCAGGCCCTGAATCCCAGGACCGAGCACCCTGCCAACCACCGGCATAATTCTGGCTGGAATCTGATCAGATGGGCAACCACTTTTAATTTGGTTCACCAGGTTTTCCACCTCCTTTAGGGAGATATCCGGGAACTTAGAGAGCATGCCAGTACTTGTTCCCTCCTTAACATGGGGTGGAGCTTTAGACTGGCCGGTAGATAGATTCGAATCTATAATTGTTTCATAAATCCTATCTATTTTCTCTGTGAGAAAGCATGAGATATCATCACATAGCTGTTGAGATGATATATCTATGCTTTCGCAGGCAGCAGGTTTTACAAAGGTCTGCAAAATTTGATATAGTACCTTAGGGGCACCGCCGGCAGCTAAGAGTTGAGATGCAATGTAATTCTTGCGAGCAGCTCTGATCGCTTTATGATAGGAGCTTAGTGCTGTCTGATAACATGTTCTATCCGCTTCCTGATGTGAGGATCTCCAGGCCTTCTCAAGTTTCCTAGCTGCTCGTTTGAGACCTCGCAGATAGTCTGAAAACCAAACTTCCTGCTTTTGAGCTGATCGTGGTTTATAAGATTTCATAGGGGTAATATGTTCCACCGATGAGTGAATAGCTAACTCATATTTCCGTAAGGCCACCTCAATATTCTCAGTAGGCAGGATGTTAGGCATTACAAAAACCTCCTTAAAAACCTCTTGAGAGACTTTATGCCATTGTCTCCACTTCTCTGGTAGCGGCAATGGATTATTGAGGGATTTACAAGGGTTGGACATGGTGAATTATAAAATATAATGATCAGTCCAACTAACTTGTGTTGGTGTGTGACATACAATTACAGGTGAGTTAGAAAGCACAAGGTCTAGAGTATGACCCGCCTGATGCGTGGGTCCAGTGTTGTGTTGGGTAAGACCCAATAGTGAGAGGTCCGTCAATAAAGATTGAGCCTCCACATTATCTTTCAACTCACTATGGATATTGAAATCCCCTACCAATAGGAAATCTCTGCCTGTACTAACATGTGGGGCCAATGCCTCTATCAAGGAGGTTGAAAATTTCGTTCAAGGGCCTGGGGGGTGGTATACTAGAGCCCCTTTCCAGCTAATCTTTGCTGAAGTACCGATCTTAAAAATCATCAGTTCTAGATCCGTGGTGCAATACTGATCTAAAACAGAAATAGCTATACTATTTCTATGCACTATGGCAATGCCACCTCCTACCTTGATGGGGCGGTCCAATCTAACTATTTTGTATCCCACAGGGATCCCAAGAGTAATAGCAGGGACCGAATGGGGTTTGAGCCACGTCTGTCAGAAAACAAAGATCCGGTTGGTAAGTTGAAATGAGGTCCCAAACCTCAGTGTGATGCTTAGGCAATGATCTTATATTACAAAGTAGATTTCTCCACCCTAATTGCCTGTGAGATACAACCCTTGTTGGCATTTTATGGTGGAGGCCTACATCATCATGGTCATACTGTGCTTGAAACCTACAGTGGCGGCATGAGAAAGGTCCCTCTGGGGGAAAGCCCCCCTCTCTTGCACAGCCAACCAAAGGGACTCCCTGTATGTCTATGAGTGCTCTGGAAGAATAACTCACCCGTTTCAGAGAGTGCCCGTTTTGCTTAGGAGAGGAAGTTAGAGCCATAGCCCCTAGCCCCGTCCGGTCGCGGACGGGCGCAGATAAGCTACTCTTTGGCTGGTCTTAGGCGCGTCCTTAGGCGCTCCCCTGCGCGCGACCGCTGCGCGCTCGTTGCGGCGAGAGTGCTAAATAGCCCTTCCTATCTGAGAGCTAGAGCGCTAACCGCTGGTGTGGTTCGAAGTCCCTGGCTCTTCCTGTCCCTCCGCTCAACGGTACTGGTTACCGAGTCTGAACGGGGCGGGCAGGCTGTAAAATGGAGCACAGGCTTCCTCAGGTGAGTGTGGGCCCCCCAGTTACCACTGTGACACCAAAGATGTTAAATGTACAAAACAGGCAGTGAACACAGTTAAAAATCAATGCGGCAGTAATATTATTAGAATCGAGAGCTTCGTTGTTTTTTTAAAAGAATTTTTAAAATTTGATCAGGCTTCAATATTTCCAACAGGCATCAATCAATTCACATTAGACTGGCTAGTGCTCACAAAAATGCTTACTGGACGCAAAGCGGGTCGGGGAGACTCTGCCACCGTCCTACCTACCGCGCTGCGCTCACAGCTCCTCGCTGTCTAAATAGCCCTTCCTATCTGAGAGCTAGAGCGCTAACCGCTGGTGTGGTTCGAAGTCCCTGGCTCTTCCTGTCCCGCCCTCCACTCAACGGTACTGGTTACCGAGTCGGAACGGGGCGGGCAGGCTGTAAAATCGAGCACAGGCTTCCTCAGGTGAGTGTGGGCCCCCCAGTTACCACTGTGACACCAAAGATGTTAAATGTACAAAACAGGCAGTGAACACAGTTAAAAATCAATGCGGCAGTAATATTATTAAAATCGAAAGCTTTGTTGTTTTTTTAAAAGAATTTTAAAAATTTGATCAGGCTTCAATATTTCCAACAGGCATCAATCAATTCACATTAGACTGGCTAGTGCTCACAAAAATGCTTATGCTACCATGCAGTGAGATTTGTCGTGTGTTCGAACAGCAGTACTGCCACATCATGTCATCGATTGTGATTTGCAGGTCCCTCTGCCAAGCCAGTCTGGCTACTGTGCAGTCATGCACCCTGTGGCGACATTGCTAGCCTATAAATATTGGTAACCAGCTTATGAGGGGAGCTGGTTTTTACAACATACGTAAGTTCAGGGACCTCCGGGGGTTCCTGAATGTCTTCACCCAAGGGCTCCTTCACAGCCCGACGCACCCTGTAAAACTGGAATCTCTGCAATTGTGTTGTAGCTTCCGCCCCCTCCTTTACCTGATCCCATGTTTTGGCTGGTCCTTCGTGAAAGAGGTCTCCCTCAGCCTGTAACTTCAGCGACTGCAAAGCTCTAACCACTCCTCTGTCCCTGCACGGCGCTAGCCAGCGGGCCCATTCTATGGGCATGGACAGGGTATATAGTAATGCTACCGCCTGCTGTTGTAGCCGGTAATGCCAAGCGTGTCTGGTGGCATTTAAGGAGTCTAAATAGCCTGTTCTACAGTCTGGGTCCTCTAATATTGTCGCCGGAGGCGAGTGCGGAGCAGCAAACAACTTTTCCATACGCAAATACAGTATTCCCGTCTCGCTGTGTATCCAAGCATGTAAATGGGAGCACTGTGCCACCCTGTAGTATAATTCAAAATCTGGTGCTCCTAGGCCGCCCATACTGTATGGCAGCGTCAGAACCCGCCATTTGACCCTCGCCTGCTTGCCCGCCCATGCTCGCTTTAGCATCAACTGCTTCAGTCTTTGAAAGAAGGATCCTGAGAGGACAATTGGTATATTGGCGAATAGAAACAGCATCCAAGGTAAAACTACCATTTTCATAATTGATATCCTCCCCATCAGGGACAGGGGGAGCTTGCACCCCGCCTCCACATCGTCCTCCAATTTATCAATAGCCCTGCCGTAGTTCTCCAGCAGAATCGTCTGTGTCTGTGTGCAGGTTAATCCCTAAGTATCGGACGGGGTCTGTAGTCCATTGTAACGGGTACTCCATCTCGAATTCTTCCGTGACCGGGGTCAGAGTGAAGACCAATGACTTGGTCCAGTTAACCTTAAGGCCTGACAAGGCCCCAAAGTGCACAACATAGCAAAGCACTGCTGTCAGATTTCGTTCTGGCTGCCTCACGTACAACAGCGTGTTGTCTGCGTACGTAGATATAACTATGTTATATGTCGGAAATCTGATGCCTTCATGGCTGTGATATTCCCTCAGAGCACACGCCAGTGTCTCCGCTACCAGTGCATAAAGCAGTGGCGATAGGGGGCAGCCTTGTCTTGTGCCTCTAGTAATAGGGAAGCTATCTGTGACTAGGTTGCCTATACGTACCCTCGCAGTTGACCTGTGATACAACGTGCCGATGAGTTGTAAAAAAACTGACCCCAACCCCATTCTCGTCAGCACCTTACGCATAAATGACCATTCAACCGAATCGAAAACCTTTTCCATATCTAAAAAGACCGCCACAGCTTTCACATCTTGCCGCACGTGCTGCATAGCGCCAAACACCGTGCGAATGTTGTACGTTGGGTTTCTGTGTGGTATAAAACCTGCCTGTTACGGGGCAACCAATAGTAGAGCGAGAAGAGCTAAGCGGTTAGCCAGTATCTTTGCAAACATTTTTGTAGCCACATTTAGAAGGGACAACGGGCGGTATGAGCTGCACTCTTCTGGCGGTTTCCCCGGCTTAGGGATCGCCACTAGTATTGCCTCCCTCATAGAGCTCGGTAGGGTGCCCTCTATACCCAGGTCATCGAAAAGCGTGGCAAGGTGAGGCAGAAGTATATCAATGTAGGCCTTGTAAAAACTAGCAGTGATCCGCTCCCGGCGCACTGTTGGATTTCATGCTCGACAGGGCATCTACAATCTCGTCCTTTTCTATCGGGAGCATTAAGAACTCCCTGTGCACATCCGAGAGGGAGGGTAGTGCTATGTGTTCCAAGTATTCCTGCACTTCCTCCATATCATCTGATCTGGATGCATAAAGCTCGGAGTAATATTGCCGAAATCTATCCGCAACATCTACCTCTTCCGTAAGCATATCTCCCCCTCAGATCTCACCTGAGTAATAAGTGTCTTCTCCCGTTTCGCTTTCAGGATCCGAGCTAAAACAGAGCCTGGACGTTCCCCCTGCCCGTAAGAGCGAGCTGTAGCATATTTACCAAGGTGCTTAATTTCACTATCCGCAGCCTCGTGATCTTCTTCCAAGAAGACTTTAATTTCCTCCTCCCTTCCTGCGTCCACCTCCTGTCCCCGTTGGTCTTCCAGTTGCTTTAGCTTCCGCTCAAGGTGCGCCAGCCTCTTCCGTATGTCTTTTAAGACCCCGGAGTGTTTAGCCATTACTATGCCCTGAATGTAAGCCTTGAATGCCTCCCACACAGTATGGAAACTATCCACTGAACCCACGTTAACCTCAAAGAAGGCTTCTATGGCCTCCGCTACGTCTCCTTTAAAAACCGAATCCAGCAGAGAGTACAGTGGGAAGTGCCATGTAAATGGGGGTATAGTTTTCATGGGGGCAGTCCGTGTGAGCAGTACCGGCGAGTGATCCGAGAGCGTGCGTGGCAGCACATTACAGGTCCGTATGCTCTCCCATAACCCAGTGGAAGCCAACCAGTAATCTATACGGGTATGTATGTTGTGGTATGCCGAATAGTGTGTGTAGCCCCCAGGCAGCTGGTTACGTGCTCGCCATACGTCTACCAAGTCCATGCATGTCATCCCTCTTTCTAGTGCCTTCGCAGTAGCTGATGGCTTTCGGTGCGGGCCCGCCGATCTATCTAAGCATGGGTCCCTGGCCATGTTGAAGTCACCGCCCCACAGAACCAGTTCACCCTGCAACCTTTGCACCGTGGAGGTTAACTGCAAAAAAAATTCAGGACAATCATAGTTGGGGCCATATGCATTAACTATCATCAAATCAAGCCCTCTACCTCTACATCTCGAAATTACTTAGCGCCCATTAGGATCCGATTCCAACAAGTCTAACATGTAAGCTGATTTGGGATTCACCCATGTCATCACCCCTCTGACATGTGTCATAAACCCTGCAGTATTAATATTACCTAGGAGCCCCTTGCATCTCAGCATTGCACTCGTCTGCGGAAGGTGCGTCTCTTGTAACAATGCCACATCGATATCATGCCTGTGTAGGTAATTTAGTACCTTCTGGACCTTACGATGATCATTATGTCCCCTAATGATCCATGTCAAGGTGCTCAGACTGTCTATCAGTTTCCGCTCCACTCCCTCATCATCCCCTGCCAAGTGTTTGGGGTGTATCTGTACTATGTGCAGTCGTCAATGTGCATGACCTAGATGGGTCACCCATCCCCGATGAGAACTCAATCCTCTGTAACCTGTCTGCATCCACTTGTGTACTTTGTACCTGTGCATAGCATGTTGCAAGCCATTTACGAACTATTCAGAGCAAAAAGAACCCCTCCCCCTCAACTACCCCCCGAAATTCTCCCCCGTGTCCTCCCATTACCTCCCACAGCTGACCACCCCCAACTTGGTCGCGCTATTAAAAGTCACCCCAATCGACCACCACCCGTTCCCCTCCCTTGAATCTCAACCAGTGTGCAAGTCACTCTGAGGCGAAGTTAGCTCAGCAAATAAGGTGCAGTCCCCTACTCCGGGAAACCATACCTCACCCAGCCGCGCTTGCATCGGCTAACTCAATTCACAGTAATTACCGGTGTTCACCTCTCAATAATATAACATTCAAATATCTTCCCTGACCAGCAGTCTTTGATCAGCTATTATCCTTTTGTAAAGTCCTGTTGCCCCTTACTATCGCCTCAGAACTAGACTCTCCCCATAGCATAGAGTCCCAAGTACGTCAAAAATTACAGTGCCCACCAGCTGAGTTTCTGAAGGACCAATGTCACTTTCTAGCATACACATTCAAGATTGTCCCTCCTTCAGGCTCCCTGATTTGGACCTCCCAGCCCAATCATCCACCCCACACATGTTACTCATCTTGGGCGCACCAGCACTTGACCTCAGTCCTGTTCGTCCAGTGGACCTCCAGCCGCTTCGTCCAGGATTCTGCTTTCCGGGGTGCCTCGATGCTCAGGGTTTAATGGCCTGCTGCAGGGACTTGGGATCCGTAACATGAGTTGCTTCTTTAGTGGCACAAAGTGACGTCTTGCCTCCTGGACTCGAGCTGTGAAGTCTGGGTACAGCGATAATTCGTAGCTCTTGTATCTCAGAACCTTCTTCTCCCTGGCAATACGTAGTGGCGCATCTCGATCACGGTAATTAAGTAAGTTCGCAATTCTCGGTCTAGGTGGAGCCCCTACCAGTGGTTTAGGTCCCAGAGACCGGTGCTCTCTCGCTACCACAAACATGCTGGAGAAGACCCCCTCTCCGAGCAGAATTACCAGAAGTTTCTCCACAAACTGCTCCATGTTGCCAGTGGCTGTTTTTTCCGGCAGGCCCGTAATCCTCAGGTTGCATCTCCGAGAGCGCACCTCCAAGCCTTCCGTTTGTCCTGCAGGACCCTTATCACTTCCCAAGTTGCTTATGATCTGCATCCAGGGTGGTGTGCTCTTCTTCCACCTCTGTTATTCATCTCTCCGACATGTCCAGCCTTTCTGCATGCTTGTCAATGCGCTCCGCCATTCTGTCCATTCTGTATGAAAGCGCGTCCATTTTGTTGCCCAGTGACGCTATACCGCTCTGCAGTGTCTTCTCCATGGATTGGATCATGTTGCGAATGTCTGAGTTTGTCTTCTCTTGCCGGGACCGTGGTCTTAGGTCCTCTCCAGTAGCCCCATTCTGAGACTTCGAGCGCTTATACTCGAATGAGAGCTTGGGTTTAGTCTTGTCCCCTCTGCCCATGTTCACAATAGCGCTGTCCTCACCTGCAGTGTCACGGTCTGCACAGTCGTGTCTTCGTGGAGGGCTCGCAGAAACAGGTTGCATATGTGACCCCCCACTCTGAACCACTACTTGGCGGTTGTTGTCCGAACCTGCGAGCTCTGCCGCTCTCCTGTACCTAGAGGGGCTGGGAACTGGACCACCTTTACTTCAAGTGGTCCCTCTCCGTCCGTGCTGTCCGATGGTATATGGGCTGGGGGTCAACTGAGACACTCCTCTCTTGAATTACGCCGCTTCGGCCAAGGCCTGCTGCGAACTTCCTCCCAGACTGTCGCTGCCCTTACGTGTTCAGCGCCCACGCTAGTAATAAGGGCGCGCTTTTGTCTCCCCAGGGCGATCCACCAGTTGACAGCGCTCGGGTGGCTGACCACCTCCGAAGTCTTCCTTCTGTCCTCTCACTCACAAGGGGGGGCCCCCGAGACTCCTTAGTGTATTGTTGTGTCTCCACACGATCTCCAGCACCCCGGGTAGATGTTGGGGTGCCTCTGCTAATGTGTCCAGCATAGGAGGCCACCAGGCGCCTCTCGCAGCCCTGCAGTTAAGGCAGCCGCCCACAACAGCGCTATCCACCTACGCGCTCTCCCAAGCCCGAGGCTGCCGCAACTTCCGCCATAATACGGGACCTCCGAGCCAGCAACAGTCTCTTCCCCGCTGAGCTGCGCCCTCACTTCCGTCGCCGCTGACTCCGGGCTTGCCGTGCAAGTGCTCCCACCGGCGCAGGACAACCACCAGCGTCGCACTTCGAGGGCGGCCCCGCACGGGTAGCCAGCAATCGAGCTCGGTGCTTTGCGGCCTGCCAGCCGCTTCAGAGTGCCACTCTCGTGCCGCTCGTAGAGGCCGCTTCAGGCCTCGCTACGCAGTTCCGAGGCTTCCTACCGCCTTCCGACCGCTGGTCCTTTATTTCAGGGAGGTGAGTCACTGATTTACTGCAGGTAGTATAATGCTCCGACACTGCGGAGAGCAAGGCTCAGTCTGCCATTTTCCACGCGAGCTAGCTCCGCCCCTTGTTTACTACAATTATAGCCCTGTTCTAAAGAGTCAGTAATCTGTTAATAACCTGGGCCCAACTTCCGCTCTCAACAATTGGCAAGATCGGGGGGGCGTGGCCAGCAGCATGGCTGACTAGACGTGCCGCACCGGTGCTCCGGCCGAGCTGCCCCGTAATCCGCCTGAAATCTGTCAAAACCGACCTTGCAACGCTGCCAGAGTATAACTCCCATACTCCGAGATCGGGAGCGAGTAGCCTGGGAAGTCTCAGCCCTCCGGAGCCTGTGGATCGCGTCCGAGGAAGAAGACGGCGAGGGGACGGCGGACATGATGGCGGCCGCGAGAGAGAAGGGACCCCGGGTTGCCTAGAGCCACGACCGGCGGATACACAGCCGGCGCCCTCCGCCAGGTGAATCCGGAGACCTCCACACAGTCAGGGGGGACCGAGAGCCTGCGGTGGGAAGCTGGAGGTATACGCGAGGTGATCGGTAACCTGCACCAAGATGGCCGCCGGCGGGAGGTAGAGCGACGGGAGTAGACACCCGGCTCCTGCTGAGGCGCACCACTGAGGGCGGCGGACCAGACACACACGGTTAGCGGAGGGAGTGAGGGTGACGACCCTCGTCGGAGCACCAACCCATTTCCACGGGCGCCGCGGCCTGCGGCGGCCCCTCCCCCCCCCCCCCCCCTCCTGAGACATCGGCTGGAGACACCTTGATGGTGGAGTGGTCCGGGGGCGCTGGGATCAGCAGCGATGTGGCGGAGACGGCTCACGGAGGGCGGCGAGACTATGGCCCACAGGAGAGGGGGCTGATCTTGTAACGGACACCCTGCAGGTGAAACGAGCGGAGAGACCCAGGGCCTGGGGGACTATTGGACGAGGGGAGACGCGGAGGCAGTGACCCACGCTCTCGTCATCCGGCGGCTCACACACTGACCGGCGCTCCCATACAGAAGCAGGGATCCCGGCATTTTCTCTTGGGTGGCTGTACGGTGAGGGGATGGGGAAGAAAGACCCGGTACCCAAACCCCCGCGCCAGGGACCTATGGACAATTTCGCGGCGCCACGGTCCATGGCAGACCATCCAGGCCCCCGCACCGACACGGCCATGCTACTGGAGGCCATTCAAGCGTCCAGAACGGACATCCAGGCATGGCGATCTGCCCTAGAGACCAAGATTGGCGAGGTTGGGGCCGAGGTGACGCTGCTGCGCCAGGACTTCCGGAACCTGACCGAAAGAGTAACGGTAGTGGAAGACAAAGTGAAGGAGGACGGGGAGGCGATCACTACGCTCAAGAAAGACATGGCAGAGCTACAGGTTGCGCACCGTCACCTCCAATGGAAGGTGGACGATGCTGAGAACAGGTCCAGGCGCAACAACCTCCGCTTTGTAGGTTTTAGGGAGGGGATTGAGGAAAAGGACATGGCCGCCTTCCTCCTGACCTGGCTGAAAGCTACTTTCCCCGAGGCGCCATTTTCTACATGCTTTATTATTGAAAGAGCACATAGGGCGCTTCTGGCCAAGCCACCTGAGGGCGCGAGACCCAGGCCAGTTATAGCGCGCTTCTTGAACTTTGCCGACCGGGACCTGATTCTGAGGGAGGCCAGGGCCCTGGGGGAGATCCGCCTTGAGAACACTACAATAATGATCTTCCCGGATTACAGCCAGGAGGTCTCGAAACAACGCCGCTCCTTTGACGCTGTGAAGGCGAAACTGAGGTCCCTGAATCTTAAATACATGCTCCTCTTCCCCGCCAAGCTGAAGGTGATATATAAGGACAAGTCTATCTTTTTTGCCCACCCGGAAGACGCGTGGCAGTGGTTGGAGGAGCGCCCTATCTTGAACAGTAGGGAGGCGGCCAGTCGGGACGCAATGGACAGAAAGGTGAGGGAAAGATCGAGCTGGGAGCGGCCGAAGCCGCAGCGACGGAGGTTACGGAGGACCCAACACACGAACGCGGCGACCCCATATAGGACCCGAGGATCGACCAACAACAGGGGAGGCAGATCGGAATCCCCAGGCAAAGACCCAGTGGCGGACTCGAGGTTCAGCAGTCTGAGGAACGGGGTACGCTCCGAGGGGGATGACGTGGAGGGATCGGAAGGCCCCTCATCCGGCGAGGAAGATATGGACCTCTTGGGCGAATCGCTACACCCCTTGGTTAAGGAGATCCGTCAATTGGAACAAGGCTCCTCGGATCCAGACCCGACCATAGACACTCAGGACTCACATTCTTGAAGGCAGGAACATGCAGCTCGGATGAGATAGCAGCTCGGCATAAAGGAGCACGCAAGTTGGCACACCCCCTACAGTTTCTTTCTTGGGTGTCTGAACTGAACACAGTTTAATCTGGGGAGGGATGTGCGGGAGGGCGACTGACCTACTCCCATGGATGGTTTGGTCCCATGTTGGGGCGCAGCTAGAAGGGGAGGGTGGTGGGGTGGGGGAGGGAGGGGAATGTTGGTACTGTTGTTTCCTCACGTTGGGGAGTTGGGAGGGGGAGGGGGGTGGTATCAGTGAAGCAGCAGAGTTTACCCTTGCTACTACCCTGGACCCAGGGTCGGGCATTCGGTGGTCAGTGTGAAGTGCAATGGCAGGTACACTAGCTGAACCTAGCCGGGATGGCGCTGGGGTAAAGGCGCTAACCTGGAATGTAAACGGCCTGGGTTCCAAAATTAAGAGGGGCTTGGTCAATGCCTATATTAAACGCATAGCACCAGACATCATATTCCTCCAGGAAACACATTTGAGGGGGAACCATTGTGCTTTTCTAGCACGTGGGCAGTACACAGACTTAGCACACGCGGGATACACGACGGGCTCACGGGGCACAGCAATACTCATAAGGAAAACGACGCCATTCACAGTGACACGCACATGGTTGGACCCGCAGGGCACGTTTGCAGGGGTACAGGGGACATGGAGGAGGCGCAGGTACATGCTGCTGTCAGTATATGCTCCACCCAAATTACAAAACCGGACGATGCAGGAGATCACGACCATACTGCTAGCCACGGCTGACACGATACAGATTATGGGCGGGGACTTCAACGATGTGATGTGCACGACTAGTGATAGATCTGGGGACTCTCACGCAGTAGCGGCAGTGACTGCTTTGGCCCGTAGAATGGACACGATTGGCCTCACTGATGTGTGGCGGTGGCTCCATCCTGTGCAGGCAGCCTACTCCTTTTACTCAGGGGCCCACAAGGTTTTTTCTAGATTGGACTATATATTCACTACGAGACAGGAACTCTCGACGGGGGACCGGGCAGAATATAGGGCGAGGGGTGTCTCGGACCATTCCCCGCTGTTTGTACATATAGGACGTGGTAGGGGGAGTGGAAAGGCTCAGTGGCGTATGTCGCCGTGGGATCTCCAGACTCCTGAGATTCTAAGGGGAATTAGAGCGGATATCAAAGTCTTTGTGGCGGAAAACGAGGGGTCGGTGCAATCGGGAGTTACGCTATGGGAAGCCATGAAAACCGTGTTGAGAGACCGCTTCAGCTCCAGGGTGGGGGAGGCCAGAAGGAAACGCACTGAGGAAATAGCGCAGGAAGAGGCAAACATCTTGACTCAAGAAGCTGAATACCACAGAACGAAGGGGGAGGGACATCTACGGATTCTGCTAGACACTCAACGGCTATACAGGGAACTGCTCACGGACGAAGCGCGCACGCAGGCGCTGGCCACCCTTCATCGCCTGTATGATGTAGGCGACAAATCCGGGAAACTCATGGCATGGCTGAGCAGGCGGGAGCAAGCGGCCAGATGGGTTGATTGGATTGGGCCCCCGGGTTCGGCACGAGCATCAACAGATGTCGCGATAGCAGAGGCCTTTGCGAACTATTTTGAAGAATTCTACAAGGCTAGGGACCTCGGAGATTGCGAGGTGGTAAAGTCGTTCCTGGGTAGTATGGAAGTGCCGCAGTTGACCCCCGAAAATAGCGAGGCTCTGGACGCCGACCTATCCCTGGAAGAAATCACGGAGGCAGTGGCAGTCCTGAAACCAGGGAAAACCCCGGGACCTAATGGCTTCCCGGCGGAGTTTTTCAAACGGACGGGGGACCTCCTGGCACGTCACTTGAAATCACTTTATGTGGGGGCGTTTGACTCCGGAGGTCTCCCGCCGGACCTGGCCCTGGCCACCATAATCCCGATCCATAAGGAGGGCAAGCCCAGGGAGGACTGTTCTTCATATCGCCCTATTTCCCTTCTGAACAGTGAGAATAAAATCCTCGCCACCATCTTGGCAAGGCGACTCCGACAGGTCATAACGGACCTAGTGCACCCGGACCAGTCCGGGTTCCTGCCGGACAGGGCCACTAAACTTAACCTGCGGCGCACACACAACTGGCTCCAGGAAGTCTGTGACAAAAGGGAGCCACACTGGTTCCTCTCATTGGATGCGGAGAAGGCATTCGATGCGGTCCACTGGCCCTTCCTGATGGGCACTCTTGAGCGTTTTGGGTTTGGACCCAAGTTCCGACAGTGGGTGAGTCTTCTTTACTCGAACCCGAGGGCGAGAGTGCGAATTAATGGGCGAATGTCGAGAGAGTTCGCGATAGAGCGGGGGACACGTCAGGGGTGCCCGCTGTCCCCACTCCTCTTTACCCTCACGATTGAGATCCTGGCGATCCGTATCCGGCTTAATCAGGAGGTGTCTGGCTTTCACTGGGGGGCCTCGGCAACTGACCAGGAGAAGATCTCCCTGTACGCCGACGACGTGCTGCTATATGTGACGGACCCGGCTAGGACGATCCCGGCCCTCTTCAAGGAACTGGGCGACTTTGGGGCAGTGGCCGGACACACTATAAATTGGCATAAGTCGATTCTCTACGACCCGCAAGGTGAGCCGCGGGGGGAGTGCCTGCCTGAGTTGCTCATTCACACTACGGAAGGCTGTCGGTATTTGGGGGTGTTTATCACCAGGGATAGGCGGCGCTCATACGCAGACAATGTAAATAGGGTAGTGGTGGCAGCAAAGGCGGAGATGGATAGATGGAGACCGCTACCGCTTACCATGTTAGGCAGAGCCGCCCTGTATAAAATGATCCTGTTACCAAAGTTTTTATACGCCCTGCAAAATGAGTACTATCCCTTACCAGAAGCGACACTGCGGACAATCCATGCTGATCTTCGCTCTTTCTTGTGGCTGGGGAAGCAGTCCCGGGTGGCACTCACGACCCTGCAGCGCCACCAATACAGTGGGGGTATCTCGCTGCCTAATCTGGAGGCCTATTACTGGGCAGAAAGAACACCTTTCCCCGATCAATGATTGGCTACACGCCCCGGCTGACCATCCCACCTATGCTTTAGAGAGATCCAAATGGGGCAACAAGACGGTATTACACTTCTTGTATGGAGGGAAAGGAGGCCGCCAGCTCCTACCAGCGACGAAGATCACCCTTACGGCGTGGCGCAGAGCGACAATTAGAATGGGCTGGCATGAAAGGCTCACCCGACAGACACCCCTATGGTCGTGTAGGTGGCTGACAGAGCTACATAAACTGAAGGGATTCCACAGGTGGGACGACATTGGCATCTCCACGGTGGGAGATGTCATAGCAAAGGGGGAACTTAAAACCTTCCAGGAGCTACGGCAGGACTTTGGCCTCCAGAACACCCAGTACTATAAATACTTGCAGTTGAGACATGCATGGGGAGCTCAGCACATATCGCTTACCGACATACCCCAGTTTGCACCACTCGAGGGCCGATTACTACAGGAGCAGATACAGAGGGGGGCAATATCTATGACATACAAAACACTGACAAATAATATGTTGGGAGACTTGCGGACACTCAGGGAGAGGTGGGAGGCAGATGTGGGCACGATGGAGGACCTGGATTGGGAACTAGCACTCATGCACCCGAGGGAAGTGGCCATAAAATCGAGGCTTCGCCTCATACAGTTTAAGATCCTTCACCGGGCCTACTTCGATAGAGTGAGGCTTGCCCGGATGGGGAGGGTGACCGACACCTCTTGCATACGATGCCAGCGTCAGACAGGCGATTTCTTCCACATCATTTGGGGCTGCACAGTGATACAGGAATATTGGGGTGAGGTATTCAGGGAACTGAGTATGATATTGGAGGTGGAGATTCCTAGGGATCCCAAACTGGCGCTTTTGGGCATGTCGACGGAAGTAGACATCACACGATACCTACTCATTTTCCTGCTGCTGGCTTTGGTAGTAGCAAAAAGAGACATAGCACGAATGTGGGGGGCGCCTGGGAAACCCAACCTGGAGGAATGGAGGAGGGGTTTAGATATGTATATGGCAGCGGAAAGAGTGACCTACAAAGCCAGAGGGTGCCCTCGGAAATTTCGAAAAATATGGACTAAGTGGAGGCGCTACCATGGACTGGAGTAGGACTGTCCGGGGAGAAGGGCGGGTGGCAGGGGAGATAGCCGGGGAGACACGTTTGTCGCTGATTCCAACATAGTTGTTTCTGGAGGGTTTGGATCGCTGGATTACCTATGTACTATGTCAAGACTTAGAGGATGAGAGAGGCTCGGGGGTCGAGGGAGGTGGCGGAAAAGGGGGGTATGCTGCAGGGGGGGGGGGAATGGGGGGGCGGGAAGAGGGGCCTTCGATAGAGGCTTCTCAGTTGCTGACTTTATCAGGAGTTAAGGGGGGTGGGAGGGAGTTGGGGGTGAAAATAGAAAACAAGTTCGTCATGATGAAAGCTATGTACCTGACATTGAAAAGTTGCAGAATTTCGGGAAGAGCGGAATGTTGACGCTCCCCCGAGTTGTTTTTGTCTCCTGCACCCATGATCCGCCTGATGCAACAATAAAAATAAATTAAAAAAAAAAAAAAAAACAATTGGCAAGATCGTCCTAATTAAAATGTTGATCCTCCCTTTATTTTAATTTCTTTTTTCTGGCTGTTTCACACAAATTAGCTATTTTTTCTTTTCCAAGTTGTATCAGTCTGTACGCTTGTTTGTGTGGAATCAAAAGCACCCCAAGTGAAAATAAGTATTCTGCAACTGCCCAAGAATAAGGATGGGCTGGGACTCCTGGATCTACGGTGCTATTATCAGGTCCACCGTCTGTCAGCCAAGCCGTCTAATTGTGACAATTAGGTTGTTTTCCAAAGGTTGAAAGTTTTAAATTACTCTGACCTTCCATGCTGTGTGAAATCCCCTAAACATCTCCAAAAAGTAAGATATAAAGCGGTATCCCAATTGATGTTATGTAGGAAGATTTTTTCAATGCAAGATATACCCATTATTAATGCTGAGACAAAGCTAGGGTTCTGCATCTCTTTTTTGCCTGGATTAATCAAGGAAATTATATGTAAATTGGTTGACCTAGGCATAGCTAAGGTGGGGGACCTATTTGAGGGTCCTAGGTTAAAATCCCCACAGTCGCTGTTCCCAGTTAGAACCCTGTACAGCCAGCAGTATTTTTTATGTATGCCCAATAAGAGCAATACTTGCCGACATCAACGGGATAGATATAGAATTTTGTTAGGGAATAGTAAAAGATTTGTTTACGCTGGATGGAGTTAATCTCTGTCTGATTTTGGTACCAGGCTCTAGCCCTATACCCTACGTGGTTAATTGATATAGCAAGAAGCAAATGGATGCAGCAGGATGGCATTGGTAATAGCAAGCAACAATGGAAGAGGTATTTCAGTTCGAGTTTCACCTGTCTTAGGGGCGTGCATTTCCAACGTATGACTTTTTTCAATGGGAGGTGCTTTATTTTACACCACGCGCTCTGAACAAGATGTTTCCATCAATTGCTGAGAGATGCCCAAGATGCAATTCCAAACAAGATTGGCTCCACATGCTTTTGTCCTGCAGCGTCCAAAAACATTTTTGACCGAGGACATTTAACGCAGTAAGCTGAACCATTCAAAAAAATAGCTGTCCCTTACCAAGAGAAAACACAAGGAGATGATGGACGGAGTGCTGAAACTTTTCAAACACTCACCCCCAGTAACAGATCTGGGTTGAATCCATCATCATCATTCTTTAGCTCTCTTTGCCACCCCAGTTCAGACACAGCTATATGCAAATCAGTCTTGACCCTGTGCCTCATGGGAACAGTCCAGCCCAAAGTGCCAAGCCATGTCTTTCCTGGACCAGAAACAAGCATCCTGTGACCGGTTTCGGGCTAACAGCCCTCATCAGCCGGGCTAGCTTGAATCCAGTGGCAAAGTGAGCAAGGGACCCATGTCTGGGCATACCCTGCCAACTTAGGGCGAACAAAGCAAACACAAGGAGATGATGAACGGAGTGCTAAAGCTTTTCAAACACTCACCCCCAGTCACAGATCTGTTTGAATCATTCAGCATTCCGTCCAACATTTGTTGCAGTTACACTTTACCAAGAGTGGCCCTTCTGGGTCTGGCATATCACTATTCTCTTACAACCCTGAAAGCCGAGAATTAAAGCGGATAGGGCTGTAGGAGAGAAAAAGAAAGGCTTCCCCATTATCTAAGCGTGGGTCATGATTATGATCAGGGAAGAATCAGCTGGACTGAGGGCTTCTCCCAGGAGGCATTGTAGGCTGAGTCACTTTAGGGGGAATGGCAAAGGCAGGGTGTTGTAGAAGGTGAGAGAGTGACTGATTTCTAGGGGGGGTTCTTTTCCTCTGTTGAAGACTTTTTGGTGATGGTCTATTGTTTTAGAGGACTGAAGAGGGCCAGCGCAGTGGGTGGGGAGGAAGATTCTTTGGAAGCTTTTACTAGGGAGGGGAGTTATTTGATGTGTTGTCCTCTGATTTGATTTGTTCTGTATTGTGGATTGTTATTGTTGCGGAGTATCACCTTTTCCAATAATTTATTTTTTCAAAGTAATGAAGATTGCACCTATTTGAAATAACTTTTATGTGGTGATGCACTTTTGAGTCTCGGCATCCAAGAACTCACTCACCCTCTCAGCAATTTAACGGACTGGTGATTTCACCCAAGATGTAAATGTAAAGTTTCCTAGTGTTTGTAACCAAAAGCTCCAGTCCTGTTAAGAACATGGGTGTCTGAGGATCATGCATTTCTCTTTCATTTATTAATTGCTCGCACATTCATTTTATAGTTAATCTATTAAACAAAATCAGTACCTTTTATCAAAAGTCTATTTCTCACCAGCATGAAGCTGCATAAGAAAATACATCGGTCGCAATCATCAGAACATGCTTGCAGTTTTCCTGAGAGTCTAGTACATCCTCTTTCTTCATGTGACCAGCCTGAGGCCTTCTTGCTCGCATCTTCCACTCACTGCTTCTGGTCCACTCCAGTCAAAAAGAAATGGGCAGATGTAACATGCCATTGTAGTTATCACACTGAACTCTGGCATCAGCCTTTTGAATGTCTTTACACAAAGTTTCATCAAATACAATAGAGTAGTCCACTTATAAAAAGAAAGCTTATCTTACTTCTTACATCTCCCTGAAAGGGTGAAATTTAGCAAGTACTATCTGCTGTCCTTTGGGATAATCCCTGCATCAGTGTCCTTTGTAGAATTGAAACTGTCTGTTTCTAAAGCTTGGAACTTCTGCATTCAGTGTAGAAACCGGAGGTGATGGTTTTGAGTGTTCATAGCTTGCTCTCACTAAAGAAGCTAATTTCAGCACCTTGAATTAAAATTGTTCAAAGGACGACTCTGTGATCCAAACCGCACCCTGATCTTGTCTGCTAGACTATTTCTCTAAGGAGAAGTGTCTGGCAATATGTGCTATGGTGTCCAAATAAGCTGCAAAGTGCAATGTATCTGTTCTCACTTCAGCCATGACTGAACCAACTCTGGAAATGAGAAGATGTTCCACTCCCACTTGTCCCTATCATTTCAACATGGTCTCTTAAGCATTTATGCACCTAGCCAGACAAAGTCTGAGTGATTTCTGAAAGCAGAATAGGAATTTTATCTGATGGAGACATCTAGCCACAGATTCCTTAACTTAGAATATCCCCAGGCGTCCGACTGGATCCGGAAAACTTTCCGCAGCAGCACCTCTGCACCCCGCAGTTAGCGCCCCACAACTCCGCCCTGACGTAGTCCACGGACTTGACGTCAACGGAGCCATATATGCCCCTCCCAGCGTGCTGACGCCAGTTTTCATCTTTTCCGTGTCCCAACGCAGTTCCTGGAAAACCAGTGGTTCCTTGGCCTCTTTTTTTGGCCTTCTTGACACCTTCGGCGTCACAGAACAATGTGAAATGCCTTCGGGCTTTAAGGCGTGTGAGACATGTACGCGCCAAATGTCTGTCACGGACCCGCATACCATCTGCATGTGGTGCCTAGGAGTGCACCACAACTCCGATCAGTGCGACGCCCGTCAACTAATGAAACCTAAGTCCTTGAGGGAGCGTCGTGTGAAATTGCTGGGTGCACGGCTTTCCGGTCCTGCACCTTTGCGCCACCGTTCTCCATCTCGGGCCCGTTCCCACAGACGTCATTCAGAGGTGGGTAAGCACAAACTTAAGTCGCGGAGGTATTCCTCCCAGACGCTGGCGCTCTTTCCTCTCGCTCTTTGCCAGACACGGGCGTCCGGCAGTCGTCTCCTCCGTACCCTCCCTTTCAGGGAGTTGGAGCGAAGGGAGCCCAAATGGAGGTTTATTCAAAAGCACTTCACTCTTATTTTGGGTCACCGCCTCTCCCTGGTGCGCCTTCGGGTCCCACAGAGGTGGAAGGCAGGTCCTTGCTGGCAGATTCATCCTCGGCGCCGGCTGTGTGCATCGGCTCCGTAGACGATACGACGCCGACTGGACACGGTCAAGAGGGTCCTCCCAGTCGGCCGTCGAGCCCACCCCTCCAGTCACTGCATAGCCCTGCGCGGCTTCCTGTGCTGACGTTGGAGGCGGCGCTGGGCTCGACGCCCTGTTGACGTCTTTCCTCCCCGCATATTGTGGTGGGATCGCAGTTGGTAGGCGCCCAGGCCGAGTCCCCTTTGAAGGTCGTCGACGTCGAGACGACTCCAACTCTGCATCGGTCGACACCGGTGCCGACGTCTATGCCTCCTCTTTTACATGAGGTTAACGTTCCCCTCAGACGTTGATATGACTCCGGTACGGCATCAGTCGACGCCGGCATCTACACCTCCTCTTTTCAAGACGTTGACTCTTCGGGTCCGAGACCGTTTCGGTGCCCCATGGTGCAGGTACCTAGTGTGTCGTTGCCCCTCGAATCAGCCTGAACCTCCTTCACTTTTGCTGTCAAGTGGACGGGTTAGTCTCCTACCGACAGTTTATTGTTGCCTCCCAGGATGGTAACTGTGGCTAGTACTTCCTACCCTGCCTTCTGATCCTTTACTGCATCTTCTCCTCATGGAGCCTATTGAGGTGGAGCCTTTGCTGCCCCTTGGGGCATCTTTGTTTGACATCATGCTTGCAACATGGGCGAGGCCCTCCTGGTCACCCTGTTGATTGGGCCATTGCTGGTCGACACCGTCCTGCCCCGGGTGATCCACTCTGCCTGTCCCTTCACCCTCGAGATCAAGGTCTAGTTGTTCAGGCGGCTTTTGACTTGCAGCCTTTTTCCGCTTTGCCGATGTTACCTCCCACCAGGGAGTCTAGGTCATTGGACACATGTGGTCGCCAGCTTTTTGCCTCTGCCAGTGCGGGCATCGGCACATTGAATACGTCTTGGGTGTTCGCACGTGCTTCTTCTGCCCTTTGGGACTTAGTCGAGATCCTCCTTCCTTCTATTCCAGAAGGGCCGCCTGATAATTAATTTACCTTATTCTTGATGGCAGGGGAATGGTGCAATTTTCCCTCCGATCTTCCCTTGATGCAACTGACTCTGTGGGTAGGGCTCTTGCTCGTGCTGTGGCTTTGCGCCACCATGCATGACTGCTCGACATTCGTTTCCCAGACAATGTTCAGGATGCTCTTAGAGATCTGCCATTCAATGGCATGGACCTTTTTGACAGCCACGCAGATTCAGCAGTCTCCCACCTCATGTCTGGGCTACCGTAACTCTTGAGGCACAATTTTCTGCCTTCTAGTATCTTTTTCGTCTGTATAGGTGATGTTGCCTTTTTGGTTTACTTTAAAAAATGTCCTGGGTTCTTGCATAGTATAAGCGGTTGTTCCTCTAGCTCAGTATTTGTTCAGTTCTTCTGAATTTGTGCTTTGCCCAAGAGGATTCCCCTCGCGGGGTTTGAGACTTACCCTATGTGGGGTATTTGCTGGCTTTTGGGTCACTGCCTTAGCTTTGGTATGCACCAATGAAGTCTTCCTCACGGACATCCTCCTGAGGGTCCGGCTGTCCTGATTTATGCTGCGATCCTAACGTTAGCATCGCTCTATTGCACTTTGGTTTCAATTGGCTCAGGTTGTCTGTAGTTCTTCGAGGCCTCAGTATAAGATCCTTACCGCACGTCCCCTGCCTCGCCTGCCCTTCACGGGGGCTTTTTTTCAGTGTCTCAGTGCTCCTCTTGTCTGGGATGGCTGCTCTTCTTTGCTGGCCACTATCCCTTGGGGCCCTTGTTCTGTTCAATTTAGGCGCAGTTTTCACCGCTGACGCCCTGTCATCGTTTTGTGCCAGGGAAAAAAGCTTATATGCGGCACGCTTCTTAGTGTTGGCGCAAACTGGGAGTGCACCTTGGTATAATTGCAAGCATAGGGTGCTTGCGTTGTTTTTTCGCTGTTGTGGTGCTGGTTCTACCCTCCCCTTCAGCCCTTACTGGGCTTGTTTTTTAAAGGTGGCGTCTTCGCCATCTATGTCTCTGCTGTACACTTTCCCAACAGGAAGTTTTTCTCCACTCCCTGCTGCTTCCGCACAGGTGTTTTCCATACTTCTGCTTTGGGTTACTGCTGTAACGCTTTCAAGGGGAGTGTACTCTTCAGGATACTCGCTTCTTGGGTCCAAGGGCCGTTAGGTTGGTCCTGACTGTTTCCACTTCGTGTCTGGCTCCATTTCCTCATCTGTCTTGCGGTGGACCGTTGCTCCTCCCGGGCGGGGGGCTGATCTCGTTTATGGGCTGGACATTGTCCTGTCAATTTCTGTTTCCATATGACTCTTGGTAATTTTTGCATACCCTAGTCTTTTCCTAGTAGTTCTATTTCTTCTTACTCTATATCTGCTGTGTTCTTGCACAGCAGAGTCGTGCAGGCAAGTTCCTTCATGCGGTGTCCGTGGTCCTCGACCCGGTCTGCTCCTTCTACGAGCTCTCATGTGGGTGTCCACCTTGCCTGCTACACCTTTTATGTCGGTTGCCTTCTTGCCATTGTGTCTATCGCATCTAGGCTGCTCACTAGCATCCACACTGTATGCTTATGTATCTTCTAGTCTTCCACTTGACTATCATTCTTAAGGTAGTCCTGTTTTCGGTGCTTAGGCTGGTTGCCGTCAGCCCTTTCACATGTCCTGTGACAGAGCGACTATGTACTGGCGTGTCTTCTGTTTTTAGTACTACCGGCACTTTCTGGCCATGGATCGGCATCCTGCCAATGCTGCCCCACGTATTTTGGCAGGTGCAGCTTTCAACAGTGCTTTTCCCACTATAGTGCATACTGGACCGGTATGTGCTGACTCTGTCATCTTTCTGCTTTTTACTTGCGGTCTGTACAACTAATCCTGCGGATCCATCGGACCTTAGGTTCAGTTCCACTTCTTTGCGAAGTCATGAACTTTCCCTTTCACACCATCATATCTGACATATGTTTTTCTTTTCTCACCCGGTATACATACAGGGGTTTTCCGGCTGTTCTTTGACAGCTGGTGGTGCCTTTTTTCCCCATGTTTTCATCTCTTTTCTGAGCTTCATGTTCTGGTGTGGCTGCGCTGGCTTGCAAGTCCCGCCGTGTTTCATCACCTTGTCGACAGTTAAGTTCTCTCTGGAACTTTATGAAGTTCAGTCGCAGACCCGCCTCCTCTATGGGAATGGCTTTGGTATCTATTCTAAGTTAAGGAATCTGCAGATAGATGTCCCTATCAGATGGACGAGTTAATTACCTTCGGTAACGATGTATCTGGTAGAGACACAGTTTACCATATACTACAAGAATACAAAGTTCCCCCGGGAAAGAGAATGGCAAAAGGTGTGTGGATGGGAGAAGAGCAAAGACAGGGGACGAGTGTTCCCTTATTGGAACTAGGAAACCTCACACATCCAGTTGGTTTAGATGTCATGCTTCATCATTGGTCTCCTGCTCCTCGACAGACTGGCGCTGCAATGTCCGACGGGCGCCAAAAAGGCGCTCCTTTGTGGAGATCTTTTGTCCCAGCCAATGGTTGAGTGCATGTGAGGGGTCTGGTGAAAGTGTAGTCGTGAAGGTGAAGTGGTTTAAAAATAGGTGTGACAGTCCACTAAAACTTTTATTCGCGTGGCTGGCTCCCTAAGTTAAAAGGGGTGGGAGGGGAGATAGGGACTGCACAAGGCACAGTGGGCTACCTCAACCCTCTAGGTTGGTCAACCCTCTAGGTTGAGACACAGTTTAGCCACAGATTTCTTAACGCCCGCCCATCCTCCCCGTTCTGCGAGGACCTTTTCAGGTTGGGCTTTCTATATTCTTCTCCCGGGTGGCTTCACCGTTCTGCGGGTTGACCTTTTCACTTCACTCTGACACACAATGCTTCATTTTGTTTCATTGCTCTACTCCGCCCATTCTCGTTATTGGGCGGTATGCTCATGTGTCATGTGTTCTTTCCAACCCTATGCCCCAGGTTGTCCAGTGTGGAATCTACTCATGTTTCCCCCCCACCTCCCCCCCTCTCCCTTTCTCCCCTTGGGGTCTCTTACCTCCCCTGCGGTCCATTGGTTTGAAACTTTTGGCTCTGCCACATTCTGTAGGTCTCTTATTGGGAATACAACATCTCTTTCGGGTGACGTCTTCTGGTGAATTGTCATTGTTCCTGTGTTCCGTACTTATTGTCCGTCACAGGTATACATTATGGTTGTGGACTTTGTCGTCTGCCATGATGTTTTTCACGTCTTCATCTGCCTCCAAGGGAGGTTTCCCCTTTACTTTTGCGGAGTTACTTCTCAGAGTTCCCTTCACTAGTTTTCAAGATACAATGCCGGGCACTGTCCTTTATAATGCTGTTTTTCACCATTCAGTTTCTTTTTCATCATTTTTGCACACTGTTCCCGTATTCTCCCAGTTCCTGGTAATGGCTCTGCGTTGTGGCGTGGAAAAGTTTCTCCAACGAAAACTGACCTCAGTGCGCCGGGAGGGACATATATGGCTAAGCTGACGTCCCACCCGTGGACGGCGTCGGGGCGGAGCCATGCAGCGCCGTCCCCGGCGTGCAGAGGTGCTGCTGCGGACAGTTTTCCAGATCCAGTCTGACTCCTGGGGATAATCTAAGTTAAGGAATCTGCGGCTAGACTGTGTCTCTACCAGATACATCGTTAGCCCAAGGGAAGTAACTCGTCTCGCAGGTATTGTAGTTGGTCCACCTGGAAACAGCAGATGGGAACACCTTCCTGGGTAAATATCCTGCCAGACAATCTTGGCACCTGTATATCAAAAGCTCCCCTGCAGGAGACCAGGCACTACAAGTTTGTTTATTTAGGGGAAGAGTTCTTTTCTAAACAGAAATGTATTTTGTACCCAGGACAGGAACGCATAGAGCACCAGGTTAACATCCCAGAGATCCAAATGCTTAGGTACCAGATGTCTCACAAAAGGTTGCAGATCCAGGGTTGTACTGCCACTGGAGTTCTTTCTGCACCAGCTAGCACAGATCCGTTGGAGAGCTACCCCTGTCTTTTTTTTTTTTTTTTTTTAACAGATTTTTTTTTGCCGACATTTTGTTATTTATATTCCATCATGTCCAAAAACACCTCCGGTTTCAAATTGTTTGGTGCCTGTCACTTCTCCATGTCTGTTAAGGATCCCCACCCTGTGTGCCTTTGATGCCTGAAGCGCAACCATTACCCAAAGTTGTGCTCCAACTGCCGGGCTATGGCTCCTAAAGCTTTTAGGGAGCTGTCCCTAAAGCTGCTTTGGGTGTCGGGCACCTCTGAGGTCTCGGTCCCGGTCGAGAGGAAGGTTCAAGCACCACTCTGGGGGCTCCAAGTCTTCATCCTCCCATTTAAAGGGGTCAGGTAAGAAGCACCACAAAAAAACACAAGAAGTCGAAGAATGCTTTGCCTTCACCCCGTCTGTCACCCGACGCGACCGAGGAGTTTCGACATTCGAGGCCTCATTCTGCAGAGCGTGTGCCAGGGTCAGCTCCACATTTACCTCCCTTTCCGGGACCAGAAGTGACCCCCGCCCAATGAAAGACATTTTATGGTGCCATGTGGTGCATATTTGGGCAGCCTGACCCTGCTTGTGTGCCTTTGGGCCCTGCAGGCTCAGCAGAAGTAGTTCCATTGGGTTCCGTGCCAGCGGCTCTGACCCCTGTGGCCATGGATCCGTCCCGGATCCGGACCTGTGCCGGTCATACCTCATCGACCTTCCACAGCACCGTTTTTGACGCAGACTCTCCCGCCAGTTCCCCCCCAACTGCGTCAGCCCCCTTCTCATCCCTGGTGACATGGAGCCAGCCGGTCGTCCTCCGAGGCTGGCACTGGCAGAGCCCTCGGACTCTGTCACATTCTCAGTCTTATTTGGATGGGCTAGGATGGGAGGAATATTGGGAGGAGACGCAGAACCCCTTAGAAGTCCCTCCTTATTCTGAAGAAACGGACTGGTATGAGGAACTGGGTGATGCTACTGGCTTGGATACCTCTACAGAGCCTGGCATGCTTTCCCTTCCTAACTTAGCTACTTAGGAGGGAGCTTCCTTTGCCATGGTAGTGCATAGGTCTTGGTCCTGCAGCTTCCTACGTGGCAGTCATGATTAATGTCTTGACAGATGTACTGCAACCTGGCGTCTCCACCTTAGAACCCTTGCTGCAATTTAATGAGGCCTTGACTGATGTTCTCCTGGGCACCTGGTCCAAGCCCAGCAGAGCGCCTCCTGTGAGTAGATCAATTGCCCGCCGCCATCGCCCTGCACTTGGCGACCCAACTTTCCTCACATCTCACCTGACCCCTGAGAGCTTGGTGATCCAAGCCTCTACTTCTCGTGGCACCTCTGAATAGGGAATCCAAAAGACTGGATAGTTTGAGCGCGCCGTTTGGGCCATTGCTCCCATTTGTTACTACCATTTGCGCATGTTCTGCTACAAGTCCCGTAGGGGGCCCGGGCTGTCTTCTCCCAAGCTGTTGCTGACAGGAGAGATGCCGCAAAGTTTACCATATGCTGTGGCCTTGACATGACAGATTCGCTGGGCAGAGAGATTTGTTCGAGAGTGGCAGTTAGCCACTCGCTTGGCTGAGAACGTCTGGCTTTTTGGGGGATGTCCAAGCCAACCTTATGGACATGCCCTTTGATGGCTCTAGTCTCCCTCAGACGCTAGAGCATTTTAAGGAGTCACTTGCTACGGCCAAGTCCTTGGGACTCTGTGTCATCTCGTCCTGCATCCGTCTTTTGCCCCCTTTTGTGGCTACTGAAGGAGCTTCCAGCCGCACCAGCCCTATCATAGTCCGAGAACCATGCAAATTCTGCAAGCTCCGCTCGGCCATGGATGTGGCACATCCTGATCCCATGGGTCGGGCGGCCAGAGGTCAGGTCAGGCTACTAACCCCCTCCCCGCCTCCAAATCCTCCTAGTCCGATCTTCCCACATCATAGGCGTCCAGTTGGTGGCAGGATGCACCATCACCTCCACCACTTGTGGGACATCACCTCAGACAGGTGGGTTCTACAGATAGTCCGAAGGGAGCTACTCCCTCCCCTTCAAGACCATGCCTCCTGCATACGATAGGCTGAAGTAGGATCACCTTTTCTTACTTTGAAAGGAAGTCATGACTCTTGGCCAAGGGGGCCATCGAGAGAGTTCTGATGCCATAAATAGGCTGTGGTTACTATTCCAGCTACTTTCTGGTCCCAAAAAAAGAACGGAGGCCTTTGTTCTATTCTCGCCCTCAGAACCCTCAACTACTCCCTTAGAAAAGAGAAGTTCAAGATGCTCACACTTGCTCGAGTTCTGTCTGCCCTGGACCCGGGGAACTGGATGGTAGCTTTAGACTTTTAAGACTCTTCTTTCCATATTTCGGTCCTGTTTGCCCATCGCCGCTACCTGCGGTTTACGTTGGACCGCAAGCACTTACAGTTTACCATGCTTTCCTTCGGCCTCACCAGTGCCCCTTGGATGTTCACCAAGGTGATGGCGGGGGACGCAGCTGCAGAGATCAGGGGTTCCAGTCTTCCGCCTATCTCGACAACTAGTTGTTAAGGACTGGCTCGCCCCAGGCAGTCGTCTCCCACTTCCAGACTGCATTTGCTTGGGTTCACTATCAACATGCTAGTCACACCTGACTCCTTCCCAGACGCTTCCTTTCATCAGAGCTGTTAATGCAGTTTCAGGCCTATCCTCCCGAATAGTGAGTCCAGTATATTCAGGCTATGATACCGATGTTTCAGCCTCTATCCTGAATTTTGGCAAGACTAACTTTGAGGCTGTTTGGCGTCATTGCCTCCTGCATCTTGCTAGTTGATCATGCCGTATGGCACATGCAGACTCTGCAGTGGGACCTGTGGGTGCAGCATCTAGGGAATCTCATCGACCTGGTCCAGATCTCGATGCATTGGTAGCTGACAAAACTGCGAACGGTCACAGGCAGACCCCTCTCCCTTCCCCAACCAGATCTCACTGTGGTGATAGACGTGTCACTCCTGGGATGTGGCGGCTATCTGGGAGAGCTGGAGCTCAGAGGACTCTGGTCTCCGGCGGAAGCCGGGCTCCACATCAACCTGTTGGAGCTTTGTGCTATCCGGATGGCACTGAAAGTCTTCTTACCATCTCTCAAGGGAAGGCTAGTTCAGGTGTTCTTGGACAACACCACCGCCATGAGGTACTGCAACAAACAAGGTGGGGTGGGGTTGTGAACCCTCTGTCAGGAGGCTCTTCGTCTCTGGCCGGTTCCCTGAACACAAGGGCGGACAAACTCAGCCGTCAGTGCCTATCGGAAGTGGATCATGAATGGCGTCTCCACCCGGAAGTGGCGCAAGGACTCTTTCAGCATTGGAGAGAGCCTTGGTTAGATCATTTGACCTCCGAAGAGAATGCACAATGTCAGAAGTTTTTGGTGTTTGAGTTTCCAAGGCGGCTCTCGCTCAGCGATGGTTTTCATCTCGAGTGAAGTCATGCCTCCTATACGCCTTTCAGCCCACACCACTCTTGCCTAGAGTTATCAAGAAGATCAGGAATGACCGGGCACAACTCATCCTTGTGGCTCCGGACGGGGCACAGAAAGTTTTGGTTTCCCGAGCTTCTACAGGTGAGCATCGATCCTCTGATCAGCCTGCCCCTTCAGGAGGATCTTTTGTTGCAGGAGCATGGGAAGGTCCTCCTACCAAACCTGTCGACCCTCTGCCTCCTTCCGTGGAGATTGAGTGGCGACAGTTGATAGCATTTGAACTTCCATTCAAAGTATGTGAAGTTATTGTGGCAGCCAGGTGTCCCTCCACTTAGTCGGTATACGCGTGCTGATTGCAAATATTGTACAGAACAGTCTATTAACCCTCTGGCTGCCTCCATTTTTGGTATCCTCCCTTTCAACCTAACTATTGCCCAGCAGAGCTCTGCTCTAGGCACTCTAAAGGGCCCTTTCTGCAGTTGCCAGACCAACTGTCACTATTCAAGTCTCCTATTGTAAATAGATTTGTGAAGGGGCTTGCACATCTGTTCCCCCTTCACATTTTGTCATGCCACAATAGGACCTTAACTTGGTCCGCACTTATCTAATGTGTGCACCTTTCGAGCCACTGCACAATTCTCCCCTCTGGCTGCTCACCATCAAGACAGCCATTTTAGTGGCAATAACTTCTGCCAAGAGGGTGAGTGAGTTGCAGGCACTGTCTTCTCAGCCATCTTACCTGACCGTCTTCCCAGACAAGGTAGGGATCAGCACTAGGGGTTCTTTATTTGCCTAAAGTGGTGACACCTTTCCACCTAGGAAAATAGATTTCAAAGGTAAATGCTACGTAAATAATCAAAGATAATCAAAAATAAATAATAAGTACGATGTTTTAATTCACAAGGTACCAAACAACCATAAAAATGGGTTATACACAACAATTTTTGGATTTTTAAATGTTCTTATAACATTATGTGCCCAAATACACAACGCAAGGGAAAGGGGAGTGAGGTACTGTGAAGGATGTTCAGTGAAAAGTGCAAAAGATTTTTCAATTTCGTAACAAACCAATACATTCAATTCTTTATGTTTGTGGTCACCCATCAAGGGGCCACAATTAGCAGCACGAATCCAATTTTTTTTTTATCCAAAACCAGACTTCTATTATGGCAGCATCAATCTTGCTTTGGGGTAGAAGCTGGTACTGGTGGGGTAAGCGGTCTACGTTTCGACCCTATAGTAGGTAGGGAAAGTTGCCCTTACAAAACCAGACATAATAGAAGTCTGGTTTTGGATAAAAAAAAAATTGGATTCGTGCTGCTAATTGTGGCCCCTTGATGGGTGACCACTCAGAACAATGTTTTTAACAAACATAAAGAATTGAATGTATTGGTTTGTTACAAAATTGAAAAATCTTTTGCACTTTTCACTGAACACCCTTCACAGTACCTCACTCCCCTTTCCCTTGCGTTGTGTATTTGGGCACATAATGTTATAAGAAAATTTAAAAATCCAAAAATTGTTGTGTATAACCCATTTTTATGGTTGTTTGGTTCCTTGTGAATTAAAACATCGTACTTTATTATTTATTTTTGATTATCTTTGATTATTTACGTAGCATTTACCTTTGAAATCTATTTTCCTTTTCCCTGTCTGGGACCCCTTTTTTCTATAACGCTCTATTACCCAGGTCCCACTGACTTTGAATGGGTGAACCCTTTATTTCAACATACTTCGAGCAGGCAACGCCTGCGAGGTTCTTCTCCTTTTACACTAATATACTTGGGGAACATTGTGAAATCATCTCAGCCAGCTGAAGATGGTAGATAAAGAAATTCTCACGTACACTGAGGACTACATACACCAACACTTGCATGATCCTGTTAACAATTTTTTGTCAACCAATGCACCTGTTATCGATATCACCCTGAACGACAAAGTTACTCAGCTAGAACGCTTAGAGAAGAAATTGATTCGAACCCGACTACACGGCCAATATCTCGCACAGTGTTTGCAATCCAACATTATACCTACAGGATTGCAAATTAAAATCGAACCAGCTATTTTTATTGTAATCCCTAAGTTTAGGGAAGGCTTCAGCTTCGTCGCTAACAATTGTTCCCGGCACTGGATGGTGCTGGGGATTGAAACGGCGGCGGAGCAAGTCCAGACTCTTGCAAAACAAATTTCGGATTTGAAAGCTGAAATTACATCGGATACTACCCTCACAAACTCCAAAGAAGCATTGACCAAACTTGTGGCAACACTTCAGGATTTTGAAACTACCACCATAAAGAAAAAACTAGAGAAACTTGCACGGGATCTACGTTTCTACGACAAAAAGAAAACTTATCCCTACCTCCAAGAGGATTACTATCGACAAGATCAGCAAGGGCGTTTTACCAATCGTGGGAACAGAGGCCCGAGAGGTAGACGGCCATACAACACCGTCTCTGATTCTTCCTATAGTTCGGGGGAAGAATCCGAACAAGCAGGATCCAGTACATCTTATGGACATCAAGACCCCTATTATCCAGCATATCAACAGATTCCTTTTTTAGGCCAGGGCGCATGGAGACCACCACGTGGCCGTGGGAACAACTGGAACAGAGGTGCCAGCAGGGGGCAACAGGGCCCGCCAGTAGGATGGGAAAGCGACAATGGGAGAGGAAGAGGTACCAAACAAGTACGCTTCCCCCCAGAGGAACACGGAGAGAGGTCCACCCGCCGCAAGAATTATCGATGGTGAGGCCTTTAACTACTCCCGTGATCAACCTTTCATCATACACCTTGAAAGATGAGGAAATGAGCGTGCTGAGCAAAGGTCTGTCATATGTCCCTACTACAGTACCCAATGAATTCAACACCTTGGCCGAACTGGCCAGATTTTTTAGAAAAATAAGGTTGCGGTATTTCTTTAAAAACCGGCCATCACAAATGAGGACATCAGCAACCGGCCTGAGGATACCTTCCACTTTTGTCCCTCCTACGCATACTATGACACAACGGATCCTGGCATATGAAAGCATAGTAACCAGTGATGTTCAGAAAGTTTTGAATGAAAGAGCATATGTAAGATATAACATAAAGAAGACCGAGAGAATGGCCTTGTCATCCCTGAAAGAAAACCGTGATGTCATCGTGAAACCAGCGGACAAGGGAGGAGCCATCATCATCCAGGATGTGACGAAATACACAGATGACATTTTGAGACAACTCAATGATGGGATAAGCTACAGGAAATTGCCAGGTGATCCATCCAAAGAACTTGCGATAGAGATACAACAGGTGACCCAAGCAGGTTTGGACCAAGGGTTTATATCTGAACAAGAATATCAATATCTAAATCAGAAGAATCCCCGACTACCTACTATATATACTCTCCCCAAGGTGCATAAGGATATGCAGAAACCACCAGGTCGGCCGATTGTTTCTGGCTGTGGGTCGATTTTAGAACCCTTGTGCCGCTACATTGATGTTTTTTTGAAGCCTTTGGCTGAACAGACTGAAACGTACATACGCGATACCACCCATACTATAAACATCATGGACGGACGTCCATTCAGATCCAAAGATCAACTCTTGGCAACATGCGACATTGTGTCTCTATACACGAGCATTCCCCAAGACGAAGCACTTGAGGTTGTGGCCATGGCCCTGGAACGCCGTGTAGCACCAGTACGTGTCCCCACTTCATTTATTATCCTACTTTTGAAAATTGCTATGATGCGGAATTTTTTCATTTTTCAGAGTTGTTTTTATTTGCAGACGAAGGGAGTCGCCATGGGGGCAGCTTTCGCTCCTGATCTAGCTATAATATTCATGTCAACATTTGAGAACACCTTCATCCTGAGTGACACCAATCCATACAGATCTAACATCCAATTATGGATGCGATATATTGATGACATCCTTCTAGTATGGACAGGAACTAAGATTGAGATTTTGGCCTTCCATCCATGGCTTAATTTGATATCCCGGGATATCCAGTTCACCATACAATCTGATGAAAGAAAGATTGATTTTTTGGATTTGACTATAGTAGCTGAAAATGATGTACTGTACACTACTCTATTCAGGAAATCTGCAGAACGCAATTCATTGCTACAATATTCCAGTCATCATCACCGTGGCCTCCGTGACAACCTGCCTTTCGGACAGTTCTTGAGGATCCGGAGAAACTGCAGCAAGAAGGAACATTATATGGATGAGTCTGCTAAATTGTTGGAACGGTTACTTGAACGTGGGTACCCTAGGCGATTGACCAAAAAGGCGAGGAAGAGAGCGTGGTTCAACCATCGTGAATCACTCCTAGAACCTGCCGAACGATCAAACAACGAAGAACAGCGTATGATATGTGTGACCACCTATTCCACCAAGAGTAATGCTATCAAAAAAATAATCGACAAACACTGGACGCTGATATCGGATGACTTGGGCAGCAGTACCCTACCAATGCATTCTTTCAAAAAAGCCAGAAGCATCCGGAATTATGTGGTATGTGCATATTTGGAAGCTCCGCCTACACCCACCTTAACGTCAATGTGGAATTTGCCACCTATCTTGGGACATTACAAATGTGGCAAATGCAAAGCCTGTCCACAAACTATTCAGACCAAGGAATTTGTTTTCCAACAACATCAGATCAAACTCAAGGCACACACGAATTGTAACACCATGAATGTCGTGTACTGCATCATCTGCCCGTGTGACTTAATCTATGTGGGGCAGACTCAACAACGGGTTAAATCACGTTTTCTGCAACATTGCAGTCGTATTAGATGCAGAGTCGCTGGGGCACCCATGGTGGAACACTGTGAGAGCAAGGACCATGCACCAGAAAGTTTAAAGTGGACTGTCCTTGAACATGTGAATCTGGGACCCAGGGGTGGTAGCATCACCTCCATTCTTAATGTGCGTGAGCTGAAGTGGATTACACTTTTTAAATCAGTACAGAACGGGCTGAATGAGTCAGAAAACAGTTTTGCACAACTAGCCAACCTGTAATCTAATGCTCTTATCTCGTCTCCAAACCTGTATTTTTCTAACCTTTCCTATTTTCCAACTGAGGCCCATTGAGTCTTATTCCTTAATGCTTATAACATCGCTTGCAACTGATATACTATGCATCACCTATTAGGTATGTAGTTTTCACCACCCTGCGATGGTAGGTGCACTATATTGAACGTGATCATATGTAACTGGCAATGAGCATATATACGTAACAGCTTTCACTGCCCTGTGAGGTAAGTGCGCTGTTAATTTCCTTTTTCCAGTCAAGAAGAACTAATTCTAAAACACATTGCAAAATTTCTCTTTGTAACCATTTTACTTGGTATACATATTGAATTTCGAGGTCTATTGCAAAACCTTGACCTAAAAGCAACCGGAGGACGAGCACTTTCTTTCCAAGTGACCCGTAGTGTGTAGTCTTTCTACGGTGTCCATCCCCTCTGGAATGACACGCCCCTCAACTACACTTCCTAGTTACCGGCCAGTAATGCAGATATCTGCACGAGCAGTGACGCCGTGAGGTGATACTTCGAGTGATCTGCCGAGTTTCCCCCTTTTTGTCTAGCCTTTTTGCCAACTTTAGGTGAGTGCCGTTTGGTTTCTGCCTCGTGAGTTTACCTCGCATAACAGTGGGGAAGTGTAACTACCAGCCCGCTTCCCATATTAACGCAAGGTTTCTTCATTTTAGCACCGGTATTTCCAGCGCCAACCTAACTACGTCTTAAGGCGGAATACCATCTGAAAGCACAGGTACCTATTTTGAATAGCATGTAGGAGTGTATTTTGGGACTGCCACTTGATGTCTATTTGGAGGAGGTGCTCCAATCATTGTCTAACATGGCCCCCCCCTGTTTTTTGATTTCTAGACGATTGAAAGTATAAAACATACGGAGTTCCCGGGTTCACCCGTGGTTGGGCTCCTGTAGGTGAGACAACGCGCAATACATTTTTTATGATGTTTTTATGGGATTTTCTGCTTTAAGGTATATATTCCAGAGAAATCACGAGGATTTCTAAGCTCCAGTTAAATCTGGCATCTATCAGATTGGAGTTGATGTGTATTGATTGCCCATTGGTGTACAGTACTCTTGGTTGTGCGTGTAGATTTCTCTAAATTCCCCCTAATGGGTTTCGGCCCACTAAGGGCTACATAAGGATCTTTCACATAGACCCCAGTGTAATTTCGTTTTTAATTTTCTCTTTCTTAGGAAGTTTGCCCACTTCACCACCTGTCCTGATGAAGACCCGTTTTGTAAGGGCAACTTTCCCTACCTACTATAGGGTCGAAACGTAGACCGCTTACCCCACCGGTACCAGCTTCTACCCCAAAGCAAGATTGATGCTGCCATAATAGAAGTCTGGTTTTGGATAACAAAAAAAATTGGATTCGTGCTGCTAATTGTGGCCCCTTGATGGGTGACCACTCAGAACAATGTTTTTAACAAACATAAAGAATTGAATGTATTGGTTTGTTACGAAATTGAAAAATCTTTTGCACTTTTCACTGAACACCCTTCACAGTACCTCACTCCCCTTTCCCTTGCGTTGTGTATTTGGGCACATAATGTTATAAGAAAATTTAAAAATCCAAAAATTGTTGTGTATAACCCATTTTTATGGTTGTTTGGTACCTTGTGAATTAAAACATTGTACTTTATTATTTATTTTTGATTATCTTTGATTATTTACGTAGCATTTACCTTTGAAATCTATTTTCCTTTTCCCTGTCTGGGACCCCTTTTTTCTATAACGCTCTATTACCCAGGTCCCACTGACTTTGAATGGGTGAACCCTTTATTTCAACACACCTTTCCACCTAGGGCAGTCTGTCACCTTGCCAACCTTCTATGCTCCTCCGCATTTGTCTAAGGAAGAATGCCTCCGTCGCCTGGACCCAAAAAGGGCGTTATTGTTCTACCTTAACCGCACTAAAGAGTTCCGGGTGGACCACCAACTCTTTGTGGGGCACGTTCAATCAAAGAAGGGACATGTTGTGCAGATAAGGACCATCTCCTGATGGCTTATCCTCTGCATTAAGATGTGCTACGCTTTGGCAAAGAAACAGCCTCCTGAGGGCCTCAGAGCTCATTCTGCCAGAGCTAAAGCAGCCACATCTACTCTCCAGGGTGGTGTCCCGTCCTGGACATCTGCCAGGGTCTATGTGGGCATCGCTGGACGTTTGCCAAGCATTGTCTGGTCAGTCAGGCCTGTTTGGTTGTTCGGTCCTAAAGGACTTTCTGGTTTAAATTTTCCGCAGTCCCTCCTATGGGGATTGTATTGCTTGAGAATCTGTTAACGGGTAAGGAATCTGTGTCTAGATGTCTCTTATCAGACAGACAAGTTACTTACCTTCAGTAACACCTTATCTGGTAGAGACATGATCTAGCTGCAGATTCCTTACCAGCTCACCCATCCTCCCTGCACTGCGGATCAGTTCTTCATGTCTGGGCTTTTCCCTTCAGGGCCCTAGTTATCTAAACACAACATTGTCAGTCAACTTCATGGCACCGCGCTTTTGCCATGGAAAGTTGTAAAAAGTACTGACGTCAGCATGCCGAACAGTGGTGTCTATATAAACGACGTGGACGTCACCATGGCGGAGACGCCGATGCCACGCGGAGTCGACCGACACCACCTATTGGTGCGCAGGGGAACTGCTCAAGAAAAATCTTCCGTATCCAGTCTGACGCCTAGGTAGTTCACAGGTAAGGAATCTGCGGCTAGATCATGTCTCTGCCAGATAAGGCGTTACTGAAGGTAAGTAACTTATCCATTCGTACCACGTGTTTGCTGCAGATACACATGCTATGCATATTCCTGCCATCTAGTGGTGGGCCTAGACTGTGCAAGTTGTTGTTCTGTTTTCTTTGAGGAATTTGTATGATCGGCGTTGTGCGTCAGATCTCCTCCTCTAGGCATTGCACATGTTCAATGGTTCCTTTGTTATATCGTTTTCTTGGGCCATTGAATTAGGACGGTCTGCATCGGAGCTCTACAGATTTCGACACCTATGCAGCGAATGGTGAAAAATAATAACTGACACGCTTTGAAGTCTAGTATCCAGCGACTGACGCCAACACCAATCGAGAATGACTGTCTCTGGGTGATGGAGACGAAAAAAGAAAGTCTATTTTGCAGATGCCCTTCGTGTGGAGCAAAATCCGCTCACTCGGACACACACCAAGCGTGTAACTTGTGCTTATCACCTGAGCACAAGGAACAAGAGTATGCAGTGTGTAACCTGTTTAAAAACAAATAGACACTGCAGTATTAAAGAGATCGGCGCCTAGCACACACTATGTAAATGGCAGGCTAGTTCTCCTATGACGAATCACAGAGCGAAGAGGAGCTCATCAATACAGCAACGCAAGGTGAGGTAGTCATGGCAAGCACCCACTATTTCGCCTCCGTAGAGTCAAGTGGGGATGAAGGGACCCTAATGCATACGGATGACACCACACCAAAGACTACGGTAGTGGGGTCGGGACTGAAAAAAAAACCTCATAGAACTGTGAGTAATATCAACAATGCCGGTACTAACAAAATCTTGCAAACATCTCCCGGTCCATGCCACGGTGTGCCACAGTCCTTGGGCTCAGGTCGACACAGCGAGCATGCCACGGAGCCGAGAATGTTCTTGATTCCAGTTGGGTGACAAGGCCGAAACATGGGGATGGCACCGACACAACACCGGCACCAAAGCATAATTCGCTGTCTAAGAATGCTTTGGAAAAAAAGAAAACATGCTTCCATGCCACACAAGCAATCCGATCTGAAGAAACGCTTGCCCCATTCGGACTCCTAAAAAGCAACAACTCCAAGAAAGGAGAAGAAACGTGGGCAAACTTCAATATCAAAGAAAAGCCATTTTCCCGTGACAAAATCAGTGGCACCTTCCACAGCCATACCACCGACAACACGGAAGAACAAGGCACATACCAAAATACATGTGGAACAAGGCAATGTGTTTAAAGGACTGCATACATATATGTAACAGAAACACAAAGTCTCTTAAAAAATGCAGACACAAGACCTAGAGAGCCTACAGCCTTCACCAAAAAGAATTACCACTGAACATAGAGCCACAAGCCCCATATCATTTAGTCAACAACAGTTCCCAGAACCACAATCACACTCACCAACACAGGAAGAGGAGGAGGATGGGGACAAAGAGGGACCATAGAACCTGTCCCATTCAAACATCACAACATAGGAGTATATTCTCTTTACTTTCTAGTTCCAAAAAAGGATGAGTCGCTACATCTCATATTCGACTTACTGCCTTTAAATCAATACATACTATTGGAACACTTTCACATGGTAACGCTTCAAGGCGTAATACCATTGCTTCAAAAAAGGCGACTTCATGAGTGCATTAGATCTGAAAGATGCATGCACATACCAATCCACCCAGCAAATTATATAGTTTGTAGTAAGTGGACGTCATTATCAATTCAAAATACTACCATTCAGGGTAACAACAACCCTGAGAGTATTTGCAAAATGCTTAACAGTTATAGCAGCAAAACTACGAAGGGAAATCATACATGTATTTCCCTATCTAGATGATTAGCTGTTCAAGAGTCCCACAAAACAAAATGCCTAAAGGACACTCCAAATACAATCAACCTATTGCACAGATAGGGATTTACATCTGTATCATAGCCTTATAAAATCTCAATTACAACTGCTCCAAATAAACCTTATCTCCAAGCCATACTAAATTCCAACTCGAGGACAGCATACCCCAATCCACAAAGGGTTCTCAATCTCCAGAACCAACTGCATAGCAATAGTCCCTCATGCAAGACTATATATGGGACCCCTGCAAGAGTGCTTGGCATCAAAATGGTCCCAAGTGGAGGGCAACATTGAGGATCAAGTGTTGGTTTCACCCAAAGTCCATCGGACCCTACAGTGGTATAACACCAAGAACATACTAAAGGGGAAAGACTTCCAGGACCCAATCTGGCATGTAACAAAAACAACAGATGCATCTCACATTGGATGGGTGGCTCATATGGAGGATGTTATGGGTCAGAGACATTGGTCCACACAACAACAGACACAACACCTGAACATGTTAGTACTGTTGGCCATACAAATGGCTCTTAACCACTTGGATGCTAAGGCTATTTTATGACTGCAATGTAATTTCCATTGAAATCAATGGAAACTCCATGACGAGTTACCCTTGTCATTAGCACTGAAGGGGTTAAAGCGTTCTTACCCAACACAACAGGGAAGAATATCCTCCTACGAAAAGAGAAGATGACACCAATGTACTACATTCAGAAACAAGGAGGGATCCATTACATACAACTGTCACAGTTTGGGCAAAATGTATGGAAATTCGTAGCCAATCACAAAATTCACCTCCTAGTATGATACATCCCAAGGGAGGAGAACTCCACAGCATACTTGTTAAGCAGGACGCTACAACAAGTTTGTGTGGGAAAATCACACTCCGAGACTACATCAATACTTCCAATGGTGGGGAACCCAGACAATAGATCTTTTCGGCACTGCCAGGAACGCTTGATGTCAAAACTTTCCCTCCAGACACACACACTCTCAATCCAAAGATCTTTGCTTCAGCTTTTCTGCCTTTCCCACTTATTTCTTACATTGTCAGGAAACTTAGACAGGCTTCCTTATCCATGATACTAATAAGCTCCATCCTCGACACCACAACCCATGGTGCACAACATTAACAGAACTATCCCTAGTACCTCACAAGAAGCTACCCAACTATCCAAACCTCCTTACTCACATTGGGGGCAGGGCCAGACACCCGAATCCTCAACAACTCAATCTGGCTTCTGAGGTCATAGGGTTTGGATGTAGGGGGGTAGGTGGGTGGGAAGCATGAAAGTTTCTAAATTCATGTTTGAAAATCAAAACTTAAAAAAAAAAAAACTTCTGAATGCACTACTATAATTTGATTTACCAAGGAGAAATGGTTCTACAGGTCAATTAAATATATTTTTGAAAAGACTAACATATTTTTACTTGTTTCCTTTCTTTTAAGATGAAGGTGTTCCTACGTTTAAGGGCCCAGTTACTTTCTTTTGTTGAACTAAAATTAACCTTTAAATAAGTTCTTGCTGTGTATTTAACATTTATTTTAATGTTAGTGCTGAATCAAGTAAACAGCAGCCCAGTGCTGATGCTTCCAGGGGGCTACATATAAAGGTCAGGAGGGCTGCATGCGGCCCCCGGGCCGTACATTGAGTATCGCTGCTATAGAGGAACAGTATTTTAAAGTATTCCAAGAAGGTGTGCTTACGCACAAACTCAAAATTTCTACCAAAGTTCATCTCACCTTTTCATTCAAATCAAAGTTTGGTCTTTCCATAAACCGTAGCAGAAAGAGCATTACATAAACTATATGTCAAATGTGCTCTTATGTACTATCTGGCAAAAACAAAACCCTCAAAAAAACTCAACTATTTGTAGCATTTTCCAATCCGCGCAAAGGCAATGCTATCTCAAAATTAGGAATAGCAAGATGGATATTCAAATGTATACAAAGTTGCTAGGCAAAAGCCAAAAAAACACCAACAGCCATGCCTAGAGTTCATTCAAAAAGGAAAAAAGAAGCATCAATGGCCTTTCTAGGGAATATTCCATTACTTGACATTTGCGAAGTAGGAACATGGATAAACCCACATACCTTTACTCAACACTATTGTGTAGATATGCAAGAGGCGCAAGATGCTCAAGTAAAGCAAACCGTTCTACACACATGCTTTACTATCTATGCATAGCATTTGCATTTGCATTTGCAGCCAACACAAGGCCCACCCTCATCGCTTGGAGACCTGGGCATATCCAACGAAGACAACGTCGCCGAAGGTCCAGAAGTCGAAGGAGACACAGAAGTCACAGTAGTAGAGGTCGAGAAGAAGGCTCCAAAGGAGGTAAGAGAACCGTCAACCCTCAAAAGGGGCCTCAGCGTCGAAACACTTGACGTCCGCAAGTGCGTCCAAGGGAAAACAATCCGTCGGTTCCTTAGCCAAGGACTCGGAGACGGCAAAAAAAGACTCTCAAAAGTTCAAAGACGTCAAAAGACAGTCACGAAAAAGACGCTCGGAGGTCTAAAAAAGAGGTCGAAACAGGCTTCGACAGCCGCATCGGCACCATCAAGCTCCAAAATAAAGCGGAAAGTCTCGACCCCGAAACTCACGCTTTAGAGATAAAGAAAAAGACTCGAAGCTGAAATGGCAAGTATCTTGCAACGCAAGAAAGATTTCGAGGAAAAGATGAAATTATTAAAAATTCCGCCAACATTTTCTATCGACGTCGATAAACAGGTCGAGGAATTGCAGCCGCCAACAACTCCCGAACCACAAGACGAAGAAGAGGAATTCTTCGAAGGCGAGGGAGAGGAAGAGTAGCAAACCTCCGCGGGTTTGGCTACCTCGGAGGCTCAAGACCTGCAATGGAAAGATCTCAACGCCAAATCGCCAGAAGAAGCAGTGGAGACCTATCCATCGAGGCCTTCACCGCCAGATGACATTGGATTGTATAACCAAGTCCTAAAGAAAGCAGCAAACACTTATGGAGTGCAATTGGAGGAAGAAAACCCCCAATCATGTTTTCTGTTAGAAACCTTACTGCCTACCCAAACAAGGAGCCAATTCCTTCCCATATTGCCAAGTGTTTTGGATCAGGGTAAAGGAGCTTGTAAAGAACGAGCCACATGCAAGGCGGTCACGCCAAGAGGAGAAAAAAATACAAGCTTTCCTCTTAGGATGATATGTGCTTCAAGGGTTCAGTGCCAGCATACTCAATTATAGCTTCTACGGCTCAAAAGGGGGCTAATGTACCAACAAATATTGTCCCTCCACTTGACCAAGAGAGGAAAAGGATGGATGTTGTGGGAAGAAAGGTTGAGAGAAGTGTGGCAATTCAGTGGCGCATAGCTGATTCTAATGCATTGATCAAGAGGCATGCATATCAACACTGGGAGGGATTTGGAGAGCTGTTATAACACCTGCCAGAGCAATTCCAAAAGAGGGCAAGTCACTTAGTGGAAGAGGGGAAAAACATGTCAAACACATGTCTAAAATCAGCCCTAAACGCTGCTGAAACAGCTAGCAGATAAATGGCAATCGGTATTACCGAAAGGAGGCATGCATGGCTGTGAATCTCTGATTTCAAGCCGGAGGTGCTAAACAACATTCTAAACTCCCCTTTCAATGGAGAACAGCTGTTTGGAAGCGTGGAGGAATAAAAACTAAACCAATTAAAGAAAGACAATGAAACCGCAAGGTCTATGGGTGCCCTGCAGTTCAGAGGCATGCGTAGAGGCACACCCTCACGGAGACCATTGGGCAGAGGTAACCACCAACCTACAACGTTGCACCAAGCCTTTCAACAGACTTACCAAGGAGTAAGCCAGGTACAACAACAGGGACAACAGCAGAATTGGCAATACCAACAGGGTAGGCAATCCTTTTGAGGGCGCCCTCGGAGAAGAGGCCAGCCACAACGAGGGGGACCACAAGCAACCACCATGTGACTGCACTCAAAAGCTTGTGCGCACTCCATAGGCATCACGGAGTGTGCTGTACAAAAGAAAAACAATACAAACCAAAAAACAGTTCCTGAAACCTATTACACCAGTATGAGGCAGGTTAACATACTTCCTCAAAGAGTGGAAAAAGATAACTGCAGACAAATGGATACTCCATAATACAGTATGGTTACTGCAGAGAGCTATTTAAAATCGTAGACTCTCTATCTCTTGCTCAACTTCCCGGTCCCATTGTGGCAACCCAAGAACTGTGTGATCAGATCTCCACCTTTTTTCACACCAAAATCATGGATATCTACACAGCCTTGGAAGCCCTCAACCCTAATCTAGAGGCTGCCCTTCCCCCTGTCACACACCCCCTGCAGGGCCTTACCACTCGGCCTCGCGGCAACCTATCCAATTTTCCTCTTCTCACCCTGGAACTTCTCAATCAGCTCCTTGATAAGCTCAAATCTGGATCCCCCTTGGATCCATGTCCCTTAAAGACTCTGAAGGAGTGCAGAGATGTTTTGCTACCCCCCTTTTCGGAGATAATAAATCAGGCAATCTCCAAGGGTGTCTTCCCCACACCTTGAAAGATGGCCACTGTCAAGCCCCTTTTGAAGAAGGCTACCCTAGACCCTGCTATTCTAAAAAACGTTCGTCCCATATCCCTGCTTCCTGCCCCCGCCAAGATGCTCGAGGCCCATCTTAACTACCATCTGAGCGCCTTCCTGGATAACTCTAGCCTGCTAGATTCTTCTCAGCATGGCTTTTGGAAGGCGCATAGTACGAAGTCAGCCCTCACAGTGGTGGTCAATAACATCCGCGCCAAGGTCGACAGTGGTCAGACTACCCTTCTGATTCTGCTCAACCTTACAGCCGCATTTGACACCCTGTCCCCTACCATCCTGGCCACCCGCCTCAGTGAGATGGGAGTGGATGGGCCCGCTCTGAGCCTCTTGACATCGTTTCTCAATCAGCGTGTGCAAAGGGTTAAACTGGGCACTTCTTCTCCCCCGCTAAGCCTGTGCAGTGTGGGGTCCCTCAGGGCTCATCCTTGAGCCCCACACTTTAACATCTATGTTGCCCCATTTGACAGGCTAGTAAGATCCATCGGATTGGAAGTACTGTCGTATGCTGACGACACCCAGATTATGGTTTCCCTCTCTCAATCTGTGGAGACTGCGGCTTTAAATTTTAGGAATTGCATGGAAGCAGTGGCAGGCTGGATGACTAATAACTTCCTTAAATTAAATGGGGAAAAGACCGAGGTCCTCATCTTCGAAGGTAAACAGGAGGTCTGGTCGGCTGACTGGTGGCCGTCTGCCCTTGGAACCTGTCCCACACCCTCTCTTGCCGCTCGCAATTTGGGTGTAATTCTTGACACCACACTTTCCTTTGACAGGCAAGTCAATAGGACTGTTTCCACCTGTTGTGGTGTCTTAAGGAGTTTGAGAAAACTTTCACACTACCACTCCTTGGAAGCTCGGAAACAACTCTCGGTAGCTCTCATCTCCTCACGGTTAGATTACTGTAACGCACTCTATTTAGGCATAAATAAGAGGCTGGTCCAACGCTTACAAGTTGTGCAGAATGCGGCAGCTAGGTTCGTTGTTGATGCCCCCAGGCGGTCATCAGGCTCCTCCATCAGAAAAAACCTTCATTGGCTTCCTATGCAGGCCAGGATAAACTTTAAGGTTCTGTGTCTTACCCACCGTGCTCTCCATGGATCCGGTGCAGAAGACATTAGGTCGCTTGTGTCTTCCTATACCCCGGCCAGGGCTCTGCGCTCTGCCAACAAGAACCTTCTGTCGGTTCCCTGAACTGTTAAGGCCAGATGGGGAGGGAAGGCCTTTTTTTCCCTTGCCCCGAAACTCTGGAACATGCTTCCAGTTGAACTCAAGGGCCATGCGTCCCTCGTTCTTTTCCGCAAAGCCCTAAAGACCTGGCTCTACACAGAAGCCTACCTATAGTCGACATCTGGTTTTACCTCTCATTCAGCTGTACCATCTGATGCGCCTTGATGCCTTGGGGCTAAGTAGCGCAATACAAATCTCATTTCATTCATTCATTCATTCAGCTGGCAAATAAACCTTCCAACAAAAGACCAAGCAAAAAGATTCATTCCTAAAAGGAATGATCTCAATTACTACAAGAGGTACAAGAACTCCTGAGCAAACATGCACTAGAGCAGGTACCATGCAAAGAAAGGAACAGCATTTACTCCACGTACTTCCTTATCCCAAAGGTGGACGGAACTTTACGACCAATACTAGACCTAAGGTTCCTCAACAAATTCATAGACTTAAAGATTCAAGTTGACAACACTGCAAGAGGTAATACCTAACCTGCAAACAGGAGACTACATGGCAACCATAGACTTAAAGGACCTGTACTTGCACATTCCCATGAACAAAAGACACAATAGTCTATTAAGATTTGTGGTCAACAAGACACGCTACCAGTTCAAGGTGCTAGCTTTCGGACTAAAATCTGCACCAAGAGTCTTCACAAAATGCCTAGCTGCTCACACAAGGAGACAAGGAATTCATGTTTACCCTTACCTAGACGACAGGTTAGTAAGAGCAAGCTCCTACAAGCTATGCAAACCGCATATACAGCAAGTAATAGAAACACTAGTTCAGTTAGGTTTCTCAATACACTGGGACAAATTGTCAAAAGAACCAGAAGAACAAAAGGTGTTCTTGGGAGCGCAAATCAACACAATATTAGGAAAAGTGTTCCCAAGCGAGAAGAGAACATTGGCACTACTGAAGGAGACACATATGTACCACAAGGGGCAAGCTCCGACAGTAAGGTCAGTGGAGAAGCTGCTAGAAATGATGGCTTTATGCATTCATTTAGCCCCCAATAGCTTCAGCAGCAAGGGTGTTGGGAGGATCTTGTGGTTTTCACACGGACAGTTCATCAAGAGATGGCCTGGTGGAACAAAACAAACATAGCCCAGGGCAGATTTTTCACAACACCAACTCCGACAGTGACCAGAACAACAGGTACGTCCCTAATGGGATGGGGAGCACACATAAACAACCTCAATGAGGAGGGGATTGTGCACACAGCAGGATGCAGTGAAACACAAAAACATCTTGGATTTAAAAACAATATTCTTAGCCTTAGAAGCCTTTCAGAAAGAGCTATCGGGAAAAGGGTGTTGATACCAACAGACAACACAACCGCAATGTTTTACATAAACATACAAGGAGGAACTCAGTCGGTAGCGCTCTCAAAGCTAGCTCAAGATATTTGGAAATGGGCAATTCCAAGGGGAAACGACATGATAGCAATACACCGACCAGGAAAGGACTGTGTAGAAGTAGACAGACTAAGCAGACAAACAACAGCATCCCACTACTGGGAACTAAATCAAACAGAACTCCAAAAGATTTGCAGGAAATGAGGGACACCACAAATAGACCTATTTGCAACACCCCACAATGCAAAATGCCAAAACATAGCATCCAGGCGACCTTTTAGTCAGTCCCTAGGGAATGCGCTATGGATGGAGTGGTCAGGGATATTTGCTTACGCTTTTCCCCCAATACAATTACTGAACAAGCTGATCAACAAATGCAAGATCAGCCAAATTATAATGATTCTCATCACACCACAGTGGGCCAGACAAACTTGGTTCTCAGAAATAAGGGAGATGTCGCAAGGGACAATTCACAAACTGCCAAGAAAGAAAGATTTGCTAACAATGCAAAATGAAAAAGTACTTTACCCAGAACCAGAGAGCTTAGGCCTAGCAACATGGCTTCTGAGGACTTAGAATTTGCACACCTCAAACTACCAGAAACAATAATGGCTGTTCTAAGAGAAGCTAGGAAACCAACAACAAGGAAGTGTTATACAGCAAAGTGGAAGAGATATATCAAATGGTGCCTTAAAAAACGTCTTTCAAAGAAGATTACAAAGTAGAGAACAGTGCTAAAATACTTGACACTCTTACTGAAAAGGAAATTATGCTATACATCATTGAAAGTGCACTTAGCAGCAGTTGTAGCGTATACCAGAGGAGAAACAGGGAAAAGTTTAGCTTCACATGTGGTCAAAAGGTTCCTAGAAGGAGCAAAAAGAATTGCACATTCAAAAATGATGCCAACACCCACATGGAACCTGAACATAGTTCTAGCACAAATGATGAAAGCACCATTCGAACCACTGCTCATAGCAATGCCACAAATGTTCACACTAAAAACGGTCTTATTAGTGGCAATAACATCCTTACATAGAGTTAGTGAACTATAGGCACTGACACTACAGGAAACTTACTTCCAAATACATAGTAACAGGATTGTCATGAGGACAGATCCTCAATTGATACCAAACATGGTATCAAGATTCCACATAAATCCAAGTATACAAATACCAAGTTTCTTTCAAAACCCAAAGACAAAAGCCGAAAGATCTTTGCACACACTTGATGCAAGAAGGGTGGTTATGTACTGCATTGAAAGAACCAAGGAATACAGGAAAACAAAACAGTTATTTGTATCCTTTGCCCACAGTTTTCTGGGCAGAGCAGTATCCAAAAACACCATTACAAGATGGATAGCGCAATCCATACATTTATGCCACAATCTAACAGAACAGGCCTTACAAGGTGCCCCACGGGCACTCTCAACAAGAAAGAAAGGAGCAACTATTGCCTTTCTAGCTAATGCTCCAATTCAAAACTTCTGCATGGCTGCAAAATGGTCTTCAGTGCACACATTCACAAAACATTACTGTGTGGACATTCAAATGAATAAAGAAGCACCAGTAGGCCAAAAGGTCTTACAACATCTATTCACAAACCAAAGCTCATCTTCTACCCAGCCACCACAAGACTAGTAAACCGCTACAAAGTCTATCCATAGCATGTGAATCCAGAAAAGATTCATGCTGCAAACAAATAGTTTCTTAACTGTCGGTGGGGTTTTGCAGCTTGAAGAATTTTCTGGATTCACTAGCGAACCCACCCTTCTCCGCCAGGAAGGATGAGAATAGGAGGAAAAGGAGGGGGGGGGGGTCGAATCTGATGATGGCAGCCAAAGGTGGGAGCTTCCAGAGGAAGCCCGCCGACGTCACAGGAGGACATCAATAGTGGTATGTTGTTGCGGACTAACAATAAATAAATAAATAACAAAATGCAAAAAATACTACAATTCTGAAACATCCACTAGATGGTGGAATAATGCACAGCATGTGACTCCAGAAAATTCTTCAAGCTGCAAACCTACACCGACAGGTAAGAAATTATTTGTGATCTTACAAAGGAACCACTGAAGGAGGCGTGGCTTAGCCAGCCAAAATGGTGGACGTGAACCCGTAGCTCACTGCTCACTAGTCTGACCATTGCCAACTATCTGGGCTTTCAGCCACTCGTGGAGGTGTTCCAGCATCGGGGGCCCACTCAGCAGCGCGAAAGGCCGGGGCTGGGCGTGGACTGTTTGGCTCCTGAGGGGGCCCTGCTGGAAGTCGCCCCATTGATGCCTTAATGCTTGTGGTGGCCCCTGTGACTCATGACTGGGCTTGGAAGGTAGGGCACTGACCTGTTAGCTGCCTTCCTGGAGAGCACCCGGAGTCCCTACATGCGGGCCCAGTCCAGAGTGCCGCGTCTGGGCCCAGAGTTGCTGTGCCATACAAAGGAGTGTCAGGCCGTAGCCCCAGGAGCTGTGCCTGGAGAGAGGAGTGAAGTTGGTGACATGACTCCACCCGGATCCGGTGGTGGATACCTGAGATGAGAGGCTTCGTGAGTGGAGTAAAACCCCCCGCATCGGCCAGCCTTCTCTGACAACTACCGGGCCTCCTTTGAGGCAGAAGGGTCCCCCGCAGGGCTGTGCCTTTTCCCGTTGGCCTACAGCTTTGCTCCGGGCTCACTGAGCTGGCTTGGAGGACGGTGAGAAGCCCCTGCTCGCTGCATAATTGTGCTTAGACGCTCCAGCAACACAACCGTGTTGCACGCAACCCGGGGATGGAGCAGCAATGGCACCCATCACACACCAGAGTTCCCCTGATAGGGGGCCCAGAGAAGGAAGGACTGCCACTGCAGCATGAGGCATGGGACAGCCGGGGTATAGTTGGGCCTATCCAGAACTGAGCAGCCTCGCTGGACCCAGCAACGCATTCCCTCTTCTGGCAGCAAACTCGCCTGAAGCTGCTGATCTGTCGGAGTGACCGGTCGCAGGCCAGCTGCTCATCTGTCCTAAGAAGGGTATCTGTGCCACAATCTAGACACGTGGCTCCTCCACTGAAACTGCACTGTTGGGGGTGGCTGGCCCAGGAGACAGACCCCGCATGATGTCTTGCTGCTGAGAGACTTCTGCTCGCCTCCCGCACGGTAGTCTGTTGAACCTGGGCCCCCCCCCAGGACCCATCGGAAAAGCCACGGTGTTGTACCACTTTTGGGGAACAGCTCCAGGATCCTCTCCCTTGGACTACACACAACCAGGCACCCTTCCCTCCCCTGATGAGAGGCAATTTGACCAACAGGGTCACAGATGAGTAGAAGGCCCTTGCAAGTCTGCAGCCACTCGCCAAGGAGAACTGCTCTGACATTGCTGATCTTCAATCCCAGGTTGCGCAGTTGGAGGACAGGATGGAGGGTCTGGAGGGGTGCTCCCGGAGAAGCAACATTCATCTCCGGGTCTTGCCGGAGGGCATCACAGGGTTGGATCCTCTTGCCTAATTGAACTCCTAGTTTTGCTTGTCCACCCCTGGTCTGTACTCACCACCTTCTACTCCCTGGAGCGGGCGCATCTGGTCCTGACGCGGCGTCCCCTCCTCGCCCGATGCTGGTGAAATTGCTACATTTCAAGGACACTGTTGCGATACTTCAAGCGGCCAGAGCGGCAGGACCGTTCAAAGTAGAGGACAAAGTTCTTTTATCCCCAGATTACACTCTGGCAGTCGAGTGATGCTCCTTCTTGGAGGTCAAGCACCTCCTCTGACAACTGGGGGTGCAATATCTTCTGCTGTTCGCCGCTCGCCTCAGGATAATATTTGATGGGACCACACTGTTTTTTACTGGCCCCAAGGAAGCATTGGATTGGTCAGAGCAACATGGTACAAAGCACTATGCAGTTTACTCGTATATCAAGCGGCAGAAACTGCAGTTAATTTTTCTTTGAGACTTTTGACAGCGATGTAGCTTGATCGCCTGCAGAAGTGTTGTGGGGGCCATCTTCTGCGCCACAACATTCTCTGCTTATGCGCAAGGGCTTTGGTATGGGTCCACCCTGGAGTCCCCTTTCTAGAGCTTAATAGAGAGGTAGATAAGGAGGGGCACTATACCTTTTTGTAGGGTGAACTGGATGGCCGACCCCTACTTCTGGGGAGAATCTATGTTTCGAATAATGAGCAAGGAGGTTTCTGGGACACACTTTCACCCACCCTCGCAAGCTGTATGACACTATCGTTAGTCCTGAGAGGGGACTTTAATTGCCTTCTCAATACTAATCTTTATCATTCCCATCCCACGCCACCCCGGTCTCCTCCGCACGTGCTAGCAGAGCGCTTTCGAGCCTGTATGCTGCACTGGTCCCTGGCAGACATCACCACAACTCCAAGCTCTACTCCTTTCACTCAGCCCCACACGACTTGTTGGCACGGCTGGACCGTTTTCTCTGCTCTTGGTCCCCCTACTCCAGCACATGGATTGTCTAGGCAGGTTAGTTTCTAACCACGATAGGCATATCATGAATCTCTGATGGGCGCCCCCCCTTGCACCTTACACAGGTTTGGAGCCTACCACGTATTGGCCTCGAAGATCATGAGTTCCGGAGGGAACAAGAAGATTGCATCAAACAATACTTTGCAGAAAATCACAGCACAGCTTCCACCGGAATGCTAGAATGGGACGCCTTTAAAGTGGTCGTTCGGGGGTCTGCATCTGCCAGATTGCAGGGATCACTAGGACACTCAAGAGAGATATATATTGGGAATGCTGAGGTCGTACTGACAGACCTTAGCAAGGCGGCGGTCACAGATCCCGCCTTAACCTTACAGCTGGCAGGTGCTTGAGTAGCACAAGCAGTCCTACTAAAAAGCCTGCGTCACTACAATTTCTCCGCCTATGCGGCTAGGATGCACCAGGAGGAGAATCAGCCCAGCTTTTGCTGGCGTGGCTCGCTCGGCAGGACACAGTACTTCGTCCCAATACCGAAATTATAGTGGAACAGGGTGTCATCCTCCATACAGAAGAAGACATCCTGCAGGCCTTCCGTGACTATTACTCAGCGTTGTATAGTACGTCACCAGACTTGAGTGCGGACTGCCCTGATGGCTTTCTGGCTCGCGCCATGCCCCGTCCCCCTTTCCCCAAGTCCATCCTCAACTAAGGCAGCTTTGGACACAGCCCTTTCACCCGCGGATGTGAAGCAAGAGATTTGTGACCTGGCCCGCAGTAAATGTGGCTTTAATGGGCTGCCATTGAAGTACTATCACATTTTCTTGGCCCTCCTCTCACCGAAACTGGATGCCATGTACGACGCAGCAGTAGAACTGGGGGTGCTTAGTCACTTCCTGCGAGAAGCCCTCACTTCCTGCGGGAATCTCCCACTCCCTGCAGGTATCCCTCCTGTTCTCTTTCCGAAGCTCAACAAAGACCGTGCACGACTTCCCACATATAGGCCCATTGCCATACTTTGAGCCGATATAAGGTTCTGGGAAAGGTGCTGGCCGGCCGGAACACCCAGTTCTTCCAGAGACTGGTGCACTCCGTTCAGAATGGGTTTGTCCCGGGTCGTAGCACTTCGCAGAATCTTTGCAGCCTCTTTCATATACAGGACCAGGTGCGTTGGAAATTTACCCGGCGGCATGCCTTATTCTAGAGTTGGAGAAGGTGTTTGATACCCTATCCTGGCGCTATTTATTTGCTCTACTGGCCCGACTGAGAAAAGGGCCTAGGCTCCTGGCCTATACGAAATTGTTATACTCCTGCCCAGTTTCCCCGAGTACACCTGGGCTGCCTCATCTCATCTCCGTTCTCAATCCATCAGGGGATGCAACAGAGGTGTCCGCTATGCCCCTTACTGTTTGCGCTTGCCATGGAGCCGCTTGCCTTGTATCTTTGTGGGCAAGGCCAGGATTTGGGCAACCCATTCACAGACAGGACTCGCGTAGCATCTTTATATGCCGACTGTCTACTCTTTTATGTACTAGACATCACAACTGATCTCTCGCCAATTCAGCACACCCTGACTGAGTTTGCCTCCGTGGCTGGGCCACATGTCAATTATAGAAATAGTGTTATAATCTCTCCACCCAGAGCCGGTCCCTTGAGTTAATCATGGGGACCATGTGTCTTCCCTGGGAGAGCCGGCCCCCCGCTACCTGGGAACACACCTACATCACTCTGCTAACGATCTGTACTAAGGGAATCTCCGCAGGGTGCTGGCGAGCATCCGAACTTAGATGCATTTCTGGGCCACCCTGCATTTGGTCCCTGTGGGTAGGATAGACCTGGTTAAAATGGTGGCGCTACCACGCAGCCTCTATCACTTCGCCAACCTCCCTGTGGTTCCCCAGCTCATTTTTTAAGGAGCTGTATTGACTCTTGTGTCCCTCTACTGGGCGCCTGGCCTCCCTCGAGTTGCTTTATCCAAGCTGCAGATGCCAACTGATCGAGGGGCCCTCAGAGCACCATCCTCTGAGGTGTATTACTTGGCAGCACAGCTGCAGTGGTTGTCCCTTTGGACAGATGGCAGATACCTCGATGAAGCTTCTGCGGAAACTGGCCCCTTGCCCATTCCTGCTCTCAGGCGCCTACTCCTGCCAGGCTCCCGCCCAACGACTACCTGGACTCTGCAGGTGGCGGTGGCGCAGACATGTATATCCAGGATCCACCGCCTCTCTCGGACAGTTCCTCTCTACTCTTCTGACCTGCCGTTGGTTGGTTTTCCTCACTGGATTAGTACACTACAAAAGACCTATGGGTCTGGACTGTGCACTCCCTCATCTCGCTGGGAGATTTTTTCACGGAGTAGGATCCTCTACCTTTTGCCCAACTAGCTGAGGAGAGAGGCCTCCCGCCGGGACAGATCCTACTTCGACTGCTTCTCCACACATGTGGGTCTCTGTGGGATCTTTCTGGAGGGTAGCCTGGGACACACCGGGTCCTGCAAGCCATCCTGACCATAGGGCCGGGACGCCATCTCATCACCTGGCTGTACAAGCATACATGACTTAACCGCTACCTCCCTCCTTAACCGTCTCCACAAATGGAAGGAATAATTTGGGCGGACCCTCCAAGAGGAGTAGGAACAACGTGCATGCGACTTCCCGAAGAAGGTGTCCCGCAATGCACGTTAAAAAAATATACAGTACTTCATACTACATAGCATACCTCACGCCCGGACAGCTACACCAAGACTTCCAGGCACATAGTTCAAATGCCCACACTGTGGATGCCACGCTCCTGCTCGGCTATGCCCAACCCTTCAGGATTATTGGCGAGCTGTGCACGAGGCGCTACGGGAGGTTACCGGGCTCCCGTACATTCGCCTCCTGGGAGGCATGTCCCCTGGGCATTTTTAAGAGGAGAAAACACCACAAACTACAGACACCATTTCCTGCCTTTGCGCTACTACTCGCAAGGCACACCATCACACTACACTGGCGCTCACGTGTATCCCTGCCGATAGAGGCCTGGAGGGGGGCCCTGCATGAATGGAGCAGATCAGAGGACTCCCTCCGTAATGAGGAGGTTCGACAGCTGCATTGCAGGCCCATTGTGCCTGTCGTCTGCATTTTCAGCAGCTGGGCGAGGGTGACGACGTGCTCCCTGAGTCTCCCAGCCCCTCACGGGAGCTCAGTTGGTACCCCGAATACCGTGCGCGCATTTCCCCGCCCGCTGAGACGACAGCTACGCAATACATCCTTGAGCCTTCACCCCACGCGTGCGAAGCACCTTCCCCCTCAATTGCGCTACCCAAACCTGGTTTAGTCGAGCACAAGTCACCAACATACTCGCTCAAAGCCATGCTACACCCCCTCCACCCAATGCGCCTCTCTCATGTTGCTATTTACAACCCCTGAGTTACCCTGATCATGTCCGAGGCTAGGTTCATGTACCGTTTCCCTACGCATTTTTTCACAAGGCGCCAGTTCGCCACATAACACTCATTTGGGGAAGCCCCTGCAGGGAGAGTGAACTCGTATTATCTGTGCTACCTATGTCTATATTATCTACGTAATGGAACCTGTGCTATATGATGAGATTGGTCTGTTCAGAATGTTAAAAAAAAATAAAAATGATTCATTATAAAAAAAATTCTAACAAAGGAACCATAGAACATGTGCAATGCCTTGAGGAGGAGGAGATGCTACGCATGATGCCAACCATAACAAGCATTGGAAACGCAATAGGTCTCGCATTAGGAAAGTTTGAGTTATTGGTCTTATAAATGACTTTTTTTTTTTATTTGTGTTCTTTTTTAAAATATCTAAATTAATAGCTTTGTCATTTACAATGCCAATAGTTTTAACTTTAGCAAATGTGACACCTATAACAGTGGGGAAGAAAGCAATGCAAGAAAGTGAGAACAACAAAAGAAAGGAGACTGGGAGAAAGGGAAGAGAGAGAAAGAGGAATAGTGAGAGATAGGCAAAAAGAGAACTGGCGAGTGAGAATAAGGATGTAGGGACAGGTGCAAAGGAGAGAAGTAAAGAGAGGTACACAAGAGAGTGAAGACAGTGCGGACACTAGTGAAAGAGAAAGTAAAATAAAAACGGAACACGATGTGGAAGGTATGGGAAACACCGAGCCAAAAAATAAAGGGGGGCACGGAAAAGGAGAAAAAAGACTTATCAAGAACAATCCATAGGGTGCCTCTATGTCACCTTGACAGCATGCTTCCTGTATGCAAATGCCATCTAACATATCAGCGCATTCTGGGAGATGTAGTCTTTCCTTGGTTGAAAGGAAACCATACGATTTAACGAACCTTGTAATGATGCCACCTAAAAAGGAAAGGCCAGGGCTGCGACAACGTTGGCCCCTTGGCGTGTTGCTATCCGGGCACCCTAAACATACCTGCACTGAGTCATGCGTGTAGAACTGGAGGCAGGCGGTGCCCTTTGATGCAAGGCATGCGATAAAAAAAATAAGGCTGTGGTTTGGAATGCCAATAAAGTTTATCAAAATGGATCAATTTGTTTGCTTTGGAATTCCCAAAAGTCGACGTAATGCATCCCTCGCTTCAAAGAAAAGTGCACTCGCAGTGGGAGAGCTGAGGGACTCACAATAAGATACAGCGTGCCAAATTATAATAAATAACAAGACGGAGGGAAGGCAGAGAAGGGGAGGGGGGGGGGAGCGCCTGGAGAACAGGAAGACAGAAACGACTGCGAGGCACCGGGTAAGAGAGGAACGAACCGCTTGTTGTATGCGTCTGTTTTGCCTGCATTTGGGAAAAAGTCCGATACTGAGTGCCTGGAAGCGAGTAATAGTGCCCCGTATAACAGTGTACCAACACTGCCTATTTTCTCTCACTTAAAAACTGAATGTGTTACCAACGACATAAAGAAATAAATAACAAGACGGAGGGAAGGCAGAGAAGGGGAGGGGGGAGGAGCGCCTGTTGAACAGGAAGAAAGAAACGACTGCGAGGCACCGTGTAAGAGAGGAACGAACCGCTTGTTGTATGCGTCTGTTTTGCCTGCATTTGGAAAAAAGTCAGATGCCGAGTGCCTGGATGCGAGTAATAACGCCCGTATAACAGTGTACCAACACTGCCTATTTTCTCTCACTTAAAAACTGAATGTGTTACCAACGACATAAAGAAAAAACGTGCCAAATTGAATAAACAGTGCACTCACAGTGGGAGAGGTGAGGGACTCACAATAAGATACAGCGTGCCAAATTATAATAAATAACAAGACGGAGGGAAGGCAGAGAAGGGGAGGGGGGAGGAGAAATGTAACACGGCGGGCAGGGGAGGGGCGGAGTGGGGAGAGCGGCAATGAGGGTGTGAAGCAGCAGGGGCCTTCAAAGGTGTGGGAGGAGTGCTGCTGGGGAACAGATGGCGATTTGATGATGTGCACGCGCATTTTAGGTCAATGCGCTTGCGCATTGACCTAAAAGCGCACGGGCACAGCACCAAATCGCCAGTTGGGATACTAGTTGGGTAAAGTCTGTTTAAGTCGCTATAGTCTCGCTCTGCTCAATGCGCATGCGCATTGAGAGGCGAGACCTAAAAATTCCTCAAGGAAAACAGGAAAAACAACTTGCAGAGTCCGGGCCCAACACAAGATGGCAGGAGTATGCATAACATGTAAATCTGCAGCGCTACATGCTACGAATAGATGCTTGCAGTGTAAGCAACATACTCTTTCTTTGGCGGACCACTTCTCCAGTGGAGGCATCTCCACACAAAAACCCCGAGCACTCCGACTGGCACTCGACTCTTATGAAGTTTGAGCGCTTCTGAAATTGCCTTTACATTCCTGAATGTGGTCTTGCCACTACAGGAGTTCCGTTCTCGTGGTGTCTTGGAAAAATAAATGAAACCCAATATATAAAACCCTTTTGCAGTTGCACTGCTTTCGGTCTCTGAGGGGCCCGGTATTGAAGGGCCGGTGCAAATACTGCCTAAAATAAGGACCGGAACCCATCTGGTGTAAAAATAAAAAAATTAAAATTCGGTCGTTGAGGAGTAATGTTAACAGTTTCTTCCTGATATATACAAACTCCTGTCAAGGGATGCACAGGGGTGGCAGCAACATAATGTATCCCAAAACCCAGAAGGGTCACAGACCAAGAGCATAAACTCTGATGTTAATCGATTGATAAAAAATCTTGAAAGAGTTTTACTGAGTTTACAAGCTGTGATGATAAACAGTCTAGCGACTGAATCACCAAAAAGAGCTCGGCAAAATTGATTGTCCGCATCAGGCCTCTGGCTGAGAAACTCTGTTACTACGTTAAGGATCGTGATACAGCACCATGAAGCGAATGACAGACGGGAAGGCAGGACCTAGAGCTTGAAGATCTCTAACCAGCAGTGAAACTGCAGGAACCAGCAGTAAGGGCCAAAGATGGACAGGAATCTTTCAGGTCCAGTTTGACCATCCTTCACAGCTTTCAATCGTCCTGCAACACTCAGCACTGATGTCCTATCATGACCCCTGCCCAACTTGTCCCAGAAACCATCTCCTGCTTTTGGACTGACCTCCATGCTCTTCATCTCACCCTGCATGGCTTCAGTCATGTCCTCAGACCTACAGGTTGGCTCCAAAGTTGTTGATATCCCCCTCTCAGCCTTCTCACCTAATAACCCAAACAACTTCTTAAATTCAAGTGAGTCCCTCGTACATTACCCTGACCCCACTGGAGCGGCTTAGAGAGGGGATAAACTACATCACAATTAATCTCAATAAAAGTAGACTCTCTACACACTGCGTACATACAGGACTGGACCACCTTGTGGCCTCCATCCCAAGAAAACAATCCTGTTCTACAGCAATACATTTCTGACCATGCAGCCTCCCTTATATGGAATCTAAGTTATTGTTAACACCAATGTGTGTAGACCATGCATGAATATACTTGGAAATAACACAAAAGCCTAATTTCAATATCTTTGATCTATGATCACACACCTCCTACACCATGGCCTGGTTATGTACTCGAATACATGCTTCACAATTGTAGATAAGCAGTTAAACATGCTGCAGACATTGATGAAGTGATCATCTAAAATTGAATAGAAATTAAGTTTGACTAGAACGTTGCACAATAACTTCTCTGCCCCCCTATGGATTTCTTAATACCCCCTAATTTCGTCATTTATCGACTTTACCAAGCTGATCATGCTGGAAGTGAGGTTGCAGTCATACAACGAAATTCCCTACATACATTGTTCTTTTCTGTGGTTATGTTTTCCACCTGTGAATACCTGGAAGATGAGCCCTTCTGAGTTAGAAGGTTGGCACACACTTTCACCTGTTCTATTAATTGCCAGTAGATGGAGATCATCACAGCGCAGTCACTCATACACCCTAACTCCATTTGTGTAGGGGTTACAACCTCCAGAGGAATGATGTTCCTAACTCGAAAGCTGCCATTCTACAAGACGTCTTGCCTCTCGTAATCTCATGCAAGGCTGTGCAGGCCCAACCCACATGAAAGGGGCAATTCTGGACAACATTTTAGCCAAAGAAGGATCTCTGTACAAAGAATCTATCCTACCATTTCACTGTGTGGACTACCATTCAATCCTTTTCCACCTGACAGTGCACAGGAACCTGAACAAAGACCAAGGTATCAGGAGGATAAGAGATGCTAAACAGATTAACCGAAATGAACTATCCTCACTATGCCTGAGGAACTTTACACTCGTTAGTGGAATGCAGTTCATACAGGAGCTAACCTCGCACTGCAACCTGACAATGACTATTATCAAGGATGAGTTGGCGCCACTGTGGCTTAAAACACAGAAAAACAAACTGTACTACATCTGGTACAACCAAAACCTAAGCGAAGAAAGGAGGAAATTCAGACTTGCAGAGAGAAGATAGAGACCAGAATAGTCCTCCTTACATCTAATCCAGCTCCAAGCTTTCAGAAACACCTACAGGAAACTAATATGGAAAGCAAAAGCCTCATTCTTCTAAACTCAGCTCGACAGCACCAAAAGCATCCTGGCAAATTATTTTAAATCAAGTACCAAATGCAACTTGACACTACCACCACACTTAGTGACCGTGGAACTTCCTCTAAAACATGAGACGTTTTTTTTGAGAAAAAAATAAGAACAATTAAAAATGCTACCTCTACTGAACTTGATGCAAACCAGACTTTTCTGAATTGCCTGCCTTACTCCCAAAAGGTTGTAGTTCCCAATTATCCCCCAAAGCCCAAAAGGAATGCTACATGGAGCAATTTAATCTCCTTAGTTTAGATGATATCTAGAACGTCTTAGACTGAACCACACCTCACACTTCACTGAACTGGTGACCTCATCACTCACAAACGTTATTGGTCATATTTTTCCCCTCCCTGGACCAAGCTCATCTGTAAATAGTTCACATAAGGGATAATCCAAGACTAGATTAAAATTAGATGAATGACACCTCTTCTGGAAAGCAAACAGGCTCAGACTCAACAGATATAAACGATTTTCATTGAGTGACTAACCTCCCTCTCCTGGTGAAAGTACTAGAGAAATATGCTGTCAGCCAACTCTGACAACACACTGAAAAATTTGACCTGCTCGCAACATCTAGTCCAGTGTCATACCAGACTAGAGTACAGAAACTTCCACCCTACACATCATAGGCGATGCTCTGAAAATTCTGGACCAAAACAACTCCTGTTTTCTCATGCCTCTTGATCTATCCTCTGTTTTCAACACTATCAACCATATCACTCTGATGAAGAAGATTGAGCAGAGAATGGGGTTTGCAGGAAATGTGCTCAAATGGTTCTCCTCTTATCTATGACTAATAGAAAACTAGTCTTGAATTTGCTTTATTATTTTATCGAATTGGGCTTTATTACTTAAGGGTCCGAGTATTCAATATCAAAATATATTTTTTTAAATATTTGTAAAATTGTTTAAAAAGTCCTTTGGGACTTCTGAAAATTGTAACTGTGTGCACCAAAACCATATTCTACATATTATGCTGAATGAGACTTTTTGATGTCTTGCTTTACCTGTTGGCCACAGGTCCATAAGACACACACATCTAATCAACTGATATTTACTTTTGCTATTTATCGGTATTCAGCACATACCATGTGCATATCTAACAAGAAGGGTTAGGTTCACTGTTGCTGGTTGATCTTTAATAGTTTATATTGTTGTTACTGTCACTCAGTATTTGTCTAGCACATGATAGTCAATTAGTTTGTCATTTTGGTAGTACAGGGAGGCCAGCAGTGCCTCATCCAGGTTAGACATGTATGGAAGTCAGATGTGTAGGTGAGTCTTAACATGGTACCCTGTTGCAGGTGACGAAGCTTGTCGCTGCACTTTGTTGGCAAAAAAGAGTTTGCCATGTCCTTCCTTAGATTCTGCATCTAGTACAGTGGGGTGAACCAGTGCCCCTCAGAACCTGGGTGTACAAGAATGTGGAGAATGTGGTTCTTTCAGGTAGAGTTGATTCCTGGTATACTGAATAATAACCAATAAAACAACAATGCTCAAAACCTTTTAGCAATAATCAATAAAACGAAAAGACTAAATGAGTCACAAAACTAAAAACACACCAAAAATAAATCAAACAAAGTTTGCATTTAAGGATAAGTCCATATATTTTTTTACATTTTATGGTGTCGAGCTGACATTAGAAGGCTGTCAAAGTACATGAACATTCAATTTATTCCAACGGCGCAAGTGATATTGGTGCAAAAAGTGCGAAAAAGTTCTAAATGTGAACAATATATATACAGTGCTGCAAGAATTGTTGAAATTAGTCATTCAGAGGACATCCATCCCTAGGCACGTGAAGCTCCACACCGCTTGGGATTTTAAATTTCCATTTTGTGTGGGGTGGAGAGAGTAGGGTCAGGATTATCACAAGTGCGTTGACGTTTCGAATGCTTCTCATTTCAAGAGCTGTGCCGGAGAGCTACAGTACTGTGCCGTGCCATTGATGTGATTCACAACCATCAAGGACCTCACTACATTCATTGCTTTGAATCCAACCGAATGGTGGACCATACCCTGCAAACCTTCTTTGATTCAGGCTGTCCCTTGGTTCGTCTTGTCCTGAGGAAGTCCTGCTGTGCCTACTAGTCAATCACACACGTTTCTGGGTTGAAACATCAAAGTAGTTGTGATAATCCTGACCCTACTCTCTCCACCCCACGCGAAATGGAAATGTAAAATCCCAAGCTGAGTGGAGCTTCATGTACCCAGGGATGTCTGTCCTTCCTCGTTTCACTGTTTGATCTCATGACGATATTGATGTTCTTTATCAGCCCACCAAGTGTACTGAAGCGTTTTATGAACAACAAATCCCAATCAGTGTAAAAAGCAAAGGATAAGTCCTTTATTACACCTAGAGTGGGAAAGCTGAAATATTCTGCAATATAACTTAGACAACTGTTTCTATATTTAGAAAAGGATGCCACTTAAACATTCATCTTTTTGGAAGAAACATGAATTTCATTCATTGGATGGAACTTCAACCAATGCATTCCATCCTCGGACTGGACTGCCTTTACTTTCAAGCCCAGTAAGTATTTATTTCAGATTAATGTAAATATTATACATGATAATGTTATATTTGTTAGTTAGACACGTATGCAGTGTTATTTTTGTGCTTTTAACTATATTGCCACGTGCTTATCTCTCTTCTGGGTGAACAAATGCCACAGTGCCCAAGAGGGGTATGTATTGAAGAGCCCAGAAAAGTTTGCAGGTATGGTACCCTTCATAGACCCCTATGTTCTTCATATAATAACCATTCATATCAGGCAAATGTAACAAGCCATTACATAAACTGCAATGTTTCAATAAAACACCTACTTGGTCTATAGCTGTTTGTACCATACACCTTGTTCTATCAATTTTCCCTGAAAGTCCTGCTGTACCTTTGGTGTATCTGGGAGGCTTCTAATCTTAGTGACCACAAAGACACCAAACCCCATTTCTTGCAAGCCAAGCCTCACGCTACCGCTTGGATCAGAGGATCTCTACAAAGGGCCATTGTAACATCAGTCTTTTAGAGCACTTACTCTGCACTTACTTTTGTTCCAGATCCTGATTGCAGGGATGGAAATGGCTTGCTGCTTTGTAAATAATGTAGCTGGTTTTGAAGATTGGGAGGGGCTGGCAAGGGGAGCCAATGAGGCTCTGTTAGGATTGGGTTGATGTGATCATATTTCTTCAGGCCCTATGTGAGACCTGCTGCAGCATGTAGGATGCCCTTAATGTATAATGCTCTGTAGCAATTAAAGTAGTTTACTTTGGTGTGAGAATTCATCATGTTGCTCTGCAAAATCCTTCAGCCGGGCTCCATGAGTACTAAATATAAAACTATCATACAGCTACCTTTTGATTAGAACTGTCCTTTATGTCCTGTGCTTGGCACCTCATTAGAAAACAAATCTAAATGTTTTGGACAAAGTAGAAGTATTCCAAATTATGCCTTTAATCTCCTGGTATTTTAATGACCCCTGCCCGCCTCAGTCCATTGTGCCGTGATAAATAGGGATGTATTTTTCAAAACTGTATAGTAAAAATTGCAAAAAGATATTGCCCTGTGTATCACACTCTGGCAACCCTTCTTGATCAGTCTCTAAGTCCAAGGGCAAACATTGTTGTTATTGCAGAAAAGTATTTTGAATGCGCTCCTTTCGTGGTTGTTATGTGACCCTGAACATTTGACTTCCTGATGAGTAGTCATTGTCAGTATAGGACAAATTCATGAATTATGTGCTTGCTAATGATTCCTGAAAAAAATTGCCCGGAATCAAAAGGTCTTTGAGCATTGGCACTACAAACCTGTACATTATATTCCTAATTTGATCTTTTCTAATATTAATGGCAAGAATTGAAATACCAGAGCCTCTAGCTGGAGCTCAGTTTTTAAAAAATTTAATGTTTAATTGTTCCACATTACAATTAACAGTTATTTCAGTACATATGTAATATGTTTTGCAACTGGAAAGCTCTTCCAGTTATATTACGTTTACATGACATTAGAGTAGTCTATAGGAGAAGGAAATGAAAAAGAACAACATATAAGATAAATAGGGCGAGCTGGGTTTTACAACATTTCTCTCTGTAAGAATACACTTTCATGGCCATTCTAACTAGTTTCCACTCTTTCCATCTCATGTAAATGTAAATGTAGGTGTACTTATATAGCGCAAACCTGTCACCCAAAGGGCATCCTGGCGCTTGCTTAGGGAACCCGTCCTGGTATTCCCCTGTGAGAAACCCCGGCAGGGTGTCCACAAGGTGAAAGCCAGGCATCCCGCCGCGAGGGGCCGTAGTGGAGATTAAGCAAGCTATTGCCCAGAGTTGCAGAGTGTGACCCCGTGATTCGAGTAGGCACCGGAGCGAGAATTGTCGAGTCCGTGGAATTTTTGAGCCCGAGACCCGCCGAGGCAGGGAATCGAACCCTGGTCCACAGTCGATCTCAGCTTCCGGGTCTGCCGCCTCTAACCACTGAGCCACGCTTCTCATGTGTTGTTTCACTGTCTATCTTGACTAAGTATGCTTGGTATGGGCTCCATATACTTTGAGTCTACTCTTAACTGCCATCAACGTGCTATAAGTATCTGACATATCATTACAATATGTTAATTCTCTGCCATTCCTCCAGCATTGGAAGTCGGCCCGTACACCATTGCATTGCTCTTCACCGTCTGGCAACTAGCATTCCACTAGCAGTTAGCCGTCTAATCAGTTTGGACACTTCCTTAACATAACCAAGCAATGCAAGAGTAGAGTCGGAGATGATGTGAGGTTCTATTATTTTACTGAGATCATTGACTACATCAGCCCAATATTCACGTTTGCCCCGACAATCCCGGGTGTCATGCTGGAAATCCGCCAATTCTGCCGTGCATCTAAGGCAACCTGGGTTATTTCTTAATCCATATCTATGAAGTCTTGAAGGAGTATAGCAATTCCTTTGTATGTATAAAAATGTCTTCGCCTCCATCGCTATTTAGTGAAATTGTTTTTGATTGCGGAGCTGTAGTATGTCAATAGCTTGTCTTTTATTATTTTCTGTATGTTAGTGTGCCAGTCGTGTCAGTTCTTCAGGTTTTCTGCTTGTTAAGCGTTTCTAGATAATGTGTATAGTCGTGTAATAATGTGCCAGGATTTGTCATTTTGTAAAACATTTTGTTAATGGGTTAATTGCCTGTGTTCGTTCAGCTCCTCACCTAGTATCTCCCAGTGGGAGTGTGTATCCTATTTTATGAATCTATATCTAATGTGGTTAGAGTCTGTCCCTACTCTCGTAACTATTCTAGTGTCCCCAGTTTACCTTCTCTAAACTACTCTCCTATATTATTTATGCATAATTTCCTTATTGCATGGCAACTCCTTTCTCCTGATTAGTCAGGTGCCAAGTGCACCAGTTGACCAGCATTGTAAGTGTGTACAGCAATTTACCTATTGATATTTGAGTAATCAACTCCATGCATACACCGTGTTGCTCACTGATACTGTTCTGTTGTATCAACTTGTTGGGGTGCTAAACAGTACAGGGTCATTCTTTTGTGGCACTACCGCTTCTCACTCCTATTAGAAGTGTGGTAGATTCTGTGAGACATGGAACCAGTAGTGTGCAAAGTGATTTTGAGCTACTCTGTAATATATCTCCAGGTCCGTAGCTTTCAGTCCTCATTTTTCATATAGGAGCACGAGTGGGTTCCAGCTCAACCTTGGCTGCCTCCCCCCTTAGCCAATCTTACCATTAATTTTTACAACGTATGAGAAAATGACTTTTGGAGCACTATTGATATATTTAAGAATAAGAACAGAAACTTTGGCAATGCCACCATTTTCATTATAGCTGTTCGGCCTGTCAAAGACAGCAGAAGTCTAATTCATTTATCATGTTTTCAGTGAGCCAGTCTACTGCTGATCCATAATTATTTAGAAGTACTACATTGAGATCCATGTCCACCTTTATTCTGAGGTAACTCACCGGGTCTTCCGTCCATAGCAGCGGAAACTCTGCCTCACATCTTCAAGTGTTATTTGTCAGTGGGAATATAAGTGACTTTCCAAATTTATAAGTAAGCCAGACTAACTCTTGAATCATACTGTTTACGATTGTAAGTGCCAACTGGTATCCGAGGTCTCTTACATACAGTACTGTGCACATTGAAAATGTTAAATTTTAGCATGGGAAACCTAGATCCCTATGTGCACGATACGCGTGCAATGTGCATGCCAGTGGCACCACAGCCAGTGTATAGAACAGTCGAGAAAGCGGGCATCCCTGCAGAGATCCTCTGCTTATTTCAGTAGGTTCCATGACCATGCCATTTTTTTGCATTCGTGCCATGGGATCTGAGTGTAGTAGTTTGATCAACTGCAAGATTATCCCTCCCACACCTATCTTGGCAAGTACCACCAATATGAACTCCCATTCCACAAGGTCAAATGCTTTCTCGCAACTAAAAATGTTGCACTTCTGAGTCCATGCGAGTTATACCACGGAGCAAAGTTCTGAAATTTATGCCGTAGATCTTGCTGGGATGAAACCTGCCCGTTCGGAAATTATCTATCCAGGTATCATAGGGCATGTGCAATTTGCTTGTATTTTTGCAAATATTTTTGCTTCAGTGTTAAAAAGTGACAGTGGTCTTTATGATGTGCACTGATGTGCCGGTTTGCCTGACTTCAGTATAGTAAGTATTAGAGCTTCCCTAAGGGTACGTGGGAGATGGCCTGTCTGTGCCAGATGTTCTTAGAGTGTAGTTAGGTAGGGGATCAATTCTATCAAATATTCTTTATAAAAACTTACCTTTAGCCCGTCCGAACCTGGTGCCTTACAGCTCGGCATTCCTTTGACTTTATTTATATTTCAAATGGCTAGAGTGGCTCCGTCACTGCTTCTGTGCTCGTTCGCTAACCATGCCATTGTTAAGTTCCCTATATAATTATGAATCTATTTTTGAGTGTGAGTGACATGTAATGTGCATATTTCTAAGTAATGACATCTAAAACAACCTGCTATCTGCTTAGGCGCATACAAAATGTCTCCAGTCTCTGAATGAATGCTAATTACTTCTGCATGTGTAGGGTGTAGTAATGCCACAAGTATTGCTCTCCAATCCCCCTCCAGCCCCATATATTCTGCTATTGCTAAGTCGGTCACCTTTTTTTCTGCTAGATGTTGAAATTCGTCTAGCTTTGTTTTGTCGGGTTACTCGTTCACTTTCTCAAGTAGCTATTCTTCTAACCAATTCAGCCAACTCCTTATTGAACGTAGTACCACTACGTGCTTGGGTATAGATATCCCACGAATATAATCCTTAAAGGCTTCCCAAACTGACTTAAATCTTTCAAACAATCTGATGTTATTTTCAAGATACTCTGTTATAGCTCTTGCCAGCTTTGCACAAAAAGTTTTATCTTGTACAGAGTTAGATGGGAAGCTCCAGCTAAAGTTACCGTGTCAACAACAAAGGGTAATGACTATGCCACATGATTGCACATCTAGATTTTGTTGGTAGGGAAATATTTGCGTAGAGTTTAAGAAAAGCAATTTTAAATGTGGGTTGGTGCTTTCGAGGTACACACACCCCACCACCTAGGGTGTAATAGCCAACCTGATAACACAAGCCCTCGGCAGGGAAGTTTATCAATGATAGGTACGTAAGCACACATAATAGTCCAGTGGTCACTGTATTTAAACAGTAATATAATACTTTAAAGTCCAAGTAAATGCTGTGCATTTTTATTCTTCTCAGTATTTTTTCACAGTTCTGGTGGAACAAATCGTGACATTAGAGCAAGCAGCAGCTGCTACGTATTTCGTCAGATTGACTTTTTCAAGGCTGCAAAGGATATATGTATACATATTGTGGTATTCTATAGTGTTAAGGCTACTCAGGAATGAGTTACTTTTATTAGAGTAACCTCACCGGAAGAGTGAAAAGAATTGTGATTTGTGTAAGATTTTACCCAGAGAGAAAACGTGTCCACAGCACAAACGTAACAATGGACTCAAATGAGTAGAAACCCTGGTATGGCAGAAAGTAGATACCTAGTAGAGACACTAGTATGTTGTCATAGAAATAAAAACGTGTTATAAGGTGGGCATGCCACTTTGTGGAAGAACTGAGTGCAAAAGTCCCTGCCGCAATGGAGGACGTTCCTTCTCCCATCTCATCGCCACAGCCTGGAACACCCTCCCCTCCTCACTTTGACCTCACTGACCAACTTCAGGAAGGGGCTCTAGACCTGGCTCTTCAAATGAGACCTGCAGCAAGCGCCTGGATACCCTTGTGGGTGACAAGCCACGCTCTATAAATACTACTTGATTGATTAAAGTTCAATCCCACATACCTTTCTGATTCATAGCCGTTTCCCTTTTTGCCCGTGTACCATGAGGGATTCCCCTTTCTGTTTGCTACTTATTTTTAGTGTATTGTTGGGGGCCAGGTGCGTTTTCTTGGATGAGCTCTATTTCTATTGGGTGTCTTTTAGGTATTGTGGGTTCTGTGGAGGGTTTTCGCGTGTGCAGGAAATATGGCGCCTTAACTGGTAGCGGTATGTGTTGGAGTGAAAAGCAACAGTGATGGAACGGTGCAACAAGGTCAGAGGAGACCCCGAAACCTCTGCAGGAAGTGGCAAGGGCCCACTCGGTAATTATAACAAAAGTCCTGTGCACACGTTATGCGAGATGTATACAAATGTCATACTTATTGGAAGAACAAATCTTAGTTAAATAAAACAAGGTGGACACTATTCAAAGATTCTTTCTCAAAAGTTTTTATTGGACCTTCCTTTTTGGAAGGGTTACATCAAAAGCACATAACCAGCTTGAATAGTGTAGATCCTTGTTCATTTAACTAAGATTTGTTCTTCCAATAAGTATGACATTTGTATACACCTCGCATAACGTGTGCACAGGACTTTTGTCTTTTTTTTTTTAACTTTATTTTGTTGTATTGAAGAGAACAGAAGAAGAAAAGCGACAAACCCACACATCTTCCCACACAGGGGGCAATCATAGAGGCAAAAAATAAAGATAGTAAAGGCTAGAGAACAACCACAATCCAGCGTGGAAGGCAGTCCCATGAAGCGGTAGGATAGGCCAGGCAATGGCATAAGTGAGCCGCAGATCTAGAGTCTCGGTAGGGTGGAGGCTCAGTGAGGTAGAGGTAGCGGCGCCGAGACACCTCGCCTGTCGCAGAGGCCCTTTCCATGCCTCAACTATCGTGTAGAGTGTCGGAAGAATACGAATTAACAAAGAACAGCCCCCCTCCTCCCTTCCCCCCCCCCTGTGGTGGTGACAATGTTCACTCAATCAATCATTCCGAATCCAACATTCAGACCTGAAACAAGTGGAGAGCCCGCACTGTGGATGGGCAAACTGCGGATGGTAGTCCCCTGGATAGAAAGCGGACCAAGGGGCCCCAGCGAAACATAAAGTTTTTAAAGTTGCCTAGGAAATGTCTGCTACTCGTTCCATGCTCAGCAGTTTCCACAACCTCGCATGCCACAGAGAGATCGCTGGAGCCTCCGGTTTCTTCCAGGCTGCAGCTAGTGTGAGCTTAGCAGCTCCGAAACACAGCCACAATATATTTTTGTCCGCCCGAGTCTGGTGTTCGAGCTCAGGGTCTCGAAGACCCAGCAGTACATGGGCCATTGAGTCAGCCACAGGGTACCCAAAAATCTCTTTGATATGGGATAGAATCTCGTCCCAGTACGGACGGATAGTCGGACAGTCCCCCCAGATGTGGCGGAAGTCCCCAAGCAAACCACAGCCCCTCCAGCAGCTGTCAGAGGAGGACGGGAAAATGCGATGCAACTTGGCAGGGTACAAGTACCAGTCCATGAGGGTCTTAAGATGGGCCTCTCTGAGTTCCACCGAGTGATTATGCGTGGGAATGTCCCGCCACAGGCGTGACCACTCCCCCTCTGAAATGTCGCGCCCGAGGAGTTCCTCCCACATGCCCATATATGGGGGGCGAGGTGATACGGTGGAGGTAAGCAGAAGGTCATAGAGGAAGAAGATAACGCCCTTCATGGAGGAGGTCTGCAAAATGAAGGCCTCAAACGGGGAGGGGGACCTAGTGGTAGCGTCGCTGACCGCAGACGACGTGGCCCAATGGAGCAACTGAACGTGATGGAAGCGTTCGGACAAAGGGACACCGTAATCTCGCATACAGTTGTCAAAGGTAAGCGGAGTAGAGCCATAAAACAGGTGTGTGAGAGCGCGACAACCCCCCTCCCTCCAGACGTGGAAGGGGCCCTCCCGTTGTGCTGGCGGAAAGGCCGGGTTAAAGTGTATTGGCGTAAATGGAGATGGAAACGTAGTCCAGCGTTCATCTCCAGACACTGTGTCCCAGACCTTCAGGGTAGTGCCGGTGGGAGTACTAATGTAGGCATTTTTGGGCCTATCACCTTTGGGCTTCCACGCCAAATCTCAGATCGATCTCCCAGCTACACTTCTGTCCATGTGTAGCCAGTGTTTCTCCGAAAATTGTTGGGACCACTCCACCAAGACTCGTAACTGCGCGGCTTTGTAGTATAAATGCATGTCGAGGAGGCCCACCCCCCCCTCCCTCCGAGGCCGACGGAGAGTAGCAAAGGAAAACCGCGCCCGTCCCCCCTGCCAGATAAACCGGAGCATCTGGGTTTTGAGGCGCCAGAAGAAGTCCATCTCCAGTGGTATAGGGAGCGCCTGGAAGAGATATAAGAATTTGGGAAGAATAACCATTTGAAGTGCGTGAATCCTACCCAGCCACGATATATATTTCGGTTTCCAGCGCTCCAGGTCTGCTCGAATCTGTGCCAGGAAGGGGGGGAAGTTTGCAGAGTACAATTTCCCTATCGATGGAGTCAGCCGGATCCCCAAGTACAGGATGGAGGTGGAGGCCCACGGCAGCGGCGTGAGCGGTCGCAATCGGTCCACCTCCGCCAAAGAGAGCGTAAGGTTGAGAACATAGGATTTATCGTAATTTATCTTGAAGCCGGCCACCTCTTCGAAGCGCATCAGAACCTGCTGAACATGCGGGAGAGAATGGACTGGGTCCTTAAGAGATAGGAGGACCTCATCAGCAACTAGAGTAATCTTGTGCTGCTCTCCCGTAAAGGGGAGACCTCGTATCTCCTCGTGCTCCCGCACAGCTAGCGCCAATGGGTCGATACTCAGGGCGAAGAGCGGGGGGGAGAGGGGGCAGCCCTGCCTGGTGCCTCGAGAGTGCGAAAAACATTCTGACAGGTGGACGTTTACCGCTACTCTAGATCGGGGGCTGCTATAGTTCGCTCTAATCATGGAGAGGAACTGGGCCGAAAATCCCAAGGCGGACAAGGTATGAAATAGGAAGCCCCAGTCCACCCGATCAAAGGCCTTTTCTGCGTCGAGGCCCACCAGGACCGCCGGGATTCGAAATCTGTCAGTCTTCTCTATCAAATGGATGACTATCCTGGTATTGTCATGGGTCTGGCGTCCCTTAATAAACCCAGATTGATCCGGATGAATGAGCGCCGGCATCAGGTCTTGGAGCCTACTCGCAATGATGGAGGAGTACAACTTGGCGTCGATATTGAGGAGTGCTATCGGACATTTGGACAGGTCCTACCCCGATTTGGGGATGACCGAGATCAAGGCCTCGGCCATTGAGCCCGACCGCCATTGAGCCCGACGTTTCCCCGGTCTCAGTCATGGCATTAAAAAGGGAGGCTAGAAAATCGCTCACCTCCGTTGCGAAGGTCTGGTAGAAAAGGGCAGTATAGCCATCTGGCCCAGGTGCCTTGTGGGGCTTCAGGGCTTTAATAGCATCCAGAACGTCCTCTCTGGTGAACGGGGCCGTAAGTAATCCATTCCACTCTTCGGAGACCCGGGGCAGAGGAAGACCACCCAGGTAGTTCCGCTGGGCTTCAGGGTCAGAGGTTTCCCCTGTATAGAGCGCCGCGTAGAAGCTTCCGAAGAGATCAGCTTTGACCTCGTCCCGATGTTGTAGAGTCCCCGCCGCATCTTGGATACCCCCTATGTAGTCCCTTTCTTGCTTATCCCGGAGCTGGCGAGCCAGGTGTCTCCCCACCTTGTTCCCTTGGGAGTAGGAAAGGTGCCGAAGTTTCAGCAGGGTAAACTCCGCTCTGTTGTTATAGTGGGCCCTAAGCTTCCCTCTAACCGCCGTCAATGGGCACAGGGTCAGTCTGGAAGGGTTCAGTTTATGCGCTTGTTCAAGAGCAGCGAGTTCCCCCTCCAAGTCCTCACGCTCCTTGCGCCGCAGTCTGTTAAGGTTAGCATTGAGGGCCAAGCAGGTGCCCCTCACCGACGCCTTAAAGGCGTCCCAGGTGGTGAACACCGAGGTATCGGACACTGGGTTGAGAGCGAAAAATTCCCGGATGGCCTTACGCAGTTCCTTACAGGAGGCCTCATCCCGGACAAGTGAGGCCGGGAAGTACCACTTGCGCTGCCCGCTACTCCTCGCCGACCAGTGTAGGCAAAGCACGAGAAGGCTATGGTCCGAGACAGAGAGCGGGAACATACGAGCTTCGCGGACATCTCTCCTAAGGCCCTGACTTAAAAAAATGTGATCCAGACGGGAATAGGAGTGATTGAACATGGGAGAAGAAGGTGTAATCCCGAGAATGGGGATGGAGAGAGCGCCATCCATCCACCAGACCCAAGTCACCTATCAGCCGCTGCGTCTCAGTGGAGAACAAACCAGTGTCGGATCTTTGACAGTATGAGCTATCCATTTCCCTGTGCCACACCAGGTTAAAGTCCCCCATCAAAACCAGGACTCCCTCAACAAAATCATCCACTTTCCGCAGCAAGTCCTGGAGAAAGTTATTTTGGCCTGCATTCGGAGCATACACCACCACAAAAGTGCACTGTTTATCATGCAGCAGACCCTTGACCATCAGCCACCGACCTTCCTTATCGCTGCTCACACCCATGGGCTGAAAGTGAAGGGCAGACCGGAAGAGAAGGGCCACCCCCTGTGCTTCATGGAGGCTGATGATCTACCTGAAGGGGGGTGTCCCTCCGACGTCACCAGTGCGGCCTCTCAGGACTCAGGCCGCTCCGGAGCTGTTCTGCGACAGTGCCTCTGTCACTGTGGCCACAGATGCAACCGCTGCACCTCTCTCCTGCAGGCTGATCATGGGGTCTGGCCTCCTCAGCGCATTCGCGTTGCCCACCCTCTGCCAGGACGGGGAGCGTCGTCTCCTCCTTGATGGGGAGCTCCCCCCTCTCGGGGAGGGAGCAGCGTCTTCCAAACCCATGAGGTCCTTGGCAGCCTGCAAAGATCGGACGTGAACCAACCTATTTTGCCATCGGAAAATAAGGCGAAAGGGATGGCCCCAAGAGTAGGCCACATTTTGTTCGCGCAAGAAGGCAGTCACAGGCCAAAATTCGCGTCTCTTCTGAAGCGTCGAGGCCGCCAGGTCTTGGAACAGCTGGGGATGGTGATCCCTAAAGTTCAATGAGGGAATCCCTCGAGCTTTCCGAAGAATGCGTTCTTTCAGTTGGAAGTCGTGGATGCAAACCAGAATATCAGGGGGGGGAGCCCCCCCCCGCCTCTCGGCATACCGACATTATGAACTCTGTCCATACGGATTTCGCGATGATCATCCTCTCCCAAGATCTGCAGGAAAAGGGTCTCTACGTAGCCCCGCAGGTCTCCGGCTTCCCCGTCCCAGGGCACCGCTCGGATGCGGATGTTATTCCGGCGGGACCTGTTTTCCAAGTCCTCCGCGTGAGCCTGGAGGTCTAAATCCTGCTGGAGTTGGTGCACCTCTTCTGCCATACCCAAATCATGGTCTTCCAGCGTGGCCACTCGCTCTCCAATGCCATCCACATCCCTCCGCACCTCGCGGAGGTCCGAAGCAAGTTGGGAGCGGAGCTCTGAAATGTCCTCCTTAATGGCAGAGAATAGTTCCAACATGAAAGCCTTCGTGGCGGGTGCTTCATCGTCTCTCAGCTTGGGCAAGGTGCTGGGACCCGGCGACGCCGTCTGCTGAGACCCTCTCGGTGGGGCGTCCTTGCCTGGCTTCTCCTTACGGGGTTTGGTGGTCATCGCTCCTACTTCGTCCGACTCACCACACCAGAAGGAGTGTTATAAGTCTTGTCCTGCCTGTCAGTGGGGTCCACTAGAAGCCTCCCCAGAGCTCCGCAGTCGCCGTCGCACTCTGTAGGCCCCGAATTCTGAATAGGGCAGGCCTCCCCCGGCGGCGACTCACTCCACTCTCTCAAGGGCGCTTGTAGGGGGCAGAGAGTCCCAGTGCGGAATCATCCCCATAGCACAGGTCCAGGCCACGCTGCCCCTCCAGTAATCAGCGGAAATACAGGGGTCGGGCACTCTAGGCAACACGCAGGCTACGCCTCTCACAGAGGCCCGTCCCAAACAGGGCACAGTTCTCCAGGCAGGGCACAGGTCTCAGGCGGCAAAGCGAGGCGGCAGCCCTCCAGGGGGTCCTCAGCCACACGCCCGCTCACCCGCCGCAGCCAAGCGCGAGCCGCTAGTCTCCGCGGGGGGGCCCAGCGGCGCCCGACTCTGCAACCTCCGTGCCGACCAGGCCTCTCATCCCCGGCCTCAATTTGCTCCTCCTGCCGGCCCTCTCTCCTCCGGCCGAAGGCTAGGCCGTGAGCAGGGCACCGCAGCTGCGGAAGTGACGGCCCCCACACAGCTCCACAGTCACCGGGCGCTCGGGGGCAGCAACCTCACCGTCAGGCTATGAGCCGGAGGCTGTAGGCGGCAAGGGCAGAACCGCGGCTCCTCCGCCACACTCCACGCTCCGGGGCAGCCACGCTGAGTGCTCGACAAGCAGGCCGCAGGCGCTATCTCCTCGCTCCGGGCACCGGGAGACACCGGAAGGGCACCAATCGAACCCACGCAGCAGCGCGAAGCTCCCCCCAGATGTCTCGCCGGTGAGTACGAGCCCCGAGAGGATGCCAGGCAATGCTTGAAAGTTAGTGGCGCCGGAGGGACCTAGAGGAACGTCCTACTCAGTCGCCATCTTGGACACCAGCTGCCAGGACTTTTGTCTTTTAGGTATGTTGCTACTCTTCTCGCCTATCTGAGGCTATTAAAAACCGCATATTATGAATTTTAGTGTTGCAGTGTGTGTTTTGTTAGCATCTGTCATGCATATATTTCCCTTCTATTTCCTGTATCAGTTATATTCTTGTCAGTTAGTATTCTATCGCTATAGTATTTCTTGTTTTTCTCTTACCTGATGCTTCGCATTTTAAAATTACCCCACAACCACCCACACGGAAGTCCCTAACTTGTAGTGACTTCGGTCTTCCCCTCGCACCCCTCCTTTTCTCCCACTTTCAATTTAGTATATTTAATTAACACTGTAACACTATGGGTCACAGGTGGGGGCATGTACCCACTGCATATAGCTGTAGTAGCTACCTTTATACTATCTCAAGGTTTATAGGCTTCTAGCATATTTCACTACGCATGTCATCCTTAATGTACAACATCATAACACAGGGGGCGCTCCTGTAGCAATTTTGTCTGGGCATTCCGTACAGGTCTTTTATCAAATGGTTATGCAAATTATGCTATCTAGTGTGCATGCCTTCGCAATGTATACCTTATTTTCCCTCCCAGTGGTAGAGCTTAGTAGATTCTCTTATAGTTTATCACTGTCAAATTTGCAATACATAATACTTCCGCTCTCCCCTGTTAGGAAACTTACTCTGCCTATTAAATCGCATGTTCTTTTTGCGTGTTTACCATAGCCACCTGTAATCAGTCATTTTCGTTTATGCTCGAAGTTTCGGTTTGGTTTCCTTTTTCGGTACTTTTGCTTAAAGGCTTTCAGTACCGACTGTCCGTCATTGAGGATTTTTGTTTTCCCGTTTAGTACCACTTTTATTACAACTGTGTATAGCATATTGTACTCGAACCCTAGCTCTTGTAGTTTCTTAATGACAGTCGCAGATGAACATCGGGCTATTTTGAACTTATTAAATGAAGTCTGGATGTAGCGAGATTTCTGTACCAGAGAGTGCGTTAGTTTTCAGTTTTTGATCTTTGCAGAGCCCCGTGTCTGTATCCCTGTAGTTTATTATTCTAGCAATGATTGGTTGTGGTCTAGCTCCAGGGACTCGTGGAAGAAGTGATCTGTGTGCGAGTTGTAGTATGAAGACTGTTAGACCTGTCAGCCCTTTGGGTGGTCCCTCATAATTTTTTTTGTCCTCTTTTTGCCTTCTGTTTTTTTGTGTGTCCACTATATATTTTTGGTGTTGACCATATGTCTCTGGACGTCCATGGTTACCAATTAACCATGGATAGGTGGAAACACAAAATGGTGGCCTGTCCAAATCACCTCATGACTTGGGGCCATAGGGTTGCATTGAGGGGTTCTAGAACCTTCTGGTCCACTCTGGACTCTCTTGGCCCAGGCTATAAAAGGTGGAATGTTGGGCGGCCATTTTGTCATTATGTGAGGAGTGGGGTCAGTCAGGAGCAGAGGCTTTTTGGATAGGAGAGGCTGGCGCATTGAGGAGGGAAAATACTGTCTTCGGGCCTGCTACCCTTTTCTAATGATGTCCCCTCCGGTCTGATGACCTGGCCCTGCCTTTATTCATGACCCCGAGGTGTAGCCCCATTTTGGTACCCCCCCCCCCTTCTGTGAGGAGAACCCTGGTTTAGACTAGTGAGCCAAGTGGGAGGGTGGGGGCATCTACCACAAATCAGGGGAACCAAGTCCGTTGACCTAATCCACTTTACCCTGGTGGATGTCCCAAAACCTTAAGGACTGCCCCTTTGAAGCTAGTTTTCCCCCAAGCCTGCTTCAGAGCTGATTACACGGGAGGGTCATAATATAAAATTAACGGACCTCGGGCGGCATGGCACTGTTCGCACTTTCCTTTAATTGCTGTTTCTAACCTGGGAATCCGCTGCGGAGAGAGCGTGTGCAGCCTGGGATTCCTCGCACACTCTAAGGCGGCCGACATCGGTGTGAGGAGAAGGAGCTGCGTCTTGGAGTGTTGCCCAGCAACGAAGGCCCAGCGAAGCCCCGCCCGGCGAGTTGACAGAAGGCGCCGGAAGGTGAGGGGCGGGCTGGAAGGAGGCCGGGCCAACACTGAGCGCTTCCCCGTGTGGAAGGCAGTAAATGTGAAGGACCCAACAGTGGGTAAAACGCCAGAATTAACCCCCGTTTCCCTTTTTCTCAACGCTCCTTCCTCCGGTAGGACTGCAGAGTGAAAGCAGTCACCGGAGCGCTTTGAACAGCTGGGAGATTCGATCACGGAATCTACCGGAGCCGATATTACCATCAGACTTGAGTCACAGTAAGCCGGGACCTTTCAGGAGGAAGGAGGAGTTACCATTATTGTAACCTTAACTGGGAGGTTTCCTCGGACCGAATAACTTCAAAGGGGGTGCCCGTTTTTGAGCTCTCCCTAGCGAGAGGCACTAGGGCTGCGAGCGCTTTTATCTGGACTCAATTGCTGGCATATTTAACTGTCTAAAGTGTGTTTTTAAGCTGATAATACCGCGTTTTTACGAATTGCACTTGGGGGTTCTAAATACAAGTTTTAATTGGGGAATTTTACAGGCACACTGACACCTCTTTCCCACGCTGAATTTTCCTATCCCTGCCTCGCCCAGCCGTCTTTTGTAAATTGCTGTTGGCGGCGGCGGGCGCCATCTTAGGTAGGGCTGGGGGTGCGCTCTACTCGCGCCGCCCTCCCGCCCTCCCAGGCTATTTAGAGCTGGTACTGGACTTCCTCGCTGCCCGTTTTTGAGCTCTCCCTAGCGAGAGGCACTAGGGCTGCGAGCGCTTTTATCTGGACTCAATTGCTGGCATATTTAACTGTCTAAAGTGTGTTTTTAAGCTGATAATACCGCGTTTTTACGAATTGCACTTGGGGGTTCTAAATACAAGTTTTAATTGGGGAATTTTACAGGCACACTGACACCTCTTTCCCACGCTGAATTTTCCTATCCCTGCCTCGCCCAGCCGTCTTTTGTAAATTGCTGTTGGCGGCGGCGGGCGCCATCTTAGGTAGGGCTGGGGGTGCGCTCTACTCGCGCCGCCCTCCCACCCTCCTCACACACTGTATAATGTGCATCCCGGCCAGACGGCGCAGCGGGCTGGCGCAGCGGGCGCGCCGGATGCGCGCCGAAGCCGCGCCTAAGCCAAGCCCGTCTGCGCCCGTCCGCGACCGGACACGGCCCAGGGCCCCTACCCCTGGTCCGGCCGGTAGACTCACCTGGAGCAGGAATATACTACTAGGCTGTGCTACAAATATTTGCACCCCTGGGCTCCATAGTGTTAGAGTAGGGGAGAATGAAGGGTGTCGTCACTGCCAATTTCGCTTCAGCACAGCGATAGTAGACAACAAGATCTGCAACCTTTCACTGTCTTGTGGCCTCATCAATGTTAGATCGTTGAGCTGTCATAAACATGATGTATACGATCTTCTCATTGATAAACACCCCGATCTGCTGTTCATCACAGAAACCTGGCTCGACACCAACTCCGAGCCAGATATTGTACAGGCCTTACCAGAGGATTACCAGATGGTGCGCCTGGACAGACCGATAGGCAGAGGAGGCGGAATTGCGATCGCCTTTAAACGACATTGGGCGTGCAAACTAGAGCCAATTAGTTTGGCAAACTGTGAGGCGGGCTTTTTTACCATAACTATTGACGGAAGCACGACTATAAAAGGTCTGCTTGTCTATCGCCAACCTGGACCCATGGTTAGATTTAAAGGTAACCTTCTAGAGTGTGTCACTGAAACAGCAATAAGAAGAGACAAGTTTCTGCTGCTGGGTGACTTAAACACACATCTGGAAGATCCGCAAGATAAAGGAGCGATGGAGTTCAGGGAAGAACTTCACACCCTACAGCTAGAGCTCAAGGGGCAGCTCCCAACACATAACCGTGGGCATCTGTTAGATCCTATATTTGCCAATTGGGAGGATGTCCTGGTTGCCTCCCCAGAACCCCTACCCTGGACAGATCACTTTTATGTCCCATTTGTTATACACGTGCCTAAGCATAAAGTAACCGATCCTGCCCCTCTCAATTACCCCCGTCGCAGGTGGGCGAATTTCTCCTTGCCAGAGTTCAACAAAGCTCTCATCGAGGGTGGGCCCCCAGGAGGCAATGATGTGGCAACAGCTAGCAAATTACTCAATGACCGCATCACTGCTGCTCTGGACTGCGAAGCCCCATTAGGCCGGCCAACAAAAAATGCCCACAGACATAGAACTGCTCCCTGGTTTAGCGATGCGTTGCGCTGCGCCAAAAGGGAATGTAAAAGAGCAGAGAGACAATGGAGAGTGGCTTACGACGACCGGTCGAAAGAGGCCTATCTCATTAAGAGGCGCACCTATCATAATAAAATCCGGATAGAGAAAGCCACATATTATGCAGACAGAATTCAGGGGGCAGAGAACTCTGCCAGGGAACTGTTCAGTATATATAAATCTTTGGCCACTCCTAAAACCTCTACTCAAGAGGATGATTACTCAGTAGCAGCTTGCAACCGCATTGCTAGCTACTTTGGAGATAAAGTGTCCAAAATGTATTCTGCTTTTCCCGAAATTCCTCCTGCAGCGGAAGAGCCTGCAGACCTGGCAGAGATGGAAGACGATCAAAATCTGCTTCTCAACTTCACCACCCCCTCACAGGCAGAGCTAGTCAAAATCTGCAGATCTGTTAAATCCGGTTCCCCCCGTGACCCTGCATCCCCAAAAAGGTTGAGTGACAGTCTGGAGACCCTTGAACCCTATATCAGGCACGTGCTGGATGTCTCTTTCCGATCCAGTTCTATACCTGAGGACTGGAAACAGGCTGTGGTGCTTCCCCTCCGCAAGAAGCCTAATATTAGCTTTGAGAAGCTGGACAACCTACGCCCCATCTCTCTGCTGCCTTATTTTTCTAAGGTAGCGGAGAAGGTGGTAAACAAACAGCTTATGAAGTATGTGGAGGAAGGCAACATTCTTCACTCTACCCAATTCGGGTTCCGGCCCCGTCATTCTACGGAATCTGCCCTTCTTAGGGCCACCGAATCCCTCAGACAGGGTGCAGACGAGGGACAAACCATGGCTCTAATTCTATTAGATCTCAGTGCTGCATTCGACACTGTAGCACATTCCATCTTGCTACAGTGTCTGAATAAAGGAGGGGTGAGAGGAGCAGCATTGAAATGGATTTATTCATTTCTCACTGGCCGAGGCTTCCAAGTGAGGCAGGGCGACCACTACTCTGAGCGAATTTCTTTGGACCAGGGGGTGCCGCAGGGCTCGTCCCTGAGTCCAACACTTTTCAATCTTTATGTCGCTCCTATCGCCACCTTAGTAGAGAGTCACGGCCTCCGCTTGGTGTCTTATGCCGACGACACGCAGTTGGTGATCTCCCTGTCGCGTGCACCCAGTCTCTCGGCGGACATCTTCAGAGCTTGCATGCAAGATCTAGCTGCCTGGATGTCCGCCAACTGCCTCAAGCTCAACGGAGGCAAGACTGAGGTGCTGGTCGTGGGGGGCTGCCAATCAGCGTGGACGTCGGCATGGTGGCCATCCTGCCTAGGTCCAACACCCTCTCCGTGCCAGAAAGCAAAGAATCTGGGCATCTGGTTTGACACTGACCTCTCCTTTGGCCCCCAGATTAATCAGGTGGTTGGATCATGTTTTGGGACCCTTAAAAGTCTCAGGAAGACTTTGAAGTTTTTACCTGTGAGAGCCCGACAAACCCTGGTGCATGCACTAGTCACATCAAAGATGGACTATGGCAATCTTCTCTATTTAGGGACTTTGGAGAAGAACCTCAACCGCCTACAGGTCCTACAGAATGCCGCTGCCCGCTTAGTGCTTAAACTACCCAGACGAGCTGCATCGGCCGCGGCCCTCCGATCTCTGCATTGGCTTCCGGTCAGAAGCAGGGTAGAATTTAAAGCTCTATGTACGTGCCATCGGATCATCAACGGGAGATCCCCTCTTCCCCTGCAGGGACTTCTGACTACTTATGAGCCGTCCCGCTCGTTGAGATCATCTGGCTCTGGACTCCTGGTCGTTCCCAAGGTGTCTAGAGCTCGAATGGGCGGAAGATCTTTCAGGTACCTTGCAGCCTCAAGATGGAACAAACTACCCATGGCACTGAGATTAGAGCCATCAGAATCAATTTTCAGAGTCAAACTTAAAACTGCACTATTTGCCCAGTAAGGTACGCCGCTTCTATAGGTTCCAGTAAGAGTTGCTCCTCAGCGCGGGGACACGCCGTTGTGCGTCACCAAGCGCTTTACAAAACCCCCTAAATAGAAATAGAAATAGAAATTGATAAAAGAAAACTGGGCCCATTTCCCGTATGTTCTCCGCACCATTAGGAGTGCATAATTGGGGAAGTTAAGTACCGAGAGTGTACTGGTTATTTCAGCCAACTTATACGGAGTTAAACCAATTTAATAGGGACTGAACACTTCTAAAAGGGGGATTGAATTCTTCTTATGTAAAGACAGACTACTCTGGAGAGTGATCCTGACTTCATGCGATATTAACACATTCAATGCTACTGTGATGATCTGCTAAATTCACCTTTGATCCTCCAGGCCATTGATTGGTGTTTCTGCTAGAAGTGTCAATATGGCAGAGCTGCTTTTAGGACATGTATTTCATTCGCTATAATTTCAAATTATTTGACATAGTAATGCAACTCTTTTACCTTTTTGCGCAGGACTATTGTTGTTGAAAAAGTCTGCTAATGAAATTAGATCTTTGCTATTCTTTAGGAAATTTACAAAATAATAGTGATGTTTAAAGTGCAGATTTGACAAATTGTGCGGTAACTGAGAAACTAAGTACAAGAAAAGATAAAGCTTTTCTAACTTTTTCTAAATACAGTGTGGTGTAATTTCTTTTTGAGTGGAAGTACGTTGAGGTGCTGGAGAGAGTGTGACGCAAGTACAGCACAAAAGCCTTAGAGTTAAGTCTTTCCCTCTCGTGTCAAGCTACCCTAGACGGACCGGTGACCCCGGGTCCAACATATTGGTGTTCAGCGGTGGGATTAGGGCTTGTGCTTGCGTCCACTTGACAGTGGCTCAGTGTGCACCACGTACCCTACACCTGGAGTTTTCTCCTAGTTGTCTCCCTAATTGGACATTTTTGCTTTTTTCAAATTCCTTTCTGGTGGTGGGTTGAAGTAGCCCTTATTTGACACCTTTCTCTTGAATAACCCAAGTAAATGTCTGTGGGCCCGCCTGGTAAAATGGAGTTTGAGTTGGCTGAGTTGGCTGAGTTAGAGACTTACACAACGGCCCAATTTAGGGAATTTTGCCAGGAGAAAGGGGTGTTCTTCAAGCGTGGTGCGAAAAAAGTGGAACTCCAAACCAGCTTGAGAGCATGGGTGGCAGCTCACCCAGATGGGGAAAAGGGGGAGGAAGAAGGGGATTGTGACACCATCATAGAAGTGGGCATGCTGTACCAAACCGAAGGGGGGAATCTGTTAACAGGTCCTGGGACACCTTCGAGGGCGGGCAGTAGTGTGTCTGGAAGGAGCCTGTCTTCAGCAGAGCTAGCGGACAGAAGGGAGAAGAGACAACTAAAATTAGAATTAGCCCGATTGGAGAAGGAGCGGGAGCAAAGGAGGTTTCTCCATGAGCTTAGCTTAAGGGAGTTAGACCTCAAAGCCCTCCAGATAGGGACCCCCAGCAATCCTATTGGTGGCAGCGTACCTAAGGAAATTACCAGGGAACCCAGACCCTATTTGCCCATAGATGTAGTCGCCAGTTTTAGTGTAGGAGACGACATTGTCAAATGGTTGGCTGCCTATGAGGTCTCACTCAGTAAGAGCCCATGGGATTTCAGAAAGTCATGGGGGGGGGGGTGGCCTGTACAAGTATATGCCTCCAGTGGGGAGGGATGCTCTTTTAGCCTTAGAGCAGGAGGAACAGACTAATTACCCCACCATGACGGTTGCTTTGATTAGGAAGTTTGGGCTGACCCCTGAAAAATACAGGCAGAAATTTCGGAACAGCCACAAACTAGCTACACAAAATAGGGTAGACTTACTGGATTACGCTAAAAAGGCATTGGAGGGTTGGGTGCAAGGCAGTGAGGTGACTGATTACGAGGGGTTATATGATCTGTTCTTAAAGGAGCACCTCCTTGAAAAATGTTTTCCCGAGCTGCGTCAACACCTGGTGGACAGCAAGCTGACTAACCCTAGGAAGCTTGCGGAGGAGGTGGACATCTGGGCTAGTACCCGGGTGTCCTCAAAGGGGACTGGAGGGGATTCCCAAAGGACTAGTCAGGGCACTCCCCAGAAGAAAGAGGGGGGAGACAAAAAGAAGGAGTTCTCAAAAGGTCCCCAAAACAGTTTGCAAGGAAAGGGATCAGGTTACACACCTAGGGTTAATCCACAAAAACCTTCCTATCATGACCATAGTCAGCAGCCAAAGGTGGTCCGCTGTTATGAATGTGGTGGGGTGGGGCACTATAAAGGAGATGCCAAGTGCCCAAAGAGACCACCCTCTCCCACTGGAGGAAAAACCCCGGGAGTGGCTAGTGTAGTGCTCGGGGAGGAATTGCCCTTAGATAAGGGAGGTGAGTGGGCAGGGATAACCTTAGTGTCCCTGGGAGACAGCGAGATGGTTCCTAAGATCCAGGTGCCCCCAAATACCACCAAGTATGGGCAGTGGGTCACCATCAACGGCCAGAGAGGGGAAGCTCTGAGGGACACAGGTGCCAGTATGACTATGGTAAGGAGTCAGCTGGTGTCCCCAGAGCAGGTGATCCCAAACGTACTCCACCCCGCCGCGATGGCTGACGGCAGAATAGGTCACTATCCTGTGGCCGAGGTTCCCTTTCAGTGGGGAGGGGTCGCAGGTCTCCTTCGAGTTGCGGTGAGCCCTGCCGTGCCAGTCGATTGTCTGTTGGGGGGGCCAACTACATGTCAGCCTACATGCGGGCTATGTGGAAGGAATGTGGAGTTACAGGTTCTCCACTCCTTACCACCCCCAGACCAATGGTCTGGTGGAAAGGTTTAATAAAACCTTGAAGGGCATGATCAGGAGTCTGCCTGAGAGCCTGCGGAGGAAATGGGACATCCTCCTACCCTGTTTGTTGTTCTCATACAGGGAAGTGCCACAGAAAGGAGTGGGCTTCAGCCCCTTTGAACTTCTGTATGGGCACCCTGTCAGAGGACCTCTCAGCCTAGTGAAAGATGGATGGGAAAAGACTCCCAGGAGGCTTCCCCAGGATGTGGTGAGTTACATGCTGGCCTTCCATAGCCAAATGGCTAAGTTGTGGAAGCAAGCTTCTGACAACCTTGAAGCCATCCAGGCAGTCATGAAAGAGTGGTATGCCCACAATGCTCACCCTGTGGAGTTGGAGCCTGACCAGAAGGTGTGGTTCATGGAGCCTGGAGAGCTTCGTGCACTCCAGGATCGCTGGACAGGCCCCTTTGAAGTGGTTGAGAAGAAGGGCAAGGTCACCTACTTAGTGGATCTTAAGAGCCCTAGGCAGCCCCATCGGGTGCTCCATGTCAACCGCCTCAAGTGCCACCATGAGAGGCCCGAGGTCATCTTGATGATGGTGACTGATGGCACAGAGGAAGAGGAAAGTGAGCCTCTCCCTGATCTCTTTGCGTCCCAGGAGAAGGATGGGTCGGTAGAGGGGGTGAACCTCTCACCATCCCTAACTCCCGAGCAGTGGAGAGACTGCCGTCAAGTCCTGGAGTAGTATTCCTCGCTGTTCTCCCTTATCCCAGAGAGGACCCACCTGTGTACCCATGATGTGGACACAGGGGACAGCCCACCTGTGAAGTCCAAGTCCTACCGGCTATCAGATAAGGTGAAGGCCAGCATCCATAGCGAAGTCACTAAGATGCTGGAGCTGGGAATAATTGAACCTTCAAGCAGCCCCTGGTCCAGTCCGGTGGTTCTGGTACCAAAAGCCGGGCACCACTCCAGAACTCAGGTTCTGTGTGGATTACAGGGGACTGAACTCTGTGACAAAGACTGATGCTCATCCTATCCCTAGGGCAGATGAGCTCACTGACCGGCTGGGAGCTGCCCAATATCTGAGTACTTTTGACCTCACATCAGGGTACTGGCAGATCTCCCTTACAGATGGAGCAAAGGAAAGGTCAGCCTTCTCCATCCCTGAGGGCCACTACCAGTTCTGTGTGATGCCCTTTGGGCTCAAGAACGCCCCAGCTACATTTCAGCGGCTGGTAAACCAGGTCCTCTCCGGTATGGAGGCCTTCTCTGCTGCCTATCTTGACGACATCGCTGTCTTCAGCAGCAGTTGGGAGGACAATTTGTGTCACCATCAGGCTGTACTTCAAGCCTTGAAGCAGGCTGGCTTGACAATCAAGGCCAGCAAATGCCAGATTGGGCAGGGGTCGGTAGTGTACCTAGGCCATTTGGTGGGCAGGGGAAAGGTGCAGCCCCTCCAAGCTAAGATTGACACTATCATGGCCTGGGAAACCCCCAAGACTCAAACGGAGGTCCGAGCTTTCCTGGGCCTAACCGGATACTACTGTCGCTTTGTCAAGGGATATGGCACAATTGTGACACCCTTGACGGAGCTCACTTCCAAGAAACATCCTCGACGGGTAGTCTGGACTGAGGCGTGTCAACGAGCTTTTGACACCCTAAAACAAGCAATGTGTGCGGCTCCTGTCTTGAGGGCCTCTGACTTTTCAAGGAATTTATCGTCCAAACTGATGCATCGGAGCATGGCATTGGGGCAGTGTTATCGCAACTCAATGAGGAGGGTCTGGACCAACCTGTAGTTTTCCTATCCAGGAGACTGCTTCCCCGGGAACAGAGGTGGAGTGCGATTGAACGGGAAGCTTTTGCAGTCGTATGGGCTCTGAAGAAGTTGCGACCATACCTGTTTGGCTCGCACTTCCTTGTTCAGACTGACCACCGGCCCCTTCGTTGGCTGATGCAAATGAAGGGTGAGAATCCTAAGCTGCTAAGGTGGTCAATCTCCCTACAGGGAATGGACTTCAGGGTGGAACATCGGCCTGGAGTGGACCACGCCAACGCAGATGGTCTCTCAAGGTATTTCCGCCTTAGTGACGAGAACTCCCAAGGGGTTGGGTAGCTCTCCCCACTTTCAGCTGGGGGGGATGCGTGTTAGACCTGTCAGCCCTTTGGGTGGTCCCTCATAATTTTTTTTTGTCCTCTTTTTGCCTTATGTTTTTTTGTGTGTCCACTATATATTTTTGGTGTTGACCATAGGTCTCTGGACGCACATGGTTACCAATTAACCATGTGGCGCAAGGGCTCCTCTAAAATGGAGGGATAGGTGCAAACACAAAATGGTGGCCTATCCAAATCACCTCATGACTTAGGGCCATAGGGTTGCATTGAGGGGTTCTAGAACCTTCTGGTCCACTCTGGACTCTCTTGGCCCAGGCTATAAAAGGTGGAATGTTGGGCGGCCATTTTGTCATTATGTGAGGAGTGGGGTCAGTCAGGAGCAGAGGCTTTTTGGATAGGAGAGGCTGGCGCATTGAGGAGGGAAAATACTGTCTTCGGGCCTGCTACCCTCTTCTAATGACGTCCCCTCCGGTCTGATGACCTGGCCCTGCCTTTATTCTTGACCCCAAGGTGTAGCCCCATTTTGGTACCCCCCCCCCTTCTGTGAGGAGAACCCTGGTTCAGACTAGTGAGCCAAGTGGGAGGGTGGGGGCATCTACCACAAATCCGGGGAACCAAGTCCGTTGACCTAATCCACTTTACCCTGGTGGATGTCCCAAAACCTTAAGGACTGCCCCTTTGAAGCTAGTTTTCCCCCAAGCCTGCTGCAGAGCTGATTACACGGGAGGGTCATAATATAAAATTAACGGACCTCGGGCGGCATGGCACTGTTCGCACTTTCCTTTAATTGCTGTTTCTAACCTGGGAATCCGCTGCGGAGAGAGCGTGTGCAGCCTGGGATTCCTCGCACACTCTAAGGCGGCCGACATCGGTGTGAGGAGAAGGAGCTGCGTCTTGGAGTGTTGCCCAGCAACGAAGGCCCAGCGAAGCCCCGCCCGGCGAGTTGACAGAAGGCGCCGGAAGGTGAGGGGCGGGCTGGAAGGAGGCCGGGCCAACACTGAGCGCTTCCCCGTGTGGAAGGCAGTAAATGTGAAGGACCCAACAGTGGGTAAAATGCCAGAATTAACCCCCGTTTCCCTTTTTCTCAACGCTCCTTCCTCCGGTAGGACTGCAGAGTGAAAGCAGTCACCGGAGCGCTTTGAACAGCTGGGAGATTCGATCACGGAATCTACCGGAGCCGATATTACCATCAGACTTGAGTCACAGTAAGCCGGGACCTTTCAGGAGGAAGGAGGAGTTACCATTATTGTAACCTTAACTGGGAGGTTTCCTCGGACCGAATAACTTCAAAGGGGGTGCTTGTTGATAAAAGAAAACTGGGCCCATTTCCCGTATGTTCTCCGCACCATTAGGAGTGCATAATTGGGGAAGTTAACTACCAAGAGTGTACTGGTTATTTGCAGCCAACTTATACGGAGTTAAACCAATTTAATAGGGACTGAGCACTGCTAAAAGGGGGATCGAATTCTTCTTATGTAATGCCAGACTACTCTGGAGAGTGATCCTGACTTCCTGCGATATTAACACATTCAATGCTACTGTGATGATATGCTAAATTCACCTTTGATCCTCCAGGCCATTGATTGGTGTTTCTGCTAGAAGTGTCAATATGGCAGAGCTACTTTTAGGACATGTATTTCATTTGCTGTAATTTCAAATTATTTGACATAGTAATGCAACTCTTTTACCTTTTTGCGCAGGATTATTGTTGATGAAAAAGTCTGCTAATGAAATTAGATCTTTGCTATTCTTTAGGAAATTTACAAAAGCATGAGAAATAATAGTGATGTTTAAAGTGCAGATTTGACAAATTGTGCGGTAACTGAGAAACTAAGTACAAGAAAAGATAAAGCTTTTCTAACTTTTTCTAAATACGGTGTGGTGTCATTTCTTTTTGAGTAGAAGTACGCTGAGCTGCTGGAGAGAGTGTGACGCAAGTACAGCACAAAAACTTAGAGTTAAGTCTTTCACTCTCGTGCCAAGCTACCCTAAACGGATCAGTGACCCCGGGTCCAACATATTCTCTCAGAATGTTTCTCTAGTAAATAGATTAGGATTTTCCACATGTCACTCATGTTGCCTGTGCTTGTTGTTTCTGCCACTTGCATTGTTCTGATATTATTGCATCTGGATCTCGCTTCGATGAGGCGGTATTGTCTAGTCTTTCAGACATTCTGTCCATTCTGTAGTTTAGCGCATCAATCGTTCCATCTGTACTTTGGAGGCTTTGTTTCACGTCTTTTAGAATCCACTTGAGATCCTCATTTCCTTCCACTGTTGCTATGTTGTTTTGAGCATTGGCATCCTTCTTACCTCTCGTAAGTTTTCGTTGCATCAAATGTTAATTCCGGCTGTGTTTTATCTGTTTTTCCTATTTTTATGTTGTGGGACATTTTATAGATTGTTGATGTTGTTTCATGCCCCTTCATCTTAAGGACCTCACTTTCGTTGGCGGGTGAGCTACCCCAATATCACATGCAGCATTTAGATCTCAGTCCCTGCATGTTCACTTCTTCAAGGGCAGGCATTGTCACAATCGCTTGTTAAAGGATTGGCATTGCAGACCTGCTTAAATAAAAAATAAAATCATATTTATTGGCCTTCGTTACAGAGGTACCTCGTCTCATCCCATTCGTGCAATTTCCCCTTCCCTTCAGCTCTGTAGGCCCGGCGCTCCTTTCTGGCAGTCTCTGTGCCGGGTTCCTTTAGTACATGTTGCTATCAGGACTCCCAAAGACCGGACAGGGTCACAGGTAAATCTCTTGGTGCAGGCTGTGGTTGGGGAGGGGGCGGAGGGGGTCTCTACCCCAGTGCCTCTCCAAGTCCTGCAAATTTTTAATGCTTGCTTCCCTGCCACTATACCCAAGTCCTGACTCCACTGGATATTCTAGGTGCTGTCTGCTGCTTGTCTCATCGGCTGAACATCTGGTGGACAAAGTACTCCACTCACTTCTACCTTTGTGTGGCGTTTGATTGTGTGGGTAACAAGATTTAAACAGAAATCCTAATGGCGAGGGGAGTGGGTTAAGTAAGGTGCGAGCAGGTCCGGTGCTGGCGAGGAAAGAGGCCGAGTTCCATGTGATATTGACCTAAATAGGTCATGGCCTCTGCCCCCACGCCCCCACTGGACGTGCGTCACACCTCCCCGACCCGGAAGTACTTCCCCGGCTGGCCGCCCATAGGGCAGCCGGCCCGATACCTTAGCCAATGGCGTGGCGTGGGCCGGGGGGCCGGGCCCTAAAGGCAGGCTCGTCTAGCCTCGCCCTTTGTATAGTACATGTTGCTATCAGGACTCCCATAGACCGGACAGGGTCACAGGTAAATCTCTTGGTGCAGGCTGTGGTTGGGGAGGGGGCGGAGGGGGTCTCTACCCCAGTGCCTCTCCAAGTCCTGCAAATTTTTAATGCTTGCTTTCCTGCCACTATACCCAAGTCCTAACTCCACTGGATATTCTAGGTGCTGTCTGCTGCTTGTCTCATCGGCTGAACATCTGGTGGACAAAGTACTCCACTCACTTCTACCTTTGTGTGGCGTTTGATTGTGTGGAGTCTCTCTTGTTGCACAGCTGCAATTTCTTGTTCACTGCTCCTCCCAATCCGTTTCTGCCAATTGTCATTTTATCTTCCTGGTCAGCTGCTGCTCTCCTCCCATTCATCAACGCCACCGGTATCCAGCTAGGCTGGTGTCTCTGTGCTTTGTTGTATTTGAGGAGGGGGCACTATGAAGGCTCGTCTGCTCTCGAGTGTCGCATTTATACCTATGTCTGCGCTCAGTGCCTTGCGCCGCTTATAGCTGCCATTTTCTTGTCAAACTTCTTTTTATAGGATTTTCATATAACGCGGCATAGCAACGCAATCAGTAGGAGACCTGATATTATACCAACATGTAGCCATAACAAAACACAGCGTTCTATAGTCGAGCAAGGTCCTCTATATGTTGGGCTTCACATTTAAATATTGCCTTTTCCACAAAACCAGACAAACATCATACATCCCTCCCACAACTGTAACCCTCCCCGTGTTCTGTATTCTTTATTCCCCTCCTTCCCCCCCTGAACAGTGTGAGGAATAAACATAAATAAAAATAAAAGGATACTCTGTTAACATGTATGGATATTGCTCATTTTGCAAGTATTCTCAATTTTCAGGGCTGGAAAAAATGCAAAACTCCTACACAAGATGAGCATGCTATCAAAGGAAGCCCCCTGGAGAGATGGCTGACTAGGGGACACCAGAACTATTAACGTTTTTAAAATTGTCTATGAAAATGTCTGCCATCCTCTCCATTGTGAGCACTTGCCATAAGCATGCGTGCCATTGTGTCAAGGCCAGCGCCTCCCTCTTCTTTCATGCTGCGACTATCACTATTTTCGTTGCTCCTAAGAATAGCTACATTATGGCTTTGTTACTTTTAGTTTTATATATCAGACATTCATCTCGTAGGCCTAAGAGTGCGAATACAGGGGTGTCTGGAATTGAGTAACCCAAAATATCTTTAATTTGAGCTAACATTTCAGACCAAAAGGGTTGAATTGTTGAGCAATACCATCAGATGTGGCAAAATCCGCCAAATATCTCACAATCCCTACAGCAGAGGTCTGAGGTGTTAGGGAAGATCATTTTTAGTTTAGTGGGGTTCAGGTACGAGTTCTATAATATCTTATAGTGCGTCTTTCGTAGGCTTAAGGAATGGTTGTGTTTTGTTTTGTCTTTCCAGAGTGTCTTCCCCACTTTTTCAGTGATTTCTTGCACTAGAGTGTGTTCTCAGAAAGGTATATGACGTGGCTGCGGGAAATGCAATGTGCTAATTAGAAAGGAATACAGAAAGGCGATGAAACCCTTGGAGCTGCCAACACCTTTTGAGAATCGTTCTATTGGTGCAAGTTCTCTAGTGGCTGCTTCCCTGACCTCAGGTTGCATTGCCCAGTGTATCTGATAGAGACACCTAGCTGCAGATTCCTTATCTTTGAGCTTCCAGGTGTCAGAATGGATCCAGAAGATTCTTCTTAGCATTACCCCTGCGTGCTGGTAGATGGTGTCTGTTGACTCCTCGTGATGTTGTTGGCATCTTGTTAGCATTCGTCGTCATGAACGTCTGCGCTGTCAATATAACCGCCACTCCGGCGCGCTCACTTCAGTTTTGTTCTTTTTGCGCCAGCCAGCGCAGATCCGTTGAAGAGAGCTACCCCTCTGTCATGTTTTTGACAGACTTTATGTCGACTCCTTTTGGTGTGCTAGGGATGTCTAGTAAGAAGACCTCAGGGTTCAAGACATGCGGCACCTTTCACCGCACCATGTCAGTCACGGACCCCCACTTAGTGTATCTCTGGTGTCTGGTGCGTGACCACAACAAAGAGTCGTGCTCCGATTGTCGGGCCATAGTGCCAAAGGCTTTGAGGGAGCGGTCCCTAGAGCTGAGAGCGTCCTGACGTCCTGCACCACAGAGTTCGCCTCACCAATCTCGATCCAGATCCCGGTCTCGGTCAAGAGGAAGATCCGAGCACTATTCTCGTAAATTGAAGTCCTCTTCATCAAAGTGAGGTAAGATGCATCCAAAAAGCACAAGAAGTCGAAGCATGCTTTGACTTTGCCCCGTCTGTCACGCAACGAGGTGGAGGAACTTAGGCGTTCGAACCCTCCTCCACAGAGTGGGTACCTTGGTCGCATCCACATTTTCCTCCCTTTCGTGGGCCAGGAGTGACCCCCGGCCAACTTTTATAATTCCATGTGCGCCATATTTGGGTGGCCTGACCCTGCTGACGCACCTTCGGGCCCGCAGGCTCGGATGATGGTGGAGTCCCAATGGGTTCCACGCCTTCAGCTCCTGCCCCGGGACCACGGCCTTCAACTGGACCTGTACTCAGGTCCTGACTGTTGCACCTCCACAGAAACCTTCAGTGGCGCAATGTCCACCGCCAAGGTCCTTGTCTTCGCCAGCGCCTACCTGCGGCGCCTCCCCAATCCTCATTTCGATGACACAGAGCTGGTCGTGCGTCCTACACCGAGACCAGCGCCATCGTATCTATACGGCTCCAAGCCATTCAGCATGCCCTATTTTGAAGGGTTAAGAATGGATGAGGATGATTGGGAGGGGGAGCAGGATCCCTTAGAAATCACACAACCACAAGACACAAGTCTGGCCACCTCCCCAGATTCTGAGATGCTGTCTCCACCTAGCCTGGCTAGGAAGGAGGGGGCATCATTCGCTATTGTGGTGGTAGGGCTGCAGAGGTCTCGCACCTGCAGCTTCTCATGGTGGCAGTCAAGACTAATGTCTCGACAGAGGTCCTGCTTCCTGGTGTCTCCAGCTCGAAACCCTTGCTGCCTTTCAATGTGGCCTTAACCGACATTCTTCTGGGCACCTGGTCCAAGCCCAGCACAGGGGCTCCTGTGAATAAAATGATTGCCTGCCACCACCGCCCTGCCCCGGGCCACCCAGTTTTCCACACCACCCACCCCACCAAGCTTGGTGGTTCAAGCTTCCACTTTCCGTGGCGCGTTTCCTTCCACACCTCCGGACAGGGAATCCAAGAGACAGAAAAGCTTTGGGAAGAAAATGTTCTCTCCTACCAATCTAGCATTGTGGTTGGTGAACACTTCATGCCTTTTGGGCCGTTACTCCCATTCAATATGAACACGGTTGTGCAGGTGCTGCCCAGGGTCTTGGAAGAGGACCGGCTCTTACTTTCCCAGGCCGTTCCAGACAGGAAAGATGCAGCAAAGTTTGCCATTCAATGTGGCTTGGGCAGGACCGACTCACTGGGTAGAGAGATTTTCACGATGGTGCCCGTTTGTCGCCACGCCTGGCTGAGGACGTTGGTTTTAGGGGGGTCTACAAACTAATCTTGTGGACATGCACTTTGATGGCTCCCGTCACTTCGGAAACAAAGCAGATGCCGCCCTTAACCGATTCCGGGACTTGCGGGCTACCGCCAAGTCCTTAGGCCTCACCACAACATCCCGGCATGTATCTGCTTTTCACTCCTTTCATGGCTTTGGAATGGGCTACCAACCCCCCCAACCCTATTCCGGCCAGAGGTACCACAACTGTGGACACTGTTTACCCCAACCCAGTGGGTCGGGAGGCCATAAGTCCAGCCAAGTCACAATCCCCTCCTCCACCGCAAAACCTTCCTAGTCCGATCCCCCAGAATCATTCAAGACCAGTTGGTGGCAGAATACGTCATCATCTCCACCACTGGCGAAACATCACCTTGGACAGGTGGGTGTTGCAATTAGTCCAAAGGGGCTACTCCCTTTCCTTCAAGACTACCCTCCATCTATGCCTCCAATGTATGATCGGCTAACGGAGGATCACCTTGCACTAGTCTGCAAGGAAGTCCAAACTCTCTTGGCCAAAGGAGCTATAGAGCTGGTTCACAGGCCAGAAATAGTGTATGTTTGCTATTCCCGTAATTTTCAGGTTCCAAAGAAGGACGAAGGCCTTCGTCCTATCCTCTACCTTAGAGCCCTAAGCTGCTACCTCAAAAAGGAGAAGTTCAAGATGCTCACTCTAGCTCAGGTCCTGTCTGCCCTGGACCCGAGAGACTGGATGGTTGCGCTAGACTTGCAGGATGCCTATTTCCATATCCCCGTCCTGCCTGCTCATCGTCGCTACCTGCAGTTTACAGTGGGCCATGAGCACTTTCAGTTTGCAGTGCTCCCCTTCAGCCTCACCAGTGCCCCTCGTGTGTTCACAAAGGTGATGGTGGTGGTCGCAGCCCATCTGCGGAGATCAGGGGTTCCAGTCTTCCCCTATCTGGACGACTGGTTGTTGAAAGTGGGCTCATCCCAAGCAGTCGTCTCCCACTTCCAGACTATGGCAAAACTCCTGCATTCGCTGGGGTTCACTATCAGCGTGCCGAAGTCACACCTGACTCCCTCTCAGAGGCTCCATTTTATTTGTGCGATTCTAGACATGGTGCAGGTTTGGGCCTATCCTCCCGAACGGGGAGTCCAGGAAATTCAGGCTATGATACCAGTGTTTCAGCCTCTATCCTTGATTTCAGTGAGAATTACTCTGAGTCTGTTGGGCCACATGCATCCTGCTGGTGGACCATGCACAGTGGCGCATGAGGGCTGTGCAGTGAGACCTTAAGTTTCAATGGGCACAGCATCAAGGAAATCATACCAACCTGGTTCATATATCAGAGGGCACTGTGAAAGAGCTGCAGTGGTGGCTGACAAACCACAATTGAGTTAGAGGCAGACCCCTCTCCCTTCCCCACCCATATCCCACTGTAGTGATGGATGCGTCTCTTCTGGGATGGGGCGGCCATCTGGGGGGAGGTGGAGATCAGAGGCTTCTTGTCTCCGGTGGAAGCCAAGCTCCATATCCACTTGTTGGAGCTTCGGGCGATCTAACTGACACTGAAAGCCTTTTTACCATCCATTGAGGGAAGTCTGATTTAGGTGTTCACAAACAATCCTACCTCCATGTGGTACTGCAACAAATAAGATAGAGTGAGGTCATGCATTCTCTGTAAAGAGACCCTGCACCTCTGGACTTGGCCGGAACAACAATGCATTTCCCTGGTGGGTCAACATCTGGCTGGTTCTCTGAATGCCAAAGCAGACAAAATCAGCCGTCGGTGCCCTGCATATCACAAGTGGCGTCTCCATCTGGAGGTGGCACAAAGTATGCCTTTCCACCCATAGCACTCCTGCCCAGAGTGCTCAAGAAGATCTGGAGTGACCAGGCACAAGTCGTTCTTGTGGCTCCAGATTGGGCACAGAAAAGTTTGGTATCCCGAACTTCTGGATATGAACATCGATCCTCCGATCAGGCTGCCCCTTACGGAGGATCTTCTGTCGTAACAGCAGGGGAGGGTCCTCCACCCAAATCTGTCCACTCTCCACCTCCTTGCATGGGGATTGTGTGGCAACAGTTGATAGCTTTTGACCTTTCTCCCGAAGTCTGCGAAGTTATTCTGGCAGCCAGGTGTCCGTCCACGAAATCGGTATATTCCTGCAGATGGAACAAATTTTGGAAATATTATACAGAAAGGTCTATTTACCCCCGTATCTGCTTCTCTGGCAGATATTCTCCTGTTTATCCTTTCCATGGCCCAGTATGGTTCTGCTTTGGGCTCTTTGAAGGGCTATCTTTTGGCTCTCTAAGCTTTTCTTCGACTGCCAGATCAGCCTTAATTTTTTAAGTCCCCTCTAGTGCAGAGGTGTTTGAAGGAGTTAACCCACTTGTTCCCCCTTCTCCTTTTCTTATGCCACAATGGGACCTTAATTTGGTCCTTACTTTCTTGATATGCGCACCGTTTGAGCTGCTGCACAACTGTCCTCTAGGGTTGCTCATGATCAAAACAGCTTTTTTGCGGCAATTACCTCTGCCAGGAGTTTGAGCGAACTACAGGTACGGTCATCACAGGCACTGTCATCACAGCCTCCTTACCTGACAGTCTTCCCTAACAAAGTGGTAGGAAGAACTTGGGCATCCTTTTTGGCCAAGGTTGTAACTCCCTTTCATCTGGGACAGTATGTTAATCTGCCCAATTTCTATGCACCACCACACCCTTCCAAAGAAGAGGATCGTCGCCATCATCTCTACTCAAAAAGAGCGTTTTAGTTCTACCTTGATCACACAAAACAGTTGCGGTGGATGACCAACATTTTATAGAGTATGTGGGAGCAAACCACAAAGGTGGGGGATTTTTTCCCTGTTTCGGTATGACAGTGACAAAGGCCTCACTCATTGTGGGCGTAACTTGCCTACCCTCTGTGATATGATTGAAAAGAGAGGATAGGTGGGGCCAGTTCAGAGCTAAAAGTCTTATAAAATTGCGAAGAGAGGATAGGTGGGGCCAGTTCAGAGCTAAAAGTCTTATAAAATTGCGCTGTGAGCACATCTGGTCTGGGGGATTTGGGAAGTTTCAGGACTCCAATAGACCTGTGCACTTTTCCCTCACTGATTGGTTCTACCAGTAGCTCATTTTGGGTAGATGTCACCTGTGGGAGATCCACCGTTGCAAGATTATCAAGTGTTGGTTTGATCAGTTTTATATCGTGCTTCATAGAAATTTCCAAACACACAGGCTTTCCCCACGTCCGAGGTTTCTAGTCCGTCTGATGATCGGTGTATGTCCCCTATATATTCCTTTTCCCTCCTTACCCTAAGTTGTCTCGCCAAGTGTGGCTCCACCTTGTTACAGTTTCTGTAGGATGGATGTTTGAGATGTAGAAGCATCAACTTCTCCCTTTTGGTATAAATGGCATTGAGTTTCCCACTTAGAGCTGTAACTTTTCTTTGGAGAGTCAGAGTGGGAGTAGCCTTGTGGGCCTGCTCTAAGCTTTTCAATTCCTCTTCCAGTGCCAATCGTTCCTTAGTCCCCTGTTTATAAAGTGTGGAGATTATTGCCACACATTTACCCCTTATGTCTGCCTTGAATGTGTCCCAGTTGTTGGTGGGTGTGGTGTCTTGGGGGTTGTTCAATTGAAAGAATTCCCTGATGGTCTTCTGCAAGTCATCATGGAGCAATATGTCTCGTACGAGGGTATTAGGAAAGAACCAGCAACTGTGTTTTGGTACTGGGTTACTCCAGTCTATGAATAGGGAAACTGGTGCATGGTCAGATATCGAAATAGGGTGAATTGTCGCTACTCAAGTTGTGGTCAAGGGCCTGGCTAAGAAATACATAGTCTAGGCGGGAGTATGTACAGTGGATGTGTGAAAAGAAGGTATTATCTCTGGTAATGGGGTAAAGTGTCCTTCAAGCATCTTTGGCCTACTACTCAACTGCCGATCAGCAGTGTAGCATGCCTCTGACATCACCAAACTTATCTTGAGCCAAGAAGTAGAGGTGACGATCTTAACTTAATCATGGCTTACTAAAGCATTTTTGCCATGCATGGATTTATTGATTCCATCAAACTACAGCATCGCAAGACTAGACAAACAAATAAAAAAAAGGGGGAGGTTTTGCTTGCATTCACTACTCTGACCTCTCCATTACTCCACTTCACTCGGATCCTCTTGACTCCTGCGAGTATTCTCGCACTTTCCATAAGAAACGCAGCTAATTAAGTGTGGAAATTACACACCTTTTACCATTCCCCAGGTAAGAACAACCCTAATAGACCACCTAATGGAAATCATTAGTGCAAACTCTTCCCCTCACTCCAGTGATATATTCCTGGGGAACTTCAATATTGATTGGGACGATCCTAAAGATAATTAGGTTAATGTCTTTGATCTATTAGGAAATCTTTAAACACTTACTCATGCCTGCGTCCTCCGAACTCACACAAAAGGCTTTACACTAGACTGGATCATCTCAAAGGAAAAGGCTGTCAATTTAATACAGATTGCTCCATGCTACTCTTCAGATTACCATATTATTACCTTCCTAATTCCTGGCATAATAAAGAAAAGACCTACGCAATCAATCTAACCGAAGCTACGGATGAGGGATATAAAGGGCTTAGACAATGGGAAACTGGCCGCAAGTTGCATGAAGGATTTTCCCCCATCCTCTAATTTAACAAACGCAGCAAACTTACAGAGCATTATAACTCAATAATGTCAGATATAATCAACTCATTAGCTCCATTAAAACTGAGACGAATCCAGGATAAAGACAAAAACCCTTAGTTTAATGGTTCCCTAAACAAGGAAAGGAGAAATCTGAGACTAACCGAAAGGAAATGGGGTCAACACTTTTCATCCCCCCAGCTAAAACTGCTAAGAACGACCAGAAATGCATACAACAAAATCCTTCTCAAATCGAAAAATTAATTCTTTATAATGGAACTGGAGAACACTAAAAATAGACCTCGTAAACTCCTACAGTTAGTGGTTCCAAGAAATGGTAAAACAACAATCACATAAATAAGCCAAATACTCTAAAGAAGCAACAAAATCCCTAATAAACTGAAGAATTCTCATCTTTCCTCACAGCCAAAGTCAATTCGCTGGGAAATCAGCTGTAAACAGCCGCCATGAACCTACCTCTCCTAATGCCTGCACAAATCGATGAATCAACACGCCCCTATCAAGCAAGGTCCAAAAATGAAGCTCACTAGTTAACCTTCAATTTATATGATGATAACAATATCTCCTAAATCCTATCGTCCATAAAACCAAATAACCACTTCATTGACTCTCTCCCTTCAAAATGTCCCAATGTTCCTTACCAGACTGTCTAAAAACAGGTCAAGTCATTCCAATCATAAAAAATACGGCAATGAACCCTGCTGACCCCAATAATTTCAGGGCAGTATCCAATATTCCCATTTTAGCGAAAGTGCAAGAAAACTGCGTGCAACAACTACTGAGCCAACACATCGCTAAATGTAATCTGCTAGACGAATACCAGTCGGGTTTTAGGCCAGATCACAGTACAGAAACTACAATACTTCATATAGTCGATGATGCCTTACAAGCCCTAGACAAAGACAAAACTTGTCTCTTGACTCTTCTGGACCTATTGTCGGCGTTCAACACAGTAAACCATGAGAAATTGCTAGATCGACTCGAAAACAGGATGGGATTTTCGGGAAGTGTTCTTGAATGGTTTAAATCTTTCTTGTGGAACAGAAAGCAAAGATTTTTAGTTAATCAAAAACTATCATCAACAACAATATTACGATTGGAGTACTGCAAGGTTCAACTCTTTCTCCAACTCTATTTCACGTCTATATGGAACCGCTAACTGAAAGACTTTGTCACACCAGCATCTCTTTCCATATGGATGCAGATGACAGACAGATTTAGATTAAAATGTCGTCACTGGAAGAGACTAAGACAGTGAATGAAGCACTAAAGATGACCGTTCAATGGTTAACAAGTAATTCGCTTAAACTAAACTCTCAAAAAACTGATTCTTACTATTATCTCCTCAAAAGTTCCACTACATAAAAGAATGGGCCAAGTTTAATCTCTGCGCTAAACTGCACCCGGATCGTAGAGGATTCAACCAGATCACTAGGAATCATGCTGGACAAGAACCTGAACATGCAAACCCACATCAACTCGTTTGCTAAAACACCTGGTTCACCTGAGCTATCTTAAAAAACTAAAACCATTCTTGGAAACGTCAGACCTCAAAATGACGGTTCAGGCATTGGTCATTGTGAGTATCGAATATGGATGTACAACTCTATCAAGGCTGCCCTAGGTCTCAACAGCTCCTCTAAAAGCCAGTCTCAACACAGCTGCAAGACTCCTAACAGGTTCTGGAAAATTGGACCACATCTCTCGTCACTTGAAGGCTCTGAATTGGCTACCATACAAAGCCAACTCAAACTGGCATGTATCACACACAAAGCGTTGCACTCTAAAACACCTTTCTATCTAGCTCCAAAAATTTTGATATCCGGCGGAGGCAGGTATTCCCAGAGCGCCAGGGATCTAGTTCTGAAACCACCATTCTTCTGGAAGAAGAAAACATACAACGGAGCTTTCCCAGTTCCCGCACTTACAATCTGGAATTCGCTACCACCAAAAATTAGAAGAATCCCGACCACGTCAAGATTTAAGTAGGAAGCTAAGATTTTTCTGAGGGGAAATTCCTTCCATAACTCCCTTCAAAGCAAACACTGAACAGTTCCTTAGTGATTATCAACAGTTGCCTACCGGTATGTAATCCGCTAGCCCCTCAAGACTTCGAAAATGAAGCTGATTGGGAACTGTACAACCCTCTTACAGAGTGTCTTACTACTTAACTTACCAAAGCTGATGGCCAGTTTCATTCTAAAATATGTTTTCTTTTATGGTGTTAAGTCGATTGCAAAAAATTGTAATACGTTATATTCCTAGGGGTTCAAAGATTATTGGAAGCGCATATGTCTTTACATGTTTTTGAATCTAATGTTTTCACTCGAGTGTTAGATATGATTGCGTGCTCTCATCACTATTGAGACCACTATTTCTCTGTTAAGCACTCTTATACTCTAACAGGTCACGTTTATGCTATATAAAACAGTAAATAAAAAATAAAATAAAAAATATTAAACCAAGATCCTGTATGGCCTGTTTTAGGACTTTCTTAAAACTACCCGTGGGTGATCTATGTGGAGGCGTACTATCTATGCTTGAGTGCCAAGTAAGGTTAAAATCCCCCATCACGATTATCTCGCCTTCTGCAAATCCCCCCACTAGGGGAAACAGAGTTTATAAAGGCTATCTGGTTAGTAGTGGGTGCATATGCTGCCACAATGGTGCACAGTTTCCCTCGGATATGACCTTTCACCAAGTCGATCCGACCGTCTTTATCTGCCTTATTTCCCTGTTACTGAAAATTCATTGAGGAATGGAATAAAAGCACCAAGCCATTGTGTTTCGTGGAAGCAGAGGATTTGTAAATCGGGGGGTATGTCCTAAGTTTTAATCTGCAATCCTCCGATCTTTTGACATGGGTCCCTTGCAGTGCCACCACGCCATAATGTTGGTCAAGCAAGTATCTCCATATTTTATGTCGCTTAGCTGCAGAGTTCAGGCCCCTAACGTTCCAGGAAAGTGTAGTAATCACCATAGTGTCAGGTGTCTTCTCCCCCCTCCCCATTCCCATTGAAAGAGCTCCCTGTTTAATGCATGTTTCTGCCATCCTTTCTTTCTGTCTCCTTATCTCATTTCCTTCTCTCAACTCCCGCTATTCCATTGCGGCCTCGTATGTTGCACTCTGTCTGCATGATAGAGCTCCATCCAAATATCCGAAAAGAAAACAGCATAAATCCAAATACAAAAATGACCAGAGCTTCAGGTCCTAAGTCTGCGCCATTAGGAGATATACACCATAATAGGCGAGTTGGTCTGAGGCTGCTGCCATGGTTTCAGAGTAGCTTAATCAGTTAAGGGTTTATGATGCCATGTATGACGCTCTGGGATGACGCCGTTGCTTGACATAGTAGTAAAGTATTATTTAGCAGTTAGTCGAACTGTAAGTTAGCAGTTATCCCTTTGCAGACTGAATTACATTAGGTGTTTTAACTTTTGGCCGGGGCTACTGATGAGTCTCCTGGGTTGTGTCCTGAAGTGGAGGTTGGTCGGATGTTTGTGAGGCCAGGATCATTCAGTGTCCCCTTTGCTGCCCTGTACAGCGCTGTGAAAGCAAGAGAGCCTCACCCCGAGCTCCGTTGGCGTTGTTGTTAGAGTGTGGGCAGCTGGCTCTGTATATACCATACCAAAATGAGGTATAGTGTGCACAAAGTCCAGTGGAACCTCAAAGGTAGGCAGAGGTAAATGTAGATAGCACCTTACTCTATTTGTGATAGTGTGACTGAGCAGTAATGCTTTATCAGAGGGCAGTGTTAAGCATTTGTTGTACACACTCAAGCAGCAAATTATGTCACACACTCAAAGACTGAACTCAGACCAATTTGTTTGTATAAAAATATTATTAAGTTATTTTATTTCTAGAACCAAGCCAATCCTGGTGCGGGTAGGTGAAATAATATCTTGCAAAATCTTATGCAGTGAATTACAGTTGATTGCAGGTTCAAATGCAGTTAATTGAATTACAACAGTTCGAAATTACTTTTCAGATTACTGTGCATGTTACTTTTTAGATTACTTTTGTTAATCAGTGTGATGTGCCTAGATAGCACACTGGGACATTTCCTAGACAAAAGGTAAGTAATTCACTGTTAGTACATATGCAGTTTTTCAATGTTTCATATAAACCAACTCCACACTAAAAATAATTTTCAAGGAAAAACAGTCAATGTAATCCTATGGGAGGAAATAAAGTTATTGGTTTGCCGGTAAGTACTTATTTTTGGGAGTTGGTATTCTCGGGTTAGAACCAGTGTTCCCCCAGGCTCGAGGATGAACTCCTTGAGACCCTCAGCAGCAATGGGGTATAGGGGGCTTCCGGTTGGTGGCTGCTCACAGGCAGGCTCAAGGTTGTGGGAGCAAAGCTTCTGGTGTTAGGCTCAGGGCAAAGGGGGATCCGAGTTGGCACCCAAGGTACACCCGTAGTGGCACATGGGCGGCTGGGTGCAGGGTGCTGTTTTGGCGTCGGGAGCCCTGTTGATTTCCGTGGGGATTCTCCAGTTGCAACAAACACTGCAGGCTCAGGGACGAAGATCTTCTGGCGGTGACCACCAGTTAGAGAGGTAAATTGAGATGCCTGGGGATGCTGGGACACCATCAGTTGGGCCGCCCAAGTCTGTGAGACTTCGGGTGCATGCGTGTCTTTAGGCGTCTGGCTTTCTTACCAGCTCCGGTGGGAGTCTGGGGGATCCTCCAGAAAGGGGCTGCAGGTGTCGATTTGGAGATTCGAGGAAGGTCAGAGATCACCAGATCTCAGTTCAGGATCTCCGGGAAGATCTCCTTGTGGTGTTGGGCCACTCGGCCGGTGGGCTTTGGATGCAGAGTTGTGTAGACTCGTGGATTTGGCCGCAGCCAGAGTTTGTCTCCTGTGAGCACCAGATTTGCTCAACAACAAAGTCTTGGCTTTGGAAGTCAGGACAGGTCCTTCGGGTTCTTGAGGGCTGTTGGCTGCAGGACACACTGGGATTTCGCTGGGGCTGCTTCGAGGTGGGGACAGGCTGGTACGGCTGAGGACAAGTCAGTGGGCGTCCTCCTAGTCTTAGTTCAGCACGGCTTCTTCAGTACTTCTTTTCTTTTTGGTTGTTTCTTGCATGGGACTCAAGGTTCGGGGTTGCCCCTACATACTAGATTTAGGGCCGTTACAGGTAGGTAATGGAGGGACCAATGGGTCCTGTCCTTGGGGTGGGTACACCCCCTATTATGCCACCCTTCAGTGGGAGGGGGGCATAAGCCTCACCCTGGTTGGCTGGTTCCCCCTTCTGCAAGATGGCGGGGTCTGAGAGTTGTGCTTCACCTCACCTTCCCTACCTGAGGGGTAGGGTTAGCAGAGGTGGGCACATCTCCCTTCCTCACTTGGTTTTCCAACCGGTTGTCTCGCCCAAAGTGGGGGTCAGAACTGGTGGTGACCAGTTGCTGAAAGCAGCCAAAGGCCTTGGGAAGCTCACAAAGGCGGCAAGCCTTTGAAGCTTCCCCTTTGTGGACCCTGCCCATCCTGGGGAAGGAGGCTTGGCACCTCGTCCCAGGATGTGCATTGTTTTAGTCCCCCGAGAGCAGCAGGCTCTCGACCCAGGGGTCCAGAAACTTGTGTGGTGGTTGCAGCTGAAAGCAGCCACTCAGCCTGGACACTAGTAGTAGGTATTTTTTCATGGGGCATCTCTAAGATGCCCTCTGTATGTATTTTTCATTAAATCCCCCACTGGCATCAGTGTGGGTTTAATGTGCTGAGACGTTTGATACCAAACTTCTCAGTTTTCAGTGCAGCCATGATGGTACTGTGGAGTTCGTAATGACAAACTCCCAGAACTGCACTTTCAATGTCTAAGATTTGATTTACACACCGTAGGGGTACAGGGCGCATGCACCTCATTACTGGTATAGTGCACCCAGCTCGAGGGGTGACTGATTTACTATGCCAGGGCAGTGGGTTGTAGGGATGTGTGCCATGTTGACACTTCACTTTGTTCTGCACCAAAACACGCAACTTGCAAAGCCAGTGGGTGAGTGTAAAGGTACAGGGCCTCTAAGGGTAGCACAATTAGTGCTGCTGCCCTTTGAGGCATTACTGGGTCACAGTGCCCTGGGTACCTGTAGTACCATTTTGACAGGGGCGGACTGAGCTGTGGCCAGAGAGTGCCAATTTGGTTTGGTCTCCAATGCAGTTTTAGGCCCTGAGTACCTGATTGGCAGGAGCCCAGGGAACACTCAAAGCACATCAGCAGTTAGGAAAAAAGTGGGGGAAACCATGCAGAAAGAGGGCACTTTCTCACAATGTCATACTCTGCAGACAGCACAGGACATAATTAATTACCTGCATTCTCTTCCCAGTTAAAGCACCACAAAAGATATAGTTAAGCAGTTAAGTCTTTAAAGTTGTATGCTAACAAAAATAGAATTTTGAGAGATGTGTGGGCTAATTTGGTAAAAATAAATTCTAGCATCAGTTCAAGTAGGAAGGAATAGCGCTCTTGCTTGATTTTTTTGTGTAAAAAAATGTTTTAAAATGTCCTGCCATTTTCAGTGAGGATTACTTCAGCTACCGTAACACACTGCTATAGAAGCCAAAAGAAAGCCTATGTACTGGAGCATTATATAAGAAAAAATCTTACTATGACCCACTCACTTTCATTGGCTTGCACGTGGAGCAATTGCTCTGATAGCCAGCACCCGTTTCTTCCAGAAGAAGCTGAATCCTGCAACAACGTTTGAAGAAGGGACTGTGAACTGACAGTGACAACTTAATTTTTGTGATGGCAAACAACCATTCAAATATTCTATAATTAATCTACTCGTGCAATGATGGGAATTTCCTTTGAAATACTTATGAACTACATACATAGTATTCCACACAAAATGTTATGCATGCAAAGATTTTACTCTTTGCTAAATGAGCCATTGTCTGATTCTTGACTGTTTTATTTATTCTAGGTACCACAAAGAAAAACAAAGTCTGGATGTTTTGACCTGGACATTTCTTTGTTGCAACTGAAAAGCCTGTCTACAAGAAGGTATTTATATTTTGGGGTTTATTGAGTCATAAATACATTTTATATGCAAATACTAGTGGACAAATAAATGTATGATGTTGCGACTAAAGCAGTTTTCTGACGTTAAAGTCCTTCCCTACTTCTGTGATCTCTAGGGTACAGAGCCAAGCCTTAATTATAGCGCTAATGAAATACATTCTAAAGTCTAAAATTTTTTATTATGTTATGTTATTATGTATTAGTATTTCATGTTACTATTATTGTTTATCTAAAATAAGTGCATTTGAATACTCATTTACTTTAGTTAACCAGAGAGTGATCTGGAGATAGCATTAAATGCAATGCTTAATTCCTTTAAAAAGTGGCAGGGCCCTTCTCAGAAGGCTACTGCAGCCTGCACCCCTCATTACCCCTGCCAGTGCTACCAATTACAGTACCAATGCAACTTCTATCCTTCACACTTACACAAGTGTAACAATTCAGACTATTCAAGGCCACTCAAAGCTACAAGTATGGATTGGAATAATCTGAATTGACATTTTTTATGTATATTGGATTATTATACAGTATGGTTTTGCTCATCTCAAAATTAGACCTCCTACGCCACTATGTGGTGGACTGTCATTAGTGTCTGTTTTGAGAATTAAGTCCGGGTGCCGAGCACCGGAAACCACCGGCACAAATTAAGCACTGGGTAAATATAGAAAAATAATCAATACATCTATATTACCAGACCGGTGTGTGATTTGGTGTAAGCTGATTAGTAGCAGCCTAGCTGGGTGTAAGTGTCTTTGTGTGGGGGATGACACTAATGACAGTCCACCACATAGGACGTGTCCTGATTAAGGCCTTAGCAAGGAACAGATGTAGGGTTATGTATAAAATTTGTGAGTCATGTCAATCAATATCATGCCCACCTCAGATGAAAGATACAAATCTAGACATGTAGGCAAAAGCCTGAATGAAGCAATCTTTTCAGCAAGTCAGTCTTTGGTCTTAGGATGTAAATCGCAGAACCCCATGTGAGTGTATATTTGGTATCACACAATCACTTATCACATGGAGACTGGGTTCAGGTTCACTCATCATAGACCCCTGGAGGTTACTGGTATGGAATAAACAACATAATGAAGAATCCTGGACTTGTAAAAGGGCAATTTCTACTTTAACAGGAACATGTGAAGAGTCTTACATGTTCATGAAATGGCTTGGTATCCGGTTTGAATAGTAATAGCACAGATTGAATTGAACTTTTTGTGCATGAGCTGTAGAGGTGATTTTATCCCAATAGCGTTCCGTCCTGTGCACATTCTTATTTTAGTTGTGTGATTTCTCTTTCAGAACAGTAGAAACACTGAATGACATCTGTATGAGAAGATGTGTAAAATGAAGTTTCCTTTCTTACTGCCCATTACTACTCTAGTACCACCCAGGTGTTGTATTATAAGTTGGTGGGAAAGCCCACTAACTGTTCTGTCAAGACTCCCTCTGATGGTGACATGACCACACCTGTGCCTCTAATGCCCATATTATTCCTCTGCATATCTGCAGTCGCATATACACACATTTTGCATGTACCACTTTCCTAACACTATTGTCAATTTAGTAAGCCTGTAGAAGCATTGTGTTGACTGATAGTTGTGCAGTTGCACACTTCTGAGCATTCTGTTGTTACGTTTGTCCCACGAGTAATTCTTTAAGTCCTAATCTAAAACTATCTCCTTTAATGGTGTTCCATCATAATACTGAATCAAAAATATTGTGGGACACAAATATTGTGCCAAACTTATTGTGATGTCACAAATTTCAGGTGACAGAATATAGACAGTAAGAGTTTTGTTTTTTCTGTACTTTTTTTTTCAACTATAGTTTATGTAATCATTAGTATAATTATTTTCTTATGTTTTATTAGTTTTTATTTTAGGAGTTGCTATTGTGTGTAATGTTATTTTATTTTTTATTTGGTATTATATTTAAATATTTGTTTAATTTCATTTGAATTTATTTATTGGCTGGTGTAAGAAATTGGTGTATTAGTTGAGGGAGTGAAGGTCATAAATTAACCTGAGGCTCAACGCCCTGGTAGCTACGGCACAGAGCAGGTGTGCTTAACTGTGAGGCAATGTGTAAAGTATTTACGGAGTACTAAAATAGTAATAAAGTTGAACGGCACAACAATAAAACATACCTAAACAAATTAGAAAAATACGTAAAATTCAGTAAACAAAATCACACCTAATTGACAAAATTCAATAAGGGGTACCAGAGATATTGCGTTTTGAATTTTAGGGATAAATAGTGCCAAGAAGGACAAAGGGCAAATGATAGTACAAAGGTGCATTAGAACAGGACCGTGATGCAATTTGACGCTTACTGCGATGGAATGCGGGTCAGCTACACTACCCATATTCATCCTGGTCAGAGATTTTTACTTTCGGACTTTAGTCTTTTAACTCACAATCCACCAAAGTAGTACACTTTTAAATGACCATGACCTCAGGGGAAGCATGTAGAGACTCGGAAGATGGCCTGCAGAAGTCAGGTCCATTTGGCACCGGTCTGTTGGGCAGTTGGGACTAAAGAAGCCCACTGTGATTCGGGCCTGACTCGCTGGGAAGACAACAGAGGGTCCTACCCAAGTGTCAACTTATATTTGCCAGTGACAGGGGGGGCCTCTTTGTAGTAAGTGCAAGTGTCATATGAAAAGCAGATACAGACTTGTCAAGCAGGATGAGTCATCCAAGTAAGTAGGACTTGACACTTTAATGTCAAGAAGAATCCTCCAAGCCCCATTTTGCATATTCTTTCAGGTTCACAGGAATCATCTCTGCCCATTCATGTCAGCCTATTGTTTTGCGCCTGGGAACAGGTTCACACCTCATTCGTGTCTGTTTAAATGCTAATTACTGGCTGGTCGAAATGGGAGAACAAAATGCAGAATTAGTTTCTAGGGATTTAAGAAGGGCAAAAGTAAACGTTTTAAAGTTACTTTTCCATAATATGTAGAACAAATCTAACTTCATTGAATTGGATTTCAAGAACCATTAAAAATAGTTCTTTATTTATTATCTAGTCTAATTATTTATTATCTTGTTTATTATTTATTATCTAGTCAAGTTCCTGAGATACAATATTTGTATTTAATATTGCACCCCCCGTGTGTTCTTATGGAATAGCCAAATCTGCTACAGTCAAAATAGCTTTGAGGGCATTTTCATTGTAAGGACATGGTAAACATACAGGCCAGGGTGACAAAGTACTGTTGGCATAAACATGTGCCTATTGGAATGCCCATACACCATATACCCCTGGGACTTTTGCTACGACACTGGGGACGTAATGAAGGAGGTAACTTTGTTATATGGCATGTTCCTGGGGTCCCGCCTCACTGAGGACCCTGGTCTACGGGGTTAATGGGATGCCATTGTAGGTTAGGAATTGAGGGAAAGACAGTGGGAAGGGGAGATGAGGTATGTAAAAACAGTGTCAAGGAATCTGAAAATTAGGTATACCCAAGTCAACTACTTACAACATTCATACCTTACCTCTGTATGGTTGAACCGCTTACTCCGGGGAGTAAACCGTACCGCTATATGGTTGAACCGCATATTCCCAGGAGTAGAGCCCAAATGACCTAGATGCCCCTCGCAGACAGCAGATTTCCAAAACTTGATTTGGTTCTTGCCCGAAATAGCAAGGTAGTGGGAGGAAATTATGTTGACTGAGCTTACGGACAAACCCCGTGCGCAGACCCCAGAGCAATGCCTCTTGGGGCTGATACCACATTAAAAAAATAAGGTCCTAATTACGAGTTTGGCGGTCCACGTACCAGTGGTGGCGATCAGAGCGCTGTGAGCTCAGCGGTCCTAACGCCGTATTAGGAGTTGCCTGGATCAGCTTTGTTGAAGGCCATTGCTGGACCGCCGAGACCGCCCGCAGACGGCCGGGTCCGCAGTGAGGGAAAGGCTGCTGCTGCTGGATAGTACAGGGGAGCTGCACCTCTGTCCGTATTACGAGTTACCTGATCCACGAGCAGACAGCTGCTGCTTGACCACCTGCTACAAGGTGGCGGTGACAAATGATTTGGAGTGCTCACTCACCCCTCTCTTCTTCTAGGCAGATTCCGACATGAATCCCTTTCTCACTGAAGATATAACACCAATGACTAGTACAAATATAATGAGAGGCTAGTACCTACCAGGACAAGTATTAGCGTGGACAGCACTCAGACTCTTTAGTAAGGGGCAATATTCGAGATTGCAGCATTGACTAACACCTGGCTTCGCGTTGGGAAGGACTGTAGACAATTTCAATGTTGTCAATCCTTACTTTCTATGCCACCTTCCTAGACGGAATGTGATTGTAACCTGCTGACTGTGATGTTATCAAGCATTTACGTATTGTATTGAGAAAGACCTGTATAAGATGTACAACATGATACTGAGAGATATAAAACATCAAAATCAATACAAATATGTCTATAAAAAAGACTAACACCTGGCTTCATAGTTCAGTTTCCCTGATAAGGGAGAGTTGTAATGGTTCTGTTCATGTTTTGTCCTTCATACTGGCCTCAGGCACATCCTGTATCTCCGGACTGAAGAAGATGGATACGGACTATGTGCACAAGTGTATACCCTAAAGGATTGGGAGATGTCACATACCTCAGTCATTGCTAGCACCTGAGCGGAATTATTCTGTTGTGTGTATAAATGTAATGTCTGTTAAAAGGCTTGTATGATTTTACAAACGGCCATTTCTTAAAATCAATAAAGCAATACTGGTGAAAAAAGGACAAGTTAGACATTAATCTATTTACATGTCCTACTTTTAAATATCATGCATCCTGCCTTTATGGGCAATAAGGCCTACTTAGGGGTGACTTATACATGTATAAAAAGAAGGTTTAAGCCTGTCAAAAGGGGTTATTTTCCCAGGTCAAATTTGCAGTTAAAACCTGCATAGGCAGGCTACTGGTCGCAGGCTTTCATTAATGGTTACATTATCCCTGTAGTGGATAGCGCAATTGGTGCCGCAGTCCACTTGTGACATATTTATATTACAGGTCCTGGATACACCTTGGTGCCATATATTAGGGACTTATAGGTAAGTTAAATTAGGGATATGTAATTTTCAGCATGTTGAAAGGGGGATCACAGGTCACCATTGATTGGCAAGGGTAAAATGCAATGAGCTCTACAGTCAACAGTGCCAATCAGGAGTATACCAATTTAACCATATTGAAAGGAGGAGCACAAGTATTAAAGTTCAAAGAGTTCTATAGCCAAAAAACATGGTGATCAGCAAAAAGGCTACAAAATAATGGGGTGACCCTGCAGAAAGGGCACATTTCCAACATCTGGTTGTTAGGTTTGTGGGGGAAACGGTAGGGAGTTTTTAAATATTTATTATAATTGTGTATTTTTAGTTTGTTAATTTCAATATTAATTACGGCAGTTATTTATTTTGTTAATTATGTAATACATTTGAATAAAATAGTTATTGTAATTTTTAATTGATTATCGTATTGCATTTGTAAATTAGTTTGTGGGTGTTGGGATTGTGGTGTGTTTAGTAGGTTGTGTTTTTTCTTATATGTGTGTGTGTGTATATGTATATATATATGTGTGTTGTGTGTGTATATTTCTGTATATATATATAAATTTACGGACTCAAATATTTCTTTTAAGTTTTTCATTGATAAATATTTATAGTTTTCTTTTGGACACATTTTTAATGTTTTATTTTGTAATTATTTTATAAATTTTATATTGTCAAATGTTATATAGTTTATTTTACCCATGAAGTGGAAATAGTAACTTTAAGCTGCCCAATGTCGAGCGTTTCCCAATTTAACTTACATTGCAGTGGGAATAGTAAATCTGACACATAAGTCCAACACTTTTCCTACTGTTTCTTTCTTTGTAATGGGGATTTTACATTTTACCCCTACAACTTTAATTGCTTTGTAAGTGGCATGTTTCTTTTTTTATTTTTTATCAAATTTGTTTGTGATGTTTTGTAAAGTTATTTATTTAGTTATAATTTGTTTATTTTTTAAAGTGAGATTTATTTTTAAATTTTGTAATTTTACCAATTTTTTTATGTTATTCTTGTTTATTTCATAATGGTATTTATATATTATGTTGATTTTTCTTACAACTTTATTTTGAAACCTATATTTTTATCTTGTTTGTCAGGTATTAAAAACAATGTTTTTTTGTCTGTTAGATGTATTTTGTAAGGGTTTTTTTAAGTAATTATTTTTATAGCTAATATACTGTTTAATGTTACAAATCTGATATACTTGTGTCTACCTATTTTGTAACAATATTTTGGTCCCCTATATTATTGTAGTTGATATTTTATCCTTTACACACAAACTATGTAAACTCTGTTTTTTAATAATGATTCTTTAGTGCTATTTTTGTAGTTTGAGATTTTTGGCTCCTATTTTATTGTACATTCCTTTTTACTGTGTTCTTGCTTGGTCAAGTACTCCAAACAAAATGTTTGTACGTATGTCTCCTACTGGTACAGCATAAATTGATGTGCACTGTATAAGCATTATAAAGCTGTTAATATGCTTATGCAATTTTCCCGTTAGGTGGAATTCGTATTTACTTTTAATACATGTAAAGTAGTTAAGGGGTATGATTTTCATGAATATTGGTTATTAATCTTTAACTTAATCTCATTTCTTCTGTCATAATAAACACCCCTCCATATGTAAGAATGTTTACAAAAAACATTAAATGATGGTGGCCAAAATGAGATCTAATAAATCTGTTGAGATGTTCTGCAAGTTACTACAAAAATATTGTAAATGTGGTTTATTTTAGAAGATTTTGCATTTTCTTATTTTTTTTCTTTTTTTAAAAGCATTACACAACTGTTCTGCAAATATGGTGCCAAAATAGCAATATAACATATTAAAATATACTTATGCTTTTTCACTTAATATCTTCTTTCTTTTACAGTACACAGCAGTATTTAAACACAGAAGATATTCCAGACAACTTTGATTCGTATGTTCTTAGTGCAAGTGCTCCACCTGTCACAAGTCTTAGTCTTTTAGGAAATTTTGAGGTAAAATCTTGATTTGTCAAATGTTTCAACTGGTTGTACTATGAATGGTTATTATTCAGTGAGGTTTGTTTGTCTTGAAATACATTCAGGTGACAGTTGCATGTTTAATCAGCATTTCACAATTGCTGTTAATTTCATATTAAGGGTTGCAACAAAGATTTGTATCTTCGAGATCCAAGTCATCAGCTCGGTCACATCAAAAAAGAATGAAAAATCAAAACACTGCTCCTCTGGGATGTATGACGTTACAACGCATGCTTTTGCCACGCATGCTGTTACAACGCAGTTTTTACAACGAATACCATTACAACGCATAGCGCTTTCGGGTGTTGGATATTGAATAGTTTAATTTACTATTCCAACTCCAGTCCCCGTGGACACTAGGGAAGGTGTTGGATAGTAAATTAAATCTATTCCTTATCCTAGAGCGCCCCCCAGCGCAATGCGTTGTAATGGTTTTCGTTGTAAAACCTGTGTTGTAATAGCACTGCGTGGTAAAAGTTGCGTTGTAATGGATGTTTCCCCTCCTCTGTCCCACAATTCGGAGTCTCATGACACCCCATGATCCTCCAGACCGCGAACGTAGTCTCCGTCATCGGAACTGACTCTGGCCCTTGTCAAGATGTAACCCATATTCCCGGGTCCATTGGTGATGCCACAACTGATCCAGGAGTTCCGAGACTCCAGGAGGCCTGTGGAGAGCCTACAGGCCCTTAGGAACTGAGGTGGGCTCCATGTGTTCCTCTTAACCCCTCTTTGGAGTTGGCGCCAACACCAGGGGAGGAGTCGATAGTTCCTAAAGACTGGGAGACTATTCCACCACACCCTCCACAGAGGCTGTCACCACCTCGTCCTCTTGCCTTCACCGATTCCAAGATGCTTCCACAGCACTATGACAGAGACCCAATCAATGACGAAAGCCAGGTCTACAATGATGAAAAACAGTTTTTAGACTTGCAGGATGCCAGTGGACTCAATGCCTTCCCTGATACTGGCTTCCATTCACCTACACTACAGCTACTGAAGAGACTTCCTCTTTCGCAGTGGTAATAAGGAGAGCAGCAGAGGTCCTTGTTCTGACACTTTCAACCACTGAAATCGAAGCCAATATCATCAGTAAAGTCCTACATCTAGGACAGAAGTCATAAGAGCCTCTCCTGCCATTCAATTGAAGCCATTACTGACACACTGCTTGACACCTGGGCAAAACCAGGATCTTGCTCAGTAAACTGCCAAATAGCGAGGAGACACATACCTGCTCCAGGAAATCCTTTAACATCCTACACCAGCAAGCTTGATATTTCAGGATTTAACAAGCAGGTTAAACTCCACTGCACCAGACAGAAAATAGCAAAATATAGAATCTTCATGCCAAATGCATGCTAGTTTTCCCCTACACTCTGTGAACTCCAGTTGCCTTCTGAGCAGATACTAGCATGCAATGTGAGATATGGTGGCAGAGGTATTGGCAGCAGTCTAGGAAGACCTCCAATGCAACCTCCAGTGTGTTATACAGGGCAGTCAGGACACTGCGAAGTATTTCATTTGCTCGGTTCTCAAAATTACCAAGTGCTTGGGTAGGGCAATCTGAACCAGTGTGGTGATTCAGCACCTTTCTTAGACTCGCTCAATTGGCTTTTTGAGTGATGTCCAACAATCGCTAATGGATATGCCTTCGATGTCATACGTCTCTTTGGACTCAATCGGGGCTCCGCCTTGGAGCGTTTCGAGTTGCGCAAGGCCTCAGCCCGCTCCCATGCTTTGGCACCTCGGGTACATCAGTTTCCCAAACAATTTCACCACTTTCAGAATATCACCTCCAATGCTCGAGTCCGTATCGGACATGGCTCACAGTCAGAACAACGTTCTAGAAAAAGTTATGTATGGTTGTATTTGCTAGATGGGCCAATTCCACATCTCCACGTAATGTAAATGTGGGTGTACTTGTAAAGCGCACTGCGACTCCAAGGAGTATCCTGGCGCTGAAGACAGCTGGGGAACCCGTCCTGGTTTTCCCTGTGAGATGGTTCCTTTCTGGGTATCTCCAAGGTGAAACCAGGCATCCCCGGCGTCTGTGGGGGGCCGTTGTAGAGATGAGGCAAGCTTAATGCCCAGAGTTGCCGAGTGTGTTCCCTGGTTAGAGTAGGCACCGAGGCGAGAATTATCAAGTCCGTTTTGACCCTGGTCCTGTGCCACACATCATCAATGTTTCATGCTCCTCAAAAGTGTGGTATAAAGGTTCCTGTAAACTGTGCATGCATAGTGATCAAACGTGTAAACATGTATCTGAAAGAGACACGTTAGTGATAGATTCCTTTCCTTAGAATATCCGCAGGCGTCGGACTGGATCTGAAAAGTTTTTCGTCAGCAGTACCACTGCGCTTCTGTATGTAGCGTCGTGCAGCTCCGCATCCGTCGCTGGCGTCGTAAGCGCCAAAATGATGTCACGGAGACTACTTAGGCGACACCCATGCGCAATGACGTCAGTTCTTTCTTTTTCCGCACCAGCAAGCACAGATCCAGTTAGAGCACGTACCCTAGTCACTTTTTGTCTAACTTTATTGAGACTTTTGTCTCTACTTCTTTTTGAGTCTTTGATTCCTGGTGCCACGTAGGGATGCCTGGGTTTAAATCCTTCGGGGCCTGCCAGCGTAGGATGTCGGTGGCCGACACCCATGGCATCTGTCTTTACTGTCTGGAGCGCGACAATGACTCTCGGTCATGTTCCGATTGTCTGGCCATGGCTCCGAAGGGTTTGCGGGAGCGTCCCGAAAGGTGCTGGAGGCCCGGCAGTCGTCTCCGCGCCGATCGAGGTCCAGGGGTCACTCGAGGGACTGACCGCGGAGTCATCACCATCGCACCTCCTGGTCGAAGTCTTCACACTCTGAATCAGGTAGGAGACGTCATAAGAAGGAGTCGAAGAAGCACTTACGCTCTCTGACTTCCCACGTTCGGTCTCTGGACGCAGATGAGGGGGCCATGGGTACTTCCCTCGCGGCTCTGTTGGAGCCTGTGAGTCCCGCGGCCTACCCACCTTATCCGGGTCCGTCGGCGACTCTGGCCCAGGTGCAAGAATTTCTTGCTGCAATGGACCGCCTTTTCAGGCCTTGGGATCCCGCCGGTGCGCCTTCGGGCCCTGCGGTCCCAGCTGAGGGCCCTTGCTTGCCTCCGGCCCCGGCGCCACAGGGTCCTCTGTTGGCGGCTCCAGCCCCGGAGCCGCAATGGGTCCCGTTTGGCCCACCTCCACCCTTGCCCGCTTTTCCGGACAATTTTAGGACATGGAGCCGGATCGGTGCCGACCGGTGCGGTTAGACCATTTGTATTCCCCTGTCCCTTCCCCGCCGCAGCAGCCTGTGCCTCTGGCGGTGGAGGAGGGAGACTACTGGGAGGGATCTGAGGACCCTCTTGCATGGCAGTGCGAGTCCGAACAGGAGTGGGAGGAGGAGTCGGAGGGTGCACGTGGCCTTGACCTCTCCTCTGAGCCTGGTTTTCTGTCTCCTCCTGCTGTCATGGAGGAGGGCACCACATATACTGTGGTGCTCCGTAGAGCAGCTGAGGCCCTTGACCTTGATCTGCCTACTGTCGCTCTCAAACCAACCTCCTCACTGAAGTTCTTCAGCCGGCTGCAAGTTCTATGGAGCCTTTGCTTCCGTTCAATGAGGCGTTAACGGATGTTTTGATGGGCACCTGATCTAGACTAGCCACAGGGGTTCCTTTGTATAAGAACGTGGCCATGCGTCATCGCCTGGCTCCGGGTGACTCTGCCTTTTACCGAACGGTCTGGCTCCAGAGAGCCTGGTTATCCAGGCCTCCACTTCCCAAAGCGCACTCCCTACCACCCCGCCGGAGAAGGAATCAAAGAAGCTGGAGCAGTTTAGCAAGAAATTGTTTTCCTCTGCCAGCTTGTGGCTGCGGCCCATGGGGTTCTCAGGGGATGTTCAGAGTTCCCTCATGGACATGCCCTTTGATGGTACTCGCCTGTTTGGCAATAAGGCAGACCGTGCGCTGGAGCGTTTTAAGGACTCTATGGCTACGGCCAAGTCCTTGGGTCTCTCCACCACGCGCCCGGTCACGTTTCGTGGCCACGGAAGGGGCGCCCCTACACATTCATTCAGCCACAAGCCTGCACAGAACCAACCTCAGCGCGGCCATGGGGGGCGCCGTGGCAGCAAAGGGGGCCAGAGTGCGGGTCAGTCCACCTCCGCTCCCGCAGCATCCGCCTCAAAGCCTTCTTAGTCCGAGCTTTGGGGAGATACCCCACGCCGATGGGCGGCAGAATTCAACATCACCTCGGACAGGTGGGTGCTGCAAATCGTCTGGAGGGGCTACTCCCTCCCTTTCAAGTCTGCCCCCCCGGCCATGGAACCTCAGTTCGACCGCATGTCGGGGGATCACTTGTGCGTCTCCAACAGGAAGTCAAGGCCCTCTTGGCCAAGGGTGCCATCAAGCGCATTCCTGGGCCAGAAGTGGGACGTGGTTGTTATTCCCACTACTTTCTGGTCCCCAAGAAGGAGAAAGGCGGCCTGCGCCCCATCTTGGACCTCAGGAACGTCCATCGCTTCCTCCAGTAGGAGAAGTTCAAGATTTTGACTCTAGCTCAGGTCTTGGCTGCCCTCGACCCTGGAGACTGGATGGTAGCGTTGGACTTGAAGGACGCATATTTTCATATTCCCCTCATGCCGGCCCACCGGCGTTACCTGCGGTTCACGTTAGGCCAGGAGCTTTTTCAGTTTGCCGTGCTCCCCTTCAGCCTTACCAGCGCCCCTCGGGTGTTCACGAAAGTGATGGCGGTGGTCGTAGCTCATCTGCGCAGATCAGGTGTTTCAGTCTTCCCCTATCTCGACGACTGGTTGTTGAAGGCAGGCTTGCCCCAGGAAGTAGTCTCCCCCAGCTCCCGACTACGGCCAACCTCCTGCATTTGCTGGGGTTCTCCATCAACGTGTCAAAGTCGCACCAGAGTCCCTCGCAGAAGCTCCCCTTCATCGGAGCGGTTCTGGATTCTACGCGGTTTGGGTTTATCCTCCCGAGCAGTGAGTCCAGGGTATTCAGGCTAGGATTCCGATCTTTCAGCCTCTATCCCGATTTAGAGTCAGGATGACCCTCTGGCTCCTGGGCCTGATGGCCTCCTGCATCCTGCTAGTGCAACATGCCAGATGGCATATGCAGGCTCTGCAGTGGGACCTGAAGTTCCTGTGGGCACAGCATCATGGCAACCTGTCCGATCACGTCCAGATCTAGGAGGGCACTGCACGACCATTGCACTGGTGGCTCACGAATCGCAAATGGGTCAACCAGAGCATACAGTGGTGACGGATGCGTCCCTCCTGGGATAGGCAGCCACTTGGGATAGGCGGGGATCAGAGGCCTCTGGTCTCTGGCAGAGTCCCGGCTCCATATCCACTTTATGGAGCTTCGGGCGATCCGACTTGCACTGAAAGCATTCCTTCGCTCTGTCTGGGTAAGTGTGTTGCAGCTGTTCATGGACAACACCACCGCCATGTGGTATTGCAACTAACAGGGCGGGTGGGGCCGTGGACCCTATGTCTGGAGGCTCTGCGCCTCTGGACGTGGCTGGAACATCAGGGCATTACCTTGGTGGTTCAACAAATGGCAGGCTCTCTGAATGCTAGGGCGGACTAACTCAGTCGCCGGTGCATGATGGATCATGAATGGCGTCTGAACTCGAACGTGGCACAAGGTCTCTTTCTGCCGTCAGGAGAGCCTTAGTTATATCTATTTGCCACCAAAGATAACGCGCAATGTCATAAGTTCTGCGCATTGGAATTTCCAAGGCAGCACTCGCTCGGCGATGCTTTTCGTCGCGAGTGGAGCTGTGGTCTGTTGTACGTACGCCTTATACCACTTCTGCCCAGACTGCTGAAGAAGATTCGGCGCGACCGGGGCAAAGTCATCCTTGTGGCTCCGGATTGGGCACGAAGATACTGGTATCCCGAGCTACTCAGCATGGCGATCAATCCCCCGATCTGACTGCCTCTTCGGGAGGAACTTCTGTCGCAGCAGCAGGGGACGTCCTCCACCCCTACCTGTCCAGCCTCCTCCTCCATGCGTGGAGATTGAGCTGCGACAGTTGACAGCTCTCGATCTTCCTCCCAAAGGCTGTGATGTCATTTTTGCAGCCAGGCATCCTTCCGCTAAGACTGTATACGCCTGCAGGTGGAACAAGTTTGTGGCATGGTGCACTGCCAAGGCTGTGCATCCCCTTTCTGCCCCTCTTTCTGAGGTCCTTCTTGTCCTTCTTTCTTTGGCTCAGGAGGGCTCTGCTCTGGGCACTATCAAAGATTATCTTTCAGCCATCTCCGACTTTCTACGGCTTCCAGATCAATCTTCTCTTTTTAAGTCCCCAGTTGTCAACTGCTTCCTCAAGGGCATTACACACACGTTTCCTCCTGTGCTTTTCATAATGCCTCAATGGGACTTAAATCTTGTCTTGATCTATCTGATGTGTGCTCCCTTTGAGCCCCTTCATAACTGTCCATTACGTCTTCTCACTCTAAAGACGGCTTTCCTGGTAGTTATCACCTCTGCCAGTAGAGTGAGTGTGCTCCAGGCTCTTTCTTCTAAACCTCCTTTCCTTTCTGTTAATCCGGACAAGGTGGTTTGAGGCGCACACAACAGTTCCGGGTGGATGACAAGCCCTTTGGTGGCTACGTGGGAGCCAAAAAAAGGTTGGGCCGTGCACAAACGAACCGTCTCTCGGTGGGTCGTTCTGTGCATCAAAGCATGTTACTCGTTGGCCAAGAAGGAGCCTCCTGTGGGGCTGCGTGCACATTTTACCAGGGCAACGGCAGCCACTACTGCCTTGTGACGCGGCGTTCCTTTGCAGGACATTTGTCAGGCAGCTACTTGGGCCTCGCTGCGCACGTTTATCAAGCATTATTGCCTTGACAGTCAAGTCCGGAGAGATGGCTTCTTTGGCCACCCTGTTCTCCGTGACTTTCTGGTGTAATTCTGTTCACAGACCCACCTCCGGGGTTGGTATTGCTGGGGTATCTATTCTAAGGTAAGGAATCTATCACTAACATGTCTCTTTCAGATGCAGAAGTTACTACTTGTGTAACAATATATCTGTAAGAGGCATTAGTTAGGCACCGTGAGTGTAATTCACTGTGTGTGCGTGTGGTTCACTGTGTGTGCAACTCGCCGTGGAGGCTGCAGCTCTGCAGCTAAGGTCCCTGCCCGGTCTCCCCCCATTAATGAGAGTGGCAGTACAGCTCTGGGAGGAGCTGAGAGCTCAGGAATAATGTCCAGCCATAGGTTACACTTTTATAGTTTTCGAAAGCTTTTCTGTCGTGCCTCAAATGGGATAACGTTTCTTTTACTGTCCAGTTCACAAATTAGGCCCAAAATGCTTGCCCTGCAGTTTCACCGCAAGGATTTTGCTGGGCTGAAATTCTTGAATAATTGTGTCAGAATCCGAATATTGTGTTTCCGAGGGCCCCGATCAGTTGTGGGTCTTGAGGACACACCCACTGCCTGCAGGTCCAGGTTTTATCCAGTATTTTCTGGGCCCTATAAAAGCGTTCCTGTTAGAACCGGCTATTTCTGGTAGGCTAAGGCTGATGCCAAAGCCAGGCAGAAACCACCATTCTAGTCAGGGCAAGGAAGTCACACGCCAAGATAACCCCTGCTCACCCTCTAGGTAGCTTGGCACGAGCAGTCTAGGCTAAACTCGGAGGCGATGTGTAAAGCATTTGCGTCAGCGCACAACAGCGACAACATACTAGGTACACCACAAAAGAGACTCCACACAAGGTTATATTAAAATAACTTTTGTATTGTCAAAGCATATCAGATAGAAATCACACATGTACATTGTGCCAACTGGCACGGCAATATTCACAAGGGATTATTTACAAGACAGGGCCACATGGGCCACTGTCAGAATCAACACTTTGCAGATATAGAAATACTTGTCAGAAATTAGAATAAAAGTATATAAACTTCACTGTAACACAAAGTAACAGTTATAGATCACATCCAGTAACTACTGGGAACAGGTAAGTACCACCTACGCAACCCTAAACCCTTAGGAGACTGTCACGCAGGGGACCAGGACCTCACTAGGACCACCTGTACTAAAAAGAACAACCCCCTAAGTATCACACAGCATTTAGGGGTCTAAGAAAGAACACATTACCCATGATGCATAAATATACATTCAGAGGAGTAGTAAAGAAAAACACATAATGCATAAACCTACACATTCAGCGGTCTTAAGAATAAAGCACATGATGAAATAAAAATACATTCAGAGGTACCAGAATAATACAGTAGCGCAAACGTCACATAAAAACATTCAGAGGTGCAGGAATAAGACATGATGCAAGAAATCACATTCAGAGGTGCAAATAACCATACAATTGCGCAAGACCTACATAAGCCACCATCTGTGGCAGTCCCTAGTCTCAAGAAAAGCCTAAACGTAGCAGGTGCCCACTACTTGCTGGGCACCTGGGAACACGCACAAGGGCCTAAACGCTGCAGCTGGCACTAAGTGCTGCGCAGCTGGGAAGGCCGGGCACCACTGTGCCCTCGCTGTCCCACACAGGGACTCTCTCCTGAAATTGCGCCTAAACGGTGCAGCTGCCCACTAATTGCTGGACAGCTGGAGATTCAAAACTGCGCCCGGGCCCTCACTGGCCCTAGAACGAACTGCGCAAAAGGTTGGAGCCACACAGGCTCTGAAACAGCTGGGGGCGTTGGAGCCATCTGGCTCTTAAACAAAATATGGCCCCTCTGAGCTTCTCTGGGCTCACACACGTTGGGGCGACCCACTGCCAACTGGGGCCGCCCTAGATGCACCAAAGTCAATTATGCCCATCGAGCCTCGGGGCTCGCCCAACAAGATGAGGCCCCTTGAGCCTCTCTGGGCTCTCAAAACGCTGGGGCGACCCACTGCCAACTGGGGCCGCCCTTGAAGCCCTCGTGGCTTCGCACTGGCACCAGGCGCGAGCTCGCGCCACTGGGGGGGGCGGACACCGTCACCGTGCCCCGGCGCCCCTCCTCTCTTCTGCCCCACTCTGCCCAGACTCACCGGCAGCCCCTCTCGGGCGAGGCGACGGCAGGTCTCTGCTCCCTCGAGGCTCTCCCTCCATGTTGGGAGCCTCGCGCCGGCCTTCTCTCTTCCTCGCCGGGGCTCCCTCCGCACACGGGAGCCCCTAGCAGCAGACCACGAGTCTTCTCCTCTCTGCAGGGCTCCCTCGGCACACGGGAGCCCTGCCAACTGGCCGCCTCGTCTCCCTGGGACTCCCTCAGCCGAGAGGAGCCCCGTCAACCGCCGCCATCTCCCGCGCCTTCCTTTCTTCTTCCCGCCGACTGCAGGGGGCGGGACTTCCGGCCGCGCTGGGATTGGCCGGCCGGCCGACCACTTCCGGGTCGCTGCGGGCAGCGCAGCGGCCCTCCTCTTTAGGCAGGCAGGTGGGGAACCACGATCCGAGGGGTGGCACCCTCGATACAAAACCAAACCCAATAAAAGTTGAAGCGCTATTAAGCGCTTGGGGCCAAGTAGCGCTGTAAATACAAATAAAGCGCTCTCCAGCGCTTGGGGGCAATAAAGCGCTCAAAAGCGCTAGAAAAATAGGCAAAGCGCTCCCAAGCGCTAGGAAAGGCAAATAAAGCGCTCCTAAGCGCTATTGACCAGCAAAGTCTTCCAAGAAATGCAGCAGGCAGGGGGACAGTCAGGAAGAGTCCCCCAGCAGTCCATCCGGGCATCCAGGGGCTGGGCAGAGTCCCCCATCAGCCCTTTGCAGGGCAGAGGGGTCCCCCAGAAGTCCTCCAGCCTCCAGGGGCTGGGCAGCGCCTGCCCCGGGTAGATTCAGGTCAGCAACAGAACAAGACAAGAACCACTTGGAAGGGAACACAGCCCCTTCTTATACACAGAAAAGGCTTTGAAGTCTTTTGAAGTCTTTGTGTAAGCGAGCCCTAAGCCCTGGGTGTATCTGGTTTCCCTCTCCTGTCAGCCTCAGGTCAGAGGTGACAGTAGGCCATCAGAAGGGAGAGGCAGCGGGTGGGCTGACAGGCACAGCCCGGCACCACCAGAGCTCTTCCCTCCCATCCGTGACAGCAGATGGGGGCCTTTCATCTACGGCTGACTCAGACCCCCTCCTCCAGGGCCCTGCAGACCCCGTCCTACTCACCAGACAGTCCATCTACCAGCAGGCCCAGGCACATCAGCCAATCACGTGCCAGCAGACTCACTACACAATTATGCCAACTTCTGAAAGTGGCGCTTCTGGACTAGACACAGCCATGCCGCATATACCATTCTGCAGCATTCCTTACCACGAGTTCACACATATCAAACTCGACCCTGCACTCCCCATGCATCAGGAATCTACCACGGGCATACATATTCCCCATTGATTCCTATGGGAGGGCAGGACACTCACCATCCATACACAGAGAGCACACGCACTTTACACTGTACCACAGTGAAAAAGTGCGCAGAGGCCTAAAATCACCAATCCAGGTTCCAAAAACAGGCTAGGAAAAAGCAAAAAGTCACGGGGTGAACCAGCCCAAAGGACCGGGTCCAACAGTTCCCAATGTCCATTATTCAATGTATATGTGTCTGTGTTTATTTGTGTTTAACATGTCGCCACGTACTGGCAAGGCAACTTCGAAACAATAGAATATATGTAAATAAACCTATACATTTATGTATGTACCTCTGTAAAGCGCTCTGATACCCACTTGGGTCATGTCCGCACTATACCAAACTTTATATAAATAAATAAATAGGTGGGGGGTTCAGTTAGTCCAGTGGGCGACCTGCCTTACCACCGCCCCCAGTCCAGGCAGTGTCCAGCAGGGGAGGCAACCTCCAGGGGCCCGAGCATGGAGCGTCATTCAAATGTGTTTACCCCCCAATGCCCCTTCACATAGGAACCCGCTGAATTGTTTTCTTTAGAGTCCCAATACAAATATATTATTAAACTAAATAATGGTGTATTATAGCAATATATGTTAACACAATGTTTAAAAGCCCCTGGGGATTTTACGCACTTCCGTTTTATATTATTTTATTTTATTTTGGGTTTTAGTAAAGTTCCTGAAGTCACCCTGTGGTAGCCTCCGACAGCTTCTACCCATGTTACCTGTGGGTGGAGTAGTAGGTGCAATGCATTGCAAGAACTAGATGAGGGAGAATGAGTCTATTGTTTGGCTGTAAGAGGGAGTTCCCAATGACAGCCGCAGATGAATGAGTCCCAAACAGTACCTCAAAGCCTACAATAATGAGCGCCCGCGTGACGAAGCATCGGTCACTCGTAGCCATCCCAGGAGCACACACAGCAGCTGAGTGGGGCTGCCCTGAGCAGCATGTCGATTTATTTGTCTTCATTTAAATTTTTAAATGGGGCACATTTTCTCAGCAGGCCATAAAAATACAAAACTACAAACAGTATAAGTCACACATTCTTCATTGATATATCACATTATTCTTCACACAAATTCACAGTTTTGATTCAATATAATTAACACCAATAGAAAGTGCCAGTAAGATATTTCACTATGTACAGCACAGTCCCCTCATTTTGATAATTCATAAGAATCCATATTTGAACATTATATTACTAGCCTAAGCAACACAATACTGCTGAAAAACTAAAATGCCAATATCTCCCATAAAGACAGATGCATTTTCATCGCAACCGAACCTTCTCTTAAGTCCCTTCCCCTTTGTGTTATTATAGACCAACTCTCCTCTGTACATGGGGCTCCTTCCTCACCACCCTTCCTTCCTGTGCAGCTAACCAACCATAAATTGGACTCATATTTTATTAAACTTGATAGTATTTCCATTATGCGCAGTATACACACATTCATTTTGTTTTACTTTCTTCATTTTCCCTCCACCCTATGTGGAGGGAACTGATTCTGACTTGCACCTTTGTAATGAAAGTGCTCTGCCAGTAGCATTGAAATATAAATTAGATTTTTATGTCCCTGGATTAACATTTGTTTTTAATCAATCAATCCATCAGGGTTTTTTTATAGCGTGTCTACTCATCCGTGAGGGTCTCAACGCTTTAAGATTTTTTTTATTTGATTAGATCATTCAGTACAATAAAAACACTGAACCATAAACAGATTCAAACAGTGTAGCCATCATCTCAAACATGTCATACAACAGCAATAATTCCATAAACGAGGGACCAGTGATTACATAGTTGCCAGTTACAATATCACAGTCAAAATAATTTAATTTTCGGAGAGGTCACAACGTTTCTATTCTAGTACTGCTGCAGCAAGCGGTACATTCATTAGGGCATCCATGAGGCCGGACATTGAGGACAGCAGTGGTCGGGCTCCCTGCACAGGTACAAGCTGCATTCACTGGTGCACAGTCCGGAGTTGGAGGCAGCGTAGAACATGATTGGGTTATTCCCAGCTAGGGATACAGCCAGATGCAAAGAGGGAGTCTGGCTGGAGATGGATACGTTTAGCTTTAGGATTATTACTGCTCAGTGTCTCGAAGTGTCTTTTTGAAATAATACATCATATATATCCAGGCAATGTGTACCTCAGTCAGCCTCTTCTCCTGAGGCTTGCCCCCTCCATAATGCCTCATTGTATTGTAATGTAATTACTTAGACTAGCCGTGCAATTTACTTTCAGCCTCAGGTTAATAATAGCTTGTGGCGCTGTGCGCAGTGCTGTAATCAACTAATTGATTTTTTATTAAACTGCTGAATATGTCTTTTTGAAATAAATAGCATCATTATGCATAGCTGCCAAGGTTTCAGATTGCTATGTGTGACATTTTTGGAAGTATGAGTGACATTTCAACAACTGTGAGTGACATTTCCGCACAAACAAAATCAAGCTATGAAGATGAGGGAAACATATAAATATTATAAATTACACCCATTTGAACAACGAGAAACTATAAGAAGATCTAAAAACGGCTGGAAAGCACCAGAAATGGATAGGCACGAACATAGCTAGGGGTCACAACCCAGGCTGGAAGGTACTGACTGTGGTGATGAGGAATACGGTTAAAAATACATAGTAACGGAATGGAATTATGGAGTATGTCAAACGTTCTGACGTAAAGCATGCCAAGACTGTCAGAACACAAAAGCAGTGTGCGATTTCTCTAAGTCACTAGGCCTTGTGTGAAATTATCTTCTTTATATCAATAACAAGCTGGAGGTTTTTGGCGCGATAAAGCCAAGCTACATAGTTGACTTCTTTGGGGGCTCCCGAGCAGAAAACTTCCTTTTTTCCGCAACAACCCCCTCCGCCTCCCGCTATTGGCCATGGGTGGCAATCTGAGGGATAGCCCCGGGCGCCAGAAGCTCTAGCTACGCCCCTGATTACGTCATGTTTAATCAAATGGTGTGAACTATCAATCACCTGTTATCTCATCACAAAAATACTAATAAAGATATACAGAGCGTCATAAATAAAATCTCATCAAGGGTTGAACTGTCAATCGCTCACTATCTCATCACAAAAATAACGATACACAGAGTGTGCATAGTTGAGAGAGCTCGGACTAGATGGTTTGAAGACCTGTTAAAAAACTCTTCGCAGTGGACTCTTTTGTTGGACTGCTTAGTGTAATTTAGCAAATTTTCTTGCAATGTTCAAAATGCTACTCAATTTAACATATAAAGTGCAGTAAAGGTAAAGTATTTGGCATACACAGCTGTCAATGTAAACCGGGTCATGTGACCTATAAAGACCCCAACAGTGTGTAATGTTCAGTAAAATGTCCTCATTAAGTTGTATCTATTATTCAGAAACAGTCAGCAGCGGTGCGTCCATTGGGGCGTAGGGGCGTAGCCCCACAAGCCCCATGGACGCGCTGCTGCATTAATAAAACAAACGGGTGACTGACTGTTGTTTAAAATCAAAGTTCGAGCGAGCGCCGCCGGGAATCCGGGAATCCGGGAAGCACCCGAGTTATCCAGGAGTGGGGAGTGCAGGGGGGCTGGTCTGGTCTGCTGCGCAGCTTGAGTGGCTGTCCACGACCACGTGACACACTCAGCTGCAGCAGCAGACAGCCAGCCAAGGTATCTAGCATGCAAGTGATGCGTGGGGCAGAAACTTGCCCACGCATGCGCATCAGTGTTCTCCCATAGGGGGGTGCTTTTTTAAGCTGGCCGCAGCCCCCGGCTTTACGAAGGCAACACAGGGCGAGCATTCATGAGCCCCCCTAGCCAATCCTGGCGCTGCTTGCAGGGCCAGGATTGGCCGGTCACCGCAGGGCAATCCATTATTGGATGCCGCTCATTGGTGGTTCACACACACTGCATAATGGCCAATCACTATGTGTGACTTCATGTAGTCATGCAGTGATTGGCCATTTTGCGGTGCGCGGGGTCGTGAATACAACAGTGATGAAGGCGCACCACATCCATTTCCTTTAATGTCGTTGACAACCGAGGGCAATTATGTGCAGGTTCGAAGGAAACATTCTCTAATTGCTCAAGAGAACTGGTCTGCAAATGTAACTATTGTGAGTGACAGGCCTGCAATGAAACTAGTTTTCTTTTTAATGTCAGGTAAGACTAGAGCTCAACACTTTGCAATGATGAGAGAGGGCCGAACTTTCGTTAGTCCTTTGACGAATATGTTATTGCCGATTTGCCGTGTTTAGAGGGGTCCAGCAATGTAACCCCCGATTTCAAAGGGTTGTTAAGCTGCATGTGACAGTGTATTCTAGTTTCTTTGCGATCCTAGTCTTGAGCAATTTATCCGTGATTTTCCGCTAATAAGTGGCTTTGCTGCAGCAAGTGTTTACTCTTTGTGTAGTTCTGCCCCAAACACCAGCTGTTGTAATTTAGCCAAGAGATATTTTTTCTATGAAAATATGCACCTATCAGGGAAAATGAGTGAAGAAAAAGAGGGTCCTAGGTCGGAAAGACCCCCAGAGTCTGCTGGGGCTAGGTTTACAGCGGCGCCGCTCTCCATCACGAGCTGCATGGTGCGGAAGATGCCAGCAATGTGTCGCCTCGGTTGACCCACGGCCTGGTTTATTCTCAAATGTATTTTTAAACCCTGTCCTGTGTCTGTGTGGAAATAAACACAAAAACCTTTAGTAAGATGTAATGATTGTTACTTAATGCAGAAAAGCGCTGCTTTAACAGTCAAGAATGGCTGCCCACTTCATGGAGCCACTGCACCCTGCGTGCCATTTTACACCATATTCCCCTCCTTATACCCAGAGGGAGGAGCTCCGATAGGGGGCACAGCAGAGTGCTGGGAGGGAAATGTGGAGGGGGGTCTCTCCTTAATGACTGCGATGCAGGCCAGCATGAGCTGAGTTAAAGTGATGCCCTCTGTCTGCAAGTGCCACCTGCTTGAAGTGCACCAGTGGAAAGGCCTATAATAGTGAACCCCAGGGACTGGAACTGCAGGGTCCTGCTCAATCAAATCAACAGAGGGACAGCCGAGAATGCAGCAGTGGGGAGGCCCTTTTCATATACTCAGGGCAGATTCGTTGCCATTAACGAGGTAGAAACAAAAGACCGAACAGAACTATACAGACGTACTCTCCACACGGCAGGTTAGACACGTGTAGAGTGGACGCAAATTACACTAGAGCAGGATAGGAGAGCATGTGAATTTCACAAAGGTAGTCCTAGGGTACATTTCAAATGGGGCATAGTGCAGTTTCCCTAGGCAGGGCGAAAGAACATTTAACAGACAGGACAGAGGGGCACTTCACACGGACAGGACAGAGGGGCACTTCACACAAATAGTGCATATGTGACCGCCACACAAGCAGGACAGATGCATAATGCAGAGAGGCAGGTTAGAGACCTATTTTACGTGGATGACAAGTGGATACACACTTGACACTAGCAGCGCAGAAGCCCATGTTACACAGGGCCATTTTAAGCAAGCATGCCATGTTTCATGCAGGCATCATATGGCACATTTTACACAGGCAAGGCAAACATACCTTTCACCCTTATGGCACAGATGCATCTGTGGAGGGTTGAGGCAGTGGCCACAGAGATGTCCCCTGACAGGGAGTGCTCTGGTAAAACAAGGGATTACGTGGAGGAAACTAGAGTGAGAGAACTGAGGGAAAGGGTGTGGGTAGTGATCTAGTGTAGTAACGGTGGTCGAGTGCGGATGGTGGAAGAGTTTAGGTACTGACAGGTATGCGAATGGTAGTACATTTCTTTAACAGTGGTAGTTTGTAGGGATAGGGTATGATATAATATAGTGACCAACGTGAAGTGTAGGAAGGTGGTAGTGCGTAGTGTGTGAGGAGGGGTAGAAGGTAGTGAAAGTAGTTCAGTGCAGTGACTGTAATGTGTGTGTGTGTGTGTAACAGGCACTGAGGACTGACAGAGCACTGTCAAGAGACCAGGCAGGGTGGAAGGATCAAAATACACTGTCTAGCCCATCGGTACCTAGAAGTGTGTCTCTGCCAGAGTTCTGGCAGCCTGCAGGGACCACAGTATGTGCAGACATGCCCCAGAGCAATCAGTGAGCTTGCAGTGGAGCTGGGAACTTTTCACTGCCACAACAGTCCTCTGCTTCATAGCAGCATGTATTTTATTTTTACAGCACATCAACTTGATAAAAAAGAAGAATCTGGAAAGCCAAGAGTAGAGGGCCAATCAAGTGCCTGTTTCAATGTCCTAGTTCTAATACAGTCCATGCCAAGTACTAGCAGAATCCACCAAACTTAAAGCTCCGGTGATAGCAAAACGCTGTTGGCCAAAAGAACGTGTATTTTTTTTGCTAGCATTGCATCCATAGCCAGAACAAGCTGCAGCATATTCTTTGCTCATCGCACGCTCCTCGGACATAGTGACATACGACTGAACAAGCCACTTTTGGAAACAAGACTAAGAGAAGGAGGATGAGCTAGTTCTGAAAATGCCTCTCTTCCCTGCTGTTTGTTTCATGTTTGCAGAGGGAGCAGTGGGCAAGAGAGACCTACTGGAGGGTCATTGCTCAGTAATAACAGACCTTTTGAAACGGTGGGTGGACCAATAAAAAAAAAAAAAAAGAAAAACAAAAAGCAGGCCCTACTGCCGAGATCTGAACAGTCTGGCTTGAATTGTACTCGGTATTTAAAAATCTGCCGATCAGAAGAGAAATTAACACTTCTGTCTGTGTGTCCGCTGAGCGACTACTCCAAGCAATACAGAATATGGCAACAGGAAACACAATGCCTCACAAACTAAAACCACAATTCCAACTTTAAATCTTAGCTCTGTCCTGTTTCGCGTGTCAAATTGTTTTGCAGTGGTCACTACTTAGCTGAAAACATAACCTAGTAACAAATAAAAGAACTTGTTAAAAGAGACTCAAACTCGCACAAAAGGAACCCACAAGGGAAACATCAAAGACGCCGAAGAGAGGAGAAGAAAAGAAACAAGAGGCGTGCAAGTAGGCTGAGCCTTTACATACCGGAGTACTTGTAGTGCTGATAACCAGCCATTGGGCTCCTTGCTGATAAAATCGAAGGCACTTAATGGTGAAACATGAAAGCAGGTGCCATGCTGATAAAAGAAAGGCACAAGATTTACATGCTTGTTTTTAATCACGCTCTAAATCGAAAGTCGGGAGAACAGCTGTGCTAACGGAGAGCCTTCCCATGCTGCTGTGCAGAAGCAAAAAATGAAATAAGGTGCAGAAAGAAGCAGCCCAAATGCACATACGTGGAGGGCTACAAATAATGGGGTGCTGCTCTGTGGGAGTAACTATTGTGAGTGACAGGCCTGCAATGAAAATCGTTTTCTTTTTAATGTCAGATAAGACTAGAGCTCAACACTTTGCAATGATGAGAGAGGGCCGACCTTTCGTTAGTCCTTTGACGAATATGTTATTGCCGATTTGCCGTGTTTAGAGGGGTCCAGCAATGTAACCCCCGATTTCAAAGGGTTGTTAAGCTGCATGTGTAGTCTAGTTTCTTTGCGATCTAGTTTCTTTGCGATCCTAGTCTTGAGCAATTTATCCATGATTTTCCGCTAATAAGTGGCTTTGCTGCACCAAGTGTTTACTCTTTGTGTAGCTCTGCTTTGGCTCCCTTAATAATGGCTGCGGTTAGTGTTACACCGGCGCGTGAGGTGTGACATGTGAAGTTCCCCTTCTCTCATTGCTGCGCACCCAACAGTGAGTCATATCTGGAACTATGCCAGCAAACCCTGTCCCTGGGCAACTCCACTGGGCGAGGAAGTGACTGTCCACAAAGGAATGGTGTACCACGTGGGCCCTTCGCAGCTCGGCACTTGCTACCGATATCTGTTACTGTTAACCTGAATTGTATTGTAGCAGAGTTGAGGCAGCCTTTTATACTTGATCTTGGTATATCTCGTCTCAGTAGGATGAAAGGCTGGTTCTGTCCTGCATGAATGTAAACCTGTAAAGAGCAGTTTTTGCACAGATTTTAAAAACTAGTTTATAACTTGCACCATACAATCTACTATAAGTGCAACAAGCATCGAGAGCGTTTGGTTTATGGTGCGAAATATGTAAATCATGTATTGCGTGACCACATCAGTGTTATACAACATTACTGTACCTGTCTGTCCCCACTGTGGCTTCCAATGCAAATAAAGTGAAACCTCTCTAGAATGTTGTCATAAGGCGGCATTTTTATGCATAATAATGCAAGGGGAAAATGGGAGACGCCAGTGACTTTCAAGTAAACATTAGCTCATAGCAAAGGTCTATTTTAATGAGAGAGACCGATTCAAAATATAATTTATCCCGTGTTCAGCTTACACAAGCATGGCTTGTTTAGCTTGTGCTAGTTCCTCATCAAGGGCTAGCCTGAACTCTTAAATACATTTACCCATGTGTAATATATCCTGAGAAGGTAAAACTCTTACTCCATGGGCCGGGTATGGGCGTTCTGCGGCGGGATACTCGTGGAATGTTGTGAACTTCCACCAGCGCAATGCTGTGTGGGTACTCTCAAACCTTTTACCCATCACCATCACATCCTGCAAACTGACTGCTTTGTACTCCAGTTAAGGGCAACGGTAAATACATTTCCAAGGTGGGAATGGGAAGGGACCCCCTGCAAAACTGGTGGAGGGGAAATGGTTTCTGTACGGGGTGCAGATGGGGTAAATTTCCCTGTAGAAGAGCAGCCGCATAAATTTAGTAATTTCCCTCTTCACAACATTGTGTACAATTAATATTGTCGTATTTGTGTACTAGAATTGCATTTATATTGCGCTTAGTACCCCAGACGATGCATTGGAACTCTTAACGGGTAGTAGCACTCTACTCTGGTACCCAAGACCAGTGGTTAATAAAGTGGTTATTTGTATATTGTTTTCCTATGCTTTTATACGGCCAAAGAGACCTCAAGGTGTTGTTTATGTGGTTAAGTTGCATCTCTGTTATGCATGGATAATGGTATCCTGTAGATAGTGGGGTAGTGGGAAGTATTTTGATCTCTTATGTGAGGTTCGGATGCTTGCTCTAGTCATCTTGTGGTGAACTTGTAGATGTGCCTGTTCAGAGAAATGTAGGAAAGAGTCATATTTTCAGTTTAATTACATTAGAAGGCCACCCATCAATGCACACACCAATTAATATTGTACCTATCGCACTATGTTGCACTTTACCTTTTAAAGATAATGCGTTAAAGTGCAGCATGCCACCATTGATAACATTCCAATCCAACACGCATATCTCCAACACTCACCACATGCTTCCACTCCAAAACACATGCCTAAAACACATTGCCATTACAGTGCCATTATCTCTAACTCAAACAAACCCGATCCCTAATGCATTCCTAATGCTTGTTTACCCTTGGTACAGCATAGCAAGGTGTGTGAAGGAGTTAAATACTCTGAGTGGGGATGTAGTACTTTTACTTTTTACAACCCTCCTGATTTGCTGCACAGAGGCCCCTGTCCCATCCTGACCCCTTTGTAATTGTGACCTTAAAAGCTTTGCCGTTCAAGCTATTTAGTATAACCGAGTAAGTGGCATGACATTTGGGAAGGTGATTTATCACAAGAGCTTCTTGTGTTGCACTGCTGCAATATATATGCGGAATGACACCCCGTCTGGTGCTGGCGCTGGAGGGCCACACTACACCCCGACTGCTACTGTCACATGTACTGCAGCGGCTGAAGGGCCACACTACACCCTGACACCCCCTCAGATTCTGGCACGTGTACTGCAGCGGCTGACGGGCCACACTACACTTCGTCAGCCCTTTAAATGCAGCAAGCTGTACTGCAGCGGTTGTAAAGGTCATCCCACTATCCATGGCGGCCTCCTGCAGGAATGGCACGTGTACTGACACCTGCATTAATATGGCTGCAATGACCAGACCCTTCTCTACCCCCCTTAATCGGGGCAGCACTTGCCCTGCAGCAGCTGCACCACACCGGTGAACACATTGCTGCAGCGGCTGCACAGGTCACAGCATTCTCCCTCCGCCCTCCATCGCGGGCACCTCTAATGCTGCAGCTGCTAAGGCCAGACTGCCCATGCCACCCACTTCAGGGCTGACACATGCACTGCAGTGCCGGCCGGAATCGGCCACCTGCCCTGGCTCCTGTACTGCAGAGGCACCATATCCTACAAAGAGCGTGCTTCAGTTTGTCACCCTCTGTGTGGCACTGATGCTGCCAGACGCTGCTTCGACCAGTCACACCTGCGTTGCCATGCACCATCATCTGCTCTAAAAACAACGTAAAAGGAAGTTTCACTGTGTGATCCTCGACACCCGGGGCTGGCGGGTGTCGCAGCGGCGGCTGCTGACAGCTTGAATTTACATTGTCAAGTCCTCCTATGCCAGGCAATGCCCCCTGAGCATCCACGCCTTCCAGTGCTCCGAGCTGGCATCGCTCCACCCTTTCTACCCTTTCACTTTTTCTGGGAGCCAGCCCTGCTGAGACCCTTGAAATCAAAACCTGAAACTGTGGGAATTTCTTTAGCGCCAGTAACCCACCACCTACAATGATCTGACCTGACCTTCTTTCTAAAAACAGCTTCACATTGCCCCTCACTCCAATGCCAGTGCTTCGCCAGAGAGTGCCACTATAGTCCACACGTAGAGGGGAAAACTTTCCCCTCAATTCGGCCTATTAATTTCTCTCACTTTCTCTGACAAAGATCTCACAAGCAGTAAATGAAAATTTAACAGTCACATTAGAAAACATATAAGAAAACCTTGCTCCGTTTTCTATCGCTTTTATATATCTAACAAAAAAGCTCAACTATTTATAACTACCATAATCTTCTACACCCCATTTCTATATCGAAAAAGGTTACATAGTAAAACAGCAGGGTTGTAAATAAGTGTTATGAGAATTAGAATTGGCCATTTCTGCCTCACAGATGTTTCGGTAGTACATGCTTGGCTTTCTTCACAGTTTGGGCTTTCCACAGACAAAAGCCACAGTAGTCAATTGTTTTTTGATGGGTCTATGGACCTATAGATTTGTTCTGTGTTGTCCTTAGTGACTGTACCTGTTGGATTAAAGGACCATTACAGTATTGCAGTTGAGTTTCCACCGACTCTTTGCAGTTTATATTTTGGGTGGTGGAGGGTGTGAGTGAGCTGTAGAACTTTTACATTATGTCATTCACTGAGGTTGAGCAATTGTCTACTGTTCAGTCAGTTGTGTGTGGGATGCTGAATTCAGCACCAGAGCATAATAGGACGGAATGTATGAAGCTCTGTGGTTATACTGAATAAGCAGCTACCTATGTTATGCCATCTATTAATGTAATGCCTGCACTTTCACAATTGCTTTATTAACCTTCCTGCTTTCTCAAATTTGCTTGAAAATGCAAGATTTTTCCTCTTTTTTTTCAAACTTTTCTTGGGGGAGGTTATCACCCCAAACCCCCCTTTTGGGGTTCGGCCTCGCTCGCTACGCTCGCTCGCTACGGTGCTGTATGCTGATCACTTTGCGCCCCACCACTTTCAAATGTCACCCACCGCCCCTGGAAACAGTGGTCGTCATTCAGATGCAACTTTAGCGTGCAGGATAGAAAGGCGTCTGAGGTCATCCACATCATTTAACCCAGTACACAAGATTTTCCGCAAATGTATCCATTTGCATTCTCAGCTGTTAAGTAGCTTGCTGATGTTGCCACCTCGGTTGTTTGTGGTGACAGCTTCTATCACCTGCCAGTGTGACTCATTCTCTGTGTGTTGCATTTCTTGATAGCGGCGGACAATGGTGCTCCTTCCACTTTGCATCTTATTCTGCTCCTATGTTGGGCGATGCTTTCCTTCACCATCTGTTACGTTTGTCCCATGTATAGTCTCGTATATAAGGACATTTAATCACATGAATTGCATTTCTGGTATTACAATTCGAAAATGTTTTCAAAGCCCATTTCTTATCACTTGTTTCCAAATATTTTGTGTCAGGGGTGATTGCACATGCTACACATCCCCCATATCTGTCAAGGCCAACAGGTAAATCCCATTGCTCCCTGATTTTATCATTCCTAGGAGGGTCTTTGTGCGCCCTAACCACATGATTTTTGATGTTCTTAATATGTTTGGAGGCAAACAGAGCTACATCTTTGTAAGTCTTCTGTACCGAATGGCAATTCTTACAGACAATTTTCCGAAGCATGGTTCGGCTTGCGGGGAAACAGCATGTATGGCTCAGCTCGCATTGTAAAGACCGTTTCCCCTGCCTGGATACCCAGCTTTGGTGGGACAGGCAATTTGCCTGTTCTGTGCCACAGAATTTCCTGGTCAGAGCCATTCCACAGACCCACCACCTGGGGAAGCACTGCTTTGTTATCTATTTACAAGGTGAGGAACTTGCAGTTAGAAATATCCATTAGAAGAACAAGCTACTTACTACAGTAATGCTCTTTCCGGTGGATACTCTAACTGCAAATTTATCACCGACCCATGCACCTCCTCTTTCTTTGGAATGGACTTATCTAGGCCATACTAATAAGATTCCAAACTAGAGATCTGCACACTGGCACTATCTGATTTTTTAAGACTGTATCAGACGATGCAGACAGATATCAGAAAGAACACAACCACATGTGTATTTAGCTGGTATGTAAGTCACATCCAGGGCGGGACGGACTAGACGTAAACCTGCACACCATCTCCGATGTTTGAGGAATTGCTGAAACAATTTTCCAGATCCAGTCTGGACTCTTGAGGTATTCACAAAGTGAGGAATCTGCAGTTAGAGTATCCACCATTAACAGTGATACTGAAGGTAAATAACTTGTTCAAATATATCATGGTTAAAGGTGATAGACAAATTCTACTAATCCAGCAGGCAAAACACTGGCACCAACCAGTCCCACTAACAAAGTTGGTTTGTACTAGTCTGGGACTTGTATATTGGTGATCTTTCACGGTCAGACATAATTTCATCAGTGACTAAAATGTCTGCTTTTAAGAATGTATTAAAGTAGTTGCGTTGCAAAGTCCTGCTTTGCAGATTTGGAGTGCAAGATCAGTTCTTGCAATGATTATTGTAATGAGATACACCACAATGTTCGTTTTGAATACATTCAGGCACATAAGTGTTGACGTATTTTGTTCAATTTTGGTGGTCAGAGTTCATTAAAGTCTGCTTGTTAAATAAATCTATGTTAATCATCTCTTGATTAGCGTAAATATTTTTCATGTGAGGCTAATCCATTTTTATCTAAGAGGAAATGGGAATTGCATCGAATATGTCCTCACAAGATGCATGCATTACGAGGGACCATGCTGCGTCTCAGAAAGAAATATTATGTGTGATGTGATGGAATTAATGGCTTTGAAGAAAGCTATTTTCATGTTAAAAATGTTAACTGAAAGGAAACCCTAAGTTAAAAAAAAATGCATTACCACATAGCTAAGTGGTACAAAAGGGGGTGGTGATGGACGGAGCATATGAACCAAACACTCACACCCAGTCAACAGATCTGAGTTTAATCCATCACCGTTCTTTAGCCCACTCTGCCACCCCAGTTCAGGCATGGCCATATGCAAATCAGTCTGACCCTGCGCCTCATGGGAACAGTCCAGCCCGAACTGCTAAGCCACATAGCTAAAGCATTATTTAGATTGTGAGAGAATGGATGTACACTGTTGCCGTGTTAAAACCAGTCCTTGGAAGTGCATTATGGTATATGCAGTTGATTTTAGTATTGGTGCTCTTTGGTGCACCTCACAGCTAATGCTGGACATCTCTAGCACCTGTTTGAGGCGATTTGGCCCTCATTTGTAGAGAGCAGTACTTGATGTAGGAGTGCTTGACATGCTGCATTCAGTTCCTTATATCAAGTATCTCTAAACTCAGGTGCATCACAAATTGTACATGAAGTATAATTGCTAGTTTGTTTTGGAAACTGTAAACCTTTGCTCTTGAATGCCATTTCTTCCCAATATTGTGCAAATGCCATAAAATCTGCAACAGAGCAGATTCATTTATAATGCTGAATTATATATTTGGAGCAGTTTGCCTTATATTATACTCTAGACAGTTACACTCCAAGTGTATTAAAATTTATTTTTTAGGTTTAAATCTGTTTTTATTGAGACCAAGGATCTGACATTCCACTAATAAAATACAAATCCATATGCCATTAACCAGACCAACAGTTTACGATTTAATACCCCTCCCCTCTCACCACCCCATCACCCTCCCCCGTTCCAGGTACATAAGCAAAAATTCAATACCCACCTCAGTAAAATCAAAAACAAAGGAGGAAGAATACCGGGTCCATACAGTTCTTCAATTACTGCCTAATTGCTCCCTATCAGGAGCGCTAAGTTTGAGTCATAGTAGATGCCAATACTTGGGACAGGTAGGTTCAGTAAATTCTTGAGATAATAAGCTAAGGAAGAGCTTCCATATGTCCTGATACGCCTCGTCTTGCTGTGCCAATGATAAGGTGTCAAAGTGCATGTTGATATCATTTAATACCTCTTCCCAAAATTGCGATAACTTGGGACACTCCCACAATATATGCAACAATGTTCTCAATTATCCACATCTCCTCTACCACCTGGCACTTCGTTCTGGCTGCATCCAATATGATCTCTCAGGTGTAAGGTACTAATATGAGGCTATTTTTGTTGCTGTCACGGTGCTGGCCATGTTTGATGCCACATGTTGTGTCCTATAAAAAATGTCTAGCCATTCCTTTGGTGAGAGCTGTCAGCCCACCTCTTTCTCTCACCTGAGCTGCTAGGGTGTTTTTGAGTTCCCTCGTCTCTTCTCTAAGATGCACATATAATTCTGTAATCAAGTCCCGGTCTGTAGCTTTGCGAATCATCCATTTCTCAAATTAGGTTAGGGGCCGTTGCGCTGCGTCCCTTATCGAGGGCTGTGAAAGCCAATACCTAATCTGCGTGTATCTGTATCTTTTTGTTTCACATGTGGTCCTATCTCTCTGTAGATCATCTAGGGGTATAAGGCCCTCTACAGAAAACAAATGGCCAATGGAACAGCACTCCAGCCCCTGCCAAGCTCTAAATCCCCTGGCGTCTAATCCTGGGGGAAACTCTCTATTCCCTACCACTGGAGTGAATGGGGAAGGGAAGGAAGTTGGCTCTCTAGAAGTAGCCACTGCATCCCAGGCCTGTAATGTAGAGGATGTAATCATAGACAAGTAGAGATTGGTGGGACGGTGTGGGCTTGTCAGAAAGTGAATCTTCCAGAGATTCATGCCCATCAGGGCCTTGTCCATAAAAAGCCACCTCTTTTCAGGCTCTGATCTTTTTAAACTCATGTCTCGACCACTCCACCAGGAACCTAAGTTGGGCCACTCTATAATATTGAAGCAAGCACGGGACACCCAACCCTTCCCGTGATGTGTATTCCCAACTATGCTCTCGGCTCAATCTGGGTCTCTTACCAGCCCAGATGACCTGTTGCAATTCTCTCTGCAATTGACCCAACATTCCATTTGGAGGCTGTATAGGGAGGGTCTGGAACAGATATGATATTTGGGGTAATATTGTCATTTTAACAGCTGCAATCCTCCCAAGCCAAAACAATGGGTACAATTTCCAGTGCGACCGGTGCCCCCTCACTCTCCGCAATGGTTCTTGGTAATTTAATCTCGATACCTCCCCTATTGTCGGGGCAATTTGTAGACCCGATAGGAAATATCAGCGGCATTCCCCAAGTAATGGGGAATGCCGCTTCTATACTCTCCCGGGTTTCAGGAGTAACTGTTGGGTCTAAAGCCTGGGATTTAAAGATATTTATATGAAACCCCGAGACCTCGTCAAATTGTCGAGCCTCATCCAAGAAGCCCGGTAGTGACCTTGCTGGTTCCCCTAGTGCTACCAGTAAGTCATCTGCATAAAGGGTGATTAGATGCTGTTCCCCTCCGAAGTTCACCCCCTTCACCCATGTATTATCCCTCACTCTCTGGGCAAATGGCTCCATATACAGAGCAAACAGGAAGGGAGACAAAGGGCATCCCTGGCGGGTGCCCCGCCAAATCCGGAAGCGTTGTGAACTGTGACCATTTACCCTAACCGAGGCCACTGTAGAATTTAATTTAATTTAATTGTGGGTTTATATAGCGCTAGGAATCGACTCCTGGAGGAGTATCTCCACGCTTCGACCGCTGGGGAACCCGTCCTGGCTCACCCTGAGAGATGGTCCCTGATGGGTATCTCTAAGGTGCGACCAAGCATCCCCGGCAGTCTGGGGGGCCCGTTGTGAAGATGAGGCAAGCTGATGCCCAGAGTTGCCGAGTGTGGTTTCTGACTAGAGTAGACACCGAGGCGAGAATTATCGAGTCCGCTGACCCTGGTCCACGACCCTGCCGCGTCGGGAATCGAACCCTGGTCCCGGGCCGTTCTCTGCTTACGGGTCTGCCGCCTCTAACCAGTGAGCCACACTTCTCCAGAATCATAACCACTCCGCACCTACCCCCAAAATCTCTCTCCTAAGCCGAAGTAAGCCAACGTCTCCATAAGATAGGACCAATATACCTTATTGAAGGCCTTCTCCAGCTTCGCCCTTCTTACGAGTGACTTTATCTATCAAGTGAAGGATCCTTTTTGTGTTGTCTGCACAGTGCCTGGACGGAATGAATCCTGCTTGTTCCGGCTCAACTAAACCTGGCATCAGCGGACCCAGACGAGTTGCCAGTATACCTGTTAGCAGCTTCCAGTCAACATTCAGGAGTGAGATGGGGCTAAAAGACCCACATTAGTGTTTCTTTCCCCGGCTTAGCTATAAACGTAGTGAATGCTTCAGCCATCGATGGTGGCAGACTGCCCGGGCCCTCAATTGAGTTAAAAACTGTGGTTAGAATTGGAGGCAATTCTTTACAGAAAGTTTTATAAAAGACCGCCGAAAAGCCGTCCGATCCAGTGGACTTGTGTGATTTTAATTGGGATATTGCGGCTATTACTTCCTCTATTCCTATGGGTGCATCAAGGGCCTCTGTTTGCTGTTCCAATAGGGTCTCCGTGTTAGCACCCCCCAAATAGCATTCAATATTGGAGGATGAGCAATCCTGGGTGCCATAGAGAGCTGTGTAATACGATCTAAACGGCTCCACCATCTGCTTATCCCTGGTTAATAAAGTGCCATCCTCCTCTCTTAATGCAGTAATCCCATAGGACTGACGGAGGCCCTTGAGCTTATTTGCTAGTAACCTACCACATTTGTTACCCTCAACATAGAAGGAATGTCTGAGGCGTAGCAGGGCATATTCTGCATGATCTATGTCAAGTCCTGCAAGTTGTTTTTTAGCTACTTCTAACTACCTCCAAACTCTAGTTGCCCCCGTACGGTGGTGGGCCCGCTTCAGCTCTCTTACTTGCCATTGAAGGTGTCCACGTGTTTCATGTCGGCTTTTATGATCTCCTGATAAAATGTTAATAAACTCCCCCCCCCACCCCACCCCCCGAATGACTGCCTTCAACGAATCCCATAAAATAGCTGGTTTCCCCTCGGAAGTGTCATTAATTTGCATGTAATTTCCTATAGCCCTTCCAATCTGTTCCACAATGTCTTTCCTGCTAAGCAAATTCTCCCTCAATCTCCACAGGCGTGATCTGTCTTCTACCCTAGGGAGTGATATCACCATGAGAATCGTGGAATAGTCAGACGGAGTCTGTGGTTTGATCTCTATTGTCTCTAGAACATCGAGGACCACGCTGATCCCCAGTAAATAGTCCAGTCAAACATAAGATTTATGCTCATGAGAGCAAAAAGTGTAGTCTCTCATACTCAGATGTTTGACCCTCCATACATGTCCTCCTGTAATGCAACTGGTGCTATGTAAAGCGCTCTGATACCCGATACCTTCGGGTCAAGATTGCGCTATAGAGAACTCTGTAAAATGTTAGAAAAACATAAGTGATATAGCCCCAATTCCTGTAACAATTGGGCCCGTTCCATTTCCATTTCCATTTCCATTTTATTTCATTTGTATAGCGCATAAATCACCCGAAGGTCTCAGAGCGCTGGCAACTGACAAGAATCCTCAACTCGAAACAGATTCAGGGGATCGGGGCTCGGAGCACTAGAGGATTAGATTAGAAGAGCCAGGTTTTTAATTGTTTTCGAAATTTGGAATGAACTTCCCATGATAATGTCCCCGTTCTTCCCTGCCTCTGTACTGAGCGATCCAGCTCACTGTGCATTACTACATTAAAATCTCCCCCGAGGATCACCCTCTGTTCTTTTGTAGCCATAATATCCGCTATAGCGCCCTGTAGAAAGTATTCCTGCCCTTCATCTGGAGCGTAGATCGAGCCCAGCACTACAGTCTTTGTGCCCACCTGCACCTGATATCTCAACAAACTGCCTTTTATCTGTGCTATCTTCGCTCCTACTTTCCCTGAAAAAGAACGTGCAAAAAGTATAGCTACCCCCGCAGTTAAGCATAGAAGAAAAAAACTGTTGGAGGAAGGCCCTGGACCTCAACCTGTTGTTGTCTCTGGGGAGTAAATGTGTTTCTTGAAGAAGGCAGATATCTGCCTGAGACGTTTCTTAATAAGAAATAATGGCCCTTCTCTTCACCGGGTTATTAACCCCCTTCACATTAAGAGTCAACACCTTCAGCCCAACTATAAAAGGCCAAGAACAAGTATGCCACGTCATGCCCTACTCTCTCCTGGCTCCAATCATCTCTCCCGCCTCCTCCCAATCCACGGTCCCAATGTCTTCACACATAGGGTTATCAACAACTAAAATAAAATATAGCACCCGGAAACATTCACTGAAGTGTAGTCCAGTGGATAAGTGTCATCAAGAGGGGTTGCTCTGGCTTCGCGCAAAATTCTTTCCTTGAAGGGGAAACTATGGACACATGTCAAGATGTCTGCTGTACACCTCGGCCCACTCTGTGTGTCCTGTCTAGGCAGATCTCTGCTGCTGAAACGTCCCTCAGTATCTGGGCAAACAGTTCAAGGACGTATTTCTCTACATCTCCTTTCTCTGCATCGTGAGGCACTCCTCTGATCCGAATGTTATTCCGTTTCGAGCGATTTTCGAGATCCTTTGTGTGGGCCTGTAGGTCGAGGTGTTGCTCATTAAGATGAATCAGTTCCTGCTGTAGTTGTGTGATCTCTTCAGCTTGAGTTGACAGCTGAGTCTCAACAGTGTCCACCTTGTCCTTAATTTCCTCCACATCTTTTCTGATAACTTGCATCTCGCCTGAGACGTCTTTTTTAAGTTGTTGTACATCTTCCCTCTAGGAAGAGAACAAGGATTCCAAAAAGGACCGAATCACTGGGGCATTCTTATCTTCCCCTGATGGTGAGGATGCTGTATTCAGAGTGTCCCCTTCTTGCGAAGCCGTTTCCTTCAAGAACGTCTCCTTGACCGTGCCCACCTTTTTGATGCGGCTGGTCGCCATCTGGGCACCTTCCTCCTTCTTCCTGGACCAGTGCTCCTTTCCCTACTCCAGACCACCATTGCAGCCTATTAGGAGGTGTCCTAGCCTGCGACAGAACTTTCGCAATAGTGACAGTGGCACTCTTATATGACTGCCTGATCCAGGCCCTTTGTGGTAACCCTGGCCTTCCTCTATTTCCTCCTGTGGCTTGCGGTAACCGAAGCATGTTGCTACCTCCCGGCCTCTACCGCTGCGACGCCGAACCTGTATCCAAATGTCCAAAAGCGTGCACCGCGACCTTCAATTCTTAACTGCCCCCTTCAAGAACCTCTGGCTCTGGTAGACGTCGGAGTGCCCGGTTTTCAACCCCTTCTCCGCTAGTGCGACTTCCACACCCAGGGGTCTATTCCTTCCTCCACAAGCTTCTATCGGCCGTATTCAGACTGCTTTATTTGGGCCTTATTATGCAACTTCCTCCACTATTGTCTCTGAAACAGATAATCCGGGCTACCTCCATCCAGAGATTATGTAATACTAGCTGCCTCTCCATCCCCAAGCTTCTAGCGCAATCTCTCACTCCCTGGATCTCAGCGCCACCTCCTTCCTACTCTTCCAAAGTTACGAGGCACCCACACTCTCTGGGTCCCCCAGGCAGCTGCACACATTCTCCGTGCTTCGCATGTAGGCCCCTGTTCCCCACTCTTTGTACCTCTATGGGGCAAGTCTAGTGACGCACGCAGTTGTAAGATACTCGCGCTAACTGCGTTGAAAAATTCAGACTTAATATTTGAATTTCTTTTAACCTTGGTTTTATTTAGTTCGCTGCCACATTCCACTTTAATTCGATATTACTCACCACTTCACCTCAACTACCTTCAGCCCCTACCACAGTCCACTGCGGACTTGCTCATTTGTTGTGGAGGGTAGTGAGGGCTGCCAGGCTCTCTGCGTCCGGTCTCGTTTGGGGGAGGTACTAGCAGATTAGCGCTCTAGCACCCGTTTTTTTCTTAAGCTATGACATTTCCGCCGCACAGCGGACGCGCGCAGTTGTAAGATACTCGCGCCAGCTGCGTTGCTACTGAAAAATTCAGACTTCATATTTTAATTGCTTTTAACCTTTGTTTTACTTATTTCGCGAGCACATTGCACTTTCATTCAATATTACTCACCACTTCAACTCAGCTACCTTCAGCCCTTACCCTGGTCCACCAAGAGCTTGCCCGTTTGTTGTGGAGGGTAGTGATGGATGTCGGGCTCTCTTCTTCCGGTCTTGTTTGGGGGAGGTACTACCGGGTTAGCGCTATAGTGCCCAGTTACTACTTAAGCTATGATATTTCCGTCGTGCAGCGGACGTGTCGCTGATGCGCCTTCAGGCAAGCCCGTCTTGCAACTCATGCCTGGGATTTAATGTTTCTAACCGAAACTTGGGTAAAGGATTCTTCTAATCCCGACCTTAATCTAGCTATCCCCCCTGACTATCGTTTTGTGGGTATTAATCGTGCCAACATTAAGGTGGGTGGTGGGATTACTGTGATCCTATGTTCAGGCTGTAATATCTCTTCCAGGAAACTCTCTAACATTGGCCCTTTAGAAGCCATGTATTTTAGCATTTCTGAGGCATCAAATTTAATCATGGCCGGAATTCTCATCTACAGACCCCCCCCAGTTCCCCTCCCCAATATCTTAAAGATCTTTACACTATTGCAGCTGACCTATCGCTTAAACACTCACATTTTACAATCCTTTACATGCCTAAAACTCCCTTGAAGCAAAATCTGTATTTTGCATTCCCACTTCTGCCAGTCAGTAATTAGCATTCGAATAGGCATGAATGATGTGTAAACTTGCTCCCAGGTTGAGCTTAATGGGCAGAGGTGACCCCTCTGAACCTGACAGAATATGCAGTGTGGGGGAATGTGGCAAATCATGCTTGAATGTCACATTCTGTTTGACATGTCTGCTTGGATTTTTGCTGTGACATATTTGAGGCACACTTTAAAGAAGCCTCCCCTGCCACAGGCAAATGCTGGCTGACACTTGGCTTGGCCCTTGTTTTGTTCCCCCAGCCAGTCAGGCTTTCATCACAGTGAACCTCTTCAGACATTACAGTGCAAAAGCCTGTTTAACAGGACTCCTGGGTTTGTATATAAACACCTGGGGCACACTTCAAAGTAGGGAAAGAAGCATATGTATTTTATAATTCTGAAGTGTGATGAAAACAAAGATTTTACTAGAATCAAATCAAAGCACTTTACTTGGTGATGCACAAATGATAAATATTCACAGAAAACTGATTTCCACACATTATCATTTGTGTGCAATATAGTTTTATCAGTTAAACTGTAGGTCTGTGCACATTTTTGTGACAATTTCAGCAGAAAATGTGCTGTATGTAAGAGAGTGTGCTACCACACAATGTTTCAGCTACATTAAAAAATGGCCTGTCTCATGTCCCTTAAAGTTGGGTGGGTTGCAAAGGTTTGTTGTTCTAAAATGTTTGAGAACCACTGCCCTAGACACATCTCTTAAGTATGCCACAAGCTCCCTCCAGGAACAGAAGGGTTCCGCCATGATGTTTTTAGTGAGAATAGTGCACTAGGGCATAGTTTGCAGTAACGCAAAATATCTTCTCTAGAAGTGGGAAGGTTTGGCCATGAGGACTTTTTACCTATTCATTATGAAGTGTCTAAAATTCGCCCTCACCCACTGGCTGGTTAGTAGAACAAAAGTAACACCTCACCCCCAGCTGTTCTGAACATTATATAGCTCTGTGGTAGAACAGAAGCGGACTGGACCTGCTTGCTGTCTGACTTGTGTGGAGACCTGAAAGGCAGTTCACTGACCTATTTTGCTACAGTGACCCAGAGCTGCACGAGGGCTTTCATGGAGTGGTAAGTAGCAGGTGGGCCCTGACTGAACTGTGCTGATGGCCTCTGTTGGAGTGGGTCCTGGTGCCGTTCCTGATGTCACAAGACTTCTTGGGTCTGTCAAGAAGTGCAACTTATGTTTTAATAAGAAAAAAAGGCAAAATTGTGTCTCAGTAAAACCCCAAAGGGGAGCAATCCCTTTCAGGATGAATGACCTCACCCACCAGAGGTGGCATGCTTCATCATATGGGCTTCTCTTCCCAGTGAGAAAACTTCGTCCCACTGAGGGCTTCAACTCCCTCACTGTGAGGTAGGAGCTCTGGGATGTTTTAGAATGTCCTAAGCTGTTGAGTATGCTAAAATCCCATATGTAACGGAAAGCATCAGGAGTGTGTCTAATTCAAAAATCAAGGGTAGGAGCATCGGCAGGGCACCTGAGAGCCAGGGAGAAGTCCAGGAACTGGCCCCAGACCACAATTCGGGGCATAATCAGAAGGACCCACTTTAACAACCTGCAACACTAACGAGAGAAGGTAGAATAGCCTTAGACACTGGCACTGTAGGGAGATCACATAGCCCGCGGATAATGACTATCCGACACGTCCAGAACACTGCCAAATTCACGCGGGCAATAGAGAGTGTCTCTATGCCACCCAAAAAACAGAACAACGTCTCTACGTACTTTACCACCACAACTACCAAAGAGAGACAACCAATCGCAGGAGGGGAGAACGGCATGGTGCTATCCAAAGAAGATCTACTTTTCTCACTGCAGGAATTTAAACAGGAGCTACGGGAGGAGCTCAAGGCGGATATGACTTAAGTCCCTGGAAACGCTAAAGGCTGACCTCAGTGGTTGATTAATCACACTGCAACAGGACATTGATTCTTTGGGGGCCAGGGTGATTGATGTGGAGACCAAAGCGACAGACCTTGAACAAAGAACGGACAAGATCTACAGAATCCGGAAACTAAAGGAAGGAGCAGAGGGTCCCCACCTTGATGCCTTCATAACAGGCCTCTTCGCTGAAACCCTGGGAACAACATCAGTCAAAATTAAGCTGGAAAGAGTACATAGAGTGGGGAGGCCTAATCAAGGAGACAAACGCCATCCACGTGGCAAAACTACACTTGTTTAAAACGAAAAGAGACCATATTGCAAACCGCCAGGAAAATGAACACAGTAAAGTTCCAGGGATTTACATGCGACTTATACAAAGATATAGCACCAGCAACCCTCATGCGCCGTCAACAATTCAGACCTGTCACGGAAAAACGACATCAGGTACCGCTTAACTTATCCCTTCGGCCTGGGCTTTGAGTTCCGAAACAAAGTATGGCACTTCACTGACGTTAAAGAGGCTCTTGCTCTTTTGGGTCTCCCGCTGCCTGTGGACAACAACGGTCTGGATACCATGACGTAAAAGGTAGCTCCCCCTCAGGCGCGGGGAAAGGAGACTCCTGGCAACCTTGTCGACCTCCCAGAACGCAGAGGAAACAAGGACTGGCCGATATCCCCTGAAAACTCTCTTTACAATGGTTCCCCCCCGCGCAGAGGGCAGATCTATGCACGGACCTGTGATTCATGGTAAACAACGTTTACCACAAAACTTTTTCAATGCAGGGAATCACAATGCGGTCGTTACAACTCATACCGTTACTCCGCAAGTCGGAACAACGACTTGCTGGGGGGGAGGTGTTGGATTTAAAATCCAACACCTTCCCTAGTGTCCGCAAAGTCTGGAGTTGGAATAGTAAATTATACTATTCCAACATCCAGCGCCCCCCTCCGCAAGTCGTTGTTCCGACTTGCGGAGTAATGGTATGCGGAATCACAACGCGGTCGTTGTAACATTGGGATTCCCTGCGTTGAAAAAGACTGCAGGATAAGGACACACATTCGTGATTCATGGTCAGCAACTAGAACAAACACTGCAGTGTAAATAATCAGGGGCCCGTGAAGGTTACATTATTCCACGATCCGGATAAGACATGTATGAACACAACCTACAGGCAGTTACCCAATACACATCAACGGATGAAGCGAACAGGATCCAGTACGACAAGAAATACCTTATCTTCTGAAATAGACTATAGACAGGAACTTCGGCAGCGGACATTGGTCCAACTCGCTTCTAATGTGTAACAAAAACCACAATGGTGAACTGAATTAGGAACACATTGTCCCACTGTTATCTGCTGTTCTTTGGTTAGTCCTGGGTGATGGGGATGACACTGGGAGAACAAAGTCGAGTTGCAGTCGCTGGGGAAGGCTCGGGAAACCGGGAGGGAGTGCGAGAGCGAACGGAATTAAAGGGGTGAACAAGGACTAGCAAGTAGGGGCACAACACCGTCATGGTGATCACCACTCTTTTGTCGAATGTTAGATGTCTGAATGCTCCCTTCAAACACCAGAAGATCTTGAAATACCTCACAGACCAACACTATGATATTGTAGCTCTACAAGAGACCTTCCTCAAGAGATCCGAAGCCATAGATTGAAACACAAGGCATATCCGCTAATATATAAATTCACTGTCCTCCACAAAACACAATGGGGTGGCCCTCCTTTTCCATTCCTCACTCAAATTCCAACCAGAAGACTACAAAACAGATAAGGACGGACGGTTAGTATTACTGAAAGTCACATTTTAGGGAAACTACGTACCTTAGCGTCAATATATGCACCTATCACTAACCAGGCGGCATTCATAAACACCTTATCCCTATTGTGGGGGATTCAAAAGGGGAGACACAATCTTGATGGGTTACTTCAACCTCACCTGGTATACGGGGACAGATAGCACGCACCCAAATAAATCTCCCACTGGAAGCTTCCCGAAATAAGTGAAACATGCCATCCAGGAAATAGGCCTCTGAGGAACATGGAGGGACGCACACCCAGAGGATAAAGACTACACATTCTTCTCCTACATCCATCGCACCTACTCTAGACCCAATTATATATTTATGAGCCAAGCCTTAAATAATTAAGTCCAAGAAGCCACCATACACCCCATTCTCATCTCTGACCAGGCGCCGGTCTCGGGCTCTATAGAGTGGTATTGCCCCGCACCCTCATTTAGGAGATGTTTTTTTCTCAGTGCACTAGTCTGTGACAAAACACCGCGCTACGCATTATGAACAACCATCAAAGACTGTTTTCAATTAAACGACCCTCAAGACACGCCTCTAGCAAACACATGGAATGCGTTCAATGCGGTGGTAAGGGACCAATGGCTGATTCTGATGACCGCCCTCAATAAACATAGAGCTGCGGAAAGGCTGAGCCTAGAAAGGGAACTGAAAACACTAGAACTTACACATAAGGATAACCCCACGCTTGCACTCGAAAGAAAGGTCACAGTCCTGAAAGGGAAATTACATGCGATCTACTCTATTAGGGCAGAACAGACACTGCTACGAGTTAGGCAGACATCATATGCACAGGGCACTAAGCTGGGATCACACCAAGCACGACAGTTGCGAGTCAAGAGAGAGATGGACTACATTGGAGACATACAGGATTCCTCCAGAATTCAGACACGGGAAGACTCTGGGTAAGCCCACATATTCAGGGACTTCTACAGCACTTTATACACCGCAGATCAACCCAACCTACAGGTGCAAGCAGATTATTTTAGCACTGTGGAACTCCTACAGGTCTCCCTCACCCCTCACACACCCAGTACGAACAACAGAGTGAACCCATAACAGAAGAGTAAGTGTGTCTGGCACTTGTGGGTATGAAGCTGCACAAATATCCAGGACCAGACAGCTTGACATCACAATTCTATAAAACCTTCTGCGCAGAATTAATCCCCCATTTGCCCACCCTTTTCAATCACATCACGAACACCCAGCACGTGATGCATATCATGCGGACATTTCTTATCCAGGTATTCCCCAAAGTAGGGAAAGACCCATAGCAATGAAGTTCTTATTGCCCCTTAGCGCTTCTCAATTTCGACATCAAGCTATTGGCTACATGTCTACTCGACCTGATGCGGAGATTGGTACACCGGGATCAATCCGGCTTCATCAAGGGTAGGCAAACACACGATAATGTACGAAGGGTAATACACCTAATAGAAAAGACTACTAAAAAGCAGATTCCCACAGTTCTTCTCGGCCTTGACGTCGAGAAGGCGTTTGATCGGGTGAACTGGCCATTCCTTTTTCAAGCTCTACAGAGGTTTGGCTTCTGTGAAACATCCATAAACATGATAAAGGCTGACTTTGCAGCCCCACGTGCCAGAATTCTAGTTAATGGGGTAAGCTCAAATCCTTTTTTACTAAGGAGCGGGATGAGACAGGGGTGCCCGCCATCCCCACTACTCTTTGTGCTTAGCGTTGAACCATTAGCAGCAAAAATTAAGAAAAAAAGAATCAGACGATCAGGGGGATTGATTTCGGTCCTGATGAACATAAGATTTCATTGTTCGCCGATGACATACTACTGACACTTACCGATCCGCAGCGCTCTCGAACAGCCCTTCAGGAGGAGCTGAGATAGTTTGAAGAGGTGGCTGAGCTCTGCATTAACCTACCCAAATCCTTCCTACTTAACCTGACCTTAGCTGAAGCAGAGATGAGTTCCTTAGTGGCCACAACCTTATTCCAGTGGGTCAAGAAAGAACGAACATACCTGCGTATAAAACCTCCAAAATCTCAGGACTATTTGCAGCTAAGTAGCCCCGCTCTTCTGTCATCTGCAAGCCGATCTTAAGAGGTAGGCACCACTATACCTGTCCTGGATTGGCAGAATACATGCCATTAAGATAATGGTTATCCCGAAATTATTACACCTGTTACAGTGTTTACCCATCGACCTAGAGAGAGATTTCTTATGGGGAGTCCACACACTCTAAGAAATGTTTCTGGCAAAATAAAAGACAGAGACTCCCCTTCAACCTCCTCCGGTAGCTGTCGTATAAAGGGGGACTGACTTTGCCATACCTGACCATCTATTACAAGGCAGCACAACTCCTAGTTATAATAGAATGGTCCCAACGTGAGTCAAATAAACACTGGCTACAAATGGATCGGGCTATTACAGAAATAGTTATTTGGGATCTCCTTTGGAAGCAGAACAAGATCGGCCCGAAAACGCTTATTAAGTACCCACACTAGAACGACTCTTGAAACTTGGGATGCAGTGCTGAGTCAGACTAAATGGACAACATTTCCCTCACTGTTCACTCCCATAGACTACTACCCAGCTTTACCTTCAGCGTTGCAGCCGGGGCCATTTAACGCATGGAAGGAGGGGGGGGATGCCTCACCCTAGCTGACATTTCCATAATTGCGCCACTGGGTCCTACAAGCGGGAGTTAGGGAGGGGGCGACAAGGGAACTTACATCACTAGAACACTACGTGCAGGGGGCATGGACAGTAAAAGAGGCAATCTCTTTCCTTTATTCTCTGCTGCAGCATACACTACCATCCAGCCGCCCGCGTCACCCCGAATTCTGGGATTACACACTAAGCCATGATATTACAGATACACAATGGAAGGCCCTATGCAAAGATATCAGGCAACATAATCACTCCCTAGGGCAACATGAGGCCCATTACAAGATACTTTACGACTGTTACCTATACCCCACTAAATTAAAAAAGAAATTTCCTAACACATCGGACCTCTGCTGGAGAGGGTGTGGGCTCCTGGGTGACTTCCGCCACATATGGTGGGAATGCAGGACAATCCAGCCCTTCTGGACTAAAATCCTAGCCCAAATTAAAGACATTTTGGGGTACCCTACCCCAGACACCCCAGATTTTACGCTCCTAGGTCCCGAAACCCATGTTTGAAATACCAAACGACAGCCGATCAAGCCATAATGTGGCTATGTTTGGGGGCTCTGGAAATCAAATCGGGAGTGAAGAGGAAAATGGTAGAATCGTCCTCCTCTCAATATTGTTTTACATCACAAAGATTTTACTGTTATTTAACTTGATACCGTAATGGTTCTAATCAAAAGGATGGTGTGGGTAAATCCAGCACTTTCTCATTGATGTTAGAAGGGCCGTCCTATTGAAATTGTAAAATACCCCTGACACACTGAAACCTGATTCAGTGTCATGCTTCATCATTGCGGTCTTCCCGTCCCTCTATGGGGCGGGGTGTGCTACGACCTACGTAAACACAGGAGCCCTATTATTCGTGATGGGGATTGTAGTGTAGGGTAGTGCATGGGGAGGTAAGATCGTGAAAATTAGTGAAACAAATTATTTAAAAAAATGTTTGGGGGCTGCCAAGACTGCAATAGGCGCCACCTGGAAGAAGAAAGAAGCCCCGGCAATAACACGTTTATGGCAAGCACTCATCATGGAGCACATGATTGAAATTTTTAGGGATGAGTTAAAAAACTTTGAATATGCCTTTGGCCCCCCTGGTTAGCTACCTATCTAGAGGTCTCCCTCTGACCAGCTGCCCATTAAGGATTAGAGCACTGCATCTTTTCCAATTCTAATTAGTGCCACCTCCCCCACTTGAGCTCACACTAACAATACGGTTTCTACTCCATGTCACCCAGGTCCCTAGTTAGGCCAAGGTAATTTGTCTTTATCCTTACTTTTATTTCTGTTTATGCTAGTGTTGGTTTAGTTCTTACTTTTCTTCCCTTCCGCCCATACGTGCAAGCAATATTACAACAACTGTTTAGGGTTTTTTGGGGGTTTTTTTCTCTGCTTTATGGGCAAATTGAGGGATGGGGAGGGTTTAGGTCCACGAGAGGGGTTTGAAAATGAACTATGTGCATCCCGGGAAATAGCTACTCATTGGCTATATGTGAGGGTAATGATTGAATGTATTACCATGTTTGATGCCTAAGACCTTGAAAAATCAATAAAAAAAGTCTGACAAAAAATAGTTGGAACTCAAACATTTTTGACTTTCTGAGAACCAGGGTCAGCCACCCATTCCGACCAAGGTGCGACTTTGGCAGGCAAGGTTAGTCCTGCATGGAGTTTTGTACCTCTCGAAAGAAGACTTTAGCTGGCCCTTGCAACTAAGGTATCAGTCTGATAGCGAGAGGATTTTGGTAGGTGTAAAATTTTAATTTTTCCTCACCAATTTCCTGCTAATTCCAGCTGGTTCAGTTGACCTCATTTAAAGGCTACCAGACTTCAAGAGGATTTTGTCGATACAGCTTTTAACCTTACTATGCTAGAGAGTTTAGATTCCCATAAAAAGACTAGCTTAGTGTATCCAACCATTGCTTCATACCGGTCAGCCTGAATTTGTGCATAGTTTCCTAATTAACTGCAAACAGTAACTTGTGATTGGCATATTACTTTTTCTTGTTATTTTGCCTTAAATCTCTAAAAATGAATAACTCTGGTTCTCCTTACTGGATTTTAGTTAATCTTTAGAAATTGTCAATAGGATTTGTATTGTGTTGTGATTTGACCTTTATATTGCTTTTTGTAATTAGTGCTAATTGTCTAACAAATATTCCTGACTTAAGCCTGTCTGCTCTGTACTATAGCCACCAGGAGTGACCCAATGTGTACATTAATTAAACTGTGTGTTCGAGGCATATGAGCTGCAGAGCTGCAGATCTCACACTGAGCATTAGATCGCCACCTGGTGTTGGGCTCGGATGATTGCATGTTGTTGTTGTCTTGGAAGAAGTCTTTGTAGTCACGAGATAGGTGACTCCTCCCTTGGACGATAGTGCGCATGGGCATCGACTCCATCCTTAGATTGTTTTTCGCCATGATGGGAAATTATGGAGTTAGTCCATGCGTGTATATCTAAGTAAGATGGAACTGGAACAGATACAGGTCCCGGGGAGGTGGGTGGACGTGTGAGACTCTGCTGCTCTACATGCCAAGAACAGATGCATACCAGTAAGTAGCATTTTCCGTTCGAGGCATATGAGCTGCAGATCTCACACAGAGCATCGATTATACAGCAGTGTATCCCCTAGCGGTGGTCACCTGTATCTGTTGCAGTAGTTTGAAAAAGAGTTTTGAGGACTGCTTGGCCTACTGCAGCTTGCTGCTTGGCTTGCACATCAAAACAATCGTGTTTAGTGAAGGTCTGTGTTGTAGACCATGCTGCTTCTTTACAGATGTCTTCTAGGGGATGTTCCCTAAGAAAGCCATAGAGGCTCCTAGTTTGCGCGTGGAGTGCGCTCTAGGAGGAACTGTTAATGTACGTTTTGCTTTTTGATAGCATATTTGTATACATTTTACAATCCACCTTGCAATCCCAGCTTTAGAGATGGGGTTGCCTTTATGTGGTGGCGAGAAAGCTACAAACAATTGTTTTGTTTTGCAAAATGATTTGGTCCTGACAATGTAATGGAGAAGGGCTCTTTTCACATCTGGGGTGTGTAGAGCTCTTTCTGCTACGGAGTCTGGGTTTTGAAAAAACACTGGCAACTCTACTAATTGATTTAAATGAAATGGAGTAATGACTTTAGGAAGGAATTTGGGATTTGTTCGTAGGACCACTTTGTTACGGTGTAATTGTAAAAATGGTTCTTCTATAGTGAAAGCTTGAATTTCACTCACTCTCCTAAGAGAGGTAATAGCAATAAGGAAAGCGGTTTTCCATGTGAGGAATTGTAGTTCACATTTGTGTTAAGGTTCAAAAGGGGGTCCCATGAGCCTTGTAAGAACAATGTTTAGGTTCCACACTGGCGACGGTGGTAATCTAGGAGGAATGATTCTTTTTAATCCTTCCATAAATGCTTTCATTGCAGGTACTCTAAATAATGACAGATGCCGTCTATTCTGTAGGTATGCAGCAATGGCTGCCAGGTGTAGCCATATAGATGAGTATGCTATATTACATCTTTGTAAGTGTAGAAGGTAGCAGATGGTATTCTGGATGGAAGCAACCAGGGGATCAATTTCATTATTTGCGCAGTAAATGGCAAATCCTTTCTATTTTTCTGCATAGCAAGCTCTAGTAGTAGGTCTCCTAGCTTCTCTAATGATATTCATACAGTCTGGTGGCAGGTTAAGATAACCAAACTCTTAGACCTCAGGAGCCAGATAGCCAGATTCAGTTGACTTGGATCTGGGTGTCTGATGTCTCCATGGTTCTGCGTTAGCATGGATGGTGTCAGACACAGTCTTTGGTGTGGAACTATAGAGTGTTCAAGCAGTGTTGTGAACCATGGTTGGCGTGCCCATGTGGTAGCTACTAAGGTCATTTTGAGAGACTGTTGTCGTAGCTTGTGCACTACTAGTGGTATTAGTAGGAGTGGTGGAAAAGCATACGCAAATCTGCCTGACCAGTTCCTCCATATCGTCTTGCCCATAGGACAGCGGGTGTGGAAACCTGGCGGCAAAGGTTGGGCATTTTGCGTTTTCGTGTGTGGCGAACAGATCTATGTCTGGGTGACCCCACTTGTGAAAGAATGGTAAATCAGACAAAGGGGGTAATGTTGTTTTATGGCCACGCTCTCTATACATGGAGGAGGCTTACCTTCAGTTGAATGACTCTAACTGTTCTAAACAATGTGATGTTATTACCGTCAGAAAAGCACAAACAGGTTTTTACGCACAACTGTTGGCTTGGAGAAGCTCGGGATTACTGAGCAAGATGAATTAAAATTCCTCAAAAATGAACATCCGGTAATTCCCGTGTTCTACCTTATTCCCAAAGTCCACAAGAACTCTGAGAAACCCCCCAGGCAGACCCATCATCTCTGCACGCAGTGGACTCTTGGAAAACACCACCATATATATTGATACTTTTTTCCAGGAGTTTGTCAAGGCTTTTCCATCCTATGTACAGGATTCTGGTGACTTTTTGAGGAAACTAGATTGTATAGTATGGGACTCAGATTGTTCGCTAATAACTTTGGATGTGTTATCCTTATATACTAGCATCCACCATCTCGACGGTCTGAGGGATATTCAATATTATTTGGGAAGAAGGCCTATCCAAATGTCTGACCACAATAAAATGTCGCTAGCCATGATTTCCTACTTTTTGCACAATAATTTCTTCTTGTTCAGTAACCAGTATTTTCAACAGATCCGGGGTGTGGCTATGGGGGCCTGCTTTTCTCCCAGTTATGCCTGTTTGCATATGGGCTACTGGGAGGAGCAAGTCCTCCATGACACGTACCACGATATCTTTGTTGAACATGTGGTGCATTGGTACCGTTATATTGATGACATATTTCTAATATGGCGGGGTACAAAACAGCAGGCCTTGAATTTCATCGACTTGATCAACAACACGAGCAACCTTAAACACCTGAAAGGCAAATTATTTCCTTTAGAGAAGAGACTATTTTCTGAACCCATTTAATCCATAAGATTGCCCATTATTTTAACCAATTTGATAATGCTTCGACTACTCTTTCTGGAGGACATCCTTGCAACTCTATTCAGTGTTCAACTGTCAAAGAAGATCAAATATTTGAGAGATAAAAATTAGTGTTAAGTTGTAGTACTAGTTATTCATCAAGGGAATCTACATTAAAGTAATAAACAACTCCCCATCTTCTTCAGTGCGGTCTTCAAAGTGGTTGGTTTCTCATAAGGTTGAGATTTTGAGGTAAAGTAAAATCAAACGGAATAACTGTAGTCTTGCAGGGACTACTGCACTTCATGCAATTTAGTCCAACTGGTTTCCTTCAATGAGCTGTTTCAAATTTAGTCCTGAAGCTGCTGCCTTCATTGGTCCCACTTTTTATCTTTAATTTTCCAGTATTGAATCTTAAATAAATTAACATGCTTGAATCATTTCCTGTGTCGTTGTGGGAGTATGGTATAAATAGAAAGCACTACAGGGTTTATACACAGCCTGTAAGAGCTAGAAAATATAATTTTTCTTATCATATAATTTAAAAGAAAAATAAACTTCAGTCAGTCATACTGCAGCACCATGTTACCACGACCCACAGAAGCTGCCATACCTCAGATATTCTACTGCACATTGTGTGATGGTAGTCTCCCTGAGGCCCGTTCAGTTTACTTCAAAAATACCCTAGCTCCACCTACTTTGATTGTCATCATAATTTGTTGGAAGTACATTTTTTGACAATGATCAATTAAAATCTTACTGAACATCCTTTCAGAAACCTCTAAAAAGGCCTTCTCATGACTTGTGTTTTTTGTGGGACGACTACATTCAGAGAACCCCCACAAGGATTACACTTACTGCCTACACCCCTCTCATAAGGTAAAGGAATGCAAAATGTGTCATACATTTTCTTTAAATACTTTAAAATACAGGGTATACTGTAGGTAGACTATATTTTGTTATTTCAGTCGAGGCCAAGAAAACCCCTGCTTCTGGGGGTGATAGTGAGGGAACCTCGGAGTCTACCAAAAAACCTTACAAAAGACAGATGAGAAAGCCAACTATCCAAACATTGAATGGAACAAAATAGTCACCTTGGAGGCCTTTTAGATAGCAAAGCCAGTCATCTGGGCTCTCTCATAAGCACAGAACTGAAACCCGCTATTCTCAGCACATGCCAAGTTCAGAGCTCTCTACACCATCAGACAAGGTATCTCTAATTTAGAAAAACGTCATTAGCACCGACCATACAGTCATCGACAATGGAGAAACTGTCAACGTCAGGTAAATCATCAGCGAAAACCTCATCGAAGAGATCCATGTTCCTCACGTCTGTAATCGTAACTTCGTTGATGGCAATCACTACAGTGAGAGTAGTTTCACCGGCAGCAGCCCCCCCATCAACCATCACTTCCACTCTGCTTTCGACTAAGGGTGGGTGGGGAGCGCCGCTCCGCCAGGGGAGTTTGTGGAGTTTTGCTAACTCCGCCTACCCCTAACTGAGCGAACTCCCCCAGGAATGTGAGCTCCAAGAGCACAATCCGCCGTCTTCTCAAATCAGGGAAGATGTGGAGCGCTGCAGGAATGAGGAGGCTCGTAGGGGTTGGGCCTGTGCCACAGCAGCATCATAGGGCACATCTTTTTCATTGAGATATGAGAGCACCCTTCCAGTTCCACAGCAGAAAACCTTGTGCAGGGCATGCTCACATATCATTGTGCATGGACTGGAATGCTACAGCAGCATAGACACAAAGACGTCAGTCAGGACACCTTTAAATGATGGTATACAGAGGCCACTTGGGGGCACAGGATCAGCCACAGCAGCACACCTGTCTCGATTACATCCTTAAGGACATTGCAGAAACTGAACAGGGGCCAAAATAATACAGCTCTCCTAGCCTCAACCAGTGCATTTATAATGCCAATGGTCAAAGACTATTCCACCGCGTACCTTTGACAGCGTCACTGGTTGGGTCATTGGGAGCCCAGCTTCGGTGGCTTGCTCCCACCTATAATATGCCAGCCCCAAACATACCTCTGACCTGCCTCCCTGGCCGCTCTGATCTTTCTGCACACGTCACTGTCCCTCGCAAGCATGCAGAGGTTGCCGAGTGACCGACGTCCATGTTGCGCGCCATGCCCTGTGAGCGAGTATGTGCAGCTGCTGCTCCCGCCACTTGTGACGTGTCTAGCACTGCACTCCTAGGCAGCGGAGGTGGCTCCTGGCAGCCGCGGGAGCCCAATGTAGCACCACAACCTGCAGTCATCTTCTTGAGCAGCGAGGTGCCCCTTTCAGCATAGCTCAAGATCACTGGGAAGAGGAGATGGCGCTGAGAGGTTAGTGCAGGCCCGACTGGGGATAATCAGTTTTACAGTAGGGCAGAGCTGAACTCCCAGGAATACAGCAGAGTTTTTATGGAACTCCGCGTAGGGCAACTCCTCGAACTCCGCCCACCCCTACTCTTGACAGTGGCACTGAGAAAATCACTTAAGTATCAGAGAAATAAACATTCCTATTCCACCAATGCCAGAACATACCTCTCCTAGTTGTGTCACCTTAGCACCGTCATTCAGCGGTGGTCCATGCAGGTAAACGCCTATGATTAGAAGTTGACGGAATAGGGAAAATTAAGTAAATAAATAATCCTATTCCGTCATCTGCCGACTACTCACCACCCGCCCCACCTCACTGCGTTTACCTGCACGGACCACCGTTGTAGTCAGTTATTAGATGTCATCGATTCAGAGACTTACAGTCTTAACAAATCTTCATGTTACATACCTGGAGGAACACAACGAAAATATGGAAGGTGAGTGTTTTCCTTCTGAGCCCGACACCCAAGAAACATGCAAGGTTAGGCCTCGTATCATTATGAGCCTTTTGAGCAAGAAATGCAATACCATGGGGAGATGATGCAAGTCCCACGAGTTTTAGTTAAATGCATTGAGGTTTTTTAGCAGATTATTACAGAAGATTCCCAGACCCTTCAAAACCCATATCACCAAAACAAACATCCTTAAACCCTGTGTCGCCAGTTCTATCCCCCCCCCCTCATATTAATTCTTGTTATCCAAGTCCTAGATAACAGCCATCATAAAATCTTCAATCCAAGGCCGCAATATCAACAGCCTGGGAATATACCTATTCTGATGACAGAAGGCAAGTAGGTGAAGTACATGAGGATCAGGAAGCTGGCCCAGAATGCAACAACTACCTAGAACATGTCTCACCACCAGACAATATTGGTTGCTTCCATGCACTTTTAGACAAGGCAGCTAAGACGTTTGACTTGCTGATCCCAGTCAGTCTGATTGCTTATTGTATGATTTTACAGAACTCTCTCAGAAGTTTGTCGAAGCTGTTGCCATAGTTCACTTTATTTGTAATTAGGGTATTAAAGTAATAAAGAATCCTGCAGCATTTCTGCTGTTCTCTATCCCTTATTTGGATAAGAAATATTGAGCACTTGAGGATTCAAATGCCTGTCTTATATGTTTTTTTTTTATTATTTGGGTGTCCTAGAGCCAACTCGGTGGGGATGCAAGTAGCCTTGTTATGAATTATGGAATCTATTCACGCCATGCTAGACTCCGCCAGACAGGGAAAAAAGGTGTTTGGACAACATAGGGAAGAGGTTCTCTGCTATTGGGGCAACCACAGCATCTAACTCCTTAGCAATCTACAATCGATATGGAAGACAGATGTGATCAGACATCAGTACTTACATTGACCTTCTGCCGAAAGAGTTAAAGTCTGAGGCTAAGGAAATACTTCAGAAAGGAGAGCAAGCACCCTTAAGGATGATCGATTGCACAGTAGATATAGTATCCACTGTATTTCTGCAACTGTCAGATGTTGCTGTTCTCCAAAGGCAAGGATGGTTGAATGCACATCTTTCAGACCGGAAGTCCAACGTAAAAATGTTCAGATGCTTTATTTTCGGTAAGCACTTAGATAATGTCCTGCGGACAATCAAGACTGACAGTGCGAGATCTCCTGGCTTTCTCCAGCAAAGGACAATTCAGTTTTAGAGGGGGATACCAATCTTATTGCTATCAACCATATCAAACTGATCAGCCACATCCCCTAGGCAGCAATACAGACCTTTGCCATCAACTGCTTTCACAAAACAAGCTCCACGGAGGATACTAGGACCTCAGAATAAATACACTGGCAGAAGACAGTTGAATAATAACGATGCGCTCATGAAAACCCCTTCGAGAAAAGTGTTTGAAGGTCAAATTTTCAATTATTATAGAGACTGGAAAATTAGGGAATTATAACTGCAGACCGCTAGGTCCTAGACCTTTTTATCATTACTTACTTATGCCTACTATCCCTTCTGGGTATGGGCCATCAACCTGGACTTTCCATCCATCTCTGTCCTGGGCTTTTCTTTCAGTCTGACTCCAGTTGTAACCCATCTCCTTGAAGTCAGCCTCGAGGCCTTTGTGCCTTCCTCTTTTCCTTTTCCCTTAAAGGTTCTAAGTCAGGGCTTGCTTGGTGACGTTTGATGCAGGCTTGCGAAGGGAGTGACCTATCTAGAGCCAGCGTCTGTTCATGATTTCTTCATGAGCAGGGAGTTTGAATGTCTGCTGCCATAGGTCGTTGTTGCTGATTGTATTTGGCAATTGGATTTGAATGATTTTCCCCAGACTAGTGTTGATGAATGTCTGAGAAGGCATTCAACAGCGTGGACCCTTTGGAAACTCCTCTGCCACTACGGTGTGCAAAATAACATTTTAAGAATGATCAGGAACTCTTACGAGGGAATGACCAGCAAGATAGTCCACAGAGGTCAACTCGCAGATGCCTTCCAAGTGAGGTCCAAAGTCCATCAGGGTTCTTTGCTATCACCTTTTCTCTTCCTGCTGCCCATAGACTGGATCATGAAGAAGCAAGAAGAAAAGGGATCCAGTGGACATATTAGACGCAGCTTGACGAGGTCGACTTTGCAGTTAAGTTAGACCTACTTGCCTATACCCATCTGAGAAGACTAACAATGTGGTAGCCACAACAGCACAACTTGGCCTCCAACCACAGGGGAAAAACCAAGATCTTGTAGGCTAACACAGCCAGCACAACTAAGTCACTTTTGCAGGTGATGCACTGGAAGAGTTTGAGGCCTTCACCTACCTGGGCAGTGTCAGACAGGCACGGCGGCACAGACTCCGACATCAAAGCAATAATCTGTAAAGCAAGAGCTGCCTTCATTCAGCTAAGGAAGATCTGGAGCGCCTAGGACCTAACCCTGCAAACCAAGAGCAGGCTGTTTAACACCAATGTAGAATCGGTCCTTCTGTATGGGGGAAATACTTGGTGGACAACAGTGACCACACCTAGCAAGTCTAGACTTTTTACCCTACTGTCACAAAATGGAAGTTATCCAAAACACTCCCCATTTTCTGCCTCAAAGAAGGTTGTGCTCTCCACCTTCATCTGCCGCAATTGGAAATGTTACCATGCTAAACAAAGAAAAATAGTTCCTTTACTTCTTTTCCCACTTCTTGTTAGTAAAGAAGTCTGGGGGGAAATGAAGACCCATTCCAGATCTGAGAAAATTAAACCAGCACCTCAGGAAACATTCATTCAAATGTTCACACTTCAAGATATCCTTTAACTCCTGAGTCTCGGCGATTATATAAACTCATTAAATCACTTTAAAGTAGTAGCACTACCCAAGATTCGTGCAGCCATTACTATTTCAATGTTATTTCTCTTGGGCTATAATAGGCTACTCGCACCTACACAAAGTATCTCTCCTTAGTAGCATGGTATTTAAGGCAGGAAGGTCACTAGGTATTTCCATACCTCAACAACTGACTGGTAACAGCTCCTTCCTGCCAGGCATTCAAGAGGTCAACCAAAGCTTATTTGCGACTTTTCATCATTTTAGGCCTTACTCTGAATGAACACAAGTCTTCCCACCAGCCATCCAGGAAAATAACATTGCTGCGTGCAACTTAAGGACACTCTGAAAGACAAAGCTCATCTGATTGTGGAAAGTTGTTCCAAATACACTTACCAATAAGCTTTAGTAAACCACTTCAAGTCACTCTTGTGAAGGATGTCATCGTTGAGATTATGCTGTCCTTTAGTCCTGTTTTCCTGTCTTTGAATGAGTCCCCTTCTAGAAGAACTGCCCAAACAAAACTCATTCCACAATGTACTCTGTGAATTAAATCTGCTGGATTCAGGAGACCCATTTTAAATCAGTTTGTTATTACTGTGAAGCTCACTTACATGACCTGGAAATAAGTGGGAAATTTACTCCACAAGATTTGAGTATCCACATAAACCTCTTAGAAATGACTGCTCGGGGCGTGGCTACGGAGGCGGCTACGATGGCCGCACACGAGTAAAGCTCCGCCGGCCGGGCGCTGAGACCAGCCTGATCCTGCGATGTGGGGGCCCCCACACGGTCGATAGCCAACTCCAACGGACCTCTGGACCCTGCTGATGCCGCCAATGTGACCCGAGCTTTTCCCCGGCTGCCGCAGCTGCCAGATTCCATCGGGGCCCGGCCCGGGCCTAACCACCGCCGCGCTGTACCACCGGAGAGGAGGTGAGCTCACACCCCTTGCCGCCGCTTCTTGCGCCCCTTCCCGCTCCCATCTGCCCGGGGGCCGACCCCGGTGGCCCGTTCATTGCCTGCTTCTCCTCTGCTCGGCCCCCGCAGCAGTCGCGGGCTTTCCGGCCTTTGGGCCTACCGCACTGCCTGAAGCCGGGGCCTAAAGTGGGCGGATTGGCTGGCTTCGGGGTCTGGTCGCGGGGGTTGTGTTCCGGGGTAGAGGTGTGGGTGGGGTGGGGTTTGGCGGAGGCGGGCGCTGGGAGGTGGTACACCTGGGCGCCTGAGGGGTGTCCCTGGGCCGGATGGTTGCTGGGGGACCTTCTTTACCCTGTTCCCTCCCAGTCGGGGCCCACCTAGGTATCACCTGAGGCCCGGGACCCGTGGTGCCCAGCTGTATTAAGGGCTGCCTCCTCTTGTGGTCCAGTCCTGGCCGTGCAGCACACCATTCCTGCCTTGCGGTTGTGCCTACTTCCCCCAACCACCTGGGGAAGACCAACAAATTACCCGCTGTCACTGTGGCCCGATTGGAGGTGCTTGGCCGCCACTACTCGTGGGAGACACGTGGTCCGCACAGAGTTGGAGTGTTGCCGTCCTGCTGTCACCTCCCCTGGGTGTCCGTCCGAGTGCTTATGGACTGAGACCTCCTGAAGTCTCGGGAATCTGAGCATCCACATCACGGACATCAATATCTTACCACAATGGTCAAGAAGGACCCCCTGCAGCCTAAGATCCAATTTGAAAAGCCTCCCGGTGCGGCCTCCAAGGCCACGGCCGGCCCCGAGTCAGAGGCCGCTCCACCATCTACCATGGCAGAATCGGAGTCTCTCACCGCCGCCATGATCGCCGAAATGAGGGCAGGCTTCAAAGCTCTGGACTCTAGATTTGATGACCTGGACAAAAAACTTGCAGACATGAACGCAAAGGTCCAAGGGCACGACCATAGGTTGGATGTGGTGGAATCAAGGGTGTCCAACCTTGAAGATGGTGCCTCTACCACCCTTAAAAGGCTTGAGAGGGACGAAAAGATTCTTAAAGAGGTGGCAATTAAGAACGAGGATTTGGAGGTCAGGGGGCGCCGCAATAACATTCGCATTCTTGGTATTCCGGAGACGACGGCCACTGGCAGACTGGACACCTTCGTGGTACGACTCCTTTCAGAATTATTTGACAGGGAATCCTTCACCCAGGGCTTCACAGTGGAGCGCGCACACCGATCCTTGGGACCGAAGCCTAGACCGGGCCAGCCTCCCCGACCAATCATAGCTAGACTGATGAACTTTAGAGACCGTGACACGGCCCTCCGGGCGGCCCGTGAGAAGGGGGAAATCCAATGGCAGGGCAGCAGCCTCTCATTCTTCCCCGACTTCACGGCGGTGGTTCAGGAGGCCGGCGCAAATATCAAAGTGTCAAGGCTATGCTACGAAAGCTAGTCCTCCACTATGGCATGCTTTACCCGGCGCGTCTCAGAGTTGACATCAATGGCAGGCCTAGGTTCTTTGATTCGCCAAATGCAGCTCAGGAATAGTTCCGGGACTTTAAAAACAATCCTGGAGAGCTGCCTCGCGGTTCTCCTTCCAGCTCCTCATTGTTTTATTCACTGAAATGTGGTTCAAACTGCAAGAAATGACACTTTATTCGTTTGATGTGATGCTCGTTTACACGGATATACATTTGTCATTTTAGAATAGATGGTACAGCTAGGAAATATGCCCCGCCCGTCCGGGCTTTCGTTAATGTCTTGGAATGTGCGGGGGTTAGGAAACAACAGGAAACATAGACACGTCCTGAATTACGTTACACGTCACCACGCTGACGTCCTCTTCATGCAGGAGACCCACCTGGCCGGCCCCGCTAACACCACGATGGCCACCTCTTGGGGGCCGCACAGGTTTTTTTCCACCTATAGTTCCTACTCCAGAGGCGTCTCCATTTTTATTCACAAAAGAACGCAATTTGCGCACTACTCCACACTCCGAGACCCTGAGGGCCGTTTTTTGATAGTCACAGGATCGCTGATGGGACACAGAGTCTCTTTTGTTTGCATGTATGGTCCAAATAGTGATTCTCCCTCATTCTTCCACGATCTGCTCACACAACTCCTTGCGTTGGACACGGGGTTATTGATTCTGGGAGGTGACTTTAATCTCCTACTCAATCTCAACAGAGATAGTACCGCTTCCACTCCCGACACCAAGCCTCACTCCCGGCAGGCCCTCTGTGAGATCTGTACGCACTATTCCCTGTTGGACGTTGAGGCCCATATAAACACACAAGGCCCCGCCTTCACTCATTATTCGGGTTTCCACAACACATGGACCAGGTTAGATTACTGGCTGGTCTCCCCGGAGGTGGCAGGATGGTTGGGGACAGTCCGGACCCTTCCTCACACTCTGTCTGATCACTCTCCGGTCGTACTTACACTGCTGGTGCCCCGAGAGGGAGGTTTTGAACGGCGGTGGCACTTTCAGGGCAGGCCTTACTATACCCTGTCTTCACCGAAGACGTTCGAAGCGCCATAGAAGACTCAACTTTGGGTGACATACTATCTATGACCCTTTCCCCTATACCTGAGATTGCCCTCTTGGGTTATGTGCTTAATTTCCCGAAGAAGGTTCGCCGGCTGGCGGCGTTAGGCTTCCTCCTGGCTAAACGGGAGATCGCATTGGTGTGGGGTAGTAAACGGGCTCCTACGCTCCGCTCCGGGTTAAACAGTATGGCGTTTTGCAATGTGAACTGTGAAGAATTTAGCACTTTACTCCCCACCACTTCCAGACCAGTCGACATTTGGGGGGCGTACAAAGAGTACATAACTAGGTGCAAGTCCACCTGTGAGTCACCACTGCAATCCAGCATCACTCCCACCGGAGTGGGATAGCCGCAGGCTTCTTCACGCATTGCATTGCATAGTGAAGTTCATCATTGGACCGTCTGGCCCTTGGGCGATGGATTTGAGTTTCAGGAGTTGTTATGGTGTGTTATCATACATATTCCACACAATTTATGTATCATGTTCTTTTGGCTGTAACTTACGTGTCGCATCACTCTGCCCATATATTTGATCGCAAGTTAGAATTGTGCAGTCATATCAATGCAACATATCCCCTTATGTTTCTCAATTTTAATGCTATTACATTGTTTTCCTTCGACAGGGGACAGTTTCAGTATACACTTGATGATTATATGATTGTTTTGTGTAGTATCACTTTCTTTTCTCTTTTGTCTCTTTGGTTTTTCTGCAAAATAACAAACATTTAAAAAAAAAAAATGACAGCTCGGAGTTGAGTCTGAGCTTTTCTTGCGAGGATAGCAGGTTTTTCAGTTCTAGAGCACATTGGCACTACGACAATGATGCATTATATAAAAAGCCTGGGGCATAAAATCTCAACCACTTGAACCTCAAATAATTTGGGAATGTTTGTTAAAGCACCATCTCAAGCTACAAGCCGAAATGATGCCCACCTCTCACAATCAGAATGCAGACACTTTAAGCACAATGACAAAGAACTGCCACGAATGGGACCAATACACTTGAAACGGAATATCTAATTGTACAGGGAAAACCGTAGCTGGATTTGTTTGCCACAGTACATAATCAGAAATACCAATTTTTACACAAGTTGGCATCAATGAACAGGGTCATGGGGGAATGCGTTTTCGATAGAACGGCCAGGAATCGTTCAACGCGTATTTCCCCCCAAATACCCATTGTTCGAAAAGTTCTGAACAAAAGGAAGAGAGAACCATGCAGAATCATACTAGGAGCTCAAAAATGCTCCTAGCAATATTATCTCACCAAGATATTTCAATTATCTGTGAAAAGTCATACACAACTAAAACCGATTCCCAACCTGCTCACCATACACAATAATTCAGATCCAAAATCCTTAAACATTTCGGCATGGCTGCTGAACACAATTAATTTTCGCATTAGGCATCCCAAAGGATTGTAAAGAAATCCTAGCTAAATCCAGAGAAGAAACAACAAATAAATAGGAAGGATCTGTTTATGGCGACAAATGTATTAATTGTCATCTTTCTTCTGCACCAGAAAACATATTGCCTTATGTACTACATCTGAAGGCAACCCAATAACCCATTTAGAGCTTGATCTGTCAGTACATACTGGGGAAAGAAAAAGATAAATGATGAAAATGCTCAGGAAATATTCAAAGATATTTTTGTGTATTTACATGTATATATATATATATGTAGAATCAATCAATATCATGCTGAAAATGAAATAGCACATTAGGCATATAAATGCAAAAGAGTTTAATAAACGGAAGGATTACGTTGAAACAAGCAACTGAACACGAGGAACAATTTCTAGCATGCAGCATACACTTAACTTTAATAATGGGACAGCATATTGATGAATCCAAGTTTAAAACCTTCTTTTGACAAGTATATGAAGATCCACTCTTTTTGAAAAGTACTTACAATAAATCATGTTGGTTATAGATGGTATTGTTGTGTTCGAGGCATGTGGGCTGCTAAATTCATATCTAGTGCATAGATCGCCGCCTAGTGTTGGGTCCGGATGATTGCACATTGTTGTCCTGGAAGAGTCTTCGAAGTATCACGAGATAGGTGGCTCCTCCCCTGGACTACAGTGCGCATGGGCATCGGCTCCATCCCCAGATTGTTTTTTTCCGCCATTGGGTTCGGATGTGATTTCGACGCCTCCTTGTCGGAATCGAACGTTTACTTCCTTAAGGCCAAAAGGCCTTCGATACTCGCGTCGGTATTGTTGCGAACGGTCCCGAGCATCGTCCGACTCTTCGCGTCGGACTTCTGGGGAGTTGTTACTCTTCGGACATCGAGGCCCTGTACTCGCAGCGAGACACCGACGACATCATCATGGAACGGAGTCCGTTCAAGCGCTGCCCCATGTGTGGGTCCAAGTACCCACACATCGACATGCATCCAGTTTGTAATAAATGTCTCTCGCCGGATCACGACGAGGACAACTGCATGGCCTGCTCCAAATTCAGGTCAAAGAAAACTCTCAAGCATCGGCGCGCGGCGCGCCTCGAGGCCTTGCACGCAACACCGGCACCCGACGACATATTCGGCGACCCCGCAGAAGACGGCCAAAGCCATCATCTTCAAATTTCACCACCATCAACGGAGGTCGAGGCCGATCCAGATGAATACATCGAAGGACAGAGCCAAGACCTTGAATACGTCGATGAGGTAGGGGACGACGAAGAAGTCTTTGGGGCCGCGGAAGATAGCTCAGGGGATGAGCTATGCCCCGATATTTACTCGACTCAGGCTCAGGTCACGGGATCGCCACTTGGCCTTACCCACGACCCTGCACCGATATCCCCAGCCCCGCCTTCGGGCCCGGCCACGGATACACCGGAGGAGCCGTTGTTGCGTGTATCGAAACTGAAACCGCAACCAGTCAGTCGACACCATCTAAGATGGCCGACGTCACGCCTAAAACGAAACCGAAACCTACGGTCTCCACGACATCTAAGATGGCCGAAGACACGTCAAAAACGAAACCGAAACATACGGCTTCGACGACGTCTAAAATGGCTGACGTTCCCTCCAAAATTACGAAGCCGAAGAAGGACGTCGAGTCATCGGCGCCACATGCGGTGGCCAAGGACACGTCCTCAAAGAAGGTAGTCCATCACGTCTCGACGGCTGGAGCGTCAACCTCCAAACAGACGGTCGAAGCGAAGTCTACTACAGGCCAAGATCCGAAAGCCGGAGCCAGTACTCCTCGGCACAAAGACACCGGATCTGCATCGACGGCGTCGGCGCCTAAGAAAGCTGCAGGGCAGCGAACCGTTGGAGTCGAGGATTCATCGGTGCCTTCTTCTGCCACGCTGAAGGCCTCCATAGCGGACGAACATGAAGCATCGGTCGTCAAGCCCTCGGCTTCATTTACTAAACAGGTCTCCGACTCGCTCAAAAGGATTCGGGAGAAAGCCCTGCCGTCGACAACGACTGCGCCATCGGATCCGAAACCGATGGAGCCACCGGCCAAAAAGGCGACAAAACTTATCTACACACTACCGCCAAAGGTGCCACCAAAAGCGTTTGCGCCCCAAACGGTGCCGAAGGCCTCGGGGACTTCGGAACATTCCACGTCCGGTGCTCTTTTGCCTCGGCAACCAGCATCTGAAGACGACAGTGAGCATTTTATCGATGCCCACACAGGGAAAATGACACTTTATAAGAGAAAGATCAGTTCCCAGCCACTGGAGTCATTTGTAATTCCACTGAAAAAGAAAAGGCAAACACAGGACATTCCTGCCCTTGTTGAACCTCTGCAACCTCCCCCAAGGAGGAGTCCAACACCTTCCCCCAACCAATCAGGGGGTGAGGATGATGACCAAGATGAACAGTACAACTTCCCTACTGGCAATGACCCTGATGACTCAAAACTCTTCCTATGTTGAAAGGTGTCCTTAAATATGCGCCAGAGATCTTTAAAGAACCTACAAGAGCGAGAGTGGTAAACCCACGTATTGAAAAAAAATACAGGCCTGCGCCTGGGGACCCTGCCTATATTCGGGGACAGTTGCCTCTGGATTCGTTGGTGGTCGCAAATGCCCGCAAGAGGGCAAACTCCCAAACAACTGGTGAAGCTCCTCCCCCAGACAAGGAGTCGAAAGTGCTTGAGGCATCTGGCAAGAGGGTGGCTGCGCATGTATGGCGTATCGCAAACACACAGGCACTGTTAGCGCGTTACGATAGGGCGCATTACGACACCCTAGAACAGCTCCTTCAACATCTGCCTGATGAGTATAAAGAAGCTGGAGAAATGCTCATACAAGAGGGAAAGCTTATATCAAACGCTGCCATAAAATGCGCACTTGATGTAGCGGACACAGCGGCTAGAGGAATTAACACTAGCGTCATGCTAAGGCGCCAAGCCTGGCTTCGTATATCTGGATTTAAGCCTGACATCCAAACTACAATCCTCAACCAGCCAGTCAATCCTGACAGACTGTTTGGTCCAGATGTAGACACCACACTTGAAAAGATTAAAAAAGACAACGAGACTGCTAAGTCCATGGGGGCACTTCAATCACAACAGTTCAGGGGCAACACTTTTCGTCGCTCAGGTGCGCGTAGTGTTACCAGAGGACACATGGGACAACAAACACAATTCACGAAAGGTGGTGCGCAATCCTCGTACCCCAAGCAAGGTAGAGGGGGTTACCGAGGTAACAGTGCCAAAGGCAGAGGCAGAGGGAACACCAACTCCCGTTCCTCTGCCGCAAACAAACAGTGACTCCCTGTCACTGCCCCCCGACCATCCGACACCTGTCGGGGGAAGACTCCAGCAGTTCCTGCCGGTTTGGTCGTCCATCACCACGGACAGGTGGGTGAAAAAACTAATCCAGTACGGGTGTTGTTTGGAATTAACATCCACTCCTCCCAACATTCCCCCAAGGCACCGTCCTATGTCGGCAGAGCACTTGCACTTATTGCAGCAGGAAGTGCTAGTAATGCTGCAAAAAGGAGCAATCGAACTCGTGCCAGTGGACGAGGAGGGAACAGGGGAACAGGGGTCTATTCCCTGTACTTCCTCATCCCAAAAAAGGACGGATCCCTCAGACCCATTCTGGATCTACGCCCTCTCAACATGTATATACTGTCAGAACATTTCCACATGCTGACACTGCAACAGATACTTCCCCTTCTAAGCCAAGGGGACTTCCTAGCAACCTTAAACCTCAAAGATGCTTACTTCCACATCCCACTCCACCCGTCCCACAGAAAATACCTCAGGTTTACCATTCACAACAAGCACTATCAGTTCAAAGTGCTACCCTTCGGAGTGACTACTGCCCCCAGAGTGTTTACGAAGTGTCTGGCGGCGGTGGCGGCGCACCTCAGGAGACAGAACATACATGTATACCCGTACCTCGACGACTGGCTCGTACAAGCAAAGTCGGAAACACAGTGCGCCTCACACATGTCCCGCACTATTCAACTCCTTCACAGTCTGGGGTTCTCGCTGAATTACCCAAAGTCGCACCTTCAGCCAGCCCATGTGCGGCAGTATCTGGGAGCGATAATAAACACCCTGACGGCTATGGCTCAGCCAAACGCAGTCAGAATCAACAGCATTCAGTCACTGATCCAAAGATTCAGACCGCATCACTCCCTGCCAGCGAGAGTGTTCATGCAGTTGATAGGCATGATGGCCTCCTGCATCTTCATAGTCCCGCACGCAAGGTTGCACATGCGCCCCCTCCAAGAATGCCTAGCAAATCAATGGACACAGGCTCAGGGACAACTGACAGACCTAGTGTTGGTGACCGGTCGAGCATACAACTCTCTGCATTGGTGGAATCCACACAACCTTTGCAAGGGACGACCGTTCCAAGAGCCTGTGCCACAGATTGTCCTAACAACGGACGCATCTCTCCAGGGGTGGGGAGCGCATGTGCTCCACTACACGGTGCAGGGACTGTGGTCAACCCAGCAACAAACATTGCACATCAACTACCTAGAATTGATGGCAATCTTCATGGCGCTCAAGTCCTTCAAAGTACATTTGTGCAACAAGGTCGTGTTGATCCGGACGGACAACATGACAGCCATGTACTACATCCAGAAGCAGGGAGGTACTCACTCGCCACATCTGTCTCATCTGGCTCAGAGCATGTGGAAGTGGGCCATTCAGAGGAACATCTTCCTCATGGCAGAACACCTCCCGGGCAAGGACAATCAGATGGCGGATCTGCTCAGCAGGTACAGCCATCAAATGCACGAGTGGGAGCTACATCCATCGGTGCTCCACCCGTACTTCCAGCAGTGGGGTCATCCACAGATAGACCTATTTGCCACAAAAGAAAACGCAAAATGCCAAAGCTTTGCCACCAGGTTCCCTCACCCGGAATCGCAGGGGAATGCGATATGGATGAACTGGTCAGGCAAATTTGCGTACGCTTTTCCCCCAGCGCCTCTCATTCCGCTGGTGGCAAAAAAGCTAAAGCAACACTCGATGACTCTCATCCTGGTTGCTCCAACATGGGCACGCCAACCATGGTACACCACGTTTCTAGAACTTTCCGTGGTACCGCATCAAAGGCTACATCTCACATCCCGGCTCTTGACGCAGAACCATGGCGACATTCAGCATCCAGATCCGCAACAGCTCAATCTGGCGATCTGGCTCCTGAGGTCTTAGAATTTGGCTACCTCAACCTGCCTCCAGAATGCATGGACATCATTCGGGAGGCAAGAAAGCCCACAACCAGAGCTTGCTATGCGGCAAAATGGAAGCGGTTTGTCATCTACTGTACTACCAACAATATCAACCCGCTAGATGCATCCATTCCTAACATCATCTGCTATTTGTTACATCTTTACAAATGCAATCTAGCTTACGCTTCCATTCGGATACATTTATCCGCCATAGCGGCTTATCTCCAAAATAGGCAGCACCTCTCCGTTTTCAGGGTGCCTGCCATTAAAGCCTTCCTGGAGGGACTGAAGCGAGTCATTCCTCCGAGAACGCCACCAGCTCCAGTGGGGAACCTCAATGTGGTCCTCACGAGGCTGATGGGTCCACCCTTCGAGCCACTGCACTCCTGTGAAATTCAATTTCTGACATGGAAAGTGGCTTTCCTCATTGCTATTACATCGCTTAGACGCGTAAGTGAGCTGCAGGCGCTCACAATCCAAGAGCCTTTCATCCAAATACATTCAAACAGGGTGGTGCTACGCACTAACCCCAAATTCCTTCCTAAGGTGGTGTCACAGTTTCATAACAATCAAACTATTGACCTACCCGCATTCTTCCAAAACCCTCAAACGGTAGCTGAGCGAATGCTCCATACACTGGACGTTAGGAGGGCGTTGATGTACTACATTGACAGAACACAACACTTCAGGAAAACACAACAACTTTTTGTTGCCTTCTCAGCACAGTACAAAGGCAACCCCATTTCCAAAGCGGGAATAGCCAGATGGATTGTTAAGTGCATCCAAATCTGTTATCAAAAAGCTAAGCGCACTTTAACAATACCCCCGAGGGCGCACTCCACACGCAAGTTGGGGGCGTCCATGGCTTTCCTAGGGAACATTCCTTTAGAGGACATTTGCAGAGCAGCCACATGGGTCACACCGCACACGTTTACCAAACATTACTGTGTGGACGTGCATTCCAAGCAGCAAGCAGCTGTAGGGCAGGCTGTTCTCAAGACACTTTTTCAAGCTTCTGCAGCTGGCACGGGCAACCGCCCTTAATGGGGGGACTGCTATGTATTCTATGCATCAGATATGAATTTAGCAGCCCACATGCCTCGAACTGAATATGCTACTTACCAGTATGCATCTGTTCTTGGCATGTAGGGCTGCTAACATTCATATCGCCCTCCCTCCTCCCCGGTGCCCGTAGCGGCTGCAGACACTATCTTGCATTCATCATTAGCATGGACATCCTTTACACTATTTCACTCCATCTCTGCCACAATGGCTAAAAACAATCTGGGGATGGAGCCTATGCCCATGCGCACTGTAGTCCAGGGGAGGAGCCACCTATCTCGTGATACTTCGAAGACTCTTCCAGGACAACAATGTGCAATCATCCGGACCCAACACTAGGCGGCGATCTATGCACTAGATATGAATGTTAGCAGCCCTACATGCCAAGAACAGATGCATACTGGTAAGTAGCATATTCATTTCATCTAAACAAGAAGTGCAGTAACCGTCTACATTTCAGTCTCTAACATAATTAATAAATGAGAACATCCTCAGGAACGCATTGCAATGGGTGTGGATGATTGACTACTAGATCTTCTTAAGTTAAAGCGAAACAATTATATGTATACCTAAAAATTGCCATATTCTGGAGTTGCACTGCAAATTTGAGCAACACTAATGCATCACATAATATAGGTGCAGTGTTCACGCAGTTGATACAGAATTATGAGATAATATGCAGCATATTGGGATAGGTGGGGTGCCTTGACCTCAATCAATCAGGGGCTCATATAGCGCGGCAACTCATCCATGAGAGTCTCAAGGTGCTTTGGGAGGAGGGGCAGGGATGCTGATTCATCTGGGTGCAGGAGTTCAGTCAAAGAGCCAGGTCTTGAGATCCTTCCTGAATTGGGTCAGCGACGAGGATTGCCTGAGGTGGAGAGGCAAGGTGTTCCAGGTCTTGGTGGGCATGTGGATAAGGATCTTTCTCCAGTTTTTTTTTTTTTTTTGGGACAGACTAATTACTTTCTGTTGAGCAGATGCCAAACAGATTGTATGCCGCCATTTGCTTCAGACTACAAACCATTAAAATGTGGTGTTCTGGAGGGCTCTGCATTAAGTCCAACATTGTTTAATATTTATATGTCATCGTTGGCAGTCCTGGTGGAATCTTTTGGAGTTTATGCTTTCTCTTATGCTGACAACACACAGATTCTTTTAACCTGGTAAGATAACATCTCCACTGCCCAGATTAGATTTCATGCGTGCTGTCGGATGTATTCCAGTGATTGCGCTGGGTAAACTCCAGAGCAACACCAGTTAAACATTAGTCCTGGTTTTCGGTTCTCCCACCCCTTTATGGGGTGGTGAAGTGTGACTTCTGCTCAGTCTCCCGCCATGGTAGTTCGGAATTTTGGCGTGAAATTTGACAATAAAATGTCCTTCAACTCCCAGGTGGACAGTGTGGTTGGGCCCTGTTTCAGACTTCTCAGATCTGTGGGAAAGTTTGTTTCTGCTCTCTCCCTCAGTGCCAAAAGATGGTAGTGCATAACCTCGTGGGTGGACTATGCCAGTGCTTATTACTGGGGTCACTCATTGCACCAAATTAAGAGACTCCAATTGTAACAGAACGCAGCCGCTCTGCTTCTTTTGAATATCTCGAAGAACAATTCAATCCATGCACATTTTAAGGAATTCCATTGGCTAACAATTCGGTATTGAGTGAAGTTTAAAGGATTGGTGTTGGCCCACCAAGCTTTTCGTGGATCTGGTCCTGCTACACTGGCCATAAGACTTAATTACCATCCGGCCAGAACTTTGCGCTACTTGGATGCATTGTATGCGGAGATCCCGCCTGGGATGCGCTACCTCTCTACATGTGTGCCACTAAGGATGAAGGTTCCGTTGTCTAAAAACCTGCATGGTCAAAAGTGCAGTTGTTGGGTCAATGGGCGAGAAACTGTGCACTTTATACATTTTTATTTGATTGATTGATAATAGCTCTCTGTAGACCTGTAGAGGAAGAATTAGTAAACTATTGGAAACCTGCAAGCATCTATTATCTGTATGGGCATTAATTGTGGAACATTGCACACCACTATGATTGGGATTTCGTAGCCCAATGAGTTGAATATAGGTTGCGGCTTTCTATAAGAATGTAAAACTTTAGCAGGCAGAGGTGCATGTCTGTGTGCACACCATCTTATGTTATATGTGTCAAATTCGCTGTTAAGCTTTTTTTTTTTACTTCCACTGACATTTGCTCGGTAAATATTAGTGACCCTCTGAAAGGAGGCATCTATTGCTTGCTAAGTCAAAATAAAATAGTTGACAAAATATTTTTTGTTTAAATAAAGTAACACAGAGTGGTTTCAGATAGCCTTAGACCAGTGACATTGTTTTCATTTTAATTGTCTGCTTACAGCATGTGCTGTCTTCTGGGCTATGAAATCGTATTACCGACAAATGGGGAGGTGGTGGGGAGAGGGGGGGGGGGATTAGAGCAGACCCCTATTAAGGACTTCAGTGTGAGGCCAGTACTCTTCCCCCTTTATTACACATCCTCAGCCACCCCCTTGAAAGCAAATTGCATGTACCAACCTTACAGCTTGAAAAATCAAGTACCTACCAAGATAGGTGAGGGTGCAGGGGAATTGAACACATTCAAGAATGCTTGTGCTAAGGCAGCACCTGCAATTCTTTTAGAGTTCCGATGTTCCTTTAGCAAAGCTTTTGACAGTCCTTCCTGTAGCATTTTTCAGTTGCTAACTAGAATGGGTGAGGGCAGTCGGAAGCTAACAGTTCCAGTATTGCAACCAAGGTATTTGTTTTGTTTTCAATAATGCATTGAACGATATTGAGGAAACCTGTCACTTAGGCAAATGCCATTTTCTCTGTAGGAGCTTGTCAATATTCTACTTGCATGCTCACTCCTCCTTTCACTGACCAATTGCTTTGTATGCCTCAGGGTACGTGCACTGCACCTTTGAGCAATGTTTATATTCCAGGTCCTCTTAAGTGTTGCTTGTGAATCATAGCCATAAATTACTATAGCCAACTTTTATATCCTTTTCCATTGTTTTTGGTACGTATGGTTCACAGAAATGTTTCTTTCTCTACAAAATGGTTAAAAAAAATGTTATTAGAGTTAAAAAAAAGTGACATTAAATGTGACATTTAATGCTAGTTTGCAATTAGTCCATTTACTATAATTGACATTGTGTGTTTTGATACATTAATGATTATATTCCTTTTTCTAAATGCCAACCGCAGTTTGTTCACATAGCCACTGCTCCTTGCTCAGCATTTATTGTAATCTATTCTTCTTTGCAGATCCTACAGTCTGCTATTGTATGTCTGAGTTTGGCAACTTCTAAGGGTTTGCATGCTTGAATAGCCCACAGCATATTAACATAAATATTTGGTATAGTCTAGAAAGAACGCTCTATTTTCTCATAGTCCTTCAAAACTACTGTGTTTGGAAAAACTTGTTGGAAAAATTCGCCTTTTCAAACCATTAATTTTAAGCTGTTTGTTAGGAGGGAAGTCTCTTCACCTCAACCAAAGTATTTGACTGAAGCTTTAAAACAAAATATTTTCTTCTTGTGTTGCAGGAGTCTGTACTGAATCATCGATTGGAGCCCCTAGGCATTGTTGATGGTTTCACAGCCGACGTCGGTGCGAGTGGCCTCTTTTGTCCTACTCACATGACCCTTCCAGTAGAAGTGTCTTTCTATAGTGTTTCTGATGACAATGCACCTTCACCTTACATGGTAATGAGCATTCTTTATTTAAATGTTAATTGGGGAGTTTGAAGGACATTGTGTGCAAGAAATTAACTAAGGTGAGAGGGAGGCTCACAATGAATGCAATCGTTTTTCACTGAATGCTCCGGAAAAGTAAACCATAAAATAAAGTTTAGTTACATTTTAATATAATTTGCAGAGTTCAGGAAGTACTCTCAAAGAGACGTTGGGTACCTCCAGGATCAACTAATCAAAGGGCAATAGTTAATACAATGAGGAACGTACAGTCCTATTATAATTCCTTAAAAGTATGTTTGTTGCGTAACCACTAAAATGATCAAGAAAATGTGATCACAGAAAACTGGATGAAATGAGTTTAACCAAGTTTAATTAATGTCACTGAAGTCAACCTGATAATCATTCTTAGATTCACAATTGTATTATTCAGTGTCGGTTTACTATGACACCTTTGTAGCAAATGTTGAATAAAAGTGATTATAGTCCCTCTTCTTTCTATCTCATCACATGACCCTATCTGAGTCTAGTGGACTGGCGAAGCTTTGAGCTCCCCCCCCCAAAGGCTTTTATAGGTCAAATTTCCTACTGTGTGCAAATGAAAGAGGGATGCTCTAAAAATCTGCTCCAGTTATTTAAAAAAACGGATAACTATTCTTTTTCTGATGTTCTTTCTGAGAAGTGTTACTTTGCTGTGTATTTCATAGTTCAGAAGCTAGTGCTCCTCTCTCCTTTTCTCTGGGAAGCTGGGCCCAGGAATGATTGTTTTTCTTCATTTCTTCACCTGATTAACATGTTCTATTCACTGTGAAAGAGAATCCTTCCAAGCAAAAGTATCTGCTCAAGTCATTCAAACCCTGTGCCCAATTTGTTTCTGATGATCCACATTTACAGAATATTTACTGTCTCAAATCTGAGATTGTTTTTTTGTTTGCTAGTCATTCTCTGCAAAAATTAAAAAGTTTTCTAAATGAAAGAAACTCGTTTCTGATTTACAAGCTGGCATTTAGACAAGAATCTTTCCAAAGCACTCCCGCTGTAGACATCAAATGATTTCTGTGAAGAAATGAGGCTAAAGACTGTATCCTCCCAATACCCTAAATGCAATGCCACAGAGACTGATTTTTTTCCACTTAATGAGAATGTGCCCACACACATGCACAGTCTGGAAGGGGGTGTTTGAACGCCTTTCAGATGAAAGAGACGGGACTTCAGCCAGATCCCCTTATAGCGCTCATGGCATATGTAGCAGATGTTCCAAAGAGTACTCCAAGATTCACTGCCATAACTCTGCTGTTAGCTAAGAGAAGGATAGCGTTGGAGCAGTGGTGCTCGTCCTACTGTGGATGCTTGCCTAACTAGGATGATGTATTATGATAAGACAAATAAAGTATATGCAATATTTTAACCTACTACATCCAGGCCGAAGAAAACTTGGCAACCTCTCCGTGACTACCTGTTAACTATTGGCTCAGAGATGAGTCACTGGACATTTCTTCCAGTATGCTATACGCAGTCTGTGCAACACTGCTTCCGCTTATATGGTAGGCTTCCGACCACAATTCTCCGACACCATCGCCGACTTCATCAGCACGCATCAGTACTGACCTCCACCAACTACATCCTCCTCGGAGACCTGAACTTCCATCTGGAGAACAACAACGATAGCAACTCCTCCACCCTGATAGACAACCTTGCCAACCTCTGACTGGAACAGCTCGTCACGTCGCTGACCCACATCGCCGGACACACGCTCGACGTCATCATCTCGTGAAGCCCACAAGTCTCCTACAGCCATGTCGCCGAACCTACCTGAACCGACCACCACTACATCCACTTCACCTTCCGGAAACAAGTCGCACATCACCACACCCTACAGATCCCCCGACGGTGCTGGGGCAAAATCACCGAAGTAGAACTACAGACAAACCTCGCACTCAACCCACCGACCAACCCCGACGATGTTGCACGCACCCTCAGACGATGGATGGACGACCGCGCCAACACCGTAGCCCCGCTGAAAAAACAAACCCTCAAAGACACTAGCAAGAGAGCCAACTGGTTCACCCCTGAACTCCTAGCGTCTAAGCGCATCTGTCGGAAGTTGGAGAACATAAGGCATGGCGAGAAGTCGCTTGGCAGCTGCGCAGCCTACAAAGACGCCATCCGCAACCACCACCACCTCATCAGGACCACCAAGAGGACCTCCTACAAAGACCGCCTCAACAACAATGCACACAACACCAAGGAGCTCTTCAACGTTTTGAAGGAACTCTCCAACCCCAGCTCCAAAGCCAACGACATCCCGTCGTCCCAAGCCCTGTGCGACTCCCTCGCCACCTTCTTCCACCGCAAGATCGCCGACATCCACACCGGCTCAACCCCCGGACCACCCCTACAGGCCCCACCACGCAGGAACCACCACACCCTACCGACTACGACCCCCTGACAACCTGGGCTAACGTGAGCATCGAAGAGACAATCAAGACCATGGGCACAATCCACTCCAGCTCACCGTCTGACCCTTTTCCACACCACATCTTCAACAAAGCCGGCAGCTCCATCGCACCCCACCTACACAAAATCAACCTCTCCTTCGAGACCGCAACCTTCCCTGAGAGCTGGAACCATGCCGAGATAAACGCCCTACTGAAGAAACCCAAGGCAGACCCGAGCAAACTGAAAAACATCCGGCCCATCTCCCTGCTTCCATTCCCAGCTAAGGTAATCGAGAAGATAGTCAACATCCAGCTCACCCGCTACCTCAAAGACAACAGCATCCTGGACCCCTCCCAGTCAGGTTTCCACAGCAACCACAGCACCGAGACAGCCCTCATCGCCGCCACAGACATCAGGATCCTGTTGGACAACGGCGAGACGGCAGCCCTCATCCTTCTGGACCTCTCCGCCGCCTTTGACACCGTCTGCCACCACACACTACGCACACGACTCCACGACGCAGGGATCCAAGACAAGGCCCTGGACTGGACCGCCTCCTTCCTCTCCGGAAGAACCCAGAGAGTCTGCCTCCCACCGTTCCGATCCAAAGCCTCCGAGATCATCTGCAGCGTCCTGCAGGGATCCTCCCTCAGCCCGACGCTGTTCAATGTCTACACGGGACCTCTCACACGCATCGCCCGACAGCATGACCTCAACATAATCTCCTACTCCGACGAGACGCAACTGATCCTCTCCGTCTCCAAGGACCCCCTCACAGCCAAATCCAACCTCCACCAGGGAATGAAGGCCGTCGCCGAATGGATGGAGCATAGCCGCCTCAAACTGAACACAGACAAGATGGAGATCCTCATCCTTGGGCCCGAACTCTCAGCATGGGATGACTCCTGATGGCCCGAATCACTGGGTACACCCCCCGCTCCCAGCATCCACGCACGCAACCCGGGAGTCATCCACGACCCGAAACTCACCATGACCAAACAAGCCAACGCTGTCTCCTCCACCTGGTTCAACACCCTCCGTATGCTCCGCAAGATCTACAGATGGATCCCGACAGACACAAGGAAAACAGTCACGCAGGCCCTAGTCAGCAGCAGACTCGACTACGGAAACGCCCTCGACGCCGGAGCCCCGACCAAGCTCATCCACAGACTGCAAAGAATACAGAATGCCCTTGCACGCCTGATCCTCGACGTCCCATGCCGCGACCACATCACCCTCCACCTGAGGAACCTGCACTGGCTCCCTGTCGACAAAAGAATCTCCTTCAAGCTCCTGATCCACGCACGCAAGGCACTCCAAGACTGGCCCAGCCTATCTCAACAGCTGACTCTCCTTCTACGTACCCAACAGGAAACTCCGCTCCGCAGACCTCTCCCTGGCTACCGTCCCACGCATCTGTAAAACCACAGCCGGAGGCAAATCCTTCCCCCACAGTGCCGCCAAGACCTTCAGGAGACAACTCAAGACCTGGCTGTTTGACCAGTAGCTACAGCATCCCCCCTTCCTCCCCTCCCTTCAGCGCCTTGAAACCCTTGCGGGTATGTAGTGCGCTTTACAAATTAACTGATTGATTGATTGATTGTACTTCTTTGCTGCTGCCGACATCACTCCTGCAGTTTCCTAATCCATGCACCCTATCAATGTTTGAATTTGTTACTGCCCCTTCCAGCACCCCTCCCTTCCAATATATTGACAACTGATGTGCAATCTCCCACTGCATGGGTTTCTGATATATTTGTCTGTTTTTTGTTTTAGAAAATCGTAAATAAAGTAAAAACTAAAAAAAAAAAAGTCTGGGCTTATAGATGTCTGGTACATTCTGGACTCAAAGCACTCTGTGGCTGTCTTCAAGCTGCAGAAAACAGAGCCCCCATCTTAATCATTTCTGTCACCAATATCGTAAACACTATTAACAAGTGGGTCAGAAAAGAGAACATTCTCAATGACAGCAGAAAAGACCCCCAGAGCCATCCTTGATCGCCTAACAGTCGGCTACCATACGAAAGTCATTATAAGCCTCTTTTATTCCACAAAACCTTGTTAGAGAAACCCTTGTATATGAGATGCATGCATACTTTAGCCTTGCAGTCTTTTATGACTGCATCTACCCTACTATCATAAGTATTATAAGACTACCTTATACCATCAACCATAACAATACATCATTGTGCTTAATCAAATTCCGCCATTGAGATTTACCCTGACACCTCTAGCAATGATTCTAGAAGAAATCTCTTCTATCCAAGATAATGTAGAAAAAGAGGGTCAGAGGGTATTTTTTTATCATGGGCGACACAGATGAAACTACATTTCCAGCATTTGCCATTGTATGAAAATACTAATTAGGAAGACAGTTACACTACCCATGTTGGAGCTTTTTACCATCAAGTGTGGGTACTTTTTAGACTTAAACACAAATCTGCCTCAGAAATTGTACTCAAGATGACCTCAGCTTAGTTGGTGAGGCTTCATTTTATGAAATAGAAGTTGTCCTCTATCAAACCCACAATGAGACCGGGTACCCAAATGGGCTCTCACAGACCTAGAGCTCAGAGTCAGATGAAGCCTCCATCTCATGGGAAAGAGGATGCGGATGATATCTGGGTTCAAGAGGAATAACTCTTCCAGATGTCAGACTACAGAAGGAGGCAAATTTGGGTATCTCTACCATGGCTCCTGGTAACAGTTGGTTCCCCACGTGATACTAGGACCCTCTCATTCAGATTACAGTGCAAATTTCCTACCCTAATGGTATGGCCTTGGTGAAGTTTGACCTGCCTGTATCATCCACAGAAAATAATTAACTGCTTAATTTAAACTATAAACCCATGCATACTAATAAAGGTTGTTCTGATATTGGACCATGTTTAAAAAGGTCAGCTTTGTATTGAAAACCCAGCCACTTCTTTTCCACCTCTTTTGCTACTGCTCTATGCTTGAAAAATAAAATGAATAAGTGCCTGTAAGTACCCCAAGATGTATTCTAAAAACATATTTGAGCAATCCACATGTACAGAAGAAACCCAGCCTTTCACTGTACAACACTACCAGATAAAGGGAAAAATGGATGCTATGGGGCTATCACACCAATGCATTTCCAGCAACTCGCCAGGAGGCTACTGTAGCTTACACCAACCATTGCCCGTGCCAGCGCTGCCAATGACAGACAAGCACAAATACTATCACACTTCTACAAGCATGACAACGCAGTCTGTTCTAGGCTCCCAAAGCTATACAAATGACTTGTGCGGCAGGTATGTTATTTTTTTTTTTTAAACAAATTTCATTGACAGATTGCATATACATTGCAGCACTCTGAACTCCGAAGTTAACTGCACATCAAATATAAAGCATCAAGAAATTGGCAATCTATACATCTGTTTGGATGCAATTGATTCATCAAACTGAAGAACTTCCCCCCCTCCCCACAACTCCCCCCACCCGGATCCCGCCCACCCCGGTCGCACGACATCGTCTCACAGGTTCTCCACCACAGACTGCAGTCCAGTATCACACGTACACCCTCCATATGGCTTTCCTATCCCACCTCCTGATCCAGCTCCCGGTCTACGGGAAGTTCCAGCCAAAGACCCCTATACTCTGCCCATCTCTTCCGTATCTTGTAGCGTTTTCGTGGGCATCCACGAGCTACGAAAATCGGCTGTTCCAGCCCCATACAGAAATCTAGGCCCTTCTTCCACACCAGGACTGAGGGAGGTCGGGGGTCTTTCCATGCCTTGGCCACATCCCGTTTAGCCAGAGTAAGACCCAGTAGTAGAAGATGCCTTTTGTATATATTGCCCCCCACCCCTTCCAGTACATGTAGCAATCCTAATTGCGGTGTGTGGGGTAGCTCCCATCCCAGGACCTCCGTCAGGCAATCCCACACCCCTTTCCAAAACCTTGCTAACAAAACACAGCTCCACACCGTATGTATCAGTGTCCCCTCTTCCCTGCCACACCGGAGACAATCTGGGGAAGCAATAAGGCCTGCTCGCCACAACCTTTCCCTCGTAAAGTAGACTATGCAAATATTTAAATTGGATTAGTCGTAACCGCATCGGTATGGCAGTACCCCTGGGAGCCGCCAGCGCCTCACGCCAGTCCTCTTCCTCAAGCGCCCCTATATCCCTCTCCCATGATTCCCGGAGCTTCGACAGTGTAGTGGAGCAATGTATGACTAGTGTGCGATAAATACGTGAAATCTTTTTGTCCTGTAAATCCCCCATAAAGACATTTGCTTCCAGGGTGCTAAACTCAGGCAGAGAATCAAGACCCTCCAGACTCGGTGCGATGGCATGGCGGAATTGCAAATACCTAAAGAACTGGGACCGGGGCAAATCGTACTGCTCACACAGGTCTTGGAAGGACTTAAGCGTTGTACCTGACATTACATCCCCCAAAGACGAGATACCAATATCGTCCCAGCCCCTGAAGCCCTGGAGAGGCACCAGAGCAGGCAGGCGGCCATTGTGCCACAGCGGGTCCTGTGTCAGCCTGCCCCACCATCCCATGCGACGCAAGGCCTGCCTCCAAATTTGAAAAACTACCTGAGCGGCTGGTGGCAGCCCCCTTCGCAGCTGCGCCGCGTAAAGGACCGTATGCAAAGTATTGGAGCCCATGAGATGTCGCTCCAGGGCATATGCTGGGTCTCCCCTATCTCCATACCACCACTCATTCAGTACCAAGAGATGAGAGGCCTGATAGTATGAAAGGATATCGGAGGTTGCCAAACCCCCATCGTAAGTGGACAGAAAACAGGTGCGTAGCGCCACCCGCATGGCGGCTCCCCCGGCCCACAGAAGCTGCCCCAGTGCCGAGTTCACGTGCCGGAACCACTGGGTGGAGATCGGGTACGGGTAATTTTGTAGCTGGTAAAGTAATCGGGGAAGGGCCACCATTTTAAAAATGGCCGACCTGCGGTAAATAGTAAGGGGCATTCGGGACCACGTCTGCATCTCCGCCCGGACCCTGTCCCATACCGGTACTAAGTTGCGCTCCCAGGATATCGCAGGACTCGCTGAGATGAACACCCCCAAGTACTTGATTCCCCCTACCGCTACCCGCATTGCGGACGACCAGTCTCCACCATCTGAGCTCCCGTCCAGTACCCATTGGGTCGATTTACGAGGATTCAGATACAACCCGGAGGTTTTGCCGAATATCTGCATTATTTCAAGGAGACGCGTCCCCGACCTGTCAAGCTGTGTGAGAAAAAACAGGACGTCATCGGCATAGAGAGCAATCTTATCAGTCGGGCCCCCTCCCACACAAAACGTGAAGCTGCGCGTCCAGTAGCACCCAAGCCGCCAGTGGCTCCATGGCCAGGGCAAACAGATATGGCGAGAGGGGGCATCCCTGACATGTGCCACGCCCGATGGAGAATTTGGGAGATATGGCCCCTGCGACCCTGACCGATGCCGTCAGATCCGTATATAAAAGTTTCAAATAGGATAGGAAGTGGGGCCCCAGGTTGAGTCAAGGCAAAAGCCACCTCAGGGAATCAAAGGCTCTGTCTATATCCGCCAAAAGGAGCGCCGCCTGGACCCCAGTGCCCCGTATTGCTGCCACAGCTACATGAGCCCTGCGTATATTGTGCCTAGTCGCCCTATCAGGCATGAACCCGGCCTGATCCGGATGCACTAACCCCGCAATATGGGGTAGGAGATGATTGGCCAATGCTTTAGCTGAAATCTTAGCTTCAACATTGAGGAGGGATATGGGGCGGTATGAAGCATGTTGCTCCGGAGGCCTGCCTGGTTTCTGAAAGACCACTACCTCAGCATGGCCCCAATCTGCGGGGAGGCTACCCCTCTCCCGCGCCTCTTCCAGTGCAGCTCTATATTGTGTACCTAACTGCTGGTGATACCTCTTATAGAATTCACTAGGGAACCCGTTGGGCCTAGGGCTTTCCCGGTAAGTTCCCCCAGTGCCTGTCCCAGCTCTTCTGCAGTCGATTTCGCACTTTATCTGTCACAGCCCGCGGCGGCAAATCCGCAATAAACTTGTCCACCATATCTGCCGGTATGCACTCACGCGCGGTATACTGGGTCGCGCAGTACGCCGTGAAACTCTCGGCTAATACCCTAGGATCTCTAATTGGATCCCCTGCCACATCCAGGAGTCCCGGCAGGGTCTGCGGCTGGAAAGCGTTTTGGCAGAGTCGGTGGTGCATTGTCCCCGACTTGTCTCCCCATTGATAAATTCTGCTGCGCGTCGCCAACAACACTTGCCGCGCCTCGTCCAACAGTATCGACGCATAGGATTGCTGCGCCAGGAGAAGCTGCCCCACCGCCTGATTGTCCCCACCTACACTACACCTGTGCTCCAGGGCCTCTACCTCTACCGCGGCTCTGACCAAGGCCTCCTTATGCCTCCGCTGCGCCGCCGCACACCATGCAATGTCTACCCCCCGCAACGTGGGCTTCAGGGCCACCCACAGTGTCCCGGCCGCAGAGACCGATCCAGCATTTTCCTCCCAATAGTGTGCTATGGCGTCCGCATGTGCTTCTGGTATTCCTCATTCTATAGGTTGCATGTGGAGAGACGCCAGCGAAACGGCTGCCGTCCCCTATCTATAACAAATTCGACAGCGACTGGGGAGTGATCCGAGAGCCCCAGAGATAGCACATTCGCCGACTCCACCCTACCTTTTGCTGAGCGAGGTACAAAGATATAATCCAGTCTAGAAAAGGATTTATGGACCGCTGACAGGTAGGTGTACTCCCGCCCACGTGCATGCAAATAACGCCGTGTGTCCACCCAGTCCAGACCCCGCACCAAATCTCCCAGTTTTTGTGGCCCCACCAGCTATGACCTCAACCAGGCCGACACCTATCTATCTGCATATCCATGACATCGTTCCAGTCCCCCCCAACTACTGCTGGTGACTCGGGAATATCAGCCCAAATAGGTGAACAGCTTTTCTACCAACGACCATTACAACGGGGGCGGGGCATACACACTACCCAGCACGAGGGACTCCACTCCCACCATACCCCTGATAAATATGTACCTACCCTGTGGATCAACCCATTGGGCGGAGTGCACATAGTGGAGCCTTCGGTGAACTAAGATGGCCACCCCCGAGACCCTCTGACAAAACCGGCATGGTACACCTGTAGATAGCCAAATCGCTGTAAGCAGATTGTTTTGTTACCTAGTAGGTGGCTTTCCTGCAAAAGGAGGACATTGGCGCGCTCTCTTTTCGCCTGGTGCAAAACAGCACCCCTCTTAACTTTGTCCAGCATGCCCCGCACATTCCAACTCAGGACCCTAAGAGATGCTCTGGGGCCTAAAGCTCTAGACTCTGCATTCGCCATTCAAAACCATGAAGGGAATTGGCCCAATAACAGGCCACGAAGGTAAAGACAATAGAACCGTGGAGACTCTTTGACTGTCGTGTGAGCGTACCCCTCAAACCTTCCCTGCAACATACTGAACTCCGCCCCCCCCCCAACTCCCCCCATACCTCAAAAACACTGAAGGAACTGTCGCGGTATAGACTGCTCCTGACACCAAACGGGAGCCCGAAGATCGGTCACACCAATGGATCCCCGTCAACCTGCCCTTAAACCCAAACTCCCCCCCCCCCCAACTAGCCCTGACCAATGGGGGAATAGGTCCCGCATCTCGATCTTCTCCCCCCCACCCCACATTCAATAGAGGAAGCATGTCCCATACATTACGTATACCACCAGCCCCCCAATGAGGGCACACCACAGTGGTGCCTGAGGCAAACCAAGCATAACTGATCACAGTGGCATCTAATACTCCCCTGTCCGTACGCTCAGTGTTCAAGGATCCACTATCTGGGGATCAGGAGTGCCTCCAGTGGCCTCCGCGGCCCCCCCTGAATCTGTCTGTTTTCTGGATCTGGAATGCCAATTCCTACTTCCTCCCGGCCCGAAGTCCTGCGTGAGCGGGCCTCATTCTGCCTCAGGCCCAGCGGGGTATGCACTCTTACTTTCACCGTCTCATCAGTCCATTGAAAGACCTCTTCTGGAGTGTCAAAAAAATGAGTGCGAGACTGAAATACCACCCGCAGCCGAGCAGGATAGAGCAGGGAATAAGGGAGCTTGAGATCCCGAAGTCTTGCCTTCGCTGCTGTAATCGATTGTCGCTGTTGCTGCACAAGTCTCGCATAGTCCGGAAATATAAGGATCCGTTGATTGTCGTACATAAGCGGCTCCTTCGCCCGCGCCTGCTGCAGTATAACATCTCGATCATGATAGTTCAGTAGTTTAGCAATCACAGGCCGAGGACGGGACCCAACCGGCGGCTTCTGGACCAACGCCCTGTCCGCCCGTTCTGTCACAAAGCATCTCGATAGGGAGTCCGGGGGGAGCCAGCTCTCCAACCACTGGGCCAAGAATTTCTCCATGCAGCCCTCCGGTAGGCCCACAAAGCGTAAATTGTTCCACCGGGCCCGTCCTTCCGCATCCTCAGCCCGGAGCGCCAGGTTTTTCTGGGTACTTTCCATGCTCGCAACCTTATGTATCTGAAAGAGACACGTTAGTGATAGATTCCTTACCTTAGAATATCCCCAATATCCCCAGGCGTCAGACTGGATCCGGAAAATTTTGCGTAGCAATACCCCTGCGCGCTGGCAGGCGTCGTCCGCGGCTCCATCAGTGCTGCGTTATCTGGCCCCGGGTTGGGCTGGCCCCCTGCCACCCCGGCTCCTACACCCGGCCCGTGAATTTGTCCATGGGCCCATGTTTAGAGGTGGTACTACCACCGCCTCCTCTCGTCATCATGGGCAGCGGGTCAATGCCTCCTCTGTGTGCGCAACCCCACCAATCTCCAGTGCCTCTATTCCAGGTATGAGCAGACCTCCTCCCAGCAGCCCGCTGGAACACAGCTATCGGGCGGCCGTACCTCTTCACCCCCCAGGGCTTCGTATCATATGTTCCAGTCCTGCAAGGCCTCCAGAGGGGCTCCCACGATCGCCCCGCTGCAGCGGGGATCACCCCTCGTTGTGCCTGGCCCTCCAGGGGACCGCGGCCGTCCTCCACGCCACCAGTCGGCACCGACTGCGTCAGTCTACAGGACCCCCCGCCTGGAGTATGTCTCTGTGGAGATGCCCCCAGTCCGATGTGAAGCGCCCCCTCCGGGTCTACAAATCAGGGTGGGGGGCCCCCGTGGATGCCCAAGCTGGCCGTGGGCCGTGAGGTTCACTACACTTCCAGGGGGGGAGTACCGGGAGGGGTTGTTGGTGATTTCTGGATTTCCCCCCAGCCCGCCCTCCGTCACCGCCGGGGCCCGATCTGACCGCCGGATCCCAACTCCAGCCACTGCCAAATAGGAACGCTGTAGGGGTCAGCGCCCAGGACCACTCTCCAAGGGGCACACCAAAATCTAGCCCCCGGCTTCACATTGCCTGCTAGGCCGCACCGCCTCTCTTCTGCTTGTCGCCGGCTCTGCCACTGGAAGCTGTCTCCGCTTCCCGTTGATCCGATGGGGCGCAAGGGCCGGCCCGGCTGCCCGGAGGCCAAAGCTGCCCGCCGGGGACAAGCTCCACCCGCCCCCGGCCGCCCCCGCCGATCAGCCACCGCGACCCACGAAAATTGTGACAGGACACATAGGTACTGCTGCAAACATGGGTAGGATTGCTCCTGGAACCTTTTCCCCTATTGGCTAGGGAGGGGCCAGGAGTCACCATTACCCAGGCATAAATGTGGTACCCTCTTCAAAAGTACTGGACATGTGGAAGACAGAAGTAGGACTGCACCTGCTATTGACACCTGTGAAGAGAGCTCTACAGCTGGACTTCCTTCCACTTGTACCTTGGACAAAGAAGTAGATTCTAAGGATCAGTTGGCAGACCTCCTGATTTGTTAAGCGACAAGGATACAACAAGCTGCTTGAAGCCCTTTTCCTGAAGAGCCTAACTGACGAGTTCCAATAGTACCTGCCCTGGACCCTGCTGGTATAATCTACAGGAGTGAGTCTTGAGCCCCCATGTGCTGTTCATGACGTCCTGGGACCCTTGACTATGTCAAAGTTTACTCCTGCTAACATCCTTAAAAACCTGGAACCTCAAAACTTTTGGACTCCAAAGACCTCCAGAGGACCAAAACAAACCTTCCAAGTCAGTTCGACAAAGGTGCATTGTCAGTGGGCTAAAGATTCAGGTATCTCCCACTCAGAGATTTTCCCAGCAGCATATCCATTTCCGTAAGACGTTGCGGAGAGGCTATCTGGTCCCTTGGAAAATTGTTTATTCACAGCCTGCAGCCTTGCCCCTCTTCAGGAATCGGAGCTAAAAAAAAAAAAGTAACAAAGTCCGAACTGAGAAATCTTAACTGGGCTCCCGTTTGGAGCTTTCTCATTAAGTGACTAAACTCAGACCCCGTTCAAAGGCTGATGGGCCTCATGCACCCCATCTTGGCCACAGTATGTTGCCCTACCCCACTGAAGATTTTTGACGTCCGTTCCTGAAACTAAGTCAGAAGGTAAAATGTCTGACAGGGTTGAACCTGGTTTCTGTATCCGACCTGTACTCCATTGCGTTTGGCCTTAATTAATGTTACTGTAACATTGAAGCACAACCAGATAACCACGTTTGGCCCTTTATGGTTTTTGGCGGTAATTTCATCTCCGGTTCCCCTTACTGGATTTTTGTCATGTTGGTGTCATTTTGTTCATTAAGTTATTCTCTATTTTTATAAATTGGAGTTGCATTTTTTACTTTAACTGTGTTGGTATTTCTAAATGCTTTATAGATTTTCTTAAAATAAGCCTGTATGCTCTGTGCCATAAATACCAGGGATTGAACTCAGGTTTAAATTACTAATCTTTACTGGACCTAACTAGAATGACAGTATTACTTGTGGTGGACTACCTTCCACCCCAACTAATAATCCACTTTCATACGGCACTATTATAGAAAACCTGTCTCTGTCTTTGAATAATGGGGGTTGATAAACCCGGGAATGCTTTCATAAGCTACTTTCACTGGCTGTGGCCTGTGCCCACCTGCAATGTATCGCTACTACCTGTCCAGGAAATAGTATACATCTTTTGGTGGAATGGGTACCACAGTTCCGGTCTTTGGGTGAAAGCAGCACCAATCTCTACGAACCACAGGACATTACCTGATTGGTAAGCCTTGAATCTGAGAACTAAAAATTGTATCCCGATTTTTATGCCTAATTTAGTACTGATATAATTTTTTATTGTGCTTTTAATTCTCAAGGAAGGGATCCTCCTTAGGTTCAACACCTTAGAATTATTACGTGCTACCATGCTGACCCTCGGAGCACTGCAAAAATAAAGTTTCTCCATTTATTTATAAACATTTTGGGCCAGATGTAGGTGTCCAAATACCGGTCGGAAACGGCCCAAAATACCGATTTTCGCCGGTTCCAACCGGAATTTGGACATTGGCATGTAGGGTTTGCAAAATCATAGAGATTCGGTAAAATTACTGAATCTGTAATTTCTTATGTAGGTAGCACTTTAAACAGTACTACAGGGCCTTTAGAATTCGTTATTTACCACCTAATACAATTTGGTGGTAAATAACGAATTCCTGTGTACATGCACATCTGGGCATGCACACCTGTGCCATGTGACACACATACATGCCCTTAGGGCATGTATGTGTGCCACATGGCACACAAGCCAGAAACAGGGGTGTAACAGGGTGTCAAAGTGACACCCTGTCCCCCTTGGCAATTCGGTATTTTTACCGATTCGGTAATTACCGAATCGGTATTTGCTATTGATTCCTATGGGCTTCAAGGCCCATAGGAATCAATGGCAAATACCGATTCGGAAATTACCGAATCGGTAAATACCAAATCCTACCGATTCGGTAAAAATTACCAAATTTTTACCTACATCTTATTTACCGATTCATAAATACCGAATCTGTAAAATTCGATATTTATGAATCAGTAAATAAGATTTACCTACATCTAGCCCATATTCTCTAATTCCGATCCTTTTTTGTTTTAAATTCATGCAGCACTTTGAAGGGTAATCAGTTTTCCTTTTTATGTATTTTAGTTCATCTTCTTAGAACATTTCTATAGAAAATCCCCATTCAAAAACACATAATAAATTAGTGCAAATGTACCAGATTTTTTGCACGCACAAATTTCACTAGGTAAAATGTGGTGAATTTTGGTTAGGAAAATACCACAAAATTGCACGTTTTGCAGGACAGAATGGGGATGAATACTGTGTTTATGGACTGGGTAAGAAATACAAAACCCAGTGCACACCGCACTGTGCATTATTGACATTTACTAGATATGGTATTACCATTCTAAGCATCAGTTAATTGTTAGTGGAGTCTTATTCTGTATTTGGGAACTTTTAGATTAAAACATAACCTCGAATGAGATTTTAAGGCAGATTGAACGGAGTTAGTTGTGCAGTTCTTCTATATAAGCCTAGAAGCAGCAAATGCTACTACATGTTTGGTCTATTACATCTGTATGCAAGACGTGTCATAGACATGGGTTTGTAATATTGGTAGATTTAAAACTGTATTTTGTTATCCACCTAATTAATGCCCCGTAGTTTTTTAGATCTATACCAGGAGTAAATTTGGGTAGGAAATGTGATGAGAAAGATGGTATTTTTCTAATTGGTATGAGTTTTGAAAAACAGTTACTCTTAAAGTAAAGATAAAACTTGAGGTGACTTGAAAATTATAAGGAGCATACATTAGGTCAGTATGCCGAGCTGAATACAATATTGAAAACCTAAACGAGCATGTTAACATTACTTTCATGTGTGTGTGCTTAATGTTTTTTGCAGATTATGTGATATATTTAGAAAATGAATTAAAAATGCAATATAGGATGTGGCATAGAACCGTGTTTTAGCGTTTCTCGCGTGAAAGCAGTAAGAATGTAAATACAAATTATCTGTGAATTGAGACAAATTATCAGTTGAGCATATGGCAACATTGTAAACTTCGATTTTTATGGGTGTGTTTTTTTTTTAAGGGTGTGATTACTTTGGAATCCCTTGGAAAAAGAGGCTATCGAGTGCCACCTTCAGGAACAATACAAGTGGTATGTGTCATAGTCATGCACCGAACTAAAATGCTATTTTACATAGTTTGTCCAAATAAAATCTGATTTGTAATCTCTTTCAAAATGAAATGGTGCTAAGTTCAATAATATCTGTTATGCTCACCCTCTGGCATCGAGACTCTGCTCATGTAAATTGAATTTTAGCAGACTTTATGTACTTTAGATAACAAAATTCTTTACCCCGGGACATCCGTATGTAAACAAATAATGTATATATAGCAAATTAAGGAAGGCAGATGCAAACTTTAGACTTTTTCATCAAATGAAACTTGCACAACTAAAGTAAAGTCCACATTTGTAAAGCGCACAATCACCCGTAAGGGTCTCTAGGCGCTGGGGGCCGTCGGGAAGATTAAGCGAGCTATTGCCCTGAGTCACATGGTGCTGGGCTAACCTGCCGCCGGAGCCGGGGATCGAACCGTGGTCCCCAGATTCCAGTGTCAGTCACCCTGGCCGCGGCGCCACACCTCTTCCCTAAGAATTTCACTGCACTGTAGAGAAAAAACATATTTTTGAAACTTGGTTTTGTACACATAATAATTAGTGTGAAAAGTGTCTGATAGCTCACCAAGGGCAGCAACAACAAAAGATTAGTAACAGTGGTTCCCAAGTGCACTAGCACTAAGGCTAACCAATAGGGCAAAGGGTGCTAAATGGAAATTTCTATTTAGAACTAATAGAGATTGAGTAGAATGCAGGCAGTGGAGATTGTATTATAATGGGTGCTACTCTTGATGTAAAAAGCATACAATTGTAATGTGAAGGAAAAAAACGGAATCAAAAATAAAATATAAACATTATCTAAGTTGTCACTACATCAGTATATTGCACTCCATTGTTATTTGCACATCACCCTTCTATTTTGATCTTTAAAAGACATTTACACCTCCCTAGTCCTAATGCGTAGATAACAGCACCTTTTTTCCTACATGTTCAGTGTTATTCTTTGCATCAGGTATTTTAGCTGTCAGACTTAACTTACTTCCCCATCTTGATTTTTTGTCAGCCAGTGTTACCCTAAGAATGTTACTAATATTTCTGTGAATAACCTTATAAAGATCCCTTTGTTTGCCAGTTTCATGATAAGTGGTATGAAATATCTAATGCACACCAATCCTCTGGGTCATTCCATTGCTCTATTATCTATTAAATAATGTGTATGCTGTGAGGGGTAGGTGTGCTGTCTGATAATGGTTGATATCTGTTTTTGAGTGTTCCCAGTGAAGACCGTCACCAGAGCTAAAGAGCATATCTGGGAGGATTTTCCCCTGGGCACTTGACCTAAACCATTCTGAAAACTGAGCTTGTTCATTCAGCATACCTGGTCTTTGTTCTCCATACCAAAGGCATGGAGAGATTGACTAGAGAGTAAAACTGCCCTGTTCCATGTGTGAAAGGAAAAGTAGAACAGTTAGTTCCTACTCGCAGAAAATACGTAATAGCTATCTACACTTGGCCTGCCATCTTGAAATAGGACAGAATGTTCAGGCGGCTCTCTGAGCAGCAACACATAAGTAGTCTAAAGCGGAAGGCTTTAATCAAAACCAATTTAAATAAAAAATTCTAAATAGAAACCATACTTTTATGCTTTACAAAACAAGAATGTATTGTTGGACTTCAACTTGTCCTACTTTTCTCTGTGATGAGTTGTATCAGGCCACTCTGGGGCTGCTAGGTCCAAGAGTGCAGACCTGATACTGCATAAGTTATGCATTACCTCCAGGCCTCTGATAAACCAGGTAGTCCGTAAAAGCTGTATCCCCAAGGCCACTGAAATCCTAATAGCCCATAGTAGACTTTCACATAATAATTTCTCTGCCATGTTTTCATGTCTTGGAAACCAGGAAGCATTCTCCTCCCTAAGCCATCAACTCCCATCTTATGCAGAAATGGAGAGATAGAATATTTGAATGTAATACTGAATATTTTAGGAAGCCAAAATGTCATTTCATTAAATCGATGTATTCGTATAAGTAGAAATGGCAGTTGAACAAATATTTAGCCGTTGCACATCACTAAACTGTGTCCTTGTTTTGACATGGTTAAGTTGCATTGTGATCTATTCCTTTTCTTCTTGAAGGCATTGGGAATAGCTTCTACTACCTTTCTCTGTACTGTTCTTGAAGAAAAACACCTGAATTTGACACTGTGCGCTATAATTAATTCAACCTCCGTGCGTAGTGATTAGTAGGATTCGTTCTGTTCAATGAGTCATTGCATTGCTGCTTCCTATCAAGTCTGTAAGAAGGAAAAGAAGTATAAAGCAATTTTTTCATGTCTTCCATACATACATTTTGATGCATATAGGCAGTTTGAGCAAACCCCAAAATATTGTGTGATGTGATTTTGTATTTTCTTTTAACACATTCTCTCTCTAGACTTCTCTGACAGGGGACTCCCCTTGTAAATGTCATAAGTGAATGTATTATTCCCTTAAAAGATAAAACCATGCTGCTAGCAAAAACAGACTCTTTTCAAAGCGTTTAAGGCAATGAAAAGGAATTGAAGCTCCATCTGTAGATTATTTTTAACTGTATCTGATAATTACTTACTTGCTTGCCAAAGAAGCCTATGCCTTTGTCGCTCTGTAAATAGACCTTAGTAGCTATAGCTATCTTCTCATAAATCTATTAAGCTACCACGTAGTAGGAACCCTAATAGTAGCATGAAAAGGCGTTTGGTGTTGCAATTCTTTTGAATGAAGAGAGATTTTTTTTTTTAAAGTGCAGCAAATAACGCTAAATGAAATAGTGTTTTGGTACTTTTATATTTATTAATTCATGATTATGCTTCCAGCTTATTTTTTTATCCTTGCAAAAGAGATGTTAATACTACTACGTTAAGGTCTAGCCTACTAGACAGTGCAAGCTGTTTGATTGCAAACAGCTGTTTCAAGCTTACCATGAACTTACAGAGGTTAAAATCTTGCACATTCCTAACCAATGGTTGGCCTTATTGTCAGTCTAATTTGCTTGCTTATTATTTGATGGGTTTCCTTGTCCCAGCTTGTCTCTCTGGTGTTTGTCCCTTCCCTGCAGCATAACCTCTTTATCATCTCTTATGTGCTGGGTTCTGTCCTTCAACTACCCACTCTTTTTGCCTAAGCTCTCTTTAGTGTGTGTGTTTTACAGCTCCCTTGTGTGCTACTACTCTGTGCCAAGTACACTTCCCCCTCGTGCTCCGTGTTGCTGTTCCTCTCATGTTATAAACTCTCCCACCAAAGTTCCTTCCCCACATCGAAGATGAATGGAATTATTGTCTACCTTTACCTGTAGACTTGGGTGCTCAAGGCCAGCAGCAAAGTCATACAACATTTCAAACTTGAGTCACAACCATACAAAGTTGATCTGAATATCAGCAACATATTTCTCAATCTAGACAATTCACTATGTAGGAACATTGATAGAAATAGAGGCACATTTTTTTCCCTTGCAGAACAAATAGATTCCCATTCGAAAGAAAGGCCAGCCTCTTTGTCAAGTGTCTCATTTAATGGCTCATCGCATCTAGTCTCTCCTTGACTTGATGACCTCTTATATATTTATAGATGTGGATATGAGATTTTCTATCAGTTTTTCTGCGTGAAGCTTTTCTGGATTCACATGCTGTGCATTATTCCGCCATCTAGTGGTTGGATCCGGAATTCTCCACTTGTTGTCGCCCTTCAATTTTTTGTTGTTGTTTTGCGTCGACTGAATCACCCCCGCACCCCGAATTTGGTGCTTCCTCTGATGTCATACGCCTTCTCCCAGAAGCTTTCACATTTGGTCGCCATCTTCAGATTCTTTTATTTACACCTTTGAGTCCGGATACTTGGCTGAAGGCTCTGCAACACGAGGAAATTCAGAGAAAGATCATCAAGGAAGAGTTACTGGACGAGACTCCTATAGTTATGGAGTAGATTTCCTTAACAATTTCGAGAATGTCTGGACAGGGGGCTCCCAGTTCAGCATAATGGAGAAGACAGTTATACCCAAATTGTCACCACAAATTCTGGAAGGACCACCTCCCAGTCTGCAACCACTGCCTGCCGATTATCACCAAAGTTACAATTGCAACGCCTGTGCCGGGTTCAAGACAAAGACGCTGAGGGTGAGGGAGAAGCAGAGAAAGGCACACTACACCATGCAGAGATCAAAACCTACCCCAGTCCTGAGAGACGTGGACCTGTCACACGACGAGGAGGAAAACTTCTCTGAAGGTGCAAAGGCAGAAACATTGGACGCCGAAATGAGAACCGTCAACCTAGAAGTCAAAGGCGACCAAGAAAGACAAGAGACCGCAGGTAAAAGAGACATCTACCCCGAAAAAATTGCCTGAGAATTGTAAAACGGACTCAAAGGGTGCCTCGTCGTCAAAACACTTGCCGTTTGAAGGCAAGCCCTAGACAAAGATTCGCTCAGGCCCCTCAAAAGGGGCACCACAGGTGGAAAGTCTCCGGAATAAAACACTAGTTGAAAGACCGATGAGGAAAAAATGCTTCGATGTTGAGGAAAGGTCTCGTGAAGAGCAAAGACGCTCGATAGCCTATGCGTTCTCGAAGGAATCTTCGACATCGAAGAGGAAATCTATGTCGACTCACGACCCTGAGGAACGCTGAGTGGGGATCGAGAGGAGACGACTCTAGGCTGAAGTGGCCGCTTTGCTTCAGAAGAAAAGACTTTGAAGCAACATTGAATTAATTTTCAATTCCTCCAAACACTTTGACACCAAAAGACCAGAGCGAGAAGGACATCAAACCTCCTTTAACACCTGAACCACAGAAGAGGAGCTCTTCTATGAGGAAGAAGAAGAGCAAGAAGGACTGGGCTTTTTTCAGGACTCTGAAGAGTGTGAGTAGGCGGATTCTCAGTGGCAGGAGCTGGCGATGGACTCCCCAGAGGAGGGAGTAGACTATCTATCAAGAACTCCTAAAGAAATTGGCATGTACAACCAGATTATCAAAGAGGCTGCAGATACATATGGAGTACTGATAGAGGTGGAAAGACCGCAGTATTGTTTCCTGCTGAAAACTTTGTACCAATCCCAAGCCAGGTACTAGTTCCCTTCAATGCTGCCTAATGTCCTGGATCCAGGAACTGAGGCATTTAGGGACCCCGCCACGTATAAGTATTCCTCTAAAGACCCAGCTTACATCAGGGGTACAGTACCGGCTAATTAAATTATCATAATTGAAGAGGGCAAACATGCCTTCAACATCTGGTCCACTTCCTGACAAGGAGGGCAAAAGGATGGATCTCATGGGAAGAACACCTATGCAGCGCACCCAATCACTGTGCATCGCTAATTCCATCGCCGTCCTGAACAGACATGCCTACCAGCACTAGGAGGAGATGACTGAGCTAAAGAAGCACTTGTCAGAACAGTACAAAAAGAGCTGCGCATCTGGCAGAAGAGGAAAAGAATATTGCCAACACCTGCCTAAAATTGGCATAGGATGTGGTGGATACGGCAAGCAGGCTAATGATGAGGGGCATCACACTATGCCCTCACTCGCGGCTGAGAATATCTGGGTTCAAACCGGAGGTACAGGCAAATATCTGAAACATCCCATTCAACAGATAACATTTGTCCTGAAGCACGGTTAACAACACCCTAAACCAACAAAACAAAGACAGTGAGACAGCCAAGTATTGATTTACCTCGAAAAAACAAGAGGTTTGGCATTACCGCAAAAGTTGCTTTAATTAAACACTTTGGCAGGTAAACATCCACAGAAATGGGTCTGATGACCGTCTCAACATACATTCGCTCTGAGTGCCATTATATGCAGTCTTTGGAGCTTCACAAAATGATTTAGATCTTATTTTAGAGAAAGCAATGCAGGGCTAGTCATGGGGGGGGTTGTATATCAAGCCACCTGATAGTGAATACATCTGAGTCTCAACCTTGCGTGAAAACAGTGAAGGCCAGTGGATGTAGTGTCCAGATGTCTGATATGGGGAGCACGTGATTGCTGCATGTACTGTGTGTGTCTCCTGTGCTCTGATTGGCTTAGTGTTCCCAACTTCATGTGACATCTAACTTTATGCTGTTTTGGAAATGCGAGCACCCATCTGGCCATATGTGCTTTATTCGGGCCAAACTCCTGGGACCATTGTGGTGTTGCTGCCTATCTGTAGGACTAATCTGGGGTTTTCCTGTTTGCATGTTTTTCCGGCCGCTTACGTGCCACCCCACCTGTGATCTGTCAATCAGTAGGCTCAAGCCTAGGTCGCAGGGGCTGCCTGACCATGTATTTCTTACTCTGGGTTGATGGAGAGGTCATCTCGGGAGATATCAACAACAATGGCTTGCTCTTGTTTTTGAATATACATGTATTGTTGCTTAAATTGGCATCAATATTAACATTTCCCCCTCTAGTTGAATTTTCAACTACATCATTTACCCCACACTCCATGGCAGTCACATTGTTGGGGGCTTGTTGTGTTACTGTTTCAATTACTACTGCTTCTCTATTTATTTGCATTCTAGCCATTTTGAGGACTACATTTTTACAGCAGGAAACCCCCAATTGTAGGAACGCACATAAAATCAGTACAAGACCGCACTGGCAGCACTGACTTACACCGTCCTGGAAGCCAGGCAAAACAGCATTCATACCATTCCTGCTTAGGGGCATCATCCTCCTTACGTATGTTCGTTTGCAATCGATGCAGTGTTTGGAAGCCAAGTGTGAGCGTCCGGTTATCCACGTCACTGCCTGGGATGAAAGTACAGAAGAATGCACCAATCTTGGCATACACCCCTCCCTCTATTGCGGTCATCAAGTCCAGCACGTACCGATTTTGCATCACCATGAGGCGGATGTGTCTCAGTACTTCCTTTATTGCATTAAGACTGAGCTCAGCACGGTTAATCATTTACAGCAGCTCCCTCCTGGTAACCAGTGGGCATTTGCTTTCGTTTGCATTGTGAAAAAGGGTACAGACCCTCCTGCATTTACTTGTGTGTCGGTAAACAGTCTGAATTCTTTCAGAATGTCCATACACTGAACCTAGCCAAAATAATCAGCAGTTATTTTTTCTCGAGCCTGGTGCAACAGAGTTGTTTTCTTCTGTAGCGAATGTGTTGGTATAACTCTGACAGATCTTCTCCAAGGATGACCAAGGTAGGGGTGTGTATGGTGACAAGGGAGCACAGGCCACACCATCCGAATACAAGCTGGGAGTATCCAAATTCCCCACACTGCCAGCACAGATTCATCAACGTGGAGGTGCCCCATTGTGTCCGGTATGTGCAGTATTGCTCCGAATTTCTCAATTGTCCCGAGTTGAATCCTTCCTTTGCCTCTGAAACACAAGGAATATAGTGTACGTTTCTGTACAATTAGGGGTTGCCACTTTCCCCCTAATCCTATGAGGAGGATCGGTGTGGCGCAGCGGCCAGAGTGGCTGACTCCGGAGCACAGGGCTCACAGTTCAATCCCCAGCGGCAGCTCAGCATCATGTGTCTCTGGGCAATAGCTCACTTAATATCCCTGACGGCCCCCCAGCACCTGGATACCCTTAGGAGTGATAAGTTTGCGCTTTACAAATGTGGAAATTGTTATTTTATATATTATCTCGGTGTCCCATATTTCCTGACAGGGGTTATCTATGCTGGAATGTAACCGTCTCCTCTGTGACTCACTTCCCTTTGTATCATCAATGTGGATGGCCCTACACTGGAACTCCATGTCTGGCATCCATTTGTTATTAAAGAAGACTGCACCTCGAGTGAGGGTCAGTATCCAGCGTAGTCCTCCGGGTAATCTGGTCTAGGCAAAGGTCCCGTATTTACCTTGAGACCGCCGCCATCTTAAGTAGTCTATACCGATGATGTAAGCCGGAAGTCTTACCCGGAGGACTATGCTGGATACTGACCCTCACGCGAGAAAAAAATCGGATGTGCATCAACTGTATTGTGACACTTTGTACTGAAAAAGTTGAAAAATGATGTGACAAATTTGTTTAGCCTTGAGAAAGCCCTGGCACAATTCGCCGCACAGGGTGAAACACGTGTCGGCTGTCCGTGTCCTCTGTTCGAATAAGAGTGAATGGACTACTTAAGGGATGAATGAATGAAAAATGCAGTAACAGATTTTGCCATCACAATACTAAGATTAACAGGATTCATCCGTGATATATAATTAAAACATCTATCTAAAAGTAAGGAACGTATGCTCACACTCAACCTCAATTGTGCTCTTTTGGGGTCTACCTCTTTAGATAGATAAAGCCTGTCTGTGCCTACTGCATGTGCTATCAGTGAGCATGCATGAGGTGCTGATGTCTGGATGTCCACAGCGGTTACGGATGTTGGAAAGGCCCCTGCGCAAGCACTGTAGAAATGTCAGGATAGGCTCCGTTTGACAAGGCAGATTTTTCGCTACAGATGGTATGCGGCCACACCCCTACTAAACAGAGGGTATACAATAGTACAATTATGCATAACTTTAGAAAATATTCACGTCTTGTGAAGGTTTCCGGAGGAGACATCTGCAGTCATCTCGATCTGGAGTTTCCGTCTCTCTAGTGAAAGTGTTAAAAAGAGTTCCTTTGCAAATGTCTATAACATACATGACCTGCACACTTGGGCCTGATTGGGGTTCTGAAAGTAGTCTCTGCTTAGGTGGTGGACCGCTGTCAAGGTGGGGCATTTGTGGCCCGACTTCAGATCTGTTGGATAATAGCTGTTGTTTGTAGGTTAGTTTAGAAAAACATGCATCCTTATGTATTATCATAAATCAATCTTGGGGGTTCCTGTACCAATCATTTTTGGGGTTGTGATCTCTTTTTTAATTCGCACAATTGGGGTACCGGAAGGTGGCCCCAATTGAGATAAATATTTAGAAATTCAGTGGTGAATGGTTATTCATGGGGTCACCTGGGTTTTTTACTCATGAGCCATCGTCTATCTCGCCTCATCACAGCGGAAAGGGATGTTTCAGTATGCAGGTGACCTTGTCTAGTTAGCTGCTTACTATGGGCATCGCCAGTCTTCTAGCCTCATACCTTTAATGTGTGCATAAGTAATTTTATTGATGCTTGCAGTGTCTTTTGACCTATGCAAGCGAGTTGCGATGTAGAAGAGAGGGTGGATTGCAATTTGCTGTTTAATGCTCGCATCGTGCTCTGAGTTCATGTGACTGCTCCTCTGGCTCCAGCACGCGCCGTGCACTGTGATTCTCCCTAGTGGCGCCAAATGTTCTGGTCGCGCCCTTTTACTAGAGACTTCTTTTGGGTGGGTTTTGGGCTTCCTTTTTGCAGGTCTTTTGTGCGCTTCCCTGGGTTCTCATGTGATTTGGTTATTTTCATTCTCATTTACCAGAGGGAGTTAGAGAGCTGTCCAGCGGCCTCCATATGTTTCTGCTGTGGTGGTGTTCGAGATTGGGCTTACTTGCTCCCCTAGACAGTGTTTGTAAGACCTTGTGTGCTGTTAGCTTTGTTGCTAGGTGAGCCTATTTCTGACCTCACACAGAGCGGAGATGGATATTTGCGGACCTTCCCCTTTCCTGCACCCCAACTCCCTTCGACTACGCCCCACCTGAGATTTTTGGGCCTGCTGTCATCGGCTGTGACCAGAGACCTCCAATCCTGGGACATGCTACCTTTGATGTTTTGGGGAGACACGACCCGATGAGCAAGCTTTGGGTGTTTTGGAGAACTTTGAGGGAAAGGAGGAGGCTGTATGTTGTCCAGAGGAGAGTCCAATGCAGGGCCCTAACTTTGTTGTATTTCACCTGATGCGGGTAACGTACTGGGATGATCGATTGTTGTGATACGCTTCCTACTGACTCCGCCCCATGCGGTGGATTGTGAATAATCGGAGTTTTATGGGGGACACCATTTACGCAAACGTGTGGGAAATCTGGCTCCTAACATTGGAACATTACCTTGTTTTGAACGAAAAAGGGGCCTCTATTGGCCTGGAGGTAGTTGAAGGATGGGGCCTTTTCTACTTAGGGCCCATCCTAGTCACTTGGGTGAGACCGGAGTGCCTGCTTTTATGCGCAGGTCAGGGTAGCCGCCTTTCCCTCTCATCAGACTGCCCTTCCCCTAGAGCGTGTCGAGTCAGCCCTGCCCCAGGGGATCAGCAGCAGATTGGGGCCTAGGCTCCTGCAGGCATCTAAATGGTGGATTCTAGTGCAGATTCCCAATCAACACCACATACTGCAGCCTTAAGTTTCTTAAATGTAAAAAAAGACTTCATATTTCGAGTGTTGTCTTACTAGTCTTTATTCTGAAATATGTATTGAGGTGAATATGAAGTTCTGCATTGGGGTTCAAATCTACTGCACGCATTCGAGTTTTGTGTTGGTGCGAAGGTACTGCCTGCCCCGGCAGTTACCCTTCCCTGCTGTGGTTGCGGCACCTGTCCCCATTGGGCTGGGCTCCCTGTCTGCTACTGCTGTGGCCACATGTTTGGCCAACGACCTCATCCTTGTTGCAGTGGTGTGGTCGCTAACTGATTTTGCTATAGCTGAATATGAGGTGCATTCGGGTTGGTCTGGGCTTGAGTTTGTGGTTGGGGACTTTGTGTGGACTTGCCTAGGCTTAGCGATCTTTGCTCATGATACACCTTTAACCGGAGTCTGTCGGCCATGTGGCCCATTCTGTGGCAAAAGAAACATTCTTTGAAGTCTGGCTGTTGCCAGCCTCCCTGACATCTGCTGTTAGGACTGGGTGGAAACCCTCTGGGATTCTGAGGCAGAGCTTCAAGATTGTTGCCATTTGCACGCTTGTGGCCAATGCTGCCCCCTCGAGGACGGTCTTTTTCTTTTTGTGTTGGACTAGCTTAGCTGTGTCTTGTTGGGCTTGTTCCTGCCTCTTCCCAGTGGGATGTTATGTAGGAGGTACATGTGTCTGACTACCCTTCCCATGTGATTTGCAGGCACACTTCCTTGGGGTGGTCTTCAGTTTGCTTTACATGCTGAATTTCCTAGGGTGCCTGGGTACCACATTTGGCAGCAGGAACGGGCTCCAGGCGCGTGGAACGCACCACATAGTGCCAGGCAACCAAGTCTGTGTCTCTACATTTGCAGTGGTGGCGATACGGGTAAAGCTAAGTGATGTTATGTTATGTTATGTTAATTTGGTCTTTTATAGCGCGCGGCTACTCCGATAGAGTGTCCTGGCGCTTTTATTGACAGCCTGAAACAGACGAACACAACACAATTAAAAATAAAAGACAGACCCAGCAGAAAAAGAAGAGCACACTAGAGGGCAAAGAGCCAAGTTTTAAGGCCCTTCCTAAAAGTCAGCAAATTAGAGGTGCTGCGTAATGCCAAAGGCAGAGTATTCCAAAGCTGTGGTGCCCGCAGCCTAAAAGAGCGGCCTCCAATGCGCGCCTTTTTTACTCGAGGAACCACCGCAAGGAACAATGATTCAGAGATCGGGCCGGGTGGTAAAAGGCAAGCCTCCTTTGGAGATATTTAGCTCCCGAGGCGTAAAGAGCCTTATGTACCAAGGTCAAGGCCTTACTCCGGCTGTGCCCCTGTTTCGCTTTCTGTTTGCAGCCATTTTGTTGTTGTGACTACTCCTGGCCCGTCTCTCCTCCCCGATCCCGCCTCCCAGCTGACCCTCCCTCGCCCCTCCCCCCTCCACCACCCACTTATGTCAGATGCCTTTTACGCGCAGCGTTCACGTGCAGCGGACGCGCCCCTTGCGCTCCGAAGGCGCGCCAAAAGTAAGCCCGTCTACGCCCGTCCGCGCCCAGCGCCAGACCCCCTGGTCCTCGCAAAACCCACTCCTCCCGCATAACGTATGACGCCGCTACCCTCATCGCCCTTAACCCCGACCGCACACCACAATGCTACGAGGCTGCCCCAGGACACACCCATGGACCATTCGCCTGCCACTCCTGCAAGTTCACCTGCATCAGGACCCACACCAAATCCACTTCCTCAAAACACAGCTCCGACTCTAACCACCTGAAGTGCATCCTGCTGAACACCCGCTCGGTCCACAGACACGCCACTGAACTCTGGGACCTACTCGACACTACATCGCTGGACGTCGCCTTCCTTACAGAAACCTGGATGAACGCCTCATCAGCGCCCGACATTGCCATAGCCATCCCGGACGCCTACAAGATCATCCGAAAAGACCGCACCAACCAAACAGGAGGAGGCATCGCCATCGTTCATAAGAACACCATCCGAATAACGACCACCTCCGACGATAACCTCGCAACCGCCGAACACCTTCACTTCCAGATCCACACCGACCCCAGGACCACACTTAGAGGCACCCTCATCTACAGATCACCAGGAACCCGCACACAATTCAACGAAGACATCACTGACTTCATCAGTCCACATGCCCTCACATCCGAGAACTACATTCTACTGGGAGACCTCAACTTCCACCTGGAAAAGAAAAACGACAGCAACACCACCACCACCCTTCTGGACAACCTGGCCAATCTCGGACTCAAATAACTTGTTGACACCCCCACCCACTTAGCCGGACACACGCTCGACCCTATCTTCACCTCCAGCAAACACATCTCCTTCGATCAAACCACAGCTCTCCATTGGACGGACCACAGATGCGTTCACTTCAGCTACAAAAAGACCACGACCCACAACCCCCCACAACCTATTCCTCGAAGAAACTGGCACAAAATCACCACCGACCAACTTTTCACATCGCTTAACCAAAACCCTCCTACCGTATCACCGGACACAAACCAAGCTGCCAACAAACTCACACTATGGATCACCCACAGCGCTTACGAATTAGCACCCTTGAAAAACCACCTGATCAAACATGGCAGCAAAAAGGCCCCCTGGTTCAACGATGACCTTAAGAAATCCAAGAAGTTATGTCGTACCCTCGAAAAAACCCAACCTCTGACAACCTGACCACCTTCAAGGACGCCACCCGCAAACACCACCAATTGATCCGATCCAACAAGAAATCAGCATTAAAGGATCAACTCGACAACAACGCCCACAACAGCAAGGAACTATTCAACATCGTCAAAGAATTCACCAACCCCACCGCCGGCACCAACGACATCACTCCCTCCCAAGACCTCTGCGACTCTTTATCCTCTTTCTTCCACAACAAAATCGCCGACATACATAACAGCTTTGAAAACCAGTCCGAGGAACAGTCCACTCCACCCACCTCCGAACCAAAACAGCACTCTCACAACCTTTACAACTGGAACCCAATCACTACTGAAGACACCATCCGCCTGATGAACTCCATCCACTCAGGTTCACCAACCGACCCTTGTCCCCACCACATCTTCAACAAAGCACACTCCATCATCGCACCCCATCTTTGCGATGTCATCAACTGTTCCTTCAATTTCGCCACCTTCCCGGAAAGCTGGAAACATGCCGAACTCAGCGCCCTTCTGAAGAAACCCACAGCAGACCCCTCTGAACTTAAGAACTACCGCCCCATCTCACTCCTTCCATTCCCTGCCAAAGTCATTGAGAAAGCCGTCAATAGTCAGCTCGCCGCCTTCCTTGAATCCAACAACTCCCTCGACCCCTCACAGTCCGGCTTCCGAGCTAAACACAGCACCGAAACCGCCCTCATCGCTGCTACAGACGACATCCGAACACTACTGGACAACGGAGAAACAGTTGCCCTCATCCTACTTGACCTCTCCGCCGCCTTCGACACAGTCTGTCATAGCACCCTCATACAACGCCTCAGCAACGTCGGAATACAAGGAAAAGCTTTGGACTGGATCATCTCGTTCCTCGCCGGAAGAACACAGAGTACGCCTCCCCCCCATTCAAATCAAAGGCCACCGAAGTCATCTGCGGCGTACCACAAGGATCATCACTCAGTCCCACCCTCTTTAACGTTTACATGAGTCCCCTCGCATCCATCGTGCGCCAACACAACCTCAACATCATCTCCTACGCAGACGACACCCACCTGATCCTCTGCCTCGCCAAAGACTCAAACACCGCCAAAACCAATCTACACGAAGGAATGAAAGAAGTAGCCGAATGGATGAAGAACAGCCGTCTAAAACTAAACTCGGACAAAACGGAAGTTCTCATCCTAGGATCATCCCCCTCTGCCTGGGACGACTCATGGTGGCCACCGGCCCTGGGCACAGCACCCATACCTACAGATCACGCACGTAACCTGGGCTTCATCCTAGACTCCTCCCTCTCGATGACCAGACAAGTCAACGCCTTTTCATCTTCATGCTTCAACATCCTACGCATGCTCAAAAAAATCTTCAGTTGGATCCCCACCGAAACAAGAAAGACAGTCACACACGCACTAGTCACTAGCCGACTGGATTATGGAAATACCCTTTACGCCGGAACCACAGCCAAACTACAGAAAAAACTCCAACGCATCCAAAACGCCTCAGCCAGACTCATTCTGGACATCCCCCGTCAAGCTCACATTTCCGGTCACCTGAAAGACCTCCACTGGCTCCCCGTCAACAAGAGAATAACGTTCAGTCTCCTTACCTACGCACACAAGGCCCTCTACGACCTAGGACCCGAATGCCTCAATACTCGACTGTCCTTCTACACACCCACCCGCCAACTACGATCATCCAATCAAGCCCTCACTGCAATTCCGCGCATCCACAGATCCACCATGGGAGGAAGATCTTTCTCCTACTTAGCGGCCAAAACCTGGAATTCTCTCCCCACTCACCTCAGCCTTACACAGAACCACCTCTCCTTCAGAAAGCAACTAAAAACCTGGCTTTTCGATAAGTAATGCTCCCACCCTACCTCAAGCGCCTTGAGACCCTCTGGGTGAGTAGCGCGCTATACAAATTCCTGAACTTGAACTTGAAAAACTATCCGCTTCCGGATAGGCAGCCAATGAAGCGACTGCAAAAGGCCGGAGACTCTGGCTCGCCTGTGAAGGCCAAAAATGGCCCGCGCGGCCGTCTTCTGGACCACCTGCAGCCGTTGTAGGAGATACTCCGGTAGGCCAAGGTGTAGGAGGACATTGGAATAGTCCAATCTTGAGCCAATTAAGGCCTGCACCGTGGTCTTCCTGGGATCCTCTGAGAGCAAAGGAAGAAACTTCCGGAGCATCCTAAGGAGGCCAAAACAGGTACCCGTGAGAGCAAGGATCTGAGATCTTAGTCAGACCATTATCAATCTTGATCCCCAAATTCTTTGCTAGCAGGGACGAGCTCGCAGGAGGAAACATATTAGCAGGCCACCATTCCTGCCAGTCTGGGTCGGATAGGCAACCGAAGAAGAGTACCTCAGATTTGTTTGAGTTGCACTTGAGGCTATTAAGCTGGAACCATTCAAAAATAGCCCCAAGGCACTCACGGATACTCTCTCCATCAAAATCTTCTCCTTTCCCGCACGTAAAGAGGAGCTGGGTGTCGTCGGCATAGGATACGATCTGGGCCCCGAAAGACTCGGCCAATGCCGCCAGAGGGGTCATAAAGATGTTAAAAAGAGTCGGGCTCAACACAGAGCCCTGCGGGACTCCGACTCCCAAAGGCGGCATCGCGGCCGAGCTAGGTGTGGCCCAGACCGTTTGTCGACGGCCAGCCAAAAATGATCTAAACCAGCTGAGCACCGTCCCCCTCAGACCGATCTCATGAAGTCTGGCGAGGAGACCCTCATGGGGGACGGTGTCAAAGGCCGCCGACAAGTCAAGCATTACAAGCATAGCTTTGCCTCCCGAATCCAGTGCCTCTTTAATGGCTTCAGACACCTCCAAAAGCGCGGTCTCGGTGCTTAGATTGGGGCGGAAGCCAGATTGAGTGGAGTGTAGCAAATTGTGGGATTCCAGAAAATTGGAAAGCACAATATGCACATGCTTCTCCAAGATCTTGACAAGCGCAGGGAGGAGAGAGATGGGCCTGTAGTTGGCCAAGACCTCAGGGTCTAGGCCAGGCTTCTTGAGGAGGGGAATGACCATCGCCTGTTTCCAGGCCTGCGGAACCACCCCCCGGCTCAAAGAGAGATTCAGAAGTGGGTTCGCCAACGGATTTACAACTGCCGCCATTTTCGCCAAAAATTTGGCCGGGCATGGGTCGAGAGGCGACCCGGATTTAAGATTGGCCATAAGTGCCAATGACGAAGGGACTGAAATTGGCGGAAAGGCAGCCAAGACTGACCCCGAACGGGCCGATGGAACGGACCCGTCCTCGAGGCTGGGAGAGACTTCAACCAGCCTCAAGGGAAAGGAGTCCTGGATCAGCTTTATCTTGGTAGTAAAAAAGTTGGCAAGGGCGGAAACCCACGACTCGGAAGGAGCGGCCTGGGCCGAATTAGATCGTGGGGCCGTAAATTCCCTGACAATCGTAAAAATCTCCTTACAGGAATTAGAAGCAGCCTCTATCCTCCTGGCAAAATAGCCTTTTTTTTCAAGGAGGATATCCCGATGGTAAGCTTTAACCATTGTCCTATAGGCAAGCCTGGCGGCGGAATCATACTGTGAACGCCAAGCCCTTTCAGCCACCTTGCACTGCCTTCGAGAAGCCGACAGCGCTTCAGTGAACCAAGGGGCAGAGACCCGTTTAGATGTTAAACGGGGGGCCATCACAGGAGCTAGATCATTCAACCTGTCCGTCAGCCACATCTGCAGAGACTCTAAATCCCTATCCAGATCACCCGTAGAAGGGCAAGGATGGTCAAGTGATTTCTGGAGTCACCCGATGATACGCCCTGGGTGCTAGTCCCTGCTGTCTGAGAGCAGTGCTCGATGGTTTCTTTGTGCCCGAGCACCGGCAAAAGTGCCGTCACCTCTATGGGGGACGTGGAAAAGACCTGATCCAAAGTATGGCCTTTATCATGTGTTGGTCCAAGGAGGTAGGGGACAAGGCCTAGGGGGGCCGTGATGTCGATCAGTTTGATCGTGTCAGGGTCCAATCCCTCATCCATATGAAAATTAAAATCCCCAGCCACTACACAATGCTCAGCTCTCAGGACCAGCGCTGACATAGCCGACTGGAGCTCATCAAAAAAGGATCCAGCCGGACCCGGGGGCCTATAAACTAAAAGCCCTTTAAAAGATTGATGGGGTGCCAATGCTATAGAAAAAGCAAGGGATTCAGATCCTGTAATAGCCTCCATAGGGATAATGGAACATGCGGCGGATTTATTCACTACAAGTGCCACACCCCCACCCCTCCCTTCCGCTCTATCTTGCCTAAAGATATTGTATTCAGGAGGAATTGCTGTGGCGATATCAGGATTAGACGAATCTCCTAACCAAGTCTCTGTCAGCATCAGACATAACGGTTTTTCAGTGGCCAGGAGATCAAAGATCTCCTGAGCATGTCTACGCACTGATCTGGTGTTTAAAAGCAGGCAGAGATGCTTCACCCTGTCCACCTCCCTGTTCGAAAACGTGGCCGGGGCATTGCCTGGTAACCAACCACAACCAGGACACCTCCTCTTACCCCTATATCGACCGGGGAAAACTATATAACAAGCGCATGATGCCTTTTGCAAAGACCGAAGCTCCAGCGACGTATAACATACCATAATGGCGGCAGGAGATGAATATCCCGTAGAGCCCGCCCCGCCCGCCGCCCCGCTCGCCTCCGGGACGCTGACGGGCTGGACTCTGGCGTGACTCCGGCGTCACTACGGCGAAACGCTGCGCGCAAACGCTGCGCGTAGAATGGCTGCTTTATATGCAGGTCAGCGTGTCCTTGTGACAGCTGGTCTGCTACCCCCAAATGGCCAGGCGTCCAAAAACTCCCCCCAAGATGGCGGCCAAAGCTAGAGATGAGACAGGGACCCGCAAAACGTGGTGTTTAAACAATTATAGTGCAGGAGAGGGAACGGAGCACGAGCTAAAAGCAAGGTAAATACAAAATAGGTAAAATCAAATACAAAAACGGGGATTTTAAAAAACGCTACCGTGTTAATGAAGGTCCGCCCTGCAGCGCGCTAATATGTTGTCAGATCGGGTCAGGCGTCCGAGGAGGAACTAAACAGTGATCTCTAGGCACTCTGGCTATCTCTGCCATTGCCACTGTGTCCCTTGACCCTGCCACCTGTCTTATCTCGGGGGGGCCCCCAGGCATGTGTGTGTCACGGTTCCAACTCCCTTCCTCCCTGCATACTTTGTTGGTTATCAGGGTTCTCATTCTTCTGGCCGCTTCAATTAGGAGATGGTGTGCACGACAGGCCCACTACCGGACTGAGCCCCATAGTTCAAAGAAACTTCCTATATATTCTGTGACTGCCTCAGTGAAAGGCAGGCTCGCTGGGATTGTTCTTGCCTGAATACATGCAGTGTGGGAATGCTTTGTTAGTCTGGGTTCTAGGGAAGGAGGTCCAAGAGAGCTCTGTTCCCTGCAAACTGAATGGGCATTTCTAGCTTGGTCTCGTCCTAATATATCAGTTGGGATTAGGGATAGTATAGTACATGTTTCCTCATCTTATATCCCCCTTCTTTATCTCCAACTCGAGGGGTTCTGTGATGGGGACCCCCACCACCGTACATGCAACTCCCAGTATGGTTGCTGTGTACTCTGATAAGGGGATTGCCCTTTACCGTAGGCACTATGTCGTTGCCCTGTGTGTATTAGGAAGTTGTGGGGCATTTTATTCACTAGCATTGTGACCACGGGTCTCCTTCTGGCCGACTTGGGATGAATAATAGGGTGTGCATGTTCTGAGGTGTGCTGGTGGCTTCTGGCATAGGTCTTTTAGCTCCCCCCCTTGGTCTGTTGCGCTGACCCTGTAGCCTCACTTTTGCTGTCGGATCCTATGTGATTGGGCCCTCACTCTCCCTAGTCGTGTCGCCATGAATCTTCTGATCACATGAAAGCATTCCAATGGACAGGTTGGAGTGCAGGCTCCCCGCGCTACCAGGGATGGATGGATGGGGGAGGGTCAAATTCAGGAAACCCTAGCACCGAGCTGGGGTGAGACAGGAATCGCCTGGGCTTGCCAGTCTGGTAGCCTCCTAGTCCTAGATTTAGTGGCTCGCTGCCCGGTGGCGGGCCTCCGGCTTACACAACCGGCGGGTTGGTGTATCCTAATGCAGGAGCGGCTAGGTTGGCAGGCACCAGAGAGAGCACCTCCACTCACGTATACGGTGGAGAGGCGGCTACCTTACTTAGGCTGGATTGTCGGTCTGGGCCACAGTTCTAGCAGTGCCTCTTTTAGATTTTTTTTGTCCTACTTATTTGGTCTGAAGGTGTGTCCTTTTATGTTGGTGTCGAACGTTCCCCCCCCCCCCCCCCCCCCCCCCCCCCTGGCAGGGAACACATATGCCTTAGTGTGTGCGTGCCATTCATGGGAAAACTCTAGTTTTTTAGCCTGCATGGGAAACCTAGTTTGCATGTGGGTCAGAGGCGGCTCTATGGTTTAGTTGGAAACTTTTCAAGGGAACAGTATACTCAAACTAATCCTAAGTCTCCTGTAGGAGGCTGGCTCAGTATATAGTTTACACCTGTGGTAAGGCACTGTGGGCTGAGTCCAGGCAACCCTTAGTTATAGTGATTAGGTCCCTTAAAACCAACCTTTCAAGGGGCAGCTGTGGAGAGCAGCTGTTGCTTATCCAGGAGGGTGTAAAGCATTTGCATGTACCACTTTAGTTGGTCAGTAAACTTTTCACACAAGAAAGAACCACAGCTGGTGAGTAGAAAAATATGTAGTATTTATTAGTACACACTAGGCACTAATTTGATATACCTCCTACCGGAAGGTGTTAATTACACACAAGAAATACTTAGAAAGCAGCATATAAAAGCACAGTGGGCCCCACCGGGGACAAAGCCATATACCTAAATAGTGGAATGCGGAATACGTACCAAAACGGGACTAGAACCCAAGGTTGGAGAACCCCAGGTGACGCATGGGACCACACCAAGGTGCCTGGGTGTACAGTTGTTACACCAGGTCAGCGTCCATAGAACAACACAGGTAAGTTGCAGTTTTAATTTCAAAGTTTTAGTATCCTTCCCAAAGGACCCTGAAGGAACCACTTTGAGGAAGGAAAGTTGGATTGTCACCCGACCCATGGATAACCAGAATAGACAGATACATGCACCAGGGAGCCGTTTACGCATAGGGGTGAAGTGATGTCGGAAACCTCTGTAGATGCCAATGGAAGGTCTTGTCAATTCTGCAGCTACAGTGTCTCGTGGAACCTGGTTGACAAACCCAGACAAGAAGAACCTGAAAGCAGAGGGGACAGAGTCCAAACCACCCGGTGGTGACCAAGAGGCACAGGAGCACAATACCAGCCCTGGTTGAAGGTTCTTGCAGAAATGCAGTGAGAAGGAAATAGTAGCTCTGGGGTCCAAGTGATGTTGTAGAAGACCAGGAGCCTCTCATGAGTTGTCCCATGCCGGTCAACTAGTGCAGGAAGGTCAGTGGCCAGCAGGACCATGGCAAACACAAACAACGGTTCACGGGTGAAGGTGCAGGGATGCAGACAAGCAAGGTCTGAGGGACTAACCCAGCAAGGGTAAGTCAGGACCGACCCTGAGCATGATGGGGAGCCAGAAGGAATTGGAGAAGCCCACTCGAGGACCCTCTAGAATCAGCCACAGGAGGTTGCAAGGAAGCCCCAGCAGCACACAGAAAAAGGAGCCTGACAAGGCATGGGATGCCAGCAGGACAACATGCTTGGAACCTTTGAACCGGGCGCAGTCTTCTTGTGGGTCCTGGCTTGAACAGCAGAGTTCCAGTGTCTACCAGCAGAAGAGTCCTTGAGCAAACTTCAGAAGACTAGCAGTTGGTTCCAGAAGTTGTTGTCGAGATGAATCTAAGGGCCTGCCCTAAGGGGAGCTCTTAAATAACCCCAAAAAGGGGAAGAACCTCTTCTGTGGCAACCCACCTATCAGAGGAGGTCAGGTATGCTACTCAGATGTCCCAGCCAGACAAATGCTCCCAAGGGCAAAAATTAAACGTCGCGGAATCAAGTGGCCACATGGAGGATCTGTACATCACCTCCCTGGGGAGGAGCTGCAGACCGGGGTGGGCTCTCCCCTGTCCTTTGTGTAGTTTTGCGCCAGAGCGGGAGCCAAGGGCTCCTGGACTGGGTAGAACTGGTTTATTCAAGAAGGGCACCAAATGTGCCCTTCAATGCCGTCTGATGGCTCTCAGAAGCTCCCCCACCCTACCTAATTCTAAAGGAGAGGTGGTTCTACCTCTCTGTAGTAGGAAATCCTTTGTTCAGCTTCCCATGCCCGATTTAGCCTCATCAGCAGGGGGGCAGAACAGTGTCTAAAGCCAGCAGCAGCACCGGCTGGCAGGCAGACTCTGAAAGGCTAACCAAGTAGGTATTGGGGGGGCTTCTGTGGCGTTACATTTCTGCGTCAGCTTCGTGCCTCTGGTTTTTCAGAGGCTGTTCTGGCCACTTTGATTGTTGTGCCTTTTGATGGCACCCGCTTTTGGGCGCACAGGCTCACTCTGCTTTGTGATGATATAAAGTAAGTCAGGGTGGAGCAGAATCTTAACTCTTCCATTTGCTTCCATGGTCGCCCGTACTAGGGTTGTACGGGAAACTCTCTCCTTTTTTTTATTCAGATCTGTGCCATTCCGGGGTGGGTGCCCGTTGGCTTTTTTGTCAAATTCCCTTTCTATCTACGGGTCACACCTGGTGAGGTGTTCCTGCCCTCTACAGGTACTTTTCTTATTATTATACTGTCAATGACATGATGTGGATCCCACAATATGGGACGTATATTATTTTCTGACCTCTGTCCACCTGTTCTTACAGGCATCTTTCTGCAAGCTAGTTTAATACCACAGTTCTTTTTCGCTAGTGGATACTTTCCTTGCATTGTGCAGATGCACTGCGGCCTTGCGCCCTGTTCTGCTGGAACCATCTTTTGTATGCATTGTTGGCCTTATTGAGATCTGTTCTAGGATTTAATATCCCATATAGGGACTTGGGTGGTGTGCATCTGACATTTAAAGGTTGTGCCTTCGCCTTGCACCAGCTTCCAATACAACCATCGAAGGGACTGTCTTTCATCTCCATAGCGCCTGTCTTTTCTATTGGGCATCTTTTCTTCCCTAGCAGAAGCAGTGCACCAAGTGGCATACTCCTTGCCCTGGGTTAATTTTCCGCTGTGGCCTACGATGACATTTCCACTTCGGTCTTTTATTAATTCGCCTCTCATTATGGATTGCCAGGATGACTTCCTGCCACTAATCCTTCTGGTTCCTTATTGGAATATAGCTAGGCCTGCAACTCTAGCGCCGCTATTTTTTCTCTGCTTCACCCCTGGAAAGGGTGTTATTGCTGTCACTTTCGGGAATACCTTGTATTCCATGAGCATTCTCAGTTGTCAATTTTCCTTCTGGAACGTGGTGCCTTTGGCATTATGGTTCCGCCTCTCAGAGGACTGGTTTCCTCTCACTCAGTACAATCGTTCAGTGTTGTGGAGCGTGGCTGCATCACCAGTGAGGGTCTTGAGGCTAGGGAACTTCTTCCTCCTTTCGCACCCTTTTTTGCTGAAGGTTTCTCTTCTTTTTTCTAGGATGTGATACAGAGTCTCACCTCTAAGTTCAGTATGCCACATACTCTTTTCTTATGTGAACTTCATCTACCTCAGAGACTTTTTCCTCTCTTCTCCAGCTCTTCCTTGGCATCCTTTCCCCTTTTTGCCATGTGGTATACTGAAGCCTTGGCTGTGTATGCCTCCTGTCTCCTATGGTGACGTTATTTGATGGTCTGATATCTCTGTCTGTTGGTTGAAACTGGTTATGTGTCGAGGCCTTTCATGTGTTGGCCTTTATTTTGACTACCTTTTCGTAGTCCTCGGTGTGCTCTTTCACTTCATAGCAGAGTTTCATGCCTGTTGTTTTCTGGTTGTTTTCTATCAACCGCCTGACATTTACATTAGTGCCCTGGGGAGGTGGCAGTCCCTGGGGCGTGTGGAGGTGGCTCGAGCCCCCCACACAGTTTAATTGTTAATAAAAAAAGAACCCCGGGGTGGCGGCCTCTGGCGCTGCGGGGGGGGCTGTGTGCCCCCCCCGGGAATATTTGAGAAAAGCCCCAGGCGTTGGCGGTAAAGCTCGTGCTCGGGAGGGGTCGCGACTCCACCGCGTCCCTAGATATCGAAACTTTTTTCTTTTTCGAATTTCTCAGGAGCTTCTGAACGGATTCACACCATTTAATAAAAAGGGTTCTTTCTGAAACAAGATCTACCTTTTTGCCAAATTTGCTGTAATTCCGTTCAGCAGTTAGGGCTGTAGCTGTGTCTAAAGTTTCCAATGGAAAATTACATGGGGAAAACATGTTTTGGGACCCCCCCTTTTTTCTCAGCCCCCGCTTGTCGAATCACCCTGAAACTTTCAAGACAGAAGCTGACTGGAGCGGGCCACTAGTTTTGAAAATTTCGCAAAGATTCGTCAACTGGTGCCAAAGATATTCAGAAAACTCCTTTCCTGTGGAAACTAGGTCCTAACTATAACTACCTACTGGCGACCGCCGGTGATGGGGGGGGGGGGGGGGGGGGGGGTCTGGGGGGGGGGGTGTGTGTGTGTGTAAATTTGGTATTTATATATATATATATGTGTGTGTGTGTGTATATATGTATATATATATATATATATATATATATATATATGTGTGTGTGTATATATATATATATGTATGTATGTATATGTATGGTATTTATATATATATATATATATATATATATATATATATATATATATATATATATATATATGTGTGTGTGTGTATATCTACAGGTTAACAAATATACATGTATAGTTATGTGTGTGTGTTTCCGTGTACATGGATATACTGCAGGTGGCCTTTCCACAGGGTGTACTTACCTGCTCTTGTAACTGCGCTTTTCTTGGTGTTCTAATTCAACCCTTGCTTGGTGGTTGTCTCTACTTTCTTTTCCTTCCTTCTCTGGGCTTTTTTGTTTCTTAGCCCCAGAGGATTACCTTCTCGCTCCGAGGATTTCCGCCCGAGACAAGTCTTTCCTTTTGTTATTGTTGTGCTTCTCGCAATATTTTGGGGCTGACTTGATTCGTTTTTCTCTTCCATCGTGATGTATTCTGAGACCCCTCCTCACCTATTTCCCTGTATTTCATAGGATGGGTTAGCTTACATGTTCGTCTCTACAGCAAGGTGCTATGGCATAGTGGCATGTGCTGTTTTCCTTGGTCCTTCCACCTTGTCCAGTCATGGTTTAGTTATTGTGGGGAGAGCTACGTAGTTGTATTTGTGGAAGTGTTTTCTCCAACACTTTCTTCTCTCTGCTGTGGGTTTGTTTTTTGCATACTTTCATGGTCTTGCTGACGTCTGCTCCTTACAGGGTTCCACAGTCATTCTAATGGAGCATTTTTTCTTCTTTTCCTTTCCATATTCCCACAACAGCCTGGTCCCTCTCTCCCTTTTCGGGCAGCTTCTCCCATTCAAGTATCTTTCGTGGGTTCAGTTCGCAGGCCCTCTTCCGAGGAAGTTATTGATTGGGTATCTATTCTGAGATATGGAATCTGTGTCTAGATAACACCGTATCTGGTAGAGACAGGATCTAGTTGCAGATGCCTTACCGACCTACCCATCCTCTCTGCTCTGTGAACTGCTTGTCCAGTTACCTATAAGATCCCTTTCTTGGCATTCTGATGCCTTTCCTTAGAACTTCATATTTGTTTTACACAAAGATGTCTATTTCTGGCCTACTGTTTCTTTAAACAGTTTCTATGCGTGGTATGTGTTTTGGTGCGGACAGTAGTCACAGAAGAAACTAACATCGGTTCAGGAGAGGGCTTATATGGGCTCCGTCCATGTCACATCTGGTAGTCGACATTGTTACAGAGTCGCTCAGCGCCTTCTACTAATGCACAGAAGCACTGCTGTGAAAAATTTCCGGATCCAGCCTGGTACCTGGGGAGAATTCTGAGGTAAGGAGTATGCAGCTAGATCCTGTCTCTACCAAATATGGCGTTACCAAAGGTAAGTAACTGGTTCATTACTGCCACTCCCACACAACTACCTGTGTGTTTGGCTGCAGCAGAAGGCCCATTCCAGTTTATCTTCTTCTAGCCCTATTATTTCAACAGAGTTTAGGGCGGAGGCTAGGGAACCCATGATGGGTCACCAGACTCAACTAAATCCAAGTGACTGGTAGGGCAAAAAGTGCTGGGGCAAAGAGAAACAGAACGGAGAACGGAAATAAGGCTCGGAGATATTTCCCGGAACCTTCATTGGCCCCGCCCTGCCCAACCTATGTGCTTAACTCTGACTCTTGCATCCAGCCGGTAAGCAACACTGGGCAAATCACCTTTGGCAGTTTGATTCAAATTTGTGAGAGGATCGTGTCATCTCTTACAGGCGTGTTGGGCCCAATATTGGACAGACTGGGGAAAGTAGAAGTAGCCTTAGTAGACATGAAAAGTCGCTTGCCACCGCAGTATGTTGCTAGAGCCAAATCATTTGGCTTAGCAAAAAGGATGTTCTTGCAGATACGCAGTCTAAGCAGCCTGTGGCTCAAGGGGCTTTAGTGACCACTAGCTCAGAAAGGTCAAACGATCTGAGGACAGAACCCCTGTGGAAGGGGAGAACGAGGAAATCACCACAAACCGCCAGCAGCCTCGGGGTGATATCAGGGAAGCTTAAGAAATGTTTTAACCTCTTTCTGCACAAATTATTCTATACTGCATTTACCCCCCCCAGACTGCCCCTTACGTTGTCATCTTGAAAAATGTGCCGCCGCTGAGAGATGATTTAAAGGAGGAGCATGACCAATTGGGTTATAAAATGGTTCACTGGACCAATGGCAGATTGAGCTGGTGGCAGCTAGCACACAATCAGATTAATCTTGTACGGAGAGTCGCCTGAATCGGCAGCTCGCTGAAGCCCAATTCGAATGATGGCATAGTGATTTATTTCAAAGATAGAGGAGTGGCCAAAACGGTACCGATGAAGACCAACTCTGTGACCCGATATCGTTCAGTTGTTGAGGCTCTTCAGCTTGGGTACTTCTATAGGCCTCAGAACAGTCTGATCGCTCCACTGTTACTAACTCAGCCTATTTCCATCATCAACAGATTCACGCCTATCTGGACTAGTTGGACTGACTACCTCCTGCTTCGACGAGTTCTTCCAGCGGGCTACACTGGCAGTGAACAGTTTATCTGAGGATGGCTTTGTGAGGAAATTGATTCCAACTATTGCCACCGACAATATTCTGCAGTAGGGGTGTAGATTACGGCAAATGAGCGGAGTGTTCATACTGCGTCAAAACAGCATGCTTAGTAATGATAATGTAACCTTCTCCTCGATTACTACTCCTTTTATTCCTCTGGTTGGGGAATCTAGTAGTCAGGGAGATATGCATCCTACTCTTGCCTCATGGAACATGCCAGGCTTGTCCAGTAAGGAGGTGCGGACGATTGGCATAGTTTTAATTCTCATATTTTTTTTGCTTACGAGAGATTTGGCTCACCAAACCGTGTTTTGATGGATGGATACGCCATCTGCTTTAAGTCTGCTTTCCCTGGTTTTGTGGGCAGAGCAAAAGCTGGTCTCTTGACTTTTATTTCCCTTGCATTTTTCTGCCCAGGTCACATGGCTGAATCTTAATTTCCTGCACTGCCAACTCGTACTCTTACGGGGCCTCTCGACTGCTTTTAATTAATGTTTATAACAATGTCTTCGATACTTCCAAGATAGGCTTGCAAAGGTCCTTATTAAAGATGTAGATGAATATACAAGTAATATACAGGGACATTTTGTGGTAGTGCTTATGGAGGACTTTAACTTGAGATCTTACCAGCTCTCCACGTCTCCTGCTTGTGGGTTGGCGGATCGTGCTTGGGGCACACTTATCGACTTTGTTTGACTTTATCCTCTCTTTGACTCTGAGGAACTGGGTAATAGACTACAGTTTGTGGGACTTGCCGTTCAATGATCATAGGCTCTTGGTCCTCTCCTTTCATGCTTTGTTTTTGGTCAAAGTTGCAATTGTGCATAATCCTTTTTTAGGGCTCGGCTGAACGCGCGGAAGTGCGTCTCCGCCGAGGCTCTTTTGTCGGCATGTGTGCTTCCCAGGAGACAATCCTGGCCGCGCGCATCGCCTTGGAGGCGATTTCAAACTGACACGCGCACGCGAACGAGTGCTGCGGCCTGGCGCTGTCTCCTGGGAAGCACACACGCATGCGCATACACACACACAAGCGCCCACGCACGCACATACATACAGAGACACCCACCCCCCGCTCACATACACACACACACGCGCGCACACACACACACGAGTGCACCCCTCCTCTCCCCCGCCGTCGCACACATGCATACACACACACGCACACACTCACACACACAACGAGGGAACCAAGCCCCCCCCCCAGCCCTTTTCAACTTACCAGGTGAATTCTGAGGGACTCCGCTCTCCTTCTGGCGTCGCGAGACGCTTTCACTCCGCCTTCTCTTCCGGTCCGGACGCAGCCCCGCCCCCGTCACAGGCGACTTTGCCTGACTTCCGGTGAGGCTGCTGAGCTCGTGAGTAACAGTGACTAAAAAGTGAGTAAAAATTAAGTATTTAGATGTATGTGATGCATTATGGGTTATTCGGAAAGAAAACCATTTTTTTGTGAGAAAAAAAATCTTACACAAAACACAATGGTCTTAAAAAATACACTTGACAAATACTTATGTTTGCATAGTTTTCTTAGTGAGGAGCGGTGCCATTATTCCAAGCTTCTGTATTGTTGTAGCACAATATATTGTTTCATTATGAGATTTTTTTGTAGGGCGGTTGAGGGGCAACAATACACACTGTCACCCAGCTATTACAAAACATTTCTCCAAACTAAAAGACCTACCCAGTTGCTTTGCCAATGTTTGTACCGTTTGGTTTTATGAATGCTACTTGCAGCACTGAAGCTAATACACTTTTTTAGGCCTGGCTGAGTGCAGCTATATGCTGAAGCTTTTGTCACCACACTTTGGGAAATAGATCTCCATGCACCCCTGCCTGTAGTTTTGACAGGGTTTATTGATAAAAGAAACATTGGAAGTCTGTGAATCACAGAGTCAGTCGGCCAGAAGGTCTCTGTGATAATCGACATGGGCTGACAAGACCCACATGTACACTCTGCTAAACCCAAGACCCTAGCATTGGTCACATGGTGAGATTACACAGAGTATGCCGAGCTGAGGCTATTAGAACAGGAGAAAGACCTTCACTCGGTAACACATATGTAAACAGTTTTCATCTGAACAAGCTAATCACTAATTTCAGGCCTCAAGAGCTGAAAAACAGGGTGCTTCAACATCAGAGATGGACACTTCCTCTGGGCTGTTTTAGCATGCATAAGAAAGCATGGGTTAGCAGGTTATTGGTACAGTAACATGGGCAGGTGGGGTTACACCTTTTTTATAGCTTCTAAAAAAACATACATGCAGTATTTACATCGAGATTCAGAAATTAAACTGCTCTCAACTCATGTTATTGGCTGTTTGCTGTATCTTCCTGCATCCTAGGAAGTGCCCTCATTGGAGTGCATTAGATGCACTGTTATCAGCATATGGTATATAGACTGTTTGGCAAACAGAAAAGCTATCTTGAAGAGCCCTCCCGGTCTAAAAAACCAATCTGCCTTGGAAACGAATGCTCTTTTGAACTATGATCTAAAAATTAAGTATGTAGATGTATGTGATGCATTATGGGTTATATGTTTTTATGCACATAATTAAAAGGCTGTGTCATTTACAATGCTAATAGCTCTAACTTTTGCAATGCCGAGACCGTTGCATTGTAAATGCTTGTTTTGTTAGCCGTCTAGCTTACGACTGTATGTGGGGGCACTGGACGTAATCTTATTTTGGCCCTGCTTAAATCTAGGAAGGAAAAACATATTAGGTGGTTTGATGCGGATTGCATTGAAGCACACAATCAGTTGCTGGTGGCCCTGAAAGAGACATCAAGAGATCAGGAGAACGTGTGGGAATATAGAGCCTGTTACAAGCATGTTCCGAGAATAAGGAAAGCTACTATTACAGCTACTATTAGAGAGGCAGCTTTCTCTTCCCTGCTCCAGGCTAATGAATAACAGGATACCAAGACTTTCTGGGTGATGATAAATCACTACTATTTTAGTAGCACCAGTGCTTCAGGGATTGATGTTGTTATTCCCCATTACACTGGGGTTGCTCACTTTGCAGGATTGTATGAGGACCCCAATGCCAGGGCCCCTTCCACATGTGGGGTGGCAGCAGGCAGCCAAACCTGGTACTCTTCATGAAATGTGCCCCTCTTTTGACAAATGTTTTGAACATGTTTCTAGCTGCAGGCCCACCAAAATCCTGGCCCATCCCAATATTGTCCCCATATTTAAAAAGGCTCTAAGAGTGGCCCACTCCATCGCCCAATTTCCTTGATTAATTCCAACGCAAAATTCATGGGGAGAATTCGCCTAGAACGACTGCAGACATGGGCCTAGGAACATAACATAGCGGTCGAGCTTTCTCTACTCTACTCCCGGCAGCATGGAACAAACTTCCACCAGGTCTCCGTAAGGAACCAAAGCTGCTGCCTTTCCGTCGGATGCTAAAAACAATACTGTTTCGAGAAGCTTGGGGAGAGTTGTAGGGGTGCTGCCTGTTCTATGGAGTTGTCTGTTTTGCCTGGTACAAGCGCTTTGAGACCCCCGGGTGATAATGCGCTATATAAATTGAAATAAATAAATAAATAAATAAATAATGTGTTATCTGACCAGCAGTTCAGTTTCAGGCCCGGCTTGGGAACAGTGGAGCAGGCCATAAATTTGTATCTTTTAATCTGCAGGTACACCTTGGTCTAGAAGGGCAGGATATACCTGGCATTTATTGACTTAAGCTCAGCGTTTGACTCTGTTAAGAGAGTGAAATTGTGTAACATTTTGTGAGACATTGGAGTGGAACAGTACTTAGTTGATTTCCTGAGACAGCAGCATAACAAAGTTACGGCTAGTGTGAGATATGGCCCAGGGGGCTGAAACCTTTATCCTTTAGCCTTGCCAGGGGCATGCGCCAGGGTTGGCTCCGTTCCTGTTTTCTCTATATGTTAACGGCCTGGAGAAGCTGTTGGTGAATCTCTGGGCAGATTTCCTATAGGTAGATCATCATAGTGTCTCTGATTTTCAATTTATGCAGATAAAACCGTTTCAATTGCTAGGACAGCAAATGGCGTGCAGCTCTTAATGGACTGTTTCTGTAAAAATGTGATGAACCTTGATCTAAGGGTAAACCAGTCAAAAACTCAAGTCATGCTTTATGGGGCGAAAAGGAAAGAAAACCCTACGTTCATAGATAAGTGACAGAATATGCACTGTCCCCACATTTGCCTTTCTGGGGTTCTCTTCGATAACCATCTCTCATGGAGACCTGTGAAGGGCAGCAGAGCTGCCACCTTCTCTAGAATGGTGGAGGCAGTCTTTAATTTTGCCAATTGACTGAGACGGACGCCAGTCAAAGAACTGATAGCCATTTCTAGGGCAAAGTGTTTTTTGGTTGCATTATATGGGGTTGAGTTGTGGGTTATTGGAGATTCAGAGGGATTGGATGTTGTAGTGAAAGGCTTTCTTAAAATGCTATTATCTGTTTCCACTAGTACATGTTCTTTTAATTTCCACCTGGAGGTGGAGATGGGTCACATAGTAGAAATCATTAAAATGCAAACTTTGCTTTTGCGGCTCAGTTTATGGACACTGAAACACACAGTCTTTAACAGGGCCATCCTCACAGACTATTCGCAACTGGACCACTGTTTGAACATCCCCTAGTTGAAGCATATTCAACAAACTTCCTTGAGTCTGGGGCTAGATCAAGTTTTTTAGGTTCCCCGCTAGCCTTACAGCATGTGTTGCTACCATATTGAAGATTAAGTTCCTTGCCCACTGTGGGGACCACAGACTGCATAGGGAGGCCAACAAGTGAAGTGTTCAGGCATACGTAGAGAACCTGACTAATCCTGGTCTTGTTTCATATTTAATGTGGGTGGGGAGTCCGCACTATATCTTTCTATTGGTTAGACTAGGGCTTGACACTGTCCACTTCTTATCGGTCTTTCTCACCCTAGGTTCCTTTTCTAAAAATGTATCCGTTTTACCTTAAGATGGTTGCTCGAGGCAAAGCACATTGTACTTTGTTTTTTGTAAATTTTATGTTTCTTTGAGTAAGTTTTATCTTGTTTTTATTTTAAAACAGGCTAATATTCACCTCAACAGAGCAGCTTTTATCTTTTTATTCTTTGCCAAATCTGCGGATATTGTATCTAACTGCAACCTACATACAAAGGGCTGAGTCGGGACCCAAGAGACACCCAGGGAGAAAACGAACATACTAGAGATAACCAATTAGAGGCCGAATTACAGGGTTAGATCTTGTGCTTCAATAGAATGACGGACATCGAGATGCCCATTGTAGCTTGGAAATAGTAGGCAGATGAAGCTGGTGGGGGGGACGGTGAGAGGGAGGGAGGAAGGGAGGAAGGGAGGAGGAATTGGGAACGGGGAGTTTGGAAACATGATTTTTCCAGTTATGGAAAAAATTGCTTGAACTAGATGTAAACAGATTATATAACGTGAGCTAAGATGCAGAATATGTTGTACTACATTGCTCAACATAAGAATGACTGTAAACAGAATCATGTCTGAAGAAAATAATAAAGAAATGTATTAGAAAAACTACATCCAAAGGGCTATTAGGCAGAGGGCCCCTATAACTATGTAAGAACCATACATTTGTATTCCGTTTGATTTTTTGATGTCTGGTAATCGCAATTCCATTTGCGTAGTTTTATGATGTGATGAAATGTTTTAATCTTTAATTTGCCATGTGTTTGTACTCTCTTTTATGTTCATTGATGTGATTGAATAAAGATAAATTGAATGATTGGTTGTTAAATTACATTTCAGTAGCACACATCTACTGCTGCTGGTATGGCTGTCTATAACTTCTGGCCATTTTTGTTGCAAACATGAACTTGAGTCCATTGTTTGGAGAGGTATGCCCGATATGAGAAGTTATTGTAGTGCATGAGGTTCAGAGGCTAACGAGGATACTTTACTGTTTTACCTGCCTTTGTTCATCTAGGCTATATTAACCAAACCAACTCTAGTGAGTGATTCAACGTAGAAGCACGGGTGAGAACATGTCATTTGTGCGAGGTAGTCATGAAAAGAGACAATAACAGTACCTAACGCCAAACACGCACGTGATAACTTCTTGTGACTGGGTAGATGGTAGTGTGCGAGTTGGGGTGGAAAAGTTACCCACTGTACCTTGGTGAAGATTTTGGCATACCGAGCCTTTGTGACTCTGGTGTAACAAATAATTTTGTGTGATTTGCTAGTGAGAGAGCATTAAGGTAAATCCTTTTAAGGATGTTGGTCTTGATTTCAGTATTTAATCACATTTTGACAATTATTGTATGTAGGTTCTGAACTTCTGTATGAGACGTGTACTTCTGGTATCGTACACTTCCAATAAATGTATTTATCTGAAAATGTGAATTCCTCTGCCATCCCCAAATTGGTAAAATTAATGCCGCATAACGTTGCCAACAGAAATACATAATGTGAACCTACCGGAAAAGATATATTTAATCGTTTGTCCCTTCGTCCAAAAGATTACTTTTTCTTGTACAACTTTGTTCCTGTTATTTAAGTTAAAAATCATTATTGTACAGAGGCATTATGAAAAAATAATTATAATTTGTCACTTTTCAGACCTTATTTAATCCCAACAAGACTGTGGTGAAAATGTTTGTTGTTATATATGACTTACGAGACATGCCAGCCAATCAACAAACATTCCTACGACAAAGAACATTTTCTGTTCCTGTAAAAAAAGAAATTAATGGAAACATCAGTGAAGAAAATATTTTGCAGATTGAAGAAAAGACGTTACGCTACCTCATACATCTGAGGTAATTGACAATAATAGAGTGGGGGTATTAAATGTTATGTACAGGTGCTATGCAGCTCATGACTGGGGTTACTTCATTTAAATGTAAGTTTTGTTTACGTTTTCGATTTGCACATGAAAATACAAAACGGAATTTCAGTTTTGGTGTCAGCTTCCTTTATTTAAAAATATGCACTGTGTCTGCAAAGAGGATCTCTAACCCCTAATTGGCATCAATTCTTCCCAACAAGGTGCCTGTGATTAAACTTTAAAGAATATAGTCCAGCCCTGCCAAGTACCATGAATCAGGCGTTAGACTAATGTATTTCAGTGTGCTGGTCTGCATCACTGACTGAAATGCAAAATCGCACCGTGACTGAGCTGCAGTAGCAGCCTCAGGTGCGCCCTGCTCCTAGCGGGCTATAGGGGCTGGCTCTTGATCTGCTTTCAGCTCTGTCTGCTACAATGTATTGTAACTAACACAGGACACACTCCCGCCCGGACCAGGCACTGCGCAGCATTACTGACGTCACAGGAATTATTGCCCAATAGCTGAGCTCCTGACTAAGACACTTAATTCTGAGAGACACTTTATTAGGTGGGTTGAGTCACGGGTTATCCAGAATTGGGGTATCTTTCATAGATTCACATGCCTGAATCATTCCCTGTCGCCGAGGCGGGAGTCCCACGGTAACAATAAATACAAAAGCAGTGCCTTAGTAAGAAACTGTAGTAGGCTGACAAGACAATAGGCCCAAAAAGGCCCAAGGCTTACTAGCCTATCTACCTCATTATATGAAAAGAACTGAAAAATAGTTCCAACCAATCAGATGCCAGCACCCTCTAGAACCTTCCCAGAAGAGGCAGCTCTCCTCAGATTTTCTCCGCACGTCGTGTGGAAGGGAGTCTCCCTGAGTGCCTACTCAGGTTTTCTTCTTTTTCTCTTCAGGATGTCTGAAAAGAAAGCTCTCTTCAAAGCTTGCAGGACCTGTGATAAAAAGAGGGTCCATGTAGATGATCCGCATAAAGACTGCATCTACTGTCTACATCCTAACCATGTTGTTAAGGATTGTAGGATTTGTAGAACCTTCCCTGCCAAAACCATCAGGGACAGGGAGGCAAGGGTTCTTTTATGGCTCAAATCATCTTCTACAGATGAGGAGGACAGAGCCTCTACTTCCAGCAAAAGAGCCAGATCCAAGGACAGCTCTTCTCCTGAGGGGAGGAAACATCACAAATCCTCTCATAGAGCTTCAGATCACACAAGGAGGTTGTCTTCTCCTCCTTCTGGATCGCCTTTATCTCCGCCTTCAGAGTCTTCCAAATCTTCAGCTACAAAAACAGTGAGTAAAGCCCAGATCAAGACTATTTCTCTGGTGTCTTCTCACACAGTTTCTGTGACCTCTTCTACTTCAAGTACTTCATCTACGGTCTCTACAAGAGCTATAACCTCTCCTATTGTGTCTTCAAAAACTTCTACTACAAAGAAGTCTTCTGGGACTCTTCTGTCACTCCTTCATCTAAATTGCAGTTGACGTCAATCCCATCGACGACGGGTCCTTCATCTACAAAGTCATCGTCGACGAAAACCCTGTGGACATCTAAGTCATCGTCGACCAAGAGTCCGTCGACGGCAAAGATATCGTCGATAAAGAGCCCGTCGACGGCAGTCCCATCAATGAAGAGCCCGTCGAAGACAAGCCCGTCGATGGTAGTCCCTTCGACGAAGAGCCCATCGACAGCGGCCCCGTCGACGACAGCCTTGTCGACGACAAGGCTGTCAAGGGCAGCCTCGTCGACGAAGATTCCATCGACGGCAGCCCCGTCGACGACGATTCCGTCGACGACGAGCCAGTCGACGAAGATTCCATCGACAACATCATTGTCAATGGCTCAGTTGTCTATTACACCTTTGGTCAAGACGCCCCTGTCAACGAAGAGTCCATTAATGACCAGAAGTCCACCTGCGAGAACTTATTCAGCGATTCCACAGGTATCTCAAGCGTCGCCTGTTACGTACACCCATTTTCAACTAAAAACATACCATAGGCAAGACTATACTAATATATCTCCGTTGTTACCATCACACATCTTGGAGACATATGTAGAAGAAGAGGAATCTGATGAGGATGATGGGGGGAAGAAGGTCTTTTTGGGATTGCACGCCACCCTTCAGAGTTGCGCATAAAATGACAGGAAGAAGATGAAGAGGAAGACTACCAGGAACATTTATCAAGAAGACTTGTCTACGCCATATCATAGACAGTCACATAAGGTTCCACGTTCGGACGAAACAAGTCATCTTCCCCCATCTCTGATCCAAGATTTGCAGGCCATGTTGGCTGATTATCGGCAGAGGTTTCCGACTACTCCAATTTTACCTACCATGCCAGCGGTTACACCTGCGCCACCAATAGAAGATCTTTCTTCTCCGAGACACCCTGTAGAAGCTATACCACAAGGGGGTCAGGATACTTCATCATCAGATGAGGATGAAAGAGAGGAAGGTGAATTGCCTAATGATAATGTACCTGGGGATCCTTGGGATCAATATATAATCCCCATGCCTTCACCTACTATGCCGCAACCCTCTGATTCACCTCCGGAGGATATTGGCGGCTTTCATAACATTATGCAACGGGCTACAACTTCCGGTCACTATCGAACAATCTGATTGTGTTCTTCACGACTTTAAACAAGGTTATAGAAAAATCACCAGAGCAATACCGATCATAGATTTTATTTGGAAGGAAGGTCTTAAGATAATGAAGACACCTGCCTCAATACGCGCGGTCCTTCCTCGAATTGAAAAGAAATATCGAGCACCACCAGACACTCCATCTTGCCTTGTGGGACACCCGCGTCCGGACTCTGTAATTTCGCAGGCTGCACAGCAGAGGTAAAAAAATCCATCCACCCCAATCTCACCAGATAAAGAGGGTAGACAATTGGATTTGATAGGCAACATTTTTTCCATCAATGCTGCTTCATACATCAAGGCAGCAAACTCTCTAGCAATCTTAGCACGTTAGGACTACCGGATGTGGTCAGAGTTATCTGAATTCTTAGAACTTATACCTGAAGATCGCCAGCAGGAAGCACGGAGAATAGTGCTCGAAGGGGAACGGGCGGCATCAGAAATTGACTGCGCCTTAGACATTTCTAATACTAATTTTCGGAAGCTAGCGGGGCTGCTGTTCTCAGACGCCGGGGATGGCTCAAAGCAACCTCTTTTAGACCTGAGGTACAGACTAAAATACTGGACATGGCTTACGATGGTGAGTCACTATTTGGTAAACATATAGATGATGCTTTGCTGACCATCAAGACAGATACGGACACGGCTAAATCGCTGGGTATCCTACAGTATAAAAGAGGATCTTTTAGAGGATCAAGAGGTTGTGGTTTTTCCTCTAGAGGAAATTACCACAATCAACAAAACAGGCAATACCAATCTCAATATAAGCAGCCTTATTACCAGTCCTCTTACAGGCAGTCATCTTCAAGCAATTTCTCTCGTCAGGGCAGACGACAACTGTCAAATAATCAAGGCCGTGACTCAAATAAAAGACAATGAGCTTTGCCGGACGCCAGTCAATTCTTCTCCCCTCCCTGTGGGCGCAAAGATCTCAGCCTTTTTCCTACAGTGGCAGCACATCACATCAGATCAGTGGGTCCTCGACCTTGTTCAAGGAGGTCACACTCTAGAGTTCTTAAGGAAGCCACCTACGACCCCGCCCAAGGGTCCCCCTCCCTCTCGTCTTCACTTACTGTTCAGAGAAGCTTTAAACATGTTCCGCAAGAATGCGATAGAAAAAGTTCCAAACTCACAAAAAGGGAAAGGATTCTACTCTTGCTTCTTTCTTATAAGGAGAAAATCGGGGGAGTGGTGCCCGATTCTCGACTTGCGCAAACTCAACAAGTTTCTGAAGAAGCAGAGGTTTTTTGAATGGTGACGCTGGCAGATGTGTTGAGCTGTCTCAACGAAGGGGACTTTATGGCTTCTCTAGACATGGAAGACGCTTACTTCCATATCCCTGTACATCCCAAACATCGCAAATACCTAAGGTTCACAGTGGCTGGCGTCCACTTTCAATTCAAGGTGCTCCTGTTCGGACTGAAATCGGCACCGAGAATATTCACAAAGTGCCTAGCTCCAGTCTCTGCCACTCTGAGGTCTCGGGGTATTCAAGTCTTCCCATACCTCGACGACTGGCTGATCAAAGGACCATCAAAGCAGGCTACGAGACAGGTTGTCAAAAGTTGCCTTTATCTATTCTCAAATCTGGGACTCGCGTTCAATGCAAACAAGTCACAGTTGCAACCTCTCCAAGTTCCAACTTTTCTGGGAGCAATACTAGACACCAAACAGTGCAAGGCGTTCTTGTCAGAGGATCGTCAGAACAAGTTACAAAGCCTGGCAAAGGTAATTTAAAGAAGAAAGTCAGTTTCTGTCCGAACATTTGCTTCTCTTCTTGGTATGTGCTCTTCGGCGATCAGCTTAGTCCCGCTTGTGAGGCTCAGGATGAGACCTCTGCAGGAAGAGCTGCACCGGCAATGGCAACAGGCCAGAGGGTCATTCGACGATTCCATAAAGGTTACCTCACAAATGATACATTCTCTTCACTGGTGGTCAAAAAGAAGCAATCTATCTCCGGGTCTCACGTTCCTGAATACTCCCCCAGAGTTTGCCCTGACCACAGATGCATCCATGGAAGGTTGGGGAGGACATCTCCAAGACCTTCAAATTCAAGGACTATGGCCTCAACAATTTCAGCAGAAGTACATCAACATTCTCGAACTATGAGCCATCTTTCTTTCTCTGCAGGCATTCCTCCCGAGAATCGCAAACTCTTCAGTGCTGGTGCGTACGGACAATACCACCAGCATGTATTACATCAACAAGCAGAGGGGAACGAGGTCTCTCTCCCTATCGCAGGAAGCTCAAGAGATGTGGGAGTAGGTTATAAAACATGGCATAACCCTCAGAGCAGAGCATGTCAAGGGAATTCAGAATTCTCTGGCCGACAATCTCAGCAGATCTCTCGCAGGATGTCACGAGTGGGAGTTGGAGCAAGAGCGGGTGAAGAGGATCTTCCGGATGTGGGGCACGCCAACCCTAGATCTGTTTGCAACACAACAGAACAGCAAATGCCTTTATTACGCCAGCAGATTTCCTCAACGGGGATCAAGAGGGAATGCCCTATCCATGCGATGGTCAGGGATTTATGCGTACACTTTTCCCACGATACCATTGATGCCGAGGGTTCTGCAAAAAATGAAGAGGGAACATTGCAGTCTCATCCTAATTGCACCTTGCTGGCCGAGGCAGTATTGGTTCCAAGAGTTATTCTGTTGTCACAACAGCATCCTGTTCGTCTAAAGCCAACACTCACAATGCTGACGAGAGAGAGAGGTCAGATTCTACACCCGGATCCACAGTCGCTTCACTTGCACGCCTGGCTCCTGACTTCTTAGAATTTAAGGATCTCAACATTTCTCAGGACTGTAGAGATATTCTATCTAAAGCCCGTGCTCAAAGCACTATCAAGACATATCGCTTTAAATGGAAGCGTTTTTGTCATTGGTGTGAAACAAATAATGTTCATCCACTCCAGGCTCCACCAGAAGATATCCTTCCGTACTTACTATCCTTAGCTAAAGCAGGTCTAGTATTCTCATCTATCAAAGTCCATCTCGCTGCGATTTCTAGATTCACACAGAGTCCTAACACACCATCACTATGTTCTTCGTCACTTATCAAACAATTTTTAAAAGGCCTTTTTTGAGCTTTTCCTCCAATTCGACCTCCACCTCCGGATTGGATCTCAATACCGTTTTATCTCAATTAATAAGGAGGCCATTTGAGCCAATTCACAAGGCCGAGCTCAAGTTCTTAACCTGAAAGGTGGCACTTTTATTAGATCTCACTTTGACCCGGAGGGTTAGTGAAATCCAGGCTTTCACAATTTCGGAACCTTTTCTGCATTTCACTAAAGATTACGTCCCGTTACGAACAAATCCAAAATTAATTCCTAAAGTACCGTCTCAATTCCATCTAAACCAACCTGTAAAGCTGAAAACCTTCTTCCCGAATCCAGTTACACCGGCGGAAAAGGCTTTGCACTCTCTTGACGTAAAACATTGCTTGAAGTTCTACCTTCAAAAGACTAAGGATATCAGACTATCTAATCAGTTGTTGGTTGCTTATGGTCAAGCCACATTAGTACAAGCCGTGACAAAAGCAACTGTAGCCAGATGGCTGTCTTCTGTCATACAATTTTGCCATGATAAAGCCAACAAACCTTTGCACAGAAAGGTCAAAGCACATTCCACCAGAACTATGTCTGCTTCTACCGCCTTATTTGCTGGGGTCACATTGGAAAATATTTGTCGCGCTGCAACATGGAAGAATGTCCAAGCATTCACAAAGCACTACTGCTTACAGTCTGCATCGCAGGACGATGCAGCAGTGGGACAAGCTGTTCTTCAACATCTCCTTCATTAAGGTTAGACTTTTAAATGTCTTTCACATTGCATTTATGATGTTTAAGTATGATCATATTTACTGTAATGTTTCTAGTTGTCAAATATTGTTTTAATATGCAGTATGTTAAATGGCTATAACTATTTAATTTCAGAAGATTTTGCATGGGCATGTATTTACATATTCTAGTGCTCTATAACCTTCCGGATGTGTGGGGGATATGTAGATTTACGCTTTGTCTCCCACCTTCCGCAAACGACATTATTAGGCTTACTGCTTGCTATTCTGATTCAGGCATGTGAATCTATGAAAGATACCCCAATACTGGATAAGAAAATAAGTTACTTACCTGTAACTACAGTTATCCAGTATTGGTATCTTTCATAGATTCACATGCACCCACACTCCTCCCCGACAGGGCAGTTCCCTAATGGGAATACATACTTCTCACTTGTGCTAAGGAAAATCTGAGGAGAGCTGCCTCTGCTGGGAAGGTTCTAGCGGGTGCTGGCATGTGATTGGCTGGAATTATTTTTCAGTTCTTGTCATATAATGTGGTAGATAGGCTACTAAGCTTTGTGCCTTTTTGGGCCTATTGTCTTGTCAGCCTACTACAGTTTCTTACTAAGGCACTGCTTTTGTATTTATTGTTACCGTGGGACTCCCGCCTCGGCGACAGGGAATGATTCAGGCATGTGAATCTATCAAAGATACCAATACTGGATAACTGTAGTTACAGGTAAGTAACTTATTTTCATCAGTGCTACTGGCTACCGCGGGGTGCGCCGGCAGCATTTCAAATTTCTTTAACAACATTTGTCAGGGTAGGCAATTGAATGTCCGTGCACCTCCTTCTTGCTGCTCGCACCACGCCACTATGAATGAGGATTGGTTACCGCAACCCGGTGCCACATCAGAACCACAGAGTCAGGCCGGGTGGTGTTGGTTGGGTAAACAGCCATTACAACAAGGCTGTTACCCCACAAGTCATTACATTGCATGCGATGTAACAACACGTAGCCATTACTACACACACCATTACATCACATGTGCTTTTACAACGCATGCAATGTAATGGCTTTCCACATCGTTGTGAGGAAACTGAGGCTGTTCAGTTTCCTCACCACGACGTGCACCGCCCCTCAGATGGCACTGGAACCAGGAGAGAGAGGTAAGCTGTATTGTGCTTGGGGTGGGGGTTACTTTTTAAGGGTTTAGGGTAGTGTTGAAGTAGTGTCGTAATGTTTGTTTAGTGTAGGTTTGTGTTTTAGGATTTAGGGTAGTGTCCGGGGTCGTGCAGGGTAGTGGTATAGTGTAGGGGCTGGACTGGGGGTACGGTCATGCTGGGGATAGTGTTTTAGAGTTTAGGCTAGTGTTGTGGTGTTTATGTAGGGTAGTGTTTTTGGGTTTAGGGTAGTGTCGGGGGGGGGGGTCGTGTAGGGTCGTGTTAAAGTGTAGGAGCCGTACTGGTGGTCCTGCAGGGGGGTAGTGTTTTAGGATTTAGGGTAGTGTTGTGGTGTTTGTGTATGGTTGTGTTTTAGGTTTTAGGGTAGTTTCGGGGTCTTGCAGGGTAGTGTTGGAGTGTAGGGATCCGACTGGGGGTGGGAAGGGGGTAGTGCTGGGGTTAGTGTTTAAGGGTAGTGTTGTGGTGTTTGTGTAGTGTAGCATAGTGTTTTAGGGTAGTGTCGGGTGTCGTGCACAGTAGTGCAGTATTATTGATGGGAGAGGTCGGGGGAGGGTCATACAGTGGTACTTGGGGTGTAGGGTAGGGTGGAGTCATTTACCTTGCAAACGTTTACCATGAGTATACCTTTACCACGCATGCCTTTGGTTTGAAATGGCATGCGTGGTGGAGGCATAGTCGTGGTAATATTTTGTGTTGTAATGGTGGTCGTTGTAATTGACATTGCGTAGTAAGACCCACGTTGTAATGGCATGCGTGGAATTGCTATTCAATGTAATGAGTCCTATTCGTTGATTGTCGCGCCGGCCTGGGAGTCTACAATATAAGTCTTTGCGGGCTGGCCTCCTCGTTGGGTGCCTGCCTGTTGCAGTGCAGGCTCGCCTCGAGAAGTAAGTGCCTGAGAGTGAGTGAGCATTATTAGTCTGTCCAAAGTAAACTTGCACTTGTGCTATATCTGTTATTTATTTGATTTTTAAAGACTAAAGCCACACTGGTGCATAACTCTATTTTACATGAGTTGTTTAGAAATCGATCAGTATTCCTTTGCAGCCAGTAATGTTGGGGAGTGGGGCATGAATGAACAGCCCGATAGGGAGCGGTTTCAATGTAAATGTTTAATTACTAATAGATCGGAGTCCCGTGGGGGAACCAGCCCACTTAAAGCCCCGACTTGCATTGTCTTTACCCTCTGTGCCCCAAGCGCCTCATGCTGTGCAATAGTACATAAGTTCCTTTTTAGCCATGACCCCTCTGTCCGTGTACCTGAACCCATCACCAAGTGCCTCTCGCACAACCCGCGGCGATAGCTCATCCCTGCCGAGACAAGCCGCGAAGAAGAATGTTCGGAGATCGGTGAAAAAATATTGGGATATCGCTGTCTAGAAGATAAAGGAAGGAATTAGGGTCCCGGCTCTTTGCTGAGGTTCACATTTTATGTTGACAAGGTTTCAAGGAGCGCACACGATAAAAACACCACTTGCCTGCTCTCCAGCCAATGAAGTTCGGTTACTGGGTGTGTTCCCTTTGTGCCTGTGTAATGTATAGCAGAAACGACAGAGACTAAATTCAAATTAGAAATAAGTCACGATATCCTCTTGTTGCACTGACTTACTATACTATGAAAATTAGCTTTTGCTGGCGCAGTCACTTTGCTCAAATGGGTGTAATTTCTGATATTTATGTTTCCCTCGTCTTCACTGCTTGATTTTGCTCGTGAGAAAGTGTCACTCATCGTCGTTGAAATGTCACTCATAATTACACTTAAATTAGAAAAATGTCACACATAGCAATCTGAAACCTAGGCAGCTATGATAGTTCTAGTTGAAGCTGGCCTCTACTGCATACACATCATGTTCTAAGTCATACCATGTCACGAGAGAAGGTTGGGCATTCCGAATATAATGTTTTTAGTTACGTCACTGGGCACGAATATTGGATGAAAGACCACGACTGTTTGAAATTCACAATCATGACATGGGGTTTACAGGCAGCCCTGATTATCATTCCTAGATAGGGTGATCAACTGGCATGGGTGCAAATTTAGGACAGTGAGTGCAAAAATTCAGGACAAAGGGTCAAAATTCAGGACAAAAATTCAGGACAGAAGGTCAGAATGCAGGACGAAAATTTGGGACAAAAGGTATGTTTTGCATACACATCAGAGGAAGGCACGCAATAGTGCATAAGTAAATGGACAACCAACACAAGCACAAGTCAAAATAAGTTTCTTTTAGGTTGAGAGAACCTTTTACTCACTGCATCTGTTGTGTATGCGAGTGAAACACACTTGCGTTTGGATATTTAAAAAAAAAGTGAAGAAAAAAATCTAAGCTGAAGGCTTCTCAGATCTTACATGCCCCCTCTCCCACACTGAAAAAACTGTTCCGAAATGTCGTCACAGGGCAGAGAGGCTCATTATAATTCTGTATGTGATATTTAGGCCATCATACAGAATGATAATGGGCCTGATAGCAGTATGTGCCAGGTCGGGGAGGGGCTGCTGCAGGCCACAGATCACAGCAGGAGCACGAGCTGGCCTCTGCTGTGAGAGTTACAGGCTGCTTGCTGGGGGCAGCTCACGCCAATGTCTCAAATTACGGACAAAAGGCATCCGTGGAAGAAACCCTTACGGACAACGGACAAGGCCCAAATTACGGGCACTCCGTGAAATTTACGGACGGTTGGTCACCCTATTCCTAGAAGCCCTGTCTTTCAGTGACGCCAGGTACTTGCAAAGTTTTCAAAGTATAGATATATTCTTCCGTAGGCCTCAGATTTCTTTCATACAGCTTCCCCCAGCAAGGTTGTCCAGCATGACTCGAAAGGAGGTCAGCATTGTCCAGAAAGGAATAATCCCTTTGTTTATGACCATTAAATAACTTATCTCCAGCTCAGGACCTTGGCAACATCTGTTGCTTGAACATAGCTGTTTGTGTGTAGACACGGGTTCATGATAAAGGCTCTAGATAGATATCATGGAACAACAATGCAAGCTGTTATTGTGGCTATGTAAGAGATGAGCACTAGTTTATGTTCTAGAGCTCATGTGAGGCCTGGGTGGGGGATTCTCCTAAGCCTTCCATGGTGTCTGCAGGGTTGGAGTAGGGGTGATAATCTCAAGTCCATAGTTCCTGCAGTCAGTTTTTTCCAGTGCCCGGTGTCTCCATCTGTGATGGGGAACTTTGTTCATGGGTGGAGTTCTGGGCTGCACTGGCATACTTACTCTGAGCGACACCAAAACTGCAACCACTCAGAAGATTCCCCCAACTCCTGGGCCATCAACACAGCTTCTCATCTCCTCCCTTGACCATCTACCCGTCTCGCAGGGGATACTCTCTCTCCTCTCCTACTGTGCAGGCTGCTCGGTCCAACAACACTCACAGCAGTGACTCTGCTGTTCCCATGGTGTGGTTCAATTTGTGTTCCTTTCTGGATGTATCTCTAAACATTTATTTCACTTTGCTTCATCATGGGTTCTCTAACAGATCTTTAATGTTCCACTTGCACCTAAATCGGCGTTGTCCGTGATTGGCACCCATCTTCCACGGTGTAGGCGTGGGAGGGGTAGAAGGACTCATACACTTACTTTCCGTCTTGATTGCCGGGGCTGCTTTCTCCCAATCTGCTGTTAGTTGGAGATTACAACTGCATTTACATTCGTTGGGGATGGGCAACTAGTGCTACCACTGCAGATTCCGGATCCAGCAATTGTGTCCACACTCCCTATCAAACTAAAGTAGCAGAAAATATCTCACTGAGATCAGCTTAGATTTTGCACGGGGTGGGAGGAGATTTACTGACTTCTAAGAGTACATAGTTCCTTCGACTTTTTTTTGTGAATGCATCTATGTACATCAATGTGGTCTGAATAAGAGGGCCCTAGAGGCACAATGTATTTATCTGCTATTGCCATACATTTTCATTTCTAAATTCCCAGTCAACTACTTTCCCAGAGTAAGTATTGAATAGAGCAACAGCGTCCACACGCAGTTTAGCTGCCAGCTCAAACACACAAGATAATTGGATCCTGGAGAGTGGCTGTGAGCAGGCAACTGCACAAATCTTACTCTTTTCAGCAGACTAGATTAAAATGAAAAAGAAGACCCCTGCTAGATGTTTCGTCACCCTGGACATTTCACTGCCTACTTCCCAATATGTTGCATATTTTAAATCCATTTTGAATACCTCTTGAGGTGCGGAGTCCCCAGTTTGGGCAATTGACCGGTCTTGTTTTATTTATACAGATTTTATGACCTGCAAATGCAGTTTCAAACTGCGTTGCTCTTCAGGTGCATGTTAGGTGGGATCCATATGTAATTCCCAGTTGTGACAGTCTTGGCCACACCTGTTCTTTCCTACCCTTAATTAGGTCCCACAAAACCTGAGAAATCCTAAAATATAACATATACTGAAAGACTTTAAGCCAAAATGAAAGCTCAGCCAACTCAACCCAGTGGCTAAGTACCCAGCATTGTGTGCATTTTGTCTTAAAGCACTGGTGTCCTATTTTTAGCAGCAGCCTTCAAGAGAGGGTGTCATTCGGATCCCATTTGAGTTGGATTGCATACTTCTATTTCTTGTAGCTGAGGTCTCGTTTCTGAAAGTGCTCCTGATGGTTGTCTACATTGCTTTAGGTCTCATGTTACCAATTCTGCTTTTATTCTTTTTTGCCTAAAAATGCATTTTCCTTTTGCAAGTGCACTTGCCGAACACAATCCCAATTAATTTTTATTGGCAAGGAATCATCTAAGAGACAGGAGTCAAAGGGTACTTAATCATTTAATTGACTCTAGGCAGAGGACAGTCAGTTGTGAGTTGCCAGAGGAATCAGTGCTATGGTCTATTCTTGATGTTTTAATTAGAAATGTTAGAATGGCCTGGCTGGAAAGCATTGCCTCATCGCAGATATCACTAATGCCAGTAATGGAGTTGATACCCCTGAGTTGGTAGTGACGATAAAGGGGAGATTTCACAACAATTACAGCGTGGTATGTAAAATGGCATCTGCTTTCAAGATGGTAAAGTGCAACATCTCTAAAAGCAGCGCTTGAGTAATTTAAAGAATTAACTGCTCAAGTATTACCTTCACTTTATCACAGATCGGGCATGAGCAACGCATTCAGTCCATGCTTTGTTTGTTGCGTTCTGGCACTTATATAAAAAACAAAACTAAAAAGGTTTAGAATGCAAAAAAAATGGGTCAAGATAAACTACTCATGCCTAACCTTGGACTGCATGAAACATATATTAATGGGTGCACACACATTCGTGCTATATTGGTAAAAAAAAAACCAATAACTGTACATTAAGAAGGATATTGCTAGTGACCTTGGAGTTCCGTGACTTTATAAAGGCATTCGGCCTGTGGCCTGTCACCAGCAATGTTGGTGACAGACCCGCATTTGGTTTGCCTCAGGTGCCTTGAGTGAGACCACAATGCCAAGACATGCGAGGATTGCCGAACTATGCTTCCAAAGGTACTGAAGGAGGCTTTCTCAAGCTCTCCTCCGTCTGACGTCAAATGACTCTGCAACGCTCTGGATCTCAGTGGCGAGGAAGGTTCCCGAGATCGTTCGTAAAGTTGTATCCAAGGCGCTTATTGTTCCACTCGAAATTGTCGGGGTAGTATGGTTAGTCCCACAAAAAAAAGAAGAAATCAAAGGGGTCTTCGACTTTGCAGCTCAAGTCTAAGGACGAGTCGTGGGACCGTCAGCACTCGAAGCCTACCTCTGTGATGTAGTCTGTGCCTGGGCCGCCTCCGCACCTTCCCGAGTCTGCTGGAGTGACCCCTGCCCAACTGAAAGAAATGTATGAGGCCACGCACTTAATGTTTGAGTGGCCTGACCTCTCTGGAGCACCATCTAGCCCCACGATCTCTTGGTCTTCAGCTAACGATTCGCCCTTGGTGTCAGTCGGGCCCCAGAAAACCATTGATAGATCCAGAGCAGCACCGCTCAAATGACTTCAACCTTCCTTGGCACCTACTCCAGTGCCGACCACCCCAATGCCATTGAAGGCCAATGGTGGCACCGCCCCCATCATCCTTCCCAACTCCGATACGGAGCCGGATGGGTGTCGTCCAATGCTGGGTCCGGCGCCGACCAGGGGCAGACTCCCTATATTGGGTCCAGTGCCTTATTACTATGACAGGCCTGGATTGGGTGATGAGTGGGAGGGCTCTGTGATCTCTTATGGCTCTCAAACAGAAGATTTTAACGACAGCTAGTTTGAGGATCTGGCAGGTGGCTGGACACCTTCCCAGACACTGGCCTGGTCTCTCCTCCTACCATGGCTATGGAGGAGGGTGCCTTATTTGCTGTGCTGGTGCGGAGGCAGCTGAGGTCTTGGGCCTTATGCTGTCCTCAGTGGCAGTTAATAAAAACGTCTTGATGAGAGTTGCTTCAGCCGGGAGTTGCCCCCACCGAACCATTACTCCTACTTAATGAAGCCCTTACGGAGGTCCTTCTTGAGGCCTGGTCCAAGCTCTGGAGAGGGGTGCCTGTGCTTAGGACAATTGACCATTCCCTTGCCCCAGGGGACCACCGTGTTCGAGGCATGTGGGCTGCTAAATTCATATCTGATGCATAGATCGCCGCCTAGTGTTGGGTCCGGATGATTGCACATTGTTGTCCTGGAAGAGTCTTCGAAGTATCACGAGATAGGTGGCTCCTCCCCTGGACTACAGTGCGCATGGGCATCGGCTCCATCCCCAGATTGTTTTTTTCCGCCATTGGGTTCGGATGTGATTTCGTCGGCTCCCTGTCGGAATCGAAAAACCTTCCTTCTCAAGGCCAAAAGGCCTTCGGTATTCGCGTCGGTATTGTATGCGAACGGTCCCGAGCATCGTCTGACTCTTCCGGTCAGATTTCAGCGAAGTGGTTTACCCTTCGCGCATCGAGGCCCTGTACTCGCAGCAAGACCCCGATGGCTTCATCATGGAACGGAGCCCGTTCAAGCGCTGCCCCGTGTGTGGGTCCAAATATCCACACATCGACGTGCATCCAGTTTGTAATAGATGTCTTTCGCCGGACCACGACGAAGACAACTGCATGGCCTTCTCCAAATTCAGGTCAAAGAAGACGCTCAAGCATCGGCGCGCGGCGCGACTTGAGGCCTTCCACGCAGCCCCGGCACCCGACGACATATTCGACGACCCCGCAGAAGAAGGCCACGGCCATCAACTTCAGATCTCACCACCATCGACGGAGGTCGAGGCGGATCCAGAGGAATACATCGAAGGACAGAGCCAAGACCTTGAATACGTCGAGGAGGTAGGGGACGACGAAGAAGTCTATGGGGCCGCGGAAGATAGCTCAGAGGACGAGCTATGCCCCGAAAGTTACTCGACTCAGGCTCCGGTCACGGGATCGCCACTCGGCCTTACCCTCGACCCTGCACCGATATCCCCAGCCCCGCCTTCGGGCCCGGCTACGGATACACCGGAGGAGCCACCGTTGCGCGTATCGAAACCGCAACTATTGCTGTCGACGGCGCCTAAAATGGCCGACATCACGCCGAAAACGAAACCGAAACCTTCGGTCTTTACGGCTCCGAAAATGGCCGCCGACTCAGCAAAAGCGAAACCGAAACTTGCGGCTTCCACAACAGCTAAAATGGCCGACGTCCCGTCCAAGCCAGCAAAGCCGACTCCGTCTTCAACTCCGTCAGCTTCAAGCCACACGAAGTCCAAGAAGACTGTCGACACATCGGCGCCACAAACGGTGGCTAAGGACAAGTCCTCAAAGAAGGTCGTCCATCCCGCCTTGGCGCCTAAGGCCCAAGATCCGACGACCGGAGCCGCTACTCATCGGCACACGGATGCCGGGTCGGCATCGCCGGCGTCGGCGCCTACACCGACCGCAAAGCAGCGTCCCGTGGGTGGCCAAGAATCATCGGTGGCCACTTCTGCTACGCCGAAGTCCTCCGAAGCAGACAAACATGAAGCATCGGTTACCAAACCCTCGGCTTCTTTTACAAAACAGGTCACCGACTCCCTCAAGAGAATTCGGGAGAAAGCACAGACGTCAACGTCTACCGCATCATCGGATCCGACACTGGTGAACATACCGGCGAAGTCGTCCACCAAGCTTCTCTACGTCCTGCCACCAAAGGTGGCGCCCAAAGCGTTTGTGGCCAAGACGGTGTCGAAGAACACCGGCACGTCGGAATATTAAACGCCCAGTCCCAATTTGCAGCGGCCAAAGGCGTCAGGGGACAATTTAGAGCATTACATCGATGCCAACACAGGGAAATTGACACTTTATAAAAGAAAGATCACTTCCCAACCTTTGGAAGCTTTTGTTATTCCGCTGAAAAAGAAAAAACAAGCACAGGACATACCTCCACTTGTTGAACCTCTTCAGCCTCCACCAAGGATGAGTCCAACACCTTCCCCCCACCACTCAGGGGGTGAGGATGAAGAACAGGATGACCAATATAATTTCCCTACTGACACTGACCCTGATGTACACCAGGACCCATATGATGACGCTGGGGACCAGGACAGCCATCAAGTAGTACATGACCCTCAGGTTTTTGGAACACGTACATCACCTACTGAGGACTCAGCAGCATTCACTGCTTTAATAGAACGGGCAGCTGCAACTCATAATGTGGACATGCACTCTGACCCGGTGGAGGAAGATTTCCTGTTTGACACTTTCTCTGTCTCCGAAAGAACAGTCAAAACACTCCCCATGCTGAAAGGTGTCCTTAAACATGCACCAGAGATCTTTAAGGAACCAACAAGAGCACGAGTGGTAAACCCACGTATTGAGAAAAAATACAGGCCAGCACCTGGAGACCCTGCTTATATTCGGGGACAGTTGCCTTTGGACTCATTGGTGGTCGCGAACGCCCGCAAACGGGCCAACTCCCAAACAACGGGTGAAGCTCCTCCCCCAGACAAAGAGTCGAAAGTGCTTGAGGCTTCTGGCAAGCGGGTGGCTGCGCAGGCTGCCAATGTATGGCGTATAGCAAATACACAAGCACTACTGGCGCGTTACGATAGGGCGCATTACGACACCCTAGAACAGCTCCTTCAACATCTACCTGATGAGTATAAAGAAGCAGGCGAAATGCTCATTCAGGAGGGGAAGCTTATATCAAATGCTGCCATTAAGTGTGCACTTGATGTCGCGGACACAGCGGCTAGGGGTATTAACACTAGCGTCATGCTAAGGCGCCAAGCCTGGCTTCGTATATCTGGGTTTAAGCAGGACATCCAGACTACAATCCTCAACCAGCCAGTCAATCCTGACAGACTGTTTGGCCCTGATGTAGACACCACACTTGAAAAGATTAAGAAAGACAACGAGACTGCTAAGTCCATGGGGGCTCTCCAATCACAACAGTTCAGAGGCGACACTTTTCATCGCTCAGGTGCGCGTAGTGGTACCAGAGGACACTTGGGACAACAAACACAATTCGCAAGAGGTGGTGCGCAATCCTCGTACCCCAAGCAAGGTAGAGGGGGTTACCGAGGTAACAATGCCAAGGGCAGAGGCAGAGGAAACAACAACTCACGTTCCTCTGCCACCACCAAACAGTGACTCCCTGTCGCTGTCCCCCGACCATCCAACACCTGTCGGGGGAAGACTACAGCAGTTCCTGCCAGTCTGGTCGTCCATCACCACAGACAGGTGGGTGAGAAAACTAATCCAGTACGGTTATTGCTTGGAGTTAATATCCACTCCTCCCAACATCCCCCAAGACAACGTCCTATGTCGGCAGAGCACTTGCACTTATTGCAGCAGGAAGTGCTAGTAATGCTGCAGAAAGGAGCACTCGAACTCGTGCCAGTGGAGGAGGAAGGAACAGGTGTCTACTCCCTGTACTTCCTCATCCCAAAGAAGGACGGATCGCTCAGACCCATTCTAGATCTGCGCCCCCTCAACATGTGCATACTGTCAGAACATTTTCACATGCTGACACTGCAACAAATCCTTCCCCTTCTAAACCAAGGGGATTTCCTGGCAACCTTGGACCTCAAGGATGCTTACTTCCACATCCCACTCCACCCATCCCACAGAAAATACCTCAGGTTCACCATTCTCAACAAGCACTATCAGTTCAAAGTCCTACCCTTCGGGGTGACTACTGCCCCCAGAGTGTTTACGAAGTGTCTAGCGACAGTGGCGGCGCACCTCAGGAGACAAAACATACATGTCTATCCGTACCTCGACGACTGGCTCGTTCAGGCAAAGTCGGAAAGACAGTGCGCCTCACACATGTCCCACACTATTCACCTCCTTCACAGCCTGGGGTTCTCGCTAAACTACCCAATGTCGCACCTTCAGCCAGCCCATGTGCAGCAGTATCTGGGCGCGACCATAAACACCCTGACTGCTATAGCTCAACCAAACACGGTCAGAATCAACAACATTCAGTCGCTGATCCGGAGGTTCAAACCGCAGCACTCCCTGCCAGCGAGAGTGTTCATGCAGTTGATAGGCATGATGGCCTTCTGCATCTTCATAGTCCCGCACGCAAAGTTGCACATGCGTCCCCTTCAAGAATGCTTGGCAAATCAATGGACACAGGCTCAAGGACAACTGACAGACCTAGTGTTGGTGACCGGTCGGGCATACAACTCTCTGCATTGGTGGAATCCACACAACCTTTGCAAGGGACGACCGTTCCAGGAGCCGGTGCCACAGATTGTCCTAACAACGGACGCATCTCTCCAAGGGTGGGGAGCGCATGTGCTCCACTACACAGTGCAGGGACTATGGTCAACCCATCAACAAAGGTTGCACATCAACTACCTGGAATTGATGGCAATCTTCATGGCGCTCAAGTCCTTCAAAGTGCATTTGTGCAACAAGGTCGTGTTGATCCGGACGGACAACATGACAGCCATGTACTACATCCAAAAGCAGGGCGGTACTCACTCACCACAGCTGTCTCATCTGGCTCAGAGCATGTGGAAGTGGGCCATTCAGAGGAACATCTTCCTCATGGCAGAACACCTCCCGGGCAAGGACAATCAGATGGCGGATCTGCTCAGCAGATACAGCCATCAAATGCACGAGTGGGAGATTCATCCATCAGTACTCCACCCGTACTTCCAGCAGTGGGGTCATCCAGAGATAGACCTGTTTGCCACAAGGGAAAACGCAAAATGCCAAAGCTTTGCCGCCAGGTTCCCTCACCCAAAATCGCAAGGGAATGCAATATGGATGAACTGGTCAGGCAAATTTGCGTACGCTTTTCCCCCAGCGCCTCTCATTCCGCTGGTGGCAAGAAAGCTAAAGCAACACTCGATGACTCTCATCCTGGTTGCTCCAACATGGATGAGAGCATGGTACACCACGTTTCTAGAACTTTCCGTGGTACCGCATCAAAGGCTGCATCTCACACCCAGGCTCTTGACGCAGAACCATGGCGACATTCAGCATCCAGATCCGCAACAGCTCAATCTGGCGATCTGGCTCCTGAGGTCTTAGAATTTGGCTACCTCAACCTGCCTCCGGAATGCATGGACATTATCCGAGAGGCAAGAAAGCCCACAACCAGAGCTTGCTATGCAGCAAAATGGAAGAGGTTTGTCATTTACTGTACTAACAACAATATCAACCCGCTAGATGCATCCATCCCTAACATCATTTGCTATTTGTTACATCTTTACAAATGCAATCTAGCGTACGCTTCCATTCGGATACATCTATCCGCCATAGCGGCTTATCTCCAGAATAGGCAGCACCTCTCTGTTTTCAGGGTGCCTGCCATTAAAGCCTTCCTGGAGGGACTGAAGCGAGTCATTCCTCCTAGAACTCCACCAGCTCCAGTGTGGAACCTCAATGTAGTCCTCACTAGGCTGATGGGCCCACCTTTCGAGCCACTGCACTCCTGCGAAATTCAATTTCTGACGTGGAAAGTGGCTTTTCTCATTGCTATCACGTCGCTCAGACGTGTTAGCGAGCTGCAAGCGCTCACAATCCAAGAGCCCTTCATCCAAATACATTCTAACAGGGTAGTGCTCCGCACTAACCCCAAATTCCTTCCGAAGGTGGTGTCACAGTTTCATATCAACCAAACTATTGACCTGCCTGCATTCTTTCAAAACCCACAAACCGTGGCGGAAAGAATGCTTCATACACTAGACGTTAGGAGGGCGTTGATGTACTACATTGACAGGACTCAACACTTTCGAAAGACACAACAACTTTTTGTTGCCTTCTCACCACAGCACAAAGGCAACCCCATCTCCAAAGCAGGAATAGCCAGATGGATAGTTAAGTGCATTCAAACCTGTTACCAAAAAGCTAAGCGCACTTTATCTATACCCCCAAAAGCGCACTCCACACGCAAATTGGGGGCATCCATGGCGTTCCTAGGGAACATTCCCTTAGAAGACATTTGTAGAGCAGCCACTTGGGCTACACCACACACGTTCACCAAACATTACTGTGTGGATGTGCATTCCAAACAGCAAGCAGCTGTAGGACAGGCTGTTCTCAAAACACTTTTTCAAGCTTCTGCAGCTGGCACGGGCAACCGCCGTTAATGGAGGGACTGCTATGTATTCTATGCATCAGATATGAATTTAGCAGCCCACATGCCTCGAACTGAATATGCTACTTACCAGTATGCATCTGTTCTTGGCATGTAGGGCTGCTAACATTCATATCGCCCGCCCTCCTCCCCGGTGCCCGTAGCGGCTGCAGACACTCTCTTGCATTCATCATTAGCATGGACATCATTTACACTATTTAACTCCATCACTGCCACAATGGCTAAAAACAATCTGGGGATGGAGCCGATGCCCATGCGCACTGTAGTCCAGGGGAGGAGCCACCTATCTCGTGATACTTCGAAGACTCTTCCAGGACAACAATGTGCAATCATCCGGACCCAACACTAGGCGGCGATCTATGCATCAGATATGAATGTTAGCAGCCCCACATGCCAAGAACAGATGCATACTGGTAAGTAGCATATTCATTACTTACACAGCCCTCTACCCCAGAGAACATGGTGGTCCAAGCCTCCATGTCCAAAATTAACCCAGGCGCATTCCCTTCTACCCCACCGGAGAGGGAATCCAAAAGGCTGGATAACTTCGGGAAGAGCATTTTTCTCTTATGTTTTCCTGCCTTTGCGGTCAGTGAACACCACATGCCCTTTGCTCAATACTCCCATACGATCTGTGACTCGATTGCGTAGGTGCCGCCCATGGTCTCCGAGATGGCCCGAGCTATACACTCTCAGGCAACTGCTGATTAGAGAGATGCAGCCAAGTTCACCATAAGATGTGAGTTGGACACAACTGACTCGCTGAGCAGAATAATTTCTTTATTGGTGGCCTTTCGCCACTACGCCTGGCTGACAACCACTGGTTTTTCCAAGGGTGTCCAAGCTTCGTTCATGGACATGCCCTTTGATGGCTACCAACTGTTCATTGAAAAGGTCGGCTCCGCACCGGAGCGCTTAAAGGTCCTTTGGCCTTTCAAAGTCCCCTCGCCAATCCCAGTCCACCTTCTGCCCCTTTGATGGCCATGGAAGGGGTTTCCAACCACATCTCTATACTCCAATCTACCACGGGCATCAAGGTTTGTAATCCTTTTAGGGCCAAGGACGCAGTTCACATAGACCACGTGGGACAGGCAGCCAGAAGTTGGGCCAGTACCCACCCCCTGACCGCTGCGACTCTCCAAACCTCTTTAGTTTACCCTGCAACCATCATGTTATATCCTGCCCCCTTCTGGATGCCCATTACCTACACCGCTGGAGGTTAATAACATCTGACCATTGGGTTTTGCAGCTTGTCCAAAGGGGCTACTCCGTCCCCTTTGTAACTACCCCGCTCCTATGCCACCCACTTGCGACAAGTTGACGGAGGATGACCTTTCCTTACTCCATCAGGAAGTGTTAAAGCTCATGGCCAAGGGAGCTGTAGAGAGGATGCCCATAGTAGAAGTAGGTCATGGTTGCTATTCCCATTACTAACTGATGCACAAGAAGGACAGAGGCCTTCGCCCTATCCTAGACCTGCGCTTTCGCAACTTCTTTATGAAAAAAGAGAAATTAAAGATGCTAACGATCGCTCAAGTCTTGTCTGCACTAGACCCAGGGGACTGGATGATGGCAATGGACTCGCGGGTCACCTATTTCCACATCCTCGTCTGCCTTCCCAAAGACGTTACCTACAGTTGACAATGAGGCCAAAATCACTTTCAGTTTTCTGTGCTCCCCTTCAGTCATATTAGTGCCCCTCGGGTGTTCATGAAATGTGATTCCGGTACTTGCAGCTCATCTGCAGAGGTCAGGGGTTATAGTCTTTCCCAACTACAGCGATTGGCTGTTCAAGGTGGGCGCACCCCAGACAAGCGTTTTCCACCTCCAAACTACAGTGAATCTTCTGCACTAGCTGGAGTTCACTATCAGCGTGTCAAAGTCACACCTGCCTCCCTCTCATACACTCCCTTTCATTGATGCTGTTCTGGACACCATGTAGTTCTGGCTTATATTCCTTATCTGTGAGTCCAGGATATTTAGGCTATGATACAGATGTTTCTGGTCGACCCTGGATTTCGGTGAGAATGACCCTGAGTTGTTGGGCCTCATGGCCTTTCGCATCTTGCTTATAATTCATGCCTGCAGGCATATGTGGACTTTGTGGTGGGACCTGAATTTCGAGTCGGTGCAGCATCAGGTTATTCTCTCAGACATGGTCCAGATCTTGCAGACAACTGCAAAAGGTCTGCAGTGGTGGCTACCTAACTGCGATTGGGTCGGTGGTAGAACCTTCTCCATTCCTCAACTAGGGCCGACTGTAGTGATAGAGGCGTCACTCCTCGGTGGGGTCAGATATCAGCGGACTCTGGTCTCTGGTAAAATCCGAACTCCTTATCATTTTATTGGAAATTCAGGCCATCCGATTGGCATTGAAAGACTTTCTTGCTTCAGTTGGGGAAGGCTAGTACTAGTGTACACAAACATCACCACTGCCATGTGGTACTGCAACAGACAAGGCGCGGTTGGGTTATGGACCCTTTGTCAAGAGGCTCTGTGGATCTAGACATGACTGGAACACCAGGACATTCCCTAGTGGTTCAACACCCGATGGGCTCTCTGAACGCCAGAGTGGACAAACTCAGCCATCAGTGCCCACCCGATCATGAATGGTGTCTCCACCGGTAGGGGACGCAAGGTCTGTTTCAAGAGGGGGGGAATTGAATAGCTATGTTTCTCTCTGCAGAGAGTGCTCAATGTGAGCAGTTTTGCACCCTGGGGTTTTCCCAGGCTATTCTCTTACTCTGAGATGCTTATCGTCTCGAGCGAAGCTTCAGTCTGTTGAACGCCTTTCCACCCTTACCTCTTCTGCCCAGAGTTCTCAAGAAGATCAAGAACGACCGTGCCCAAGTCATTCTTTTGGTCCTGGATTGGGCATGGAGAGTCTGGTATCCATACCTGTTAAGTATGAGCATTGGTTCCCCGATCAGGCTGCCTCTGTGGGAGGATCTTGTGTTGCAGCAACAGGGTTTAGTCCTGCTCCCGAATTTGAAAATGCTTCGCCTTCATGCATGGAGATTAAGCAGCGATAGTTGACAGCTTTGTACATTATGCCTGAGGTCTGAAATGTTATCTTGATAGCAAAGCGTCTCCCCACCAAGACAGTATACACCTGCTGTTCCAGTAAGATTGTGGCATGGTGTGAAGATAAGCATGTTGACTCTCTATCCGCACCTTTTTCTCAGCTTGTCTTATTTATTACTTCTTTGGCCCAGCAGGGCTTTGCTCTGAACATGTTAAATGGTTATGTTTCTGCCTTTTTCCGGTTGCCAAATCAGCCTTCCCTTTTCGGATTCTCTGTGGAATATAGGTACCTAAAGGTCTCAAGCACATGTTCCCGTCAGCGCTTTTTATTATGCCCCAGTGGGTCCTAAATCTGGTTCTTACTTTTCTTATGTGTGCTCCTTTTGAGCTACTCCACAACTGCCCACTCAGACTTCTTCCCATCAAAACGGCATTCCTAACATTGCCCGGAGACTCAGTGAGACACAAGTGCTCTATGCGCATCCTCCATATCTCAATTTCTTCCCTGACAAACTGGATGTTTGTACTAGGGCATCTTAATTATTGAATGTGCTTACCCCTTTCCATGTAGGTCAATTCATCACTCTGCCTACCTTATTTCACTCCACCAACTGGACATAAATAAAGCATTGTCATTCTACCTTGATCGCACTTGTGAGTTCCGGGTAAATGATCAAATCTTTGTTGGGTATGTCGGAGCCAAGAAAGGGAAGGCAGTGCAGAAGCAGACCATCTTCCGATGGATAGTTCTCTGCATCATAATCTGCTACGCACTGGCCAAAAAGGAACCCCCTCCAAGGATTTGCGTGCTCATTCTGCCAAAACTGCAAACACTGCATTAGCTTGCGGAGTCCCTGTCCTGAATCTCTGTCATGCAGTAATGTGGGCTTCTTTACACACGTTTATGAAGCACTACTGCCTAGACCAGTGATACTCCAAGTACGGCCCGGGGGCCGCTTGCGGCCCTTTTGACCTTTACTTGCAGCCCCCTTGTTGAACAGTAGCACAAGCTGCTGAGGAATAATATTCAGATTTTTTTTTAAATAAACGTCCCAGAATTAATTTACCTGCTAATAACTGCTTGCCCGCTTATTTAACATGTCTTTACATCTCCTTTCATAATCCTTGATCCACACAGACCCCCTACCGCCTCCCTGCAGTCATCAGTGCGGTCTTCGGTCACACCACAGACCGTACTTTGTGCCCCCTGGCCAAATGTTTGTGCATACCAATGGCCTAGACAGTCAATTCTTCTTAATATAATCCATATTGCAGCCCTCCCTCCAGGGAGGCATTGCTTAGGTATCTATTCTAAGGTAAGTAATCTGCGACTTGAAGTCTCTGTCAGATGAACAAGTTAGTTGCCTTCGGTAAGGCCCTATCTAGTAGAGAATTTAGCTACAAATTCCTGACCAACGAACCCATCCTCCTTGCTCTGCAACTGGATTATAGAGATAGGTCACACATGTGGTCAGTGTTCCTTGTGGCTCTATGCTTCCGGCGTGGAAAGTTGTAAAAGAAACGGATGTCAGCATGCTGGGGTACTACCTATGTAGGCACTGCGCACGTCTTTTCTGGTGCAGATAATACCACGCAGAGCTGAATGCGCCACCTACTGGCCCGCAGCGGTACTGCTCACCAAAGGTTTCTGGATCAAGTCTGACGCCTGGAAATATTCTAAGGTAAGGAACCTGCAGCTAGATAATCTCTACTAGATAAGAAATTACCAAAGGTAAGTAACTTGTTCATCAGAACCAAAGAAAAGTTGAGGGAAAACACTAGAAGCTGAAAGGGAGAGAGAAGAAAGACTTTGAGTCTTACCTCTGCGCGTTTTTTCCTTTTCAGCCCACATAATCAAGTTCTGCATAGGCTCTTGTGCAGACATTGTTTCTCACAACATACCCTGCACTGGTTCCTTTTGCATCTATTCCGTCTACACCAGAGGAGGATGTACAGTTCATTGTGCAATCTGACTCTAAGCAGAAACCACCACGGCCCCAATCAAGATAGCGCCCAGCTCCCACTGGCATACAGCCACTATGGAATCCCTCTGATTCTGATACCTTGCCCTTACCATATGGTAGGGCCCAGAATGTACACAATATTTTCAGGACTTACTTGGACACTGATAATTTTGAAGGAGGGGGCAACCATATTCCCCCTTAGGATGAAGAGAACTGATATGAAGAACTTTAAGATGCAAATTGGCATCACCAGATACCGGCCTTATGTTTACGCCTGTTCCTGCCACAGAGGAAAATGCCTCTTTCGCCGTGGTTATACGAGGAGCAGCAGAAGTTCTAGACTTACAGCCTCCCACCATGGAAGTGAAGACTAATGTGTTGACTGTAGTACTTCAACCTGGTTAGGTTCCCACACAGCCCTTGTTACCTTTTAATGAGGCCCTTACGCATACTTATTTGGGCATTTAGACCTGAAATGGTTTATGGCGGTTACCAGGGAGGTCGCTCTTTGCCATCCTGTACTAGGTGACCCACTTGGGGCTTGGTGGTACAAGCATCCACCAGCAAAATCAATTCCAGTGTTTTTCCTACAGCTCTGCCTGGATAAATAAAAAAAAGAATGGAGACTTTTGGGAAGCTATTTTCTATGCTACAAACCTGGCCCTGAGGTCTGTGAATGCCATTTGTTTTCTAAACCACTACTCTGATGCCCTTTCGAATATTGTGGCACAAGTTTTACCAGCTTTTCCAACCGACGTTCAGTTGCCCCTTGCACAGACCATTCAAGATGGTTGTGATGCTGCAAAGTTTTTCATTAGTTCTGGATTGGACACGACCGACTGCTTAGGTCAAGCAAAAGGTAATAGTGTAGCACTTCGGTGCCAAGCCTGGATGAGGTCTAAGGGTTACTCAGGGGATTTCAGGCATCCTTAATAGATAGGCTGTTTGAAGGGGGAAGTGGACTGCGACTTGGAGCTGTTCAAGAAGAGCAGAGCTGCAGCTCGTTCTTTAGGCTTTGCAGCTGCCACCAAACAACTCCACCAGCAATTTTGCCCTCTCACACAGTAGCGGTTTTCCATTTAGCTAACTTTCACCAGACCTGCAGGCCTTTCCGCCCTTTCGTGACTAGGGCTACACTTCTCAGAGGCAAAACTCAGGACAGCAGGGACAACGTGCAGCTCAGTCATCCGTCCCTCCAGCAACTGCAGCCGCAAAACCTTTTTAGTGTGCCTTTGTCTGCGCACAGCCACCCTGTCGAAGGCAGGTTCTGGTATTTCCTCCATAGATGGTAGGCCATCACTTCCCACAAGTTGGTCCTTCAAATTCTCCACTGGGGTTACGCCCTTCCATTCGACAACTTCCACATCCATCAGGAATGGCTGACTGAGTACCACCTGTCTGTCTTGCAGCAGGAAGTGCAGGCTCTTGACCAAAGGAACCATAGAGAAGTTCCTGGCCTCATAAGTAGGAGCTGGGTGTTACTCCCCCTTCTTGCTACTGTGGAAGAAGAACAGAGGCCTTCGTCCTATTTTAGATCTTCACCCTCTCAAAACCTTCCTGCGGAAGGACAAATTCAAGATGCTCACTCTAGCCTTCAAGATGCTCACTCTAGCTTAGGTCCGGTTGGTCCTAGACCCCGGAGACTTGATGGTGGTGTTGAACCTGCAGGACTCTCATTTCTTTAACCCTGTCCTGCAGGCCCACAGGCACTACCTGGAGTTCACATTAGGCCAGGCGCATTTTCAGTTAGCAGTGCTCCTTTTTAGCCTCACCAGTGACCCCCAGATGTTCACAATCGTGATGATGGTGTTAGCAGCACACAGTTCAGGGGTACCAGTCTTCGCCTACCTCGATGACTGGCAGCTGAAGGAGGGTTCGTCCAAGGCAGTCGACTACCACCTCCAGGCAATGGTAAACCTCCTGATATCGTTGGCATTCTGGATTCATTACGGTTCATTATCAACGTTCTTAAGTCACACCTGACTCCTTTGCAGTCGCTTAAGTTTATGGAAGCCATTCTGGATACAGTACAGTTTTGTTCCTTTCCCCTGGAGTGGATCCCAGAACATTCAGGCTCTTATCTGGATGTTTCAGCCTCGGTCCTGGATCTCAATGCAGATGATTCAGAGCCTCCTGGGGTTGTTGGTTTCCTGCATCCTGCTCTCTAGATATACCAGATGGCATATGGAGGCTCTGCAGTGAAACCTCATATTCCATTGGGCATAGTATTAGAGGAATCTGACTGATTGTATCCAGATTTAAGAGGAAACAGTAAAAAAATCTGCAGCGGTGATTACCGGACTGTGAGTGGGTCAGTAGCAGATCCCTATACTTACCCGACTCCGAGGGAATGGTAGTCACAAATACATCACTACGGATTTGGAGAGGCTATCTGGGAGAGGTGGATATCGGAGGCCTCTGGTGTCCAGCTGAGACTCGACTTCACTTGTTGGAGTTGAGGTTGATTTACTTAGCGTTGAAGGCCTTTCTACCCACAATGAAAGGGAGGCTAGTACCTATGGACAAAGCCACCACAATGTGGTATAGCAACAATGAGGATGAGTGGGGTCTTGGGTCCTCTTTCAGGAGGCTCTGCGTCTGTAAAAGTGGCTGGAACACCAAGGAACTTTTCTGGTGTTAAATCGCTTGGCGGGCTCTTTAAACTCCTGTCAGGGTCTTTAAACTTCAGGGCGGATTAAATAAACTGTAGGCGCATAATGGATTACAAATGCCAGTTGCACACAGAGGTGGCACACAGTGTCTTCTAACAACAGGAATAATTCTGGCTAGAACTTACCGCCAATGTAGAGACCATCTATTGTCAGCACTGTTTTGCATTAGAGTTTTCAAAGCAGCTCTCTCTGGCGCACCTACCCTCTAGAGTGGAACTTGGGACTCCAGTATGCCTTCCCACCACTGCCTCTCATGCCCTGAATTCTAAACAAGATCGGGAATGATGGGCCCAAGTCCTCATAGTGGCACCGGACGGGAACAGTAGAGTGTGGTATTTTGAACTCCTGGGCAGGTAATTGATGTCATCCTGGTAGTGTGACATCTCTCCACCAAATAAGTGTACGCCAGTCAATGGGGCAAATTATGTTGTTTATTTCTCCGCCACCCAACAGATTCGCCCATTACAAGCAAAGTTGTCTGAAGTTTGGGTGTTTGTTTTTTCGTTTGCCTAGCAAGGACTTGGTTTGGACACTGTTAAGGGCTACTTATAAGCTCTTTCAACATTTGTGCAGTTGCCGGATCAGAATTCGGCATCTAAATCACCTTGAACTGAGGTCTTAACTTTTTGATGTGAACCCCTTTGACCCCCTGCCCTGTTACCACACAATGCCACCCACCGGTGCGCAAGAATACCTTTCCGCATCAATTTGACACTTGGGTAATATTAACAAGTTGCGGAATCTGCAGCTAGATAGAGTATCCTCCAGAAAGATCATTAGAGAAGGTAAGTGACATATTCTTTTTTCTGGAAAAATAGAAGTTTGTGATGATTCTGTCTTAAGGTTTAGTTTCTCATCATGTACAAGGTTCAACCAGCACATGTTCATAACCTGAGATGCACCTTGAATTCACAATGGCGCAGATTCAGCCCCAAGCTCAAAATGTTGAGGTATGATTTAGGTAAATCTATCTCACAAACCGAACTGTAAAGCTGAAAAAGTCTAGGAGGAAGTAAACTCTTCATAGAAATAAGTGACTGTTTTTATATTTCAAGAGTTCACTCAGTTTAGCATATGCATATGCTGTGTGATATTTCAAGTGGCACTTAGCTATTCATATTGGTTATACATATCTGGGCTCACTGCTATGTGCCCATCATACTCAATTCAAGTAATTTTACAAAGAGGTCACTGATTTTCTTTTCTTTTAATTCAGGGCACAGTCCTTCATTTTACTTAAACTTTGATTTGTGCCTTAAGAAATGCTTTCTTGTGTTAGTCCAGTTTGTATTATCATTTTTAATTGTTTGTTGGTAATCTTTTGAAAGTATGAACTAAATCTAACGTTTAACGTGGTAGATTGTATTGGCAATCTCAAAACTAAATACATTTCAAAGCTTAACGATTTACATCTATTTTTTTATTTCTAGGTTCCAGAGTTCAAAATCTGGGAAAATCTACCTCCACAGAGATGTGAGGCTTCTTTTTTCTCGAAAGTCCATGGAAGTTGACAGCGGTGCTGCATATAAACTGAAATCTTACACAGAATCCCCAAAAAACCCTCAGTTTTCTCCAAGATGTTAACAAGAAGCAAAGATACTGTTAGGTCTTCAAATGATAGAATAAAATGTGGTCAGAGAAACTTAAATATCTCACGATCATGGACCAATTACTAAAAGTTTTCTTGAATGCAGTTTGTGTATTCCTCGTAGACTGGAAATTAATACTTATGTCCTAATCTTTTTTGTACTATGTAAAACCACTTTATTGGGTGTGCTGCAATTGCAACATTTCCTGTTAGCTTAGTGTTTACACGTTTTATTTTATTTTTGGTTATTTAATATTTAATGTTTCAGTTATTACACAGTTATGTTTGTCTATAGTGTTCTAATGTAGCACAAAGTCTATGTAAAATCATACAATGTATTTTTGACATTAATAATATTGAAATCTGAAATATATACAGAGATCTTTAATCCTGTGTGATGTTTTATGTGATATGCAATTAATTTATTAAAACCATTGTTGAATTTACAAATTTGGGTGACAGTTATTCTTAATTACAACACCTGCCTACGATGTCCAACGTGGAAAAACATAATTTATGCTACTTGCTCTTGAAAAATAACTTTAGATTTCTGCTTTCTCGGTTGCTAGTACCCCAATGCAAAAAGTTATTTCAATTTAGTTTGCAAAAAATATTTATTTCATTTTTGTCATGGTCCTTGCCTCTTCTCAACTTTTTAAATCTGATTCATTTGGAGTTTAGAAGTTAGAACTTTGTGTTCTGTATCATGTACGCATGTGTAAGTCATATGAATCATGCCGCATTGCTTCAGGCATGTGTGCCCTTTTCAGTTAAATTTTTTGTCTATCGTGAATCTGACACTTTTTGTCTCACTCGTGGTATTGTGGGTTCTTATGGTCTTTTTCTTGCTTATTCCCTCAATCCTTCTGCAAAACCTTTTTCTTTCAGCTTTAAGCCACATGTTCTGTACCATTAGACATTTACAGTAGCTGACCTGTATAACTGCTATTTCTGGTCTGTGGAAAATACATCCTGTTTATTCCTGCATTCTGTGCTACCATTAGTGCTAGGTCCCTCTAGAACAGTGATTCTAAAAGTACAGCACGTGTGCCACTTGAGGCCCTCTTGACCTTTACATGCGGCCCAAGCACAAGCTGCTGTTCAGTTTCTGAACACTTATATTCATTAATAAAATGTAAATAAACAGGCAAGCATGTATTAACCTGCAAATAAATGCTTGCATGTTTATTTAACTTTTTTTAGACCTCCTTACACAATCCCTGACCGACCCAGAACCCCTAATGCCACCCTGCTGGCATCAGTGCGGCTCTCGGTCACACCACAGACCGTACTTTGTAACACCTGGGCAAATGTTTGTGAGTACCCATGCTCTAGAAAAAGGAACGAGAACAGAGGGCAAAGCAATAACCCCTTGTGGTCTTGGGTAATACTATAAACTAATGTAAATGGCCTACAAGGGCCTCTTGTCGGCCATTTACCTTGGGCCCTTCTAGAATCAATTGAAGTAAATGGCCAACAAGGGGGTCATTCTTAAATCAAAGTATACGTAGTCCAGATATATAGATTCCCTAAGTTGTATTTTGGTCAGGCATCAGCTCAAGTACAGTGTGGAAGAACTCGCACCAGCTGTGAATCAAACATGCCAGCTGTCCGTCCTCAAAATTGTCATTGATTTTGTTTATCCAAATCAATTGATTTGTGTATTTGCTTTGATACAGCAAACACTTGATTGCGTTTGATTTTTAAGATTTGATTCAATGCCTCCTATATCATAGACGTCTTAATATCTGTACTTATTATACTTTGTTTTATGAATAATCCCCTTGTTTATTTATTTATAATCTTATAAAGTGCAACAGCATCCAACATAGGGTTTCCTAGCGCTAATCAAGAAGGTAAGGTGATGTAGCCGCTGTTTAAAATAACCAAGTCTTCAGCTTCAGCTTTTTCTGAGATGAAAGAAGTGAGATACACTTTCTCAGAGACTCAGGAAGAGCGTTGCACAGTTTGGGCCCCAAAACAGTGAAAGAGCGATGACACCTACAGATCAGTCTGAATCTAGGCACAGTATACAGGTCCTGGTTCATCGATCTTACCATACGTGTGGGCTGATACGGCACCACTAGATCCTGGATATACTGCGGACCTAAGACAGCTTTAGCCCTGCACATATAACTGAGGGCTTTGAATTGGATGCGCTTAGTGATCGAGAGCCAGTGAAGCTCATGAAAGAGATGGGAAACCAAAGCATGTTTTGGCGGCCGAAACAGAAGTCTGGCTGCTGAGTTCTGGACAAGCTGCAGTTGTCTAATTGAAGTCTTATCAATTCCTTGATACAGCACATTGCCATAATCTAGACTTGATTAGACTTAAGGCTTCATATATAGAATATCGTCCAGCAAAAAGCCCAGGTTTTTGACTTTTGATGAAGGGTTGGGCAGGGCCCCTAAAGATTCCGGAGAATGCTGTGGGCCCCACAGGACCCAGGACCATGAACTCAGTGATAGCCCCATTGAGCTTGAGTAGGTTGTTATTCAACAAACAAGAAGAGTCCCACTGTATTGGAAATAACTATCTTCCCAGTGACCTTTATAGTTTTTAAGCAAAACAGTAAGTTTTCTTTAAATCATCGAAGCCACGGGCAGGTACAATATGCAGGGCAAGGGAGCAGCTTTGAGGACTGTGTGACTAGGTTGTTATTCATCCATAAAGAGATTAGGCTCATGCCCTGATTAAGAGCCATTGACTGAAGTTGATTCTTTTACTCAGGCTCGCATTGGGTTATTGGGTTGCCCTTCCTTTGTAGCACAGGTCTTCTAGATTCACCTAGCTGGCAGAGGCAAGGTACCCAACACAGAAAGTCACCTTTGATTTTATCACCAGCAAGACTAGTCTGGAGAAAAGTACAAAGCCAGCACCCCCATGTATGAAAAGGAACACCCTTTTATCATCTAGGGGCCACTTCCTCTTGGAGGTCACTCTCACTGGTCCCCATGGCCACCTTCTAACACAAGTGTGATTTGTAATGCTGAATATAGAAGTATGGCTATGTAAATAAATGTAACATAAGATGTATTCCCATCTGGCTCCCCTGTGAAGCCAACAGTAATTATGCTTTGCATATCGAGATTGTATGTTTGACTTAGTCACATTCCTTTATCTTCACTACTTCCAACCACTTCACTACCTTCCCCCCCACCCTACCATTGGGCACTAAAATATGTTAAAATACTTATTTAATACAATGTACAGTAAGATGTTAGTAACCCTGTGTGATTAAATAACATTGTGTTATCAAATGAAGAAGAGAGTATTTTGCATATTTTCTAATTTTTGTCCTTATGTTCTGGGACCCCCTTCTTTTTATACCAATTAACACCAAGGTCCCAGTGACTTCTTGGGTTGACCCTTTTTCTTATAACATGACTACTTGCCTCAGCAAAATCGTTCATCATCGCCCAGGAAATGGCCATGAGGCACCGCATAGCAGTGGATTCTTGGGTTTCAAGACTTCCTGCTCCAGAAACTTTGTTGCACCATTAATTGAAGCCTTCCTTCGCGTTTGGCCTTGGACGAGCTAAAGGATCGGGACAGTTTCTCCTTTTGGTCACAGAGCCACAAGCCCATTCCACTTAGAGGTATTCTATTTTGGGCAGTGGTCTAAGATCACACAGTCTTTTGCAGCTGCAGTGACTATAGAGACTTGCAGTAGGAGGTGATCCCAGCTTTTCTTATTAATGGTACCTGTCATTGTCCATATGCAAAGCTGTTTTGAATGGGGAGATGCGTGTGTCTGAATACGCCTGACAACTGTCTAGTAATACTTTAAAGTAATTTTGTAATTATTTGAAATACAACAGAAGTATTTTTACATGATATAATATGTTAGTAATCCAAAAGAGTTTTAACAACATTCTTCACTATTTCTTCATACAGCTTATTCTTTTTTCATCGTCTGTGCTTTAAACTTTTTCCATGCACACAACTGTTAGCCTGCAACTGGCAAGCCCAGTTGGCAGGCCCTATACACACCTACTCCTGTCCAGTAACACCCTGACTCCAGTTGGAAGCAGAGAATGTGCAAAAAGAAGCAGAATCACCAACAACCACTGGCCTCTGCCAAGCTAGATCCAATAGAGACCCTTCTACAGTCCAGCTTGGAGGTTTGCATGTCACTGGATGTGCACTGCACCATGGATTTCATAAGTCATCGGTCTGATCTGCTGGTCCCCTTCATTGAGGAGCATGATTTGGTGCTGATATTTCCAGTGTAGCAGTTGGATTTTAGAACTCTTGCCTTTTTACTGAGATTCATCTGTTTATTACACAGTATAAAGCAGCTGTCTCTGTCAGACTAGTAACAAGCACTCTTACCTGTAGGGTGCTTGTTGAAGTTCGCAGAGACGATATGCGCCAAACTTCCCAGTCCCCTATCGTACAACTCGTGTGTTTAAATACCCACTAAGGCTATGCGATAAGAGTTAGGGAGGAGGGCTGGATACTGGACGCTATCGCTTTCCTGTTGTCGACCTGCAAGGCAACAAGACGAAAGTATCATCAATAAGACGTTTATGTAGGAACATCTACACTAGCTCTACTACTTAAGCCTATCATTAGTGTGTTCTGCCTGTTCGTTTCCTACCAGCGATCTTCAGTTGTGCTGCGTCGCGTGTGTGATGTCGTTCGATGGTTGTGATGGTGTTGTCTGATGACTGGTTGTCGATGTCTGATTGTTGTTGAGTTGCGTTGTCTCAAAAAAGGATGGTGTAGCGACAACGTGCGAAGAGTTTCCTATAGTGACAAACAAGGGATTCAAGTTACTTTCTGAAGACACATACAGCGAATTTTGAACTGGTGTACAACGATGTGCTGAACTTGCTTGTACATATTCCAGCAACTTCTCACCAACACGATCACTGTGATCATTACAATCACATATATAAGACCTCATATCCACTTGAAGTCTTTACTTTTGCCTTAAAAGTCTTTCTTGTTAATAGTTTCCTTGCATCAAGAAACAATTATTCAAAACATTTTTGTTTTGTCTTTCTCAGCAGGTAAGATGCCTAAGTTTTCTTGCGTAGGGTGCCTGGAAATACAAACGAGTACTTAGCTTTTGATAGTTTTCTTTTTGTAGGCGTGTCCGGAATACTCACCAAGACGAGACTCTGAGTAAAAGTTCCGAAGCACAAAGATTCCAGCAGCTGTCGCGGCGGAACTGGAACCTGCTGTCTCCTTGACAACAAGCTGAAGGCTAAGCCCCTTCTGGAACTTGGGTGTGGCTATTTATAGTTCCACCACACCAAAGATGGCCGCCACACGTTGAGTGTGACATGTGACTGACGTCTTCCAGTCCGTGCCGAGACCGGCAACACGGAAGAGTCAACGCCCGCTGCTAAGCATTCACGTGGTTCTTATCCAACCACTTTTATGTGATCACACTTTGGTAATTTTTCTGAAATCCACTTTGTCTGTAAATAAGCATTGTTACAATCGGTAAACAAGCATTATTTCATCCAACGAGCACAACAGCAAATGTAATACATATGATATGAAACATAATACATACCAATAAGACCTAAAAGAATTAAACAAAATACTAGTATAGGCACATAATGGCGTGCTAGTTGCACCGGACATGGATGGGTTTCATGAAGGGAACATAACTGAAAAGGGTAAAAAACTTGCACGTGTGTCACGTCTTGTCTCATGATGATGGTAGAGGTACTACAGTGGTGGTGAAATCATGACACTCCCTCGTTGACGGTATCAGGCATGTGTACAGGTGCCCTGGGTCGATGCCTCCTGGTGTTCTCGCTGGGCCTTCAGTCCAAAAAATCCCACTTCTCGTCAGTCTACAGTCCGGTGTTACATCAATGCAGTTTCTCCATGGTCAGCCAATTCTCAGCACCAGGGATCTGAACCTTTGATTCCCATCTCCTTTGAAGATCAAGAATGTCAACGTAATGGAAAGGACTCCTTTTCGGTTCTGCCCTTCTTGCCACGCCAACTATCCCAGGACAGACTCGCACAAGTTTGTAAGCTGTGCCTCTCCCAGATCACCGAGAGCAATCCGATGCGGAGTTTCTCGTGTTCTGTAATGAGAAGACCCTTTGGAACCATAGGGCCGTCTTGCATTGCCTGTGCTTCAGTGGTGCAATGCCAAAGAGAGGAGGACACCTGTCAGGATCAGGGCCTGCCCCACTCATTACTCATGCATGTATGCCACTTTGTTCTAAACAAATATGTGTCAAAATACATGTTTCTGCTTCCATAGGGCGTTAGTGGCTAACATGTTTCCATGCGCATTAACAATGGTCCAATTCATAAGTAAACTTGTATTGAACAGTATGCATAATGAGCACTTTAGAGGAGTTTAATGTATATGTTTAATGTCACTCATGCTTGTGCTCAGGGTTAATGTGCTGGTGGATAAATGTAAATAACTATTAGCTTTGCGTTGTCACAGAATAATATATTTAGCATGTTTCTACAACCTTTGTATTGTTTTTTCAGGCAGTACTCTATTTGAGACTACATTGCCCAGGATCCTTAGAGTGAGCTTTACGGGGAGCGTGGCCACGTTGACATCAACGGCCCCGTCCTTTCTCCCGTGCTCACTATTCCCTGCCTTCCACAGAGTGAGGAGTGTCTCGCGGCAGTTCCGGTTCTTCAGCATCGTTCGGGGGCCTCAGCTTCTCCGGTGAGCGCATTCCAGTTTAATAGGGCTCTGGGTTCTCTCTGGCAGCATTTCGAGAACCGGAGTCCTTTCTGGGCCTTCTGTTAATTTTCTGATTCCGCAGAGGAGTTTAGCCGTTCCGCTGATTATTCCAGTCTCAAGCCGGCTCCCGCAGTAATTCACATCGTTGAGCAGAGTAGGTCCTATTCTAGGCAAACCGAGTGCTTTATTCAAACCTTTGCCAGCTGATTTGCATATGTCTCGAACAACTACAATGAAACAGTGAATATTCATGTTTCTGTTAATTGCTTGTCTAGCATAACCATTTTATATTACGCTATGACAATTTTGAGTGAATTTAACTCTTTGTAAAGGAATAGTTCTAATTATGATCAGACAATAAGAATACATATATCTTATCTAAGAACATTCTATAGCCTGAAATTGATACATTTAAGAGAACTTAGAGGAATTGCCATTCAAGTCAAATGGTGAGAAGCAAGTTATATAATTAAGCAGCAGAAGAGCACCAGATGGATATTGGTACTAAGAATTTTGCTCAATAAGATTTATGTTTAAAGGCTTATTTGCACAGTGATGCAATATTTGTTTACTAACTTTTCCTTCCCCCCCACTTGATCACTTCAACTCCTCTGTGGAATATATAATCAGAGATTGAAGGTATCGAGAGGTGGGCGCTGGATCGGAAGGAGCATAGAGGTCTTGCGTGTTAAACTACGGAACGCACAGAGTTGGCGGACACTGCAAGAACGATTAAAGAAGACGGTGGGCCACCGTGGTAGGGGCCATCAGCGATTGTTTACGAAAAGAATGTCCCTCTTTTACCAGGAAGTTATTTAGTCCCCTTGATGTCTCTGGAGACCACGCTTCAGTTGGAATAGTAGTTCTCTATTCACCATTTTCCTGAGGAGGCCAAGACTCCTGGAGGCCGAAATGCGTCCTCGTCGACATGCCATTTTCGACAAGAGGAGTCTGTTGATATTTTGTACTTGAGTGAACTTTTTTGTTGAACACAATCCGTAATTTCGGTTCAAGACTCTGTAGAACCGATTGTGTTGGTACACAACTTCCTCTTAGGGGACCCCCTGATTGAATAGGGGGGCACTCCCTTTGATTTAATAGTTATTCGTTGGGTGAAAAAAAGAAAAAAGAATTGCTTCCTTGTAATAGTGTGTTTTCTGTATTTAAGAATGTGTATATAGATTTTTTTGAAACAGTGATGTATGTATGTCTATATGTGCATTTGATATGATAAAATGTAAAAAATATAAAAAGACTGATTGCTTTGAAGTACGGATTACTACAAATAAAATTAGTAATCATGATGATGACTAGGCATGTGATGTCTTGTACATAAAATAATCAGAAAATAATATTGAGAATTGTGTTCCCCCAATTAGGGAATTTATAATCCCTGATTGGTATAGGATTTTGGTATTGATCCATCCCGACCATTTTTTCTCTTTGAAGCATTGTATCATCGCGTCAGACCCTGGGGAAGGTTCCACCTCACAGAATAGTGAGCCTACGAATTTTCTTCCTCCCGGTCTGAGTGAGGTAATACAATGGCTACCTTGGACGATTTGATGAAGGTTATTGTATAGATGCAGAGAGATTTAGCTGAGGCTAGGAACGCAACTGCATTTCTCTCTGATAAAGTGGATCGCATCCAACAACATGGAACTCCTCTCTCTCCGGGTTCACAGGCAGTTTCTAAGGCTGAAACGCAGTCTTCTACCAACATAGCTGTAACCATTCCATCGCAAATTCTTTTAGCTTCTCCTGAACGTTTTTCTGGGGACCCCTCTAAAGTTCAAATATTTCTAACGCAAATGGAACTAGAATTTTACTTGTAGGCAAGCCGCCTTCCATGATCCCCAATCTAGAATTGCCTTTTTAATTTCTTATCTTTCGGGGGATGCAGCAAATTGGGCAGTCCCTTTAGTTTGGCTAGATAGTCCTCTTTTATATAATTGGCGAACATTTGTAGAGGAATTTGAAAAAATCTTTGATAGATGAGCAGTTTCTTTGTCTGCGGACCGAGAATTGTTACAAATAAAACAAGGAAATATAGACTTGATTTCCTATTTATCACATTTTAATAGACTAATCGCTGAAACCTCTTGGCTGGAAGAAAAAAGGGTGGCTCTCTTTTATCAAGGGTTGAAAGACGATTTAAAGGATGTGCTAGCTCAAATTGACCCACAACCAACTACTTGCCCAGAACTAATTAACCTTACCTTGAGACTCGATCATAGACTCTCTGAAAGGAGAACGGATAAAAGAAAATTTGAAAAAAGTAATTGGAAGTTAGAAACCAAAGCAAAGATTCAATCCAACAGTTTAGAGTCCGTTGTAGAGCCTATGGAAATAGGAACTCTTGGTCAACTACTGACTAAAGATGAAAAAGAAATAAAGCGAAAGAATGGACAATGTTTGTACTGTGGTCGAAAGGGACATTTCGTTAAAGACTGTCCAGTCAAACCAAAAGAAAAGACCATAAGTAATAAAGTTGTAGCGATAACATCAGATTAAACGTCGGAAAACTAACGTGCCCAAGATGTTTAGAAGGGGATCTCTTGGGAACCATCGCTTTCCCTTCAATAAATTCCTATGTATCTAATTACAGAGCTCATTTTCGTTTGGCAGTACAAATTAAACTAACTACAGAGGTTTACCAAATGGAAGTGTTAGTCGATTCTGGGGCTACTGGCAACTTTGTTGATCTAGAAACAGCACAGAGATTGCGAATAATTTGTGAGAAAAAGGAAACACCTGAAATAGTGCAAACCGTTGATGGAAAGATACTTTCTGGAGGGCTGGTTACCATGCAAACAACCAAAATTCATATGTCTTGCACAGACACAAAAGAACAAAAACATTCCGCGGAAGTCCACTTTGATGTTATTCAAGATCCTCAATATGGATTTATTTTAGGGATGCCTTGGCTTTGTTTACACAATCCAATGATTGACTGGCGAAAAAGAGAACTTGTTTTTCTTTCAAATTACTGTCATTCTAACTGTCCTTCACAAAACCAGAATTAGCCCTCGGACAAATAGCTACTGCTGAAGAAAAAGAAACAATTCTACCAGCCCCTTATAAGCAGTTTCAAGAAGTATTTTGCGAAACAAAAGCAGCTATTCTTCCTCTGCATCGGTCTTATGACTGTCAAATCGATCTTGTACCTGGTTCCTGTGTACCAAATTGCCAAATATATGCATTATCTAAAAATGGGAATCAACACCTGAGACAATACCTTGACCAATATTTGGAAAATGGATTCATACGGCCATCCAGATCACCAGCAGCCTCTTCTTTGTTTTTTATACCGAAGGCTAATGGAGAATTAAGAACATGTATAGATTATATGGCTTTGAACAAAATCACGATTAAGAACAAGTATCCTTTGCCTCTAATACCTGTTCTCTTAGATCAGGTAAAAACAGCAGTGAGCTATACTAAATTAGACCTTAGAGTTGCGTACCATTTGGTACGCATTAGACAAGGAGACAAATGGAAAACTGCCTTTAAAACAAGATATGGACTCTTTGGATACTTAGTCATGCCTGTTGGGCTTTGTAATGCCCCAGCTGCATTTCAATTTTTCTTAAATTATGTTTTGCGGGAATATCTATATTTATTCGTCATAGTGTACATAGATGACATTGTGATTTATTCAGTCTCTATAGACATTCATGAAAGTCATGTAAAGAAAGTTTTAGCAACACTCCCAAAACATAACCTTTACTGCAAATTATCAAAGTGTGACTCATGTTTTTGAAGTTGAATTCTTAGGAGTAATTCTCACATCAACCGGTATGAAGATGACTGACAGAAAAATACAAGCCGTTGCAAATTGGGCAGTTCCGAAATCTGTCAGAGATGTGCAATGTTTTTTAGGATTTGCGAATTTTTATCGTCGTTTCACTGATCACTTCTCTTCAGTAGTAGCCCCTATCACTCGGCTACTAAGGAAAAAGGTTACATTTGATTGGACTCCTGAAGCAGAGTTAGCTTTGCAAACTATGAAAAAAGCTTTTACTGAAGCTCCGATTTTGACGCATCCAGGTGTGCAAGAACCGTTTATCATAGAAGCAGATGCTTCAGATGTTGCTATAGGTGCCATACTATCCCAAAGGAACCAAAATTCAGGCCAATTACATCCTGTTGCCTATATGTCAAGAAAATTAAATCCAGCTGAACAGAACTATACTATAGCGGAAAAAGAATTACTCGCCATTCATGATGCTTTCAGGGAATGGAGGCATTATCTTTAGGGTGCACGGTTCACTGTGACAGTGTATACAGACCATAGAAATTTACAGTTTAGGAGTTCAGCAAGAGTTTTGACTCCCCGTCAATTACGTTGGATGATGTTTTTTGCAGAATATGATTTCATTGTGATTTATCGTCCAGGTCTAGACAATAAAGAAAGCTGATGCATTGTCCAGAAAAGATTCTTCTCGACAAAGACTATAAGGAAAACTTCAACCAATCATTAGTCCTGCCAAAGTAGTATGTATTTTAACTGCCGACCAATTTCTAAACAAAATCCATATGAGTTTTCCTCCTTCATGGTTACAATGGATTAAACAAAGCAAAGATCAATCAGTGAAAGAAGGAATACCCTTTCATGTAAAACAAGTGTATTTACCCACCAAAAGGTTACAAGAAACAGTTTTTGCCTGGTTACACTCATTTCCTTTGGCTGGTCATCCTGGACCCAGAAAAACCATGGAAAAAAGTGACAGACCTTTTAGTGGCCAACTATGAACAAGGATATCGTGAAAATGTCTAGCGACTGTGAAATCTGTGCACAATATAAGTCTGATCACACCAAACCTAAAAGTTTATTTCAAGTTCTTCCCACGCCTACCTTACCTTGGGAACATGTCTCCTTGGAGTTCATCTCTGGATTGCCTCCTGTAAACCAACATTCAATAATTTTGGTAGTGGTAGACAGCTTAAAAAAATATGCTCACTTTATCGCATGTAAGTCACTACCAACCTCAGGACAATTGGCACGGATATTCTTGCAACAAATAGTACGATTACATGGTTTGCCGGTAGTACTTTTGTCTGACCATGGATCCCAGTTTTCTTCTAAGTTTTGGCAACAGTGGTGTCGTAGGTTACAAATTACTTCAAATATGTCAACAAGCTATCCACAAAAAGACGGACAAACCGAGCTCCTAAATCAAACCTTGAAACAGTACCTACGATGTTATGCCCCTGAAGCAAAAGACTCTTGGTTGGATTTACTGTGAATGGCTGAGTTAGCTTATAATTTAACACCTCATTCATCCATTGGTACATCTCCCTTTGAAGGCTTGTATGGTTATGTACCTAATACCATTCCTTTGGCATTACCTAAAATAAACTCTGGCACTCCAGCAGTACAAGACACAGTTCGTCATATGCAAACCATTCATCATCAAATTCACAGAAACCTACTACAAGCCAAGAAGAAATACAAAGAACAATACGATAAACACTATAGACCAGGCGCACTTTATCATCCAGGGGATAAAGTGTGGTTGTCTACAAAGAATTTTGTCTTCAAACAAAAAAATATGTTTCATCCAAAATGTATTGGACCTTACAAGATTATTCGTCAAGTCAATCCAGTTACTTATAAATTACTCTTACCTAGGTCCTTACAAATCCACCCAGTGTTTCATACCTCGCTTTTGAAGCCAGCTGGAAACACATCAGCAAAACACCCACCTCCACTTCTGGTTCAAGGACAATAGGAGTATGAGGTGCGAGATATCTTGGACTCTACACGTAGAGGTGCAAACATATGGTATCTAGTCTCTTGGAAGGGGTATGGACCTGAAAACGACTCCTGGGAACCTGCTAGAAACATCCGTGCTCCTCGTTTGCTGCAACGCTTCCACCTCCGCAATCCTCTGAAGCCAGGCCCTAGACCGCGCAGAGGAGGGGGAAGTACTGTCAGGATCAGGGCGGCATTGCACGGCATAGGGCCCGTCCCACTCATTACTCATGCATGTATGCCACTTTGTTCTAAACGAATATGTGGCAAAACACATGTTTCTGCTTCCATAGGGCGTTGGAGGGTAACGTGTTTCCATGCGCATTAACAATGGTTCAATTCATAAGTACACTTGTATTGATTGAACAGTATGCGTAATGAGCACATTAGAGGAGTTTAAAGTATATGTTTAATGTCACTCATGCTTGTGTTCAGGACTAATGTGCTGGTGGATAAATATAAAGAACTATTAGCCTTCAGTTGCAACAGATTAATATCTTTAGCAGGTTTCTATAACCTTTGTATTGTTTTTTCAGGCAGAAATCTATTTGAAACTACATTGCCCAGTATCCTTAGAGTGAGCTTTACGGGGAGCGTGGCCACGTTGACATCAACGGCCACGCCCTTTCTCCTGTGCTCACTATTCCCTGCCTTCCACCGAGTGAGGATTGTCTCGCGGCAGTTCCGGTTCTTCAGCATTATTCGGGGGCCTCAGCTTCTCTGGTGAGCGCATTCCAGTTTAATAGGGCTCTGGGTTCTCTCTGGCAGCATTTCGAGAACCGGAGTCCTTTCTGGGCCTTCTGTTAATTTTCGGCTTCCGCAGAGGAGTTTAGCCGTTCGCTGATTATTCCAGTCTCAATCTGGCTCCCGCAGTAATTCACATCTTTGAGCAGAGTAGGTCGTACTCTGCAGGTAGGGAAAAGGCTCATTTGAATTTGCTGTATACTTAGTATTTCTATTGTTCCAATACTCATTACGAACGCTGATACTCATTAGCATATTATAGGCAAACCGAGTGCTTTATTCAAACCTTGCCAGCTGATTTGCATATTCCTCGAACAACTACAATGAAACAACAGTGATTATTCATGTTTCTGTTAATAGCTTGTCTAGCATAACCATTTTATATTAAGCTATATGACAATTTTGAGTGAATTGAACTCTTTGTAAAGGAATAGTTCTAAATATGATCAGACAATAAGAATACATATATCTTATCTTTTTTCTAGAACATTCTATAGCCTGAAATTGATACATTTAAGAGAACTTAGAGGAATTGCCATTCAAGTCAAATGGTGAGAAGCAAGTTCTACAATTAAGCAGCAGAAAAGCACTAGATGGATATTGGTACTAATAATTGTGCTCAATAAGATTTATGTTTAAAGGCTTATTTGCGCAGTGACGCAATATTTGTTGTTTACTAACTTTTCCTTTTCAGATCTCCTTCCCCGCTGTTCCCATCCTAATTTCCCTTCCCCCCCACTTGATCACTTCAACTCCTCTGTGGAATATATAATCAGAGATTGAAGGTATCGAGAGGTGGTCCATTGTATCATCGCGTCAGACCCTGAGGAAGGTTCCACCTGACAACACCTTCGCCAATGGTGATGCAGGAAGCAATGCAGCAACCGTGCATGTCTGGCGCCAGGATTGAAAAAGCATTCTTGTTGGAGGAGGCCGCCTCCGAGTCAAAGGTCAAAGCCACAGGGCACTCACCAGCCCAACTTCTTTTGTCGAGGACCTCCGTGAGGACCTACCACCCGTCCTCCTGAGGCACCAGCGCCAAGGTATTGTGCTTCTTCAGATGGCTCCATGCAACCACTGCCCCATGGCCAAAGTCGGCACCGAACTACCTAGCCGGACCAGACACCCTCGCAACCCTTGGCATTGAAGTTCACCTCGCCCCTCGAAGATGTCTTCTCGCCCACATTCAGAATCTAAAGCTTCGGAGCTAAAATTCATCTCCAAGTATTTTGGTCACTGACCCTCTTTGGCTCTATCCAGGTCATCTTTGGAGGAGCTTGACCAGCCATTCTGTAGAGGCCTCAGGAGCATATAGACACTGGCCAGCAGAGGATCCACATTCAGCTACGGGTAGGCAGGTTCTTGGCTAAGCCTGTTCCACCACTCAAGGATCCCCACAAGAGAAGACAAACTTTCGAGGAAGCCCTCAATCCTCCTCCTCCGGAGCCGATGCCCAAAAAGCCTGTGCGCCATGGCAGAGGCACCCCTTCCCTGCTGCCTGGTCTTTCCAGGCCTGCACCTCCTCCTCAGTCTCTTCCTATTCCCACCTCACCCTTGCTGCCTGATGACTCTCACCCCATTCACTGCAGGGATCTCCATATTCAAAGGCTGGGGCAATCTAGTGTCTCCCTATGATCCCCCTTATGATCCTACGGCTCCTGAACTTTGGGGCGATTATCAGGCCGATCCCTCCGCAGTCACCGTCCCGGATATATACCACTCCAAACCCTCTCCCCGTTACAATACAACCTCCCACCAAGAGCCTGTGAACGCTAGTCATCACGCTAGAGTTGACATAGTTTAGGCTTCTCCCCCAAACACACACCCAATGTCGCAGGGATCCTGCTCTCACACAGAACTGTGCATAGAGACTTGGAACCTCAGTTCCAATTAGGGTTCCAATTACGGTGTGCCAAAACTCACCTTCGTACCCAAAATCCCCTACCAGACTAGCAATCAGTGTCTCATTGGTTCTTACAAACTCTCAATGTTTAGACAACCCAGAACATGGACTTAGAACACCTCAGGTAACGTGGAACACATGAACACTCTTTTGTTATACCAACATATCAATCCAGAGCGAGGAGTAAATGAAGACATGTGCAAGTTTGAAATGTTTATTTCTAATGCAGTATTCTCAAGCGCAGTATCTTAGCTAATACGAGCAAACATATTATAAGAAACAAAGTTATCAGCATAGTTACTAGTCCATAAAATACAAAGGGAGAAAGCATGTTAAAATGCTAAAGGGAAGAAGGCTAAATGGCACCTAAGTCTTACCCTCCCATGCTAGTATATTATATTATATCTAAAGAAGGTCTCTTTGGGTTTTAGAAGGGCGCTCCCATACCTCTGATCCTAGTGGAAAGGGATCACATCATCTTCCACCAGCTCTCTGCATGCGAAGAATCATCAAGTGTGTTTGCATGCTCTGCGCAGTGCAATATTAAACGCGGCTAAAGCCAGAGTTGGCCGCAGCTGCATATGTGTTATGTCTAGAACGTGCGCAGATCAGACCTCACAATAACCACTGTGTTGAAATAACCTTGAAGGCCTCGGCACTCACTGTTCAGACATAGCTTACCAAGCAAAGCTGATACAATAGCAAGACATATTATTCTCGTGTGCAGCAAAATATTCTACTAGGCTCAAAGCTCTAATAACAATATGTGCCGTGTGCAGAAGCAGCAGAAAGGTAAAACATTGTTTAAACTTCTAATAAGCTCATGCTAACTTAACACAGTATAAAGGCAAAGCATATCTATATGACACCAACACATCAGAGGGCAGTTAACCCAGTTTCATGGTGGTCCATTCAGTCAGGAAGAGAGCTAATTCCCAAACCACAGAGGATTCGCCCCTCCAGACAGGAAAGCAGGAAAATAGATGCTGCTTGCAAGCTTGAGGCAGCGCAATCTGTCTACAATGGCTCATCACCAACTCCGTGGGCTTGCACTCCCAGTACGAATCCGCCCACTGGACCAGATGGAGAATCTTATTCTACATCTTCCAGAGCAATGCCAGAAGCGGGGCATAAGTTTGTTGGCAGAGGGAAAAATAATCTCAATTCTAACATCCGCTGTGCTCTGGATGCCGTGGAGAATGCTGGTCGGTGCATTATTAGTCTCCTTCTCCTTGCCATGCATGGCTGTGTGCCTCCAATTTTAAACCACACCGTCTTAATGTGCCCTTCAATGGAAATTATCTTTTCGGCCCTCAGTTCGAGATGCTTGAAAAGATCAAGAAGGCGCTGATACACTTAAAGACATGGGTGCCCTACAAACTCTCACTGCCCGCTTCTGCTTTTGCTGCCCACAATATGATGGTGCAGGCAAAACAGTTGCAGTGCTGAGACTTCCACCACACACACAAGACAACAACAGCAGACCTCTACATGGGGTTACTACCGAGGAGGGTATAGGGGGCAATGGCAAGGATAGAGGCAATAGGGCAGCTCCTAAAGGAAGCACTGCCCCAAAACAATGATGTTCTTTCTCACCTGTATGGCGGATGGGTTTCCCTACTATAGTTGGGAGCACCCAGTGTTGGTAAAATACCCCTCACACACCAAAAGGACCCTTGGTGTCATGCTTTATCATTGGGGTCTTCGCACCCCTCTACGGGATGCGCCATGCTGCGAACTACGACTAAGCGGGAGCACTTACTCAATGACTATGTGCAGTGTGTGTGAGGGTTTTTGTTTTATGTGCGTGAGTGATGAGGTTATCGACGAGTGATGTTTAAAAAGTGCCTGGCTCGTGGGGTAGCACAAAAGAATTTTAATGGGCCCCCGGGCTGGCGCTGTTAAAAGGGGTGAAAAACTGAGGTGTTGGATGCAGGGCAATGTACATCACCTCCTGTGTGTGTGTCAACATGTTTCAGAGTGTGGAACTCCTTCTTCAGGACGGGGTACTGAACAGCGCCAGCCCTTTTAACAGCGCCAGCCCGGGGGCCCATTAAAATTCTTTTGTGCTACCCCACAAGCCAGGCACTTTTTAAACATCACTCGTCGATAACCTCACCACTTCCGCACATAAAACAAAAACCCTCACACACACTGCACATACTCATTGAGTAAGTGCTCCCGCGTAGTCGTAGGTCGCAGCACGCCGCATCCCGTAGAGGGGTGCGAAGACCCCAATGATGAAGCATGACACCAAGGGTCCTTTTGGTGTGTGAGGGGTATTTTACCAACCCTGGGTGCTCCCAACTATAGTAGGGAAACCCATCCGCCATACGAGTGGATTCATTTTGTTTATATATACTTGTTAGGGAGAACGAATCCACCAAACTCTCTCTCCCCTCCTTGTTATCTTTGCTCTTTCTCACCTACCATCCCCCCTCTCTGAACATCTAACACCTGTCGGGTGGGTTTCAGGGGTTTCTGCTTCACTGGGAGGCAGTTACTTATGACCGCTGGTTTCTAGACATCCTACTGGAGGAGTACTGTGTAGAACTCACCCAGCATCCCCTACACGCCCACAAGTAGTCCACTGACTACTAAGAGATTTGCACACTGCTTGCCAAAGGGCCATAGAGCCGGTGCCGCCACTAGATCGTGGCAGAGGGTTATACTTCCTGTACTTTCTAATTCACAAGAAAGATGGATCCCTCAGACCTATACTCTACTTCCGGCCCCTAAACAAGTATAGCCAATCGTAACATCTCCACATGGTCACACTTCAGGATGGCATCCTTCTGTTGCGACAAGGCAACTTGACTTGAAGGATGCCTACTTCCATATTCCCATCCACCTCGCCCATCGAAGATTCCTGCGGTTTGTGGTGAGTGGAAAACATTATCAGTTCTAGGTGCTGCCTCTCATGGTTACAACAGCCCCAGAGTCTTCACCAAGTGTGTTGCTGTGGTAGTCGCTCACCTCACGTGGGGAGGCATCATGTGTTCCCTTGTCATGTAGTTTCCACCCACCAGTATGAACTGTGCATTTTGGTGGCAACATAAACTTAGGATGCTGCCAGACTGATTCCATGCACCCCCGCAGGATATGTTGTCACATGGACTAGCTAGCTCGCAGTGCCACCGTTATCCCACCAAACATAAATGGGGGAGGAACAGTTCTGGCAACCACTAAACATGATAACTCTCAGGTTTCATGCTGACAGACTGTCAACTTTTCGCTCAGTCGTGTGCTCTTTTTCGCCCAGTGAAATAAAGAATACACAAAGTGGCATTTTCAATATTTATTGAATCGTAGTGATTCTTGTATAGCATATATGGGCTGCGATGATTAATGGACAGCAGTTCTACTAAATGTCAGAAGAGTGAACAAAATGAAAAGCTCGACCATTTTGTTGACTCAACATATATATGCATACATATACAATAGTACAACTTTTTTTTACTTAGATTTCTTTATTTGCATTTTTTAAACATTAATATTAAGTAATTGACATTTTACATAGGAGAAAGTATGCTTTGAGGTTGGATTCATGGCATCTGTACACAATAGGCGTAATAACAGTGCATGACAACTTAAGCATAACATCTGTAAGAGGTGATTGTTTAGATTCACGTTGCATTAGAAACGATTAAAGGATGGCCAATGTGTCTGGCAATAACAGCCGTAAATACAACTAACATCTGCCATGTCTCAACCGAAAGGGGAATCGATCTGCCCATTGCAACTTGGCTGGAACTGCATGTCTTTTTGTTACAGGCAATAATGCAATGTAAATTTAGCAGAAAAAAGGAAAGAAAGAAGAACCAATTACAACAAACCAACACACTAGGATCACATAAGGCTATTGTTTGGTGCTGGCTCCATGCGGGCACCCATCCCGAACATCACCACTGAGGGATATAGAAGAGATGAAAATCTAGAGTCATCACAGTTCCCAACTACAACAGGGCAAAATCATGCGATATCAATGTCAAGTTGTTATGCGCAATATCTGTATCGTGGAGCAGTCAGGAGGCTACAATTGACCTAGCCCTGTCACTGTTTAGTGAATTAGTACTATCTGGGTCTTGGTCTGATCATTTTAACTCCGACAGTATTGTGTTCCAATATTGTGCAATGGGATATTTACGCCAACCAGCAATTTCCTCCCTGTGCAGTGCCGTGCTTTCAGCCTGTGCCCATACCACTTGTGGGTTTTTCCAGTTAATAAAAGCAAGAGGGTGCTTTCTTTTCCATCGCTTAGTGATCAGACGTTTAGCTGCAGGAAGACATAAATCTACAAATCTGGAAGTGACTTTGTGCATCTTGGGACTTGGAAATCAGCTTAATATGCATTTCTCCCATGCGTACAATTGGGGCCACTCAGTGTATGCCACCAGCGCCGTTGTCACTGCTTGCCAATATGGTCTAAACTAGGGTGGCATGGTGAGCAAAAGAATGATGGATTTAACCCAGATCTCTTGACTGGGGGTGAATGTTTTGATTTGTTCTGCATTCCGGCCATCAATTATGTGTCTTTTGTTTCTCGCCCTTGCTGTAGAGTGGGGCAGGACCATAGCATATGTAGCAGATTGGCGTCCACCTGCATGCATCTCAGGCAGGCAGAATTGGTTAATTGAAAATAACAGGTTAGTTTATCTGGCAATACATAGTTTTTGTGTATGATGTAGGTCTGAATAATGTGAAATTTGGTGTTTCGTGGTATCTGCGTGTGGTGGCCAGAATTGTATCCCATTCACCATCTGTCCATGGAGGACCTCTATCCTCTTCCCACCACGCGCGCAGTCACGTAAAGGGTTGTAGAGTGAGGGATCGCAAGGCCTCCGTCAACCAGTGTATAATGTGACTGCCAATACCCATAACGTGTAAGTACTGAATCAGGAGATGCATTTCAGGTTTGGCGTTCATGTCTCCCCACGCCGTCGTTGGTGATCTGATGATTGAATTATGTAGGAGGAATTGACCTGCCAGCAACTCATACTCACAAGACAGTATTTCAAAAGGTATTAGGGTACTATCATCGTACAAATCGCCAAGTGTGTGTATCCCAGTTGTATGCTAGTGTAAGAGCGCATTATTGGCAGTGCCGGTTATGTTTCTCGGGGTCCTCAAGAGGGGCAGTGCTGGAGCATATGGAATTTTGCTCTTGATGAGATATAGACTGCGTTTGTGACATCTAAGTTCCAAGGCCAGATAAGTCTGAGATGGAGTTGGGAGTCGAGCCATTGGGTGGAACAGATGATAAATCTGGGAATGAGACCATGGTGGCAGTGTCAAGGCTGTGTCCGCTAAGTTAAGTCCTGCGAACCATTTCGCCACCCATTGGATCTGCACTGCTAAATAATAGAGCTCTATGTTTGGGACAGCCAGAGTACCTTTGTTTGGGGTGTGTATAGCTTCCAAAGTGCTATTCTGGGATGGCTTGCGTTCCAGGTAAAGCCCCTAATCAGCTGTTCCAATTCGCGAAACATTTTGGTGGGGACATAAAAAGGAAGGTTAGAAAAATAGTTCAGGAGCCTTGGTAGCATCACCATTTTGGTCAAGGCGATTCTGCCCATCAGATGTAGAGGCAATGTTTTCCAAAATTTCACTTGTGTCCTAATGGAGGATATGGGTCTGATTAGGTTGCCCTCCAAGATTTTGGCAGGATTGCGGTAAATAAAAATTTCTAGATACCTTACGGTGGAAGTTTGCCAGTTAAGAAGTGAGTTATTTATGAAGACCTCTGGATTTCAAGTCTCACCTCTGAAAGGGTAGAGGCACGACTTAGCCCAGTTCACCTTCAGACCTGATTTCACATCAGACTGCCCCGATGTGTCTGCTATACAAGTTGGGATATTATGTACATCCCTGAGATATGATAAAAGATCGTCCGCATATAGCAAAACCACATGTAACCAGTCGCCCAGTAGAATACCCCAGTCCTCTCCCCTGTCATGCAGTTGTATTGCGAACGGTTCGATCGCTAAAGAGAAAAGCAATGGGGACAAGGGGCAATCCTGCCTGGTGCCTCTGTTAATGGTTATGCTCTCCGACGTTATATTACCTGTGCGAACCTTGATGGTAGGTTGTGTATAAAGCAGTCTGATCAGTTGGAGGAAGTTATTGTGTAGTACCGCAAAGAAATAAGGCCACTCAAGTAAATCAAAAGCCTTCTCCAGGTCTAGGACCATGCAGCCCAAACTGGGCCAGGCGACTGTGTCATACTCTTGAATTCTGAAGAATCTGCGTATATTCAGGAAGGTGTTCCAGGTGGGGACAAAACCATTTTGAGCTGGATGTACTAAGGATTTTACCTGTGGAGCTAGTCTTGCAGCAACTCTAGATGCTAAAATTTATGATCAGTATTAAGTATAATGTAGGATCCCTGCCCTGATTGGGGAGAGACTAGTAAGGCTCCCCTCTGTGTGATTGCGAGTGTGGAATCTGCAAGTACAGCTTCAAATACTCTTTTGAGCTGCAGTGCTAGTCTGTCCGCGTCAGCTTTATAGAATTCAGATTGAAACTCATCTGGACCTGGAGTTTTCCCTGTGGCTAAGGTACGCATACTTGCCAGTATTATTTACTGAAGCGTCAAGTTCAAACCCCTTTTACGGGGTGATTTTTGGGGAGGGGGATGGCATTCAGATTTTGGTGAATCTCGTCCGTCGTTATATTGACTGCAGATCTGTGTAAAGTGGCATAGTGAGATGTAAATTCCCAGTGGATGTCCTGTTGTTAATAGAATAATGTGCTTTGGGGGGGAGCGAATAGTTGTGATAGGGGACCTGGCATCGTCTTGTCTAATGAGCCATGTGAGCAGCTTTCCGGCCTTATCTCCAAGATTGTGCGTACAAGCGGAATGAGCGGTGTGTTTAAGGCAACTAACTCTTTCCAGTAAGAGTGCATGTTCAGCCCTGGTATCCTGTAGACTCGCACCAAATCTTGTGTCAGTGGTGGTGAGCTTCTTGAGGTATGCTAAGCCGTTTTCTAACCTAAAGAGCCCTGCTTCAAGTGACCTGCGCATGCTGGCCTGTGTACCTAAGCAGTGTCCACTTATTACAGATTTGAAAGCGTCCCAGTCTATCAAGGCTAAGGACGCAAAGTCTGCATTTCCTGCAAAATACTTTGTGTCCACATCCCCTAGGAAGTCCCGGAATAGTCTGTTGTCTAATGTTTCAGTTTGTAGGTGCCATCTAGGGGTTGGTCACAACAGGGGTTGGTGGCATGTCAAAACCCCAATTCAGTACCAATGTGTGTGGGTTGTGGTCAGAGTGTGTTCTTTCAAGGTATTGAGGCTCTGCTGTTACTGGTAGTTAGCTCTCCGAGACTAGTATTCTGTTTAGTCAGACATGTAAATCATGGGCTCCTGAGTAAAAGGAATAGACCTTGTCTATAGGATTTGTGTGTAGCCAGCAATCCGCTAAGTGCCAATGGGCGATCCAAGTGTTTAATGCTTTCAAAGCTGTAACAGTAGGTGCCCCGGGTAGAGGGGGAGAGGATCAGTCAAAGGAGGTGTCAAGTACGCAATTGTTATCCCCACCAAGTATCAAAGGGATGTCTTGCCAGGTCGATAATTTACTTGATAGGGAGTCTAAAAATAGTGTTTGCTCAGTTTTGGGTGCATATATTGATGCTATCACGACAGGATTGCCATTTAGTCGACCCTTTACAATAACGTAACGCCGTCCGGTCAATGAGTGAGTCCTCCACTTAGAATTGGGTGCCTGTTCTTAACCACACCATAGTGCCTGGTCTTAACCACACCATTGTAAGAGGGCAATTTGGACCCAGTGGCGCTTAAGGTAGAAATAGATCAGATATCTCCGGAAGGGTGTGTATCCCCCTTACGTTCCATGCACATATCTTAATATTGGACATGATATAGGAGGGAGCGCAAGTTTAATACCTATGAGGGGTGCTGGGACAACTGTGAAATTGAGGGTGATGTTCAGGAGCAACGCCAGCTGGTGTATATTTACTGTGCCAACTCTGATAATCTGTCAATCCAGTGCGTGTTGTGCAACTGATCTAATAAAACCTGAAAGGAATAATACCAGTAGGGCGAGAATGCAACAAGCAGACGTCCAAAACATACAACAGAAAGGCATTACACCAGATAATGTATTTTAGTGGATCTGAGGAAGGTGATGATCCCCTTCTTTTAACGTGGTGAATAGCTACCCAAAGGGCCGAGTGAGTCTTATCCGTGCAGGGTGACAGACTTTGGTCTGTTTGGTTGTAGTCCCATTAATTATAACATATGCAAGAGGGAACGGATATCATGTCTGTGAGGTGAGCATATGCAACAACAACTATACATGAGTTCCATTATACCTGCGTAGACGTCGCAGGTGTCTCTCGATCTGGGTCCCGCAGTCAGCATTCAGTGGGCTAGATTGTCATCCGCCATCTGAGGTGTGACCTCCGGGAGTATAAAAGTTCTGTGAATGTAGGGTTTTGTCCATGGATCTGCATCACTGGCTCTGTCTGGTATGCTGGTGTTTGACTACGAGTCAACCTGCGCATTTCCTATCTCACCTGCCGCCTGCAGGGCATTGCATTGGTCCATCATCATTTGTTCTAGATTTGGTCCAAGGGTCTGTGACGGTGTTTGGTTTCTGCCTTTTCTATCACTTCTGCGCTGCCTTGATCCATTACTAAAATGTGGCTTTGCTGGAGGTAGGTGATCCATCTTGTGTCTAGCCACTCCCATGCAGCAATGAGGGTCTCAAAGAAGTGGGATTTGCCTTTTGCGATTATGCGCAGGCAGGGAACAGAAGGGAGTACTAGCTGGCAAAGTCTGCGTTTCACCTCTAGGAAGGAGTGTCTATGTTTCTGGACTGTTGCGGTATAGTCTGGAAAGAACATCACAGTGTTCTTCGCAATTTGTATCCTTTGTAATTTCCTGGTCTCTTGCAATATTGTGTCCCTGTCTCTGTAATTGAGCACGCGGAACAGGAACGGTCTTTGGCCCATACCAGTAGGAGGAGGTTTATTTGGTACCCTATGCGCTTGTTCGATGACAAAGTGTTGCGACAGCGATCCCCCAGGCAACAGGCTCCGAATCCAGTTTTCTGTGTAATGCCCGTAGTTTTGTCTCGTCCCTCTTTACCCTCCAGCAGGCCTATGACGTGTACATAATTTCTTTTAGAGCTGCCTTCAGAGTCTTCTTCTCGGCTTTCAAGGTACTTACCACGTCATAAGATCTCTAAGGCATTTTTTGGTGCTCGGCTCCTGTTGCCTCAAGAGCGGATGTTCTATCTGTGAGCTTCCGATGGTTGGCATGCAAGAGATTAAGGTCCAATGCCACCTTATCAATTTTATTTTTGAGCGAGGTTCGTGTCAGCTCCATTGTGATGCTCAACTTCCCCACTGAAGCTAACACTGCATCAAGTTTGTTAAACATAGTGTCTGTAGGTGCCTCACTAGGCATCTTGTCTGATTGAAGGTGGGACGGAGGTGGTGACCCAGACAGACCTCCAGCACCCAACCTGAGACGACCCATGTGAGACATATAGAGTGGTTGGGTGGCGGGTGAATCCCAGCGAGTAAGTGCGTGTCAGACTCATGTTAATTCAGTGCGTGTGCACCCCAGTCAAGAATCAAGCACTAAAGGCAATGACCGCAAGCGACACCCTATACGCATTAGCACAGCGCCCCTCTACAATTCAGCGGATTTAGTACCTGGTAAGTCTGTGTTGATTGTTAGGTCTACAGTCTTCCTTGAGATTACGCAAATATGAAAGGTAATGTTTCTGCACCTAAACTGTAGAAGACGGTCTGCTGTCGCAGTATCTTGTTAGTTGCAACAACTGGTGTGACTGCTCTCCTCTTCGCTCATAGGTCAGTTTCAAAAGTGGCAGCATGAAACTCTTCGTGTGACCAGGCCAAGGATACTTTAATAGGCACAGCGCAGAGGAAACGGCAGTGTACACCCGCACTCCTGCTCACCTCCCACCCCCGGCACACTTCAGTGAGCGCTACTTTTCAGGTGCAGTCCTAGGGGTAGTTCAGGTGTGGGGGCCCTTCTGGACCGCAGTTCCCTATATATTGTGGAGAGGAGGGGGGGCAGAATTCAGGGCCCCGGATGAAGAGCCACCAGCCCTACAGGGCCCAACAGTTGGGTCACTCCTTGTTTTGGATTGATGGTGGGCATCAGACTCCCCCCTGTCTGTAGCTGAATTAAGGGTCTGCAGCTCTCCCCCCGTGGCGGCGCTCACCTGAGTACCTTCCGCAGTAACAACGGAGGTCAGTGCGGCCCAGAAACATCAAGTCACTCCTCGACACCGGAGAGGGTCGCCAGGTGCCACCATCAGGGCACTGTTTCCAGAGCCGGCCGCTGCCTGAACTCTGTGAGCGGCAAGCCGACATCACACACTGAGGCTCCAGAAAGGAGAGAGGGCCTTCGTTCCTCTCCCTCCGAGGCTCCGACGTGACGAGCACCTCTGAGTCGCGGCAGGGCCAGCTCCCTCCAGCAGCGGCAGGCAGTGTCTTGTGTGTAGTGGACCTGAGCCGTGAACCCACATTCCCGCAGCGCCAACACACAGAGGCCCGTCAGTGAAATCAGGCCACGGGGGTCAGCCACTGGTCTTCCTGGACCTCACAGAGCACTCGGGGCAGAGGGGGTCCCAGGACAGCGTGTGGCTAGATACATTTCAGGATCTTCGGGTATGAGCAGTGGATCTGTAACAGAGCACACCCCCCAGTGTAGGCACACCCCCATACAATAGTACAACTATGTGGCGCACTCCTACAAAACGAAACCCTAACCTACGTGTCTAGAGTGTAGATGTATTTCTGATGGATACATCTGCCTGTGGATTCCTCACCTTTTGAATTAACCCTGCAACAGCATTCCACAGAAGCCTTTTCATAGCTCTCCCACGTTTTTGAGGACATCACAATAGCATGCCTCTGCTCGCGAATCCGTATGACGTCATCGGAGCCATAAGAAGACTCCATTTCTTTGTAGGTTAACATTATTACAGTACGATCTGTATTTGTAGCAGTGTGATGGCTAGGCAGAAATAGTCAGGGTTCATACCTTGTAAAGAATGTAGGATTCATATGTCCATCACGGACCCCCATGAAGATTGCCTTTGTTGACTGTCATCGGATCATGAAATCGAAGGATGTTCATTGTGTCGTCGGATGAATCTGAAGGCTCTTAAGGAAAGGGAGGTGAAGTTATTTATGGCCCGGGCGAAGGAGGAGAAGACAGGCCGGAAGAGGACCAAGTTGAGGTCGAAGTCGCCAACCCCACACACCTCGAGGTTGTCTAAAAAACACAAGAAGCAATGTCATGGGTCAAAGCGTTGTTCTTCGAAGGGCAAGTCTTTCTAGGTCGGCGTCCCCAGTCCTGCGGCGTCATAGGAAAGATGATCTCTCACCTTCCCCTTGTCTTTCTCCGCTGGTGACTCTGGTGCATTCTCTAGTGCTGAGGGATTCTCCGGCGCCCAGGGAAGCATTTCCTGCACCTCCGACTTCCCCTATTCTGGCTCTGGAGTCTCCAGCGCCACAGCCAGAACCTGCCTTATGGCCTCGAGCTGTTCCAGAACAGGCGGTTCTGGATCTGTACCTACCTTTTCCGGCTCCTGGTGTGGATCCATCACATTGTCTTAATGCCTACCCATCCGGTGCCCCGTGTTGGCCCCGTGGGACCGCTTTCATATAATTTGGCATCCCCCAGCATTATGCCCAGGCACCGTTCGTGCCTTTTATGCCAATGACTCCACCATGGCCCCTCCCAACGCCAAAATTCTCAACGCAGAGCCCGTCTCAGGAACAGAGGATGTACTTGTCTCTGGTTCCGTCGGGCTCTGGGCAGGGGCCTTCTTGACTTGTGACTCTGCTGACCGCTCATGAGACCTCCGTCAAAGCTGGCTCCGATTGTCACCAGCGCCCCATCTGGCACTACCAACGCCGATTCCAAAGATGCGATCCAGAAGGGAGGCACAAAGACTTCTGGAAGAGGAGGATTTCCAGGAGCAGCAGGAGCAGGCTAAGGATGGTGAAATTCTTGAGTCTGTGGATGACTTTGAAGGTCTTCTGGAAGCCAGTGGGTTGGACACTCCTCCGGGGTGGGAGCTCTCTTCTCCGAAAGGCTCTGCTTTGTCCTGAGGTGGCTACTTATCACAGAGTTATAAGGAAGGCTGCTGACCTGGATCTGCAGTTGCCCACTGCGGAAGTCAGGTCTAACATTCTGACTGAGGTTTTGCACTCTCCTACTTCAGTGATGGAGGCGTTGCTCCCATTCAGTGAAGCTCTGACTTAGTCGATTTTGGAGGTGTGGCAGAAGCCAATGACTGCCCCGGCAGTTTTCAGAGCTGTGGCAAGGCATTATACGGCTGCACCTGGAGATCCAGCATTTTTAACCTCTCATCCGTCACCTGTAAGCTTGGTGGTTCAAGCTTCATGTTCTTCCAAACAGTCAGCATGTTCTTTCCCCTCCACCCTGGGGGATAGGGATTCCAAAAAGTTGGAATAATTACTAAGAAGGTGTTCTCTTCGGCAAGCATGGCTTTGAAATCTACTAACGCCACATGCTTTGTTAGGTTGGTATATCCATGCTTTGATGGACACAGCCAAGGATGTGGTTCCTAAACTGCCTGAGCATGTTTGAAGTCACTTTATGGAGGTATTGACTGATACACAATCAGCGGCCCCACAGGTGATCCAGTTGGGTCTTTATACAGTGGACTCAGTTGCTAGGGTGATGGACTCTTCGGTGGCAACCAGGAGCCACTTCTGGTTAAGAGGATCTGGTTTTTCTCTGGACATTCAAGCCACGTTGCTGGATCTTCCCTTTGGTGGCTCCAGGCTCTTAGGGGCAAAGGTGGACTCAGCTCTGCGACGTTTTAAGCATAGCAGGGCTACTGCTAGATCCTTAGGCCTACAGTACCAGCCTAGGGGTTTGGGTTACAGGAGATTTAGTGGATTTGAGAAAGCTGCTCCATTTCAAGGCCGTCCGCATTCATCATTGAGAGGAAAGGGAAGAAGTCATCTGTGAGGTGCCGCTTGCTAGGGGCCGCTTGCCAACAGGTCTCTTCCTACTCCTCTCCCACCTCCCCCCCACTGGTTCAGCAGGAAAGCAGCTCTAAATCCCTCATCTTGGAGCATATTGGACCCCTAAGGGCCGGGTGTCCCATTTTCTAAAAAATTGGAAATATGTTATGTCAGATCTTTCTTTCTGAATCTTGTAGAAAATGGGCATGCCCTTTCTTTCCAGGAGTTCTCCCCACCCCCCCTACCCTCCTCGCCAGGGCTGGTGTTCGGAGGACCATCTGTTGCTTCTGCAGCAAGAGGTTCTGTCCTTGTTACAGAAAGGTGCGATAGATGTGGTTCCGGAGCAGGAAAGGGGTCAGGGATGATACTCCTGTTATTTCCTGATCCCCAAAAAGGATTGAGACTGATCCTGGACCGCAGGATCCTGAAATTTTACCTCAAACAGGAGAAGTTCAAGATGTTGATCCTAGCTCAGGTTCTTCTGGTGCTGCAGCAGGAAGACTGTATGGTGTTGATTGATTTACACGATGCGTATTTTCATATTCCCATCCCGAAGTCGCATCGGAAGTATCTTCGTTTTACGATAGGGTCCCAGCACTACCAGTTACTTCAGCACCTGGGGTCATCACAAAGGTGATGGCGGTGGTGGCAGAAGGTCAAGGATTCCTGTATTCCCCTAACTGGATGACTGGTTGCTCAAAGCAAAGTCGCCAGAGATATTGCTGCATCATCTGCAGATAACAGCTCTGCTGTTATTCGACTTGGGTTTATCGATAAATGTACCCAAATCTCACCTGGTGTCCTCTCAGCTCGACCTGTTCATAGGGGCAGTACTGGTTACCACTGCAAGTCGTGCTTTCCCACCTCAGAGGATTTTAGACATTCAGAACATGAACCCAATATTTCGAACTGGAGCAGCTGTTCCAGTCCGGAAGGTCTTATGCCTTCTCTGTCCGTTCGCTTTCTGCATACTGTTGGTCAAACATGGTCAAACATGCACGCTGGCACATGAGGGCACTCCAGTGGTGCCTCTGCAGGTAGTGGTTTCAAAACAACGGAGATCTCCGGGAGGTGGTCAGAATCTGCAGCTGACCTGTTATGGTGGAGTGTTTCAGGCACCCTGTCTCAAGGGGAAGCCCTTTCAACCTCCAACTCCGGTGGCGACAGTGCTAACGGCTGCCTCCACTCTAGGATGGGGTGCTCATCTGGGGGTTCTGGAGATCAAGGGTTTTTGTCTCCGGAGGAGAGTTTGCTTCACATCAAACTACCGGAATTGCGGGAGATACGTTTGACTCTCAAGGCCTTTCTTCCCTCCCTTTGCGGTCAGCCGGTTCAGGTCCTGACTGACAACACTACTGCGATGTGGTACGTAATAAAACGGGGAGGTGTAGGGTCGTATCGTCTCTGCAGAGAGGCTCTGCGACTCTGGTCCTGGGCTCAGGACTATCACATTTGCGTGGTTGCAAATCATCTCTCCGGAGAGCTGAATGTACGTGATGACAGCCTCAGTCTGCAATTCTAAGCAGATCACGAGTGGCAGCTACATCCGGAGGTGGTCCATCACATCTTGAGGATGTGGGGGTTTCCTCAGTTTGACCTTTCTGCCACACACGAGAGTGTGCACTGCCTGTCGTTCTGCAGTCTTCAGTATCCGATGTGGGGAGCGTTGGGGGATGCGTTCCAGTTCGATTGGGGGTCACAACTCCTTTATGCATTTCCCCCCCATACTCTTGATTCCTCAAGTTCGGAGAAAGATTTGCCAAGACCGGGCCCAAGTTATATTGGTCGATCTGGATTGGCCAAGAAGGTGTGGTACTCAGACTTCCTTCACCTCTCATCGCACCCTCCGCTGCATCTCCCTCTCAGGGCGTACCTCCTCTCTCAGTCGCAGGGGCGGGTTCTACACCCCCATCTCCAGTGCCTGCACCTTTATGCCTGGTGATTGAACGAGGCAACCTGAGACCTTTCTCTCTCCCACCGGATTTGGTGGATGTTATTTTATCGGCCAGAAGACATTCTACCAAATCTGTCTATTCCTGTAGATGGGACAGTTTTGTTAAGCGGTGTGGAGAGAGTTCTATTGATCCCTTGATGGCTCATTTGTCTGATATTCCTAGTTTTTCCCTTTCCAACAGGGTTGTGCTGTGACGACTGTTCTAGGCTACTGTTGGCGTTTCCTTTGTTTGCCAGACCAACTATAGCTGTTTAAGTCTCCCATGGCCCACTCCTTTTATTATGCCTCAGTGGGATTTAAATTTGGTTCTTACTTTCCTGATGAGATCTCCTTTCGAGCCTCTTCATGGTTGCCCGTTAAGGTTTCTGACTTTCAAAAAAAAAATTCTGTTTGCTATTACCTCTGCCAAGAAGGTGAGTGAGCTCCAGGCTCTTAGTTGTAAACCTCCTTTTACAACCATTTATGCAGATAAGATGGTTCTCAGGACCAGAGCTGCTTTCCTGCCTAAGGTGGTAACTCCTTTCCATCTAGGGAAGTTAAACACCTTACCTATTTTCTATCCTCCCCCCTCACCCTTCCAAGGAGGAGGAGAGACTTCACAGCCTGGCCCCTAAGAGGGCGGTCAGCTTCTACCTGGACAGAACCAGGGACTTAAGGCTGGACAATCAGCTCTTCATTGGTTATGTGGAAGAATGAAGAGCCCAGCTGTCCCAAACAATCGCTTTGCTTTCCAGGTGGATCATCTAGTGCATCAAGATCTGCTTCGCCTTGCTTTAAGGTATTAGAGCTCATTCCACTAGAGCTAAGTCTTCTTCTTCAGGTTTGGCTAGAGGTGTAGACATCTTCAAGGCAGCAACTTGGGCCTTTCTCCACACCTTTGGAAAGCATTACTGCTTCGATTTGGAGGTGAGGAGGGATGGACATTTTGCACGTTCTGTTCTGAGGGATTATTTTGGTATAGGTAGACGGGCACACTCCACCGGAAGTGGGACTGCTTTGGGCTTCAATTCAAAAGGTGAAGAATCCAAAGGCAAATGTATCCATTAGAAGAACAAGTTACTTATCTTTAGTAACTCTTATTCTGGTGGATTCAGTATCTGCCTGCGGATTCCTCACTGACTCACTCACCTCCCCATTGTTTGCCTTCCTATACCGAAAATAATTTTGAGTATAACATTGCGGATGTTTCATTGTCATTTGAAATGATATGTAGCTTGTTGCTAGGTAATGTCTAGTATTTCAAGTTTCCTTTCTTCTTCGAATATTATACTGTGTATATTTCTGCATATAATGTATACTATGTGTACTTGTGAAATGTTGGTTCACCCGTTCACCTCGAAGGCACGGAATGGGTGGAACTGACATCAGCACGCCGAGCAGGCCTTTTTATGGCTCCGGTGACGTCGCGATTATGACGCCCTCGTTGATGTGGGAGAGCTATGAAAAAGCTTCTGTGGAATGCTGGCGCAGGGGGAATTCAAAAGGTGAGGAATCCACAGGCAGATACTCTCCTGGATGAACTACCCCCATTAGCTGGTGGGTAAGAGTGTAAGACCTCTTCTTGGTCATGAACTGGATATCCCTCACAGAGATGTTGGTCAGCTGCTAGGGGAAAGCTTCGACATTCCGGGACCCCTCAAAGTCAACAGAAGTGTCTCCTTAATATGTGCGGAAACAAAAGGTTATATATAGAAAAAGGTATCCTTGCCTCAGCGCGAGAGTGTGACCAGCCTGCCATTGTTTGTATTTCACAGATAGCTGCGGCGCAACATGGGCGTAATAATTAGGCACATGAAGAGAGAAGCTTGGGATAAGCTTAAAGAGGCCTACGACACAAGGAATAGTGCAGACTTCTGGAGGGTAGTAAATCAGCCGTTATTTAATTAGATTTAAGTGTTACTATACCTGCGCTCAAATGGGAAGAGCATTTTGGTCGCATATATGCTGAAGATTGTGAATACACATAATCTAACTGCCCTATCACAGAAAATACTGTGCACTTTGAATTAGAAGAGGTGAGGGTAAGTATAATGGAATTGTGAGCAGGGAAGGCTCCAGGCCCTTATGGGGTTCCTGTTGACCTTTTTAAATCATGTATAGATCTTTGGGCACCCCTGGTTACACAACATTTGAATGCAGCAGCCCGTGAGCATATTCCATTCTTGCGGAAGCAATCGATCATAATACCCGTTTTTAAAAAGGGGAACTGTAAAGACGTCTCAAGTATAGGCCGTAGAACTGTATCCGCCTTGCTGTACGCGGATGAGACCACCATTATTTCCTGAACAGCTAATGGCTTGCAATCTTTACTGAACCATTTTTATGAATTTATGGAAAATTTGGGACTGAAAATTAATTTTTCCAAATCCTATACTATGACTTTAGGACCTAGAGGCACCAAGACTAGATAATTTGTGATCAAGGATAACAAAATAGGTAAGGTGGATAGGTTTAGCTATCTAGGCATACTGCTGGGTGAGAGACTGTCCTGGGCGCCCCTATTGAAATTACACCGTAATCCTTTAATAGGGCTGCTCATAGCATTGATGCCTTCTCTAGGCGTTTAGGTCACAGTCACATAAAGTCCATACTACACCTTTACAACGCTAAGTGTGTTCCGGCTGTAACCTATGGGGGTGAAAGATGGGGTTATAATTCTCCTATATTAATACAAACAGCAGAAAATAAATACCTGAGGAAACTGTTACGCATCCCACAGAATGTCCTGTCAGAAATAGTTCATGAAGAGATAGCGGCAGGTCACATATCTGACTACTAATCGGGTGCTCTATATGGACTAAAAAAGAATTGTATTTTAAGAGACTAATAGTAAGAGGTTGTTTGAACTTGAACTTTAGTTATTGTACACCATGGCTGAACTATATAAAAACTACCCGGTCTAATTTGGGCTTACTGCATGTCTTTAACTCACCTGAGAAAACAACTAAAACAGTTACTGCAGAAGATAAGAAGGTATTTTTAGAGCACACAAGATTTTAAACTGCAAGACTCACGGTGTAAACGCTGTTGCATACATCATACAATGGTCAAAAGCAGTGAAAGAATGGAACTTTATCTAACACTGAACATGCCGGTGAAACATAGAAGACTTTTAACATACTTTAGACTGAATATGTTTTCGCAGCTTGTGGTAGGATGGCATAGGCAACAAGACCTTCCTGTATGTTCTTGTGATGAGTATTCTGCACTAGACACTTTACACATTGTACTAATTTGCCCTAAACGGGCCAATTTGCATCAAAAGTATATACACCCTTTATTTGCACATTTGAATTTTAAACAAGCAAGACCTGGCCTTTTATATTTACAATTTTTAGAAAATTCTACTGTCTGCTGGTATGTGGCGAGATTTTTAATAGCAGTGTAGTATGCTTATGCTTGACATTGAAATGGAGTGGATTTACTTAATGACATTATTTACTGCTTTTACTATTTTTGTATGATTGTTTTATTGTACTTCTATGATTGTCAAATGCAATCGAATAAACAAATTATTGATTGATATAGCACATTTGTGTCACGCATGTGAGGGTCATGTCTTATAGTAAGGCAGTGAGATAGAGTGCACACTAAGTATTACTGTCAGCAAGGACCGTGTTTCCAGGAAACTAGTCAAAGAGTCACAAATGGTTGATGTGGCAAAGAGAAGGCAACTTTAGGAAAGGATCTTGTGCATGTAAAAATGACACTTATTCCTGGGTCTAGCACAGGCACATGGCACCCTTACCTTGACGACTGGCTGATCAAGAGTGCCACACAGCAGCAATGAATGGCGCACATGCGAACAACCATAGACCTTCACCAGCTGGGCTTCACACTAAATTTGGCCAAATCTCACTCTCAGCCCCTTCAAGTACAACCCTTCCTCAGGGCTACCCTAGACTTAAGGGTGGGGAAGCCATATCAATCAACTTAATTTGTAAAGCGCTAGGCTACCTCGGCTTAGGCGTCCCAGTGCTCAAAAGCAGAGACTGAAGAATGAGACCGGGGTGTCACATCTATATTTGGTTGAGAGCCAGGATTTTAATTCATTCTTTCCTAAAACAGTGCTTGGACTCGCTATGGTAGCCAATGAAGCTGTTTGAGATGAGGTGAGATGTGTTGACAGAAAGGGACCTGCCAAATCAGCCGGGCAGCTGCATTCTGTATGACTGGAAATCTACGGATTAGCTGAGCAGAAAGATCCAGGTGAAGGCTGTTAGGGTAACCAATGTCACAAGGGCGTGGATTACAGTATTTCTGGTCTCTTTCGGGAGCCAGTTTAACAGATTCCTAACAGATCTAAGCTATAGAAAGCAGATTGAAGAGATCTGTCTGATCTGAGTGATGAAGAAGAGGTCGAAGTTCAACAAGAGCCCCGAGTTTGTAGCCGATGGTAGATGGTACCAGAGGAAGATTCAGTTCAGAGGGCCATTAGAGGTTTGCAGTTTCAATTGTCTGCAATGTCCTCAGGTTAAGTCACTACTTTTGGGGAGGACTGCTTTACAGTCTATGCACAGCATGTGCATCTATAGCTACACATGCCACGAACAGAAAATATTAATTTCCCTGTAAGCATCAGTTTGTGGCGTGTATTCCTGTAGATTCACATGCACCGGCCTCCTGTGGTCTGTTGCAGATTCTCTTAGCTTAATTCTTTACTCCGCATGGTCAACTTGTCTGTACCTCTATGCTCCATTTACAGCGTCACTCTCCGAGAGGAAAAAACAATCTGAATATGAGCTGATGCCCATGTGCATTGCTTACAATAGGTGGAGTCAACATAATACATGACTCAAAAAGAATTCTTCAAACAAAAACAAGTTGCACATGTACAAGCCCAACACTAGATTGCAGGAGTAGGCACAGCATGTGAATCTAAAGCTCTACATGCCACGAACAGATGCTTAGAGGGTATGGAACTTTGACTTCTGTATCATAGGGCCCGCAATGATAGTCATGCACAAATATTCCCGCCTTTTTTGGTCCGCAGATTGTGCTTTTTGTTATTAGGTGTAAATCCGTTGAGTAGTTGGTGAGACAATAAACGAAATTCAAATTTGTATATCTGTGGCCGCGACTAATTCTCGTATAATAGCAAGCTTGTGCAGTGAGCTGCAGAGTTCTGATTGCCTGCCAACACCAACCAGGAAGTGTTGGCAGCCATCTTGGGACTCTGTTCAATCGAGTCCCAAAAACAAACGCAGAAAAAAAAACAAAGGGGGCAGAGAAGGAATACCCTGACCCACTTGCTCTGGTGCTGAGGGTCCCTAAGGGATCTCGCCAGGGCAAAAAAGAATTTAAAAGAAAAAAATTTGCAACAAATTTGTGAAATGTGCAGCAAAAAAAACAAACATAAACCAAGTGCAAACTCCTATACTAGTTTTGAAAAGGGTGGGCCAGGTTCCTGGGGCATTTTCTAAAATAAAAAAAGGAGGGGGCGAATGGACCCCCTCCCTACCCATACCCCCGAGTCTCTTTGAGCCCTGTAGACCACCACCTTTCCTGGGCTAATAATTTAGGAGGGGGGCTACGTGGACACCCCTAAATGGGTTCAAATAAGCCCCAGGGACCACAACCTCCCCGGGGCTTTATGGAGGGGGCCACGGGGACCCACTCCTGGGCTGTTTCAAGCCCCGGGGACTACCACCTCCCTTGGCCTAATTCAACAATAGTGCATGGGGCCACACAGACACCCGCGCCCAGGAGACCACCTCCTCCCTTGGTACAAAATAACATTTTCAGAGGGAGGGGAGCTGCACAGCCCCCCACCTGGAGCAATACATGGTCCCTGGGAACACCATCCCCCAGAGCCAGCGACTCCTGCTTTGTACTGGGGTGCCAACCCAATGACCTAACTGTTTGTTCTTACTTGGTGTGAGCTTTGACCGCTCCTGTCAAGTCAGAGCAAACATGAACTCCGCTCCCAGCAAGCAAGAGCTGGGAAACCACTTGTGCTTGCTGAGAGGAGAGTTTTCTTCTGTTTCCCTGCCCACTGTCCAGTGGGCAGGGAAAATGACGAAAGGATTGCTCCCACTCACAGGGAGCTGCATTTTAGCTGCCCTCTGTGCGAAAGAGCAATGCTGGCTCCTGCAGGAGGCGGAAAACCGCCAGGGACCTCGCTGGCATTCAGGCTCTCCCGCGGTCCCCAACAGTGCTGACTGGGTACCCGGTGGATGGGGTCCCCGAGTCGTTTTGGCCCTGAAGATCATTGCACAAAAATTAAACCTCAACAGTAATCACTTACATATATAAACATAGCAGGTGCCCAGTTGAAAATGCATGTCTTTAAGGGACATATGAACCTAACTCCTGGGGTTGGCGAAGGCTAAGCAAGTGAATTTTCTTGACAATTCCATATTGAAAAATGATATGAAATTCGTCGTGGAGGTGACTGCGTCATTGATGTATTGGAGTGCAATCTGTATTCAACTGCGATGAGTCGGTTCTTTCTTGTTCTCTCCTGGTGAGAGTAGAGTCCATGGTTCTCCCTTTAAATTGTTAGGAGTATGCAAATGAGGAAATCAGTTGGATGCTTCCCCGTTTGGCCCGCCCACTTTAGTAGTAACCAAAGGCCTTCCTGCCTTTTGCCAGGATGATGGACAGCTTAACACTAGGCTCCCCCAGGGCGTTTCCTGCTGATTTTGGTGAGGAGTTCTTGATAATGAGGAATATGAGGACATCTCCACCAAGCAAAGAAGCACTTACTTCATATAGTTAAGAAAAAGGATCCTTGTTTGGTGGAGATTTAACTGTTTGTAGTCTCATTATGATCTCCATTTGAGGATTCATGTTATCACATATTTCTGGATAAAGATGAACCAGAAACAATCACATTTCTAAAATGCACACAGGGTCACTGGTGACATTTCCTTGTCATTGCGCAACTGTAGTGTAGAATACATATTAGACATTCACCCAAGGAGGTAGCACTTAGTAATTAATCAGTAGAAAGAACTCCACTTGGTTAGATATTTTGTGCAAAACTGTGGACTCTTGTTAGATAGAAGGGCAGGCACGGTTACTTTGTGGCCTTATCACTCACACAGCTACTGATACACCCACACAGATACTTAGACACTCAATCACACAATCAGGCACTCACACACCCACTGACATGGCAGACCCACTCAGACACTCATTCACCCACTCACAGACCCACCCATGTAGCCACTCACAGACCCATTCAAACACTCATGCACCCACTCACACACCCAGTGAGGCACTCACACACTCCCTCAAACACCCACTGAGGCACTCACTCTCAAATGTTACAGTTGGGAAATAAAATTTAAAAAACTGTAGCAATTCACTTAAAAACACAAAAGTTACAGGGATGTTCTAGTTAGTCTCAGATTTCACCCTTGCGAAACCATAGAAATTCAGCACTTATAGTTACCTAAGCCAGCTAAAATGTACGCCCGCAATGCACTGATTGAGACCGCACATATTAAATCACTCATGACAAGGTCAGTGACATAACTAATAACATCTCAAATGACATCATCGTCAGAACCACTCACACATCCAATCATCCCCTGAACAACCTCTCATATACCCATACAACAACTCATATACCATTCACAGACCCATACAAGTATCACACACCCATTCACGGATTCATAGGGACACTCATACAGCCACTCACACAACCTCTAAAGCACCCATGCAGCCACTCATTCACCCACTTACTCACCAGTTCAGCTACTCACACATTCAGTCATATAGACACCAACACACTTACTCATACACCACTCGCAGTCACTCACTCATAGTTACTCATACACCCACTCACTTGCTCATACAGATACTAACACATGTACGCACTTACCTGTACAGTCACTGACACAAGCACACTCACCCATATAGCTACTCTCACACACCCATACAGTCACTCACACAACTTATATACCCACTCACTCACCCCTAAAGCCACTCACACACCCCATCACTCACCTGTACAGCAGCTTATATACCCACTCACCCATACAGCCACTCACTCACCCATACAACGATTCACACACCCATACAACCACTCACACACCCATACAACCATTCACACACCTATAGAGCCACTCAGACACCTACTTAGACATGGATATACACAGTCACACACACATGTGTTACATATAGTATCACTCATTAGTAGTACACAAACTATACTCATTTAATTTTTGTAGTATCTTAATATATATCTTTAACAGTCAGAAACTTTTAGAAAATACTCACAAAGACCCTCAATAATCTCATCAATAGTGTCATTTCAGATGTCATCAGTGAAGTCATAAGTGATGTCACTGACCATGTCATATGTGATGTAATATGTGAGGCCATAAGCAGTGCATTGCGGATGCGCAAGTTCTAGTTGGCTCAGGTAACTATAACTGCCTAATTTCAATGGTTTGTACGAGTGAAATCTGAGCCTAACTATAACGTCCCTGTAACCTTTGATTTTTTTCAGTGAATTTTTAAGGTTTTTTCAGATTCGATTTCTAAAGTATTCTGTCCCTGTAATGTTTATTGTTTAATACTAAGTATACTACAATTTATTTTCATTATATTTTTTTTTCTTTGAACAACATTATTTTTGTTTATAAATATCCTTTATATGCGTTTTAACCCTTTCGCTGCTAGGCCTCCCCCCGCTAAGCCTTTTTTTGTGGCTATTTGGGGTAGTTGGTGCTTATGCCACTGTAATTTTTTCACCACTTAAGGTATCCACGCCAAATTTGCGTCCTTTTCTACCAGCATCATGGGGATTTTAACGGTACCCAGAGTTTGTTGATTCCCCTGGAGGGGACTTAGAAATTTGTCAAAATATATGCCTCGTCAATACGTTTTGGGCCCTTGCCTGTCGCAGGTACTTGGGCCCCCCACACGAGTGAGGTACCATTTTTATCGGGATACCTGGGTGAAAGTTTGATGGTAGAAAAATTGTGTCAGCCCGGTGATCCCACAACTTTCCACACAGAAATTTGTGAAAATAGTGATTTTTTTCAGATAAATTTGAGGTTTGAAGGGGATTCTGGGTAGAGCAACATTGGTGGATCCATGCAAGCCATACCTCCCTGGACACTCCTGGGTGTGTAGGTTTGGTAGGTTTCCCTAGGTGGCCGCCGAAGCCGGGGGAAAAAACCCAGGTGACCCCCCTTGCAAAACCAGGTTGTTTTGTGATAGGTAATTTTGATGTCTCCTCAATACGTTTTAGGCCCTTGCCTGTCGAGGGTACATGGGCCATCCACACGAGCAAGGTACCATTTTTATCGGAGGATCCGAAGGAACGCTGGGTGGTAGGAAATTTGTGTTAGCCCAGTGATCCCACAACGTTCTCACACAGAAATGTGGGAAAAAAAGTGATTTTTTCAGCTAAATTTGAGGTTTGCAGGGGATTCTGGGTAGGAAAACGTTGGAAGGTCCACACAAGTCATACCTCCCTGGACTTCCCCGGGTGTCTAGTTTTCAGAAATGTGCGGGTTTGGTAGGTTTCCCTAGATGGCCATCTATCCCGGGGCCAAAATCGCAGGTGAACTCCCTTGCAAAACTAGGTTGTTTTGTGATAAGTAATTTTGATGTCTCCTCAATACGTTCTGGGCCCTTGCCTGTCGCGGGTACTTGCGCCACCCACACGAATTAGGTTTTTCAAAGGGATTCTGGGTAACAGACCCTAGTGAGAGTCATTCAAGTCAAGTCAAGTGGAGAAGTGTGGCTCAATGGTTAGAGCGGCAGACCCTGATGCAGAGGTCTAGCCCGGGACCAGGGTTCAATTCCCCGCCTCGGAGGGTCTTGGGCTCAAAAATTCCACGGACCTGATAATTCTCGCCTCGGTGCCTATTCCAATCAGTCCAGTCCCACTCTGCAACTCTGGGCAATAGCTTGCTTAATCTCCACAACGGTCCCCACAACGTTAAGGATGCCTGGCCTCCACCTTGGGGGTGCCCAGGAGTGGACACCTCACAGGGAAAGCCAGGATGGGTTCCACAGCGGTATTCGTACAAGCGCCTTGAGACCCTTGCGGGTGAGTAGTGCGCTATACAAATATCAATTTACATTACATTACATTACCCCATCCTGGATTTCCCTGGGTGTCTAGCTTTAAAAAACTTATAGGTTAGCTGGGTTTCCTTGGCTGTCAGCTGTGCTAGGACCCAAAATCTACAGGTAGGTACATTCCGGAAAAAGTCAGTGCCTAGTGGTCTTTCTGCCGCACTAGGTAGGGAGGTTTTGGGGGCTATTGCATTGATCTGCCCCCCAGGGGGGCAGAAAGACTGTGGCTATTTTCTTGGGTGGGTGGGGACATTGGGATGCCCATTCTGGGCAGGCCCCAACCCTAAATATAAAAGCCAGCATAATTGCTGGTGCCTAGTGGGCTCTGCCCCCCCCCTCCATGGTGGGCAGATCAGGGGCTTCTGCCCCCATCTGCCTCCTGGGGGTAGGAAAACGGTGGCATTTCTTTTTGGTGGGGGCATTGGCATGCCCATTCTGGGCAGTCCCCACCCCTACGTATATACAAAAAATTCCTGGTGCCTTGTAGGCATACTGCCCCATCTGCCTAAGGGGGCAGAAAGAGTGTAGTATTTCTTTGGGTGGGGGCATTGGCATGCCATTCTGGGCAGCCCTCACCCCTACGTATTAAAAAAGAAACCTGGTGCCTAGTGGGATTTCTGCCCCCCCAGGCAGATATTCTTTTGCCTTCTTTTGGGGGGTAGGGTGGGGGCACTGGGATGCCCATTCTGCCTGCCCCCACCCATAAAAAATAATCCCTGGCGTCTAGGGTGCTTTCTGCCCCCCCCCCCTTCCCCAGGGGGCAGATTACAGGCTACTGCCCAGACTGTCTGTGGTAAAACGTTATGGGGTGAGCAAAGGCCCTTGCCCAAGGGGCTGCTCCCCTCTCCCTGGTGGCCAGTGGGTGGATCCCTGCTTGGGGAGCGCCCTAGTGCGGCGATCCCCAAACAGGGAGATCCTCCCCTTTCCAATGATACCTCTCAAGTGTTTTGAATCTCACTGGGTCTGAGATAGCCCCACGAGCACCACAACAATGAAACTGAAACAAAGTTTCATTTTCAATTCAATGACTTCAGCGATCGTCATTACATTAAAAATGCAAAACGGCCTCGGGAGGTTGGGAAGCTCTTCCCCAACCTCCCGAGGCCAACAAAAAAAAGGAAATCCCTCAGCCGTCTGCAGCAGAGGGATTTAGTGCCACTGTACTGAATTGAAATGAAATGAAATGAAAAGGGGATTTATATAGTGCGGCTGCTGCCCAAGGGCGTCCAAGCGCTGAGTAGAGGGCACAGTACTCTGAGGGAAGTAGGGGTGGTTAGTTTTTAAAGAGGAAGGTTTTTAACTCTTTACGGAAGGATGAAAGGATCCGGTTAGCTCTTAGTGAGTGAGGGAGGGAGTTCCAGAGCTTGGCGGCATTAAGCGTAAAAGACCTTCCTCCTGCTCTGCACCTTTTGATTCGGGGAACTGCAGCAAGGCATGCATTCGTTGATCGAAGCTGTTTGCCAGGGCAGTAGGGGGTAAGAAGAGAGTGGTTAATTTCAGGGCCAACTCTGTGAAAGGCTTGGTGGGAGATACAGAGGGCCTTGAATTTTATTCTTTCCATAACAGGGAGCCAGTGGAGTGATCGAATTCCTGCTTTGGCTGATTCTCTGCGGGGTATTTGGAGTAAGGTACGAGCTGCGCAGTTCTGGGTCCGCTGAAGCTTTTGTAATACCTATTCCGGGGCTCCCAGGTAGAGGGCGTTGTTAAAGTCAAGCCGGGACTGGATGAGACCCTGGATGACAACTTGTTTTACTTCAAAGGGCAGGATCGGAAGGATCTTTCTAAGTATCCGAATGAGCCCAAAGCAAATTGCTGAGGTTTTAGTTGCCTGGGTATTGAGGTTGAGATTTATCGAGCCATACTCCAAGGCTTTTTATGTCCTCCTTCGGTGTTGAGGGTGAGCCTAAGCTAGAGGGCCATAGCTAGTCGACGGTGGTAAGAGAGGGAGGGGCGAAAAGCATTATCTCGGTGTTTTCACCATTCAGTTTTAAAGAGGATGCTGTCATCCAACTTCTAACCTCTTCAATACCGGCGGCCAGGTTGACTTGCAGGAGCCCGCTGTTCTTCTGTGCCAGAGAGACCACGAGCTGAGTGTCGTCCGCATACGACATGATCTTGATGCCATATTTACGGACGACCTCCGCCAGCAGCCTCATGTACACATTGAACAGCGTGGGGCTTAGGGAAGAGCCCTGCGGCACCCCGCAGTTCAGAGGTCTACTGGTGGAACAGGAGTCACCGTCGAAAACCTGGAAGGTCCTTCCCTTCAAAAAGGATCCTAACCAGGCAAGAGCATCTCCGGAGACTCCCAGTCCGGACAGTCGAGGAGAACCACTGCCACTGATCCCCCACGATCCAAGATCCTCCTGGATTCCTCCATTACAGCCAGAAGAGCCGTTTCTGTGCCATGTTTTGGACGAAATCCTGTTTGGGTAACGTCCAGTAGAAGGTTTTCTTCAAGGAATTTTGTAAGATGGGAGTTGACATGTTTCTCCAGAATTTTACTTGCCCAGGGTAACAAGGAAATGGGACGGTAGTTGTTAGGGTCATTAGGGTTAAGGCTGGGTTTTTTAGTAATGCTTTTACCATTGCCTGTTTCCAGGTGGGAGGTACAACTCCCTTTTGCATTGAGCTGTTCAATAGCTCCATGAGAGTAGGGAGGATGGCTTGACTCGCCATGATCATTGTACGGGCAGGTGCTGGATCAGAGGGAGAACCAGATTTTATCTGTAGTGCAAGGGAATAAAGTGATTCTAGGTCTAGTGGTGGAAGGTTGCTCATAGTTACTCGGGGGAGAAGATCTGTAGCGGTTGAAGGCTGGGGCTCACTAATACTGGTCTCGGGGGCGGGGGTCACGAAGGATGAGTATATGTTGTTGATTTTTTGATAAAAAAAATCGGCTAAGTCGTTGCAGCGAGCCGTGGGCTTGTCAGTTAACACTGCGCGGGGGACATTTTTGAAAGGGTTTTGACAATTTGGTAGATCTCTCTAGGCTTGGATCTGGAGGACATGATTTTATCTTTATAGATCTGTACTCATGACAGAATGGTTCCGTCATGAGCACAGGAGCACTGGTGCTCATTATGTAACCATTCCATCATGCGCACCGAAAGGGTTAAAAGGAAAAACATCACAATTGTACTTAGTGTAAATAATATAGTTTTTTTGTTAATGTAATTAAACACATTTTGTTTTTCAAATTATTTTTTCGTTCAGCAGTCCCTCCACGGGTCCCAACGCATAGATGGGACTAGTACTCTATGGTTTTTAATCCCCGATCATGTGAACAGAATGATTTCATGAATCCACTGATTCACCGAAAATTCAACAAAATTATTTTAAATATGTATACCCCTCCATTGTCAATAATGGCATCAGTGTGAACATATTTACACATATTTATAAGACACCCTATATCTGGTTGGTTCGTCAGCAGCGGCTGCCCCATGTCCTGCTGCTGATGACTATAGAATCAGCTTTCCTGGCCCCGCGCCCCTTCTCCGGCAGTCGCTGGCGTTCTGCCTCAGATGCAGAGCTCCAGTGGCGCTGCATAGCGTGCTCCTAATGAGGAGATAAATTCGAAATGCTGAGCGGGTGGTACGGCTAAAGAACTTGGAATGCTGCCGCCTAGATCTGCGGAGGTTCAGCTGTGCGTTGATGGTGCAGAAAAGCAGAAGGAGTTAAAGAAGCTTTGTGAGTTGCAGCTTAGCTTCTGCTGAAGTTTAGTCTTCGTCCCTGCCTGTGACTCTCCTGTCCAGAGGGTCGACCAGCTCTCATTCAGGCAGTGGAGCTCGGATTGCTCTGCTGCCCGTTGGGGATTCCTGTGACTATTCGGATTGGGGAAAAAAGGAGCTCCTGTGACTGTTTGTTGGAGGGGGAAAAAGGGAGTGGCAAGGTGACCCGCAAGGTATGTGCTTTTCACTGCTTTTTGCTTAACAGGGGACCATTATTAGCTGGCGCTGTTGGTGATTTACATTTATTCATTATATTCATCAACAGTATATTATTCTTTTTTTTTTACTCACTAACATTATATGAGCCCTACTGTCATGTGACAACTTTGCACTAAAATCACTTTGCCAGTCCCTCCTGTTCCCCCTAAACAAAGCAAGAAAGCCTCTCAAAGTAGAGTTTTGGGCTGGCAAGATAAACAGATGGAGACTTTGGCAGGCGCTTCTGTTTTTTCTATCAATCCGGGCCACACACTGGATGAGCAGGGCATGGGTGTAGCTGGTGGTTCACTCTCGCACAAGCTGAGCATGTTGGAAGCTCAAGCAAAAGCAGCAGGTGCCTCCTTTTTAATATCTAGCGGATCAGCAAACTCCACTCCTTCTCCTGCCCTAGCTCCACTGACGACAAACATGTGGCTCGATAAAAATGAAGAGAATTGGCCCCCTCAAAAAGTTGAAACTTTTCCCCTAACTTCGGGCTTAAGCCTGGTAGTGAGGAGGGCCTTGCTGAGGCCAGAATGGGGTTATCGCCAGGCAATATGACAACAGCTGAATCAACGCTGTTAACACCTGAGGAGGGTGACTCTAGACATGAGCAAGAGAAGCTAAGCTGTAGTGCTCCAACTTTTCTTGCAATCTAAAATGAACCTTCCTCTGGGCCTCCACAGTACAGAGCTCTAGCTCCAGCACTCAAGTGATTACTACTTTTGAACTTAATGCTCCTTCGCAAGCATCCTGTTTTAAAAGTTCCAGTGCGCCACAGGTGCTTCTGCCAGAGTCTGTTAAAAAGGTACTCGAAATAATGCTGCCGGAGATCAGCAGCCCAAAGTTCCAGCAAACTTTGGACACAGAGCTAATAAATCAAAGTCTTACTAAGATGGAGGAGATCCTGCTGGTACTTCAGAAACAGTTACAGGCAGCAGAACAAAGAATCTCAGACTCTGAAAACAAACTGGTGCTTCTGCAATCCCGTTTGACACCTGAATTTGCAAAACTGGAGAATAAATTAGAATCACTGGAGAATCATGCAAGACGTTCCAATCTTAGATTCATGGGAATTCTGGATGGGAGCGAATCCCAGGGTCAAATACAGTCAGTTCCTCAGCTCATCAATATGTTGATCAAAGATCACGTTTTACAATCCGCCCGAGGATTTGACAATTATGTGGGTCCATTGAGTTCCTTTTCATCAGCCACCTGTAGCTAAATATCCACAAACTATCCTGGTCAACTTTTCGAATTTCCAGATCAAGGAACAAGTTCTTGCAAGAGCAATCCAGCAAAAAACATTTACAGTTCTGCAAAACGTCTCCTTGAAGATTTTCTCCGACCGTTCAGTGACTTCAGCTAGGCGGAAAAAGACGGTTCAACAATTAGCCTTCAAATTTCGATCAATTGGCACACAAGCCTCCTCCGTTCAATCCACTAAGCTCAAGTTTCTGTCGAAAGGACAATTCAAGATCTTTACTGTTCTTTCTGAAGCCCAGGATTTCCTAACATTAATTAGAAACTAAAGATGCATTTAGGATTTGCATTAACCCTTTTCTTTTCTTTCCTCTCTTTTCCCTTTTCTTTCTTTTTTTTTTCATCCTGCAGGGGCTGAGCCCTGCACACTCTGAAAACAAACTGGTTCCACTCGCACCACTGAAGAACCCTCCCAGCAAACCCAGAAGCATTAAGGCCCCCTGGTTCACTGACGAACTCAAGGTCTCCAAGAAGACCTGCCGCACCCTCGAGAAAGCCTGGCTCCTCGACCGGACCACTGACAACATGACCGCCTTCAAACACGCAACCCGCAAGCACCACCAGCTCATCCGCACCACCAAGAAGAAATCACTGAAGGATCGACTGGACAACAACGCCCACGACAGCAAGGAACTCTTCAGCATCGTCAAGGAGTTCTCCAACCCCAGCACCGGCAACAACGACATCACCCCGTCACAAGATCTCTGCGACTCCCTCGCCTCATTCTTCCACCGCAAGATTGCCGACATCCACAACAGCTTCGGCGCACCTTTCTCGCACCCAACCGTCGAACCAACGCACCCCACCGCCACCCTCCGCACCTGGACCGCAGTGACCACCGAAGACACAGCCCGCACGATGAACACCATCCACTCCGGATCTCCGACTGCCCCCTGCCCTACCACGTCTTCAACAAGGCCGACTCCACCATCGCACCCCAACTCCGAGACGTCATCAACACCTCCTTCGACACCGCCACCTTCCCGGAGAGCTGGAAGCATGCCGAGCTCAGCGCCCTACTGAAAATACCAACAGCGGACCCCACCGACCTCAAAAACTTCCGCCCCATCTCGCTCCTCCCTTTTCCTGCCAAAGTCATCGAGAAGATCGCCAACAGACAGCTTGCCGCCTTCCTCGAGACGAATGGATCCCTCGACCCCTCGCAGTCCGGCTTCAGAGCCAACCACAGCACCGAGACCGCCCTCATCGCAGCCACCGACGACATCCGAGCCCTTCTCGACAACGGGGAAACAGCGGCACTCATCCTCCTGGACCTCTCCGCCGCGTTCGACACTGCCTGCCACCGCACCCTAGTCCAACGCCTCAGCAACACCGGCATCCAAGAGAAGGCACTGAAGTGGATCATCTCGTTCCTCGCTGGAAGAACACAGAGAGTCCGCCTCCCCCCGTTTCGCTCCAAGGCCACCGAAGTCATCTGCGGCGTCCCGCAAGGATCATCACTCAGCCCCACCCTCTTCAACGTCTACATGAGACCTCTCGCAGCCATCGCACGCCAACACAACCTCAACATCATCTCCTATGCCGACGACACCCAGCTGATCCTCTCCCTCACCAGAGACCCCGACACCGCCAGAACCAGCCTCCACGAAGGGATGAAAAACGTCGCCGAGTGGATGAAGAACAGCCGCTTGAAACTGAACTCAGACAAGACGGAAGTCCTCATCCTTGGACCATCACCCTCCGCCTGGGATGACTCCTGGTGGCCCCAGCCCTGGGCACCACCCCCAAGCCGACAGACTACGCACGCAACCTGGGCCTCATCCTTGACTCCTCCCTCTCGATGACCAGACAAGTCAACGCCGTGTCCACTTCATGCTTTCACACCCTCCGCATGCTCCGCAAGATCTTCCGATGGATCCCGATCGAAACCAGGAAGACGGTCACCCAGGCCCTCGTCACCAGCCGGCTGGACTACGGAAACATCCTCTACGCCGGAACCACAGCCAAGCTACAGAAAAGACTACAACGCATCCAGAACGCCTCCGCCCGACTCATCCTGGACATCCCTCGACGCAGCCACATCTCCGGCCACCTGAGGAACCTGAACTGGCTCCCCGTCAGCAAGAGGATCACGTTCAGGCTCCTCACCCACGCACACAAGTCTCTCCACGATCTGGGCCCCAAGTACCTCAACGACCGCCTGACCTTCCACACGCCCACTCGCCAGCTACGGTCTGCTAGCCTCGCCGCCGTACCACGCATCCGAAGAGCCACCGCCGGAGGCAGATCCTTCTCCTACCTGGCGGCCAAGACATGGAACTCCCTCCCCATCCACCTTCGGCTTACCCAGGACCACCTCACCTTCAGGAGACAACTCAAGACCTGGCTGTTTGAGCAGTAGCGGCCCCCTTCCCCCAAGCGCCTTGAGACCCTTCCGGGTGAGTAGCACGCTATACAAGTGTTATAATTGATTGATTGATTGATTGATTAACGCTTTTTCATGGGTGCTGCCGGGGGAGTGGGGTTGTCGTTGTGGGAAGGTAATTCTGACAGGCCAGGATGCAATTTTATGGTATCCTTCAGCTAGGGTTTCTGCTTGTGTGTTGCAAGGGGTACTTCCTCCACCTAGATGGGCAGGGTGGGTTGGGTGGGAGTCGGGTTGAGGTAACAGAAACAAACAAGTGGATCAAAGTAATTTTTTTATTATGCATAAGTGTGTTACCTTTTTTTCTGTTTTCGATATTTCAGCTCATGTGGCTTTTGTGCTGTGAAAGTTGTTATTCCTATAACAAATGGATAGCATCAAAATAATTTTGTGTAACGCGAATGGATTGTTAAATTCAAGAAAAGGAATGCAATGCTGAATTGATTACTTTCCTTTTCTTCACAGGTTTTGTTGCTGCAGGACACTCATTTTCAGTCAAATACACCTAAATTGATTTTTCCTAAGGGGTATAATCAAGCGTATTTTGGCTCTGCAAACGTCTCTTTTCGTGGGCTAGCTATTATATTTTCTAAAAATTGCAACTATGAAGTACTAAAAATTAGTTGAGATGCTCAAGGTCAATGGATTTATTTAAATATTACCTTAGAGGTGCAGTCTCTTGAAATATTATGGTCTTATATTAGATGACACTTCGGCTTTGCCTCAAATCTATGACTCATTGATTGTTTCTGAATGTTCTATAATTTGGGAGGGAGATTTTAACTTTATTCAGGATATCCGTTTAAGCACTTCAAATCCAGCTAAGAAGTAATTAAAACCTAAATCACCTAAGTTAATCAAAAGGATGAAAAAAGATTTTGCCTTGCAGGATCCTTGGTGTCATAGTCATCAAGGGCAATCACACTACACTTGTTATTCCTCTAGGTTCAAGACCGCCTCCCAAATAGATTTTTTCTTGCTTGACAACCTGCTATCCAGAGGGGAGTCTGATATTATTTCTAACTCCCTTTTCTGATCATTCAGTTATTTCCATTAGAATTCAGATGAATGAAACAGTCTAGAAATATCAAGCAATGTTACTTTGATAAATCGCTCCTTGTAGCTGAGTGGACTGCTGTAATGCAGCCTTTTATTAAGCATTTCTTCGAAGTCAATGAGAATTCTGCTCCTGTGTTAATCTGTGTGGGAGCCTTCAAAGGCCAAATAATAGCATATACATCCACTGTGAATAAACTACGATCTCAAGAGATACTTTTGTTGCAGTTAGCGGTCGAAAAAGCTAGCGCTAATTTAAAGACAGCTAGGTCTGAATCTCAGGAAGCAGTTTCCCTTCAAGACCTAGCAGCAGCTACAGACAAGTTGAGGCAATATTTTAATATACAGGCAATTAAGGGGAGTAAGGCTTATAAAAAAAACTATATGAGGAGAGTCAACACGACATCTGGTTTGGGCTACAAAAATCCAGAATAGTAAAAATACAGTTACTCAGATCAGAGATCCGGTTATGGGTACAGTTGTAGATTTAAATGATAAAATTGCTAACATTTTTCTGCGACATTTCAAAAACTATTTGAGACACAGGAAATTACTCTAGCTTAACTTATACAATATTTTGAATCTTTAGAAATGCCCTCTATCTCAAACAGCATGAGTGACTCCCTCGATAAACCTATCTCACAAATCAAAGTTAGTAATGTTTTAAAAACTATAGCTGATGCAAAAGCCCCAGATAATTATGTCATCCATGTTGTAGTTTTTAAGACCTTCGAGCTTTTGCTTCTGCCATTCCTCACTATATTTTATAATCTGATAAAAAATGGAGAGCCTATATCTACAAACATCAAAGAAGCGGTGGTCGTTTGTCTTCTTAAGAAAGATAAGGATCCTAGTGTTAATGGCTCATATCGACACATAAGTCTATTAAACGTAGATTAGTTTTTTAGTTTTAGTTAATTCTTTATTCGGTTTTTAAAGTACATAAAAAACCATAAACGTAGTATCAGCAGAAGCAACATTGTACATCAATATAAAAAGTTATTTCAATTCATTAAAATACATGATATCCATGTGGAAAATTAGGCAACCCTATATCTTGCTGACTAATACATTAGTGATACTAATTTCAGAAATACGGATATTATTCATGGTGGAAAACTTTATCAAAGGTTTACTCTGTGTTTAAAAATACATTTCAGGAATGTCACAATGTATTTACAAATCCATTCAGATTCTAAAAACTGGAGTCGCAGCATGGCTGGGCGACATCTTCTAAAGCCCATTCTTTTTAGCATCGGCAACAACCAAAGCCTACGGTGGTGGTCATAAAATTTACAAAACAGGACAGTATGAATTGTTGACTGTGCTGATGTTCTATCACATGGACAGGGTGATAGAATTTGGTCCCAAGTATTTTGAACTGGGAATGCCACCAGTCGATGGAAGATATTGAATCTGAATCCTACCAACAAGAATCGCTCAAATTGTGACGAAACATAGGTTAGATATGGCTGAATTGAAAGAGTAGTCTGTATCGCCATCGAGTGTTGTACGGAAGCTTTTCTTGCTTCTGTGGCGATACACAGCTCTTCTACATGGCACAATGCCCTCAATTTCAATTATTTTCTAGATATTTCAGAAATCCTATCAGGAGCGGAGTAATAATCTCCAAGCCCTATGTCAGTCAAAAACTTTTTCACATACCTATGCCAACTGATTTTAAGTGAGTGGTCTAATGCCATACATTCCTCCACTATTTGCTTGGTAAGTGAATTTTCTGTTGATGTCCATATTCGTCGCCACAATAAAAGCGGTTGTATTTTTGCTAGGTCCGCCAAATGCGGGATCCCCAGTTCCGCATGGCACGCAAACGTAGAAACGCTTTTAGGTGCCGCTAATAAAAATCTTAAAAAGGAATTCTCTGCTACTTGTAAGGAACTAATATTGGTGTGTCCCCACAAACCAGCCCCATATAAGGCAACCGTTTGGCATTTGGCTCTATAGATATGTAATAATTCTACGGGTGGTCTTTTCCCCAACTTTTGTGAAAAACGTATCAAGTACTACGGTATACTCATCCACTCAGCCCCTATACTCATTGGTCCGCCACTGGGACACCGTTGGCATTACTTTGCAATTACCAAATACTTTGGCGTGCCAAAACAAGCTGTCACCCTGCAAGTAGAGGCGAATGTCTAACAACAAGCAGGGGAGTAAGTTCTCCAGACAACTCTATTTACAGACACACTCAAGCCACCTTAATTATGGCCAGGAAGTGTGCTGCCCCCATGAGCAGCCCCTCCTCGCCTCCACTAGCCGCTATGCAGGATGAGACCATGTACCGCATCTTACAGGAAATCTCTCCTGTCAGCCGGCGGCTGGAAGGAATGGACACTACTATATCAACGCTGGTGGAGGAGACAAAATCAACGGGAGCTGATATTGAAGGGTGCTATACTCGTACGGAGGGTCTGGACCAAAGGCTGACTGTGGTGGAGGGCCACCTAGACACGATTCAGGACAAGGATTCTTTCTTCAGAGAAAATTGGTTGATTTAGAGGACTGCAGCAGGAGAGAAAATGTCATTTGTTTTGGCTTCCTGGAAACATTGAGGGCTCAAACACTAGGGCTTTCTGAAACTCCTAGGTGTTCCCTTTGATCCCCCACTGGAGATACAACGTGCCCATTGCCTTGGCCCTCCACACAAGGACTCAGCTGCACGCCAGACCTATCATTGCCTGTTTTCTCCGCCATGAGCAAGCAAGGCAGATGTTGACCGCAGCACGTACCCAGGGACCGTTCACATATGAAGGTCACGGGCATCCGCTTGGCCACAGGTTTCTCCAGAAAGACCATTGACTGCTGTAAGGTATTTCTCTTTCTCAGACCTCAACTATGTCAAATGAACATCAATTACGGTCTTTTTGAGCCTGCGTGCATCCGCTTCACTATGGATGGCGACTCAAGGGACTTCTACAACCCAGAGGACCGGTGTCTGTTCTTGGACAGCTTGGGTTCGCAGGACATGGATGTCCAACACAATCAGCCCATACCCACGAGGATAAGGCCTTGGCCCTCCAAACTGTTGTCACCTTCATACTATAGCAGCAAAGTGGCAAATCCTGCTCCCCTTTAAAGCCCGCCTAAGATGCTGACTGAGGGGGAGAGGTGGTAGGAGAGGCCCGCATGCCAGATTCAATATACTGAGTGGATGTTCACCCTGGAAAGAGAGATGGTTATCATACATCAGATAGCTGAGTATTACTTCCACAATATTGGCTATTTGTGTAGAAGTACAAGTTATATAAGCTATATAAGATACTACAGTAGCCCTTGTTGCTCATGCTTACAATTGACATTGTTTGTGTTTAGCTTGATGTATATCTATGACTCCTCTCTTCTAGCCCGGCCCGGCTCAGGTGCTGTCCCAACAGACCTGCCCTGGACGTCATGCTATTAGCTGGGCCTGTCCTTTGACCCCTAGCCCTCCCCTCCCATGTCCTACAACTGCCTCCCAGACCGCCTCGGTCTGTTATCTTCATGATTTGCCCCAGGCAATGTCCTGTCCTCCTGGCAGACCCTACCCTCCGGGCGACGTGCCAGCGCTCTTAGACCCACGGTAGAAATTCTAGTGTCCTCTGCCCTGCTTAGTAATTTGCAGTCACCCTCTTTTTGTTTCTCCCCCTTCAGCCCCCCTTCTGGTCTGGTTGCATGTAACTCTTGCTATCTTGATACAACCCCCCTTATTCCTCTTTTTACTCTTTTCTCACCCAGTTTGTGCTCCTATCGCTTCCCTCACCATTAGGGTGGTGCCTCCCTTGTCACAGACTATGGTAGTACCACTGGACCATATTACATCTGCTGTGTACCAGGGGGACCAGTGACACCTATGTAGCACTTTGTGCCTTCTTACCCATGACACCAATCCCATCCCTCCCCTCTAACATATTACCTCAGACATCTCTCTATCCAGAAGCACTTCACGGGAGTGCATTGCTCTCGCTGTCCCACATCACGCTACTGGTTGATGTGGCACTGCTGCAGGAAACACATCTCAATGCCTTAGAATCTGACAAGCTCCACAGGGACTCGGTGGGGAAAGTGCTACACAGCATTTCATGGTGGGGATACTCCATGCGCGGGACTTCTGCATAAATGTGGCGTGGCAATACTCCTACGCAAATTCCTCCCAGTCACAGTGCTTAAGACATGGTCAGACACAGATGGAAGATACACGATAGCCAAGCTGAGACTAGGGGATTAACACATCTGCATAGGTTCAGTACATGCTCCGACAGGAGTGAAAAAGTCGTTCTTCCTCTAGTTGAACTGCCTCCTGGTAGAGATAGGCGCTTCACAGTATCTCATCGGTTGCGACTGGAATATAGTGAGGGACACGGGTATTGATAGATCGGGACCCCTCGATAAGGGCAATGCAGCAGATAGGGCCCTGAGGGATGGCATGCTGGAGGACACCAACTTAGTAGACCATTGGTGGCTTAGTCATCTCACTGACAAGGAATTCACTACGGAAGCTTTTCTTGCTTCTGTGGCGATACACAGCTCTTCTACATGGCACAATGCCCTCAATTTCAATTCTTTTCTAGATATTTCAGAAATCCTATCAGGAGCGGAGTAATAATCTCCGAGCCCTATGTCAGTCAAAAACTTTTTCACATACCTAAGCCAACTGATTTTAAGTGAGTGGTCTAATGCCATACAGTCCTTCACTATTTGCTTGGTAAGTGAATTTTCTGTTGATGTCCATATTCGTCGCCACAATAAAAGCGGTTGTATTTTTACTAGGTCCGCCAAATGCGGGATCCCCAGTTCCGCATGGCACGCAAACGTAGAAACGCTTTTAGGTGCCGCTAATAAAAATCTTAAAAAGGAATTCTCTGCTACTTGTAAGGAACTAATATTGGTGTGTCCCCACAAACCAGCCCCATATAAGGCAACCATTTGGCATTTGGCTCTATAGATATGTAATAATTCTACGGGTGGCCTTTTCCCCAATTTTTGTGAAAAACTTATAAGGGCAGCAATTGCTGGCATAAGATGATGTTTCCTGGCCTCATCTGCAGGTATCCAATTTAGTCTATCATCAATTATGATGCCTAAATAGGGTATTGGTCAGTAACTTCGAGTCTTTCCTTATCAAGGAATATAGCTTTCCCCCTTTTTTTCCCTGATCCTGCTGCCATTATATATTTTTTTTATGTTTATTCGCAGATCAAGGTTCCCCATAAAAATGGCATACCTATACAGGGCCTTCTGTAATTCACATGGGGTGCGGGCCAGTATCACGGCGTCGTCCGCGTAGAGCAGAGCGGGTATCGGACGATCTCTAACTTGCGGTAAGTCCTGGCCCCCCTTCAACATTGCCACCTCCAGTGAATTTGTATAAAGTGAAAAAAGAAAGGGGGCCAGGACACAACCCTGCCGGACACCACGCTCTACCCCAAACGACTCTGACAGTTGGCCTTTTACACCAAAACGTACCCTTGCAAAGGCGTTCAAGTATAGTTCCCTCAGAAAATCAATTATAGGGACCTCAATCCCCAATTTTAAAAGAACGGACCACAATTTTACATGGGAAACGCAGTCGAAAGCAGCAGACAGGTCGACATACACCATGTATAACCTGCCTTGCTTTGCACAAACGTATTTGCCCAACAACATGGATAAATTTAAGGCCTGCTCAGTCCTCCCAAAACCTTCCCGAAATCCAAACTGGAGATCAGACAGAATCCCGCGATCATCCGCCCACCGCTGGAAGCGCTCGAGGGCTACTCTCCCCACCACCTTGCCCAGCGAGTCCAGCAGGGAGATCGAGCGATAGTAGGACACCTCTTGCCTGTCTCCTTTCTTAAATATAGGGACCATGATGGATTTGGTCCAGGATGGCAGCAAACCATTTTTCAATGTTGCCCTGAGCACCCTAGTCAATATGGGGGCCCAGAGATCTACTTTATATTTTAAAAAATCTACGGGAACCCCGTCTGGGCCCGGGGCTTTACCATTTCTACTCGCATTTAACGCTTGGAGGACCTCAGTTATGGGTACTTCTAATGATATGGGGTAGACCACCGTCTTGAGGCTATTACTATATACTACGTCAACCCCATCTGGATCCTGACCCTTCATAAATATTTTTGAGAAGTGGTCCACCCAAACTGATCCCTCAATGGCCACTTCAATGGTTGGAAGGGTTTTGCGGTCTGATAGGAATGGAGCTTTTACCAATCTCCAGAATGCCTCACTATTCTTATCTAGACAACTCTCATGCAGTTGGTCTCATGGAGCTTGTTTTAGTTCGGCTTTCCTTTTTTTACATGCACTGTTGTAGTCCTTTCTTAAAATTCTTATTTCTTCTTGATCCCTATTTGTTCTTTTAAGGGCCATTTTCAATTTCTTATGTGCCGCTGTGCAATTCTGATTGAACCATCCTGTTTTCCTGGGACGGTCACTTTTTAATTTGACCGTTAATAGTTCATTTGTTTTCTCCAGGATTACCTCGAAATTATGCAGGACTTCCTCCTCCGAAGTTCCCAAATCTAGACAATTAACTATAGAAGGATAGACTGCATGTATCACTTCACTTGTTAATTCCCCAGCATCTACCTTCTCCCATCTGAGGGAGTATCCATTTATCTTAGCTAAGTGTAGGGTATTCTGGATTAATGCGCTAGATAAAATCTGTGGGGTGACATGGGCTTGGTCCAAGTAAAGTTCTAGGGTAAGGGCACAATGATCACTTAGTGTGTTCATCAGTAGATCAAAACTCATGATTCTATTAACCAGAGTGTTTGATACTAGGATATAATCTACTGTGGTCTCTCAGCCCCTTCCCAAAAAGGTTGGATCTAACCGATGTGATATCATATTTAATTTATTCACCATCTTAAGCCCCAAATCTGAAAGGACATCGTTCAGATATGCCCCCATGCGAGTATGGGTGAAATGGACAATTGGTTCTTCATATTCGTCCACCAACCCACAAATATTGCTATTATTGCGTACGCAGGGGTGCAAGTTAAAATCACCCCCCCAAACTATATTTACACTGGCTCTACCTCCTAACTCCTGTGTCAGATGGGAGAGCTTTTGCCGTAGGGAACCCAAAACGTTCAAAATCTGTCCTTCCGTAAGATTGTTATAGAGATTAAGCAGGAGGATGGTCTCTTTATTATAAAACAATAATCTAAGCAACTGATAATTTGGATCCAAGTGAAGAACTTTTATTTCCAATGCCTGGAATGTGTTTGCTATAAAAAATGACAGACCTCCCTTCGCCCTACCCGAGGTAGCTGCCACTGCAGGGGTAAAATAAGTCTTATATCCGGCCAAATGCAATTCTGTCATGGCCCATGTCTCCTGAAGACAAATAACGGTGTGATTTTGAACAAAATTTAGGGCACTTCCATCATCGACCTTTGTGCGAAGGCCCGCTACATTCCAGGACATGAATTTAAATAATTGCCCTTCATTTACTGGTAGGCTGTCCTTAGGAGGGGTATAGCAAGTTCCTAATTGTACCTCATCTACGGATGTCTCCACGATACTTTCTTTTGGGTGTTGGATTGCTCCTCCCATATGAGTTCCAACATCATTTTGCTCTGCCATAATATTTACTCTCTGGTAGGGCTGCGTTAATGGAGGCTGAACCATGTTATCCTTTTCCTGTGCCTCTCGACCCCCTACCATTGGGATTTCGGAGACTATGGGCTTAGCTGAAGTATCAGTTTTCCTAGGGTGGAGTCAGTCCACACCTTCCATCCCATAGAGCATCGAAAAATGATTAAAAGTCGGAATATTAAAACCTTGTTGTTCTATTTAAAAATTGTGGAAGCCCTGGTTTAGAGGTAATCTTTGTGGGTAAAAAAATATTTGATTAAAACGATGGTGTTCTATGGCATGTCTATCTATACTCTGCCCTCCTAACGTATATTCTTTAGAATATGGGGCCGGCATCTGGGGATAAAATTAACTGAGATAGTGCGCAGAGATGGATTCACTTCCTCTCGCATCATACCAGTCGCCAGTATGCCTCACAGCTCTATGATCTTTAAAATTAACAATGATGGCGTCCCCATTTTTATCTTTAGGTCTCGATCCGACCCAGTTTACACGCCTTACATTAAGAATTTCTCCATTTACATGGGCCGGCAGAGGTCTATTGTTGCACAGCCAATAGATTACTTTGTTTCTTAAGGCTCGATGATCTTCCTTTATTCCCATAGGGAGCACGGGAACCCCTGCCATAACAATTACGTAAGGGGCCGATTCTAGTGACAAGTCAACTCTTGCTAAAGAAGAACTTGCTCTGTGTGGCAACTCGGCACTTTTCATAGCACTGCGTGGGTAGCGCGCTGAGATATTTTAATTTCCCTTTTTGACTATTTTATTTTTTTATTATTTTGTTTAGCCCTTGTTCTTAAATGTGTTAGCTGGCCCCTTACCTGCATATAAAAGATATCTGCTCCGCTGCTTTGGCGGGTCCGGTTCTGGGGGCGCAGTTTCGGTTTCCGAGGTGGGGCGCCATCTTGGGAGGGGCTATTGACGCTTTTCGGGCGCCATCTTGTGTGTCCTTGTGGTGGCGGCTCACACGTGGGGGCCCTATTTAAACCTGCACTTTACCACGCAGCGGTTTGGCACAGCGGGCGCGCTCTCTTCGCGCCTGAGTCGTGCCAGAGTCCTGCCCGTCTGCGCCCGTCAGCATCTAGGAGGCGGCCGGGGCGAGACGGCAGGACTATCTTCGCCGTTACCCGCTGCTTTAGTAAGTATGCTCTCCTATTCCTCGGAGGACCTCCTTTCCCTGCGTGGTGTACGTGGCTCTTGTCATCATGTTTTTCCGGGTGGTAGGGCTCTCAGGAAGGGATGCACGGAGTGTGGTTGGCGTCTCCCAGATCTGCGGGGTCCCTCGCCGGATATTCCTCCGCTCCACTACCACTGTCTTCTTCTCAATACCAGGTCATTGAGTTGTCACTCCCTTAACATTTGGAATCTCTTGAGGGAATCAAATACATCTTGTTTATTCCTCACTGAGACCTGGTTGGGGGAAGGCTCTGCCCCGGATTTGGCTAATGCCTTACCTCCTAATTACAACATCTTTAGGAGGGACAGAGTGACTAGTAGAGGAGGAGGTGTGGCATTGATCGTGGACAATCGCTTTCTCTGCACGACCTTTCCTGTAAATAATATTCAGGGCTGTGAGTCCCTAGGTTTTACCCTTCATCTTTCTCCCTCACAAGCCTGTACTGGGATTCTTCTCTACAGAACGCCGGGACCTCTTGGGTCTTTTTTCGATGACCTTCAAGCGGCACTCTCTGTGCCGTGCCTTAGATCAGAGCAGTGTATCCTACTAGGTGATCTTAATCTGCATATGGACAACAATTTAGACCCTGAGGTTTTAAAACTGGTTGACATTACGGCTCCGTTAGGGCTGGTACCTTTTGTTCAGGGGCCGACTCACAACAAAGGTCACACTTTGGACCAGGTCTTTTCTACAAGACCACTAAATATGTCTCCTCCGCAGCCTGTCCTGTGGTCCGACCACTTTTTAATTAACTTTGCGCTGCTCTCTACTGCTATATCTCGGATGAGGCCTCTAAAAGACACCATGAGGACCTCTCGGCCTTTTCACCTGATCTCTGCTGACATGTTATCTGAAGCCCTCCATAGTTTCCCTTGCCAACTTTCTGGCAATCTGGAAGAGAATTTTATTCTCTTCCAGAATTGGTTTACGGCCAGATTGGAGGTGCTGGCTCCCGAGAAGAGGACTAAATCCACTGAGAGACGTAGTTCCGCCCCTTGGTTTACCCCGCATCTGAAGGCCTTACGTCAGGAGTGTAAGAAGGCGGAAAGGGCCTGGCGACGAGCCTATGATCCAGCCAAGAGATTGCAATATAGAGTGGTGACAAGATCATACCACAGGCAAATCTGGGTTGGGAAAAAGGCGTATTTGGAGCGCAGGATAGACGAGGCAGACAACGCTAGTAGAGAGATTTTTAGTTTCGTAAAAGATTTTATCTCTCCTTCCCTAAATTCTCCCTCTCACACGCACTCAGAGGCTTGGATAAATCAACTAGCCGAGTTCTTTGTTGATAAAATTAAATCCATTCAGGATTCCTTCCCTCCTACCTGCCCCTTGTTGGACGTTAGCTGTCTGTCGTCCCTGCCTCCCTTGGATGGCAATGGTCCTTTTCTTTGTGAATTCCCTCCTATGTCCCTCACTACTTCTTCTGACCTCCTGTCCCGACTGAAGTCTGGCTCGCCGCTGGACCCTTGTCCGGCGAAGTGTCTGGGGAGAGTGGCGTCAGTTCTTAACACCTTACTGAACCCACTTCTTAATTCCTCTTTGTCCACTGGTGTGGTCCCTCAGGCTTGGAAATGCGCTTTGATCCTACCGTTGATCAAAAAGCCAAACCTTGACCCTCTCATTCATGCAACTACAGGCCGATCTCTCCCTCTGCCGGCGCTGGCGAAAGTAACCGAGAAGCATGTACATCGGTCGATCTCCATTTTTATTGAGGAGAACGACCTTCTTCACATGTCTCAATCTGGCTTCCGTGCTAATTTTAGCACGGAAACTGCCCCTCGAGGTCACCGACGCCATCAGGGAGGTTTTAGATTCTGGAGGTAAGGCCATGTTGGTCATGCTTGATTTGTCGGCGGCATTCGACACCGTGCCCCCGAAGGCCTCCTTCTAAGACTCTGGGAAATTGGCCTACGGGGGACGGTGTTGAGCTGATTTAAATCTTTTCTGACCGGCCGCCGGCAAACGATCTGGGCGCCCCCTTACTCTGCTGATATGTCACCGCTAGAGGTTGGGGTGCCCCTGGGCTCCATTCTTAGCCCCATGCTGTTTAACATCTTTATGGCCCCTCTGGCGGTGGTTGCGGAATCCTTTGGCGCCCGGATCATATCCTATGCTGACGATACCCAGCTTCTGTTCACATGTGACAGAGGTGAGATTTTCGACGGCATACGGATTAGGGACTGTCTTGATGCCGTCTTCGAGTGGTTTTGCACCTCTTATTTTCTTTCTGTGGGATTTACTCCTGGTACCTTCCTAGGGGGACATTCAGGTAATCTTAGCGCCGGGACACCTCCGCCGGAGGTAGCCGTGCGCTTTATAAGCTTCAAAAATAAATAAAATAAATAAATTGGTGTCATGGCCTTAAATGCAACTCCGATAAATCGGAGCTGCTTTTTTTTGGCTGTACCCCCGATCCTAGCTGGAAGGCCTGGTGGCCACAGGATATGTTTCCCCCGGACAATGCCTCTGTTAAGGCGAAAAACCTTGGAATTCTGATTGATTGACTGTGACCTATGATTTAGGCCCCATATCATCGGGCTTTCAGGGAAATGCTTTGGCATTCTCAGGATGCTTAGGAAATTTCTTCCTTTGCTGTCACTTCACCACAAAAAAACCATTGTGCAGGCTCTAATAGGGTCGCGTTTGGATTATGCGAACGCCCTCTATCTGGGTCTATCCAAATATCTTTTGACCCGCTTGCAAGTGGTGCAGAATTCTGCGGCTCGAGCCATCTTCGGGCTCCCGAGACGGGCCAGTGCCGCTGAGTTACTCAAAGCTTTGCATTGGCTGCCCATCTCTAAGAGAATCCTATTTAAAAGCCTAACCTTGGTTTTTAAAGCCCTTCACGGTATTGGTCCTAAGTACATTGGGAAACGCTTCTCTTTTTATCTGCCTAGCAGGGCTCTGCGATCTGCTTCTTTGGCTAAAGTGGCTGTGCCTGCCATCAAGCGTTCCAGAACTGGAGGCCGGGCTTTCCGGTATCTGGCTTCGCGGGGCTGGAATGAGCTACCTTTGTCTTTACGAAGGGCAAATAGCCTTCTCGCTTTTAGGAAGGAATTAAAAACTTGGCTTTTTTCTGCATAGGGGTTTCTTTGGTTTTTCTTCAGTTTGTAGTTGTTGTGTTGTCACTCTGTACCCAGTTCTCTTCGCCAAAGCGCCGGGATGCTCTTCGGAGTAGCCGCGCGCTATAGAAGAAAATAAATAACATAACATAACATAACTCTTCTATTTGGTGCTCTATATGTATATTGGGGGCCAGTTACTCCATTTTCCTTATCGGCCTTGTCGTCCTTATTTTTATGAGATTCCAGTTTTTTCCCTGGTCCTGTTTTCTCCCCCTTTTGATTGCTAACGTTTCGTTCAAGTACGGGTTTAGGCGATAGCATCTTCTGTGATAAAGTAGATGTCCTGCAGGAAACTCATTTTCAGTCAAATACACCTAAATTGATTTTTCCTAAGGGGTATAATCAAGCGTATTTTGGCTCTGCAAACGTGTCTGTTCGTGGGCTAGCTATTATATTTTCTAAAAATTGCAACTATGAAGTACTAAAAATTAGTCGAGATGCTCAAGGTCAATGGATTTATTTAAATATTACCTTAGAGGTGCAGTCTCTTGAAATATTATGGTCTTATATTAGATGACACTTCGGCTTTGCCTCAAATCTATGACTCATTGGTTGTTTCTGAATGTTCTATAATTTGGGATGGAGATTTTAACTTTATTCAGGATATCCGTTTAGACACTTCGAATCCAGCTAAGAAGTAATTAAAACCTAAATCACCTAAGTTAATCAAAAGGATGAAAAAAGATTTTGCCTTGCAGGATCCTTGGTGTCATAGTCATCAAGGGCAATCACACTACACTTGTTATTCCTCTAGGTTCAAGACCGCCTGCCAAATAGATTTTTTCTTGCTTGACAACCTGCTATCCAGAGGGGAGTCTGATATTATTTCTAACTCCCTTTTCTGATCATTCAGTTATTTCCATTAGAATTCAGATGAATGAAACAGTCTAGAAATATCAAGCAGTGTTACTTTGATAAATCGCTCCTTGTAGCTGAGTGGACTGCTGTAATGCAGCCTTTTATTAAGCATTTCTTCGAAGTCAATGAGAATTCTGCTCCTGCGTTTTCTGTGTGGGAGCCTTCAAAGGCCAAATAATAGCATATACATCCACTGTGAATAAACTACGATCTCAAGAGATACTTTTTTTGCAGTTAGCGGTCGAAAAAGCTAGTGCTAATTTCAAGACAGCTAGGTCTGAATCTCAGGAAACAGTTTCCCTTCAAGACCTAGCAGCAGCTAAAGACAAGTTGAGGCAATATTTTAATATACAGGCAATTAAGGGGAGTAAGGCTTATAAACAAAAACTATATGAGGAGAGTCAACACGACATGTGGTTTGGGCTACAAAAATCCAGAATAGTCAAAATACAGTTACTCAGATCAGAGATCCGGTTATGGGTACAGTTGTAGATTTAAATGATAAAATTGCTAACGTTTTTCTGCGACATTTCAAAAACTATTTGAGACACAGGAAATTACTCTAGCTTAACTTATACAATATTTTGAATCTTTAGAAAAGCCCTCTATCTCAAAAAGCATGAGTGATTCCCTCGATAAACCTATCTCACAAATCAAAGTTAGTAATGTTTTAAAAACTATAGCTGATGCAAAAGCCCCAGATAATTATGTCATCCATGTTGTAGTTTTTAAGACCTTCGAGCTCTTGCTTCTGCCATTCCTCACTATATTTTATAATCTGATAAAAAATGGAGAGCCTATATCTACAAACTTCAAAGAAGCGGTGGTGGTTTGTCTTCTTAAGAAAGATAAGGATCCTTGTGTTACTGGCTCATATCGACCCATAAGTCTATTAAACGTAGATTATAAAATATTCATGAAAATCTGGGCATCGAGGTTGGCTCCGTTTGCACAACAGGTGGTCCATTAGGGTCAGACATGTTTTATACCTCATAGATCTATGGCCACTAATACATACTTCTTGACGCAAGCAATCAAATACTTGTCAGTCAACAAGGTCAAGGCAGCAATCTTAATGCTGGATGCAGAAAAAGCATTTGACCCTGTTGACTGTCAGGCTTTGTTTTTTTATATTCTTAAAGTTTGGTCTCCCTGAGCAGTTGGTTAAAATTTAAAAAAAGCTTTATATAGGTTCAGAGGATAACATTCTGATAACTAAAGAAGAGGTAGGTGTAGTTAAGATCCGGCGTGGGACTAGACAGGGATGCCCGCTGTCCCCTATTTTATTCTCACTTTTTAAAGAACCCATTGCAATAAAAATTCGCAATAAGCTCCAGATAGTGCCTCCATTAGCGACCATACAAATATCTGCTTTCACACGAATAGGTGGGTACAGGTTAATTCAAGCAAAGACTGAGGTGCTCTGGTTTAATGCTCCTTCGGTATTGCTTCCTTTTCTTCCTCAACAGGTAGTTTCTAAACCTATTACATATTTAGGCTTATTTGTGACTAACCATTATGAACAACTATTCACGCTAAATGATGGAAGTGCACTTAAAAAAGCTAAGAGCTTATTAGACAGATGGTCTCTTCTTCCTTTAACTTTAATAGGCCGTTTATCTCTGGTTAAAATGTCCATTTTACCATTATTTTTATTGTTGTTTATTCACCTCCCTTTTAAAATTCCTAAATCATATTTTCTTGAGCTACTTTAATTAATTCAGAAATTTATTTGGGCAAAGAAAGAGCTTAGAACTTCACTATCAATTTTCCAATTAGATTTAATTTTAGATTTGATTTTGAGCTGTATTATCAGGAAGCAATATTTAATTTTTTGGTTCAGCTCCCAATGATAGCATCTAAATCTAAAACTGTCATGCTAAATACTATGTTGGCTGAGAGTGCAATTCAACTACTGGTGTTTCTTCGTTCCCTGAAATTGCCCAAAAAATCGAGATACACGACAATATCTGATTTAGTTTGTTGCGTACAAGTATTTTTAAAATTACATAAAATTCCTAGATGTCACTTTTATTAAAACATCTGTGAATGCCAGGCTTTCGGCTTGCAGCTTTCTCTCGGGTCCCTGCAATTATGGAAGGAGGTGGGTTTTGAATGCTTGGGGGATTCTATTAATATATTAAACATGATTACCAGTGAGTCATTCTCCCAGCAGCTGGGCCCTAGGTTTTTACCCCTTTTATTTAGCTTTAATGAAATATCTAGCTTTTTAAAAACAAATTACCCGATGCCCAGTCCTGCAGCTTCTAGGATCTTAAGCCAACTATACATTCAGGGCCTAAGTGAAGTCGGTAATTGGTATTCTTGCTTAGCGCAGTTGGGGAACAGAAAGTGATCAATACCTTTTTTTTTATTATAAAATATTAATAAAAACGGGATGCAGTGTCAGCAAAAAAGATTGGCAGCCTTTATGTGAAGTAGGCCATAAAGCACTGCGAGTCGCCAACTATGAAAGAATAGCCTTTTTGTCAAGATGGCTAACCTACGATACACCGAAAAGACTGAATAAGATGTTCCCGGCTTCCTCAGAGTATTATTTTACATGCAGGGTTCTAGAGATAGGGTCTTGGAACCAAATCTTTTGTATTTTCGTAATTTACACCAATTTAGGTCTGCGGTATTTCAATGGATTAATTAATTGTTAGCACTAGCAGTTCATATTATCCCTTCTCTTAAATTAGTTCTATTTGGGTGTTCAATAGAGGTTCAGCACTTGTCAAAGTATCAGCAATATTTCTGCTCTATAGCTAAAGCAGTGGTTAGGTCCCTAATTCTTCAGAATTGGAAGACTGATAAGTTACCTCCGAACCTGCATTGGCAAGAAAAGATGGCTACATATATCTGGGAGGGAGCATATGCTAAACGCAAAGGGTCCTTTCGTAGATTTGCAGCGACCTGGTCAGGGTTTTCTAACAATTTATTTTAAAATGCTTGATGACACTCTAAACCCTATCGTTCCTAAAGCTTTTCTACTACGACTGTCGTATTTTGTGTAGATGGGATCTAAACCTGTTTTACTAATATGCAATTTATCGCTTTGATTCAAATCTGATGTAAAGTAAGCTGCTGCTATCAATGTAATCGACAATGGTTGCTGCTCTTTCCAATATTTTGGTGATATTTCACTATATTTCTGATTCTATTGTTAGCACTTTATCTTCATTGCACTAGCAATTTATGTATGTATTCATGAATTGATTGTTCAATTGGAAAAAAGTTGCTCTATGTAATTGTGTTGTATTTTTCTTTTTTATTCTGCATCAATTGTAATGCTGGAAATCCACTCAATAAATAAAAAAGGCACCCTTTATATGTGTTTCAGGAAAATTATCAAGTTTACGAGTTTCGTGGATCCGCAAATCTACAGACCGGATTCGCGAATTCGGCCAATGACACACCCAAACCTTCCCAATTGTTTGAATATATTAGGACCTCACCCATGTACATAGAAAATCTCACCCAAATTTCTCCAGTGAAGTTACTAAAAAGAGGATTGAGAACCAGTGGTGGTTTCAGAGAATGGCTGAATGTACATCTTCTGTCCAAGATGGGCATAGACAACCTGTTGAGGATGAGGAGGAAGATCCATCCGTAAACAAAAAAGAAAGTGATGGGGAAAAGAAGGTCAGTGCCATATTTGTGTAAAGCAATTTTCCAGAGGCACTGCAAAGAAGTATGCACAAGCCAAAAACAAAGTGATATTTGGAAGCATCTTACAATACATGAATATAAAAGAAGGTTACAGATAAATATCTGTACCGTAATGTTTGCGACATGCAGTTATTCAGGGCACTACAAACAATTATTTACATGGGACAACTTCCAATTAGAAGCACTTAAAAATAATTCATGAAAGGGTCAACAACCGGATGATGCAGGAGGAAGGAGGTGCAGCAGGACAATCCACCTCTTCAGCACTCTTGGGAGAACCATCATCAGCTGCAGCCATTACAATACCAGCTGCCTGAAAATAATAATTGCATGAGATGGTTACTCACTGTGCGTAGTGCCACATGCTTGCAACTGTAAAAATATTCTCTGTGGGTGCATACTTGAATACAGTAAAAAAGCTTTGCTGCTAGGTGTTTCTTCTTTTGCTTCCAGTTAACACGTAATGTTTTTTGAAGACTGAAGCAAGTTGCTTCTTTGTATTTCTACATCCTTACTCTTTTACTACCATGTTCACTTTTTGTTTGAAAAACTGGTAAATAATCCTTCTAGATGAAAAAAGGTTCTTTTAATGTTATGTTATAACAATTTATTGAGCGTACGTATACCAGAAGTGTCTTGCCGCTAGCTGTCCTGAGCAAGAAAAACAACCTGGCCCTAGTTAATAAATAACCAGGTTTTAATGTCCTTCCTAAAGGCTGTTAAAGTAGGCCGAACTCTTATGTGTCTCGGTGGGCTATTCCAAAGTTTGATGGATCCTGATATGAAATTTCTGCCACCCCAGTTTTAGAACTACCAACTGGTCAAACAAAGAGCTAACTCTGTGTTTTTGATGTGTCAGTATCAGGATGAGACTTGGTGTGTCAGTGTGCGCCCGGGTGTCTTATTGGATGCATTAGTGTTTGGCTGGGTGTGTCATTGTCTGCATTGCTGTGTTCCTGGATATGTCAGTGTCTGCATTGCTGTGTGCCTGGATGTGTCAGTGTCTGCATTGGTAAGTCCCTAGATGTGTCAACATGTGTGTCAGTATGTGCCTGGGTGTGTTATTGGACGCATTATGTATGCCTTGTGTGTGTCAGTGTATGCATTGGTATGTCCATGGGAGTGTCAGTGTATTCATCAGTGTGTGCCAGGGTGTGTTGTTGGATGACCTAGATAAGTTCCACGCTGTAGCACTGCTTATTTTACTGCTTGATTTTATACTTTCAACTACTATCTTGAGGAATGGTTTTTATTAACCATTGAAATGTTGTGAATATGAATTTGAATCTGAGACTGCCTTAAGACTATAGCAGATTGCTTTTTTTAATTTCACTCGAGTCTACTGCATATTTTAATTTCACCAGAGCTTCTCTTGAATTGTGTTCACTTTACTCATGTACTTTCCAGTTCTCACACGCTACTCACTTACCTCTTACCGTTGTTCATACCTCTTACCGTTGTTCCAGGAGCTCGCTCTTCTCCCTACTGCTTCTGGGAGGTGAAGCACTTGGGTTTCAACCCAGAAATGCAGCCATTTTCTTTACAATGCGGTCTAGTTGTTCACGGTGCACACACAACTTAATGTGCCCGCCACCCCGGACACGCAAAGGCGCACCAAAGGCAAGCCCGTCTGCCCCCTTCCGCATTCGGATGGCGGATAGCTCAAGAAATGCTGTCCAAATTGAGCCAGGTATGTCCTTTTCAAGAGAGTCTCTGCTCGCTCTTAATAATACCCAACAGAAATGCAATATTCACTTAGAGGTTGCTAAATGGAATGGCCCAATCACCTGCAAGGGATGTAAACATGAACCCTTCTCCTGAATTACCTAATAGAACTGAGTACACTTCAAACTTGGTATTAGGGGGCCTAATTAATGGTAGGTCTCTGTGCAAGCACGCACAACATATTTTTGACATGATCTCTGAACTTAATCTGGACGCCCTCACCCCAGTATACTTAATACGTAGAAAAGATAGGCCTGACCAACGGGGAGGAGGACTTGCTATAATATATCGTAACACATTCAAATGCTTTACGTTTGAATTTATAGGGCTTAAAAGTGCAGAAAGTCTGGGTTTCTGTTTTCAATTTGAAAGATGTGTCTTTTTTTCTGGGGCCTTGATCTACCACACCCCAGATCCTAAACTCAACCTTTTAGACACACTAGGAGACACACTAAGCACTTTAATCCTTAGATACTTAATTTCATGCTACTTGGGGATTTAAATCTACATTTACACATGCAAAACGCTGCTGGGGTGAAAAACTTTTTAGAAACTCTGGGCCTTAATCAGCGGATATTCGCCCCTACGTATTGTACTGGACACACCCTTAATGGGATGTATTAAAAGGTGAGCAGTCTAAGAGCCAACACCCCTGTTACTCTAACATGGTCTGAGCACAAATACTCTCCCTTTGAAATTGGATGTCAATGCACCGATACTCTCTTGGCCCCACTGTGGACACTTATAAATCAGTGTGCAAATTAAATAAAATGTCAACCAATCCGGCCCTCAGCACCAAAGCATCTGCCTGTAGGCCCACTCTGACAGGAGATCCATCACTAGTATTTTAACTCCTGGATGTCGACACTCAGTAATACCTTCACCCCGCCAGTCCCTTGGAGTAGGAAGCCCACCAGTAACATTTTGGCTCCCTGGTACACTCAAAGCTGAGAGAACAACAAAGACATGCAGACAGCTAGAACGTAGATGGCGGAGTAATTATAAGCAAGAAGAGTTAACTCTCTCCAAAATGGCTCCGAAAACGTACCACCGTCAAAAAAAAGTAGAAAAGAAATCCTACTTCATTAATCTACTCAGGCTCGCCGATTCAGATGAAAAAACTTTTTAAAATTGCTAAATCCTTCACCCACCCTGAAATACTTGATCATGATATTCCGCTATCACAAACTGTCTGTGCCCAAATTCCTGATTTTTGTTTAACACAAAATCCAAACTCTACAAAAAGACTTTAAGGTGACCACGTCATCTTTAATAGAGGGATATTACAAGTCTTTATGTGACAGACCCACCCTCCAATCTTTTTATGTCATCAGCATGGAACAGTCTCGCTAAGCCATTCTTTCCTGCAAGTCAGGGTCTCTGTTTGACCCTTTCCCCCCAGTGGTACTGCATGATATTATTGATATCATCAATCCAGTTATCAATAAGATAAGCCATATTTCACTCGCATTAGTGGAAGTACCTAAGGTCTGGAAAATGTAGGCAGTTAAACCACTTCATAAAAAAACAACTAGCCAACCCTATGATCCTTTCCAATCTCCGACCTATCCCCCTACCACCTTGCCTCAGCAAAGTCACAGAGGAATTAGTGAATAATCAACTGACTTCCTTCTTAGAATAGGCTAATATTTTGCATCCAAGCCAATCAGGTTTCAGACCTATGCCCTCTACGGAATCAGCATTATTACACACCACGGGCACTCTTAAATTTGCCTTAGATCAGGGAAAGAAATGTGCTGATTTTACTTGATCCATTAGCCACTTTTGATGCGGTCTCCCATGACATTCTTGTGGACCGCCTTAAAGCTTATGGCATTTCCCACATGGCATTAGCCTGGCTTAAATCCTTCTTATCTGACCAAAGGCAAGTAGTCATCTTGGCGACTATCAGTCAGCAGAGAAACCGTTACTCTGCGGGGTCCCACAGGGCTCTGCTTTAAACCCAGTGTTGTTTAACATTTATATGGCCCCCCCTTATAAACCTGATACCATTGTTCAATATTGAAATCCTTTCTTTTGCCAATGATACTCAGCTTACTCTAGTGGTTGACAAAAACTCCACTAACGCTGAAGAGAATCTCCAACTCTGTCTCACAGCGGTATTTTGAATGGATGCAATTTAATCATCTGAGGTGTAATACTAAAAAAAACTGAGATCAAGCTACTAGGAAAATCAACACCTTCTCACCAGCATATGGTGGCCTAAAGATATCCCCCCTCTTCCCAACACAGTAGATGTAGCAAAGAATCTAGAAGATAAATTTGACACCTCACTATCCTTCCGTCAACAAGCCTGTGCTTCCACTTTATAAAGTCCATCAAAATGTTCATCAACCTCCTCCCTTGTGCAGCTAGAAAGGCGGTGGCAGTAGCCCTAATAACGTTCAAATTGAATTATTGGAACAGTCTATATGCAGGGTCCAATGTAAGTTTTGAATAAACTGCAGATAGTCCAACATGCAGCCGGGCATGTAGTCCTTAAACTGCCATGAGGTTCTTCAGCCTTAGGAGCCCTAAAATCCTTACACTGGCTACCTATCCATAAAACCGTCCTCTTTAAGATCCTGGTAATCACTTACAGAGCTTTTAAATTATCTGTGCCTAAATAACTTAGGGCCAGATTTAAACCGGATCCTCATCAGTGAATCACCTAAAGTCTCCTAGCTTTAGGTGTATCTCTAAGGGGGGCAAATCAGTTGCAGTTTTGGGGACTAAACCATGGAATCTCCTTCCTAGCCATCTCCGTTTCATTCAGACTGAACTAAGTTTCAGGAAAGCCTTGAAAATCTGGATCGTTGGAGCCTCACATGCCTTATGTCCCTCACTTATCTGATGTCTGCAGTTTACACTTTGAACCTCATTCACGGTCTGCTTATCCCCATGATGCTCCTAGGATTGAAAGTTGCACTCTATAAATAAAATGTACAATACAATACAATATACAGTACAATGTATTAGGGTTTGGCTGGGTGTGTCAGTATTGCTGTATGCCTGGGTGGGTCAGTGTATGCATCAGTGATTGTCAAGGTGTGTTCTTGGATGCATTGGTGTTTGGCTGGGTGTTTCAGTGTCTGCTTTGATGTATGCCTGGCTGTGTCAGTGCCTGCATTGGTGTATGCATCAGTGTGTGCATGGATTTATTATTAGATGCCTTATTGTTTGGGCGGCTGTGTTAGTGTCTGTATTAGTGTATGGTTGGGTGTGTAACTGGCTGTATCAGTATGCATATCGGTGTTTGTGACACTGTATCAATGTTTGGCTGAATGTTTAAGTTGCTGTATCGATATGTGACTGAGTGTCATCGGCTGTAGGAGTATGTGCCTGGGCGTGTCAGCGTCTGTATCAGAGTTTGGCTGGGTGTGCAAGAGGTTATTTCAGTGTGAGCCTGGGTCCATCAGAGGCTGTATAGGTGAGTGTTTGGGTGTTGCAGTGACTGCATGGGTGTGTGTATGGATGAGATAGTCTATGTGTGGATTTAGCAGTGTATGGCACGGTGGGTGAGTAGATAGATTGGTGTACGTCTGCGGGTGTGTTAGTGGGTGTATCAGTGTATAACTGCATATGTGAATCACTGTATCACTGTGTGGCTTGGTGTGTGAGTGAGTATGTGAATGGCTGCATGGGTGTATGAGTCTATGTAAGGAGCTGTTTGCATATGTAAATAGGTATGTGACTGACTGTATGAGGATTTTACTAGGTGTTTGTGTCAGTAACAGTGGGAATTCCTTTAAGTGTGTGTGTTTATGTATGAATACATGTATGGTTGTGTTTGTGATCCATAAGTTAAATTTGTAATATTTTAGTTTACAAATACATTTTATTAACACATTACAATACAATTTTAACCGAACAATTAACAAATAAACATAACATAACTTATTTAACTATTTACAAATACACTTTTGTGTAGAAGTAGAACCATCTTACAATACCATGAGGGGAAAAGGTTACAGATAAATATCCGTACTGTACTGTTTGTGGCAAGCATTTATCCAAGGGCACTATAAACAATTATTTACAAGGGACAACTTCCATGTGGAAACATTTAAAAACAATTACAAAAAAGGACCACAACTAAATGATGTGGGAGAAACTAGGTGCAGCAGTATAGTTTACCTGTGCGGAACCCTGAGCAGAACCACCATCAGCTGCAGTCATTATAATATCACCTGCCTGCAAAAATGTAAGTGAGAGGCGTAATCACTGTGTAATATACCACATGCTTGTCACTGTACAAATGTCTTCTTTGGGTGCATTTTCCCTTTTGTACTGTTTTCAGGTTCTATACTCATACACCAAAAGTGATGTAATGTTGAAAGAATCATCAATGAACAGTGGGGAAAAACTATCATAAAGATTGTAGAAACAAAGCAAAACTGCATACTATGTGCATATAGTAATTAACAGTGTGGAGAAATTTGAGCATATCAACTTGGTTTCTAACTGAGCTGTGCAAAATATCCATGTAATAACTTACATGACTTTTTGAAACAAACAGTAACATTAAAAGCATTAAATTCAAGACACCAGGAGAACTTCGCTGTTAGGATCTGGAAAATGTTTGCAGGTACTTTAAGCAAAGATTTCAAACAATGTTGTCCTTCATCTGCACCAAAGAAAATCCACCTATTAGAGAAACAACTGTCTTCTTTTTGCAAAAAGAGTACCAAGCAAGTGGTGGTCCTCATATTCATATACGATTCTGGGTAAAAGATGCACCTACATTTGGAACAGACACAGATGAGTCTGTACTTTCTTTCATAGAAATGTATATTACATGTAGCATTCCAAAAGACACGAAAGAAAAAAGCCTAAAACAGCAAGTAATGCATTTCCAGATGTGGAAATTGCTATCTTCAGAAATATTAAATTATTTTTTGAGCTCCTCATTGAACCTTCATGTCTTTCAAAGTCTGAAGCCAGTTGCGTCTTCCCAGTTCCCAATTAAAAGTATAAAACGGTTTGAAAAAACATCTTAAAAAAAACAACATTACTTTTTACAAACATTTCAAAAGTACTTCACAAAATCCTGCCAGAACTGATGACACAGTTGCAGACTATCCCTGAATTTCAACCTGAACTCCTCTGGGGTTATGTCATACTGACAAGGGCCTCCTTTATGGTGGGATACCTCAACTTTTCCCCCTTCTCTAGGGCCAGTAGACCTTCCCAGGCATCACCAGGAATATGACACCAAAGGCCAGCTCTCCAAGCCTCCTCAGAGATCCTCTTTAACTCTAGAGCTACTTCATATACCATTAAACCTCCTGTCAATATCGCTCCCCTCCTTAAAGTCAGGCACCAAGTCTCTGGATATATGGACTCATTCTTCTGCACTGGACACAGCACTGGTGCTCCCACCATTTTTGCTAGACTCTAACAGCTATTTGGCCTTCAAGACCAGCAGTTTGACTCCCAATTCATGAGCCAACAAGTCCCTTTTCTCCTCCAAGGTTCTCTTAGCCTCAGTTTTTTTTCCTCTGCAACCACAGGTCCCACTTAGCCTGTCTGTCCTTGAGGTCCTCAGGGGACTGGGTTTGTGAGGGTACAGTGCCTCCTGCATCAAATCAAATAGGGAACTCTCTATCTCTAGGTGATCCCCTTTCTCATCTGGAGCCTTTGCCAAGTCATTTCTCTGTTCCTCTCCCTTCTTCTCAGAGTCACTACCATTTGAAGCCCTGATTCTGAGGTCAACAACAATCAGGGTTCTCCCTTCTCAAGAGTACTGAAGTAGTCCTCTTGAAACTCTACCTGTGGTGAAGATTGCATTCTGGTGATGTCGTCCCACACTATAAGGATAAACTAGTACTCAAACTTGGACAAATAGGTGAGTAAATGGGTGTGAATGGTTTTACGGGTGTGTGACTGAGTGTTACATGCTCTGTCTGGCTATTTGATTGCACTGTGGGAGTGGAACTGGGTGTGTAAGTGCCTATCTGTGTGGGTGGGTGCAAATTGCATGCTATTAAATTATATACTATAAGCAAACATCCATATCTAATTTCAAACACTTTCATTCATACCGGCTTAATACATTTACAATACTTTCAGTATACCAATTTCTCCTCCTCGTTCTCCTTTCCTGCTCACTGTATTTATAGCTGCAGAATGCCTCGGCTTTCATTGTACTTTATCTAAACACCAATCATTGGACGGTGTCCTTATTTACAGGTCTCCTGGTACAGCTGGTACATTTTTGAAATCCATTAATGAGGCAATCTCACCCCCTGGTTCTCCGATATAGCCACTTTCTGGTATTGGGAGACCTTAATATCCATCTGGGCAAATCCACTGAATCGGAGGATATCTCCTAGACTGAGTCCCTTGCCATTTTTAACCTGTCCCCTTATGTTTTCCACTGTACGCACATTAAGGCCTCATTCTTGACCAAATTTTTTTAAATTCAGAGATCAAAGTGGATCCGCCCCTCCCTTCAATGTGGTCAGATCACTACCTTATTGGTTTCAAGGTCTACAGGTCGGCAAAAGGCCACCAGTCCCCTGTTACGAAATGGGTAAATACTCAAAGACCTTTTCATCGGATCTCTTCATCTGCTCTGAGTGAAGTGCTGGAAACCCACCTTCCGTTGCTATGTGGTAATCCTAAGGGCAATGCTCATGGTCTCTAGATCTGGGTGCAGCAATGCACTCATGCGCTTGCCCCTAGTCCTGCAAACGCCTTGAAAGGTTATGGCGTAAAAATTATAATTTGGATGATAAAATTTAATACAAACAGGCCTTGAAGGCCCATTACACTAGAATATGGGATGCTAAAAAACTGCTATTTGGCAGCCAAAGTAGAGACATCCTGCAATATGGGTAAGAAAAGTTTTAAATCGTGATAGCCTTTTTCTCTCCGGCTTCTGTCACCAGGGCTTTACCACTATCTTTGGAATAGACTAACCAACTTGCGTCAGTCTTCCAGGACAATCTTAGAACCATTTAGGACTCCTTCTCCAGAGGCACCCCTGTCGACTCTGCCCACGCTGACATTTTAGCTCCTGCAGCACCTATTGACAGCCCAACACTAGTACAGTTTTCTCCACTCCAACGGGAAGAATCCCTTGAGATCATTAAGATTTTGTAATCAGGCTCTCCCTCTGACCCTTGCCCAGGCAATTTGCTGGCCTCGGTGGCCAAGTCTATCAACCCTACGTTTAACAAGGTTCTTAATTCTTCTCTTACAGCCAGCCTTGTGCCCGGTATTTGGAAAATCACAAAAATTCTCCCCTTGCTAAAAAAGCCCTCTGCTGATCCTTCTGTGTCAGCAAATTATAGACCGATTTCATTTTTGCCTTTTTTCGCACAAGACTTTGGAGAAACATGTCAACTCAGTGATCTCAGATTATGTGAAAAAAATAATCTTCTACACCAACGCCAGTTGGGTTTTAGAACCAAATATAGTACGGAGAAGGCTCTACTTGAAGTCTGTGAGTTTATTAGGGAGAAGCTCGATCAGGGTGGGAAAGACATGCTGATTTTATTAGACCTCTCTGCGGCTTTTGATACCATGACAGACTATTGAACAGGTTACAGAACTGTGGTCTAGGTGGCACGGTTCTGAAGTGGTTTTCCTCCTTCCTGGGGGACAGACACCAGGAAGTTTGGAATCCCCCTTTCGCAGCTCCCATCCCTATCCTGAAAAAGGAGTTCCTCAGGGCTCGATACTGAGTCCCACCCTTTTCAACGTTTACATGTCCCCCCTCTTACGCAGATGACATGCAGCTTTTGTTTGCCTGCGACACGGGAGCGGACTTTAAAGGTAAAAAGATTAACTTATGTCTTTCAAAGGTGTTTTCCTGGCTGAGGTTGATCCAGCTTAAAAGTAATCCTGAGAAATCTAAGGTCATCTTTTTCGGCTCTCCACCTAAGGATGAGTGGAAATTGTGGTGGCCATCAGACATGTCACCTCCACACTCCTCTTTAAGCAGTGTCAAAAATCTGGGCATTAAGATGGACATCACCCTTTTGATGAGATCACAGGTCCAGACAGTTGCAGACTCCTGCTTTGGGCTTTTACGGATGCTCAAAAAATGTCTTCCCCTCTTGCCTCTTGACCACAAGAAGACCATTGTCCAGGCATTAATTATTTCCAGGGTGCATTATGTTAACATCCTGTACATAGGCCTCCCTGAATTTGTGCTTAACTGCTTATAGATGGTCCACAACACGGCTGCACGCGCAGTCCTCGTGCTCAAGCCCAGGACTCATATCTCTTCTCACCTCAAGGCCTTACATTGGTTTCCAGTAAGAGATAGAATCTGTTTCAAGGCCTTGGTACTCTTCTTTAAGGCCCTTCATGGAAACGGAGCGCAGTACCTAAGAAGGAGAGACACACACTATGTGCCTCCAAGAACCTTGAGGTCCTCCTGAAGTTGGCTTCCATCCCTAAAATACACTAGATCCGCTCTGGCGGCTGCTCCTTCCAGTTACAGGGTGCCCGTGCTTGACACCTCCAGCCTCTGATGCCCAGGCAGGTGTCCAATGAAAGCAAACACAGGGAGGACGTGGCCTGGCAGTTTGGGCTGGACTGTTCCCATTGTGTGCAGGGTCAAGACTGATTTGCATATGGCTGAGTCCAAACTGGAATGGCATGGTGAGCAAAAATACGATGGATCTAGGCCCGGATCTCTGTACTGGGGTGAATGTATGACATTGTTCTGCATTCTGTCCATCAATTGTTGTTTTTGCATTTTTCACCCTGAGTGGGACGGGTATGCCCAGACGTGGGTCCCGTGCTCTCCATGCCACTGGAGTCAAGCTATCCTGGCTGATGAGGGCTGAAAGCCCGAACCTGGTCCTAGGATGCTTGTTTCCAGTCCAGGGAGGACCTGGCCTGGCAGTTCAGTTTGGATTGCTCCTATTGGGTGCAGGGTTAAGACTCATTGGCATATGGCTGGGTCCAAACTGGAATGGCATGGTGAGCAAAAATACAATGGATTTAGGCCCGGATCTCTCTATTTGGGTGAATCTATGACATTTTTCTGCATTCTGTCCCTCAATTGCTGTTTTTGCATTTGTCACCCCGAGTGGGACGGTTATGCCCAGACGTGTGTCCCGTGCTCTCAATGCCACTGGATTCAAGCTATCCCGGCTGATGAGGGCTGAAAACCGGAAACTGGTCCTAGGAGGCTTATTTCCAGTCCAGGGAGGACCTGGCCTGGCAGTTCAGGCTGGACTGTTCCCATTAGGTGCAGGGTCTAGACTGATTTGCATATGGCTGGGTCTAAACTGGAATGGCATGGTGAGCAAAAAAACGATGGATTTCGGCCCAGATCTCTGTACTGGGGTGAATGTATGACATTGTTCTGCATTCTGTCCCTCAATTGTTGTTTTTGCATTTGTCACCCCGAGTGGGACGGTTATGCCCAGACGTGTGTCCCGTGCTCTCTATGCCACTGGATTCAAGCTATCCTGGCTGATGATGGCTGAAAGCCGGAAACTGGTCCTAGGAGGCATATTTCCAGTCCAGGGAGGACCTGGCCTGGCAGTTCGGGCTGGACTGTTCTCATTGGGTGCGAGGTCAAGACTGATTTGCATATGGCTGGGTCCAAACTGGAATGGCATAGTGATCAAAAAAATGATGGATTTAGGCCCAGATCTCTATACTGGGTTGAATGTATGACATTGTTCTGCATTTTGTCCATCAATGGTTATTTTTGCATTTGTCACCCCGAGTGGGACAGTTATGACCAGACGTGGGTCCCGTGCTCTCTATGCCACTGGAGTCAAGCTATCCTGGCCGATGAGGGCTGAAAGCCCGAACATGGTCCTAGGATGCTTGTTTCCAGTCCAGGGAGGACCTGGCCTGGCAGTCCAGGTTGGACTGCTCCTATTGAGTGGAGGGTTAAGGCTGATAGGCATATGGCTGGGTCCAAACTGGAATGGCATGGTGAGCAAAAATACAATGGATCTAGGTCCGGATCTCTGTACTGGGGTGAATGTGTGACATTGTTCTGCATTCTGTCCATCAATTGTTGTTTTTGCATTTGTCACCCTGAGTTGGACGGGTATACCCAGATGTGGGTCCCGTGTTCTCCATGCCACTGGAGTCAAGTTATCCTGGCTGATGAGGGCTGAAAGCCCAACACCAGTCCAAGGATGTTTGTTTTCAGTCCAGGGAGGACCTGGCCTGGCAGTTCAGGCTGGACTGTTCCCATTAGGTGCAGGGTCTAGACTGATTTGCATATGGCTGGGTCTAAACTGGAAAACTGGAATGGCATGGTGAGTAAAAAAGCGATGGATTTAAGCCCAGATCTATGTAGTGGGGTGAATGTATGACATTGTTCTGCATTCTGTCCCCTAATTGTTGTTTTTGCATTTGTCACCCCTAGCGGGACGGGTATGCCCAGACGTGGGTCCCATGGTCTCTATGCCACTGGATTCAAGCTATCCTGGCTGATGAGGGCTGAAAACCCAAAACCGGTCCTAGGAGGCTTGTTTCCAGTCTAGAGAGGACCTGGCCTGGCAGTTCTGGCTGAACTGTTCCCATTGGGTGCAGGGTCAAGACTGATTTGCATATGGCTGGGTCTAGACTGGAATGGCATCTGTCCATCAATAGTTGTTTTTGCAGGTGTCCGATGTAACCATGTTCAGGAAAATGCTCAAAACTTGGCTTTATTGTAGCTAACTCCTGGTCTCCCTTCCTTGTGGGGCAGTAGCAGGTCTGATCGAGTCTTTCCTCGCCAGGACACTCTTTCTGAGTAGCTGCACGCTCTATAAATGCTCTTTCATTCATTCATTCATAGTTAAAGCTCCCTTCTAGTTTAGTGTTTTGAGAAGCTACACATTTTTTTTCAGCTTATATACACTCACAATTTTTTTATCTGAATATACTTTTGCATACTACTACCTAATTAGTTGAAGATCTTTGCTGTTCTCCCTGTTTTATTTCTATGTCTGTTAACATCTGTTTTAATTCCAAATCTACCCTTCACCATGTGTTCTTACTTATGCTGCTCTAGTTAACAAATCATAGGCTTTCTTTCATCTTTTATTTTTGTTATACCACTTCTAAATGGTCAGTATTTCTTTAACCCTTTACATGTTTTCTGTGTGGAAGCCCAATTTGGGTGTTAACCACGAATCCACAAATCCACGCGGTGCTCAGAGCGACCCCTCCGTGTAACTTCACAATGAATTCACGGATCCACACGGGGTCTGAGAGTGCATTTGTGAATGTCTGTGTGGATTCTGGGGCAAGAGCAAGCTTCCTGTCAAATTTAGTGCAATTATGGTATGCGCTTCCGGCTGTAGTTGTGTCTAAAATCTCAATGAGAATTAACATTAGAAACAATTTTTTTTACTCCCCTCATCTGGAGCCAACACCCCCATGTAGCCAACCCCAAGCTGTGAACAGTCTTTGGCCGTGCACAGCGGAGGGTGGGGGCGGGGCCGCAGTGTCTGACCTGCAGCCAACCACCCAAAGGCAGCTACCCCAGGAGTGGGGCATTCAGACCCCCCTCCCTGGGTCAATTTCAGCCCCAGGGACCATAGCCACTGGAGCCTGTCACATTCTTTTTACAGGAGGGTGGTATGTGGCCCCCTCCACAGGCTGTATTTTGGCCCCAGAGACCCCATCTCCCAAGGCTGGGGCATTATTGTAAACCGGGAGGGGGCCTGCAGCCCCCCACCCAGGAGTGATTTCTGGCCCAAGGGACCCCAACTCTCGGGCCGGGTCATATTTAGAAAGGGAAGGTGGGCATGTGGCCCCCTCCTTGGACTGATTTCGGCCTCTGAGACACCATCACCAGAGGTCTGGCCATTCTGGGGACACCGTTTCCCTGGCTGGGCCAGTATATGATGGAGGAGGGGGGCACAAAGCCCCCCTTCTCAGGCCAATACCTTCCCCAGGGGGCCCATATCCCGGGGCCTGACCAATATATAAGGGGGGGGGCAAATCCTGGGCCAAATTTGGTACCGGGGGCCCTTTTCCCTTAGGCTTGGTCAGTAAATAGTAGGTGCCCAAGGCATTCACTGCCTCTTTGTTAAAGGCTGCAGGGGAATCCCTAATGCCCCGTACCTCTAGCCAGTTCCTCACCTCCAGTGGGAGCCGTCATTGCTCCCGCCCACAGGAAGCAGCTAAAAATGCTGTTCCCTGTGGGTGGGAGCAATTTTTGTTGTTGTTTTTAATCTGTTTCACAGTAGGCATGGAAACAGATGAAAAGTCCACTCCCAAAAGGCGGGAGCATTTTTAATGCTTCAGCCCGCTGGAAGTGAACATAGATCCTGATTTAGATATTGGTGGATGGGTTACTAAGTCACAACGGTGATGCAAATCCCGTACGCCAACATAGACATCCCATAAAATATAATGGGATTTACACTTCAGTGGATGGGATATCCATCTCCGTTGTGACGGAGTAACCAGTCCGCCAAGATCTAAATCGGGCGTTCAGTGTTTGCTCTAACTTGGTGGGAGCTTTGAAATTGCTCCTGCGAGCGACAGCAAACACAGGTTTCCATGCCTGCACCAGTGCGGTAAGGAAAACTGCTATGTCCTGGGGTGGGCACCCAGAACATAGCTGGAGGTGGCCCGTGGTATGGGGTCCCCAGGGCCATTAATGGCTCTTGGTGAAGGACTGCTCGCCCCCTCACCCTCTTTGTTGGGATGGCTGGGCCACGGGCATTGGGGTCCCTGGGGCCAAAAATGGCCTGGGGAAGGGGGTCACATGGGCCCCTGTTGGGTCAGAGTCCACAGGAAAATATTGGTTTAAGTAATTTATTCTAGTACAGGAACACCATTACGAAGAACATCTACAACTTTTAAAGGATCAGAAAACTGACTCAACCCTTTCTTGACCAACCAAGGAAGTTTAAATTTAACTCAAATCCCCTATTGGATAATAGGGGTACTTGAGCCTTTATTGAGATCAAAATCCTCCTTATATTTCCTATGTTTTTCCACAATCCTTTCTCTTACATTGCTCCTGGAAATGTTATATTCTTTACTATTAATAAGTCACTCACGATTATATTTAGTCCTTGCATTCCTACCTCACCTGACTTCGAAAGGCAAAGCATTTTACGATTCACAAACAGTAGTTATGTAAATACAAACCACTTTATGAACTTTTAGTTCCCAACTAATATTGTTCTTGAAAGCCATCTGAATGGCAGCTTTAGGGACCCTGTTGAACCTTTCCACCATTCCATTTCTGCTGGGACTATAAAGAGAAGTAGTCTTATGTCTAACACTAAATTTTTCGAAGTAATCTCTCGCTACATGAGACAAAAATTGTACGCCATTATCAGTGATAATTTGAACTGGCAAACCTTCACTAGTGAAAGTATAGTCAATGAACTTCAAAACTTCTTCAGAATTGACTTTATCTACAACTTTAATCACAGGCCATCTTGACAAAATGCCAATCATAGAGATTATAAACTTAGAGGGAGAACCAATGGGACCCATGACATCAAATGGACACGACACAGTAGTATTATAAAAATAAGGATTTTTATATAAGGCTTAGCACAAGACCAAATAACGACAAAATATACCACAATCTTAATAAATACTCTTGGAAGGAAAAATAATAGTTCAAGCGTAGTTTCTTTTTAGCACAAAGTCTTTTAGTATCAAAAGCAACTCTTCTTCTCTAAAACACAGTTCTTGGCAACAATGTAACCCACACGGGAGTCACACGACGTCGAGGCAAAGTTAGACCAAAGGTTCGGCGTCGACCGCGAGGAGCGCTACGTCGAGCCCGGAGTCGCACAGACCCCAACAACACAGTACCTTGAAAAAGTGAAGCACTCGATGATCAGCGGCGTCGAGATGTCCGGCGTCGCGTCTTCGGCGTCGATCGGGCCTCGGAGTCGGGGCGATCTGCAGCGGCGTCGACCGAAGTCAGGCGGGAGCAGCGCTCACGAGATGAAGCAGGATACGGCGTCGTCGATGTCGATGTTGCAAGAGTGAGCAGCGCTCACGGCGTCGAGAGGGCTCGAAGTCGATGCGATCAGCAGCGGTGCAGACACGAGGTCACTTGGAGCTGGAGCCGAACTCACTACTCACTGGCGTTGTTGCTGGCGTCGATCGGGCCCGGCGGCCGGCGTCGAGGAAGCGGGACGCTGGAGCCGTTACTCACGATCTCGAGCTGGATTCGGCGGCGTCCGTCGGCGTCGAGATTGCTGGATTCTTTCAGAGGTGCTGGATTCACAAGTTCCAGCAAACAGCACTTTAAGCAGATGAAGTCCTTTAGCCCTGTGACTTCAACAGGAGACTGGCACTCTTCCAGCCCTTGGAGATTTTCTTAGCAAAGATTGAGAGTACACACACAGTTCCTCTCTCCTGGTTCCTTGCAAAAATAAAGAAGCAATGCAGGATTCCCCCAACAAACAGCACTCTGGCAGAAGGGGTAGGCAGTCCTTAGATCAGCAGGCTTCTTGTCTTTGGTTCAGGTTTCCTTGTCAGAAGTGATCTAAATTCTTGGTTCAGGGGTCCTTCTCTTATACCGCTTTTTGGCTTTGATCCCTTTGTCCATGCAGGGGAATTTCCCCCCATCTTGGGTTTGTTGTGGGTGTTGCCAGGCCGAAGCACCTGGCCTATTCACTGTGCAGGGCAGAGTCTTCAGCCGCCCAGCAGGAGCGGAGCCAGCATTGTCACTGGCAGGGGCAGGGCCATCAAGTGCCCGGCAGGAGGTGGGCCAGGAAAGTCCCAGGCAGGCACAGAGTCATCAGCCGCCCGGCAGGGGGGCGGAGCCAGCTTTGTATCAGGCAGGGCAGGCTATCAGGAGCTACTCTTCCCCTACTCTCAATGCAAATGCCCCACTCATCCCACACTGACTCATTCAGACCTCTGGAGCCACCCAGCTCCTGTCACACGCACACCAGAACCAGCAGAGACCGGTAGACAGTTAGACAAGAAAATAGCTACTTTCTAAAAGTGCTATTTTCAAACACAGAGTCCAAAAACCATCCACACAAACGGATGCGTTATTAAACCCTGAGTTCAGGGATACCAAACTCGACATTGCACCATGCTCCCCGAGCCTGCTAGGATTATAGCATTAATAATCCTGGCAGCCCATTCTAACTGATGGAGAGCAGGTTACCTTACAATAGTGAAAAACGAATATGGCTGTAATTCACTATTAGGACATGCCAACCTTGTCAGGCTTGTCCTACCTTATGCTTACAATGCACCCTGCCCTTGGGCCTACCATGGGGGTGACTAACATGAAGTTAAGGGAAGGTTTAGGGACTGGCAAGTAGGTGTACTTGCACAGTCTGCGTGACAGTACCAGACTGCACGTGGTCTAGCAATGGTAGACCTTCAGACATACTTTTACTAGGCCGCTCTTGTGGGTGGCACAACACGTGCTGCAGGCCCACTAGCAGCATTTGTATTTACAAGCCCTGGCACTCCTGGTGCACTCTACTAGGGACTGACAGTAAACCAAATAAGCCAAACATGGAATTCAATCAATACAGCAATTTCACATAGGGAGCACTTGCACTGTGGCACTGATCAGCAGTGGCACAGTGCCCAAAGCATTTACCAGCAAAAACATCGTAAACAGAGGAGGCAAACAGAAAAAAATGGAGGAGAGACTCATGCCAATGATGCCAGGTCTAACACGTGTCCCCTCCAGCTGAAATGTGGGGAGAACTACCCTTATCCTAGGGAGTCCTCATCACTAAGGCGGAAAAATCTGGACAGACCATCAGCATTGGCGTGATCCGTGCCAGGGCGGTGTTCCACCGTGAAGTCCATCCCCTGTAGGGAAATGGACCACCTCAACAGCTTTGGATTCTCACCCCTCATCTGCATCAACCATCTGAGGGGCCTGTGGTCTGTCTGAACCCGGAAGTGAGTCCCAAACAGGTAGGGTCTTAGCTTCTTCAGCGCCCAGACCACAGCAAATGCTTCTCTCTCTATCGCACTCCACCTCTGTTCCCTGGGAAGTAACCTCCTACTGATGAAGGCTACAGGTAAGTCTCGGCCCTCTTCATTCACCTGAGCTAGAACAGCCCCCACGCCATGCTCTGAAGCGTCCGTCTGGACAACAAATTCTTTAGAAAAGTCGGGTGCCTGGAGTATGGGTGCTGTGCACATTGCAGTTTTCAGGGTGTCAAAGGCCGTCTGACAGGCGTCAGTCCAGATCACAAGTCGTGGCTGCTTCCTGGAAGTCAGCGAAGTGAAGGGGTGCACAATGTTACCATAATCCTTGACGAACCTCCTGTAATAACCCGTGAGACCCAAGAAGGCTCTCACCTGAGTCTGGGTTTTGGGCGGTGCCCATGCCAGGATGGTATCAATCTTGGGTTGCAGGGGGGCCACCTTGCCGCTCCCTACTTGGTGCCCCAAGTACACCACTGAACCCTGCCCAATCTGGCACTTACTGGCTTTGATTGTGAGGCCTGCTCTGCGCAGGGCCAACAACACTTCCTGGAGGTGGCGCAAGTGTTCCTCCCAGCTGGCGCTGAACACTGCGATGTCGTCCAGGTAGGCGGCACTGAAATCCTCCAGTCCAGCCAAGACCTGGTTGACCAACCTCTGGAAGGTGGCAGGGGCATTCTTCATCCCAAAGGGCATAACCCGGAATTGGTAGTGCCCATCTGGTGTGGAGAATGCTGACCTCTCTTTTGCTCCATCAGTCAAGGCGATCTGCCAGTACCCAGACGTTAGATCAAACGTACTAAGGTACCGGGCAGCCCCTAACCGATCTATGAGCTCATCAGCTCTGGGGATGGGGTGCGCGTCAGTCTTGGTGACTGAATTGAGTCCTCGGTAATCCACACAGAACCGAAGTTCCGGTGAAGCACCAGGCGCTGCAGCCTTTGGGACCAAGACCACTGGGCTGGCCCAAGGACTGCTAGAGGACTCAACCACCCCTAAGGCAAACATTTTGGAGACCTCCTCCTTGATGTATCCTCTGACCTTGTCAGTCACTCTGTAAGCCTTGTGCTTCACAGAAGTGCTGTCCCCAGTGTCCACATCATGGACACACCACTGAGTGACACCTGGAATCAAGGAGAACAGATCAGGGAATTGTCCCAACAATTGGCGACAATCCTGCTGCTGCTCAGGGGTCAGTGTGTCAGAGAGGACAACACCATCCACTGACCCATCTTGCTCTTTTGCATACAGGAGGTCAGGAAGAGGCTTACTCTCCTCCTCCATTCCAGCATCTGTAGCTAGGAGCATGCCCACTTCGGACCTTTCTAAGTGGGGCTTTAAACGGTTGACATGCAGGACCCGCAAGGGGTTCCTGGGAGACTTCAAGTCCACCATGTAGGTGACATAGCTCTTTTTCTCCACAACCTTAAATGGTCCAGTCCACCTGTCCTTGAGCGCACAAGGTTCCACAGGGGACATGACCCAAACTTTCTGTCCAGGCTGAAGCTCTACCAGAGTGGCCTTCTGGTCGTACCACCGCTTCATCTCCTCCTGGCTGGCCTCCAGATTTGCCTGAGCAAGATCTCTGAAGCGCCTAGTCTGGTTCCTAAAGGCCAGCATGTAACTGTATACATCCTGGGAAGCTTTCCTGGGAGATTGCTCCCAGCCTTCTTTGACCAGACTCAAAGGTCCTCTTACCGGGTGTCCATACAAAAGCTCAAAGGGGCTGAACCCGAGAGATTTTTGTGGCACCTCACGGTAAGCAAACAACAGGCATGGCAAGAGGACGTCCCATTTACGCCTCATTGGTTCTTCAAGACCCATAATCATGCCTTTAAGGGTACGGTTAAATCTTTCAACCAACCCATTACCTTGAGGGTGGTAAGGAGTGGTGAACTTGTAAGTTACCCCACACTCCTTCCACAGAGACTTCATATAGTTGGAAATGAAGTTGCTGCCCCGGTCTGACACCACCTCTCTGGGGAACCCCATTCTGGAGAAAACACCCATCAGTGCCCGTCCCACCACGGGGGCCGTCACTGTTCTGAGAGGGATGGCTTCCGGGTACCGTGTGGCATGGTCCACCAAGACCAGGATGAACCTGTTGCCTAGGGCTGTCTTGGGGTCCAGGGGCCCAACAATGTCAATCCCCACCCGGTCAAAGGGGGTACTGACCACGGGAAAAGGTTGGAGGGGAGCCTTCTGCTTCCGCCCGCTTTTCCCACTTGCCTGGCAAGTTTGACAGGTCTTGCAATGGATATCTGTATCCCTTCTCATCTGAGGCCAATAAAAATGGATGACAAGCCTGTCATAGGTCTTGTCCTGCCCCAGATGTCCAGCTAAAGGAACGTCATGAGCCAAACCCAGTAGGAAGGCTCTTAAGCGCTGGGGTACCACCAGCACACGGGCTGACCCAGGCTCAGCAGCCTTAGGCTCGCTATACAGGAGGTCGTTCTCCCAGTAAACAAAATGTGACCCTGACTGATCACCTGAGGTTTGGGCTGAGGCCTGCTGCCTCATACCCACAAGAGAAGGGCACACGTTCTGTTCTGCACAGAATTCCTCCCTGGAGGGACCACCATTCTGCTGCCAATGGGTCAGCTCGGGCAGGTCTCCCAGTTCAGCAACTTGTTCACCTGTGGGTTCCAGGGCATGCCCCTCAAGGCCTGCCTCCTCCTGGACCACGGGAACTACGGGGGACGGTTTCCCGCGCCCCCTGCCTCTTCTCTTCACAGCTGGGTCCTGGGCCATACTTTCAGGCTCCAGAACCCCATCAACACCCTTACTTGCTGTCATGGATCGAGTGGTTGCACACACCCACTCTGGCACACCCAACATTTTCAAATGTGTCTCCCTCTCCACCTTAGCCCAAGGGGAGTCTTCCAAATCATTGCCCAGGAGACAATCAACAGGCATGGCGGGCCTTACAGCAACTTGAAGAGTACCTGAAACTCCCCCCCATTCAAAGGAAACTTGAGCTACCTCACACTCTCTCTGGGAGTTGTCAGCAGCTATCACAGGGTAGAATGCGTGGGGAACAACCGGCTCTCTGGACACCAAGTGACACTTGACAGCTGTCACACTCGCTCCGGTGTCTCTGAGAGCTTCCACTCTATGGCCATTAATGGTCACCCACTGCCTATATTTCTTAGTGTTACTAGGCAGAGGGGGTGGAGGGACCAATTCCATGTCTCCTAGAGAGACCAGGGACATCTCTGCGGGACCCTCCCCACCATGGGCAATCATCTCCTCCCCTCCCAGGGCTACACTCGCCAACTGACGGGGAGCTGCACGTGGTGGTGCAGTAGAGTTCTTCAAGGGACACTGAGGATCATAAAAACGGTGTCCCACCTGCTTACAAGCGAAGCAGGTCATTGGGCCCCTACGAACAGGTTTACCTGTCGGGGCCTCTGATTTCTTATCTGGGGGAGGCTGGGAACCCTTCCCTTGGTTCCCTTGGGGATTACTTTGGGGCCCTTTCTGGAACTCCTTCTGTTTACCCTTGTCCCCCCCACTCTTCTGCTGGGGACCCTGCCCACCTTTGGCTGAGTCTCCCACTGGACCCTTGTGGACCCTGGTACTGACCCAGCGGTCCGCCTCTTCAGCAAGTTTTCTAGGGTTAGATATCTTGCTATCAATAAGGTGCTGGCGCAGCTCTGGAAAACAGTTATTAGACAAGTGCTCCCAAGCAAACAAATCATAAAGAGCATCATAACTTTCCACTTTGCTGCCCTTTACCCAACCATCCATGGCTCTGCAAAAATATGACACATATTCCACCCACGTGGTACCAGGCAACTTCTTACATTCTCTAAAGGCCTGTCTGTACTTTTCTGGGGTTAGGCCATACCTTAACATTAAAGCATCTTTCATATGAGCATAAGACATCCTATCCTCAACAGGCATGTCTAACAGGGTATCTCTTCCCTCATTCACAAAGCGACCCCACAACCCCGCTCCCCAATCCTTCTCAGGGACCCGGTGGGCCAACAATGCTAACTCATATGCTTTAAACCATTGACCAATATCCTCATTCTTCTGAAAATCTTTGATCACATCTTTGGGAAAATAAAACCTACTTTCTGCAGGCACAGATGGGATGCTGCCACCAGAGGGATTCAATTCTAACTCTTTAGCTTTGAGCTCCAACTCCCTCATACTGGTATCACGCTCAAAAGCTAACTTCTCTCTTTCAAACTCTAACCTTTTGATCTCCATATCAGCTTCTCTCCTGCCTCTTGCATTCTCTATTTCCAACTGCCCATCTATCTTAAGTTTTGCCATCTCCATGTTGTATGCTCGCTCCTTCGCCCTTTCTTCTCTTTCTTCAGGAGAAAGACCTTTGGAGGAAACACTGCTGCCAGGAGAGGATGCGGGCCCATTCACTGGCACCTCCTCCTCCCCTTCCCCTGTCGGTACCACCACCGGATCAGAGGAATCTCTGGCCTCTAACCAGGCCTGCAATGCTTTGAGATAATCTGGCCTCCTTGAAATGCCTGTGGTAGGAACTTGCAACTGCTTGCAAAAGGATTTCAGCTTCTTTAACGGATAGTCGTTCATCTTACTCCTATCAAATTCCTCCACAACAACAGGTGTAGTGCCTCCAGCATTACTCATGGTCAAAACTGGCAGTTTCAAAAATCAAGCTCCAGGAAAGCGGAGAACAAAAATAGAATATCCAACCAAAACAGATTGTGGCTGCGCTATGGTCTGCTTTCACTATGTAGCGCACACTAATCACTGCACATGGGTCATAAATGCAAAGTTCAAATCCTCACCGCTGACCCACCAATGTTAGAAGCGGCTGTCTCTAGTTGGCAGAGGTATACACTTCTGACAAATAGGGACACACCTTTTCTAGTCAGGGCAAGGGGATCACACACTTAGATAACCCCTGCTCACCCCCTTGGTAGCTTGGCAAAGCAGACAGGCTTATCTCAGAGGCAGTGCGTTAAGCATTTATGACCACATACAGTAATAAAGTGAATACACTACAAATGGACACGACACAGTAGTATTATAAAAATAAGGATTTTTATATAAGGCTTAGCACAAGACCAAATAACGACAAAATATACCACAATCCTAATAAATACTCTTGGAAGGAAAAATAATAGTTCAAGCGTAGTTTCTTCTTAGCACAAAGTCTTTTAGTATCAAAAGCAACTCTTCTTCTCTAAAACACAGTTCTTGGCAACAATGTAACCCACACGGGAGTCACACGACGTCGAGGCAAAGTTAGTCCAAAGGTTCGGCGTCGACCGCGAGGAGCGCTATGTCGAGCCCGGAGTCGCACAGACCCCAACAACACAGTACCTTGGAAAAGTGAAGCACTCGATGATCAGCGGCGTCGAGATGTCCGGCGTCGCGTCTTCGGCGTCGATCGGGCCTCGGAGTCGGGGCGATCTGCAGCGGCGTCGACCGAAGTCAGGCGGGAGCAGCGCTCACGAGATGAAGCAGGATACGGCGTCGTCGATGTCGATGTTGCAAGAGTGAGCAGCGCTCACGGCGTCGAGAGGGCTCGAAGTCGATGCGATCAGCAGTGGTGCAGACACGAGGTCACTTGGAGCTGGAGCCGAACTCACTACTCACTGGCGTTGTTGCTGGCGTCGATCGGGCCCGGCGGCCGGCGTCGAGGAAGCGGGACACTGGAGCCGTTACTCACGATGTCGAGCTGGATTCGGCGGCGTCCGTCGGCGTCGAGATTGCTGGATTCTTTCAGAGGTGCTAGATTCACAAGTTCCAGCAAACAGCACTTTAAGCAGATGAAGTCCTTTAGCCCTGTGACTTCAACAGGAGACTGGCACTCTTCCAGCCCTTGGAGATTTTCTTAGCAAAGATTGAGAGTACACACACAGTTCCTCTCTCCTGGTTCCTTGGCAAAAATAAAGAAGCAATGCAGGATTCCCCCAACAAACAGCACTCTGGCAGAAGGGGTAGGCAGTCCTTAGATCAGCAGGCTTCTTGTCCTTGGTTCAGGTTTCCTTGTCAGAAGTGATCTAAATTCTTGGTTCAGGGGTCCTTCTCTTATACCGCTTTTTGGCTTTGATCCCTTTGTCCATGCAGGGGAATTTCCCCCCATCTTGGGTTTGTTGTGGGTGTTGCCAGGCCGAAGCACCTGGCCTATTCACTGTGCAGGGCAGAGTCTTCAGCCGCCCAGCAGGAGCGGAGCCAGCATTGTCACTGGCAGGGTCAGGGCCATCAAGTGCCCGGCAGGAGGTGGGCCAGGAAAGTCCCAGGCAGGCACAGAGTCATCAGCCGCCCGGCAGGGGGGCGGAGCCAGCATTGTATCAGGCAGGGCAGGCTATCAGGAGCTACTCTTCCCCTACTCTCAATGCAAACGCCCCACTCATCCCACACTGACTCATTCAGACCTCTGGAGCCACCCAGCTCCTGTCACACGCACAACAGAACCAGCAGAGACCGGTAGACAGTTAGACAAGAAAATAGCTACTTTCTAAAAGTGCTATTTTCAAACACAGAGTCCAAAAACCATCCACACAAACGGATGCGTTATTAAACCCTGAGTTCAGGGATACCAAACTCGACATTGCACCATGCTCCCCGAGCCTGCTAGGATTATAGCATTAATAATCCTGGCAGCCCATTCTAACTGATGGAGAGCAGGTTACCTTACAATAGTGAAAAACGAATATGGCTGTAATTCACTATTAGGACATGCCAACCTTGTCAGGCTTGTCCTACCTTATGCTTACAATGCACCCTGCCCTTGGGCCTACCATGGGGGTGACTAACATGAAGTTAAGGGAAGGTTTAGGGACTGGCAAGTAGGTGTACTTGCACAGTCTGCGTGACAGTACCAGACTGCACGTGGTCTAGCAATGGTAGACCTTCAGACATACTTTTACTAGGCCGCTCTTGTGGGTGGCACAACACGTGCTGCAGGCCCACTAGCAGCATTTGTATTTACAAGCCCTGGCACTCCTGGTGCACTCTACTAGGGACTGACAGTAAACCAAATAAGCCAAACATGGAATTCAATCAATACAGCAATTTCACATAGGGAGCACTAGCACTGTGGCACTGATCAGCAGTGGCACAGTGCCCAAAGCATTTACCAGCAAAAACATCGTAAACAGAGGAGGCAAACAGAAAAAAATGGAGGAGAGACTCATGCCAATGATGCCAGGTCTAACAAAGAGTCTTTAAAGACAAATCAGCATTAGCACACCATAAGCAATCTCTAACAAATCTCTCAGAAAACAAATCTAAGGCAGGTCACCAAAACCACTTTTTAATTCTCTGTTTGGTTTTTACAATTCCTAAATGTCCTTCATGACACAATTGGATAACTTATTTTCTTAAAGTATTGGGAGGAATAATTCTCTCACCCCTGAAAACAATGTTACTATTAATAGAAAGTTCATGCCTGATTTTCCCAAAATCTTTTAAGGATTTATCAATACAACTTTTCTGAGGCCAACCTTGTTCAATACCCTTAATAAGGCGTTGAAGCACCATATCAGCAGAGTATTCTTTTGTCCAGACTTTTCTTGGACACTGGGAGCACCTTGGTCATGAATAAATGCAACATAAAAATCCTCCCACTCATCCTTGACACACTCCTGAATAGGTAAAGGCATTTGTGAAAGAAAAAACAGCTAAAACATTACTTCTGCCTGGAACATATTTCACAGAATAGATGAAATTCTGTAACCACACATGGACAATCTTGCAATTCTGGCAGAAGCATTGTAAAGTCCTTCCGTAGTGAATAATTTAACAAATGGTTTGTGATCACTACGAATAACACACGCTTTTCCCCGGATAAAAGATCTGAAATGCTCTAATGCCCAAACACAAGCTAAGGTTTCTTTCTCAATAACTGAGACCTTTTCTTCTGTTTGAGACAAAGCACGAGAAGCATAGGCAAAAATACATTCTTTCCCATCATTACCAATTTGTGAAAGAACTCCACCCAAACCTTTGTTGCTGGCGTCCAATGTAACCACATTATTCAAAGAAGGATCAAAACTCTTTAGCATAGGAGCTTAGGTGATCGCTGTTTTTATATCAATAAACTCAGCTTCACAATCATCAGTCCACACACATTTAGTTTTGTTTTTAAGGAGTTGTCTAGTATTCAAAACCCTGGAAGAAAATCCCTTCACAAACTTAGCATAAAACTCTACTAATCCTAAAAAGGATCTGAGTTTGTCCTTGTTGTTGGGATGAGGAGCATTCTGGACAGCTTCTACAAGCTTAGGCTTAGTAGCAGTTCCCTCAGTGCACAAAACATGACCTAAATATGTCACGGAATGCACTGTAAATTTACATTTGGCATGTACTACAGTAAGTCACTTGCTCTCTAACGTGCTTAACACTTCTCTCAAAACATTGTCATGCTCCACTCTATTTTTCAAAAAGGAAGAATATTGTCTTGGAAACACTTCACCATAGGATGCTTTCCAAACAACTGAAACATCAGTCTCTGAAATATCGCAGCTGCTGATGCTAGCCCAAAAGGCATCTTTTTAAATTGAAAATACCCCTTCATCTAATGGAATCTGATGATTAGCAGCAGATAAGTCAATTGTGGAAAAATATTGGGTATCTTCAACCAAAGCGATCATTTCTGTAATTTTAGGTAGAGGAAATTTATCAAAGACAATAATTTTATTTAGATGGTGCAAATTAATGCAGAGTCTGATTTTACCATTACTACGTCTGGCAAAAACAACTGCAGAAATCCATTCAGATGATTCAATTGGTTCTATAATGTCTGCTTTGATCAATTTGTTTAACTCATTCTCTGCTTCCTCCCTTACAATAATAGGAATGTTCCTAACTTTGTGTATCTTGGGACAAGCATCCTTTTTAAGGACAATGTGATGTTCAAATCCTTTTAATTTCCCAATAGTACCACTGAAGACTTGTGGAAATTGTCTAAGAATTTGTTCACTCACAGCAGCACTTTCATCAACAATCATAACAGGATCGGGACTGTTAGTATTTAAGATAATATGTAGAGCACCTTGATCCCTCCAACCTAATACTGAAGATCCCTTTTTTGCCACATAGAGTTTTCCAATTGAATCTCTATTCTTGAATTTAAAAACAAGTTCTCTAAAGCCAAGTAAATCAATTCTATCACCAGAACAACCTCCTGGAATTATATCAGGTTCAGTGAGATTTTTCCCAATTTTCTGTACAAACTTGGAATTTTAAACCTCCATTAATAATAGTAAAAGGAAATCCAGAATCTGCATACATGTCAATTAAAACTCCCCCAATGGACATAGAAGATATGGGTTTCTTTTTTAAATCGACCACAAAATCCTTGATGTTTAGCACAAACATATCTTGCACATCACAATCATGGGTATTGCAATGCATGACATTCTCAACTAAATCTTCCTCATCACTAGAAACAGGTTAATCTACACATTTGACTTTTGAAATGTTTTTCCTTCTGCATACTTTAGCTAAATGTCCTACAACACCACAAACAGAACATCTTTATTTGAGAGCAGGGCAGAACCTACTAGAAGCCAAAGGTGAGCTACTGTCACAACGATAAATTTAAAATGATCTTTTTTTGTTATTGAAGATGGTTTCACATTATAATTTTTTTTTAGAAAAGATTGAGAATTATTTTCTGTTTTTGTTGCATAACTTATTACCCTTACAAATAATGTCTTCATTACTACTCTTAGAATCTGCTTTAAGTACCTTTGCACTTCGACTAGAAAGTACAGCTTTCCTAACAATAGCCAATATGTATTTTAGGTCAGCATCCCCATTTATCCACAGTCTATCTCGAATAGCGGTATCAGCAGCATGCATTACCACTTGATCACGAATAAACTGCTCTTGAAGATGATCAAATTTACAATCAATAGCCAATTTTCTTTAAAGCAGATATATACTCATCTACCAATTCACCAGGTTCTTGCATCCTTTGAAAGAACTTAAATTTAACTATACAAATGCAAACCATAGGTGCGAAATAACTGTCAAAATCTTGCAAAGTAACTACAGACTTTGTCATATGTTCATAGGCTTTTAGACCACCTGGACCAATAGAATGTAAAAATAACTTTATTTTTCTCTCAGTTTTCATTTTACCATCCTCATCAATTGTGTCAATAAAATTAAGAAAATAAGATTTCCACTTTTCCCATTTCATACATGTGTTGTTACCAGCTGGCCAAAATGCTTGAGTTGGGTTCAATGAAAAACCTTGAGTAGTTAAACTGTTACAGACTGAATAACAAACTACACCAAAACACAATACAAGAAGTAAAAGTATACGTGGATACGTGAAAATGGCTAAAATTCACTAAGTTCTTTAGTAAGAAAAAGTAAAAAAAAATACTGCAGTTAATCAGAAGAATAATAATAAAACGAAAATTTCCTTTGTAGATAAAAATGAGTACAGTACCATGTAAAAGCTTTGAAAATCAAGCTTTGTGAAGAACATCCGAGCAGTAGAAATGTTCTCCAAGCACTTACTCACAATAGCATCAGAGGCATAAATATTGTGGGGAAAATGAAAACACAATAAAGCACAATAAATGCTCCACAGTGCCGTGGCAAGGCATAGACGAATCCGCTACCATTGGCGATAATAACGTCACGCCGCAGAACAACCTTTCCCAGCATAGCGTGTCAAAGAGTTCTTGAAGAGCAATGACCTGGTGATGTCACGCCACAGAACGACCTTTGCGTGCGTAGCAAGATTAGCAAGATTAAGTAGAACAATCGTCAAGAAGATAGGAGTGCGACTGCTCTTCGAACTCATCTGTGAAGGTGAAGGTAAGAATTCACGAAGAATGTGAGGAATGGAGCAGACACCAAAATTCTGATTCCGATGTAACTGAAGCAGGGTTCCGAAGTAGACAGGTAAGATTGATTATTTTTAAAAGATGCAGGAATGGTAGAGTAATAAGGACAAAAAATCCAAACTCTCAGTAGACCGGCAACTAATGTCTCACCAGTGCAAAGCATCGGAAATTCAATCTTGCGCAAAATGTATAATCCAAAAGTAACAAAAATAAATAATAAAACAAGTGAAGGTCCAGAAGAGTCTGTACTTGGCACGCAAAATCCAAACTGACGAAAAGTCACCAAAATAGGGTCTGTGGGTGTTCCTGAAAATCATCGCAAAATTGTTGGGTAAGAGTCCACAGGAGAGTATTGGTTTAAGCAGTTTAGTCCAGTACAGGAACACACCACCAGCACAGCTCCCTGGACAGGTCTGTTATTCCCCCTGTTCAACTGCTCTGCCGGATCTGGGAACTCCAGAACAGTTAAACTTACAAAACTAAACAAGGGAGCTGATGTGGCTCATACACAACTTAAAGAGAAATACACATTAATAAACAAAGCAATAAATAAATACATACACAACAGCACCCTCCCCTTTTTTTGTGGCCCAGGTGGTTGGCGGTCATGGGTAAAAATCGACCCGGGAGAGGGTTTGCAATGCTCCCTTCCATATTTTTTTTCAGTCTGTGCCCCAGGGGTGCCAATACCAGAGACCGAAATTGGCCTAGGGCGATGGGCGGACCTGCATGACACCTGTTACCCCCTCCAACTTCTATATTCAGAAGGCCCCAATGGATGGGATCTCTGGGGCTGAAATCAGCCTTACGAGGGGGGCCAAGCATTCCCTCTTCCCCAATTATACTAATAAATCTACACCCAGGACCTGGTCCACCCTGATAGCATATAGAAAACAAACGTATGTTTTAAAAAATATATATTTCACCTCAGATTTGCGGATCCTCTGTGAGTTTGCAGTAACATAAAAAAAGATTGGGGCCCTAGGCAGGGTCTCTCTGGGACTCCTACCACCATGCATAGGGGGTCAGGGTATTCCTACCCTGCCCCGTATGTATTTTTTTGCATTTTTGGGGGGGACTCTGCCGAATAAGAGTCCCAAGATTGCTGCCAACACTTGCTGTTTGAAGTGGTGGCAGCTGATCAGATCTCATTTTGATATCTGTCGGCTCCGTGGACCCTCTGTGTCTTCTTTCTTTAATATATCTTAACTCCAAAACAACTGAACGGAATTGCAGCAAATCACAAAAAAAGATCTTTCAGGACCAAGATCTAGCTTTCTGCCAAATTTAGTGTAATTCCGTTTAGTGATTCTGAGTTCAAAATCCATATTGGGAATTGCATGGGGAAAACACGTCCCAACCCAGCTTAATGAATCACCCCGAAACTTTCAAGATAGCAGCTCAGGTGAGTGGCAAACTAGTTTTGAAAAATTTGTGAAGATTCATCAAACAGTGCCAAAGTAATTAGAAAACAAAAAAACGCTCTGTCTATGGAAACTAGGTCTTAATTAACCACTAACACCTTTCAGCAAAACGAACCCGGGTGTGCGAGTTTTCTTTCCTGCTACCGACTGTCTAGCGGAATTTCCTTTGTTACGTACTGGGCCCCCGGCACCCGGAACTCGCACCGACCCCGATAGGAGTGGAGCTAGTGCTCGGGACATTTTCCTTCCAGCAATCCATTACCAGCTCCCACCGCCGGATTCATCGCACCGTCAGAGATGAACGGAACGAGTCAAGAATGCTGCAGTTCTCGTGCCAGTAAGTGAGGGACAGGTGGGCGTGCACCGGAGGGAGCGCGTTACCGGGTTGTATCACGAGCTGGTTACGGCAACACAGTTACTCGAGACATTGCATCTGCTTAATCCAGGCAGGGGTACCTCGCACTCATATCCGGAGCAGCGGTGGCAGGACTAAGTTCGTCTCACTCTAACTAATACCCGCAAAGAAAATGAGTAAGGGGAAACAGGCTGGTATAGCGGCCGCTGAAAGTACCAGTCGTAATAAATGCACAGATAGAGAAGATGCTGCATGCTCACTCTTCTGTGAGGACGAACAGGCTGTTACAGAAATTGTCCAGGAAGCATGGCGAGTACAACAGGCAGAAGCCTTAAACAAACACTCTTCACGTACGAGGAGCTTTTAAAAAAAGAGATCAATCGATGGTGGGAGGTTTCCTCCCTGAACAACTATATCGAAGTCGGCAGAGTGCCCAGAGGACTCCGGATCTTGATTACACCCACGTACCAGAACCCACACCCAAAGTTGCTGGAGGACTGATCAGGGCTAATGGCGAACACTTGCAAAAACATGCTGTGTCTCTTATCCAAGTATGCGGTGATTGAACTTGAGCAGGTACTCAAAGAGATTGAACAAATCAAGGATGAACTTGACAAACACAGTGCTCAGGGTGAAATCAAAGCAGCGCTTGACCAGATGGAGGGGAGACTTGAAAAATATGAGGAAGAAATCAAGCAAAAAAAGAAAAGAAAATTTCCAAGAGACAAGATTGATTACGGCAGCGGGAGGATATTGACTTTTTTGGCAGAAAATATGATGGCGCAATCAAAAAATTCAAACAGCTGAACACAGTGCGCCAACAGGAACCTGCATCATTTGAATCAGGCTCTGAGATTTACTCAGACATGAAAGACCAACCAGACGTGGCAAGAAGAGATATCCCGACTTTCAGACCATTGGAAGAATATCGTTTTTTACAAACGAGCATGACTTTAAGAGCGAGGCCCCCGGAGACAAACAGGGGAGCAGGAAGGGGAAGAGGAAAAGGCGCAAGCACAAAAGGAAGAGGACAAGGAGGGGAGGAAGAATGCACAACAAACACAATGCCGCATGGGAGGCAAACACGGCAGTCCAGACGGAAGTAATGGGTGAGCAAAGCCTTACAGTGTTGAACTTATCCTCTCACGAACTAACAGCGGCAGAGAAATCTCTGCTAGAGCTGGGACTCTCTTTCTGCCCCATGGCAAATTTTGACTATGGTAAAACTAGAATTAATGTGTTTTTATTTGTCAGGAAACTGAAATTGATGAAAATGTTCATGATGAAGAAGAAACGTGCAGGCGAGTGTAGTCTGGCAGAGGGGGGCTGGGAGCTACATGCTTCCAAAAACATCTCTCTAGGAAATATTGAAGATATGGTGCATGCGGTGGAACTTTGTGGGGGCACCACGGAGGGTCTAAGTGAGCGTGAAATGCTAGAACAGATGGGCCTCCTACTGGGAGGGACAACGCCTACAAAGTTTAGACCAAAATCTACCTTTAACCCTAATCCACCGCATGATGACATAGATACCTTCCATGAGGTGGTTATCAGGGACCTCATGAAGATCTAGGACAAGAGCAAAAACCAACATGCCCACAACCTCACACATGACCAACGCTTAGCCTTAAACACCTTGAATGTTGACCACGGGTTTGTAATCAAACCTTCGGACTAAGGGGGCAATGTGGTCCTCTGGGACATTAACCTGTACAGACAGGAGGCCAACAGACAACTGATTCTCTTGAGGAATTATGTTAGATCTAACAAAGAGGAGTATGCCTCAGCAGTACGAAATTACCATGAGAAAATGGGGCACTGGAGGGGTCAGGGACTGATTGAGGAAGCAGAATTCAGATTCCTTCTCTCCAAACATCCCATTGCACCATGTTTCTATATGCTGCCAAAAGTCCACAAGGATGACCACAACCCCCCAGGACGGCCAATAATTTCGGCCAATGGCAGCCTTTTAGAAAATACCTCAATTTTTCTAGATGCTTTTCTGTTCCCATATGTTTTAAATCTCCCATCATATTGCAGAGACAGCACAGACTTTATCAATAAGATCGAGGGTATTGTGTGGCAGGAGAATTTTTGGCTTGTAACCATATATGTAGTATCACTATACACCTGCATCAAACACAGTGATGGGGTAAATGCATGCAAACACTTTTTCAGGGACAGATCAGTATTTCTGTATGATCAAACTCAAATCTTATTGGATATGTTGACCTTTTGAACAACAAACAAACTTAGAGGTCTAAATCAGAAACCTGATCTGAATATCTTTCAAAATACCTTCATGTCTAAAAAGTACATCAAGATAAAGAAGTGGCTAACAGTTATGAACAACAGACCAGATCGCCAAGAAAAGGACCACCTGTAATTGCTAATCAAAACCCATTATGGATTCCCATCAATAACTTGTATGGATCAATGTTTTCATTTGGTAATCCTGCCAGGGTATTCTGTCTCTTGATCATTGAGACATACGGCATGCCTCCATCTTTGGCATGGGGTAATGACCTACAATTACTAGATTAGACCAAATGATGATGATCTGATGGGAAAGTGCAGTGCAAAAAAATGAAAATGAATGTGATGGTTAAAACAGGATAGGGAGCTTTAAAAAAGATTACTTTATTGGGCATAAGCCCCTTCCTTGTTAAAAACAAGAACAGTGCAACAACATAAACGCAGTTTAAACAAATAGCTGCGAGAGGACCAACATGTTTCAGCCTATTATGGGAGGAAACCCAAGGCTTTCGTCAGGGTCTCTGTTCTCAAAGAATGCTACTGCCAAATTAGTGGGAAACGTGTGAAAAAATTATAATAAAAAACACACAAGTGAATTAATAACAGTAAAGGATATATTTCTCCTACATCTGTTTCAATTCCTCCTTGGCACCTGGTGTGATCTATAACAACAAAAACATATGTGGACCCTTATTAGGTTCAAAGGTCTGTTAAAAACGGTAATCTATTCATTAGTGTTCAAGATTTTCAAGTACCCACCCAGTGTGCCCGGGGAAAGGACCTCACCTCTTCCTGGACCTGGCTCAGGTAAATGTGAGACCCCGCTCTGTAAGGACAAGACAACCCCTACACTTAGTATAGATAGAGCGAGCCCTTTTTACCCTGCTCTGTCTATTAATAATGCTTGGGGTGCACCAATGTGTCTTGCACATAGAGCCTGACTTCCTGTTATAAACTTATCATCCAAGAGAGTCCTCGCACCCACTTACAACTCTCTAGCTAGACTTTACAAAAAATAATCTGAATTACTCGACTGCATGACATTGGGTGAAATACCATGATAAAAATGTTAATTGCTTCTCTTTCTTTGGCATTGACAGGGTCCCGGCGAAGCCCAGAGGGGGAGACCGAGAAAAGCAGCTCAGAATCTTGGAGTCCCAGTACATCGTCATGCTAGAGACTAAGAACCCTCTTGGGTTGAACGAGTATGAGGAACTACATGTCCTAATTGGATGAGTACCCAACATTTCTCTATCCCTGATGCGCTCGCTGTGATACTGATTTTCTCGGCATTTGCTGTGTCTCCAGGGAGGGGGGACCCCCACCCAGACGCAGCATTATCAGGATGGAAAATTTCACATGGAGCCTAGTCCATCAGAGCATAGTGTGAGTTAACACTATGCACTCCACTTGGAACTTGAAATCAAACTTAACACTGTTTAAGAAAATATGACGACTTAACTCAGGACTGGAATGCCCCATTGTCAACTCACCGACCCTTGCTCTCCTTTGTTGTTTAGTTCCATTTAGTTTTATTTTGCACCACACACACACTAGTACCACTGGTCACTCCTTTTTGTAATGTGAGGCTCCCGTGTAGATAACCCCCTTCACTTTCTTAAGTTTAGATCATCTCTAACTCTAATGTTTTTAAAGACACTTGAGGGGTAGATGGCTGGTAGAAGTAGGGACGGCAATCTCTCGGCCATTTCCCTCAACACCCTAATTTAAGGACCTAGTACAGTGATTTCCTTTGATATACACCCTCGGCCACTCGGCCTGGAATAAATATGCTGAATACTAGCGTTGAGTTAGGAATGTGAACTACAACATTTCTATCAGGGGGTGCTAATAAAGCTGAATACCACTAGGCTTGTAAATCATGCAGGAATGATATTTTGCAAATTATTGAACTGTTGGAGTTTTTTATTGAAACATCAGGTTTTACCTCAAATAACGTTATGTACTGACGCGCCTGGCGACGGTGCTCGGGAGGCGGAGGGGAGCCCCCGGGAGCTGTGGTGACTGGCGATTGCCGGCGATATCTCCGGAGAACAGGCGGAGGTGAGGAGCACTGGCTGGCACCCTCGCGAACGGAGCTGCGAGACGGGAGACGGCCACCCTGCCTGACCCTAAGATGGCGCCGGCTGGGACACGGTGACCGGCTTGGCGACGGACTGCGGAGCCACTGGGACTGCGGGGAGCTCAGGATCTGCGCAGAACACCTGATCCGCCTTACTGGTGGAACTGCCGGAGAGCCTGCACCACAGGTGGGTGAGCGACGCACGAGCGACGACAGCGAGGAGAGCAGGGGGTGAGGGGCTGGCTGCCCGCCCCCACGAGGCACTGGCTCTGCAGACGGGAGAGAGCGTCTACCTGCCCGGAGGCACCCGAGTCCAGCACGCCGCATTGGGACTGGGGCTCATAGGCGCACACCCGGCCTGAGCCTTCTGGACGCGGGAACCTCGCCAGGTGCCCTGACCCGGGACTCTTGTGCCCCACGACCCTGGTGGAACGAGCCCTGGCACTTGGGCAACTTCACGGACTGATTCCCACGGGGCGCGGGCCCAGAGATCGGAGTGGGCGACGGGCCTGAGGCGGACCAGGGGCAGAGAGCGGGAACGTCGGCGTCCGCCGCAGGGGCACGAGACACTAGCTGCCCGCCAGAATGATACGTGGCAGCAGGAAGAAGGGCTTCGAGGCCCTGAGGCTGGACGACCCGGGGCACCCTGTGGACGACGTCCCGCCGGGGGCGGGGGCCGGGAGTCCGTCCCACCCGCGGGACCCCTCCCTGGGGGACATAATGCAGGCGATTGTGGCGTCGCGGGAGGCCCTTGAGAAGCGCATGGACACCATTGGGTCGGACCTGACTCTGCTGAAGGATGACCACAGAAAGCTGAAGGAGCGGGTAGCGACTTCCAAGGGTACCCTGAAAAGTTTGCCAGGGGACATGGCGGAGCTAAAGACATCGCTGGCGGAAATGGCGCAGAAGGTACGGGTGCTAGAGCTCCGAGCTGAGGACAGTGAAGGGCGCTCTCGGCGCAATAATCTCCGCCTACCTGGAGGGCTGGCTGCGATCTGAGGTGGCCCCGGAGGGACTTTCGACGTTCTTTGCTATTGAACGTGCACACAGGGTCCCTGCGCGTCCCCCCAAACCGGGGGCGCCTCCGCGACCGATTGTACTGCGTCTCTTGCACTTCAGAGACAGAGACCATATCCTGCGGAGAGTGAGAGACATCCCGGACCTGAGAATCGACAACAGTAGGATCATGGTCTTTCCGGACTTCACCAGAGATGTGCAAAAGCAACGGGCCTCCTTCCTGGCGGTCAAGAGGAAACTGAGATCGTTACAACTGCCCTACGCTATGATGTTCCCGGCGCGGCTGCGGGTGATCGCAGGAGAGCGCACCCACTTTTTCCTGACACCACAGGAGGCTTGGAGCTGGCTGGATACAAGAGGGGAGTCGGGCACGGACCACGCGCCGCAGACCCCTCCCAGGAGACACGCCACGGAGACGCCGCCGACGAGACGATCTGGCTCCCCATCGGATTGGCAACAGGAACGCGCCAAGGCGGTGCAGGCAGTGGCGACCATCAGCCAGGGAGACGCCAGCCCCTCCAGTAGCGCATCGGAGCAGACGAAGGCCAGCGCTCCCAGCCCTGGCTCCAGCAGTGGGCACGAGTTATCAGAGACAGACCTGCCGGTTGTGACTCCCCAGACTGCGGATGGTATCCTGGGCTGAGATGGTTCGTGGGACACTGATCACATAAGTAAGGTACTGGGATACACGGGCGGAGGGGGGCTGCTTCAGGACGCTGTGCGGTGGTGTGCGGCTGCCCCCTGGGACTTCTTACTGAGACCTTGGGGACGGGGAGAGTCGGGGGACCTCTCCTGTTTGTTGCTGGGGGTGGTGGGGCGGGGGCGGGGGACTTCGGGCCTGTCTGGAGCCGGCATTGCCGCCTCTCCAGCCCTATTTTGTAGTGATACGCTTTTTTGATACTTGAGTTTGGATGGGGTTTCCATGTTGGTTGTCTGTCCGGGGGAGTGGGAGTTGGGGTAGGTTGATCATACAAGTTGGGGGGGGGACGAGGGTGGGGCCTAGGCGTGCTGGAGGGGTTGCTGAGAGGGTGATTAGGGTATGGTGGACTCTACCATGGGATCCGACTTAGGCTATAAATGTCTCATATGGAACGTAAGAGGGATGCACTCGATGCATAGGCGTCATAAGATCCACTCCTATCTGGTCAGGCGGGGCATTCACATCGCCTTCCTTCAAGAAACACATCTGTTGGATAAAGAGGGGAGGGCTCTGCAGCGGCGCTGGAGGGGGCAGGTCTTTCACACTGGCTACTCTGCCTATGCTAGGGGGGTGGCCATTTGGATACGGGCGGGGGTACCCTTCCTGTGCACACAACAGGTAATTGACCCAGAGGGGAGATACATAATGGTGCGAGGCAAGCTGGACGGGAGGGACCTTAACCTGGGTTGTTTGTACGCCCCGAATGTGGACCAACCTGCTTTCCTCTCACTTCTGTCCAAAAAACTAGCTCAGTTCTTAGTGGAGCCCTTGCTCCTGGGCGGCGACTTTAACAGTGTGGCCGACGTGACCCTGGACAGATCCCACCCCCCCCTACAGCTTGCACCAGCTGGTAGACTTGCACTTGCGCGCTCCGCCTGGCAGCGCCGATGGGGACTGGTTGACTCTTGGAGGGCTTACCACCCATCGGACAGGGACTACTCCTTCTTCTCCGGTCTCCACGAGTTACACGTCCACATTGACGCCTTCCTGAGCTCCCAGGACGTGCACGCGGAAGTGAGCCACAGTGAGTATCTCACGCGCTCGATCTCTGACCACAACCCGCTCCTCGTGCGGCTGCGCTGGTCGCAAATCCGCCCGAGGATTCCGGCTTGGAAACTACGCCCTGAGGCACTAGACGATCAGCTCTTCCGGACCACAATTGCATCAGGCATTGATGAGTATTTCCAGGTGAATGCGGGCACGGCGGGTTCAGCTGCGACGGAATGGGACGCGTTCAAATCGGTGTTGCGAGGCCAGTGCATTGCGACGTCATCGGGAGTGCGGAAAACACTACTGGACGAAATTGGGAAGGAGGACGAGACCCTGCGGAGACTGGAGAGGGCGAGGCCTGAGCGGCCGGACACTCACGGGGACCTGCTGGGGGCGCGAGAGGCGGTGGCAGCATCGGTGGAGCGCCTCCGGTGCTTTGACTACAAAGCCTACCTCACGCGAGCGCACTCGGAACGCGACAAATCGGGGGCCCTCCTGGCCTGGCTGGCCAACCCAGCCCGTCGGAGCTCGGTCATCCTTGAGCTCAGGGACCACGCGGGGGCGGCGAGATTCGATCAGCAGGGGATCAACGCGTTGTTCTACGACTACTACACGGAACTCTACCGCAGCAGGGTCCTCCCTTCGTTGGTGGAGTTCCAGACCTTTATGGAGGGTCTCGACCTGCCGGAACTGGGTGAGGAGGACGCGAAACGACTCGGGGACAAGATCGCGGAGAGAGAGGTACGGGTCGCCATCAAGAGTATGGCAAGGAATAAGACGCTGGGCACTGATGGATTCCCTATGGAATTCTATCTCACCTACGTGGATCTCCTTGCGCCCCGGCTGACGTGGCTGTACAATGAGTCGAAGCGATTGGGCTGTCTACCCGAGACCACGAGGGAGGCGTTGATTGTCCCCCTTCTGAAGCCGGGCAAGCAACCATGGGACAGATCGGCATACCGCCCACTGTCCATGCTTAACCTGGACTACAAGGTTCTAAGCAAGATCTTGGCGACGCGATTGCTCCCTCACATGCCCATGCTGGTACATGCGGACCAGTCTGGGTTCATCCCGGCCCGCAATACGGCGCTTAATGTGCGTCGACTCTTGCATATACTAGAGGCCGACACCTATGACGGTGACGAGGCGGTGGTGTTTGCTGTCGATATGGAGAAGGCATTTGACAGCCTGGAATGGCCTTATCTCTTCCATGTTTTACGAGCGTTGGGCCTTGGTGAAGGCTTCGTAGATTGGACGAGACTGCTCTACCAGAACGCGACGGCGAGAGTCAGGACAGGGAGGGTTATCTCTGAGATGTGCAGGGTGGGCAGGGGCACCCGTCAGGGATGCCCTCTTTCCCCCTTGCTATTTGCCTTGGCTGTCGAACCCCTTGCAGCGCGAGCCCGGCTGGGCCGGGCGTATCAGGGACTGGACGTCTATGGCCAAGTACACCACATCGCATTATACGCAGATGATCTGCTGATGTTCCTGGCGGACTCGGCGGACTCCCTGCGTGGTGCTAAGACTCTCCTACAATCGCTGAGCAGTATCTCGGGCCTCCGTGTGAACTGGGCGAAGTCCCACCTATTCCCGACTCGCCCGCGGAGAGCGTGCCGGCAAGAAACGGAGGGCGTGACTTGGGTAGAGAGAGGCCTACGATACCTTGGCACCACGATCTTCCATGACAGGGCCGATATCCTTGAGGGGAATATCGGGTCGGCGATCAGGCATACTAAAGGGAACTTCGACTTTTGGGGCACGCTCCCGTTATCACTCATGGGGAGGGTGGCGCTACTCAAGATGGTGACCCTACCGCGTTTGCTTTACTTCTTCGGGACCCTCCCGATCTGGATCCCGGCGAGCTACTTTCGGCGGCTGCGATCGATGGTCATCGGCTTTCTGTGGGGGGCGGGCAGGCGCAGAGTGGCCCACGCCACACTTCTCCGCCCTAGAACGGATGGCGGACTGGCAGTGCCGGACTACGAGCTCTACTACTTGGCGGCGCAGCTGCAGTGGCTGACGCAATGGGTAGCACGGGCCAGGAGAGGGACGGACGGATCGGGAGAACCGGCGGGTCCGGTCCAGGTGTTGTCCCGGATCGTCCTGGGTCTACCGATGGGGGATTTCCACCTCACTCAGGAGTTTGCGACGGCCCGAAAATGCTGGAACAGATATCGCCGGAGATGCGGTATTGCGGTTCCGTACGCACCTGAGATCCCTCTTGGACTCTGCGGGGCACTTCCGCACGGGGGCTCGTGGCGCGGGCTAGACGGATGGGATCAGCAGGGGTTGTCATCCATGGGTGACCTGTACGACAACGGGGCGATGTTGCCCTTCGATCTCCTCCAGGACCGCTTTGAGTTGGCAGGCGGGGACTTCCTCCTTCATGCGGCTTTAACGGCGGCGATCCGCAAACACTGGGGAACGGGCATGTCGGAGCCACCATTGTCACTGGGCTGCCAGTACATCGTGATGATGACGAGGACGGTCAAGGCTGTCACGTGCCTGTCTCGTCGCATGGTCTCGGAATCCGTTGCTCCACTGATGGCCTTGAAGGCGAAATGGGAGGCTGATTTGGTGACTGAGATCCCCGAGGAGGCATGGAAGGGCATACTGGAGGGGGCCCGGAATGGCACGCGCAACGCGAGGTTCCAGCTGGTGCACTTTTATGTCCTGCATAGGGCCTACCTGACCCCTGATAAATTGCATAAGTACTTCCCGGCCCAACCGGCGTCCTGTCCGCATTGCCCGGCAGATCCCGCCGACTTCCAACACATGTTCTGGTCCTGTCCCGAGCTGGGGCCCTTTTGGGAGGAAGTAGTGGAGGTTCTAAGGGAGGTGACGGAGAGGGACCTGCAACTCACCATGGCGCATTGCATATTACACTGGTTCCCACACACATCAAAAAACAAAGTCACTAGCAAGTTTCTGGACTTGGGGCTCATCCTGGCGAAGCGGGCCATCACGTCCCAATGGAAGGCGTCCCGGGGCCCCGTGGTAGGGCGCTAGAGGGCTGAGCTGCATAAATGGGCTACATGCGAGGGTGAGTTTCGTCTGCGGGCCGCGCTTAGGACAGGCAACGACACAGCACTGGAGAGAGCCAGGGCGTGGGAGGGGATGGTCCTGGGACTTACGCTCGTGGACATGGAGGAGGAGGACTCCCCGGTACATAGTCCGGCTCCGGCGGAGCGCCCACCAGACGGGGGGACGGCTTAGGCCTGATTTGCTGCTTCCCTACCTTTGAGTTCCATTGTGAGGACTTACGAATGGTCGCTGATAATTCCTGGTGCTAAGTTCCGGAGGATCTGATCTTGTTGATGGGATTGAGAATTTGATTAGGTGATACTCTGGCACGCCTGGGGGGAGGGGGGCCTGGGCGGGGGCGGGAGGGCGGATAGGGGGGGTCCTGGTCGAGGGTGGAGGGGTAGTTGGGGATGAGGGTGTTGCGGGGGAAGGGGGGGGGTTTGTTCAAGTTGGGTGAAAAGTGACTCCTGGTTTAACTGGACTTGGGACTTGGGACAGGGAGAAGGGAAGGTTAGGACCAAAAGCAGCCCTGTCATTCCTCCCCCGCTTGGTGGCTATGGACATAAGCAGAATGCTCCAGCGCAGTTTCTATTCCCACCGTGATATTGCCGCTCAACCTCCGGGATGTGAGCTGAATGGCTGTGTGATACTGGGGTGAGGGGCGACACATCAACTGAGAACCATGGAGAGAGGGTTGAAAGTACTATATGCTTCTCTGATCTTGCTGCAATAAAAAAAATATTTACAAAAATTAATGGTAGTTTGCACTTTAACTTGTTGGCTTGTGAAGAAGAGCGTCTGCTCAAAACGCGTCGCCACTAAATACACCTTTCAGCAAAACGAACCCTGGTGTGCGAGTTTTCTTTCCTACTACCGACTGTCTAGCGGAATTTACTCTGTATATATATATATATATATATATATATATATATATATATATATATATATATATATATATATACATATATTTATAGTATCATCATCAAAGTACTTTATTCGGTTTATTATACTACCAAGGTATCATAAAAATCACAATCATTTACAGCTAAAATTTTGTTAAAAAACAATATACTGATACAGCACACTCTTTACACTAAAAAAAACAAAACTTAATAAATGTATGTCATCTTGCATCCTGCAGCACATAAAAACATATTCATAATTTGTGCACTTAAGATCAATGGCTAATTCCCATAAGGAAGCATTTGCATTGACTCAATAGTTTTTCAGAGCAAACAGAATGTGTAGTACTTCAAATATAACTAAGAGGAGCAGCACGCTTCTGGTCAGACTACTAAAAAAAATAATTTTAAAAGCTTCTCACGGTTGAATCAAACATTAAGCAGGAAACAACTCATTGTGAACACAAGGGGACTAGATGTATCAGTTTCGAGTATGCGCTGTGCCTCTTGGCAATGAATAATCCACATATTCAAACAGACTGGTCGTAGCCACTTATGGAGCAAGCCAGGATAGCCACGTCAAACAAACAAAATATGTTCTTCTGTCTCTGGGTCCGGGCCGTAAGCAGGACAAACGTCATCAACCTGACTTTTGTTCCAATTACGGCTGAATGTTTTTGGGGGTAAGTAACCAAATCTGAATCCTAGATAAAGGCTTCTAGTAAGGCTTGGTGTGAATGTGTCTAAAAAGCTGGGACTGGTTTAATCTCTAAAAACCTCTTGGTCAAATGTGGTGGTGATGGTGGACATGTATGTGTGTGTTGTGGACATGTTGTGTGTGTGTGTGTTTTGTGCACATGTTGTGTGTGTTGTGCACATGTTTGTGTGTGTTGTGCACATGTGAGTGGATGACACATGTATGGTAGTAGGACTCTGCTTATAGTGGGCTTCTGAGTACTAGGGCCATTGTGGTTAATTTTGGATAACCCCTGGCTTACCAAGGCATAATATGGATGGTGGGTACAGCTTCCCCAGATAGTAGACTACAGACTGCATTTCTTTGACTGAAGTGCGGAGACTGAGAACCTGAAGTGAAGGAGGATGGAGAGAGAGCTCCACTTAGAAATTGGTGACAGCCGGGCGTAGAGATCTCATGCTTCATTGTGCCATTGTATTGTATACTTCTGCATGGAGTGAGCATCATTGCCACCTGCTGTGAAAACCACATCCTTGTGCAAGGGCTGTGTCTGAGGACCACATTTGAAGGAGAACCCAACCAAACCGATTATGCAAACCTCACACAGTGGATCCACAATCCCGGTCTAGAAGATGTGCACAAAAGTGTGATCCAATCCACCCTATTTTGTTCCTGTTACAAGTTTTTCATGGCCAATGAAAAACTTGGAAAGGAGTGCTCTGTAGAGTACTCAAAGAACTTTCTGTATGAGGGCAAGTCTCCGGGAGATGAGGGGACATCACCAGAAAGGTGCACTAACTCCTAGAGGATTTGAGGTTCTGCCTAGAATGTAGAACTCTGCCTGTTTGCTAATTAATGGATGGAGTGTGCCTGGCACTGTAGGAGAAGAAACTTTCCAGGAGGAGAAACCTAGCATGTTTTGAACATGGAAAAGGCCAGAGAGAGCAAGCGACTACCAGGGAGCAAATGCAGTAGTGACCCTTGAGTGGAGGGCTCTCCCTTTCATCCAAAATAGTTTTGGTCAAGAACCACATCACCCTTCTACAAAAATCAAATATCAAGGGTGTCCTATACTTTTCCAAGACTAAAATACTAGTGCTTCCACTGCTGACGTTGGAGTCAGTGTGCTCTGTCTTTGCTGAGAAGCGCATACTGATTGGCCAATTTCCAGAAGTCATCCACAATAGTTATGATCACCTAGAGGCCTCAATTCCATCTGCATATGGCCAAATGAGACCACAGCTGATGTAGTCAAGCTCATCCCATTCCAACCTGGCCTAGAGAGACTGCAACTGCTGAAGACCAGAGCTCAATCAATCAATCAGGGTTTTCTAGAGCGTTCTACTCACCCGTGAGGGTCTCAAGGCACCGAAGGAATAGGGTGTGAGCAGCTCCGTTGGGGTCATTGGAAGACACAGGTCTTTAGGCTCTTTCTGAATTAGTGTAGTGTCAGGCTTCGTAGGAGGTGAAGGGGAGTTGATTCCAGGTCTTGTCTGCCAGGTAGGAGAAGGATCTTCCACCTGCTTTGGTCCTGTAGAAACGAGATACGGTGGCTAAGGTGAGGTCTGCTGGGCAGAGGTTTCTCTTGGGGGCATGGAAGGAGATTCGGTCATTGATGTATTGGGGTCCGGTGTTGTTAAGAGCTTTGTAAGCATGTGTGAGCAGTTTGAAGGTTATTCTTCTTTTGACGGGGATCCATTGGAGGTCACAGAGGTGTTAGGTAATATGGTCATGTTGTGGGATGTCGAGGAAAAGTCTGGCTGCGACGTTGGTAGTTTTTTTGTTGATTCCGGCGTAGAGAGCGTTTCCGTAGTCCAGTCTGCTGGTGAGGAGCACATGGGTGACGGTTTTCCTGGAGTCCGGGCGGGGGGCACTTTAACGTCTTGCAAAGTATGTGGAACGTGTTGAAGTATGCGGAGGACACAGCATTGATCTGCCGATTCATGGTGAGTGAAGAGTCGATTATGATGCCGAGGTTGCGTGCGTGGTCCATTGGGGTGAGTGGGTTTCCGAGGGTGGGGAGCCACCAGGTGTTGTCCCATGCGGAAGGGATGTAGTTGAGGATGAGGACTTCTGTTTTCTCCGAATTGAGCTTTAGGCAGCTGTTACTCATCCAAGTCGCAAAGGCTTTCATCCCTTTTTGGAAATTGTGCCTGGTGATGTCTGGTTACTTGGTAAGGGAGAGGATGAGCTGGGTGTCATCGGTGTTGGAAACGATGTTATGTCTGAGGTTTCTGACGATGGTTGCGAGGGGGGCCAAGTCGACATTGAAGAGTGTGGGGCTGAGGGAGGATCCTTGGGGTACTCCGCATCTGATCTCTGTTGCTTCTGAGTGGAAGGACAGGAGTCTTATTCTCTGTGCTCTGCCTGAGAGGAAAGATCGTATCCAGTCTATGGCTATTTCTCGGATGGCGGCATTGTGGAGCCTAGTGGCTGAAGTGCAGTTGGAGACTGTGATGAAAGCTGCTGATAGGTCTAAGAGGATGAGGGGATGCTGTGTGGCCTTGGTCAAGAAGGGCGCAGATGTCGTAGGTGGCGGCAATGAGGGCAGTCTTTGTGCTTGCTGTGGTTGCTGCGGAATCCAGATTGAGAGGTGTCTAGGATGTTGGTAGTTTCTATGTAGTGTGCTAGCTGGTTGTTGACGGGTGCAATGGTGGCCCTGTGGAAGATGTGCAGCGGGCAGGGGTCAGTAGGTGCTCTGGAGTGAATGCTCAGGGAGCAGCTTCAGCAAGATGACATGTTATAAGCCCTGAAGTATGCAGGTTCCAAGCGAGGTCACCACCTCAGCCCTAAAGGCTCAGAAGCTGCAAGATAAGGCCTATTGGGAACTGAACTATTGGGTGCATATGCTTTGGGGGTGACTGAGTGAACAGAGCCTGTGCCTAATCAGTCTCCAAGATTAGATGCTGGGGATTACTGACACTGCCAATTGCATTAAATGGGGTTGGGAACAGAAAGATGTAGTATCTCAAGATTGTAAACAGGATTTCCACCATGTATTGCATTCCTATAACTGTGCTATGCATTATAAGTAGGGCTCCCGGTTTTATGGTATTTATTATTTTAACATTTCCGTCTGTATTTATCCATATTTATTTTTTGGCCAAATAATTAGTATTTATCCATATTTATTTTGTAGTTTGCGAATAAGTGTAGTCAGAGTTGATAAATTTCCACATTTTTTTAGCTGATAAACATGCACTCATACTTTGAACAGATCCTAGGATGCTTGTTTCCAGTCCAGGGAGGAACTGGCCTGGCAGTTCGGTCTGGACTGTTCCCATGAGACACAGGGTCAAGACTGATTTGCATATGGCCAGGTCTAAACTGGGATGGCATGGTGAGCAAAAGAATGATGGATTTAACCCAGATCTCTTGACTGGGGGTGAATGTTTTGATTTGTTCTGCATTTCATCAATCAATTGTGTGTCTTTTGCATACTTTGAAGCCTGTCATATTATCTCAAATTCAGCAGCCAAATATAGCAAAACACTAAAACCACAGGTATATATTGGCAATTTACTACAAATACTTTTAACATATGCCTGTATTTAAAGTTAATTTAACCTGATTTTTACCTCCCCGTGCTATCTATCTGCTCATCTGTTGTCTTGTAATTCACAAGATACAGCATGGAAAGTCACTCTATCCGAGCACAATTTTCAGTGTTTTTCCGTTCTTAAAAATAAATACAGACAGGAAGCACATTGTTTTCTGTCTGTATTTATCTGTAAAAGTCTGTAAAAATGGAAAACTGGGAGCCTTTATTATAAGTAACGTTTTGTGACTCCAGTCTGTAATGGCACAGACAAGCTGAAAAACAATGGATTGGAATGGCAGCTAGAGTAATTAACAGTGACTAAGATTAATTCAAGTATTCCCTTCCATCAGCATGCGCGATTGTTGTGAGAACATCCTAATATGTAACAAGATAAATGCTATCGAGTTTAGCAAATAAAATATGACTATAGAACAAGACTCTTGCATAAAATAACAATTTTTCTGGTATAGGGCTGCAGCACTGCTTTGGAGACTGACAATATTTCCATTCTCATTGGAAGGTGGGCACTTTGAACCAGCTTTCAGTGCCCGAGCTGTTTCACTCCTTCTGCCCTTTTAAACATGCAGCACAGGTGCAGGGAGCTTCATCTCTAATAGATGTTCCGACATTTTCTTCCTTTAGCAGAGGCAGGAGGCTTTTCTTTCTTAAGCAGAGGCAGGAGGCTGAGTCAGTGCCCTGTCGGCATGGTTAATTCCAGTGCCCGAGGCCAGGGCTCTAACATCCGCAGATACTGTCTGCAACCAGCATTTAGGGACAAGGAGACGAAATACCAACGAGGAAGGGTCGCCTCTGCTGGGCACTCCAGGCTTCTGCGGGGCCCCTGGTCACCTTGTCACTGGGATGAGGCAAGGAGGGCAGAGGGACCCCCCCCACCCCAGACCACCACAGAGGCAGTGCAGAGTAAGACAGTGGACCTAGCGAAAACACACCAGTCTCACAGACCTAACGCCCGAGGAAATCATTGCCCACTACAGGCTCAAAAGGACAACCATCATCCACATCATGACCCACAACGCCCACAGGTTGACGGTCACAACACAGCGGAGAACCAACATCTCTCCGCAGACAAAGCTGCTGGCTGTGCTGCACCTGTTAGCCTCTGGTACCTTCCAACCAAACAACTGCCAGTCGGAGGGGTTTCACAGCCAGCCCTATCAAAGTTCATCACAGCTGTCCTGGATGCCATCCTCAGCTTCATACTCCAGTACCTTCACTTCCCCCACACTGCGCAGGAACAGCAGGAGACCAAGCAAGGCTTCTGTGCCATAGCTGGATTCCAGGCTGTGTTGGGGGCAATAGACTGCACACATGTCCCACTGGTGCCCCCTCCTGATACTGCACACCACTACCGCAACAGAAAGCACACGCATTCCATCAATGTGCAGGCAATAGTGGACCACCAGGGACTCTTCAACAATATCGTCGCAAACTACTCCGGCAGTGTGCACGATTCCTACATCTTCCGACAATCCATTATCAACCAGCACTTCCAGGATGGCACATATGGAACTGGACTGCTCATTGGTAAGTGCCAAATCAACACACAACATACCTCAAAGCCACCATCACACAACGCACAACTGTGGGAATGCACACGTGACCAAACCACATACAACATGGCATTCAACATGCCCACCAACCAGACACGACAACACTACTCCATGGTGATCCTGGGCTACCCCTGCTCACAACACAGCTATATCATGGTACCACAGCCACACAACAGCTGAACATGTGTAGATGCGGAATGCAGCCATGTGCGTAGGATGCAAGTGACTCGTTAATGGCAATGTACACAATGATAAGTGAGGCATGGATGTTCAGGACAGACATGTGTATGCAAACCACAGATATTTCCCTGCAGACCACAACCGCTGGTGACTAGAGAGTAGTGAACAGTGGATGCAACCATGTCACACCAGGCCGTGGTTCAGATAGCGGAAATGTCGCTTGCTGCGTTCCGTCCTGTGTTCGTGAGCATAGTGGGTAGTCCCTGAGTAGCCAGGACTGCGCAGGGGTGTGGACAAAAACCCAGTGGCCAACGTCACTGACAGGATGGCGCCTCGCAGTCTGCAACAAGGCCGACGCTGTGAGCAGCGGGGCCTGTGACCCTGTGCGCCTGCTGCACCCCAGGACGCTGATACCCAGACAATTATTGGCGAAAGACATTATGACAAGAAATGACAAGACAATGACAAGAAATACACGTACCCCTACCTGGCTGACGAATACTACCAACAGGACAGCCTGGTGTCCTTCACCAACAGAGGTAGGCAGGGACCAAGAAGGTTCCAAACTTTCTCAGATTCCTCCTTTGGCAGTGGGTCTGACTCAGACTCCGAAAGGCCCTCCACGAGCAGACAGGGTAACCAGGGACAACAACAAAACATTTTAGAACAGGGTTACCGCCAGTCCAACCAGGGAGGGTGGCACAGAACATGGCTGGGCCCACCCGAGAGATGGAACCGGGGGAGGGGCACACAGTGGGGCAACCCCAGAGTGAGGTTCTACCCAGCAGAAATACATGAGGAGATTTCCACACAAAGGTAAACCTATAGCTGGTAGAGGTAGTTCCCACCACTTCTCTTGCTACCCATTTGCCGGCAATCGTGAACCCCCAGATTAAAAATCAACCATTGATATTGCGAAGCACGCCTGGTACGTCAAACGGGACCACAATCATCACCACGCTGTAGTGACGCTCACCCCTGGGAACAATATTCAGACAATGGATCCCATTATCAATCTATTTGATCAGACAATGCCTCTGGCAGACAGAGATGTACTGAGCAAAGGTCTTTCCTTCGTGCCAACCAACAGACCTGATCCCTTCACCACTAAACTTGAATTTCAAAAAATCTTTCGAAAAATCCGACTGAAGTACTACTTTGGCAGGAACACCTACAAACCAGTCGCCACGGCAACACCTTTGAGGCCTCCATCAACATTCACTCCAGGTTCTTATCTAATGAACCAACGCATACTGGCCTTCGAACAAATTGTCCTACAGGAGAACGACAATACATTAGATATAACATCTCAAAGGAAGAAAAACTAGCATTGAACAGTCTGTGGGAGAACAGCTCCATCGTCATCAAAGCCGCAGACAAGGGTGGGGCAGTAGTTGTGCAAAACACCACAGACTACATAGATGAAATTGAACAACAATCGTCTGTACGGGAAAGCTACCTTCCCACACCCAGTGTTCCCACATTAGAGATCCAATCCATGATTGAAGTACTCACCAAGGATGGACTCCATAAAGGCTACCTGAGCACACAGGAGAAAGATTTTTTGAACAAAAAGGAACCTAGAATCCCGACGATATACACCCTGCCCACAGTGCATAAACGCATGCACAAACCGCCTGGCAGACCGATTGTCTCGGGATGTGGTTCAATGCTAGAACCCATCAACCAATTTATTGACCATTTCCTGCAACCATGGGTCACAGAGACCAAATCCTTTGTCCGGGACTCTATGCATATCATCCTACTGCTTGAAGACCAGCCCTTTGACACTCATACACAATTTTTTGTAACATTGGATGTTTCATCATTGTATACATCGATACCACAAAACAAAGCACTGGATGTGGTTCGGATGACTCTGGAAAAACGACCAAATCCATATTGGGCTCCAACAGATTTTTTAATCGGCCTTTTGGAAATTGCCATGAGGAAGAACTACTCTGTATTCAGAAAACAGTTTTACTTCCAGTGTAAAGGAGAGGCCATGGGCGCGACTTATGCACCCAGATTGGCAAACATCTACATGGATTACTTTGAAGAGGAACACCTGTACAGTTTGAACAACCCATTCATTGATTCAAAAGCAGTCTGGAAAAGACACATAGACGATGTGATCATGATCTGGACGGGGACAGATGAGCAACTGAAGAAGTTCGCCCTATGGTTGAATAGAAGAAATGATGATATCCAATTCACCATGAACTACAACAGGAACACCATCTATTTCCTCGACATCACGTTTAGAGTTGATGAAGGACGACTGTACTGTGACCTGTACTGGAAACCCACTGAGAGTAACACTTTGCTGAAATATGAGTCACACCATCTACGTAACCTAAGGGACAACTTACCCTCCGGGCAATACCTCAGGCTGAGGAGAAATTGCACACGCAGCGAGGACTTCTTTAGAGAAACGGAGGTCTTGACGAAGCGACTACTTGAACGCGGCTACCCCTTGGGCTTGTTGAAATGAGCCAGGAAACGGGCGTGGTACTGCCACAGAGATCAACTACTGCAACCCAAGGACAAGAAGATGTGCGCAGACAACATTGTGTGTGTTACCACTTTCAATTCTAAAAGCAATGGGATCAAAAAGATCATCAAGAAGTATTGGAATCTAGTGGCCTCTGAACTTAACATGACTGAGAACCCTCTATTCCTCTTCTTGAGAGGTAGAAATGTCAAGGATAATGTGGTAAAGGCATACTTGGAACCAGCAAAACAACCTGACTTACGGAGCGAATTGGGATTACCGCATTTCAAGTGTGGCTCATGTAAAGCCTGCCCCTCTTGCATCGAAGGGTCCACATTGACGTTGAACAATGCAACATGCAAACTGTCCTCATTCACGAACTGTAATACCACTAACGTGATATACATCATTCTCTGCCCCTGTGACTCTCCCTACATAGGTCAGACAACGCAAAAAGTTAAATCTAGAATTTTGCAACACATGAGTAGAATCAGATGTAAGGTACAGGGAGCCACCTTGGTAGAACATTTCTTGGTCTTTCACCACCCACCAGAAAGCATCAGATAGAGGGTGGCTGAGAAGATTTGTCCCAACCCCAGGGGTGGTTCGATTTCTAGGTCCTTTAACATGAAGGAGTGCAAATGGATACATACATTAAATGCAGTAACCAGCGGGTTAAACGAGCAGGAGGAAATTGCCAAACAGATGGGTCTGCTTTAGATTTACAGTCCTTTCCTACTCCCTTGTTCGCTCCCCTGCCTGATCGCTCCCCATCAAGATCACTACATTTTGTATTACGTCCGCTGATAGTCCATAGTCAGCCATGTAGTCAAAGTCAAAGTCAAAATAAGCTTTATTCGATATTTACATAGAATATCATAAAAGCATTCAAAAAGAATTTTTGGTTTAAGAGAAAAGCTTCTCACATTTATAACGTTTATAACAGTTAATTACATTTTCCATAAGAAATAAACTTTCGACGGACATCATAGTTAAAAACATACTAGTATACAATAAAAGCTTTAGCTATTTTAGCGAATCAAATTATACCTGCCAACGTATTTCTAAATTTAAGTAGTAATTTTAAAAAATATTCCATTTTACATATAACATCCTTGTCCTCCAACTCTTGTAGGCGTTCAAAGGCGTCTCTGCAAGACCTTAGACCCCATTTTTTCAGCAGAGGTCTCAATAAAGATTTCCTTGGGGTGGTATAATAAGTGCAAAATAATATAGAGTGAATATTTGATTGGGCTGACATGTGATCACAAGGGCATAGGCTCAGATTTCGCGACCAGTCATTACATTTTGGAAAAGTTATTAAGCGAAAAAAAGAGCCCAGCCTGAATCTTGTAAGCAACATACTTGTATAGCAGGAATTGTCACTGGACAGGTATCGTTGTAACCCTTTATTCACTGTGATCCTTTGATAAGCCTGAACTGATTTGTTTAGTTTCTGGGTCGCCCACCTTTTGGCTTCTAGGTGGTCCAATAGGGTCTTTCTAAGTTCTTTTCTTGAGATATTCTCCAATGTCGTTGGGTCGATGTAATATTCAGGACGATCTATATCTTGGAACATCTTTTTGACATATGTAAGCCATTTCATATGTTTTGCTCCCTCCAGTTTAAGAATATCCATTATTATGTCGCGATTTAGAGCAGTCTCGGCAGTGGTCCAAATTTTGTGCCATAGAAGCGGTGGCTCAACTTTAATTAGATCTATGATAAACGATAGGCCTAATTCTATATGCATCATATAGACTGATGTGGATTTCGATGTCGCTAACAGGTATCTTAGGAAGTTGTTTTCTGCCACTTGGATTGATGAGATGTCATTTTCAATACCCCAGAGGCCAGCCCCATAGATGGCTGTGGACACACACTTGGCTTTATAGATCTTAATAAGTTGTTTAACTGGCCTCCCTCCTATTTTACTTGAAAAGTCACGTATACCTCCAATTGCTCTAACAAAGGCAAGTTTCCTAGCTTTAACCGCGGAGTGCCATAATACCTTCCTGTTTATACTTATACCAAGGTACGTGAAATTGTCAACTGTCTCCAGTTTTTGATCCTTGATAAAAATGGGGCATGGAGTTTTCTTTCTGCCCTTACTACAGGCCATAGAAAAGGTCTTCCCAATGTTAACTTTTAGGCCCCTTTCATGCATATAGTTGGTAAATGCAGCAACAGCTCTTTGTAACCCCAATCTTGTTTGTGAGATGATAGCCGCATCATCGGCGTACAACAAGATTGGGATGGGTTGGCCTCCCACCTTAGGGTAGTCACATTCGATGTTTTTTAGATGCTCACCGATGGCGTTTATATAGAGGGAGAAGAGCAGGGGGGCTAGGATGCAACCCTGCCTCACCCCTCTATTGATGGTAAACCTTGGGGAGCATTCTCCCTTCAAGCCAAACCGGACCCTGGCACCAGTATCCTTATACAATTTCATGATGAAGGCAAGAATTGATGGGTCCATCCCTAGTCGGTCAAGAATTTCCCACAATTGGTCATGGACCACACAGTCAAAAGCAGAGCTTAGATCTATATATGTTATGTAGAGACTTCCCCTCTTAATCACCACATATTTTGACATAATAAGATGTAAGTTCAAGCTCTGCTCGATTGTACCCCTTCGGAAGCCATATTGCAATCTTGAGAGTATGTTCTCCTCTTCTGTCCACTTTTGCAAGCGTTTCAGGATGATTCGCCCCGCGATCTTCATGGTAGCATCGAGCAAGGAGATAGGCCGATAGCATGATGGTAAATGCCTGTCTCCTTTTTTATATATGGGTATCACTATTGCTTCGGCCCAAGTTGGAAGTTGGCCAGAGGCATTCGCTGAATTCAGAACAGCAGTTAATATTGGTGCCCACATATGTATCTCGGCCTTAAAAACGTCTGCAGGGATGGCATCCGGACCAGGCGCCTTCCCGGACGGACTCTCCCTTATTGCTTCGATCACCTCTTCATGTAAAAACAAAATATTCGAAATACTTTTGCTCCTAGAGGGAAATGTTAAATGTGTAGACAGGGTAGAATCCAGAGGGGTGCCGTTTAAAGGACTAGGTTTACTGTATAATTCTTGGAAATGGGCAGCCCAAGTATCACCCCCTATTGCAAGGTCCAGGTGTCTATTAGTTGTTTTTATCCATGGGAGTGGGGTGTTTAAAAATTTCCAGAAGGCTGAGGAGTCCCTATTTTCACTTGTTGACAAAAGAGTCTGCCAGGCTTCTTTCTTAAGAATATTTTTCCTGTTTTTAATGGCAAGCTGGTATCGAAGTCTGGCTTGACGTATCTCCATAACTTGTTTAGGTGTTGTGTGGAGGATTTTTCTTAAGAGATTTTAAGGCTCTTGTACACTCTTTGTCAAACCACCCTTTCGGGGTAATAGGGCCTTGCTTAAACTGTCTTGTGAGTAGCGTTTTCAGACTCTGTTGAATTTTCAAAAAGGCTTCCACAATTGCTTGGGGATGTTCTTCGGGGGACAAGCAAATGTGTATCTCCTTCCATCTCACCTTAAGTAAATTTTTAAGGAGATTAGCTGGATTAATTTTTTCCCATTTGATAGAATAACCATTTATGGTTCCTAGTCGAATGGGTTGTTCGTATTTAGGTCCGGAATTTTCATGGCTAGTGGTAGAAAAAGGTAAGAAAATGGCTAGAGCAAGAGGATAGTGATCTCCAAAAAGGTGGTCCAAGGTTTCCCAACATGATATGTAAGAGGCATGCACCCTCGAAAAAAGGATGAAATCAATGGTGGAATTTACTCCTCTCCCATGGTATGTCGGTTTAAATGGTTTCAAAGGGGATAGTAAAACATTTGCAAAATCTAAGTTAAAAGATGCCATAAAGGTATTTAATAATTCCCCTGTGTTTGTGTGGACAAAGTGGTCGGGCATATCGTCCTCTGTTTCCTTATCGTGCGAAGGAGAAAATTCGCACACCCCCCTAGATATATTTTGGCAGGTATAACAATTAAAATCACCCACAAGTGCTGTCATACATTCCCCCCCCGCATTTCTTTAATTAAGATAATGGAATGCGACAGATCATCTAGTGTTTTCTCCAGCCGATCTAAGGGGATAGTATTATACAAATTAATAATTAATAGACTCAAAGCTGAGCCCAAATCCATTACTAAGATTTGGTAAAAAAAAAACAATACACATTTCCGTATCCTATGTCCCACATCTACCCTTACATATATACACAGTCCCCCCCGGTGTCTACCCTGAACACTCTCTATCGCTGCTGAGTGAAAAGTTTGGAAACCCAGTAAATGTATCGGGGTAAGGATCCAGGTTTCCTGGAAACACAGGACAGAATATGAGTTAACCACCTCCAGCCATGCTGGTTGGGTAATTTTTGATGATATACCCGCCAAATTCCAACTAAGGATATGTAATCTGGGGGATAGATCTTGTGTTACCATGCAGGTAGGTAAAGTTTTTGTAATAATGTGCTGGTCAACTGGGGGAGAACGATGTAATGGCAATTGCATGTTAGTTCCATTTGCCAGGTCTTTTGTTGACTCGGTATTTTTTGGAAGGCTCTTCATGGATGATGTATTTGAAGGTATACTAACCTTTTCCTCCCCCTCCACCCTTAGGTTATTCTCAAAAGAGAGTCAGTCTATGTCCTCCAAGCCATAGAGCGGCTCATAATAATTATTACAGGGGAAATTCCAAAGTGGAGTTATTGGCGGAAAATAATTGCCATAGCCAGCTTGGTCATATCTAGGGGTTTGATAGGTTTTGTTTCTCCACGACCTGCCATTTTGCAATTGTGGATTAAAGGTAGCAAAAATGTTTTCGCCCCTATTTCCCTGTCCTTGAATTTGGAACTTTCGCATTGATCTTTGATGGTATTGAGGTGTGAAGTTCTCTTGATAGTTTGTGGCGCGATATGGTTTTGGGGGCATTAGAGCTTCTGGGTAAAAATATAATAAGGATTTGGGTGAAATAGGGCTTTTATTAGTAGCAATAAACCAATCCATTATATGGTTTATAACTCTAGGATCTTTGAAAGTAACTATTATTACGTCACCCTCAATATCTTTGGGGCGTAACCCTACCCAGCTAGTTCTCCTCACCATGATGATATCACCGTTTAGGTGTGGTGGCAATGGCCTGTTGTTTTTTAGCCAATAAATGACCTTATTTTTGAGGCTAACAGGGTCTTCATATCTTACTTCAGATGATAGAGGTGGAACCCCTGTTAGAATGATAACATTGTGAGATGCTGCTGGAGGTAGATCCACATGTCTCTCACCCAGTGGTCTCCTATGTTTCTGGGCAAAGGTCTTCGTATCCCGCATGGGCTTGGTATTCCCCATTTTTGCCGAGTCCACGAGAGATTTAATTTGAGCAGACTGTACTTGACGGTCTGCCGGCAATTTGGATGGAGCCTTAGGAACTTTGTTTGTTTTACACAAAGGAACTGTGGAAGTTGGTATGGTACAGGTTTTTGGTGCTATTACAGATATGCCACGGTTGGATGTTTTTACCTCTTTGATAACTTTCTCTTTGTCTTTGGTGATCGATGGGGAGTTTGCCATATTATTACTATTTAAGGTGTTTAGGGTAGGGCATCCTATAAGAGTATCCAATTGAGTTCCTAAATTCCTAACTCTCTCCACTATTGGCATGAGTAATGCTTTCATAAGGTGCTCCATCGCGTCTACAAAGTCTTTCAAAGTTGGAGGAGCCTGAGCCATCAGTGACTTATTAAGGGTATTGGTAAGGACATTTGGCGCCCCTTCTACTATATTATGCAGGTCTTTCATTAATAGATCCTTTTGGGGCATTAGTTTGTGAATAATTGTGTCAACGTGGCATAGGCTTTTCTTCCTTCGCTTTTTTGGAGGAGATTTGATTATGGCCTTTTTCCTTTTCACCGAATTAATGCCTCTCGGCATTTTAGGGGCTTTATGTTTAAAGGTAAATAATTCACTTTGTCTTTGCTGTCCCGCCTCTGAAGGGTTGGATTTCTCCCTAATTCATGTGCTTTCATGGGTGTTAATAGGTTTAGGGGTATCAAGATCAATGAGATCAATAATTATATTACTGCTAGGAAGGGATTGCTCCGGTTGGTGGGTGGTAAAAATCTGATCTTTGGGGGACGAACTAGTCTGAAAAATTAAAGGAACATTGTCCGTATTAAATAAATCATCATCAGAAGTTTCTTGAGTTTTATGATCCACCTGGGCATCTGGGATCGCTTTAATACCAGTGTTCCAGGCTGTGTTTTTCAATTGCTCAATTGATAGCCGTCGAGCTGCACGGCGCTCTGTCAGGGCCAACTCTCTATCAACTTCCACATTGGCTTTTATGAAGTATTTATCCAATGGGCCCAGGATAGAGGAACCTACCCTGGAAGGTAAAACGTCATCAGTGGGTGTAGACATGCTCGGCTTGTAATCCCGCTCTTACAGATTGTTGACGTACAATCTCTTGACTTTTTATACTTAAAACGACAGATGGATGGCCAAACCAAACCTTGTCTGGCCTTGGAGGGCCGTAGAGGGCCCGCCCTTTGCCCGGGCTTAGCCCCGGGCTGCGTCCCGCGTGCGTGTCACTGGGCTTGCTGATATAGTCTAGGATGAAAAGGGGGCGTGGCACTGGGAGGGGGCGCGGCTCACCCGGGAAGAGGACACAGCTGTGGTTGTTGAAGGCTGGTCCTCGCAGTCCCGGGGCCGCGCCTCTCGCCTCCTCTGCGGCCTCGCGGCTGACACTCCTCACGCTGGCAATAAGGTGGGCTGGAACAGATTAAAGCTACTCCTGTAGCGTAGTCCGAGTTTTGGCAGTAGACTCCTCACACGAGCGGCACCCCAAGTCAGCCATGTACCTCTAGTTGGGGCTGCCACATTTCAGCATTACATACACCTAGCACACCCAGTTACCTTGATATACCAGCTGGTATGGCTACCTATAATATGTATATTACACAAGTGTATGCCTGACACACCCCTGTATTGTAGTGTAGTTCTTATATTCCCAATAGGCTCTGCGCATTGGAATAACATAAACGATAGTTTAGACGTAGGACTGAGGTCATCTAGGTCTCTACTGAATATGTTAGACTTAATTATGAATGCCAGCTAGCTCAGAGGTCACTAGAAACTTTCTTGAGTAAACAGGAAGGAGTTAACTTTCCTGAATAGACAAGAAGGGATTAGCTTCTGATAACCGCATTAACATGACAACTTTGCTCCCTCCAGAATAAGGAGTATATCCCCAGAGTCGTGTGAAAACAATAGACAGCTATTTCACTCAGTCAATCATGCATGCTTAGTTTCACCAGAGTGCAGAGAAATAGAGAGATGGGCGTTTTCAATAAAAGTTGTTATTTATTGAGCAGTCCTCTTTCTCGTGCAAGAGAAGTGAATTGCCACAATTGCAATACTTGTTATATAGTAAAGTGCGTACAGTGAAAGGAGTATTATGAAATAATACTGTAAAAGCATGTATATGGTTTCTGAGCCATATGATACTTAAAATGAATAAAATATATACATACATAAAATCATTGACTAAATGTACTCAACTGGTGCTTCTAAGATACGCCTACCCCGGTGTACCTAACCTAAGCCTAGTACGTGGGAAGGAGTAAGTGAGCTGTAGTTTAAGTTAAGTTAGTTTTTGCCAAGAATCTGAATCAAGAATTCTCTTAGGATTTAATCAGCTCCGTACCTTGGTTATAGAATGAAGGAGGTCTTGTATCTCTTTCTCAGGACTCGATTTCCCAGCAACCCGCAAGGGTGACTGGAAACACTGGAGCTGGATTTCTTGGCAGGAGAAAAGACAGCGTCTCTCTCAGTGCGTCAATGGGAGGGTTCGGCGTCCTTCGGCTCTCGTATCAGCTGGGCTTCGGGCAAAGCCGCTCTGCTCCAAACCACCGTGTGTTTGCTTAAGGCAACGTTGGTATATTTATACCTGGAAGGTGCCGAGTTTGACGTAAGGTTGGACATAAGACGTCACTAAGAACTTACAGTTCTTTCTGGACTCCAGGAGTTCTTGTTCAAATCAAAACAAAAGCAGGGGGATTTCCCGGGCTGCTGGAGGCTTGGTTTGTTTAAAGAACGCGTTGTGCTTTCTAGGAGTCTATGGGAGTAGCCTTGCCGTATTTGGACTGCATTGGCTATGACTAAATATGGATATGATTCTTATGCCTTTATGAGGATATGTTTTGTTATAACCACATAAGGGCATGAATTGGGAATATTTAAATAGGGTCCTAGATACGTTTACAACAGTATGTATGCATTTTTATTCATATTTTGTCAACATAAACTGCCAATGCTTGTATTTGATTTGTAGATACTCACCATCAACTCATTTGCTAAGCTACTGTTTGTAGTTCTCTTTTAAACACAGCAAGAACTGTTTACAATTACTCGCAATATGTTTCCTGGCACTAGCCTGTATATAACAATTTGTCAACAGCAACTGCCATCTCTTTTAATTAATTCAGATGAACTTGCCATCGACTTGTTTTCATATGCCAAATAACTCATGGCAGTTTCTAAGTGTTTACAATTGTAATCCTTGCCAGTGTTGTATTAACAATCTGCTATGTGCGAGCTCCCAAATCTTGTTTGTAACACGCCATCCTCCACACTCATAGGAAAACACCAACCTCTCCGCTATGACAATCGCAGCGTGATACATGAGTGCAACGCGCGTCGTTGCTAGGCAACTCCTTTCCCCACGCCTAAGCTGTACTATTAATAGTTCCCTTCCATGGTTCATTCGCCCTGACACACCGCAGCAGGCAGATGGGACTACGGCCCTTCTGGTGTTACATTCTCTACATTAACAAAGGTGAGCGCTGAGCCTGCACTTGCACATCGGAGATTTATATCCGTTTCCCGCACGGAGCCGTTTTTAATGTATTATTCTTCACACATGGTGGTTGTCTTCCTTATAGTCACCGTTTTAATCATCACTTGTAGCGAACGCCGTACCAATGATTCCTTGATGTAGGACGCAGTATTTCTCCCCTGTAATCACCCTTTTTTAATCATCACTTGGAGCGAACGCTGCACCACTGATGGTTTGATGTAGGATGCATTATTTTCACGCCTCGCGCTCCACAGGCAGCTGTCTGTTCAGCTCTCTACATTAACATAGGGAGCGCTAAGCCCGCACTTCCACACCTGACATTTATATCTACCTTCCGTTTCCTGCACGGAGTTGTTTAACTTATTTGTCTTTGCACGAGGCGGTTGGCCCCCTTTTAATCATTCTCTTTAATCATCATTCGTAGCGAACGCCGCACCACTGATTTAGGACACATCATTTACACGCCTCACGCTCCACAGGCAAGGGGTCGTTTCGGCTTCCCTTGCTTTAACGTCGTAACACGTTTGCCTTTACTATGATTAAGCTTCACAATGGTATGATCAAAGGCTTGGGTACATTACTTAAACATTATCTTTGCACATCACGTAGTTCTGCGTCCTCAAACTACACGCGCAACCGAGACTCCTTATGAGCTTTTAATCTTATGACAAGTGATCGGTTATCATGCTATGTGTTTTTGCACGCATGCTCGCCTAGTAGGCACGCTGTTCCTCACCGTTCTGTTACTCCTGTGACAAACCACGCACAATCAGAACCGGTTTATAAGCATGCTATTATTCCAGTAATTATTCACAATCACAACCGTTCTTTATGAATACCAGTGATACTTCACTACCAACAGCGGCTTCACCCTCACTGTATATAAGACCACTTCACATATGCAGCTTTTCCTTTTTCTTTTCTCTTTTTTCTAATCAGCCACATAGGAATCACTTGCTTGACTCCATAGTTCTATGAGTAGACGTTAGCAGGACCCTACTGGGCTTGCTCGTCTCTTACAGCTCACACCCTCACTTGCACCTTTTGGGCACATTATCTAGATACCTCTATTGCACCTGTGGGAATCCACTGACCCTTTGGCCTTTTTACCCTCTTCTAGAGCAGTGATCGCTTGGACATGCAACTGAATTCTCCACGATTGTCCGCAGCCCTTGGCTTTGTAATCTTCCAGCAACCATAGGGTGAGTTACGCTGCCCTGTCCCGTGTTGTGCATCTTCTTCAGCACACCAGCAACCTCGCCTATAACACGCACCCCATCCTTCATTTCAGGCTGTCACCACTCCTCCCAATCACTTTGTCCTGATGAAGACCCATTGTGAACACCTATTGGGGCACTATTAGGGTTGAAACGTTGATGCTTACACCAGGTCCAGACCGACCAAGACTCCACCCAACGCAAGCTAGGAGTTATTGGCGTGAAATCAATATCTGGCCAAAATCTCCTCCCCCCCTTTTTTGAACATATAAAACCACCAGCATCCTGTATATATTGCACACTTGTATAGCACTGAGCACTCATGTCACAAAATCACCCCATTGTTATGTAAATATCTCATGTTAACAGTCTCTATTTACTCAACTTATTTACTGTGATGATATACTGAATGAATTAATTCTGTTAATCATATAAAATAACTATATCAAGCATCTACGCTTTGTCTCTAATTCCTGCACAGAAACGTTTTATCCATCGGCGTGGTTCATTAGTTGCAAACTTTTTATTTTTGCACTAGGAGCAATACTAAGTAATGTATTTTCTACCCGACAGAACCACTTGTTATTTAATTGATACCCAGACAACACCTGCCCACTCCAGTGCCCCAAGGCCGCACTGCTCACCTGCCGACACTGTCATGTGTTAAAGAGGGCCCCCATGTGCTGGGGCAAGCTCCAAGCCCAAGTCCTCTGCAGCCTCCGCAGACTATCGCTTGCATTGACGCACGAGGCTGGCCCACATTACTCCTTCCTCATTGACATACTCCACCGGCGTCCTTTTCGTCCCTGTAGGTCCCACATGTGGAACTGTGTCCTGAGTCCTATATGGCAGTGACCCCAAGTCCGTGGCGGCGGCCACATCGCCAGACTCCCTTCGATCAGTGAGGCATAATTCCACATGGCAGGCATGTGACACATGGTGCCACTAACCCTGTTCAACCAAGCTGGCGACACGTGGTGCCACTAACCTCGTGCGCCATAAGTGACCATCAACTTCTGGCAGAACATCGTTGGTGTCTGAGCCTGTGGCCTGGGGGTTGTCATCAGCAATGGGCAGGTACGAACTTGGTGTCTGGCATAAGTCTGTGGCATTCATCTCCTTCATGTTGCTGGACACAGCTGGCATGTGCCCTCTGCATCATGCCCTGGGGGTACACCTTCCACTGTCCACCGAGACATTCCGCGACAAGCTCCTTTCACATCTACGGAAACCTGCTCTGCACTCGTGACCCTACCCCAGTCTGCCCCAGGTCAGCGTCCCGTGGCAGTGGGCCTGTTTTGGCCGCTGTGCACCTGGGACCACTAACCCTGTGCAACTCAAGTCATCCCCCCTGGTTTTTCTGACATTGCATTTCTGAATGCCTGATGACAGTTGAAGTTGTTGCCAGCACCAGCTACTCCCTGACGGCTGGCTAACATTCACCCCACACACAGCCAGCACAGGCGTCACTGGATTCTTGGGCCTGCCATCACATCCTGCCGAACCAAGTATTGTCTCTTTTCTCCCTGCACTGTCACAGGTGATCATGGATATGCACTCTGCCCTTTGATGTTGACACCCCTCCGAGACCCGAACACATCCGCCCAGAGGCAACATAATGCGGCCTACATAGGCATCAGGGGCATTGTTGCACACACATTTGGCGTGTTGAAGTCACGTTTCAGGTGCCTGGACAGCACAGGTTGAAAGCTCCTGTACAGCCCGGACATGTGCAATATGATTGTTGCATGTTGTCTATTGCACAACATCTGTGTACGCACCAAATCCCCATGGATCCCAGTTCCAGAAGTACCATACGATGTTGGGGGACGCTGGGGCAGGTGGTCCACATCCCACTGCAGCTGAGGCAGGAATGGCCCGTAGGAACACCATCATTGACAATTACTTCTCATGAGCACGTGACATTGTGGCCGTCCCTGGCAATCATGGGACAGTACAAGATTCCCAAAAACACAGCATGTGTGAATAAAATATATTTGCAGGATACAGTTTGTACTTGTACATTGTCATGTCACATTTTCCTGCTGTGCCAGATGTGATTTGCCATGTCGTGCACATTTGCGGCACCAGTTGTGTCCTGTGTTCTGTTGTGGAGGTGTTGCTGTTTGTACCGGGATGTTGTCAATGTCGAGGTGCACTTATACTTATGTGCGTATTCTGCACGGTGGATGATTCATTCCTGTTGCTTTGATTTGTCTGCCACTGGTCCCTTTCAGGCGGTGTGTGTCTGTCAGTTCTGTGCTTCCACGGTTCTAAGATGTTGCAGACGTGGGTAACTTGTGCTCTTTGTCGACTTGTGACTCTTGGGCATGGTTTGTCCACAGATGTGTAGTTGATGTCGGGGATTATTTGTGCAGGTGGTTGTGTCCATGTGTGACCTGCTCCTTTCCTGTTGTTGTCCGCACTCAGCCACCTCAGTGTCGTGCCATGTACATTGTCATGGTGATTGGACTGCAGCCATGCTACTCGTCATGTGGTGTCTCTTGCATTGTCAGTGTGGCTGACGTATATGCAGGCTTGCTGTGTTTCGTACGTGTGCATGTGTTGGTTGTGTGCTTGTTGATGTGTTGTGTGGGTGCCCATTTGGGCATATGGTGTACATGGGACTACTTGGTGTTTGTGTGTGTGCTGAAGTGTTCCAGTGGGATCAGGTACATAATCCTGAGTCATTGTGGGTGTGCTCTGCCTATTTGTGCATGTGTGCCATTGTGCCCATCTCCCTCCATCCACCCACTCCCTGGTCAGTGCGCACCCTGTTAATGTGGTGTTGGGTCATGATAAACAGTGTCCGGATCCCCGACTCCTGTCACCGTTTCCCGCCTGGTGACTGTAGCCACCATCTTCTCCTTGTCATTCAGCTCCTGCTGTTCTGCTGGCCCCCTCCTCCGGGGTGCGTTGCTGCTTCCGTGTTGGCAGCGAGTTTCTGCTTGGTTTTGCCATTCACATCAGTCCAGGGCCTCTTGTGCTCTTGCATTGTCCTCCTCTGCCATGCGACGGCATTCACATGGTCCGAGGTGGTGTGCCATCTTTGCCTCTTTGTTGCCAATGACACATTGGAGGTGATGTTCAGTTGGTGGTGGTGTTCTGGCTCATCCGTGGCGATATTTGGGTTTTCCTAACAACTGTACCACGTCTTCCTCTTCCTCTTCTCATTGGCCTTCCACGGGCCCTGTATTCCTGGGTGTTCCTCAATGGAGGGTTCATGTTGTCCTCTGCAGTGGGTCAGGGTGCATCCGTGGTACTACGCAGTTGATGTCGTTTTTTAGTGGCATTTTCCGTATGCTGTTCTTGTGCTTTTTCCCGCATTACCCTTAGGGATTGCTGGCCTCTTGCTGGTAGTCACTGTTTTCTTATCGCGTTTGGGCACATCGCATCTTTTTACGCATTGGGGTTTGTGTTTTTATCTCTGTCGCGGTGGTTGTATCGCGGACATTGGCCGCATTTTGGGCAGACTGTCGCATGATACCGCTGTGTTGTGAATTCCACGTTAACACAGGGTTATTTACCTGTGATAGGCTGTGATGTGTAAAGGTGCGTTAGCATTTTGTTGGTGATGTTTAGCACACGTTCTTGTGAATATACCCCTAAGTCTTTTGGCTAAGATCATGTAGCTGGCTGGCTGGCTGGCCGGAAGGCTGGCTGGTGTGCTAAGTTGGCTCGCTAAGTCGGCTGGCTAGTCTGGCTGGCTAGGCTGATGGCCTAGGCTGAAAATCTAGGCTGACCGGCTAGGCTCAATCAATCAATCCATCACGTGTTTGTTAAGTGCTACTACTCACCCGTAAGGGTCTCAAGGCACTGGGGAGGGGGGTTTCGCAGGTTCCAGTCCATCAAGGAGGGGGTCTGTCAAAGAGCCAGGTATTGAGGTTTCTTGTGAAGATGGGGAGAGATGTTGTCTGTCTGAGGTGGAGCGGAAGGGTGTTCCAGGCTCTGACCACGAGGAAGGAGAAGGAGCGGTCGCCTGATCTGTCTTTCTGGTGCGGGGGACCATGGCGTAGGAGACCTGGGCTGATTGCAGGGTCCTTTGCGGTGCTGGAATTTGAGTCGGCTGATCAGGTATGCTGGTCCGGTGTCGTGGACTGTTACAGCGTGGTCCTGCACTCTGCATCATACCTGGGGGTACACCTTCCACTGTCCACCGAGACACTCCGCGACATGCCCCTTTGTCATCTACGGAAACCTGCTCTGCGCTTGTGACCCTGCCCCAGTGCCCCGCAAGTCAGCGGCCTGTGGCCATTCACACCATCCGAGCAAGTGTGTCTGTGTGGTCATTGTGTCAGCATAATGGGCATGGGACCTGCAGCATCACAGTGTGCTGTTTTCAGCAGACGTTACCATGTCACCTCAGCGTTGGCAGTGACCCTGGACATGTAGCTGTGCACACGCTCCCTGCATACACAAGCGGCGTGTGCTGTTTCGGCATACGTCAGGTCAGTGCAGTGGTGTGCTGATTTGGCAGGGGGAGCAGGGCGTGGCTCAGACCTGGCCTTGAGCAGGAAGTGTGGTAAGTGTGTCTCTGTATCGGGGTGTAGTCGTCACCAGGACCACAGTAGTCCATGTTGCAATGTAGCATGCACCAGGAGGGTGGGCCTGCATGTATGGGGACATGTAAGAGCACAAGACTGCTCGGGGTCTTGGCACATGCGTGCCACGTGTTGTGTGTATCAGTCCTGGGGATGCATGAGTCAGTTGCCTGGCCTCATTCCCAGAGCGATCTCAGCCAGTCATGGGCTGTACACCTGTGGCCTCCCTGTCCGGACCATTGGCCTACACTCACTTGGCTGCACACCTTCAAAGGCCAGCGTCACGGTGTTGTTGGCATGCCTCTGGACATGTGCGAACAGGCATTACAATGGTATGTGGTAAGAGTGCACGTGATGCAACCACGCAGCGCACACCAGTGTGGGGGCTCATGGGAGGGAGGAGCAGCTGTGTGGCAACGTAACTCACAGTGAGGCCGCTCAAGTTCCACGTGCTGTGCATATCATCCATGATTTCCAGGGTCGCAGACATCCCACCACACCCACGACAGGCCTCTGTACATCTCCTATATGCATGCAGATGGTGAAGTTCCTGTAGGGATGAAAGGTGCTTTGTCGGAACTATCAGGCGGTAGCACATCTGCATCTCGGAGCAGGAACTTGCAGGTGGCCAGCACCACAGACAGATACAATAGCATTTTGCTTGCAACTCCCACCCTACGCACTGCCCAACGTGAGACCAACGTGTATGCATCCAACACGCAGAAGTCCTTGGTTGTAGTTAGCTTGCGTGAAATGGCCTTCACACGTACTCCCACCCCACCCCAGGCCTGCATCACAGACTCTGCTCATTGTACCAATCTGTGCCATTTCATCCACAGGACTGGCACAGGGCAAGTCAGCGCCGCTTCAAGCAGAGCCACTGACGCAATGGCAGACCATCCTGGACACATGCTCGACTCCAGTCACGTGGACCTGTACCGTGCACATCTGCTGCATGTACTGGGGGCACTGCCGTTGGCAGTGCTGTGGACCAGTTACCGGTTGAGCTTCAGCCTTGCGGTCGTCACCTGCTTTCAGCCTATGTTGCATTTTCGCTCGTGCATATTCGAGTGGAGCATGGATGTCTACCTCTCCAACGTAAGATAGTTGACCTATATTTCGACCTGTGTGTGCGCCCCCTGTTGGCCCACGACCAGGAGTGTCACCGTTATGCCCGTTTATGGCATGCATGGATGTTTGGCATGCAGGCTGGAAACTGGGCCAGGGAGATTGCACTAGACTTTGTGTGCAGTGATTACATTGAGCCACTTCCCAATTGGGCTTTGGTGCACATTGGATCGAGTTGTTGGAGTCAGCACATCTGTCCGGGTCAGCTGATGGATTAAGTTGACAACATGTCAGATGTGTTGGACGACGATCGCTCATTGGAGATGTTGGCCTACGCTGCTGCACTCGTGTTCATGGACGAGTGACAAGATACCTGCAGCCACAACTGGATGTGACCCATTGCACGTGTCCCGACGCCTGGTTGCAGGTTGGGAATCTGGTCACATGTCCCAGGACGACATTGGTGTTTGTACCACATTGCGTTCGATGTTGCGGTGCCCGGCTTCCTATGTGTGTGTGCTGCATTGTGTGTGAGATGTCCCTTCAGCTCTGAATTGGCTCACCCTTCTTAGGCAGTGTGGTTTTCACCTCTGTGTGTGTTGCGGACCTGGCGGTGCTTATCCATGCTTTCCACATCGCGGATGGGCTCATCGCACGTTTTTTTGTGTTGTGGTTTGTGTTTTTATCTCAGTCGAGGTGGTTGTATCGCGGACATTGGACGCGGTTTCGGCAGACTATCGCTTTGTACCACCTTGTTGTGAATTCCACGTTGACACAGGGTTATTTCCCTGCGATAGGGCTGCGATGTGTAAAGTTGCGTTAGCATCATTTGTTGATGTTTCGCACACGTTCTCGTGAATATACTCCTTAGTTGTTTTGTAAAATTTGTCTGGATAACTGTCTTCTCTAGTTGAGTGGCATGTGTGGAATTCAGATTTAACAGCTGAAATTACCTCTGTTGTGCACTATCCTTCTAGTTAATCACCTTCTTTTCAAATGCCACACATCCAACCTCATTCTGGCATTACATTTATTCAATCAACTTTCATCTTCAATCCTTTTGAACACTAAAGTATTTAGCCTGAAGTTGGAAAAATGGGAATTATAATGACTGCCAAAGTGGAGAGGATGTGTAAATAGTCACTTACAAGGTTTCATCACTGTAACAATCAGCAGATAATGGAACTGGAAGAATGGGTGCAACCTTACCTCACCACACCTGCTACACAGTGCAAGAACCACATTTAGCAACTGGAGCTGTGGTTCGATGCCACCATCAAGGGCTTGCAAAGGTGCTCACTTGGCAAGGCTGCTGTTATGTGTTTAAGAGGTCATAGAATGTCTATTATTCTCAGGATTTCATGTGTGGTTCCTTGGAGGACAGTTGCGTTGCATTGACGTTCAGAGAGCATCACAGAGGTCCTCTTGGCATTAAACTTCATAACAGGCATAGTGTGATTATTGGTTATAGAACTTTAGCAACAATGGTGAGGCCTGCGCATCACCTTAGGGATGCTAGTGAGTGAAGCCACTAATGTGTTTTGGACCATTTGCTGTTTGATGCCAACCGCTGCATCATGAGACAAGTAAGACACAATTTATTCAAGTACTACTCATGAGCCATCAACACTGTGGCAGACCTGCCAATTGGTATAACATGACTATGATTATTCGCTACAAATATTTTAAGAGTGACCTGCCGGGGGTCCCTGAAAATCCCGAGACCTCTGCAACCGACCTCCTTGTGGAAGATCTGGTCTTGAATTATCTTGCTCCCGCCGGACTTACTAAATTCTTCGCGGTTGAGCGGGCATATCGAGTACCTGGCGGGAAGGCTTAGCCGGGTGCCCCCCCCCGAGACCCATTATTGCTAGACTGTTCCATTTCAGGGATAGGGACGCTATCCTGCAAGCCTCTCGGGACAAGGGCCCTGTGAAGTTTGAAAATTCCACCGTGAACTTTTTCCCTGACTTTACCCCGCTTGTTCAAAGGCAGAGAATGGGGTTTCAGGAAGTCAAGAAACGGCTGCGAGGCCTGGGCCTCAAGTACGCCATGTTGTTTCCGACCAGACTTCGTATCGAGTATGAGGAGCAAACGTTTTTCTTTGATCGCCCGGACACTGTCAGTGACTGGCTTGATTCTTTGCCGAAAAGGGATGACCCTGACGTCTGAACTTTATAACTATTTCAGCTGAGTCTGGACTATGGTTCTTTTGTTCTTATTTTAGATTGGCCTGAGGGTGGCGGGGGTGAATGGGGACTCTTCCTCCTCCTGGGTTCTTTGTGTAGAGTAGTTTTATGACGAGGCGACAGGCACACTGCAAGTTGGGGTGGCTTTTGAGTCGTATGCAGGGGTGCAGGGTGGGGGCGTTGTCACGGGTTTAAGTTGGGGGGATGTGGGGGTGTGTAACTGTTTCTTTTCACAAGGCATCGTATTGTTTTTTCTAGCTGCTCAGGTCACTGGATTTCGTGTGTGGAGTGCTCTGCCTCCTTCTCGGGGATGGGGGGTGGTGAGTTGAGACTGCTATCCTGGAGTGTTAATGGGTTGGGAGACAGGATAAAGCGAGGGGTAGTGTTGCAGTTCCTCAGACGCCATTCCCCCGATATTGTTCTTCTGCAGGAGACGCATCTGATAGGGAACCCGTGTCAAGCCATGAACAGGCGTGGATACCGACTAGTCGCCCATTCTGGTTTCACTTCTGGTTCTAGGGGGGTTGGCATTCTCATCCAGTCTTCTCTCCCCTTTGAAATTGATGAAGTAATACTTGACGACAGAGGGCGCTATGCTGCGCTCACAGGTAGATGGGAGGGGAAAACACTGTCCATCCTCGCGATATATATCCCTCCGGGCCTACAGGCCTCCACCTATGCTGATCTGGGTAGGGTTCTACTTGGGCTGCCTGAGGGTCTCCTTATCCTTGGTGGGGACTTTAACTCCGTTGTATCTGGCACTGATGACCGGTTTCCCCCCAGGGATCTGGCTAGATCTCATATGTGGCTGAGCGACCTACTGGAAACTTTTGGGCTGATAGATAGCTGGAGGCTGATGCACCCTACACAGCTTCAATACACCTTCCATTCTGGGGTACTTGGTAGTCTCTCCAGGCTAGACTATTTTTTAATGCCGTCGGCCCAACCCCCCTCCATCAGTGAGGTTCGCCATTTTCCCAGGGGTATCTCTGATCATTCCCCCTTGTGGCTCCGGTTTAAGGTTGGGGTAGGCACTACGGGTAGAGTGGCTCCCATTAACCCCTGGTATTTCCGTAATCCTAAAACCCGTTCTGAACTTGTGAAAGCTATGGACCATTACTTTGCTCACAATGTGGGGTCTGTTGCTTCTTCTGTTTCACTGTGGGAAGCATTCAAGACGGTTATTCGTGGGCATTCTCTGTCACTGATTGCTGCAGCCAAGAAGGCTAGAGATGAGGAACTTGTGTGCCTTGAAACCGACATAACTGCACTCGAAAATGATCTTGATTCTGGAGTAACACGTTTAAAACTGCATTCCCTCAGTCTGAAACAAGCCGATTATAGAGCCCTCGTCACTGACGCGGCGAAGGTGATGAGCAGAGAGCAACAAGGCAGGTTGTATGACGTGGGGGACAAGGCTGGTAAACTGCTTGCGTGGCTGGATAAGAAAGAAAGAGTGAATCGTGTTGTCCCTGTGAATGAGAGGCCTGATGGTGAGAGTGTTACTGACCCAGTCGGGATTGTTGAGTGCTTTGTTGACCACTTTAAAACCGTGTATGCCTCGGTCTGTGATAGAGATGAGGATGATTCCCGGTTGTTGCTTCGGGATATTGCGTTACCCTGCCTTTCCGACGATGACAGAGACCTCATGGACGCACCCCTTACGATTGACGAAGTCGCGGTGGCCATACGTTCCCTCCGCCCTGGCAAAGCAATGGGCCCCAATGGCTTACCCATTGAACTGTATAAACTGCGACCCGATAAAATGGTGCCCTATTTGAGGGGGATGTTCCTTGAGGCTTTGGACTCTGGTTCCCTTCCCGTCGACCAGCGACTTGCCACCATTGTGGTCATTCATAAGGAGGGTAAGCCGTGTGATCGATGTGCCTCGTACAGACCAATTTCCCTGCTTAACGCCGAACCAAAAATTCTAGCTAAATTGTTAGCTAATCGTCTGATTAAGGTGATCGGGGACTTGGTCCATCTGGATCAGTCAGGTTTCATCCCTCATCGAAACACCGCCCTTAATCTTCGGAGACTCCACTGAGTTCTCGCGAGGGCTGGGACTCTCACTGAGTCGGCCATTCTAGCTTCCCTTGACGCTACCATGGCTTTCGACACCATTGAATGGCCCTACCTTTGGGCGGCCCTCTCGAAGTTTGGATTCGGCCCTGTGTTCATCGCTTGGGTGAAGCTTCTTTATGAGAAGCCCCTTGCTCAGGTGGTAGTTAACGGGAAGGTGTCCGGTGTTTTTACGCTCGGGCGAGGCACTCGACAGGGCTGCCCACTGTCTCCGCTGCTCTTTGCCCTAGCTTTAGAACCGTTGGCTGAATGGCTCCGTTGGGATCCTTCCATGAAGGGCATTCGGTGGGCCCCCGATTTCGAGGATCGTATCTCGCTATACGCTGATGACATCCTCCTATATCTTACCTCCCCTCAGAAATCCCTTAATGTGCTTTTTGATGTTCTGACTTCCTTCGGTAAGAACTCGGGTCTCATTATTAATTGGACTAAATCCTGTGTCTACGTCTTGGCTGGAGATCTCCCCCCATTGCCTCGTAGATTTCCAATTCAAGTAACTGGGACTGGTTTTAAATACCTGGGGATCTATGTCTCCTTGGACCCCACCGTTCGCTATGAGCGTAATTTGCTACCCCCTCTCCAAAGGCTGAAGCTTGATGTTGCACGCTGGCGTCAGCTTCCACTGTCGCCGCTCGGTCGTGCGGCTCTTTTTAAAATGATGTCGCTGCCTAGATTTTTGTACGCTCTCCAGAACTCATTTGACCCCGTTCCTTCGGGTTATTTTCGAGAGGTGGAGAGTTTACAAAGGCGACTGGTCTGGGATGGACGTGCACGCATCGCCCTGTCTAAACTCACGCTTCCGTGGTACGACAGAGGCATTGCCCTCCCTGACATCAGGCGTTACTATTGGGCTTCTCAATTAAGTGCGGTTAATCACGCAACGTATGCTCCCGGTCCTGCCCCGGCCTTTGCAATGGATAAACACCTTCTGCCGGGGGGGAACTTCAACAGGGCGCTGTACTCCAAGAGCTATGTAGAGCACTGGCTGGACCCACTAAAATTGCTGTACGAGTGTGGCACGATGCGAATGCGGCTCTTGGATGGAATGATGGACTTACCCGCGCGACCCCTTTGTATGACTCTGAAGGTTTGGGTGGTCTGTGGCAAACTAAAGGTTTTGATAAATGGGATATGATTGGTATTAGCAGGGTGGGGGGTCTCTGGTCTAAAGGCGACGTTAAGACCTTTGCGGTGCTAAAGGCGGAATATGAAGTTGGTGACAGGGAATTCTTTAGGTACGCCCAGGTTCGTCATGCCCTGTTGTCGGTTTTTGCTGTGGGTACAGATGTTCCTGAGTCCTCACCTCTTGAGGATCATATCCTGGATGGACATGTGCCCGATAGCACAATTTCACTGATTTACAAGAAGCTGATAAACAATAGGGCTGATCTGCTAATACGCCTAAGGGCTTTGTGGACCGCCGACGGTCTAGAATTGGATGATGAGGACTGGCAATCCGCCCTGTCCTCGCCCTTAATCTTCGGAGACTCCACTGAGTTCTCGCGAGGGCTGGGACTCTCACTGAGTCGGCCATTCTAGCTTCCCTTGACGCTACCATGGCTTTCGACACCATTGAATGGCCCTACCTTTGGGCGGCCCTCTCGAAGTTTGGATTCGGCCCTGTGTTCATCGCTTGGGTGAAGCTTCTTTATGAGAAGCCCCTTGCTCAGGTGGTAGTTAACGGGAAGGTGTCCGGTGTTTTTACGCTCGGGCGAGGCACTCGACAGGGCTGCCCACTGTCTCCGCTGCTCTTTGCCCTAGCTTTAGAACCGTTGGCTGAATGGCTCCGTTGGGATCCTTCCATGAAGGGCATTCGGTGGGCCCCCGATTTCGAGGATCGTATCTCGCTATACGCTGATGACATCCTCCTATATCTTACCTCCCCTCAGAAATCCCTTAATGTGCTTTTTGATGTTCTGACTTCCTTCGGTAAGAACTCGGGTCTCATTATTAATTGGACTAAATCCTGTGTCTACGTCTTGGCTGGAGATCTCCCCCCATTGCCTCGTAGATTTCCAATTCAAGTAACTGGGACTGGTTTTAAATACCTGGGGATCTATGTCTCCTTGGACCCCACCGTTCGCTATGAGCGTAATTTGCTACCCCCTCTCCAAAGGCTGAAGCTTGATGTTGCACGCTGGCGTCAGCTTCCACTGTCGCCGCTCGGTCGTGCGGCTCTTTTTAAAATGATGTCGCTGCCTAGATTTTTGTACGCTCTCCAGAACTCATTTGACCCCGTTCCTTCGGGTTATTTTCGAGAGGTGGAGAGTTTACAAAGGCGACTGGTCTGGGATGGACGTGCACGCATCGCCCTGTCTAAACTCACGCTTCCGTGGTACGACAGAGGCATTGCCCTCCCTGACATCAGGCGTTACTATTGGGCTTCTCAATTAAGTGCGGTTAATCACGCAACGTATGCTCCCGGTCCTGCCCCGGCCTTTGCAATGGATAAACACCTTCTGCCGGGGGGGAACTTCAACAGGGCGCTGTACTCCAAGAGCTATGTAGAGCACTGGCTGGACCCACTAAAATTGCTGTACGAGTGTGGCACGATGCGAATGCGGCTCTTGGATGGAATGATGGACTTACCCGCGCGACCCCTTTGTATGACTCTGAAGGTTTGGGTGGTCTGTGGCAAACTAAAGGTTTTGATAAATGGGATATGATTGGTATTAGCAGGGTGGGGGGTCTCTGGTCTAAAGGCGACGTTAAGACCTTTGCGGTGCTAAAGGCGGAATATGAAGTTGGTGACAGGGAATTCTTTAGGTACGCCCAGGTTCGTCATGCCCTGTTGTCGGTTTTTGCTGTGGGTACAGATGTTCCTGAGTCCTCACCTCTTGAGGATCATATCCTGGATGGACATGTGCCCGATAGCACAATTTCACTGATTTACAAGAAGCTGATAAACAATAGGGCTGATCTGCTAATACGCCTAAGGGCTTTGTGGACCGCCGACGGTCTAGAATTGGATGATGAGGACTGGCAATCCGCCCTGTCCTCGCCCAAAGAGGTTGCCATACCCGCTCGCCTTAGGTTTGTTCAACTTAAGATCCTCCACCGTGTGTATGTCACTGGTCCGAGTCTGGTTCGCATGGGTTACTCTCTGGATGATTTGTGTAAGCGTGGTTGTGGCATGACTGGCACCTTCCTCCACATTCTATGGGAATGCCCGGAGGTGGTTGAGTTTTGGTCCCGTGTGCATGTCGTAATGGAGAGGGTCACTTCCCGAGGCCAGGCGCTGTCTCCTGAATGTTTGGGAACCCAATGATACAATACGGCTCAGATCAACTGGGCGACCCTTGGTAATATGATCGCAAAAAGGGATATTGCACAGCTCTGGGGTTCCCATAGGCCGCCCACTGTATCATTATGGGAGGAGAACATGGATTGGTGCATGTTTAGGGAGAAAACTGTGTACCTGTCACGGGGCAGGCCCAAGAAATGGAGTAGAATTTGGTCACAATGGAATTCATATTGTGGAAATATATGCACCCCCCCCCACATGCTTTGCTTCCCGATGTTGCCTTGTCCCCCTAATTGACATTCCAAGTATTAACTTTTACTGTAATGCTGTTGGTTTCCTCGTATGTATTGTATATGTTGCAGTGCTGGAGCGCAGAATGCATGGACCCATGGCCGTTTACTTACCGTATTTATGCCTTGTGTAGTTTATTTTTTCTGTTTTATTTTCAATAAAAAATGTCAACAAAAAAAAGAGTGACCTGCCGGTAGACTTACAGTGGGGCACTGGAATTGCACATGCTGGAACCTCAAGTGGTGTAAGCGCAGCGTAGGGATGTGTGCCACATCGACTCTTGAGGTTTACCTGCACCAAAACACGCCGGCTGCAGTGGCAGTATGTCTGTGTTTGGTGAGGGGTCTCTTAGGGTGTCACAATACATGCTGCAGCCCTTAGAGACTCTCTCTCTTTGGTCAGACGACCCTTGGTACCTTTGATACCTTTTACAAGGTGCTTATATGAAAGTCAGAGATGTGCCAATTGTGGAAACAAATGCACAATTTTGGTGAAAGAACACTGGTACTGTGAACCTGATTAGCAAGGACCCAGTGCTATACAGTATACGTTGCTTCACAAGCCAGGCAAAAACTGTTGTGGGGGGCTTCAACAGAAACCCCCTTTCCTACACAAGACCCCTACACACCTCAGCAAATTCTAACTTTAGCAGGACAAACTCCAGCTTACCCAAAGATATCATCCACAACTAGATCTAGCCTACCATGATCAACAGGGTCAGAAGGCCTAACTTGCTATTTGGCATAGGGTCAGGCCACCATGCCACGAATAGTGCAGACATAAAGGTTAAAACCCAGCAGAGACCATTGACAGCTGTCACTGCCCAGAACCACACCTTTAGCTCTTCACTGACAGGTATAGGAGCAAATGTACAGGCTTCTTTGGGTTCAGATTGACTGTCTGCTGTTTTAGAGTGTGGGGTCATCACTTCCTTTAGGGAGCACCCTACTTCCACGCTCTTTTCTGTCAGCTGAGGGCCACCAACTCAGTCTGGGCAGATGACTGACTAGTCAGGTCTTTTTGTGGGTCAGGTAGGACCTCATCAGTGCCAACATTGGAGGTCACCCCTACTGGTGTAGATTCTCCTCTGCTCACTGGTACTGTGGCTAACAGTTGCCTACCTTTCCTACACTTTCTCTTCTTTTTCTTTTGGGGCCTACATACACTAGTTGCAAATTCATTCCTCCAGATTCCTTGGGCGAGGACTGGCACTAGACCAGTACCTCACTTTGGCTCAGCTCAACATGTGGGGGGTCATTCCCAATGAGCCAGTCAAGTGGGAGGTCTCTACTGACAACAGCCCTTCTCTAACTAAGGTACACATCTATTTCTAGGGCACTACAGCCACAGGCCTAACAGTGACCTCCCCTGGGATAGCCCTTACTCTTTTTGTCTACCCTGGGACATACTGGTTTGCTAATACCAATCTGTCATATACCATAGTGTGGCTGGCACAGGTATTTCTCAGGGCAATGGCTGGAGTTCCATTTACCAGTAGTTAGGGGAACACTCTACTACCCTTTAGAAACTCCAATTCACTTTTTGGGCCCCCTTCCCAGTTGAAGTCTGGGAGGGCTTCCTCGTCAGAGGTAACATCCCCAAAGGCTGTACTGGCAACCCCTGAAGTTACACTAGGGGTTTGGTTTTTAGAACAGCAAGTGTCCTTTGCTAGTTGCCTTGTCCTGTTAGAGTTAAGGCACCAAGTCTTCCTGGGCCCCAGTTCTTACTCTGGAACCCATTTTCAGTTTCTGAGTTGTCTCTGGGCCCCCTCCTGGACAGGTGTTTGTGGGCCTACAGGGGACTCCTTACTTGTATCTTTTTTAGAGTGCCCTACTGTCTTTTCTGGGGGGGAGGGTCTTCTTGACCTCCATTTTTTTGGTCACCCTCACAACATCTAGTTTGTACACTGGTTCTTGCCCAATGATGAGCCTTTTTCCCCAGCTCTTGGGGAAAGACTGGCCCTAGGTCTGATAAGCATTGATGCATCTTTTCCTGCACACAATTACGTAATAGATGTTCTTTCATTATGAAATTATAAAGCCTATCATAGTCATGCACATTACTTCCAGTTAACCAGCCATCTGGTGTTTTTACTGAGTATTCTACAAAGTCAACCCAGGACTGAGGTTTTGGAGCCCCCTGAACTTGAACCTATACTCTTCAGTTGTGAGTCCAAACCCCTTAATCAGGGCACCCTTCATGAGGTCATAGGACTCAGCATCTGTCACAGTGAGTGTCAGAAGTCTTTCTTTGCACTTCCCAGTGAACAGTTCCCAAAGCAATGCTCCCCAGTGTGACTTCTTTACATGTCTCCATGCACAGGCCCTCTAAAAAGGCTGTGAACCATTGTGTGATATCATCACCTTCCCCATATTTGGGGACAATGCCTTTGGGGATTTTAGGGTCATAAAGGTTCACTCTGTCGCTAGTAATTATGCTAAAGCCACCATTTATGGGTGCTAGTCCCATATCTGCTCTTTCTCTTTCTATAGCTGGGAGTTTATCCTCCGGGGCTATAACAAGAGCCATCCGTGCTTAAAGGATGTCCTCCTCATTGATGCTGTCCTCAGCACTGCTTGGAGTGAATGACCCACCTGTGTGGGAGCTAGGTACTCTTTGCACTACTCTTGAAAAGATGGATATAGAGATCATATTTTCTCTGTCTAGGTGAAGAGGTTTGGAATGGACCCCTCAGTAATACTTTCTCCTTCTGGGAGGAGGTGCATGAGTCTACAGAGGGTCCTTAGCTCTTGTTTGCCAAGGTCAATCCATCAATCATTTGTAAAGTGCACTACATACCCGGGAGGGTCTTGAGGTGCGGGGGGGGGGGGGCTACTGATTGAACAGCCAGGTCTAGAGTATTCTCCTGAAGGTCAGCAGGTCTTGGGTCTGTCGTAGGCTCAGTGGGAGGGTGTTCCATGTCTTGGCGGCGAGGTGGGAGAAGGACCGTGGCGAGTGAGAGGTCGGCGGAGCGTAGCTGGCGGTTGGGGATGTAGAAGGAGAGCCGTCTGTTGAGGTAGGCTGGGCCGGTCTTGTGGAGTGCCTTGTGTGCGTGGGTGAGGAGCTTGATGGAGGTAAGGTGTCAGCTTGAGTTCCACAACTACATAATCTATCACACCCATTATTTTACTAAAGTTAGGTCCTTTTTTATAAAAGGACTAAAAACTTTTAGGCACGTTTATCCCCTAACTAAAGCGGGCTTTTAATTTTAAAAAATGCGAAAGGGACTTGACCAAGGCCTAACAAGAATTTAAAAATGTTGAAAAAATGGTCAATTCAAAAATTCAGTTTAATCGATTCTAAAGGCAATGTTGAATTGTAGTCATGTGGTCACTTTTTGTCAGAGTGGTTCCGCAAATGCAAAGTCCTAGACCCCAGAGATGATCCACCAATGTAAGAAGCTGGCTCTGTATATACTATACCAACCTTGTCCAGTGGATTGCCGGAGAACTGTGCGGAGGCTCTACCTCCTGTTGCTGACTGCCGTCGTTGGATCTTCTCTGGGACCGAGTGATACCACAACGCCTTGCCGGACCCGCTGCGCGGGTCCCACTGCGTCTCCAGACTCTGTGGGGCTTTGGGAAAGGGACTCGAACATTCCTGTCTCTCTTCGCACCGGCAGGGCTGCGAGCAGCCTAGCAGGGACTCAATTGCCCAGGAGTCCCTGCGTCTCACACCTGCGGCCGCTCTCCCTGCCGGTCACGCCCCCTGACTCGGATAAAGCTGCTCAGCTTGTAACAGCTAGCGGGAACCTTGTCCAGTGGATTGCCGGAGAACTGTGCGGAGGCTCTACCTCCTGTTGCTGACTGCCGTCGTTGGATCTTCTCTGGGACCGAGTGACACCACAACGCCTTGCCGGACCCGCTGCGCGGGTCCCGCTGCGTCTCCAGACTCTGTGGGGCTTTGGGAAAGGGTCCTGAACATTCCTGTCTCTCTTCGCACCGGCAGGGCTGCGAGCAGCCTAGCAGGGACTCAATTGCCCAGGAGTCCCTGCATCTCACACCTGCGGCCGCTCTCCCTGCCGGTCACGCCCCCTGACTCGGATAAAGCTGCTCAGCTTGTAACAGCTAGCGGGAACCTTGTCCAGTGGATTGCCGGAGAACTGTGCGGAGGCTCTACCTCCTGTTGCTGACTGCCGTCGTTGGATCTTCTCTGGGACCGAGTGACACCACAACGCCTTGCCGGACCCGCTGCGCGGGTCCCGCTGCGTCTCCAGACTCTGTGGGGCTTTGGGAAAGGGACCCGAACATTCCTGTCTCTCTTCGCACCGGCAGGGCTGCGAGCAGCCTAGCAGGGACTCAATTGCCCAGGAGTCCCTGCGTCTCACACCTGCGGCTGCTCTCCCTGCCGGTCACGCCCCCTGACTCGGATAAAGCTGCTCAGCTTGTAACAGCTAGCGGGAACCTTGTCCAGTGGATTGCCGGAGAACTGTGCGGAGGCTCTACCTCCTGTTGCTGACTGCCGTCGTTGGATCTTCTCTGGGACCGAGTGACACCACAACGCCTTGACGGACCCGCTGTGCGGGTCCCGCTGCGTCTCCAGACTCTGTGGGGCTTTGGGAAAGGGACCCGAACATTCCTGTCTCTCTTCGCACCGGCAGGGCTGCGAGCAGCCTAGCAGGGACTCAATTGCCCAGGAGTTCCTGCGTCCCACACCTGCGGCCGCTCTCCCTGCCGGTCACGCCCCCTGACTCGGATAAAGCTGCTCAGCTTGTAACAGCTAGCGGGAACCTTGTCCAGTTGATTGCCGGAGAACTGTGCGGAGGCTCTACCTCCTGTTGCTGACTGCCGTCGCTGGATCTTCTCTGGGACCGAGTGACACCACAACGCCTTGCCGGACCCGCTGCGCGGGTCCCGCTGCGTCTCCAGACTCTGTGGGGCTTTGGGAAAGGGACCCGAACATTCCTGTCTCTCTTCGCACCGGCAGGGCTGCGAGCAGCCTAGCAGGGACTCAATTGCCCAGGAGTCCCTGCGTCTCACACCTGCGGCCGCTCTCCCTGCCGGTCACGCCCCCTGCCCTAGCCCTATTTTAAAGTTTGGAGATACCGCTGCGCGGTAGCGTGCGGGAGCGTCCGGGCGAAGACCGGGCAAAGAGCGGGCCGTTTGAGGCCGTTCGAGGTCTGAAGAGTCTGGGCTGGGCCCCACCCCTTTCGCCCTTCCTTGTGCCTTTGGTACCATTTAATTGTTTTTGTATATTGTTGTAATTGCTTTGTATAGCCTTCTAGGAGATGTGTACACGGGTAAGCCGCAGCAGGGCTGCTAAGGGGAGTTTGAAGCAAAATGGGACCCTTGATGATTTTATCACGAGGACAAACATTGCCATAGACAAGGAAATCACTAAAGTGCAAAAACGTGTTTCCCTAGATCTGGATGCTGCTAGAAGATTGTCTCAGGACATTGCTAAGTCCAAAAAATCATCTCTGGGCCACATAGCGTCTGCAATAACTCCGGAGCGATTGGCCAACCCGCGGTGTATTATAACGCATGCTGACGTCCACTACACTTTAGCCACGTCCCCTGTCCTAACACCAACCCCGTGTTCCACTCTCCAGCCCGCCAGTCAGATCCCACCCGTGGTTACTTTTGATCTAGACCACGGTCAATTGTATGACAATACACCACAGTTCACGGAGATATATGATAACTCCCCATGTACTAACACTAAGGGCACATTACACAAAAGGAAATGCAACACAAGGTCTGCCTACTCACGTAAGAAGGCTAAAGTTGCTACGGCCCATCAACTTAATGTTAGCAATCTCCCTGTGATTAGTGTTGAAGGTGGGACTGCTTTTCCTGTACAGATGCCTCCAGGAGCAGATGAGGATGGCTCAACCTTGGGAATTTCCAATGAAAACGCAGCAGTAGAGGATACTGGGACACAATTAGATGAGCAGGAAGGAAAGGACGTGGGTTTTATAAAAATAGTCTGGGAAACCCTAAAAAATCTGCTATCTCCCCTTGACCTAAGACTCTCACGTATTGAGAACCATCTCTTAGAGGTGGAAAAGAGTATTTTAGCACTAGCAACTCTTAGTCTGCGAGGTCAGGAAAACAATGGTATTTTAGATGGCAACTCAGCTCCACCGATATCCAACACAACTCCTCCAGTATCACCCTCAATCAGGCCAGTACCCAAACCACGTACAAAGGGCTATGATCACAAAGCCTCCAAACCCCCACTAAAGTCACCGAAGCACCCTATCTCACAATCTACCACACACCACAAAGCAGGAGCTGCCCCAAGGCTGAATGCCACCAAGGCTGATTGCCCAACATCCCAGGCCCCCCAAAATAGGAGCAATTTTCGTGGGGGTTACATAGATCTCCCCCCAGATGCAAAGCCATATGTGGTGGTATTGACAGGTGTACCGGAACCTGAGAATGACCATCAAGAAAACCATTGGTCCTTGAAGAATAAGGTTATCCACTGGCTGAATGTGAATAGACCGATCCCAAATGAAATGAGAAGTAGATTTTAATGGTGCGTAGAGTTCCTTGGGTAGGTCCTTCTCGGAAATCTAGTCCAGGTGACTGTATAGTTGTGTCCTTTGAGGACCCACATACGGCCCACCACATATGCTCGTGGACTACCTATGGGGAAGACTCAGCCATTGTAGCCAGGCCTTTAACATTCTTTTACCCCCCACGTTCTAACCAAAACTATGGGGGGGAATGGTCTTCGGTATGCCACCAGGCCCATGGAGGGGCAAGAGACAAATGGCAAGTTCCAAACAGAAGGTGGCTTGGGGTACCAACATCCAATAGGTTTGATTGTCTCGAAGAGGTAGATTGACTTCCCATGCCTGTTGGTTCTTCACCTCATGCCAAGGTCTTCTTGGCTCCTGTGGTTCCTGACTTTTTACCTTTGGCGATTAAACCTGCTAGAAACAGCATCTATCTTTTTGGCCAACCAACTGTGTATGCTCCGAAAGATTGGGGGGTGTCGAAAATTTTCAACACCAATACAGCCCATGAAACAGCGCATGAGACAGCTATCCTCCCACTGACCCCCTCAACACCGCACCTATTGGCCCCGCTCATTAGTAAAAGGATCACTGTTGTTAGTACCCATGACACCTGGGTAACTGTCCCTACTAAGGAGGAGGACACCCTAACTTCATTTGGGGCTGTTGCTGAGCCTATAGTGTTGCCACATGGGTCAAGAAGGTCTAGCTCTGTTTTCGTCCCCCCTGTATTTGCCCCCACATTGGGGCTGAGTGTTGCAGGAAATCCACCGCTGAGGCTCCTCAGTTGGAACGTAGCAGGACTTGCACGTAACATCGACACTCCCGATTGGAATTCTCTTGTGGATCCTTTTGGGATTTGTCTATTGCAAGAAACCTGGTGCCTGGAACCTCGACACAGGGTAGGTTATACAACCTATTTTGTGCCTGCATTCAAAGCATCTGGTAGCAAAGGTCGCCCTTCGGGCGGCCTTCTGATTTGGGTTAGTATCACATTGGGGCTAACCATAAGGCAAATACCCACAAAATCTCCTGATCTGCAGAGACTATCAATCCAATGTCAAGGGGGGAAAAAGCTAGAAGTGTTTAACCTCTACCTAAGGGGGGCAAGGGGTGGTGTCTCTATGTTATCTTCAACAGGAATTGAGGAGGAGCTCAGATCCTGTAATACAGACTCCCTTGTTATACTGGCTGGAGACCTCAATTGTTGTTTTGAACCACTAGCCAGTGAGGACATATTAGACATCTGGGAGGATGATGTTGGGAGAGGTATCCCCTTGCTCTCTCTAAATCCGATTAAAAAATGGACCCAGAGTGCCATAGACATTAATGCCCTCTGTATGGAATATGACCTTAGAGCAACTAATGGTAGATCCAAGTCTGATACCAGGGGAGCACACACTTATAATAGGGTGGGGCACACTTCACGAATCGACTATATATTGTTGAATCATAAGCTCTGGGTATATCTTCAAGATATGGAGGTCCTATCGACTTCTTCTGATAGCGACCACAACCCACTAGCCCTGACCCTTACTCCCCCCATGGCAAGGTACGGTCCCAACCCCGTCACCACACACATGGAAATCGTCCCACGAACTAGTCCCCTCGAACTGTGGCAGGCGGTTAAAATGGAATAAGGTTGCCGCGGATGAGGGAAGGATGGCTCAAGCAAAGTCCATAATGTCAACTGTGAAGATGCGGCTAGATCCATTGGAACTTAGCAATTCTGATGTCTATAATGTCTTTATAGAAACAACTTTAGCACTAACTAAGCTGTTCGTTGTCCCGCAGGGAAGAGCAAGGGCCACGAATAGAGCTATGTCGAAGAATAGAGCTAAATGGTATTCTCCTACCTGTTGCGCTGCTAAACGAGAACTTATACTAGCAGTGAAATCCAAGGTTCCTGGTCACATCAGTCTCGCTAGGAAAAGCTACAAAAAAGTCTTATCTACGGCTAGGGGTGCCTACGAAACTAAATACTGGAACGATTTAATGATGGCTAGTTCTAAGAAAGACTCGAAGGCCTTTTGGGAACTGCTGAGAGCTAGGGATAAACCCGCCGATTCTCTACTGACATGTAACATCACGGGGGAGGCGTGGTTTGCCCATTTTTCCAAGCTTTACTCCATTCCCGTGGGTTCTTTAGATGCAACGACGGATCTGCCACATCGAGTGTCTGTTGATTATCTAAATGAGGACCACCTTTTTGTCACTAAGGAAGTTGAAGGGGCAATTAAGTGCCTGGTTGCCAATAAGGCTGCAGGACCTGATGGCATCCCTGGTGACTTAATACGGGCCAACCCGGAGGTGTGGAGCAAACTTATTGCCCTACTTCTGAATGCGGCCCTGATGGGTGGATGTCTGCCAGACTCCTGGAGGGGCGCGGAGGTCGTCCCGATCTTTAAAAAAGGATGCCGGGACGACCCCGCTAACTACCGCCCAATTAGTTTGCTAGATTCCACCCAGAAGGTAGCTGGCAAGGTAGTCTTAGGCAGGATCCTACAGTGGGCTGAAGAAAATCAAGTACTGTCAGACTTCCAGGCTGGTTTTAGATCCGGAATGGGGACCATCGAACAGACATTCCGCTTATTAATGTTATACTGGAAAGTGGTTGTATTGGGCAAGGGCAGTCTGTACCTCGCGTTTATAGACTTGCGGACTGCCTTTGACCTGGTCCCAGGTGCCCAGTTGTGGAGTGTCTTAGAGGGCTTGGGTATCCCTCCTTACCTACTTAGCATGCTTACCAAGTTTCACGAGAGTAACTTTGCACAGATCAGGTGGGGAGATCAGGGCCAAAAAACACCATGTATCCCTGTAAATAGGGGTGTCCGCCAGGGTTGTGTGCTAGCCCCCACTCTGTTTTCATTATATGTTAATGGAGTGGTGGAGCACCTGCTTAAACATACAGCAGATGCACCTTCCCTGGCTGGCAGAAAAATTCCTACCCTCCTATTTGCAGATGACACCCTCCTGATCTCGAAAACTCCAACAGGCCTACAATCCTTACTCTCCAGTTTCAAGACATTCTGTGATTCTAGGGGTCTTGCTATTAATGTAGGTAAAACTAAATTCCTGGTCCTAAACCCCCCAAGGAAAACTGTCATTCCCCCCACCTTGGACTCAGTACCGCTCGAAAGGGTAAAAGAGTTCGATTATCTAGGTATCCGCCTCTGTGATTCCATGAACTGGAAGGCCCACCACCAAAAGATCTTTCTGACCCACAAGAGGGTAACAGGGGCCTTGTTGAAGGAACAACGTGCCCCGTCCCTCAAACCAATTGGTGCTGTACTAGACATTTACAGGGCAAGGGTGGTGAGTGCAGCTCTGTATGGGTCTGAATTGTGGGGTGTGCAGAAAGTTGACTACCTGAGGCGCTTAGAAAATAAATTCCACAAAGACCTCATGAGGCTACCGCATAGTACCCCTTCCCTCCCACTCTTATTAGATGCAGGCACACGCCCAATAAGCGAGCAGGCAAGGCTGCGTCCCCTTCTCTTGTGGGCACGAATATGGAGGGTACCAGAATTGTCCAGTTATGCTGAAGGCCTAAGGGAACTCCTCTTAACATCTGGCTGGCATAAGGTCCGTTGGCTTAAGGAAGTTATGCGGCTTCTTTATGACCTGGGCCTTGAAGATGCCTGGGCTAATAGAACTGCCCCCCCCAAACAGACCCTAAAGAAGCTATATTGGTCTTGGGTGGCAAATGGGAGAAATAGTAATTCTAAATTATGTAGATCCACCATAGAATTTCTGATGGTTAAGGAGCTCCCTTTTAGAGAACCTTACTTAGATATGATCCACAAATCATGGGAAAGGGCATTATATTTTAAATTTAGGGTGGGCTTATTGCCACTAGGGCAGCTGACAGCAAGCTGGAAGCCACCGCTGCAAACTATACCATATTGCCCTTTTTTTGACAATAGGCATGAGTCAGTTGCCCACCTACTGTTTGAGTGCCCAGCCTATGTAACCCCGCGGCGCACTTGGCTGAAACCTCTATGCAGGAATCTTGGCACTAGATCTCACCTGGAGGCCTTACGCATCTTAAGATCTGATGCCCGTCCTTTGTTTGCCTGTTGCTTGGCAAAATTCTTGGGTTGGGCATGGCGGATTAGATCCGCCAGGCAACTGAGTCTCCCCTAATATGAATTGTATTGGCTCTATTATTACCCTCATGCTGTTATTAGACTCTCCTCGTAAATGAGTTTCCCTTAAACTATATTGTGTTTGTTTTATTGCTAATCTATATGTATTTTAGGAATGGTCAATTTGTATATTTTTAATTGAGGAACAAAATGTTAAAATGTATTGTATTTTTAAAAACTTTTCCTGTATTGTAATGCTTTTTTATGATATGACTAATATATCGAAATAAAAGCTATGTTACTACTATACCAAAGTAAGGTATAGTGTGCACATTGTCCAGTGGGTCTCCAGAGGCTTTACAGAATCTCATGGAGATAATGCTAATGCTCTCTTTTGTGGTAGTGTGGACAAGCAGTTAGGCTTAGCAGAGGGCAGAGCTAAGCATTTGTTGTACACACACAGGCAAGAAATGAGTACACACACTTCATGACTAAATCCGCGACCAATGGTTTGTAAAAATATTACTTTTTATATATTTATTACTTAGAACCAAGGATACTTTGTTGCAGTGAAATACGTTTTGCAATATCACTGTGCTTCAATGTAAAAAGTGGGCACAGTGCATTTTTCAATCATACAGTCTTATCCTCCGGGAGGAAACACAATCAGCAATATGCAGGTATGTACGTTATTGAGCTTTTGTATGATGGATCAGTATCAGGCAAGTTTCAGGTTAGTGACAAAACTGCACCACTGGGGCGACAGTGTGCAGAGGTCAAACTTGGGACTTAGTTCTATTGTTATTCCACGGAGAAAGGGCAATCAAAGTGGTACTATGTGCAGGTGAGTAGCACGGTTTTGGAATCCAGTCTCTAAAAGTTAAGTGAAGCACAGGTGGACACAAGGCAGCACCAAACTTAGACCCTCAGCGGCACAGGGGCAGCTGGGTGCAGAGGGCCAACAAAGCATCGGGTGCCTGATGCAATCAAATAGAGAATCTCAAAGTTGGTAAAAAAAGGCTGCAGGCTCAGGCCAGGAGACCCATTGACAGAATCTTACAGCTGTACAGGTAAGTTCGGTTGTGCTGGAACTTCAGGACACCATCATATGATCTCCCCAAGGTATAGGGGCTCCGGGTGCATGGGTGTCATTTGGTGTTGGAAATCAGCTTACCAGTGCAGGTCGTGCTTGGTGGGGTTGTCGTGCAGAGACTGCAGGTGTCATAGTGGAGTTTGGAAGGGGTCAACACAGGGTGAACTCTTGCTCTAAAATGCTAGAGAACCACTGCTGGATCAGTGAGCCACTGGAACTTGGGCTGTGAGCGTGGGGTGCAGAGGTAGTCGGTTTTGTGGTACCCCAGGCAGATCATTTAGTATTTAAGTTGTTTTTCTTCTAGACAGGTCCGCTGTGCACAAGAGATTAGGAGTCTTTCTGGAAGGCAGCCCTCCCAGGGTTCTGGGTGTTGCTGTGCTGCGGGATGAGTTGCTCTCTCTGAGGACTGCAGACTGGCCAGTAGGCCTGGGGCCAAGTCAGTTGTTGCCTTCAGTCTTCGCTGCTGCATGGCCCTCATTTGTCCTCTTCTACATAGGTCATCAGTAATCTCATGATAAAAGATAAAATATTAATTTTAGGGATATTACCAGGACCAGAAGGTAGTAGCCAATGGGCTACTTACATTTAGGGTGTCTACACCCTTTGCATGTTCACTCCCTCTGGGGAAGGGGCATATCTCTTAACCCTTTTGGCTAGAGTCCTCCAAAATAACATGTTTGGATGATGGAAAGGATGGCGTGTATAAAGCTATTACAAATGCTGAATGGCTAGCAGAGATGTATAAGGACGAGATTATGAAAGACGTCAGGAAGACGATTCACAGGAGTATATGGAGAGAGGATTCAGTGTCTGTGTCTGTCAAACCATATTGCAAGGTGGTGGAGGAGTTGACAATATGTGGTGAAGAACTGATCATGATAGGAGAAAGATGGAGGCTTCTCAAAGGAGGAGGTCACTTCAGCTCAGGACACCGTAGCGGTGGTCTTGGCTGAGAGGAGACGTATGTCTCCTGCTTACTAATTTTCTTGCTAACATTGCTACCAAAGGGGGTCTTGGTTAGGGGCGTAGGCATCTCCACTGGCTGGAGAGGCCCTGGTCAGCATAACAAGGGACAGGAAGCCTTTGAGGCTCACTGCATTTCTATGCTTATCCTGCTTGGGAGTATGTTTGAAGCACCTTCACCCAGAGCAGGCTTGATTCTGACCCATGAGAGCAAATGGGGCCCACTGTAGGGCGTAAGAAAGATGTACCAGGCTGGCAAGGACCAGTCAGGCATACACTAGCGAGTTGGTCAGATTTCAGGGGGTACCTCTGAAGTGCCCTCTGGGTTCATTTCTTAATAAATCCATCACTCGCATCAGTGTAGGTTTATTAAGCTGAGATGTTTGATAACAGTGAAGTCATCATGGAGTTGTGGAGCTCATAATGACAAGCGTCCAGCCCATGTACTCAGTATGGCTTCACTGTGCACTTATAATGTCTAAGAATGGACTTAGACACTATATAAGGGCATATCTGCTCACGCAGTTATGCCCTCACAAGAGGTATGGTGCAGCCTGCTAAAGGGCTGTAAGGTCTGCTGTAGAAGTGACTTACCGATGCCTTTTGCAGTGCTGCCAGGCGTGGCACCGAGGAATGTGCGTTAGGTTGACTCCACTTTTATCTGCACCAAAACACTCAGGCTGCAGTGGTGCCATGCCTGTGTTTGGTGAGGGATTCCTTTGGGTGGCACAATACATGCTGCAGCCCTTAACAACCGTCTTTGGTCACAAGGCCCTTGGTACCATTGGTACCTTTAACAAGGGAATTATATGTGAGCCAGGGTGTACCAATTGTGGAAACAATATTGTAGTTTTGGTGAAAGAAACTGGTACTGGGAACCTGATTAGCAGGAACCCAGTGGTCTACAGTCAATGCTATATCACAAGGCAGGCAAAAAATGGGAGGGGGACTACTGCAAAAGAAACCCACGTCCCTATATAAGTGACAAACAAAGCACAAGCGTACGCTCGTTCACCTGCTCATTCAGTTGAGGAACGACAGCAAAGCAATTAAGGGCACACAAACAAGCAGCACACTAAAATGCATGGTACAAGAATCCTAGTGCTGAAGCTAACGGACGAAAAACACATCAAAGTATAAATCAAATATCAATTTAAAGGAACTGTCATTGGTGTGGTAGCTCATATCATTGTTCTGAATCAACAAATTTGAAAAATAATTCAGGAAGTGAAGGAACCAATGTTACTTCACCCGTGTATGTCATGAAAACAGAGGCAGAGTGGGATCAGTGGATGTTGCTTCTAAAGATATCACTACTAAAATCTAGGATGACTAGGATGATGAAGTGCACGCTTTGGAAGAAGTTCAAAACAAAAATTCCAAAGAGACAGTGATAAGAAACTCTCTGCTAGGCTGAAGAGGCCAAAGTTGATGCAACAAAGACCAGCTCCGATCTTTCAGTGGTATAATATAATAGTACTTGTGAGTACTATTGCGGAACAAAACGAATGGATTTCAGGGTGATAGTAAAAAAAGTTAAATTTCTTGGGGCGAAGAATACATTTGGGCAATTCAAGGACTCAAGCGTGAGATAGCAGAAGCTGGCATGCTCACACCTTCTGACATCAACAGACAATCCATAGTTATGGTGGATGCCAATACTTTTGGGATTTGGGCCATTCGTCCCAAAAAACACAATGGCAGAGACATGACTGTAGCCTTGGCTTCTAGAGCTTTGCATTCTTCAGAAAATAACTATTCATTCATTGAGACATGGGACATTTCAGAATGTAGGTATGAGAGACCAATGCAGTCTTGAGGATGAATCACAAAGCTCTGATGATAATTCTGAGGCAGCAGGCATGGACAAAAGTTCAGGTAGTTTAACAAGATTTGCAGTCAGACTGCAGAGTTTTAACTGTGTAATTGTATACAATCTGGGATGAAGAAAATGCATGGCAGATTGCCTTTTATGACTACATAAAAAGAGTGAATTGATAGGGGGTTATGAGGTTGAGGAGGTTCTGGCATGTTTGGATGATGGAAAGGATGGCGTGTATAAAGCTGTCACTAAGGCTGAATGGTTATCAGCGATGGATAAGAACGAGATTTTAAAAGAAGCCAGAAAGACGATTCATGTATGGTGAGAGGGTTCAGTGTCTGTGTCTGTCAAATCATATTACAAGGTGGTGGAGGAGTTGACAATATGTGGTGAAGAACTGATTATGAGAGGAGAAAGATCTGTACCTCCTCAGGAGGTGAGAGGGAAGCTCATTAATTTAGCGCATCAAGGTAATTTGGGACAGCCAATGACAAAGAAAAAGCTAAAGGAGAGGGTCTGGTGGATGGAGACAGAGGTATTAGGACATTGTGATTGGATATCTGGTATGCAGAGAGAGTGAGAAAAGGTTAAATGTAGCTGCGGTGGGGAGGAGCAACATCTTGGTGATCTGGGTGCACCCTGGGTGAAGGTATGTCTAGATTTCATTAACCCTTTACATGTTCCCATGTCTGTCGGTTTACCAATTTGTTGCTGCTGTCATTGTAGATGTTCATTCCAAATTGCTGGAATTTGATTTTATGAGGACTGTTACTACCACCAGTACTATCAAAGTACTCATGGATATATTTGTGTGACCCAGTACTTGATTATGGACAATGGAACACAGTTGATCTCGAACCAAATGAGAGATTTCTTGAGTAAGCATTGTATCAAACATGTGAGGACACAGCTTTAGAGTTATCCGCCCAATGGCCAGCTGGAAAATGGCAAAAGAATAGTAAAGGACCCAATAGAAATGGCTAAGAAAAGTCAGTTGGAAGTGAAAGAAGAGGTGAGAGACATGAAGAAGATGAAAAAATATGCTTTATTCAGTTTCATTTATAACCATAAAAGCAATGTGATACAGCCAAATATGTACTTAAAATAATTAGACATTTGTGCTAGTTTAAAATGTTAGGTTACAATCTAGTTAATATAATGTCTAAAGCTGATAATGCAACAACTTTCCTATGACTTCTTATAAGCCTAGGGCTACCAGCCCTGAAGTCAGTAGACGAAACATCTAATGCGTATAAGTTTATCCAACCGCACATAGTGCAACACTGTAACACAAGTGACAGCTAGCAGGGAGGTGATACCGTGACGTAAATAAGGAATAAAGTGCTGATGCAATAATCATATCGACTGACAATGTTTGTCCGAAGTAGGCAATGTGCCTATGTGTTGGTTGCTTGTGTCCATGTGCAAGTTCTCTGATTTCGCATTTGGTTTGTTCAAGTTTGATGTTGGCTGTATGAACAGTGCACCTCTGCATTTCTTTTTCTATTGAGTAACTATAGGGTTGCTGACTTTAAATGACCTAATTTTTTTAATGGCTCAAACTGACTTGTTAATTAAAAACTTTGTTGATCTAAGGGCAGCCTTTGATTTAGTTCCCCGGCGGAAGTTATGGCTTGTCCTAAAACAACTAGGTCTTCCCTTGGATCTTTTAACCCTCATTAGTAGACTCCATGAAGATAACAAGGCCCAAATTAGATGGGGGGGGGGACAGGGGGAAGTGACGGAATCTTTCCCGGCAGAACGAGGTGTTAGACATGGCTGTGTTCTGGCCCCCACCTTGTTCACGTTATATATTAATGGAATAGCGGATTGCATGAACAAAAATCCGACGGATGGCCCTATACTAGCAGGTGTCCAGGTACCCATCCTGATGTTTGCCGACAACACATTGATCCTCTCCAAGACCCCGAGTGGACTCAAGAAAGCCCTCAAAATTTTTGAGGATTTCTGTTGTGAGAGGGGATTGGAGGTCAACGTGTCCAAGACAAAGCTAATGGCATTTAACACACGTAAGGCAAACATGAGAGGTTTTGCAATGAAGGAGGGCCCCTTAGAAGTAGTCAATGAGTTTACCTATCTTGGAGTTAACTTCCAAGGCAGTATGAAGTGGGACCGGCAAATCGAAATAGCCTCACTTAAGCTCAGACAGATAGCGGGGGTTCTTGTTCAGGAGCACAATTGCTCCCTTTCCAAGCCTATCAGTCCCGCCCTTGAAATCTACAATCTGAAGGCCGTCAGTTCAACCTTGTATGGCTCAGAGGTATGGGGCTGCGACAATCTTGTTGCCCTTACCTCGGCAGAGAATAGGTTTCTTAGAAATTTAACTGGACTTCCCCAGAGCTCTCCCATGTGTCCTTTGTTATTAGATCTAGGTAAGAAACCCATTGCAGCCATAGCCAAACTGCGTCCCCTCCTGTATTGAAAGAGACTGTGGACCACTCCCGAACTTGTTGGCTATGCCCAGGGCTTCCTAGACATTATTAAATCAGACACTTTACATCAAATTAAATGGCTCAGGGTAGTCAGAAATCTTTTAGGGGAGTTAGGTTTGACAGGATTATGGATTGACCCCGCTAAATCTGTTTTTCCATCTAAATCTACTCTGAAGGCCAAGTTCTGGGAACTGTTTTCATTTAATAACGCTAAACAACAAATGTCTTCCTCCCTTTCGTGCCACTTTCTGGATCACAAATTTGTCCCTAGGCTGGAATTATACTGGGATGCAATTACGAAACCCCTGGATCGAAAATTTTATTTTCAGTATAGGGTGGGGTCTTTACCAGTCAGATCTTTTACCCAGAACTGGTCTCCACACTCGGTAGTTGGGTGCCCAGGATGTACTGCTAACATCGAGACCACGGCACACATTCTTTGGGTCTGTGGTACCTATGCTGCCCCAAGGCGGGCATGGCTTTTACCAATCTGTAAGCTACTTGGCACTAGGAAAGCGGCGGAGGCAGATCGTATTCTGCGAACAGACACTTCCTTGCCCATCCTACTAGCTGTGGCCAAATTTTTAGGTTGGGCATGGAATCTGAGAGCGCGGCATATTACACATTGTCCCTGATTAGGTTTAATAACTTTTTATGATGCTCATGAAGTATGTACATGATTATGTTTTATTCTTTTAACTCTAGGTTCTTTACTGGTTTTAAAGCTCAATTTCATTTCTGGGTTACAAATGAACTTTTGTATAATATTTTTTTTTTAAACTATGACTGTTTCGTATTCCTGATGATGTATATGCTTTTATGATGTAAAAATTGAATAAAGCTTTATGAAACTGCAAACCGCTGAATGGTTATCAGCGATGGATAAGAACGAGATTTTAAAAGAAGCCAGGAAGACGATTCACAACGGTATATGGAGAGAGGGTTCAGTGTCTGTGTCTGTCAAATCATATTGCAAGGTGGTGGAGGAGTTGACAGTATGTGGTGAAGAACTGATCATGAGAGGAGAAAGATCTGTACCTCCTCAGGAGGTGAGAGGGAAGCTCATTAATTTAGCGCATCAAGGTCATTTGAGACAGTCAATGACAAAGAAAAAGCTAAAGGAGAGGGTCTGGTGGATGGAGACAGAGGTATTCGGACATTGTGATTGGATATCTGGTATGCAGAGAGAGCGAGAAAAGGTTAAATGTAGCTGCGGGTGGGGAAGAGCAACATCTTGGTGATCTGGGTGCACCCTGGGTGAAGGTATGTCTAGATTTCATTGAACCGTTTACATGTTCCCATGTCTGTCGGTTTACCAATTTGTTGCTGCTGTCATTGTAGATGTTCATTCCAAATTGCTGGAATTTGATTTTATGAGGACTGTCACTACCACCAGTACTATCAAAGTACTCATGGATATATTTGTGTGACCCAGTACTTGATTATGGACAATGGAACACAGTTGATCTCCAACCAGATGAGAGATTTCTTGAGTAAGCATTGTATCAAACATGTGAGGACACAGCTTTAGAGTTATCCGCCCACTGGCCAGCTGGAAAATGGCAAAAGAATAGTAAAGGACCCAATAGAAATGGCTAAGAAAAGTCAGTTGGAAGTGAAAGAAGAGGTGAGAGACATGAAGAAGATGAAAAAATATGCTTTATTCAGTTTAATTTATAACCATAAAAGCAATGTGATACAGCCAAAGATGTACTTAAAATAATTAGACATTTGTGCTAGTTTAAAATATTAGGTTACAATCTAGTTAATATAATGTCTAAAGCTGATAATGCAACAACTTTCCTATGACTTCTTATAAGCCTAGGGCTACCAGCCCTGAAGTCAGTAGACGAAACATCTAATGCGTATAAGTTTATCCAACCGCACATAGTGCAACACTGTAACACAAGTGAAAGCTAGCAGGGAGGTGATACCGTGACGTAAATAAGGAATAAAGTGCTGATGCAATAATCATATCGACTGACAATGTTTGTCCGAAGTAGGCAATGTGCCTATGTGTTGGTTGCTTGTGTCCATGTGCAAGTTCTCTGATTTCGCATTTAGTTTGTTCAAGTTTGATGTTGGCTGTATGAACAGTGCACCTCTGCATTTCTTTTTCTATTGAGTAACTATAGGGTTGCTGACTTTAAATTACCAAATTTTTTTAATGGCTCAAACTGACTTGTTATTTAAAAACACCGCTTTCTGAGGCTTAATGCTGGTCCTAGCTTTAGTTTAAAATAAACGGAAGAAGCAAAGTTCCCTAACAGGCAGACTTGATTTGTCGGTCTCTCTTTTCTAGTTTGTTTGCTTCTAAGCTCAGAACATTCACAGCCTTACCTGCCAGTTGGAGAGTCGATCTTCCTAATGATTTTATAACGTCAGATCTGCAGGTTCATAATTGTTGTAACTTCAATGTTGGCAGTAAAAGAGTTTTCTGGAGGGGTAGTAATGCCGGGCAAGTGCGCAATAGATGGAGCAATTATTTGTTACTATAACCGCAAGGAAGAGTCCAGGGTTGGCCAAGGCGGTTTACACTTTGTTGTTAAATCTTTAGATCGGTAGACTCCGAGCCTCAAAAACGAATCAGGTTGAACTTTTTTTGATCTTGAGAAGTGGTCCAGGAAGTACAGTTGAGGTTTTAGGGCCAAATGTACAACCCGTTTTTGCATGAACAAACGCGTTTGTGAATCCGTTTGCGCGTGCTGAACATATTGGCCATGCACATAGCCTATTTAGCGAGTAGCAATTGGTTTGCTACTCGCTAAATTGGTTTTGCAACTCGCTATTTGGAAGGGGCATTACCTTCCAAATAGCGAGTCTCAAAACAATCTACTAATGTTTTGCAACCGCAATTGCGGTCGCAAACACTCATAATTACCACCTACTTCAGGTAGTTGGTAATGCATTTGCAAAGGGGTAGGGGTCCCCTTCCCCTTTGCAAATGCATGCAAAATATTTTTTTAAGGGCAGGCAGTGGTCCTAGGGACTACTGCCTGCTCGTAAAAAATGAAACGAAAATATTTCATTTTTTTTTTAATGCATCTTGTTTTCCTTTAAGGTAAACGGGCTGCATTTAAAAAGAAAACTGCCTTATTAAAAAGCAGTCCCAGACATGGTGGTCGGCTGAGCCCAGCAGGCCACCATCCCTGGGAGGGCTGGCTTTCACAATGGGCTCGCCAATTGCGAGAGGCTCATTAATATTAATGAGCCTCGTAATTTGCAACCCCATTGGGAATCGCTAAATAGTGTAAACACAGTGTTGTACATTTCATTGAGCGCCTAACAATTTGTGCCTCACAATGTGTCGCAAATTGCGAGGTGCAAAATGAAAATTTTGTACATCTGTCCCCTAGAGTTTTATATGTTGGCATCACCACCCACACATAGCTTTTGTTCGTCAGGTTGCTTTGTCTATTAGCAGTGATTGCAGCCTGATGGCTTTGTTAGTAGTTTGTTCGAACTCGGAGTAGGCGGATACTGTGCACCAAGCCTCTTCTTACTTTAAAGATGAAAGTGATTGCAGTAGAACAAAGTGAGCTGAGTTCTTTTGTGTAGATTATTTTTCGATTTCCAGCCAACAATGATGGGCGAAGGAGTTTGCCCCTGCTGCCCTTATTCTCCAGTAAAATGTTATGAGGGCGCCTTGTCTTGCCTGAATCTGTTTTTTTAACACGAACTCCAGCCTGATGTGAGCTTATCATGTGTGTTTCGTGGGACTGAAAATAATTTCTTTCAAAATCTATATTGAGCGGTGTTCAAACCTGATGCATCATTAGTTTTAAGCAGTACCGATCCGTACGAGATTGAGGGCAAGAATTTAACTGCTATGACCTTCAGCAAATGATTTGATGACCAGCCGCGGCCCGTGGAGGGAGTTCGGTGGGGCAGGGAGGCGGTGCGGGAGAGGGGCAAGGTGGACAGTGGTAAACACTGGAAAATGGACAATGCAGGTAAGTAAACAATTTAAAAAATAAAACGAACTTCGTAGCGCGCGCTGAATCGCATTTTGCGATGCATGATGTGCTGATGCACTTTAAAGATTAAATAAATAAATTAAATATAAAAAAACAAAGCAAACTTTGGATGTGGATAGCCACGCCATGTTGAAGGTGGGCATACCACAAAACGATTTTTTAGATATTTTCAAAGTTGTATCAATACCTAAAAAGAAATAAAATAGGGGACCCGATGCAGAAGTGAAATTGGGGACGAGGACAGGGGAAAGCAACCTGGGGGACGGAAACGGCATGGGAGGGGCAGAGAAGCACATGATGAGACCAGGAAACATCAAGGGGAGCACTCTAGCACACGGCAAGACAGAGCAACACAGACACTGAGGGAGCACGCAAGCTCATCGAGAGATAGACCAACATGTGAAAGGGGTAGCAACAAGGGGACAAAAACAACATGGGAGGAACAGAGAAGCACATCATGAGACTAGGGAACATAGAGGGGAGCACTGAATCACACAGCAAGACAGAGCAGCACTGACACTGAGAGAGCACAGAAGCTCATAGAGAGATAGACCAACATGGAGACAGGGGTAGCAACAAGGGGACAGAAACAACATGATGGGGCAGAAAAAAACGTGGCGAGGAAAAGAGTTGGAACTAGCCCCCTCTACTGTATCACTCCCAAACCTTTTGCCTTCCTCATCCATTTTTGCTGATCTTCTTTTGCTGGCCTCAGGATTCTGTATAATTTACACTGCTAACCAGTGCTAAAGTGCTTGTGCTCTCTCCCCAGAACATGGTAAGATTGGCTTATCCTCAATTGGCATATTTAATTTATTTGTAATTCCCTAGTAAAGTTATATTACATGTACCCAGGTACACTTGAGTAGTCCTTCAAACCTGTCTCAGGCCTGCAATTACAGCCTGTATGAGCAGTTTTAAACTGCCATTTCGACCTGGTAAAATAAACTGCTTGCAAGGCCCAAACTTTCCTTTTTAATACATATAAGTCACCACTAGGGTAGGCCCTGGAGAGCTCAGAGGACAAGGTGAAGTATATTTCAAATTTGGACATCTACTTTTAAAATGTTGCTTGTCTTGGTAGTTAAAAACTCTTACATTCATTTTTCGTCACTGCAAGGCCTACCGCTCCCTTAGGAGAACATTTAATTAGCTGCAACTTCCAAATGGAAACAGGCATCCAGTTCATGTTTTGTGTCTTTGGAATTGTAAGGAAAAATCCTCTCTTACGTTAAGGTCAGATTTTAAATTACAATTGTGAAAATGCAACTTTTAGAAAGTTGGCTTTTTCCTGCGTTAACCATTTAGTTTTTGCAGCTTGTCTCTCGGTCACATGACTGGGTGTAGGTAACAGCCGGGCTTTGTGTATTCTTCCACACACAATAAAAAGCTTAGGTGTGCCTTGACAGGCCATCACTGGCAGGATGGGAGGATGGAGCTGGGCACAGCCCTGCATCCACTTGAGTATGCTGTGTCCTGCCTCCACACAAAGAGATACTGAAGTAATCAACACTAATACAACAGTGATAAGTCAGATGTATTTTAATGACCATTAGTCTCAACAGCTCCCAGGAAACTGCCAACACAGAGCAGTCAGTGAATATTCAAACATTAACATTCAGTTACTATAGGGAAAGGAATGACATGATGGGAGCATGTGATATAATATAGATAAACAAGCATAAAACTTACAAGCTGTAAAATAATACCTAAAACATGGAAATATTACAGATAAAAACAAAGATAAATGGAAATAATGCAGATAAAAATCAAAGATCTAAATAAAAATCAAAAATTAAAGATCTATTCACAGATCCATACGTTTAGGTAAAACACGGATCCTACTACTCCTCCTCCTCGGAATATATTCCAACTTAAGATTACTATTTGAACTTTCATTAGCATTGTTTGTTACATCAATTTCATCATTGGATTGATTAAGACCCATTTGTAACACCACCTTCTCAGGCAGTTTGTAAATGCGTGAGAGGTTCCACCAGTTTTTTCCATTGACCCTCACAGCACACCTGGCCAAAGCATCAACCTTCACCGGAAACCCACATTTGGATAATCCTTTAGGTACATTATGAGGTGATTTAATCTTGACCCAATCATCTACTTTGATTTTAGAATGAAAAACCTTAAAGTTGTTCAACTTAGGCTGATTTCTGCTACCATCATTTCCAACTACATCCTCTCTCCTATTAACAAATTCAGACTGAGTAATTGATTCACTTCTTTGTGGAACATTCACATGAATTAAAGAACCCCATGTTTTCATCCATGCAGGACATAAATGGAATGACGCTTCTCTCCCTCTCAATAATCTAAAAGGACTTGAACCAGTTATAGCACTTGGTGTTGTGCGATGAGCCCACAACATGCTTTGGACTGCCTCTTTGATAATAATCTTTGATGAAACCGCCCACTGAATACATTCTACCAAAATGCGGTTGTCCTCTCAATAAAATAATTTGCCTGTGGGTGATATAAGGCCACTCTTCTATGAACAATACCTGATTGAGACAAAAAATCCAACATTTCTCTTGAAGTAAATTGGACTCCATTGTCTGAAACAATTTCCTTGGGAAAACCTTCTCTTGCAAACAGACTCTGATTTTTTTTTCTAACTTCTATCGAGTTAGGATCAGGTATAAAATGAACCTCCCACCACTTACTGAAATAATCAGCAGCCACCAGAGCATATTTATATTTGCTAGGCAGAACGTTAAATGGCCCCACAAAATCCACCGCCAACTTTAACCAAGGACCATCAGGCCGAGCAACATCTTGTGTAGGAGGAGACACAATTTTAATCACCTTATCACTAGCATTACAAGTTAAACAATTTTCAACTACTGAATTGATTTGCCGATCCATAGATGGCTACCACTAAAAAGTTCTAATCCTCTTCTTAGTGTTTGTTTGGCCCAAGTGACCCTCATGCCCAAACATGATAATAGGATTCCTCAACATCTCAGGTGGGACAAATCTATCCCCTCTCATGACCATACCTCCTTCCTCCACCATGAGTTCATCAGCAATCTTTGAAAAAGGGTGTAAGTCTTTCTCAAGATGTTTCTCTTTAGGTCATCCTGAGACAATATAATTTTTGACTAATTTAAGAATAGAATACGCTTCCATGGCTGAGAACCATTCCTGTTCAGTAAAACATCCCACCGATCAGGCATCAACTGCAGCAATCACACAATCTTCATCAATGTCTTCTTTCAAATCATGAGCAGATAATGGAATGGGAAACCTAGATCAGAAATCCGCACGTGTGTTTTTACCACCTGATATGTGCGCAATCTGAAAACTATATTGTAATAACTTAGCACTGAGCCTTGCAATCAGTGGCGTATGGTCTTTTATCACTTTCCCCTGAAGAATAGGAACCAAAGGCTTATGATCAGTGAGTAAGTTAAAACTTCTTCCCCACAAAAAACATTTAAATCTTTCAATGGCCCAACAGCATGCAAGCAACTCTCGCTCTATGACAGAGTAATTCTTCTCACTTGGACGAAGCGCGCGTGATGAAAAGCCCACTGTTTGTTCCTTCCCTAGTTTGAACTGAGAAATCATGCCCCCCAAACCATATAAACTGGCATCAACTGACACAGTACATTTTAAATTGGGGTCAAATGGTGTAAGCATTTTGCATGATCCCAAATCCTTTTTCAAATCAATGAATTCCTTTTCACAAATTTCATCCCATCTAAATATAGCTCTTTTCTTGAGTAAGTCTCTCATATGTACAGTCTTCATTGAAAAATTAGGAATGAATTTTGAATAAAATTCACACATTCCTAAAAATGACGAAACCATATCCTTAGTAGTGGGACTAGGGGCATCAACAATTGCTTGAATCAGACCTTCTCTAGGCACTATTCCTTCACCTGAGATGTGATGCCCCAGATATTCAATAGACTGTACACCAAAGATACATTTAAGTTTATTTGCCACAATACCATTTGTCTCTAACCTCTTTAACACATTTGACAAATTACGATTATGTAATTCTTCATTGTCACCTGCCACTAAAATGCCATCCTGATAAAGCACTGTATCAGCAACACCCTCCAAAATCTTTTCCATTATACGCTGAAACACAGACGCCTCCGACGCCAACCCAAACGGCTTCCTCCTAAATTGAAACGTACCGATGGGTGAAACAAATGCTGTTACGTGTTTGCATGACGGACTCAACTGAATCTGATGATAAGCCGAGGCCAAATCAATCTTTGAAAAGACCTTAGCACCAGCAAACTTGGATAAGATATCATCAATACGGGGAAGAGGATGAGAATCCACCCAAATGTCATTGTTAACACTGCGAAGGTCAATGCAGACCCTCAGGCTGCCATTTTGTTTGCATCTTACCACCGAGGGAGACAACCAAAGAGAAGACTCAATAGGTTCAATCACTCCCGATTCACACATTTTCCTAAGTTCTGCTGACAGATCATCCCTAACACTGAACGGTACATTACACAATTTGTGTTTAATAGGGACAGCACTCTCTTTCACTCTAGTAAGATGTTTAAAGCCAGTGATGCATCCCAATTCATTTCCAAAAACTTTAGGAAATTTAGAAAACCATGATACAGATGATCTCGCAACACTGGAATCTTCTACCACCGAAACCTGTTCCTTGGTACCTGGTCTTAGTGTCATGCTAAATAATCCTTGATGATACCATCCTAGTATGTTAAGCCCTTTCTTTGCTACATAGACCTTACCCTGAATGTGTTTATCTTTAAAAACCAAAGAAGCCTAAAAAAAACAGATAATTCAATTTTCCTTTCTTCATAAGAAACTGGACTTCTGTCCGGCGGACTGAGTGGTTTATTGTCCCAAGTTTTCTCAAATAGATCATCTGTAATCATTGTTATACGTGCCCCTGCATCAACTAACACATTGAGTGGTTTATTGTCCACTAGGATCTCAACTATTGGATCAATGCAATCTTCCGATTAATCTTTCACAACAACCACCAAATCAGATAACGAGCTTATAACTCTCTCTGACTCACTCTCAATCTGCCCATCACAAACCACACTTACGTTACCTTTGTAATTACACACCCGAGCAAAATGACCCTGTTTTCCACACTTGTGACAAGAGGCATTTTTTGCTGGACATGGATTTGAAAACTGAGCTGCAAACCCACACTTTCTGCATGAATTCTTCGGAACAACCTTCTTTCTCTCAAACTTGTTGGGCACATGTTTAGAACCTTTAACTTCAGTACGTGGCTTAATTAATTGAGTTTGAGATTTCACATTTTTCTCTTCATTCTCTCTTACAGCATTAACCAAGTTCTTTTCTGGTTTTAATTCTCTCTTAGACTTTTGAGAAAGTTCAATACTCTTAACTATAGATATTGTTTCATCCAATGATGGATTTTTAAGAGTGAGCAACTTCTCTTGTACTTTCCCATTATTAGTATGAACCACTATCTGATCACAAATTAGTTGCGATGTGAAATGTTCAAACTCACACTCAGATGCAAGTATTCGTAGTGCAGCCACATAAGCAACTATACTCTCCTGTTCTCTAGTAAAGAATTTATGTCTAGCTACCACCGAACTCTTTTCAACATCAAATTGTTTTTGTAAACTTTGAACAACCTGTTGAAATTCATCTAACTCTTCTTCTCCTTCCCTCACTTCAATGGGAGGAAGGTGTTCAAGCACAGCCTGTCCCTCAAATCCTAAATTATGTTCCAAAATAAACCTCTTCATTTGGGCACTGAATCTTCTGCCTCCAATTGCACCCAAATATTTCTCAAATGCCCGAAACCACACTTTCCAAATTACCGGTGGTTCACGTGGGAGCTGTAAAAATGGAGGAGGTGCTTGTACATTCTGCATATTGTCTGTAAGACTAATACATTTAACTACTGACCTTGGATATGAATGATCACACACAGATGTATCAAATATATATATGCTCTTACTGCAAAGCTACATGCACATATTAATAAAACATATTGCAGTATTCAAAACAAATAAACTTCACGATAAGTCACAAAAATGATTAAAACATGGCAAAACTAACCGCCTTGATATAAGCTGAATAAATACCCACACGTAACTCGCTAAAAGTTACAACATAACAGTAAATAAATAAATAAAATAGTTATTTACACATCACAAACATTTGAGTGTCCCTAGAAAAACACTTAAACCATGATGTATTTTGTAATAATGTGAAAACACCATCCGTTTTAACCTGCAGTTTCCACAAAGCGGTTAAAATGTCTCAGTTTCCACAAAGCGGTCAAATTGTCTCGTAGTTATTGATCAGAAAATATCTCCCACCTCCTTTTCCGTTAAAATCAACCTGAAATCCTTTGCCAGTCTTCCTTCAGTGAATCTACTTCCTGCTCAACAAACGTCAGCCCCACCGTGACGTCGTGACGTTGTAGAGAATACGACGGTGTGATGTAAAAACGCTGTGCCGAAGATGATTAGATCGTTACGCTTTGACAGCCTGACGCTGAACACTTCCACTGCTAGAATCCCCAGTGCGCCCCAGGCTCTCTTCCAGGAGTTAATGCCTCTAAAAAGCTGCAACATTCCACTGTTAATGTCGATTTGTTAGACCGAGACGCCGATTGTGATGCAGACTCAGGGTCGTTGGGGACACCTCCGACCCTAACTCTCGCTGGCTCAGCTGTGACTTTACTGCCTAACCCACCACTTATTGGATTAAATCAATCAAACTCTAAAGATAAAAACAGAGATACCTTCCATGTTCTGGATAGTGAGTCTTCACCTGTACCATTAATTGTACCATCTCCACTAACTCCCAATTCTTCTAAGACTCCCCCTGAAGTTTCCTCGTTGGACCTTATTTTAAAAACTTTGTTGATACATCGTCAAGAAACACAACAGAACTTTCTCCAACTAAGAGCAGATAATACTAAGGTACATAACTGTCTCCAGGAGGTTACTAACAAACTAAGTGGGGTCACAAAAGACATCCAAGGATTGCAACAAAGGGTTCTTGAAGCGGAGGAGTCGCTGGCTACTACTTCAGCTCAAACCAGCCAACATAAAGAAGATATAGGGCTATTACATAGTAAAATTGAAGAGTTGGAAAATAGACAGCGCCGACAAAACCTGAGACTTTTTGGAATTCCCGAGGGGTCAGAGGGTTCGGATGCCAGGGCCTATTTGGTCAATCTTTTCCAAAGAGCATTTCCAGATCTCTCTGATTGGGACTGGGACTCCCAACTACAACGGGTACATAGACTGCCCTTAACTTTAAAGAACAAAGAGAGTAAATATCCACGACCTATCATCGTCTACTTTGGTAACTACTTGCTAAGACAAGCGGTCTCAATTAAAGCTAGACCGAATACACCAGTGACATTAGACAACGTCACCTTTTTTGTTAAATCTGACCTTAGCAAGTCCACTATGGATAAAAGATGGGGATTGCGCAAACTGATAGATCCTTTCAAGTCCCTGGGGGCCATAATCTATCTTCAAGAACCTGCCCGCCTCAAGGTCATTAAAGCCGATCGCACCTATTTTCTCACTGAAATAAAGGACGCCGAGCAACTTTTTGCAAAAATTACTTTAAATACCTAGTATAGAGAGGGGAACTCAAGGGGGTAAATTTATATAAAAAAGAGAGAGGGGGTGAGCGGAGCTTGAGAGGTGGAAAATGAGACTTACGCCCAATTATAACAGCCTAGTGCAATTTAACAGGGCATTTGGACATATATTTTGAAAAAAAAATTTTCTCACGTATGATAATAATACAGAGTGTGGGGGATCACGGGGAGACCTCTCTGATAGACTGCCCATAGAGCGGCAGCAGAAGATAGAGGTAGGCCTCTGGGTAGATACTGGGGGGAGGTGTTACGGGGGGGGTGGGTTGGGTGGAATGGGCCTCTGGTTCTTGGGGAAGGGTTAATAGGGGAAAAATTGTATTGCAGGAAAAAAAAGATGAGTAGACTTAGAGACAAAGCTTTTGTGTTCTTATACATTAAACGATATACAATACAGAGGAGTATGAAGAACTTAGTTTCATTCAATGTTTTCTTTTAGATGTTTGTCGTGGAATGTTGCTGGTCTCAATAGTAAGGATAAAAGGAGACTGGTGCAAGAAGAAATGAACTTGTACCGACCACATATGGCACTTATCTCCGAAACTCACATTGGGTTTCAAGATCGTAAACTTTTATCTCAAATGGGCTACAATCTTGTTGCTTGTTCAACACTAGGGGCATCAATCCGGGGAGTAGCTATTTTGAAACAGAAGCATATAAGAATGGCTATCATTAAAATTGCAGCTGATGATAGGGGAAGGTGGGTAATCGCTCAGGTGCAAATTGCTGAAATATATTATGTATTTTGCTTGGTTTATGGCCCTAATGTTGACGAACCCAAACTTTATGAGAAACTAAACATCGAATTACTCGAGTGGGAGGGTGAGCTACTTATAATGGGCGATTTCAACTGCGTTATGAATTATAAGAAGGATTCCACAAGTAAAATCAACACAATTAGGATGCGTAGAGTTAGAGCAGCTATAGTGGAATTGGGTAGGTTACATAATTTGAAAGATGTCTGGCGCATTAAGCATCCTACCATAGCAGGATATACATACTACTCTGCCCCCCATAGAGTTTGTTCCAGAATTGATATGGTATGGGCAACAGATAGAATTGTGGATAATTGCAATATAGAACTCTGCCCGAGAGTCACATCCGATCACAATCCCATACTATTCGAATTTAAAACCCTTAACAAAGAACAATCCCCCCGACAGTTTACATTCCCTAGGTATCTATCTACAGACGCTGAATTTGTCTTGGGTATCAAAGAACATATAAATGAATTTATAACACTTAATATTCACTCAACCTCGGTTAATTTCGTGTGGGATGCGTGTAAATGCAGCATCAGAGGCTATGTGCAACAATACATTTTAAGGAAAAATGTTGAAAGACGAAGGGCCGACAAGCTAACTTTATCCAGTATTCTAGTAGCTGAACAACAATTGATTGATGCTGTTACAGAAGGGAAGACAAATATAGAAGAACTGAGATTAGGATTGGTGTCATTGAGGTCGGCATTAAAAAAGACTCTCAGGGAGAAATTTAGTTTCAAAACTCACAAATACAAACTAGCTCAATATGAAGGGGGCGATAGAATCGGCAACATTTTGGCCTATAAGGTAGCTGATAAAAAAGCTAAAACAATTATAAAATCAATAAAAGGGTCGGACTCAATTGAATACAATAAATCAGAGCAAATCTTAGAGCAATTTGCTAAATACTATAGTCATTTATATACTCCAGATAGTTTACCCTCTCAAGAAGAAATTATAAATTATTTAAGTACATTTTTGCCCAATCGATTTCTAACTGAAACAATTAAGCAACTTGGTGATAAGATCACCATTACTGAAATAAAGACTGCCATTCAAGCATTACCTTCAGGCAAGGCTGCGGGAGAAGACTGTTTGCCTATAGAACTATACAAAATATGCGAGAAAGAACTTACACCGCTTCTCCATTTGGTGATAGATTCTGTAGGCCAAACAGGAAGCGCTCCCATATCTTGGAGAACTGCTAAAATAATATTTTTCCTGAAAAAAGGTAAACCACCAGATGACCGAGGCTCATATAGGCCCATCTCACTAATAAACACCGATGCCAAGGTTTTTGCCAAAATTCTCGCTAATCGCCTAGCCCCTATAATGCCTGATTTAGTGAACTGCCAACAGCATGGGTTTGTGGTGGGGAGAGACACCACTACTCACATTAACCCCTTCACTGCGGCGGCTATTCCGCCGCAGTGCTAAGGGGCCAGGGCGGCCGCGCGGCGGCCGCATGCTGGTGACGGAAGCGCTCCGTCACCAGCGTCGGTTGAGCTATGCTGGTGACGGAGCGGTTCCGTCATGGCCCGCCCCGCTCAAAGAACCCTCAGCGCAGGCGCGGAATTCGCGCCGCGCATGAGCGTTCTATCGAGCGGGGCGGGCCATGACGGAACCGCTCCGTCATCAGCACAGCGCACCCGCAGCTGATGACAGAGCGGTTCCGTCATCAGCATGCAAGGGGTTACTGCATTTGACGTAGCCTCGACTGCCCCCACCCCACTCGGAATGGTTATGCTGGACGCGGAGAAAGCGTTCGACCGAGTGGGGTGGGAATACTTGTGGGCGGTGTTGAATGCATTCGGTATACAGGGACAATTTCTTAGATGGGTTCAATCTTAGTATGAACTACCAACGGCAACAGCTCGTTATGCTGGAGCCAATTCAGCTAACTTCGCAGTTAAAAGGGGGACAAGGCAGGGGTGTCCATTATCACCCCTGCTTTTCGCTCTAGCCTTTGAACCATTTTTAAACGCACTGTCTGCTCAAGATAATATAATACCGATACGCCATGCTGGCAAGACTTTGAAAATAACTGCCTTTGCTGACGATATAGCGATATTTACAACAGATTTAGTCTCGGCACTCCCAGAGATAATTAAAGAAGCGAGTAAATTTGGAGAGATATCCGAGTACAAATTAAACATCAACAAAACCCAAGTAATTGCCAACTATAAACCTGCGCAACCGATAACAGGACTCGGTACCCATGCTACCTATTTGGGAGTTAAGCTTGCAGCAGATACAGAGAAAATTGTCGCATTGAACTACGACCCCTTACTTAAGGAAATAACTACATCTCTAAAAAACTGGCATAAGATACCTTTGAGCCTGGTAGGACGAGTAAATTTGATAAAGATGAAGATCGTACCAAAATTACTTTACTTATTCAGATCTATCCCCCTACAACTTAGCAACCTATATTTTAAAAACATAGAGAGCATTTGCAGCAGTTATATTTGGAGCTATAAAAAAGCTCGTAGATCAATGGCTTATTTGAAACTCCCAATTGAAAAAGGGGGTTTGAATTTCCCGGATTTTAAAATATATTTTTTTGCAACTTTCTTTCAACGTATACGTAGCCTAATAACCAACGACTCTTCCTTATTATTCCACCAATTTATGCTGGGAGCAGATAGTAACCAGTTTTTGTACCGCGTGCATGACCCCAACTACTTTAAGAGAGTCAAGTTTAAGACCGCAAGACACATTAAAAGAATCTGGGATCAAATAACGATTTTTGGTAAGATTCCCTTCTTTAATGCAGAGTTACAGATCTGGGGAATCCAGGGTTACCAAGCTTCTTTTCCGATGGTGCGGCAGCTCTTTGGCCGGAACATGGTATAAGCACTTTAGGTGACTTATTTGGTTCGGATGTTTTTTTGAGCTTTAATGCACTAAAATTAATTTACAAAATTAGAGATACTATGTATTTTAAATACATTCCGATGAAAGATTTTTTTGTTAATAAAATGAAAATTGGAAAAATAGAAAATTCAGATACCCTAAAATTCCTCCACTCAAAACATACTAAATCACTTATTAGTAAAAGCTATGCCTACTTAAATAGCCACAAGCAAGGAGACTGTGAAAATATGGCGGCAAAATTGACTAACCGATTAGGTGTGAACATCAACCCTAACCAGATTGCTGGCTCGCTTAGACAGATAAATCTGGTGGTCCAATCATCGAGTTTAAGGCTTCAATTATATAGAACGGTGACTCAAATATACTATACACCACAAAGAATTGCTAGCTGGACCACAGGAAAGGGTTCTAGCGAGCGAACTAAATGTCCCAAATGCAATTTAGAAGCCGCCGGTATTGAACACATGTTATTTCAATGCCCAGAACTTACAGCATTTTGGAAAGGATTAACCGCGGTTCTAAACAGCAGACAAATTATATTTCCTGCACTTTCTGCACATTTAGTATTGCTAGATATACAAGATACAAACCATAAACATAAAGACTTGATTTCTATTGCTTTTGCTTGTGCCAGGTTGGTTATTGCACGGACTTGGATCTCGAAGGAACCACTCAATATTATGGAGTGGTGGAATCTTGTTAATGAAATACACACGATGGAACTATCGTTGGCTAAGTTAAGGGGTACTAAGGCATTGAAAGCAAGACAAATGATTTGGGGTACTTTTATTTGATATATTTGATTTATATGTACCAGCAGCAACTAAAATGTTCTATTTTTTAGGAATGTACATGATTATCCTCTGTATGTATTTGATGGTCAAATTTATTTTTGGATATCTTTGTTTCTAAAATTTGTACGTAATCTAATGATGTTTTCTTTTTCCTGCAATAAAAAATTCTTTAAAAAAAAAAAGAATCCCCAGTGCACATCGTTCTCTTACTGGACGTGACGACACTCGTAATCACCAAGCAGACTGCACATTCTTTTACGTCATGATTCAGGCTCGACCGTCGCTGAGGTAACTTCATAAACACAGAGCCACAACTCGCTCGTGTATACAGACAGGTGAGTTATTTTAATACAGTAAAAGTTATTAAAGTTATAATCGCTGACAGAATAACTCACGGACTATGGTTGATGCCAAAACTGATGAAGAACGGGGGCGTGGCTCCGCGGGCGAAGATGGTGGACGCAGCCTGATAGAGCTCCCACCGGCCCGACATTAATTTGCTCACTTATCCTGGCCCCCGGACCCGATGTGCAGCCTGCAAGCTTATATACGGTGGCGGACAGCGGGGGCGCCTTCTGGTGTGGCGAGTGGAGCTCCCGAGCCCCCTGGAGTGGCGATAGCGGCGGCGGCGACCTGAGGCATTGTCCCGGCGTGCGCAGCCGGGGCCTCAATTTTGGCGACTCCCAGGCGGGAGATCCTGGCGCTGGCCCGCGACTTCAACTTTTGGTGCTGACCCTGGGCCTTGAATTGGCTGCGGAGCGGAGAGTGGATGCCCTGCTGTGCCCCCTGTTATCTGTGTGGCTGCCCGAGCTGTGGGGACGTCATTGGGGAGCTGCGGCCTGCGTGACGATCCGGAAACCGGGGCCTCGAGTTTGGTGGTACCTGGCTGTTGGTGGTGGCGGCCCGGGCAGCGAGGCGGGCGGCCCTGCCCGATGTACTGGCCGTAGTGCTGTTGTGCTGCTGGGATCCCTGACCAGGGGCCGGCTTGGAGATCCCTGACCAGGGGCGGCACCCGAGACCCGAGAGTGCCCGAGAGCAGTGGCAGCGGTGATGCAGCAAGATAAGTGAGTGCCCCCTGTGTGTGTGGACGAAGGGCTGAGGGGCCGCGGCGTACGGCTGGTGGGCCCGCAGACTACCCCAGAAGTCTGGACAGTGGAGTGAAGGGGCCCCTGCAATACGAAGCTTGAGGCTGACCGCGAAAGGGTCGGGAGTGGAACCCCGAGGCCCCCAGAAGGGCCTGAACGCGGCCAAGCACATAGTACTTTAGACATGACCAGGGGCGGAGGTGGCAATGGGCCCGCCAAGCAGGGGCCCATCGACAAATACACTGGGCCGAGTGGGGGTACCAGAGCATCTGGAGGAGGCCAGGGCGCGGGGCCGGACAACGCAGCGCTCATGGCGGCGATAACCCAATCCAGGGACATGCTGGACCCCAAGATAGGAGTGGTTGGGGCTGATGTGACTTACAGGACCTACGCAATGCAGTGACTCACATCACGGAGGCGGCATCCAGAATCTCGAGTGTGGAGGACGATGTGGGGTCTTGAAGCAGAAAGTAGCCGCAATGGAGAAAATTCAGAAAGGCCTTGCGCTCCGGGTGGAGGATGCCGCAGGGCGGGCGCGCAGGAATAATCTCCGCTTTGTGGGATTTCCCGAAGGATGCGAGAAGGGGAATATGGAACACTTTTTGTCCCAGTGGTTGGAGAGCTGGCTCCCCCCCGGATGCACTGTCACGCTGTTTTGTGATAGAGCGTGCACATAGAGCCCTGACGCAGAAGCAGCCAGCCGGGGAGCGGCCCCGACCGGTAATTGCTAAGATTTTGAACTTCCATGATAGGGACACCATCTTACGAGAGGCGAGGGCAAAGGACTCTATTATGTTTGAGAACCAGAAGATCATGATCTTTCCAGATGATACTAGCATGGTGCAGCAACAACGCCACTCTTTCATAGCGGCCAAGGCGAAACTGCGAGGTCTGAAGCTCCAGTATTCTTTACTTTATCCGGCCCGCCTAAGGGTGATATTCCAGTCACGGACACACTTCTTTGATACCCCAGAGGAGGTCTTCAAGTGGACTGATGAGACGGTGAGGGTCCGGCCGCATGCCCAACCGGGCTTGAATCCGGGTCCATCAAGGGGTTCATCTCAGGAGCGGGGCGACCAAAGTGTCCGGAGTAAGAGGCACAGGAGATCTAGGTCGCGGAAGCGCTCCTCCTCTCGCAGTGGGGCACAGGACGGGGCGCCTGCTGACTCTGACCAATCCGGAAAGGAACATTGAAGGACATCGGGGTGTGAGGTGGCCTGCTGATGTCGTGGACTCGGCTGGGAGTCGTCGGTTGGATGTGCTCTGCTGCTCGGACGGCTTAGGATTGGACATTTTTAAACTGTTCGCTCTGCACATTGGTGACTGTGTGGGGTTGCGGGGTGGGGTTCGGGGAGCCTGTCTGCAGGGGCTATTTGCCTCCTACGTGGGTGGGAGTTGGCAGGGGGGGTTCTTCTTGGTTGAGCGGGTAGTTGGGATCCATTGGTATGGTTGGTCTTGGGCGCTATGTTTTGGGCCCGAGGTTGCCCATGCCACGACAGATACTTCTGTGTTCTATGAGGTATAGGGGTGGGGGGCGGGGGACAGGGAGTTGAGGGGGGTGTTTTGGGGTGGTGCAGGTGGGGGGGTTGGGGGAGGTTGGTGGGGTGTGCACGTGATTTCTAATGCCTTGCTAATACTTGTGTTGTGTACACGGGCCTGCTGCTGGGTGATCTTGCTTTGTATTCCCTGGGATCATGGCTGATGCATCAACTCCGGGGCCCCCGAGGGCGTCCATGCGCATATTGAGTTGGAATGTTAGGGGGATGTTAGATAAAATTAAGAGGGGTGCCGTTCTGCGATGGGGGAAGAGGGAAGGGGCAGATGTACTACTACTACAAGAAACGCATATGATGGGGACGAAAGTACTTAGTCTGCAGCGATTTGGCTATCAGCAGGTTTTTCATGCGGGCTTTTCCAGGGGCTCCAGGGGGGTCGCCATCTTGGTCCATCGAAGGTTGGCTTATGTCCATGAGAGGCAGTGGCTGGACCCGCAGGGTCGGTATGTCTTTGTGAAGGGAATGGTGGGTATGGAACCTGTTGTGTTTGGGAGTGTATATGCCCCTCCCCCACTGCAGTGGTCCCTAGCTGAGAGGCTGTTTGCGGTGTGGGCGGAATTCCCGGAGTCCCTGGTAGTGCTGGGAGGGGATTGGAATGATGTGATGGATGCGAGTGTAGACCGTCGGAGACCACAAGAGACACTAACTGTTGCTACCCCACCCAGTTGAGTGCGATGGTGGAAGGATTGGGCTGGGTAGATACTTGGCAACACTTGCATGCTGCGGCCCGAGAGTATACCTATGTTTCAGCAGTGCATGGCTCCTTCTCGCGACTGGATTGTGTGTTTGTTCCCTAAGCGTATTTGAGTAGAGTGCGAGGGGCGGATATCCTGCCTAGGGGGTTGTCCGACCATTCCCCAGTGGCCGTGGATATTGAATTGCACAGGAGGAGGCAACCGTTTCGGTGGCGGATGTCCCCATGGCATCTTCAACAGGCTGATTATGTACACCATATGCGGGGGGCGATAGCCCAGTACTGGCAAGAGAACTTTGGTGTAGATGCAGATGTGACGATAGTCTGGGAGGCCATGAAGTCCACGTTGCGGGGAATAGACATAGCGGGGTGTCTGGCAGCTCGTCGCCGACGCAAGGAGGCCATAGTTGCAGCAGCGGCGCGCGTGGAGGTTCTGGAGCGGCGGTACCAGGGGGAGGGGGACGATGTGGCGGTGTGGCTACTCCTACAGGCGCAACAGTCCTATGCGTCTGTATTATTAGATGAGACCCGACAGGCATGGCTGGCCACGCGAAGTAGGATTTACCAGTGGGGAGACAAGTCCTGTACTATGCTTCATAGGCTGTGTCAGAATACCCTGCAGCCGATTACACTGCCGGGACTCACAGATGGTGATGGCGTCACGGTGACAGACCCGGTGGAGTTGGCGGCTAGCTTTGCTCGATACTATGAGGAACAATATGCGCCGCAGGATTGCCTCCCGGTCGATGCGGTCGATAAGTTTATTGCTGACCTGCCCCCGAGTGCCGTCTCTGATGAGACGCGAGCGGCGCTGGACCTCCCTCTTACAGTGGAGGAGCTGGGGGATGCGTTGGCACAGCTTAACATCAGAAAGGCACCTGGACCGAGTGGCTTTCCGTGCGAACTCTATAAGAAATTCCAGCTCCAACTGGGGTCCCACTACAGGGCTGTATTGGAGGCAGCGCGGGAGCTAGGTCGGCTGCCAGCAGACTGGCGACACGCAGAGGTGGTGGTGTTCCAGAAACCGGGTAGGCCGCCTGCTCGACATGATTCGTATCGCCCTATATCTTTGCTTAACATTGAGGCTAAGTTGCTGGCAAAGGCGTTGGCGAACCGGCTTCTCCCCTACGTGGCTGATCTGGTTCATCCAGACCAGGCCGGCTTCATGCCGCACAGGGCAACGCGGCACAACATCAGACGGGCACAGACAGCAGTGAATGCGATGGGGGCCACCGGGGAACGGGTCGCCCTGTTATTGGCGGACATCGATAGGGCATTCAACTCCGTGAGCTGGACCTACCTATTTGCGCTTCTGCCCCATCTTAACCTGGGTCCCGTGTTTATTTTGTATGTCAAGCTGTTGTACACCGACATAACGGCGTCCGTACGAGTCTCCGGGGCGGTTTCCGTGAGGTTTCCAATTGGTCGTGGGACCCGCCAGGGCTGCCCGCTGTCCCCGTACTTATTTGCGCTAGCCATGGAACCCCTGGCCTCTTGGGTGCGAATTCATGCGCAGCTTCGGGGCTTCAGGTGGGACGGGGGACTCACCGACAGGATCGCACTTTACGCGGACGATGTCCTCTTCTTCCTTACAGACCTGGAAAGATCGGGCCCACGGGTACTGGAAATCATGCGCATCTTCGGCGAGGTTTCGGGTCTGTATCTCAACCCGCGTAAATCCACCTTGTGGGTGCTGGGTGATGGGGCATATGCGGGTCCCTGGGCGTCAGCCCTACAGGTGGCGGTCAGAGGCTTGTCTGAGTCTGCGGCGATCTCTTGGGAGCGCAACGTGATACCAGTTTGGGAAAGAGTTCAGTCGGACATTAGAACGTGGTCCCGGATGCCTCTTACCATATACGGTAGGTCTGCGATTTTTAAAATGGTGGCGCTCCCACGCCTCTTGTATCAGCTGCAGAACCACCCGCACCCGGTCGCACCCCAGTGGTTCCGGCAGGTTAATTCTGTGCTGGGACGCTTCTTGTGGGCTGGGGTGCCGCCAGGGTGGCGCTGCGTACATGATTCCTGTCCACATACTGTGGTGGTCTGGCAACATCTGACATGCTGTCATACTACCAAGCCTCCCACTTGTTAGTGCTGAATGAATGGTGGTACGGGGATAGAGGAGACCCAGCATACGCCTTGGAGCGCTCGCTGATGGGTGTTCACACACTGCACACGATCTTGTATTCGGCCAGACTACGGAGGCGGTTGCCCCGAGCCACGCAGGTGGTGTTTATGATATGGCGTCAGGCGCTGCGTCGCATGGGCTGGTGGGGCGGATTGACAGCGGAGACTCCGTTGTGGAATAACGGGCGACTCCCCGCATTAGCCTCGCTGCCGGGGTTTGGTGGATGGGATTCTATAGGGATCTCTTTGCTGGGAGATGTATCCGGCGTAGCCCTCAAATCGTTCCAGGAGTTTAGAGACGACTTCCATATGCCCAAACTCAATTTTTTAAATACCTACAGTTCCGCCACGCGCTTGGGCCCAGTTTGGTGGGTCTGGAGTCGCTGCCGGAGTTTAGCCCCCTGGAGCCGAAGGTTTTCATGGGAGACCTTGGAGATAAGAAGGTGTCACGTATTTACCAAACCCTAGTATCCATTGTTCCTCCTCCCTACTTACGTTGAAGGAAGCCTGGGAAAGGGACGTTGGTTCACTGGATGAAGACGATTGGAGAGAGGCTTTGGAGTCCCCGCGAGGGACTGCAATTGCGGTGCGCCTAAGACTAGTCCAATTTAAATATCTACATAGGGCCTACTATACGCGAGAGCGACTGTGGAAAGCGGGTTTGATTGGGACCCAGAGTGTTTGCGCTGTGGTGCTGAGATGGGTACTCTGCTGCATACTGTGTGGTCTTGTGCTGGCCTGACCCGGTTCTGGCGGGGTGTATGGAGCTGTCTGTCGGAAGTGCTGGGTTGGGATCTTCCCCGTACTCATCGCCTGGCCCTTCTCCATGTACTGGAGGGCATTGGGGGAAATACCTACAAGCGTCACCTTTTACTGCTGGGTCTTGTTGTGGCCAAACGGGACTTGGCGCAAGCATGTAAGAGTGAGCGAGCTCCCCGCTGAGCGTCTGGAAGGCAGGGATGGACTATTCTATGGGGCTGGAGCGCCCGGTATTTGAGGCAAGAGGATGCCCCCGAAAGCATTACAAGATATGGAAGAGGTGGGCGGAATATAGGGGTTTAACTCTGGTCCCTCCAGTGGAACCGGACGATGATGTGGATTTGGTAGATGGGCTCCAGGCCTGAGGAGACGCTTGTTTCCTTGCTCGATACAAACAGTCACTTGAGGCTTACTGTGATTACGTGCGCTGGGTTAGGGAGGGATAAGGGGTGGGTAGAGGGGTCGCTGGGTGGCCATGGGTGGTGGGGAGGGGATGGGTGGGGTTGTTTATGATTGGGTTTGCGAAATGCCCATACATGCTTTGATGTTTTGGCAGGGCTCTCCTGACTGTGGAGGACTGCATATATGCCTTACCTGATCAATAAAATAAAACTTTTGTTGTGAAAAAAAAAACTGATGATGAACCGTGTTTGCCACAACTTCAGACCCAGTGTTCATGCACTTTTCCACACGCTCTCTGAACAACTCGCAGAATTGGAATTAAATGCTTGAATTTCCATTAAATTCAAACCAGATAATTGTCCTCACGAGTTTCCAGTTTAACCCTTGCTTCACAACCTTTGAAGAACACAATGCTTCGCGATGTTTCTGTTAAGTGCTGAGATCCACGATCCCATCAGCGAAAATTAACAGAATTATTCCAAGGTTAACTCCAGACTCCAGATGAAGCATCAGCACACGTGGGTTAATAGACTAATGGTCAGTCCTCGTCGCCAATTTGAAGTAATCACCACTAATACAACAGTGATAAGTCAGATGTATTTTAATGACCATTAGTCTCAACAGCTCCCAGGAAACAGCCAACACAGAGCAGTCAGTGAATATTCAAACATTAACATTCTGTTACTATAGGGAAAGGAATGACATGATGGGAGCATGTGATATCATAAACATAGAAGATAGATTACTACAGATACATACCCCTGTAGCTAGTTGGCAGCCACGGCTGGGGAGGCAGGAAGCCTGTGCACTGCAAAGGGAAACCTCTAGAAGCTTTTCCCACTTCAAAGAAGGCACCTGGTATAAATATTGGACCTCAGACACCCACTCTTCAGTACACGTTTGGACCTGTGGAGGCTCTGCCAGGAAGAAGGAATGCTGGGCTGTTGATAGAACTGCCAATCTGCTAGTCTGCTTCCCTCTGGACTACTGCCTTGCCAGACTGCTGCCATGTTGGACTGCTGCCCTACTGTGTGAGTCAGACTGATTGGACCTGCAACTGGACCCATGACTCTCAGAGTGACTCCAAGAACTAGTCTGCTGGCATCCTGTTCAGAGCCACAGGGACATAACAGGCTCCCAACCACCTGAACCTGCACCCTAATCCAGGTGGACCCAGCCCCTGACCCGCTAGTAGTGCATTACAGGTCCTGGACCCTTGGTGTGGCCTCAGTGGACTTGAATTGATGTTTTTGGGGTCTTCCCAACTACGAGCTGACCGGTTAGTGCAAAAACACAAACTTGTTTGTACATTTTATTAATGTAAAACTGTAGAATACAGTGGACTGGTTCTGCACTGTTATGACATCAACAAAACAATGGACGTTTAGCTCAAAGCCTTGTAATGTGGCAAATCACAAAGCTTCAGCCGTAGAAGGTAGAAATAAGTACAGTTTTATATTTCAAAACACAAAGATAGACACTGTGGTTGCAGTTGAATTTCAATGTTTTTCTAAAAGGCAATGTAAAACAAGCATATGCACAGCTCATGCACAACAAATAAACAACCAATATTCAGTAATGTGGCTTGTTACGGCCTAGTTATGCTAACTGAACTAAACCTATGTTTAGCATTATATTTCTAAATGAGAATTTGTTTCTCGCACCTTTTTCAAGCACACAATGTTTTCTTTGCTATTTCATGCCTATCCTTCTTCTTTGATACTAGGGTGCATTGTGGCTCTCACTCTCCTCTTCACTTGTTCAACTTTGTTTGCTGCACTTTCACAAGCTAGTAATGACTGCAGTCTTATTTTTGTAGAAAACAGCAGGACACTGGTAGACAGACAGGTCCTGCTGATGTACTTCATTGCTTGAGGAAACAAAGAACAGAAGCCCGGATGCTCCCTCTATTCCAGGGTGTGGCTGTTGTGTTTCACAGACCCACCAGGCACTTAATGACCTGAGGTTGGTAACTAGCAGGCCTGAAACCTAGTGGTGACCACTGTGAGATAGGCTGTGGAGTGGCAGAATTGCAAGTGATCCTATGTGGAAAGTAGTATGTACCTGACAAAGCCCCACAGTCTGTCAGGGACTTCGGCAAGATCACATGAAACTAGGTGGCACATGAAACAACACACAGGTGCCTTTCCTGGGAGTCTTATGTGCCAAAGTCTAGGGTGCTAATGCCCATTCCGCTTGTTCAGAGTGGGAATGAGTGCAAATGCTCACCACTGGCTTCTACTGAGTCATTGAAGTTGGCTTTTTCTGCTTGGGATAAAATACTAATATGCTTTTTTTAATTAATATTTTCTTGAAGTTTTATACAGTGCGAACCTGGCACGAGGGGATGAGTGTGCTTTACATGAGCACTGGATTAAGAAGTCAAGCTGTTGCTGTACTACCGGGCAGCTGCACGATAGTTAACAAAAACGATATCAAGAACTTTATTGACTGAAGCATAAATCCGCATGTGCTTAATTGTGAATCAAAAGAATCACTTCCAAATGTAAGGATTTCTCCTTCTTGGGTATGTCTCTATGACAGCAGCGGTGTACAGTATTATTTATGAAAAGTGATTATTACATCATATGTGGGTGTATTGGTTGGACACTTGGGGCCTCATTTATGAGGCCCTAGTGGCACTTTTGCACCGCTGGAGCATCACATTTTTTCACACTCCGGTGGCACAAAGTGCCACAGCATGTTTAGAAGGCCACGCAAAGCCACATTACATGGCTTTCCATGGCCTTGTAAATATGTGCCCCTTTAATGCAGGACACTGTGCTAAAGGTGAGTTCCATGTGTATTGCTGTGGGTGTTCCCATGCAACACCCATGGAATCTGAAGCATTCCCATATTTACTAGGAATCGCAAACCTGGGAATGCGTCATAATCCTATGCCTCCCCATGGGAGGTGTGGGAGTGGTGCAACAAGGAGTAATACTTTTACTCCTCCTAGTTGTTTCCACTTGCTATGCTTGATGCATTCTGCAGCACGCATTGAAAGAGGAAAATGCCATGAATTATTGTTTTTTTGCAGAAAGGTGTCCCTTCATGCACAAAAACAATCATACCCGCAATGCAGGCACCCTTGCAACATGACGCAAGGGCGTCTGTGTTGGCGCACGGCTGCTATTTGTGCACTGGTGCAGGGGAGAAGGACAGGAATGCACTGTATCTTGTAGATACAGCACATTCCTGCCATTTTCCTTTGACACACGACAGTGCAGCAGAAAGGCCTGCAGCACTGCCATGCAACAAACGTTTGTAAATGACACCCTTATAATCTCTGTTTTTATCCACTGGTCTTCTATTTACTAAATTATTTTTTATTTGATATTAACAACTGCCAGAGGCATTTATTTAAGGTACATTCTAAATTGAATTGAGTAGTGGACAGTGATTTATACATTGACAACAAATATGAAAAGAATATCTGTCTAATAATTCATTAGAAATAGGTGAACTCTCTTGTACCAGTGCTCCCTTGTTGCCATGGCATTAGGGAACTTGCACTGCTAGCCTGTAGTTCTGTGAAGTTTGCTGATATCATAGTATGAATGAAGCGTTCCTCATTGTGACCTATTCAATATAAGCAGTAACAATACCTGTTGATGTGATTCAAGTTACCAGTGTCTCGCTGCTTTTCATAGAGCAAGGTTGCAGGTTGCTAGTATCTTCGGATTCAGATTCCAAATTTGATTTGTAGCCTTTAAATCAATTTTATTGATCTAGAGTTTGTCCCAGCACAAGATGAGATAGAAGTTAAGAGGGCTGTTATGTTTCCCTAACTGAAAATTGCATCTTTTCAAAGATTTTAATCTGGGTTTATATAAAATGACTTTCTGATGTTACACTACTTGCCTGAACTTTTTTAAATAGCTAGAAAGTTTACGTTTGTGAAAATGTGCTGCACGTGTTAATGCTATTCATTGCTGGAAAGTAATTTCTTACTTGTGAAAGTCCACTGTAATTTTTGTCTGATTTTATAGAGATGATGCAATATCTGACACATTTCTATGTTGGTAGATTCCACTGTATGTGGGATATGGGATGTAATTTTATGAGACTGGGGTCTTTTCATATAGTTATTGCAGTTACATGTGTCCATTGCATGTGCTGTCTCTCAGGTTTGACCACCTTTGCTGAGATTGATTGCTTTCACCAGAATCCACTGCAGGGATTACGGGGGCATATTATCAAGAACAGTGTTAAAATTATCACCGCTTTAGCGGCAGGAAACTGCCGCTAAACCGGCGATAATGGGCTTGATAATATGCCCTTGTGAATTCCCATAGAAGCACAGGTTCTGGTGTCAACCTGGGCTTCTATGGGAATTCACAAGGGCATATTATCAAGCCCACTATCGCCGCTTTAGCAGCAGTTTCCTGCCGCTAAAGCGGCGATAATTTTAACGGCGGTCTTGATAATATGGCCAGAGTTATTTGTTTTGGCTATTTTTTTGGCTGGTGGCCGATCAGTGATTGCATTCCTACCAGGAATGGCCCCTAGTCACGCCTAACCTTAATTATTCCTTAACAAACAACGTCCTCTGGAATGGCACTAATTTGTCTGCGCTGCCCTATGCCTATTAAAAGGACAGAAAGGCACTGCATTTACAAGATACAGTGCATTCCTATTCTTTCAGCCAGTGCCAAATCATAAATTGCGGACGTGTGCCAATGCAGGCACCTTTGCACCATGGTGCAAGGTGCCTGTGTTGTTGGCATGTATATATTTGTTCAGGAAGGGACACCTTCCTGCATAAAAACAATCACAAGAGGTGTTATCTTCTTGCAGCACACATGGAAAGAGGAAAAAACTAAGGGAAATGTAAACATTTCTTCTTGCTATGTCTGCTCTGGGGAGGCGAATGCTTTTTTGGCACTGCCCCAGATTCACACTATGTTGTAAATCTGGGGCAGTGTCAAAATCCATCGGTGTTGCTTGGTAATGTCTCCCTTACAGAATATAAGGCAAAGCAGCGACTTGTGCTGTGTGGTCTTTCACCATGTTTACAAATCCAAGAAAAGCCATGCAGAGAGGCTTGATGGGGCCTTGTAGATAATGGCCTGCACTGCGCTCCACCGGAGCATGAAAAAAGTGATGCTCTAGTGGCGCAAGCGGCTTGTAAATATGCCCATGTATTTAATATCAAATCACAGTTGTGCTGCACTGAGCTGTGTGTCGGTAGCTGGCTCTAACTTTCTAGTCTCCTGTGCTAAGCCCAAGTTTGCTGTTCTAAACAGAGTTGCTGAGTCTTTCACTTGTCACTGATGGTTCGGTTATCAGTACGGGAGGTGGGAGGAAAGGGGTATGATTTCATTTGCAGTTTTGGTTTGGCAGCATTCACTGATGAGCGATCTGTCTGGAAGTACTTGACTTTCATTACTCCACTGTTGATGGATATTTGCATCAGGTTGTTTAATGTGTGCTATGTTTTTCCTTTTCAAGGGTGACAAATATAATTAGGTGTATGACATGTAATGTACAAGAAATTGATAACCCTAAAAATGCAGATTGATACTCGCATATTTAAAAAAACAAGGGGCAGAAGTGGCTTTTCTTAAAGCAATGCCCCCTGATACCTTGGGAGAGGGATAACTTTGTGCATGACTGCAGATCCACAGACTACTTTGCTTCCTATAGCTCATACATGGCTAGAGTTGTAATCTTAATCCATAACACATTGCCTTTCTCATTTAATTATATTCATTGAAACTCCTTGGGCAGATTCATTTATGTAGCTGGCTTACTTTGTGACTTTGCCATCACAGTCAAAAACTCTTACACACCGAAGTTTCGACTTCTAACGTTTTTCTAGGACATCATGCAGCATTATCATAGACATGGTGACAAGTGTTATTTGGGTGTTAAAACTTTAAGCTAGTTCTTAATTCAGAACTCTATAGCAGACACAGAGACATGACTAGCGCCCCTAGTGCAGTGTATGCCTTGCAATAAATCCTTGAGCATGATGGTTTAGTGGATGTATGGTGTAAGCTGTGGGGGGAAGCAAAGGGCCTACTCATAGTGCTCCGCTGCCCACAACACGTATTTGAGGACTGATTTCTTGCTATAATCCCCCAAGGAGGTCCCATGGGTCCAGTCTTCAGAGTACTAACCCTGCAAATTCTATGACCACTCATCCATTGTACTTGCCATTTTGTTACCCGACTTACTATAAAGACATGAACCTTGGGTGTTTCCATGATCAGCATTAAGGGACGCAGTATTCAGAACAAGGGGATGGGCCATAGATGAATATTTTGAACAGAATGTAGGGTCAGTTGCCTCTTATCAAACAATTTCGGAAGCATTTAAAGTTTAAATATGATGGACAGCAATCTCAGAGCATACGTAGTCTTTAAATCCATGTGGACCTGGCTTCTGAGTCTTAAGAGGGAGTTAAATAGGGTTCACTGACAGAATATTGACCTCCAAAATATCCCCATACACAAATATCGACTTTTTATTGCCGATGTCAAAAATATCCACATCCTATATTTATTATTCTAAGTACAAAAATATCGGGGGGAAATATTGATGTAAAAAATATAGTTGTACAAAATATTCATTTTTATATTTATATATAAACAATAATATTAAAAATGTTAAAAAAAATTACTTACATATAAATAAATCTGATTTAATATATATTTTAATAAATATAACAAATACATTGAATTAAAAAAATGTAAAGATATGTATATAAAACGTAATATATATATATTACTTTAAAACAAATAATAAACTATTTATCTTAATTTATTTTATAAATGTATTCATAAACATGTATAAATAAATATATATATATATAAAAATACACTAATAACATAAAATCTAATAAAAAACATTATATTATATTTAAAACATTAAACTATTTAAAAGTCTTTATAATTACATTTTCAACTTCAGTGAGTGCAACAGTAGGGAAAGTGCTGGATAGCGGAGGGGTAAAAATTACTACTCCCATCGCAGTGTGTGGAACAATAGGGAAAGCGTGGGATAGCAGAGGGGTAAAAAATTATCAGCCAGATTCACGAATCTGGCCCTTTGCGAGCGCTTTTTTTGCATTTGGGATTCATCATCCCAAAAGCAAAAATCGCAAAATTTGAAAGCGCTAAATTGCGAAGAATTGCATTTAAGGAATCTCTATTTGAGATTCCTTAAATGCAATTCATGAACCATTTTAGAATTGCGAATTCGCAATTTTTGGCCGCTATTTACCGCGAAGTCTGACCTCGTGGTAAATAGCGAAAATTTAGAAAAATGCACTTTGTGCATTTTTCGAAGTTGGATATTACACACACACATGTCCTTTGGACATGTGTGTGAGCAACACCAGTGTAAATCACCATTTCAGGGGTGCTACAGGGTGTCCTTTGGACACCCTGGCACCCTTGAAATCGCTTCCTTATTTGCGATTCGCTAATTGCTAATCGCAACTAAGGATTGACTCCCGATTCATTCCTATGGGCCTTTGGCCCATAGGAATGAATGGGGAGTCATTCCTTATTTGCGATTAGCAATTAGCGAATCGCAAATAAGGAAGATGTAGAAATCGCTATACATTTTGCGATTACTACATGCATCCCGTTTTGCGAGGCTTTAATAGCGATTCCTTAATAATCGCTATTAAGGACTCGCAAAAGAGGAGCATGATGAATCTGGGGGTATATTCCCACTCCAGTAAGTGCAACAGTAGGGAAACTGCTGGATAGCGGAGGGGTAAATATTAATACTCCCACCCCAGGAAGTGCAACAGTAGGGAAAGTGTTGGATAGCGGAAGGGAAAAAATTATTATGGGTAAAATGTACTATTCCCACTCCAGTGTGTGCAACAATAGGGAAAGTGCTGGATATCGGAGGGGTAACGATTATTATTCCCACTCCAGTGAGTCTAACAGTAGGGAAAGTGCTGGATAGCAGAGAGGTAAAAATTACTATTCCCACTCCAAAAAATGCAACAGTAGGGAAAGTGTTGAACAGTGGAGGGGTAAAAATTACTATTCGCACTCCAGTGAGGGCAACAGTGGGGAAAGTGTTTGATAGCAGAGGGGTAAACATTACTATTCCCACTCCATTGAGTGCAACAATAGAGAAAGTGTTGGATAGCGGAGGGAAAAATTACTATTCACCCTGAAACAATTAAAATATATATATATATATATATATATATATGTATATATATATATGTATATATATATATATTCACTGAAAAAACCATAGGTTTCACTCCAGTTATAGTTAGCTGAACATTTTACTCATACAAAACCATTGAAATTCCCACGTTATAGTTAGTTGGACTCACTATAACTCGCGCGCCCGCAATCCACTGCTGATGATGTCACATATTACATCATTCATGACATGGTCAGTGACATCACTGATGACATCACTGATGACATCTCAAATGACATCACTGATGACATCACTGATGACATTATCCAGTGTCTGTGTGTTTCTGTAAAGTTTAAATATGTTTTACATATTGAAGAATGAGTGGATGTATAAGTGTCTGGATGAAGGATTTAGTAGGTGCGTGACTGACTGTATGAGTGAGTGATTAAATGTGTCTGACTGAATGCATGGGTTAGTGACTAAACTGTCTTAATGTGTGCATCATTATGTCTGTTGTTGTGTAAGCTGCTGCATGTGTTGATCAGTGCCTATATGAGTGGCTATATGAGTTATTGATTGGTTTCCCAAGTATTTGTATGTGAGGCTGCGTGTGTGTGTGGGTGGCTAGGAGGTGTGTGACTCTGTGCATACATGTGTGAGCAGTTGATTCACTTGGTGTATGGGTTCAAGAGTGCATGTGAAAAAACCTGAATGGGCGGTTGACTGTGTGCATGGATGTGTGGGTGAGTGAATGGATATCTCAGTGCTACATGTCCAAGTAAGTACATATGTAAAATACAGTGCATGTGAGAGTTGGCATATATAAATGAATATACATTAGAGCCTGTGATTGCATAAGTGACTGTATCTATCAATGTGTACTTGTATCAGTGATTGTAAAAGAGAGTAAGTATGTGTTAGTCTATTTTTGAACAAGTTAGGTTTTGTGTGTATAACTGTATAGATGAGAAAATGGGAATGTGATTGATTCTTTGCATGACTGACTAGGTGTGTGAGTATCTCCATGGATGAGTGCCAGTGTGTGAGTGTCTGTATAGGTGTATGAGTGCATATGATAGTGTTGTATTGATGAGTATTTGTATGTATGAGGGATTGTATGTGTGAATGAGTGAATGTGTGTGTAGACCTAGAATCAGTGAGTGCGTATGTAGTTACTGGTATTGGTTTGTCAATGGTTTCAGCAATGGTAGTTTGTATTTAACAGTGGGTGTATCAAAGGTAAGATTAGAGTGTGAGGAGGTACATCGTATTATCACATGGATGATGTCATCAGTGATGTCATCTGTGATGTCATTTGAGATGTCATCAGTGATGTCATCAGTGATGTCATTTGAGATAGTAAAGTCCACATTTGTAAAGCGCACAATCACCCGTAAGGGTCTCTAGGCGCTGGGGGGCCGTCGGGAAGATTAAGCGAGCTATTGCCCAGAGTCACATGGTGCTGGGCTAACCTGCCGCCGGAGCCGGGGATCGAACCGTGGTCCCCAGATTCCAGCGTCAGTCGCCCTGGCCGCGGCGCCACACCTGTCATCAGTGATGTCATCAGTGATGTCATTTGAGATGTCATCAGTGATGTCACTGGACCATGTCATGAATGATGTAATATGTGACATCATCAGCAGTGGATTGCGGCCGCGCGAGTTATAGTGAGTCCAATTAACTATAACGTGGGAATTTCAATGGTTTTGTATGAGTAAAATGTCCAGCTAACTATAACTGGTGGGAAACCTATGTTTTTTTCAGTGAATTTCAAAGGTTTTTTAAATGCTAATTCCTAACTATAACGATTGTGAAACCTATGGGTTTTTTTTTGTGAATTTCAAAGGTTTTTTAAAAGCTAATTCCTTGCTATATCAAGTTTGTAACCTATGATTTTGAAAGTGAATTATTAAGTTGTTTTAGTAGCTGTTTTTTATAACTATTAATTATTATATGTTTTATATATTTTTCAATGTATTTTTCATGTGGTTTTTTTTTTAGCATTTTTTCTCGGAGCGCTCAGGGTACGCGCACCGGTAAGCGCACCCGAGAGCGCTATTCCCGCCTGCGGGAAAAAAAAGTATGTATTTAAAGTAAATAATAATGCAAGACATTCAGTGGCATACTTATAAAAGTAGTATTTTTGATTTTAAATAACCGTATTTTAACTTTAAACACATTTTGTAAAATCTAACAAAACGACATTCAGGCGCGCCCCCGGTAGCGCCTACGTACGTGCCGCGTAAGCGCTCCGGTGCGCGCAGCATAAGCGCGTCAAGTCATGTGACCTTAAAATAACACTTTTCATTTTCCACCCATTTCCTTCACTACCTCTTTCACTTTGGAGAGAGCAAGACCTATTCCCTTCTTCTCTTCAATTCTTTGCAAAGAATGGCTGCAAGACCACCAAGCAGCAGTGATGACTCTGATGAGTTTCTCCAGGAGGACCCTCCTCAGCCAAAAGTAAAGAAGCACTTCATTTGGAAATTTTTTACAATTCCAGCAGGGGAGAAGAAGGTAAATGCTCCTAAGGTGGAGTGCAAGATTTGCCACACTGTTCTTTCTCGTGGTGACCGCACCAAAAAATATAGTTTTGGGAACTCTACCATGATAAGGCATGTGCAAAGAAGGCACCCCCAGAACTATGCCCGGGAGAGTGTCAGGGACCTGGCACGGAATGCCCCGAGAGATGGCGCCTCGACTTCCACCGGAGGAGCAACATCATCGGGGAGAGGAAGAGCAGTGGAACTGATACCCAACATTCAGCCTGTTTTACTGACATTACCATTAAGTGTAAGCAGTGTGACGAACTGCTTTGTTATGGGGAGCAGAGTATCCTACTAATTGTTCGCAAAAGAGAAGAACACCGCTGCCTTCCCCAGCCCTAATTTTTCCCCTTTTTTTTGCTCCTGTTGAGCAGTTTTGCATTCCTTATTTTTGTTTTTGTTCTGAAAAAAATAATAATTTTAAAACGTTCGGAAAAAGTAAAAAAAAAAAAAAAACTAAAAAAGAAGTAAAAAACAGTTCTTTTTAGAACTACCTCCAATTCTCCAAAAGAGCTATATTCTTTACAAATTCAAAAGGAGTGAGTGAAGTGGAGTGCTGTGAGAGAGGAAAGGAAAATGAGTGAGGGAGCAAAGAAAGGGACGAGAGGGGAAGGGAAGTGAAGTAGGGGGATTGAAAGAAGGTGAGTGTGGGAGGTGAGTGAGGGGAAGGGGAGTGAACAAGGGGAATGAGGATAAGTAAGGAAAGCGGAGTAAGAGAATGGGGGTGAGGAAGGGTAAGAGAAGAGCAGTGAGGTTGAGGAAAGAGTGGTGATAGAGAGTGCATAAAGGCAAGTGAGCGTGAGACAAGGGGAGTGAGGGAGTGAGGAGACAAAGGAAGTGAAGGAAAGAGTGAGAGAAGAGGACTGAGTGAGGGAGCAAAGAAAGATAAGTGAGGGAGTGTGGCTGAGTTATAGGGAGTGAGCGTAACAGAAGAGGAGTGAGAGACTAAGAGGACAGAGAGAATGGGGGTAACAGAGAGAGAGTGAGGGAAGGGGAGTGAGTAAGTAAGAGGACAGAGGGATTGAGAGAAGGAGTTACTGAAGTGGAGTAAGGAGAGTAACAGAAGGGAAAAGATTGAAGGAGCGAAGGAAGGGAAGAGACAGGAAGGAAAATAAAGGAGAAGGTCTGAAAGAAAGTGAGTGTGGGAGTGTGGCTGAGTTATAGGGAGTAAGCGTGACAGAAGAGGAGTGAGAGACTAAGAGGATGGAGAGAATGAGGCTAACAGAGAGAGAATGAGGGAAGTGTAGAAGTAAGAGGACAAAGGGAGTAAGAGAAGGGGTTAGTGAAGTGGAGTAAAGAGAGTAACAGAAGGGAAAAGAGTGAAGCAGCGAAGGAAGGGAAGAGACAGGAAGGGAAGTAAAACAGGAGAGCTGAAAGAAAGTGAGTGTGGGAGTGTGGCTGAGTTATAGGGAGTGAGCGTGACAGAAGAGGAGTGAGAGACTAAGAGGACGGAGAGAATGAGGCTAACAGAGAGAGAATGAGGAAAGGGAAGTGTAGAAGTAAGAGGACAAAGGGAGTAAGAGAAGGAGTTAGTGAAGTGGAGTAAGGAGAGTAAGGGAAGGGAAAAGAGTGAAGGAGTGAAGGAAGGGAAGAGAGAGGAAGGAAAGTAAAGGAGAAGGTCTGAAAGATGGTGAGTGTGGGTGTATGGCTGAGTTATAGGGAGTGAGCGTGACAGAAGAGGAGTGAGAGACTAAGAGGACGGAGAGAATAAGGCTAACAGAGAGAGAATGACGGAAGGGAAGTGTAGAAGTAAGAGGACAGAGGGAGTAAGAGAATGAGTTAGTGAAGTGGAGTAAGGAGAGTAAGGGAAGGGAAAAGAGTGACGGAGTGAAGGAAGGGAAGAGAGAGGAAGTAAAGTAAAGGAGAAGGTCTGAAAGAAGGTGAGTGTGGGAGTATGGCTAAGTTATAGGGAGTGAGCGTGACAGAAGAGGAGTGGGAGACTAAGAGGACGGAGAGAATGAGGCTAACTGAGAGAGAATGAGGGAAGGGAAGTGTAGAAGTAAGAGGACAGAGGGAGTAAGAGAAGGAGTTAGTGAAGTGGAGTAAGGAGAGTAAGGGAAGGGAAAAGAGTGAAGGAGTGAAGGAAGGGAAGAGAGAGGAAGGAAAGTAAAGGAGAAGGTCTGAAAGAAAGTGATTGTGGGAGTGTGGCTGAGTTATAGGCAGTGAGCGTGACAGAAGAGGGTTGAGAGAGTAAGAGGACGGAGAGAATGAGGCTAACAGAGAGAGAATGAGGGAAGGGAAGTGTAGAAGTAAGAGGACAAAGGGAGTAAGAGAAGGAGTTAGTGAAATGTAGTAAGGAGAGTAACAGAAGGGAAAAGAGTGAAGCAGCGAATGAAGGGAAGAGACAGGAAGGGAAGTAAAACAGGAGAGGTGAAAGAAAGTGAGTGTGGGAGTGTGGCTGAGTTATAGGGAGTGAGTGTGACAGAAGAGGAGTGAGAGACTAAGAGGACGGAGAGAATAAGGCTAACAGAGAGAGAATGAGGGAAGGGGAGTGTAGAAGTAAGAGGACAAAGGTGTAAGAGAAGGAGTTAGTGAAGTGGAGTAAGGAGAGTAAGGGAAGGGAAAAGAGTGAAGGAGTGAAGGAAGGGAAGAGAGAGGAAGGAAAGTAAAGGAGAAGGTCTGAAAGAAGGTGTGTGTGGGAGGGGAGTGACGAAAAGGGGAGTAAACGTGGGGATTGAGAATAAGTGAGAGAAGCGCAGTAAGGGAACGGGGTGTGGGTGGGTGAGAGAAGAGTAGTGAGGTTAAGGAAAAGAGTGTTGAGACACTAAATTTTGTACGTCAAACTTACCTTATAAGTAATGTAAACTTAATTACATATTTTCAGTAAATTTAATATCTGTGAAAGAGAAAAAAAGTAAATAATAATATTTATAATATATATTTTACAATACAAGAGACAAAGCAGGAGATTAAAAGTCATAAAAGGGTAGTAAGAGATAAAGTAGGAGTGAAGGACTCAGAAAGGAAAACAAAGGAATGGTGAAGGACAGAGAGAGTGAAAAAGAAATAGAGGGAGAGCAAATTACTAAAAGGATAATGACATGGATACATTCAGTGACAGAGAAGAAGAGCAGGACAGAGAAATGAAGTGAAGGTGAATAAGATACTAAAGGAATGTGTATTAGAAAAACTAAAGTAAGAAAGGAGAGTAAAGAAAGGGGAGTGAGTGACAGGGAAGCAGGAGTGAGTGACGGGGGATTCATGACAATGAGGGATGGAAGGTGAGTGAGGGTGAATGTAGGGACGTAAGACAGTGAGGGGACAATGGGAGTGAGGGTAACAGAGAGGGAGTGTGGGAAGACAAGTGAGAATATGAGAGAACAGAGGGAGTGAGAGAAAGAGTGAGTAAAGGGGAGTAAGGTGAGTAAGGGAAAGAGAATGACTGAGGGAGCAAAGGAAGGAAAGAAGGTGAAGAGAAGTGAAGCAAAGGGACTGGGAAAAGGTGAGTGCGTGAGGAGAGAAAGAGGAAGGGGAGTTACGGATGATGAATGAGGATAACTGAGGGAACCGGAGTACGGTAACAAGGGTGAGGGAGGGTGAGTGAAGGGCAGTGAGGTTGAGGAAAGAGGGAAGATAGAGAGAGGATAAAGCAAGTGAGCATGAGACAAGGGAATTGAAGGAGTGAGGACATAGAGGTTGTGAAGGAAAGAGTGACAGCAAGGGACTGAGTGAGACAGCAAAGAAAGGTAAGTGAGGGAGTGTGGGTGAGTTATAGGGAGTGAGCGTGATGGAAGAGGAGTGAGAGAGTGAGAGGACCGAGAGAGTGAGGCTAAGAGAGAGGGAGTGAGGGAAGGGGAGTGAGGATGTGAGGGGACAGAGGGAGTGAGAGAAGGAGTGAGTGAAGTGGAGTAAGGTGAGTGAGAGAAGGGGAATTATTTAGCGACCAAAGAAAGGAAAGAAAGAGAAGGGGAGTGAAGTAGAGTGACTGACAGCTGGAAAGTGGTGGGTGGGAGAGAGGGAAAGGGCAGTAAAGGAATGGGGAATGAGGATACGTGAGGGAAGTGGAATAAGGGAAGGGAGGTGAGGGAGGGTGAGAGAAGGGCAGTGAGGGTGACTTAAGAGGAGTGATAGAGGGTGGTAAAAGGTGAGTGAGTGTGAGACAAGGAGAGAATAATATACATTTAATAATACAAAATATAATTTAACTTATATAACATGTTATATGGTTTATTTTTGCTGTTCTCAGAATATATTGAATTTCACTTAAAACAGTGACTTCAATACTACTCATCATATGACAGCGGGCAAAAAAACCCACAATCAAAATGATTGTGTTTAAAAAACCCATACAACGATTCAATAAATATTGTAAAATTTAGAAAATACATATCTTAACTCACTTTTGATCCCCATACTTTTCCACGAGGCCAAATAGTATATAGAAAGTCCTTTTCTTTGGAAATTACTCAATAGTATTCTAATTCTTCAATTTACCCGAGTTTCTGAAAGAAAAGCTCCAACATCTTTTACATTATGAAACAAAAGTTATATTTCCAGCTCTGGCTTACTTATGATTAATATTTCCTATAATACTCACATCACACACTACGTGATACACTTACACTACCTCTATGACAACTACATTTTTTTTAATATCTTAATCAATCTCACTCACAAAGTAATTTTGAACAGCAGATTAGGTTTTATTAACTGCTCCAATCTTCATAGGCCAATTACCTTTCCTAAAATTTCGGTTGTAAGAATACTAGGTAAGAATTTGGTAACTGATAAGGCAAACGTGTGAAAGTCAATTGAGTATCATTGCAATTACTCCAGCCTTTTTTACATTTTAAATAAGCTGTGTAATGTCCTGATGTTGTCGAAGGACTATCATGGAAAATAATTGCTGCAGTTGCAAAGGTTCTTCCTGAAATTGATAATTGAGAAGCCACAAATTTTTTAATTACAGTTGTCAATTTAGTTCCATCAGGTCTACATCGTTGGAACATTAAAATTACATACTGTCCATATCTTTGTATAAATAATGTTGATAGCATTGCAGATTTACATTGAGTACAGATCATGTTTTGATTTTCTTCTCTAACTAGATTATTAAAAGACACTGATTTGCAGTCTGGTAAAGTCAAATATATAAATCTTTCAGTGTCTATTGTAGTGCTACTAGAAAAGGAGCAATTGTCGCAGTCATGCTGCCATTTATAAGAAAGGCCAAAAAGATTTTCTACATCTACACCTTCATCTTGCAATACAACAAGCATATACATTAGAAATTCCTGACAATCTTGCTGAATATTCTGTGAAAATTGATTTAGACCAGAACATATGTCTAAAACATTTCGAATTTCAGAAACACTTTGTATTTTTGTTCTATCACTGCTACATTTCTCAAACACAGAATTCAACAAAGAACAAAATCTTTGATCCCGATTTTCAGCAATCTGTTCTTGTACAGTTTGGTGAAAAAATACAACATTAACCACTACGTTAGCATAGCAGTTGACACCAGAACTGTTTTCAAACTGAAATCCAACAACATCTTTAACTGAATCCTTTTCCTTTCTGCTTACAATTACTGATTCATCTACTTTTTTTCTTTTTGCTACAACTTCACTACAATTTTTTCTCATTTCTTCTTTTTCGGCCTACTACACGCTTTTCAAATAGAGAATATTGAGGTAAATTTGGAGCATACTCTCTTCTTAACCTATTATATTCTTTTACACAATTTAGATCAGCACTAATGTTTGTCTCATCAAAATAAATCAAGTACAATCCAGATAAAGTTCTGACTCGAGATAAAGCAACATATGCCATACCCTCTTTGAACACAGAACTTCCAATATTCACCAAAGCACTATCTACACTTAAACCTTGAGATTTATGAATAGTCACTGCATATGCCAAAGAAACAGGAAACTGTTTTCGGCGGACATATAAATCTTTCACAAGCAAAAATCGAGCAGAACAACGACTAATTTGTTGTACTTCTTCAATACCATCAAATTTAATTTTTAGAAATTCAATTCCATCTCTATTTCGGTAATTCACAAAATCAACAACAAGACCCATTGCTCCATTTACTAAATCTCTTTCCACACGTAAATTCCGTCGTAAAATTATACGACAATTTAAAGATACATACAGAGTCTTTTCCAAACCAGCAGTTTTAGATATTGTCTTCTCTAAAGAATCCAATTTTGATTTAAACTTTTCTGACAAAATAATAGTTGCTCCTTCATGCTCTATTTTATCAATAGCTTCGAGGTTCACAATCTGTTGATTTTCTAACTGTAACATTTTGTTGTTGAAGATTGAACATTCTTGCAGAGTTGGCATCAAGCATATAACAGATTTGTTTTCAGGAATTTTCTTAAAAATATTCTCTGGGAGAATATTTTCATTTGGAAACAAATTTGAAATTAATCGTCCATGTAAAGCTTCTTTGCCATGCGCAGTTAGTTTTCCAATTCTTACATCTTGTAGAATATTTTTATAATCTTCATCCTTTGCTTGTCGCATATTTTGAAGCAGTTCTGCATATTTGAAATTTAACCATATGTTAACATTTCCAATGCTTCCTAGGCACTTCCTGGTATCTTCATGCGTAAGCATTTTAAACACTGGTTGTCCTTTCACTGGAGTTAGCTGCAGTTGATCTCCAAAAACAATGATGTGTTTGCCTCCAAATAACACATCATAGTCTGTTTTAAGAATGTCTTGCATTCTTAAATGCACAAAAGCAAGCATTACATTTGATACCATGCTTACCTCATCAATGATAAGAAGTTTCATTTTCTTTAGGACTCTTGAAACTTTACAACAAGCTTCTCCAGATAGCTTGTGGTATTGTAATTTATTATCATGCTCTACTGGCAGCATCAATAAGCGATGTAAAGTAATCCCTTTAATGTTGTGTGCTGCCAACCCAGTTGGAGCGGTAACAACACAAGACAGCGATGACTCCGTTTTTTTCTGCAGATACGTTGCAATTGCTTTAATCAGAAACCTTTTTCCAGTTCCTGCTTCTCCACTCACGTACAGTCGGACAGGTATAAATGATGTACATGAGCACTCTTTTTTCTCATGATATAAACCATGCTCAATCTGTTCCGTGACTTCGTCATATATTTGTCTCTGCTCAACGTTTAGTTCTTTTTCCAAATCATCTCAGTTAACTACATCCTCCTGAGCTTGTTCCATGGCTCTTTCAACTTCATTCATGGCAGTGGCAGCTTCATTTTGTATAATTGGTCCTCCTAGTGGATCCTGACTCAATGAAGCAGAACTCTGACTGTCTTGAGAACTGTCTCTAGCAATCTCTGCCGCAATTGTAGCTTCTTGCTGTATTTCCTCGTTCAGCATTTGCAGATAATTTGAAAAAACTGGACATTCTATGGTATCCTTGGTTGCATTGAACGAATCTTCATAAGAAAATCTCCAAGTAGTTCCTCTTCTGTACGCCATGGCTTAAAGAGTTGCAAAAGAGCTAAATAGTAAAATTCCCTTTTGTCTGAAGATTCACAACTCAATTTTTGATGATTAATCAAATGGCCTTTTCTTTCTTTCACCAGACAGCCTTCACATCCAATTACAGCATATATACCTTTATTGATATCTTCTGTGACGTTCCTCTTAAAAGTATAGGTTTGCAGAACTTCATAGAGACAAACGTTCTCAAGATGACTACTTCTATTTGGATAGTATGTATCCAACATGTTTGTCTTCAAAATATCTGTACTGTTTGGTTCTTTCTCCGCCAAATACTCTATTTATTGGACAGATTTCAAAACTTGGTTTCGTGTTGCAGCAAGACCTAGACTCACCCAAATGATGGTTCTAGATTTGGCATATAGACTTGCTGATGATAACCGATCAGAACATTCATATGCTCCAATTTCTTGATACGACAACATCTTCAGACTGTAACTGTATAATTTCTTGCTTAGACACTTTTCATGTGAAATTTCCTCCCACATTTCCTTGAGTTCCGTCTTTTCTGATTTTGTGATGTAAGACGTCACATATCGAGCCACAGCAATAGAGTTGTCAGCAACATATTGAATATCCATGTTAGCACTCCACATGGACAAAATGACTGGGTTGTAGTCATTTATGTATTTGGACTCCTCATTTCTTCTTAGGTTGTATGTATTTTTCAGTGATTTTCTTTTCACAGTATGTCGCAGAGAAGACATAAAATTGTTCACTCTTCCTTTCGATGTTACTGGATGTGGAAATGCAAAACGACATTTTGTGTAGAACTTGTCCTTGGATTTGTATTTTCGACGACAGTATTTTCCACAACGATGGGTTTGAAAGCGTAAAACTTGATGTCTTAAATTGTTTTCTTCTGTACTTTTCGGAACAGCACATGTAGAATACTGCTCAATGAAACTCATCACTTTCTCATCTGAATCTGTTCCAAATTTTGGTGCATCTTTAAACCATAGCAGCATATGTATGTGAGGAGCACCTCTTGGTTGATACTCCTTTCTCCAAAAGAAATCCAACACCTCTTCAAGCGGAGGATTTTTTTTGTTTGTAATAAAAGACATCATAGCTTCAAACCTATGATTGAAATACATGCATACATTAACTGGATCCAAAGAGCACAGTTCTCCAGGTGTCTTGTATTCAATATTTTCAATGTTTTTATTTGCCTCTCGTAGAAATTCAAGTATGTCTTCCCAAGCATACTCAGCACAGCTAAGAGTGAGGAACCATGTAGGAGTCCCTAAGTTTCTTAGCATACATTTCAATTCCCCATGACGATGGTACCAATACTCGTTAGTACCACGCTGACATGCCATGAGATTAATTAGCTGAGATTCCAAAACACTGTCTTGCAGTTTCACTTTATCCATAAAGTCCCTTGCCGAAACATTTTGTAGATGTACTCCACTTTTCAGTATATGGTTCACTGCATAAGAAAGTCCAGACAAGTCACTCTCAAACAGTAGATGGAACAAATATGGAATGCATTGACGAAACCTTGGATCTTCTGCATATAATCTTGAAGTCCGGTATTCAGATGCAGGAATTTGAACAGGTCGGTCGTCATATCGTCCACCTTGACCTGTTGGAAATAACTGTGGAAAACAACGAGCTTCCAAACTTTCTTCCCATACACTAATGGGACTTCCTTTTGCTTCTTTCATTTGAAACAAGTCAATAGCATTCCCCATTACGTCTTTGGAATGCAATGGATGAACACTATAATGTTCATAAATTTCTTCACTTCTAGAGACATCAACTTTTTCAATTTGCCCAGCTGAGAAATCACTGTCCTCTTCTACAGTTGTTTCCTCTTCTTCTACATATACATTTTGGTAGTAGTGAGTGTTTTTTACCAAATACAACGTTGCCTTTTTGACTTTCCTAACATCAACTAATTCTTGCCAGATTTTCTTACTCTTTGTCGGAACACCATTAACTAGAATAATCAGAGGTTCCTCTTCTACGTTTTCTACACCAATTGTATCAATATTTTTCTTAAAATCTAGAAGCAAATAAACAACTCTTCCCTTTAATCCTCTCTGTAAATCTGAAGGAGGCAATTTCCCTGTCTTAGGCTCCATGCGAACAATAGCCTGAAAAGGATGCACACATTGAATCAAAACAGACTCATAGGTATTTAAATCCATCAATTCAGAAGGAATGTCTAACAACTCCAGATTATTATGAACAGCTCGAGCAGGCATTCTGTTTTCATTTAATTTATTATAACAATATTTACAAATACGTTGATCAGAACCCAAATCAAAACAATTTTCTACCAACAAATAAGTTGCAAAATCCTTCCACTCATTATTATTTTTCTTTTCGCTTTTTACATATAAATCAACTAATCTAGTCTGATTCTTATAATGAGTTCGTCGACAACACACACAAGTAAAATTAGGCCTTTCACTTGACTTAACCTTAAACTTTGTAATTTCATGTTCAAATTTTTCTGTACTTGAAATCTCTACATTCTCTTCCACATTACCTTCTATTACTGTATCAATTTCTACACTGTCCTCTTTTTCACAAAAGTAACAAAACTCAATTTCTTCACAAATGTTCTTCACATCTAATTCAGTTCCATGCAAAAGAGCACTGTTTAACTGTTTTAGCTTAAGTGCTGGACTTTTTGCATAATACAACCTTCTCACTAATTTCCTCACTTTATTATGATGCACTGCTAACATCCTAAAATGGTGAAAAACACTCTGACATACTTTTCTTGAAAGACAAGCCAGTGAATGCCCAGGCAAACCTGTTTTTTCTCTCACTCTACAAGGATCTAAATCTTGCAAACTTTTCATTTTTTGTTTTAGACTTTTCTTAGTATAAGTCCGTAAGAAACTGCGAAACAAATCAATTGAATCCTGTCGCACACTACAAATACTACTACAATTCCAAGTAAACACTGGAGCCTTAGGACATCTCCCTAAAACTTCATCAGCTAACACCTTTTCTGTATTTCTAGGCACAATTTTTTCTTTTTCAACCGGACAACCGTCCTTCACCTCATATGCTCGACCACTAGTGTCAACTGCATGCACCAAATCATTATCCTGAAAGTAACTTTCTTCATTAAAAAATGGCTCACAACTTGAACTATGCTTCCATTCTCCAGAAAAAACATCACAAAAATTAGTCGGATTAATTACTCTTTTCCACTTACATTTTGATTTGAAAACATTGATTACCTTATCTAGTGTACGAATTCTATTCATTACTAATCCATATATTTTATTTTTCACTTTAAATGCTTCATCCACAATCTTCATTATGTTTTTTTCTTGTAAAAGCGGTCTTTTTTTGATACATCTTTACATTTTTTAATGAATTTGTAACTATTCTGTTATAAAACATTCGTCTACGAATTTCAATAAATTGATTTCTCCTTCTATTGCTAAAGACAATATCATCTCCTTCTACAAGTCTAACATTTTTTGAGGGGCAGAATTTTTTCTTTCTATTAAGAGATCCATTATTCTTCTTTGAAACAACATCTTTTTTTTGTTGAGATTTCAATAACTTCCTTAAAAAGTCCTTAGTTTGCTTACCAGGAGCATTTTTTTTTTCACCGAAGATTGTGTTTTGGATGAGTCTTGTATTTCTGTTTTCTTGGACCTTAAATGCTGTTTGTATTTTTTTTTACGTCTTTCCTTTGACGGCATATTCTTTTATCTTTCTATAGATGATTACAATCTGTGGTAAAGAAAAAAGAAATAATATATTATAGACCACTACAAACATACTACATAGCAATTACAATAAGTAAACAATATAAACACTAGTTTACAACATACGTTACTTTATACCACAGCAACTGTGTCACAGTAACAGTGCAGTACAGTTTCATTATTAATCTTACTCTCTGCCTGCACCATCTCACTCTGTGCCTGTGTCTTATGTCACTCTGTACCTGTGTCTCATCTCACTTTGTGCCTGTGTCTCATCTCACTCTATGCCTGCCCCATCTCTCTCTCTTTGTGTATGTCATTTCTCTCTTTGCGTGTGTCTAATCTCACTCTGGTAAATGTTTCATGGTAAAAAGTATGGCTTTAACATTTTTGACAAGGATCACACTGAATCTCTATATGACATAAGGAATTATATTTTCACATGTTTCAATAATGTCACCTGTGTCTGCTCACAGTTTACCTCTCTAAGTTAAAAGGGTACTCTGTGCCTGTGTCTCACCTCACTCTGTTCCTGTGTGTCATCTCACTCTGTGCCTGCTCCATCTCTCCCTCCCTTTTTTATGTATCATTTGTCTGTTTGTGTGTGTCTCATCTCACTCTGGTTAATGTTTCATGGTAAAAAGTATGGCTTTAACATTTTTGACAAGGATCACACTGAGTCTCTATATGAAATAAGGAATTATATTTTCACATTTTTCAATAATGTCACCTGTGTCTGCACACAGTTTGCATCTCTAAGCTAAAAGGGTACTCTGTGCCTGTGTCTCACCTCACTCTGCTCCTGTGTGTCATCTCACTCTGTGCCTGCTCCATCTCTCTCTCCCTTTTTATGTATCATTTGTCTGTTTGTGTGTGTCTCATCTCACTCTGGTTAATGTTTCATGGTAAAAAGTATGGCTTTAACATTTTTGACAAGGATCACACTGAGTCTCTATATGAAATAAGGAATTATATTTTCACATTTGTCAATAATGTCACCTGTGTCTGCACACAGTTTGCATCTCTAAGCTAAAAGGGTACTCTGTGCCTGTGTCTCACCTCACTCTGCTCCTGTGTGTCATCTCACTCTGTGCCTGCTCCATCTGTCTCTCTTTTTTTATGTATCATTTGTCTGTTTGTGAGTGTCTCATCTCACTTTGGTAAATGTTTCATAGTAAAAAGTATGGCTTTAACATTTTTGACAAGGATCACATTGAGTGTCTGTATGAAATAAGGAATTATATTTTCACATTTTTCAATAATGTCACCTGTGTCTGCTCACAGTTTCCATCTCTCTAACTCTCATCAAATTATTCACCCATATCCATTTAAAATCGAGCTTCACTCACAGTGTGATCTTAGGCACATGACCAGGATGTTACTAGTAATATGCTAAAGCCTAACTGACTTTAAAAATGCATGTACTTCCATATTTTTAAACACATCAACTAAGCAAATTATTCACCCTGGTCCATTTAAAATCAAGCTTGACTCACAGTGTGATCTTAGACACATGACCAGGATGTTACATGTAATCTACCATGTCTGTCTCTGCATGCAATATGTGTGTCTCTGTTCATATTATTTCACTGTGTCTACTGGCAAAAAACAGACCACATATATATAAGCAAGACATAACATTCCTTTTTCATTTCAAAGGCACACCCTGAATCTTGATTGCACAGCTTAGGGACTATTTCTGAAGTAAGAGGCCTAACAGACATGCTGCCTAAGATTCCCTACTAGTACATATGCTAAAGCGTAACTGACTTTAAAATTACATGTACTTCCATATTTTTAAACACATCAACTAAGCAAATTAGTCACCCAGATCCATTTAAAATCAAGCTTGACTCACAGTGTAATCTTAGACACATGACCAGGATGTTACATGTAATCTACCATGTCTGTCTCTGGATGAAATATGTGTGTCTCTGCTCATATTATTTCACTGTGTCTACTGGCAAAAAATAGACCACATATATATAAGCAAGGCATAACATTCCTTTTTCATTTCAAAGGCACACCCTGGATCTTGATTGCACAGCTTAGAGCCTATTTCTGAAGTAAGAGGCCTAACAGACATGCTGCCTAAGATTCCCTACTAGTACATATGCTAAAGCCTAACTGACTTTAAAAATACATTTATTTCCATATTTTTAAACACATAAACTAAGCAAATTATTCACCCAGATCTATTTAAAATCAAGCTTGACTCACAGTGTGATCTTAGGCACATGACCAGGATGTTACATGTAATCTACCATGTCTGTCTCTGCATGCAATATGTGTGTCTCTGCTAATACTATTTCACTGTGTCTACTGGCAAAAAACAGACCACATATATATAAGCAAGACATAACATTCCTTTTTCATTTCAAAGGCACACCCTGAATCTTGATTGCACAGCTTAGAGACTATTTCTGAAGTAAGAGGCCTAACAGACATGCTGCCTAAGATTCCCTACAAGTACATATGCTAGGGCCTAACTGACTTTAAAAATACATGTACTTCCATATTTTTAAACATATCAACTAAGCACATTTTTCACCCAGATTCATTTAAAATCAAGCTTGACTCACAGTGTGATCTTAGGCACATGACCAGGATGTTACATGTAATCTACCATGTCTGTCTCTGCATGCAATATGTGTGTCTCTGATCATACTATTTCACTGTGTCTACTGGCAAGAAACAGACCACATATATATAAGCAAGACATAACATTCCTTTTTCATATGAAAGGCACACCCTGGATCTTGATTGCAGAGCTTAGAGCCTATTTCTGAAGTAAGAGGCCTAACAGACATGCTGCCTAAGATTCCCTACTAGTACATATGCTAAAGCCTAACTGATTTTAAAAATACATGTATTTCCATATTTTTAAACACATCAACTAAGCAAATTATTCACCCAGATCTATTTAAAATCAAGCTTGACTCACAGTGTGATCTTAGGCACATGAGACACATGTCATGACACACACACAAAGAGAGAAATGACACACAGAAAAAGAGAGATTATGCACGTGCAAAGTGACATGAGACACAGGCACAGAGTACCCTTTAAGCTAAGAGAGGCAAACTGTTAGAAGGCACAGGTGACATTATTGAAAAATGTGAAAATGTAATTCCTTATTTCACACAGACACTCAATGTGATCCTTGACCAAAATTTAAAAGCCAGACATTTTATCAGAAAACATTTTCCATAGTAAATCGTTTTTAACACAAAGCATAGCCCATTTAAATGACCACTACAAAACAAAGCAGAAACCTAACTCATTTTTAAAATACATTTCCAATATGCACCATTCAATTTTTAAAAAGCATAACAAAAAAACATGACACACAATGCAAGAATAAAGAAGCACAATATGCTTCTTAATCTTCCCCATAGTGCATACAACAGTCTATCTTCATTAAATGAATCATGTATCAGATAACACACAGGCACAGAGTAAGGTGAGACCCAAGCACAGAGTACCCTTTAAGCTAAGAGAGGCAAACTGTTAGAAGGCAAAGGTGACATTATTGAAAAATGTGAAAATGTAATTCCTTATTTCAAACAGACACTCAATGTGATCCTTGACCAAAATTTAAAAGCCAGACATTTTACCAGAAAACATTTTCCAAAGTAAATCGTTTTTGACACAAAGCACAGCCCATTTAAATGACCACTACAAAAACAAAGAAGAAACCTAACTCATTTCCAAAATACATTTCCAATATGCACCATTCCATTTTTAAACAGCATTACAAAAAAACATGACACACAATGCAAGAATAAAGAAGCACAATATGCTTCTTAATCTTCCCCATAGTGCATACAGCAGTCTATCTTTATTAAAAGAATCATTACTCACCTTTAAAAATGCTTTGGAAGATGTAGAACAGTGTCAGTCACACACACCAGATTTTCTTAAGCAGAATCTCTGAATAATGCTTCTGTCACTGCAGCCTCAGAATAATGGCACAGATTCCCTTTCATTTCAGACCCATATTCTTGTACATAACCAATCAAAATTCTTCCCACACAAATTCAAAACCAAACTGCACATTTTAATTGGTTGTACATTTCAACACTTTGAAACTCACATAATATTCACCCATCCCCCCTGTGCTCATTCACCCTGTTACCATGGTAACTCCCACCTAACCCAGCACACAGTTCAAAAGTTCATCATAGTATGTTGCAAAAGAATCCAGCAAGGGTGTTTGACCTCTCAATGTACTAGCTAATCATGTGCAATGTTTCTTTAAATGACCTTTTCTCAACCATTAAAATGACTTCTTTCAACAACAAAAACATGCACCCTAATTTTCAGTGGTGAATTTTAAGAAAGCACCAATCATTTCTTGTTTTCAAGTGCACTGAATCTCAACCACTTTTTTTTCATAACTCCTACTTTCAAACTACCATTTCATTTTCACAACTCATCTGAATACAAGCACATCTACCTTCAAGATGCCAAAAGTCTGGTTTGTGGGTCATAGCTTTGTCTACTGGAGTGAAAAATTTGCAAGTAACAGAGGTATTTACAACCTTGATTTACCAAATGTGGACATTGTGTGGATTGGACAGAGAGAATTAAGAAGTCACCAATTGATACCATTGATAAAATCCTTTCTGCATCTACCACAGCCTGACCTCATAGTTGTGCACTGTGGTGGAAATGACCTGGGCACTTTGACTGGGGTGGGTCTGGAAATGCTTTTAAAGGACATCTTTGGGCAATTGATGTCACTTTTCCCAAAAACTGCCTTGGTATTTTCTAATATATGCCAAAGGCAAAAATGGAACTGGTCCAACCAATTTTGTCCACAGATTGAGAAAGCAAGGAAACATGTCTTCTGGCCTTCTGACCCAGCTGAATGTTCGTCTTCAAAGGAATTTTCCTAAACCCTTCAATCCCTTAATTTCACTTCCTCTGTTCACTCTCCCACTCACATCAAAGGTCATACGCTTGACCAGATCTGGTCCCTGAACTGTCCCGTGGAATCTCTTTCTATTTCGCCTTGCACATGGTCTGATCACCATTTGATTTCATTTTCTTTGCCTATTCACCCCCCAGCCAAGCCCCCTCGCCCCAAGAACATCTGGGTCCGAGCTTGGGGCCGAGCTAACCTGGATGAATTTTCTTCCCTTCTTACCACTTCCCTCCCTCCCCTGCAGGGCCTTTCCACCCTCTCCCAGGTCGAGGCTATAGATCAGTGGCTCTCCGCTGGTAGTGACTCTGCTGCCCCGCTCAAATGCATTACCTCCAAGCGCGACAAGGATGCCAATCGGTGGTTCAATGTAGAGCTTAAGGCCACCAAACTTACAGTACGCCGCGCGGAGCGGGCTTGGAGGAGAAGTTATTGCCCCACTTTACGACTGGAGTATACCAACATCCTTACCCAGTATAAAAAAGACATCTTGGAGGCCAAAACCACCTACTTCTCCTCTAAAATCCTTGCTGCAGCAAACCAGTCTAAGGAGATATTTACGATTGTTCAGAATCTGGCGCTTTCAGACAGAACAACCCTTAAGCCCGCCCCGTCCGAAGAATTCTGCCAATCCCTCAATAACTATTTTATTCACAAAATCATTACCATTAAAGCCAACATCCCGCCCCCTTCTCCCTCCTTTGTTGATCCCCAACGTCCCCTTCCCAAGGGAAAACTCACCATTTTTCCTCTTATATCTAAGGAAGCTTTTACTTCCCTAGTACCCTTGGTCAAATCTGGCTCTCAACTGGACCCCTGTCCTGCCCATATCCTTCGTCATATTTTTGTTACCTGCCCAGATCCCCCCCTTCATCTCCTCAACAGCTCCCTGGCCCAAGGGGTTGTACCCAACCCCTTGAAGTCAGCGGATATTGTGGCAATTCTTAAAAAACCTGGGGCAGACCCCTCGGTCCCTGCCAATTTCCGCCCCATCTCCCTTCTGCCATTTTTGGCAAAGGTGCTCGAGCGCCATGTCACCTGGGCTCTGAGCTCCTTTGTGGAGACGCATGGAGCTCTTGCTCCCCGCCAGGCCGGCTTCCGCCCCGCACACTCTACGGAGTCCGTTGTTATCTCGGTCTTGGACAACCTCAGGGAGGGTATGGATACCAACCAGCGCCAGGCCCTTGTGCTCCTCGACCTCTCAGCCGCCTTCGACACGGTGGATCATACCATCTTACTTTCCCGTGTCGAGGCGGCGGGGATCGGGGGCACTGCTCTGGTCTGGTTATCCTCCTTCCTGAGTGACCGCACCCAGGCCGTTCGCCTCGGTGACTTCACAGCGGACGTCCGGAAAGTTCTGTGCGGGGTTCCCCAGTGTTCCTCCCTTTCCCCCCTCCTGTTTAATCTTTATGTTGCCCCTCTTATTTTTTCTCTTCAACAAATGGAGGTCGCCGTGTTTAATTATGCGGATGACCTCCAGCTTGTTTTCAATCTGTCCTCTTCCCCCTCTTCTGTTCTTAACTTCCAAACTATTATGCTTTATATCCGGGACTGGATGAACCACAATCATTTGAAACTCAACCCCGATAAAACCGAGCTGGTGTTGACGGGTGGTTCATCCAGCCCCTGGTCCCCCCTTTTCTGGCCCCCTGCACTGGGCCCCTCTCCTGTACCCACTACCTCTGTTAAAACTCTTGGTATAAAACTTAATTCTCAACTCACCCTTCATTCCCAGGTCAGTTCCGTGGTATCTTCTTCTTTTCTTTCACTGCGCACTATTCGCAGGGTGTCCCGTTTGTTTACTTTTTCTGCTCTCAAACTTATCATCTTGGCCATGGTGGTGTCCCGCCTGGATTATGGCAACGCCCTATATGCAGGTATTCCTGCATATAGTCTACGGCGTTTGCAGCAGATACAAAACCAGGCGGCCCGCCTGGTCTTCAATCTTCCGAAATTTCACAATTCCTCTCCCCTCTTGAAATCTCTACACTGGCTCCCTGTGCGAGCTCGGGTTCAATTCAAGCTCGCCTCCATCACCTTCTTGGCTCGATTGGGCTTGGCACCCGCATTTATCTCTTCTGAGATTACCCCCTATGTCCCCACCAGGGAACTACGCTCTTCCTCTCAGTCCCTCCTTACCATCCCTCGTTATCGGAGAAAGAAGTGGGGAGGCTCGAAATTTGCCACCCTTGCCCCGATTTTATGGAATTCCCTCCATCTTGAACTCCGCTCCCTCACTGTGTATTCACAATTTCGCAAACACCTCAAGGCTCACCTGTTCACTAAGGCCTTTGATTAAACTCTCATTAGCTTCCCTTGTTTCCTAGCCCCGGATCTTATCAGTTTAGCGCCAAGAAACCGCTGGTGTATGTGCGCTGTATAAGTAATTTTAAACTCAAACTCAGACTCATGTGAATAAATCTGTTTCTGCTTTCCTCAGAGACTATGGTATGGGTTCCATTTACCACAACAACTTGCGTTACAACATGCAAGGCATCTATAGGAGAGATGGTGTACATTTTACAGATGAGGGAAATAGAGTCTTCCTCTTGAATTTGAGACACTGCATTGGTACCTACTTGTAGGTACAAAAAACACCCACATAACACAACAGCTCTTTTCAGAGCTACCCTACCTCTAAGCACTCTAAATTATTTTTTTACTCTAATTTTTTACACTGTTTTCCCCGTGGTGCGCTCAGGGTGCGCATACCGGGAAGCGTACATGGGAACGCACCCAGCGCTTACCCCGCGAAAATTAAAAAAATATATAGTTTTTTTGCCCTTCAGGGTCCTTCTAGGCCTCCCTCATAAAACCTAGGGGGTCAGGGGTGTCTACCCTGCCCCCTTTTAATCATTTCCCCCTTTTTATTTTCACCTCTTGTGTCTCGATTCTACCGAGACACAAGATGGCGGACTCTCCGGACTGTTTAGAATGTTGACAGACACCCGAGAGCCAATCAGCTTTCCGCTCGCGCACTTCCGTGTCACGCCGGGTGCGCTCCCCGGTACGCGTACCGGTGAGCGCTCGGAGGGCGCCTATAGATATATATATATTTTTTTAAGTTCATTTGGGTAAAAACCACTGGAGCAATTTTCACCAAATATAGCAAAGGCACTTCTACAATTTTGCAAAGTTTGGCGTAATTCCGTTCAGCGGTTCGGGCTGTAGCCTTGTCAATTCGTCCTATGGAAATTAACATGGGGAAACACGTTTTGGGACCCCCCTTTTTTCTCGGCCCCCACTTCACGAATCCCCCCGAAACGTTCAGGGAAGGAGCGGAGCGGAGCTGGCCAAAATTTTGGAAAATTACACGCAAACTCCTCAACCGGCGCCAAAGTTATTCCCAATAGAATGTTGTGGATTTCCTATGGTAGCTAGGTCCTAACTATAACTACCTACTGGCAACCGCCAGTAGGTAATATATATATATATATATATATATATATATATATATATATATATATACGAACAAAGTCCTGTTGGTGTGGCTCCCCACACACTCTCCTCCTCAGGTACAGATCTCTCGACACCAAAAAGTAATATTTCAAAGTGGTTTTATTTTTCCCTCTCCATCAGCATGACGCGTTTCGGCCGTAAAAAACGGCCTTGATCATATATATTACACAATCAAAAATATAATAAAAATGCTTCTTTTGCAAAAAGATCAAAATTTACTTTAAAAAAAAAAAGCAGCAACATTGGCTGCAGCACAGTGGAAGGCCCATCCCAAAGATTGATGATTGGTCACCTTTCAGTAGTTTATTGCTGAATGTGAATGTTAAATTCTACTCACTCAGACCTCATAATCAACCACATTGTTAAGCGCTGCATCCTATAACTCATTAACTGCATCTGTGATAAATGACATGGAAAGTCTTCCCGCTTAGGATAAAGCCAACACCCTTCTAATCGCGCACTCTACAAAGCACAGGATGCTACCCATGCAAGAGATTCAGCGCCTCACACAATTGTGACGCCACAACCAGAGCAGGTCGCTTAACTCTGATCAGGATTGTAAGAGTCAAAAGGGTCGAAAAGCGCCTCAGGATTCAGGTGCTTATGATTACAACTAAATGCGGAGAAGGAACTCCCAATAACCTTCACAGCTCTGCAGGAAAATTAAGAAGTCAGTCTAAGTATCACATAGGATCAGAAATATTTCATCTGAAATGCCTGCAATCACATTAGAGATTCCATGCTTGAGCTTCAGCAACACGTTTGTCACATGAGGAAATACGTCACCACGCACAGACTTCCCCAGGCTACAGAGCAGAGGCAGCTTTAATTAGACCAGTTGGAGGACGCAGGGATTAAATGTCCCAATGATGGGCTAGACTGCTGCTGTGAAGCCAAAATTGCATCACAGTTAATAATAACAAGCATTGGTATAGCCAATAGGTCTCGCCTTTGGGTCCTTATAAGTGTTTAGTTATCCATCACAATATCTTTGGTGAAACAACATCAAGTGTTGCATGGCTAAACACTTATAAGGTTCCAAAGGCGAGACCTATTGGCTATGCCAATTTTTTTTTTGTCTGTCACTAAGTCAGGTTAAGTCCACAGTCACTCAAAGGCTTCAAGGGTACGGTGACCAGAGCTTGTGACCCAAAAACCGGTACATTTTGCAAAAATAGAGGAAGGAGTACAATGTTACACCAAAGTGGCAAAGAATAACCACCCTCATCAACATAGAAACGCAGAAGGAGCATTACGCAAATAAATAAAATGTAATTTTTAAAACCAGCATCATACCTGTTAATAAAAGTGCTTACTTATAACGGCTGCTTACTATCTCTGCTTTGGAACACCTAAAACAATGTTTCTCACTGTTTTCAATTAACCCTGTCTAAAAACCGGGACACGAGCCAAATCTGCCGAAATCTGCCAGGATAGCTGTTCAAAACCAGGACTGTCTCGGCAAATCCGGGGCCTCCGTATTTAAAGGGCAATTCCAGCAACAATGGGATACTCTGAAAACTTAAATTCCTTTAACCCCGCTTTGAGAAATATTTTATTAATATTCATATATGGTTTTTCTTGCCCTGCTTGTACCACCTTCATTGATTCGGCTTTTGGCACCTGAAAAAGAGAGCGGCAAAGGTGCTCAAAATCTGATCAGAATGTCTATTACTAAAAATGCACGTCTTAGGGCGCTGTGAAGCCACATGCATCGTCTTTGAAATAGCTGTTTCCGTGGGACAGTTTATTCCTGTTTGAAACGTTCTCCACTGATGACCCCAATGTCAAGCTGTTTGCCTGCCACATTCATATGCACACAGTGGGTGCTGCTTGATGACCTAGTGCTGGAGGGGGGGAGGACAGGTATGCCTGGATAAAGAGTGCACTAGAAAACTGTACATTCTTAATAAATAAAGAGTGTGCAGAAAACTGGATATTTATACCTTGGATGGAAAGGGTTTGGGTTGTGTAAGTGGCAGTGCACTACAGTACAAGTACTTTTGTGGGTTCTAGCAGAGACCAGGTGTATTAGTTTGGTTCAACAGGAGAACCGCAGGATAGCCTGCGTCTTTTTTTTACTACTGACAGCAATGGATGTAAAGATAAAAAGTAATTTTCTGGAGTTTGCCTAGAATGACTCTATTTTTTAGGGGGTGAAGGGCTAACCATTGCTTCGTGCATGTGTGAGAGAAATGTATTTGCATGTTGGTTAAGGGGGTGCACAATATCTTTTATGTTATTCATGTACTCTGGAGTCCATATGTAATGTAACTGGTTCTATTGTAACGCGCTCTGACGCCTATGGGTAAAGTTTGCGCTATATAAAAACACATAAAAAAATAAAATAAAAAAATCCCTGGGAGGCCCGACCCCGTCGTCCTTCTCCCTGCTGTACACTGTATTTTCATTTACTGTTCCCTGCGTATATTTCCGTCACTCAGTCTGCCTCCTTCACATACCAAGCATTTGCAATGCAATAGGTCTCGCATTTGCAATAGGTTGGCATTGTAAATAACATTGGCCATATGTAGGTAATTTCGAAATACCGATTCCTAAATGCCAAATTTTACCGAATCGGTATTTCCTATGTACGCAATAATTCGGTAAATATTACCGAATCAGAAAAATTCTTTAAATATTTACCGATTCAACAATACCGACCAGTATTCCCGAATCGGTAAATATCACCGAACCGGTAAATACTGAATCGGTAAATACCAAATCGGAAATTCAAAAGAAAAGCAATTGAGGAATCAGCCAATCCTGTGCAACCACCACCCCTCTGCACAAAAACAGAACCTTCTGGAGAGGCTGTGAGTGCAGAGGAGAGAAACAGAGCCACTGCCTGAACTTTGTCTACAAACCTCTCACCATGGGAAGCCAGGACACAGGAAGAGAAGGAGGGGAAAGAGGAAAAGGAAACTTAAATTCAGTCCTAAGGAACTGCAGGACCTTTTGGAGGAGGTCGTGAAGCAGCACACAAAGCTGTTTGGCTAGCAGTCTCTGCAAGTTGCAGAGTCTGAAAAAAGAAAAATCTGGCTTGGAATCCAGTCTCAGGTGAATGCCATCGGAGTGAACCCCCGGGACATTGATGTACTCAAGAAACGGTGGTATGACATCAGGATCATCACCAAAAAGAAGATGGCTGATCTAAAAAAAAAAAGCCTGCCACACAGGAGGAGGAAGGAACAGGGCACCTGCCCAGACTGATCTTGAGCAGCTCGTGGAGTCCACGATAGAGCCCGAAAGTATCTGTGGAATCGGGGATGCCGACAGCTCTGCCAGAGCTGCTTCCAAACAAGGTAAGAAGCTTGTACAGCATTGTGCACCCCATTCCCCTATCCCAAATACCCAATGGGGCTATGTGAATCCCACTCCAGTACAGGTTTTTGTTCAAACCAGCAATGCATTATTGGAGATGTAGTCAGTGAAACCCCTATCATGCCAGGAATTGCACTGAACAACAAGGCATATGAGACACATCAGCCATAAGCAGGCAGAGGACAATGAGATAGTGTGGCAGAAATGTTTTTTTATATTGCAATGCAGGGCAGCTGGAACACAGAGCTAATGTACAATTTTTGTCCACAGGTGAGACATCGCGCAGGACAGCTCAGGACAAGGGAGAGAGGGCACTCGGAAGGACATCACTAAGAAGGCCAGTACGAATACAGGGCACACAACACCACCACAGCCAGCCTCACCACCACAGCCAGCCTCACCAACACAGCCAGCCTCACCACCACAGCCGGCCTCACCACCACAGCCAGCCTCATCACCACAGCCAGCCTCATCACCACAGCCAGCCTCACCAGCAGCAACACCACCTGCAGTGGTTAGGCCTAGGAGGCGTGCAGTTGGCAGACTACAGGAGTTTGAGTCCTCCTCAGAAGACTCGAGGGGAGAAACATCTACTATGCCACTGGATGGCAGCAATGCTGGTTTGCTGTCCACTGCTGAGGGAGCACACACAGGTGCCAGATGCCGCCGGCGGGCTCGTGAGAGCAGTCCACCTCAACAGGGTGAGAGCCATGGTGTCTTCGGAGGGCTGGAGGTGACATGGTAAAGGTGCAGCACCTACAAGGCAAGGCAATCCAGTCAGTCCAGCGCCAAATGAAGCGCCTAAATGACACCATGAGCAACATTGACAAGGGCATTAGCTCAATGGCTGAGGGAAATGAAGGAGATGGCTGAGGGCATGCGGGACATGTCCCAATCCGTGATGCTGCTGTACAGGAAGATGGATGAGGGCAGGCTAACACGGCGCAGGGAGAGGCAGAAGTTGGAACGCCATAGAAGGGCAGTGAACCAACTAGCAACTGCCACATCTCTGCAGTGCAGGAGCGTCCTTGGCCATGCAGGAGGGGCTGGCCCACTGCAGCACTGATGTCTCGAGGGGGCTGGTAAAGGTAACCAGAGCACTTGAAGTGCTGCTGACAACACAGTCTGCCACTACTGGTGCTGTGTAAGTTGGGGACAGCGAGGAGACGACCAGTCAGAGCAGCCTTACCCCCCACTGCAACAGACACCTGGAGGAGCAGCAGACGGCATGGGGCAGGCACTGGATCCACAGCCAGTGAGGAAAGCCAGCTGAAGGCATTCAGCACTGTTGTGCGTGGCCACAGACGCTGATGCATCCTGCACGTTCAAAACTGCATTGGGTGAAGTAACCCATGACTTACATCACAGGATGTCACAAATTGGATTTGCAAGTTTGGCCATTTGTGTTGTAGCGTAGTGCCCAGATATTAAAACTACATCATCTACATACAACAACTGACTGTGTCTCCTTACTTACTTAAAAATCGTTGTGTGTGATCTCTGCCCGTCTTAGTCTCCCATCTGTTGCTGGCGCTACTCCTGCTGTGTTGGGCTCTGGCTGTGCAAGTTCATCATCATTGTCCTCAAAATGAGTTAATTCAACTTCTGTACCTTTCTTTGTGGCAAGGTTGTGCAGCATAGCACAGGTTGCAATGATTTTGCAGCAGATGATGGGTGTGTACTGACATGCGCCTCCGCTTTTGTGGAGGCGGCGAAACCTGCTTTTTAATAGTTCAAAGGTGCGCTCCACACCTTTGCGTGTAAATTTGTGTGCCACATTGTAACGTCTCTCACTCTGGGTAGATGGGTTTAGGTAGGGAGTGAGGACAAATGACCGCACAGCATATGCACTATCGCCTAGGTGGGAAAGAGAGTGCCATTAGTTACATACACCAAAACACATTCAGTTGCAGTATCTATCAGGGTGTGTCACAGTGATTTACCTAGCAGGTATCCTTCCCCAAATTCTCCCGCAGCCAGGCGTGTGTAGATCCCACTGTTCTGGAAGATGTATGAGTCGTGGGTGCTTCCAGGAAATTTGGCCACAATGTCGGTGATTATGTTGCCAGCATTGCAGATCACCTGCACATTTATGGAGTGGGTGGACTTTCTGTTCCTGTATATATACTCAGTGGCTGCAGGTGGGCAGATTGGAATGTGTGTACCATCAATACACCCTATGACGTGCGGGAACTGTGCCATCTGGTAAAAGTCTGTCTTTGTTTCCAGCAGTTCCGCCTGTGTGTTTGGGAAGCTAATGTAGTGATGCATTCTCTGCATCATGGCATCCAGGAACTTTCTGAAGAAACGGGACAGGCAACTCTGAGACACCCCGCCTACCGCAGCTATCACCCCCTGGTAACTGCCAGATGCAAGTAGATGTATGCAACAGAGCACCTGCACATGTGGTGGTATGGCGTGCGCCCTTGGTGTTGAGTGCCCCAGGAGTGGGTGCAGGTCCCTTATCAGGTCCAGGATGGTGTGAGGGTGTAGCCTGTACCTTTCATGGATCTCAGCCTCAGTATGTTGGAAGAGTGTGATGCACTGTCTGTAAATGTGCTCCTCCCGTCTCCAGATCCTCACTCCTGCTGCCTGTAGACGTAGACGCCTTGCTATCACAAAGAAATCCGCCATGGTGATCACACTGTTGCATTTTGGGATTGCTTATATACACTGTAGCTGATTACCACCTGCTTTCAGTCAATGTTAATTACCGACTCTTAAATACCGAATTTCATGAAATTCGTATTTCCGATTTTACCTACATCTCTTTTCTTGTTTTTACCGTTTCTTATTTACCAATTTGGTAAAGAAGAAATCGGTAAATACAGATTCGGTAATTTAGAATTTGGTAATGATGAATCGGTATTTACCGATTCATAATTACCGAATCCTTATTTTTGGCCTCCTACATCTCAAATGCCTAAATACCGGTTGGTAACGGCAAATTTACCGAATTTCGGCCTTTAGCGACCGGTATTTAGAACTTACATATGGCCCAATGCCTTTTATTTATGTGTGGGTTTTCAAAACAGATAAATAAAAGGCATTGTCGTTTACAATGCCAATAGCTTAAACTCTCGCAAATGCAATACCTATTGCATTGTAAATACTTGTTTAGAAGGCCACTCCTTTCACAAGTCCCTTCACTCCCATTCTCTCTCACTGGCTTCTTTATTTCCTCTCTCCTAGTCCGTCCTTTTCATATCATATCAGCGCTTTGAGGGTGAAGAAAGTAGGGTGGGGTGGTCTCTTAAGGAATGTGGACTAAGAAGCATAACTAGCATTCCTTCACAAAAGGTGTGGCCTGTGTAATTATGGGCATGGCATAAAGTGTGCAAACCAAAATTCTGTGCTTCGCATAGCATGCCAATCGACCATTACTTGGCAATCGACCACTTGACATCTCTGCTGGGCATTCGTGCCAAGCAAGCATCAAAACACTCTGCCGATCAGTCACCAAATGATCCGTCCCCGAGTATCTCTACCAGGCATCTGGTTTAGGCATCACCATTGCTGCCTGGCACTCAACCTATCTCTCCTAAAATCCAATGCCGCCCATATTGTGCCTTTCAGCCATTATTTGGATGCCTCTCTGTGAGTTTTATTGCATTCACAGATATCACACAATAATGGCTAAGTGCCTAAAACAAGATAAATAACTATTCTATTTGCCAATGCGTGGTAGCAGTATCAGATAAAGGAGTAATGATAGAAAAAGCGGTGTGAGTAACTAGATTGGCAAATATTTAAATTATAAAACTATGAATTCAAACTGTGGAAGGGGTAGTGGCCTTCGGAATGCTCTGTCATTCCCATAATCCTCTTTCTTTCTCCACTTTCTTCTGCAGTCTCTTGGTTAGACACATGCCCCTTTTCTCCCAATATCACTGTAAAACTCTCCATATGCATACCTCATCTCTTTCCTCTTCATCACCCTCATTTCACTCTCTCCTGCACCTACTTCCTTCACCTTACCATCCCCACCCACAACACACCCTGTCAGTACTTTAATAGCTATGTCTCCTTCACACATTTTCACATAGAATCACAATTTCAGTTGGCGCACACCATTGATCTGTGCGCTGTGCAGAGAGGCCACGGTTTGGGTGAGCATGTTTTCATAATAACCCTCTTTATGATCCACTGAGGGGCACTGTGAGAAACCCGCTCTGCCTCTAATCCACTCTCTGCGGCTTCTCTGCAGGTGCAGGCTGAGGGCATTAATACTCTTGAATAGTGCGTCCCGTGAAAGAAGCCGCCTTTGGGTGTCCGTGAGTTCAGGGTCACCTAAACCCTGCATGCAGCCTACATGGAGTAGAGGGCATCCCAATAGGCACCCAGCTGGGGCGCTGTGCGCCTGCACCGCACCAATCACAACACTGCCATTGTAGCGTTGTGATTGGTGGAGGGGAGGAAGGCTTCCTGTGGGCGGCTTTCCCAAGGAGAGCAGCAGGAAAACGCTGGACTGCAGGAGTCGGACCGGCCAGGAACTGGGTCAGCACGGTGAGTTTTATTTTCTTTTGGTCCCTGATGTGTGTGACATTTCGCTGCCCGACTCCCACTTGCTATGGGCGCTTGCAATCACTGTCTTCTGCTTTAGTGGGAGTGTCAGACACCCTGGTGTTCTTTGTGTGTGCTGACGTGCACATCTATATTGTCATGCAGATACTTTTCAACACCACACAAGTTAGGTGTTTAAACAAAGTGTTGGGGAACACAGACTCTCGAAAAAGAAAAAAGAAATGGAAACTCTGCTTGAGTACACACCTTGGGAGGGCTCTTTTCCGAGGGCCTGGCCCACCCGGCCCTCCCACAAGAACCGGGCCCGCTTGATACTAACAAACTTCTGTTTTGTGAAAGGTTGCGCCACTTTTTGGGGGTACCCCAAGCCTATTTTTGGCCCCAACCCGACCCTGCCAGGATGGTCAGTCTGGCCCTGCGAAATATCTTCAAATATTTAAGGCATGGAAGTTTAGGACTTTGTATCTAAAAAAATGTATCTAAATTCTGCTGAAACCTATTGTGCCGTCCAGGGTCTTTTTGCATATTCTGGCTTCACAAATGAAGTTTAGCGCCAGGAACCGTGTGCGTGGATTACACTGTTCCAGTGGGAGATACTAGTAGGGTATTTCAAACCCAGAATAGGGAACAAGGGCCTTACATCTTCAAACATATAAATAATTCACCTTTGCAGAAATCGATCCAAAGTGCCATAAAAAAGCAGAGGGAAAAGTTCAAACTGTGAGAGAGAGGCGGCATCTTCAGCTGCTGGCGCTGCCAGGCACATAAACGAGGAGGCTGCTGTGCCCCCAATTACTATCCTTCATAAAAAACGGCAACATCCAGACAAAGCGAGGGCTGGAAGAAGGATCGCTGGTTACAAATGAGCCCGAGCTCCGTGCTAACTCTGTTGGGTGATTTTAATTGGAAAACCTACCGGCTGCTGACTTGTTGTGTGGGCGCTGTTACTCCCTGCCTGCTCCTCACACTGCTGTTCCAGGCTGCGGGCTGTGAATATCGGTCTCCCCCGCCGCCGCATCCTCCATCTACGGGGCCGCCGAGGCGGGGGACCACAGCCCCCAGAACACACCGCAGGCACCGCCCCGCCCACCCACTGCCACTTTCGCGCCCGTAGGCGCTTAAAGAATCGGAACTCCCTCCGCGTCGCGGGGACGCACGCGGGCAAAGCCCGGGCAAAGGGCAGGCCCTCTACGGCCCTCAGAGGCCAGAAGAGGCTGGGCTGGGCCATCCCCCTTACTTCGTCCCAACTGCCCTGTGCGTGGACATCTAATCAACACACTGACAGGTACTATTAAGACCATTGTGACTATTGTACCTGGTTCATTTGCGCGCTAACATTGACTAACATTGACTGCCTTGTCATCCGCTTAATAGAAAGTCCCCGGTGGGTGAGAACTTATCAAATTTGATACGCATTAATCTTTAAAACATGAGGAAGGTTGCGAAAAGTGCCAGGATGCCCACGCTACGTTCCAACACCAGACAGAAGGCTGATACACCCCAGCCCTTACCCACACTAACAGCGATAGACAAGATGCTACAATAAACTATAGGGGTAGTAGCCGCGGCAATAGTTAACACTGAAAGGAGGCTCTCACTACCACCGACCATTACCATCCAAGATTTAGGTGATGACTTCTCAGTAGTTACAACAGACGCCCCGGACATAAGCTTTTGTCTTACTTCCTCTTACGCAGAGCTCCCCTGTGCACAGGCACCCACGGAGACCCCTAGAGGCGCTGAGAGCATCCAGATAAACTCAAGTCCCGCGCCTGTTGTAGAAAAGGCAAGAACAAGTAATATAGACCCGAAAAGGACCAAAGAAACTCAAGTAAATAACAAAAAAAAGGGAGACATAATACGGCAAATCACAATCTAGTGGCACCAATAACTAATACCACACCGGGGATACCATGTTGGGTGGCAAATATGGTAGCTGATTTAAAGGCAGATCTAGAAGAAACCATCGTGACCCATATCAAACCCCTGATGTCAAAGATTGACAGATTAATATCAATAACTAATAACAGGGGGGCAGGAACTTCTAGGCAGGTGGTACAAAATGGAACACCAGCACAGGCTGGGCAGGAAAGGGGAGCTCCTATTAACACAGAGAAGGATAAGGTAGTACCAGTTGTTAACCCCTCGACAAATAAATCTAAGAAAGGTACCCAAATCACTACCATAAAAAACAACAAAGCTCCCATATCCTCGAACACCAATACTTCTATCACCGCCCAAGTACATACAAACCAGGGAAAGGGAAATCCTCTAGTCTCAAATGATACAACAGGCCCCAACACAAAGGAGAGTACCATCACAGCCAAAAATTCCCTACCCAAGGACATACCTGAAAGAACAAGATCGGCTCGCTTTCAGACAATTAACCTGCCCCCAGAAGCCTTGCCTTTCGTCGTTGTATTGACAGGAGTCCCCCCCCTAAAGGAGGGGAAAAGTGAATCACACTTTGAGTTAAAAAACAAATGCGTGCAATGGTTAAAGGCAAATAGACCTTTACCTCCAAACATCTCCGGTGAAATACTTGCTGTAAGAAGAGGGGAGTGGATAGGTAAAGGAATAAAAACGTTGGCAGGGGACATTATAACGATTAATTTTAGAGACACCGCTGCAGTAAATTATATATGTAATGCCCCGCTGAGTGGAACAAACACACAAATGTACCCGTTGCACCTATCATACTTTTACCCAAGTATGCCGCAAAGACCCAGGCAGATAAATAGGGTTCCTGCGAGTAGGGTCTATCACTTTGACCCTCAGTATAGAACACAACAACGGCAAGTACCGTGGCAGGGTACACCCATCTATGACCCTATCACATCGCAGTATGCTCATTGGAATAGATTCTGTGTTTTGGACGAGGTGGATTGACTCGTAGAGGAGGAAACTAGTATAACACAAACGGACATGAGTACATTTGGGGAGGGGCAATCAGGGACGGGAAACATCACACCCACCACTCCAGAAGAAAGCGGCAGTAGGAGGGTCAGTAAAAGTAATGCCCCAGAACAACAAGGGGAGATAAAGCACAAAGAATCAAAGGTGATAGATAAACTGGCAAGGATGAATGTAGAAAACACACTTGTACTAAATACTAATACTACAACAGCGGGGGAAGTCAGGAAAAGTTGTCCATTAAGGGAATTGGAAGGAGCGACAATGCTGGTTAGTCAGGATAGTATTAGAATTATATCGTGGAATATTGCAGGTCTGGCGGCCAAATATTACTGCCAGGAATGGCGTCAGTATATTAACAATTTCCAAATTATATGCCTGCAAGAGTCTTGGGCGGTCGACCCTAATCAGTACAGTATGGAGGGGTATAAATGTTTTTCAGTTCCCGCTGTAAGAGCATCATTGGGGAGAGCGATTGGAGGACTACTAACATATGTAGACCTCCGTATACAAGGGGTTTGGTCCAACTATAACTGGGACTCACAAAACATGGAGGCGATAGGTTACAGCGCTAAGGGGACTAATATCTTAGTGCTAAACTGGTATAATGCGGTGGGCTAAAATGGCAGAGGAAACGTGGTAAAAGAATTAGACTCCCGATTAGACGTGCAGATATCATCAAATTAGACAAAAAGCATCCCTAGTATAATACACATGGGGGATTTTAACTGTCACCTCTGTGAGAATTTGAGACCACTGAACAAGGACTGGTCGCGATGCACTGTATTAAACGGACCACACTTTGCACATACTACAGAGGGATGGGAACTAGAGAAGGTAACAAAAAGGCATAATCTGGTCCATACCATGGACTTGATAGAGTTAGGTAGTAATGGAGATCCTAACCCAACGTTTAAGGGCAGAGGCTGCCACTCATATATAGATTTTGTTATGGTCTCGCCCACACTTAAAAAAAGGACTTCTAGCATGGCAATTGAAATTAGTATCTTTAGCGATCATAATCCTCTGGTCATGGAACTAAAAGGTCTAAATTGCAAGAAACCATCATGTAAAACAGATATAACAGAAAAGGCGGTGGATCAGGGGAGGAGGCTCAAGTGGGCTAAAATAGACGGTGATAGATTTTATAGAAGCCTAATATCAGCAGGGCAAAATGCTATAAACATATGCCTCGATCAAAGCATGGAGGGAGGGATTGTGGTTAGCGCATTCGAGGAAATAGCATGTCTTGTAGAAGGTCTACTAAAGACCCCTAAAGGAAGTAAAACAGTACCTGTATCGCGCTGGTTCGACCAAGATTGTATTAAGGCACAGAAAGACCTCAAACATAGCCTTAAGCAGCACCCTAGGGACAACTCCAAAATAGCCTACTGTAGAACAAAATATAAAAAGGCCCTAAAATCTCGTAAAGACAGTTTACAAACACAAACCTGGGAGGACCTAAGGGAGGCGGCTGAAAGAAGAGATATGTCTGGGTTCTGGAAAGTCATAAACACACCGTGCTTCCAGGAACCTGGCGGTCCCAAATTATTAAATACAATCCTACCTGAACAATGGAACACTCATTTCCAGAGTCTCTATAACTTCACAGGGCAACCAACCCATGATGAAGACCAGAGGCCAAACTTGACCATACGATTAGATTTTTCCATGAGTGAAGTGAAATTGGCTATTTCAGGGTTAACTAAAAATAAAGCACCAGGCCCTGACGGTATACCCCCTGACCTTTATCTGAGTAACATAGAGTTGTGGGCTCCCACGAGGGTCCTGAACGAGGCAGTTGTGGCAAACCAACATAGTAGTGAATATATCTTCCCAAACTATAACGAGTCAACAAATCAAAATACTCAATAAAGGCTTCAACTTCGTACCCACCTACCATACCAATCAACTGGAAACCGAGATAGAATTTTTCAAATTTATGAGAGTACTACGTTTAAAATATTTTTTCATGAATATTCCAGATTCAGGAATCACTCCAATTACAACTGAATATGAGGAGTTCAAACCCAAGTCAACATTCATAGCCCCAACGACAAATAAGATTTTAGACGCATTTGAGAATCTAGTACTCAATGATATAAAAAAGATTCATACATGGAAGAAAAAGACAACGAATTTCACCAGACAAGAAAGATTAATATTGAAACAAATAGCAGATGACCCAAACATACGGATTGAGAGAGCTGATAAGGGAGGAGCAATTGTTATAATGGATCAATCGTTCTACGACACCAGCATCCAAGAACATATTAACGACACTGAAATTTATTTGAAACTAGATAAGGATCCGATTGAAGAACTTAAACACACTCTTAATCAGCTACTGGATCAAGCCGAGAACATGAAATGGATCACAGCTAAAACCAAACAATTCCTGACAGTAGAGCACCCAAAGCAACCAAAGATATACATGCTACCAAAAATCCATAAGGACCTCTTGAAACCACCATTCCGTCCGATAGTAGCAGGGTGTGGCACAATCTTCGAGCCCCTGGGTAAATATTTGGATTACTTTTTGCAACCATTTGTACAGAACTGGTACTCGTACATAAAGGACACCACCCACTTTCTACAGAAGCTAGGTACAGTACCATACAAAGAAGGATTGATACTATGTACACTGGATGTAAAAGCATTGTACACCTCCATTCCACATACAGGTGGAATTGAAGCAGTGGAATGGGCTCTTCTGAAGCAAACGGAAATCAGGGCAGATAAAGTATTTTTACTAGAAGTTTTGCATTTTTGTTTGCATCATGGATACTTTGAGCACAAGAATGATTTTTTTCTTCAAAACAAAGGAACGTCTATGGGATTTTCTGGAGCACCGGCATACGCCAATACCTATATGGCAAAATTCGAGGAAGAATTCATATTGGCAGACCCAGAATGGACAGAGAACACAACCATGTATTGTCGCTATATCGACGATATCTTCGTTATATGGCAAAACAGCAAGGAAATGCTTGAAGAGAAAATACTGCAACTGAACACACTCAATGAAAATTTGCAATTTACCAGAACCATTGAAAACAATGTAATATCATTCTTGGATGTACTAATAAAAATAGAAGAGAAAGAAATTGTAACGGAGGTTTACCACAAGGCAACAGATAAGAACACAGCCTTAATGTACAATAGTTTTCACCCAAGAAATCTGATAGAGAACCTGCCATACTCACAAATACTAAGGGCTAAACGGATCTGTACAGATTCCCAATCTTTTGAAAGTAACCAAGGAAAAATAGTGGACAAATTTCTGGAGAAGAAATACCCAGATAAATTATTACAAGAAACCATCAAAAGGGCAGCAGGAAAAACCAGAGAATCTTTGCTAACGACCACAAACAAAACTGAAAAGACCCGCCAAGTGTTCGTTTCAAAATATTCTACCAGTTCTAGAGAGATTAAAAAAAGCATCAACAAGCACTGGGAGTTACTCAGCAATGAGAATGACTTCCAAGGAAAGTTCAAAGACAAACCAATATTTGCCTATAAAAGATCAAAAAACATTAAGGAAATGTTGAAAGCACCCCAAATGGATTCAAAAGAGACGTTTAATGGGACTAAAAAATGTTACAACTGTGTACAATGTAACAACGTTATTGTGAGTAACAGTATCACGCATCCTCACACAGGTGAAACCATTAAAACTAAACACAATGCTGACTGGAACACAACGAACTTGATTTATGCTATAAAATGCCCCTGTGGGCTTTTATACGTCGGAAAGACTGAGCGGAAAATAAAAACTCGTATATCAGAGCATAAAAGTACAATAAGAAATAACAACCCAAACAGCAGTTTAGCAGCCCATTGGTCTAAGAATAGACATACCATAGCTCAGGTAAAATTTCAGGTACTCGAGGTAGTCAAACCCACCCCCGGTAAGGACCTTACCAAGGCATTGTTACAAAGAGAGATTTTTTGGATAAGGAGACTAGACACACAGGATCCAAAAGGGATTAACGATAGGGTGGATTTAGGATGCTTTTTATGAATATTGCCCTAAAGTCGCCTGCGTGCGATCTGATAGCACATATTGTTATAAATGTATAATCGTAAAAATAGTAGAAAACAAGTGATCACAAATGTTTATGTATATTTAATTTATTTATTTATTCTTACATTGCACATTGAAGTAATCAGAACATTGCACCTCAGTTCTAACACGATATTCATTTTCACATTTTTCATACACGACATATCCTGCAGATAGCCCAAGCCAACATGGCTGCCGATATATACAACACCCTTCCGGTAGTCCGTCTTTTAAAACAACAATTATTGACCCACCCGAGCACCCGTACTTCGCCGGAGCGCAGTAGACACCGCGGTTCCCCGGTAGCGGAGCTTTACACAGCTTCGAAACTCGAGAAAGGTAAATGCTGAGAGCAATACTGCCAACGCGTTTGATCTCCCGTTCAGCATAGAGCATGGTTTGTGACCGTATTCCGTTTATTTTTGCAGCATGGGGTTAAGATTATAGTAGAACTTTGAAGTCCCTTCCGCCACGAGCACAAGATTAAAGAGAAGGTAGGATTGGTCCACAATGGTAATTTTTGACTTCTGACTTTAAGTCACATGCTTCAGTTCAGCTGTAACTCAGTCGAACTTTCTCGTGGTTATAGGATCTACACGAAACGGCACGCATTAAAGGAAACGCAAGTGACTAATTTTAGCGTTATGAAGGTCAGTACCATCGGAGCCATAGACGGTCTCGCGTGACATTCTAACCTAGTTTTCACAGTGGTATTATATTAATTGCATGACCCGAGGACGCTATCCTAAGGGCTATTACCTGTTCATCTCGAATTTATATCATTATTATTTTTTAACGCCCGTTTTTTAAAAATGAGCACCCTCACCATTTCCTTGAATCCTTCTTTTTTTCTCGTTTTTTCACTCGTTTTTCACAACTGAAGTCACAGTCAAACAGCATGAAATCCCTTTCACATAACACAAAGTCATGATGCTTAAGTAGGCATGAACTGCATTCTTGAATACGCTGAAGGATTATAATGAATAGCATGTATCTTGTCTGTTTATTTTCAGATTCAGCCCCCGATGAAGAGCCAAAAGGCTCGAAATGCATAGGGCATTGAAAAAAAGTAGAAATTGTATATGTGAACAATTTGTGAAACTGTAATCCAATGAACATGTAATTGGTTTATAAATTTTGAATTCAAACTCTAAAATGAAACAAAGTCAAGTAATGATGAATAAATCACAAAATGCTTGAAGTGAACTGAATTAAGTTGTTGTTGAAGTATAATTGAAGAAATTTATGATAATAGTTTTTTATTGAGCCTTCCAGCAGGAAACGCAACAGTGCGCATAAGGTCAAGTGGGTTCCACTTGAGTTGTTTGTTTAGTTGTGGCAGGACTGCCACGTTCTTGGTCATCGGCAACTATTGTTCCAATTTATAAAAAATGGAATCGGGATGACCCACAATGTTATCGCCCTATATCTTTAATCAACATGACGGCCAAGGTTCTGGGCCGCGCTATTTTAAACCGTCTGCAAGAATGGGCAGTGGAAAATCAAACTCTCACAGATATACAATATGGATTCAGGGAGGGCAGATCTACTACCGACCAGTGTTTGAATTTATATCTTTTGACCGCTAAGTATACTATTGCCAGAAAGGGAGCCATCTACATGGGGTTTATGGACCTCTCTGCGGCCTTCGACCGCGTAAACAGAGAAAAACTGTGGGCACTGATGATAAACATAGGAGTGGTACAAAAGCTAGTTGACATCCTGAAGGCCCTACACTGGAACACCTCGGCAACGGTCCGTTATAATCAAGAGGGAAGCAAGACGGAACAATTTTTATGCACGAGCGGTGTGCGACAGGGCTGTATTTTAGCGCCATTTTTATTTTCATTATATATTAATAATCTGGACAAAGAACTATCCAAATTGAGCGTGGATTCCCCCCAAATAGGACACCGTGCGGTGCCCGTATTGCTTTACGCGGACGACGCGGTGTTGCTAGCCAGAACACCGCTGAGGCTCCAGAAGCTGATAGACGGATTTGTCAACTTTATGGCCACACTCGATCTATCCGCTAACTTGGATAAATCCTACGTCATGATAGCGGGAGGTAGAGCAAATAGGAAATTTGTATTCAAGATAGGCTCTCACAAATAGGCCAGGTCAAGTCTTTCTCCTATTTAGGCGTGTTATTCAATGAACATTTAAATTTTAAACCCCTGATGGAAAAACTTGCAGCGAAACTGGTGGCATCATCGGGGGCTATAATGGGGTATGGGAGAAGACTTGAAAGATGGTCACCGGAGCAAGTGCTCAACCTGTATAGGTCAATTTGCTGTGCTAAAGCGGCCTATGGATCAGAAGTGTGGGGTTTTACAATTAAACATTTGCACCAGATTCAGGTGGAGGAAAACAAGTTTTTTAAAAGAATCTTGAAAGTACCACAGAGTACTCCATCTTTTATCACACATGAAGAACTGGGAGAGCCCTACATAGAAGACCTAATTAAGATTAGGCCACTTTTGACCTGGATTAAAATCTGGACCAACCCAGAGGCGGGACTCACGAGACAAATTCTTAAAGACTGCCTGAACCTCGACAGAGGGGGTCATATCCCCTGGGTGAACTACGTAAAAGATTCCCTGGAGGCAATTGGCTGCAAAAACGTTTTCACTGCCCCGGAAGCTTTAAATACGCAGAACAAATCAATGGTCAAAAAACTTTTCACCGACTGGTCACATGCTAACAGGGCTGTTGCCGAAAAGCGTAAATCTACAGTCTTGACCTATTGCTCACTGAAAAACACACATGGAATGGAACCATACCTCGCCGTGCAGTATAATGCACAGGATAGATTCTACATGACTCGTTTCAGACTTAATATGTTACACCACCTACTTTCTGTTCCCTCTGGTTTTACCCCATCACTGGAGTTGAAGGGTACCTGCGGCTGCGATGGTAGGATACCCTTCACTTCGTGCTGCTATGCCGTCTTTATTCTGTCCCCAGACGTAAGTTGTTAGTGGGGATTCTGAAAGAAGCTAAATTTAGACAGGCAAAAGCAGCTCTAATGTTTTTACAGGAAGCTCCTGATGCTCATACACTGTTTTGTATAGTAAGCTTTATCAAGGTGGCAATGAGGCTAAGGAACACAAGAGAAGCAAGTGATTGAAATGCCCAGAGACTTATCTTCGGAAACCCTTTTGAATGTAATGCTTTCTGGCTTTTTTAAATCATTTTTAATGTGTTTTTTATATACTTTTAAAATGTAATTACTTCTGTACTTTTATGGTGTCTTTTTAAGTGCCGAATAAAGAATTTAATTGAATTGAAATGAGCACGACTGCTGCCGGCGGGAAACGCTGAGGCGCTTCAAGTCCTCACGCAGAGGTTGTTGAAAAGGCGCTTTGTAGCGCTGCAGGTTGGTGGCTGCAGCTGCTCTCGGGCGCAGAGGCGATAGGAACAGGGTTAAAGGCACAGGAACAACAGCAGAGCTGTATCAGCACAACAACAGGCAGGAGGCTGATCTGTACGCCAGCCACTTGCAGTCCCTGCATTCATGGAACCAAGGGCAGCTGCACGATAGTTAACAAAAAATATATCAGGAACTTCATTGAATGAAGCATAGATCTGCATGTGCTTAATCTTAATTGTGAATGAAAAGAATCACTTCCAAATGTAAGGATTTCTTCTTCTTGGGAATGTCTGTAAGACAGCCATGGTGTACAGTGTTATTTATGAAAAGTGATTAATACATCTTCTGTGGGTGTACTGGTTGGACACTTGGGGCCTCATTTACGTGGCCCTAGTGGCACTTTAACACCATTGGAGCATCACATTTTTGACGATCCGGTGGCACAAAGTACAACAGCATGTTTACAAGGCCACAAAAATCCACTGTACGTGGCTTTTCATGGACTACTACATATGTGCCCCTTTCATGCAGGACACTGCGCTAAAGGTGAGTTCCATGTGTGTTGCTGTGGGTGTTCCCATGCAACACCCATGGAATCTGAAGCATTCCCATATTTACGAGGAATCACAAACCTGGGAAAGCATCATAATCCTATGCCTCCCCATGTGAAGCATGGGAGTGGGACAACAAGGAGGAATACTTTTACTCCTCCTAGTTTTTCCATTTTCTATGGTTAATGCATTCTGCAGCACGCATAGAAAGAGGAATATGCAATGAATTATTGTTTTTTTGCAGGAAGTTGTCCCTTCATGCACAAAAACAATCATACCCGCAATGCAGGCACCCTTGCAACATGACACAAGGGCGTCTGTGTTGGCACACAGATGCTGTTTGTGCACTGGCGCAGGGGAGAAGGTCAGGAATGCACTGTATCTTGTAGATACAGCACATTCCTGCCTTTTTCTTTCGACACACGGCAGTGCAGCAGAAAGGCCTGCAGCACTGCCGTACATCAGACGTTTATAAATGTGTGCTGCATGTTTTTTGGCACTATGTTGTAAATCTGGGGCAGTGTCAAAATCCATGGGTGTTGCATGGGAACGTCTCCCTTCCTGAATATGAGGCAACGCAGCGACTTGTGCTGCATGGTCTTTCACCTCATCTACAAAACCAAGAAAAGCCACGCAGAGTGGCTTTACGGGCCTTGTAGATATTGTACGCACCTTGGGGAGGGCTCTTTTACGAGGGCCTGGCCCACCTGGCCCTACCACAAGAACCGGGTCTGCTTGATTCTAACCTACTTATGTTTTGTGAAAGGTTGCGCCACTTTTTGGGGGTACCCCAAACGTATTTTTGGCCCCAATCTGACCCTGCCTGGATGGCCAGTCTGGCCCTGCAAAATATCTTCAAATATTTTAGGCATGGAAGTTTAGGACTTCATCTCTAAAAAAAATTAACCTAAATTCTGCTGAAACCTATTCTGCCATCCAGGGTCTTTTTGCATATTCCAGCTTCACCAAGGAAGTTTTGCGCCAGGAACCGTGCACGTGGGTTACACAGATCCAGTGGGAGTTACTATCAGGGTATTTTCAAACCCAGAATAGGGAATGAGGGCCTTTCATCTTCAAACATAAATAATTCACCCTTGCAGATATCGATCAAAAGTGCCGTACAAAAGTGGAGGGAAAAGTTCAAACTGTGAGATGGAGAACTTGGCCTTATGGGCCGAGCGGCGCAGGGCACGCCTTAAATCTGCGGGTTCACCTGCCTTGTCAGACAGAGACACGAGATACTCTGTTAGGCGTAGAAAATCCGGTTTATTATCTGCAGCTAAGCACAGTTGTCCAAGAAGTACACCAATGGTAGGTTCTCAGGAGACTGCCACTTCATTCCGTGGCGCACAATCTTTTATATCAAACATATTTACAATCCGGTGTTGCCTCCTTTCAATCATTTGATCAGTCGATACCTGGGGAAGATGGCGGCCGGCTAGGAGGTTCCGGCTGTGAGCTCCGTGCTCGCCACACACAAAATATGAAAGATTAGACACTTTCACCTACCGTGGTTGATCACCCACAACGCAGAAAGGCTTCTCAGGGGTAAATTGTTTTTGTCGACTCGTCAGCTCTGGGGATGGGATTACGAGATCCCCGAGTGGATGCAGTGTCTGAAGCTTTCCGTACAGCTTACAGCGGGCTGTGGGCAGCGGCGTCGGACGCCAGCAAAGGCTGCCGGAGCGTGATTGCCAGACTCTCCTTCTTCTTCCGGGGCATAAGCGGCAGTGGCAGCGCGGATGAAGTGTTCTCCTCAGCATTACAGCAGGCACATTTCCGGATAAAAAGTGGAAGCGCTGCTGAGCCGAAACTGACGAAACCGACGAAAACGAAGGCAGAAACCACACGCTGCAGAGAGGAGTGCAAGCTCGTAGAGGGGAAGGTCGTGAGGAGCCCGTCCACCAGGATCTTGATACAGCAGGAATCCATGAGCAAGGTACAGGGGGGAGTCGGAGGTGAGGGAGTGTCTGTATTGGATTTACTTGTTGGTTGTGGTCAAAAGAGGCAGACAAGGGGTAACACTGGAAATAAAGAGGGAGAGAGGGAGAAAGAAAGGGACCCTGAGGTGGGAGTTGACACAAACACTCCAGACGCTCCTGTAATAGAAAAAAAGTCACCCAAACCAGACTCTGGTGCTAGGAGCAGAGGAAACCCGCTAGAAGGTATAGAAGACGGAGCAGGGAGCAAGTGAAGGTCCAGCTACTTTCTGAGGAATAGGCAATTCTCCAAGCAAGTCCTCCCAACTAAACAACCCGTTATACCCAAGAACACAAAAAAAAAGCAAACCCCCAAACTTCAGCAGAAAAAGGACAAAATTGTAAAAGCTAAAGACCAGACAGAGCAGAAAATCAAAATAACTCCCTCTCTCAGATCCTTCTTTAAAATACAGCAGCAAGCCCAAGTAGGGGGTAAGCTCCCAAATCTTCTTAATCACCCTAACCCACAGGACAAAATCGACCCTCCAGTCACAAATACAAGCCCAGACAAAACCACCACACCCTCCGAAACAACCAACGGAAGAAAAGGGGGTAAAGAACCTCAGGGAAAGAAACAAGAACAATAATCCTCAAAGACCCGCTAATGGAGGAATTGGGAGGTACTAAAATGCCTAGCAGGCCTAGCACTAGCATGCCGCATCCAGAAAACTTATTAGCAACAGAGTCCCCCTCCATGGTAGAACAAACAGAGAAGCTTTTGGAAAAAATCATGGACAAAGTCTTAGGGGAAATGAGAGTGAAATTCTCAGTCTCAGAGGCTAATCAAAGCAAGATACAAGAGGTGTGTGAGACTTTGGACCAAATAATGAACGCTCTTGGAGAAAGAGTGACTGTAGTCGAATCAGTGGTGGAAGATCTCAGTAAGAAAATTTACACAAACCAGAAAGAAATAAGGAAGCTCAGAGAAAATGAAAGAAGCATGAGTGAGAAGCTAGAATCGCTAGAAAACCAGGCGAGAAGAAATAACCTAAGGGTCCTAAATGTTCCGGAGAACTTGGAGGGAACGGACATTAAAAAATGTATTGTCTCTCTTTTTGAAAAACATTTCTCATGGGCCAAGGAAGTCAATCTTACTGACGACATACAGAGGGTACACTGAGACCCTTTCAGGAAAAACAAAGATAGGAAGACACCGAGGAAAATCCTGATAAACTTTAAATCATATAAACTGAAAGAAAGACTACTAAGTGAAGGTCTAAAATATGGCACCTTGAATCAGGACAATTGGTCCTTCAGGATTCGCTCAGACATGTCCAAAACAACCAAGACAGACAGTGGGAGCTAGGGCAACATATGCAAGAACTAAAATCTCTTGGCGCCACTGTCCAGATGAAATTCCCCGCTTCACTGAGGATCATGTGGAAAAATAAAATGCACAACATCAGAGACCCCAGTGAAGTAGAAACCTTCATAGAGCAAATAAAAGATCAACTGCGGTCTGAAACAGAAACCCAAGCAAGGTGAAAAAAGTAAATCTTAGGCGATGCAACAAGCTCAAATAGGGCGAAGAATACCGCCCAAAAAGAAGAAGGGAGGCTTCCTCAAGGTGGGAAACAATGAACCTCACAAAAAACACAAATACCGTATAAAAAGAGAGCACGGGTGGGGAGCAAAATAGGGAAAAAAACAGAAAAAATGTCCTCAGTATTTACAGTAAAAGGAATTATCGAGACCCATAAAACACAAAAAAAACAAGATACTCCTAATAGGAATGGCGACACCCTTTAAACAATTCAGAGTACTCTCTTGGAATGTTAATGGACTTAGGACACCCAGCAGAAGGAAAAGGATTCTTGAATACCTGAAGGAAGTAGATAGTGAAATAATCATATTACAAGAGACGCACCTCCTAAGTACAGAATGGGACCAAATAATGAAAAATCTTAACTGGGTTGATACCTATGTCTGCACAAATCAGGATTTCAATATCAAAGGCATAATAATACTTCTTAAAAAACACTTAAAGCCAAAATAGAGCACAAAGCAGTCGACAACAAAGGAAGATGGGCCTTTATTAAAGTAAGAATACATGAAAACTCCTTCACTTTGGCAGGATATTACGGTCCTAATGTAGACGACCCAACTCCCCTGCAAAAACTCTATACAGAATTGCTATCAACAACTGCTCCGATAATATTAGGCGGCGACTATAATATTCTGATAGATCCAAGCCAAGACAGATAACCCCCAGGAAAACAATCAAACCTACCTAGAATGAGGGAATGGATAGGTAATTATAAAAATGACCTGGGTTTGCTAGATATGTGGAGAGAAAAAGGAGAGAAAAAATATCCTTATACCTTCCACAATAAAAAACTTGGCCACAGATCAAGAATTGACTACTTCCTAATAAATGGAAGTCTACGAGATAATGTCAAGAGTATAGAACATATACCAGAACATCTATCCGACCATTCGGCAGTCCAACTAACCATACAAATAACGAAAAACAATCTACAACCAAGATGGACGGTTGACCGCACAATACTACTAGACCCCCAGGCAGCAGAAGAATTAGAGTCAACAACAGTCAATTTCTTTGAGGAAAACCAAATTGGCACATCAAAACAAAACACCTGGGACACATATAAAGCGGTCATTAGGGGAAAGCTATTAAGCATGGGATCTTACAGAGCCAGATGTGCAAAATTAGAAATTGGAGGTATGGAAAATGATATTAAAGCGCTTGATCTTCCGATAATGGCGGAGAATACTCCAGATGTGAAAGAATCTTTAGAGAAAGAAAGGATACAACTAAAGGAGAGACTAGTGGTTCTTCTGGAAAATAAAGTAAAGACAAGATGGGAAGCCAGCAAACTATCTAATCATGAATATGGAGAAGGATGCGGAAAAATGCTGGCTTGGAAGACGAAGAAAGAACAAACTAGAAACAAAATAATCTGCATTCAACAAAACAATCAAAATGAAACTGAGGATTCCATAATAATGCAGGAATTCGTGAAACTTTTCTCCAATTTATATAAGGAGGATATAAATCCCACAGAGGAACAGATTCAGAAGTATCTAGACCACATACCACTTCCTCAACTAACGGAATTGGAAAAAGAAGAACTAAACGCTGATATCACAATTGAAGAGGTAAGAACCATTATAAAAGACCTGAAAAAAGGAAAAGCCGCTGGCCCAGATACCTTACCTAACAAGCTCTATTTAATTCTGAGAGACTCTTTGACGTCGCCGCTAACAGAGCTGCTAAATCTAATTTACAAAAAAAGTGATAAAATCCCAGACTCCTGGAACGACGCAACAATTAGCATAATCTTAAAATCAGGAAAAAATCCAGCATTATGTGAGTCATATAGACCCATCTCACTACTCAACTGCGATTATAAAATATATATGCAGGTCATGACGAAGAGACTAGCCTTGATAATGACAAAATTGATAAACCCTGATCAAAAAGGCTTCGTAAAAGGAAGACAAATACAAGAAATCACACATGAACTCTTTGCTGCAATAGATATAGCCATCTCAGAAAAAGTCCCACTAACCATAATCACCTTCGATGCTGCCAAAGCTTTTGACAGGGTCAACTGGACATTCCTAAACAAAGTCATTAGTAAATATAATCTAGGGGAAAATTTTGGCAACATGGTGGCAGAGATATATAAAAAACCAAGGGCTAAGATACTAGTCAACGGGAACCTTACAAGCAATATTGATATACAAAAGAGGGACAGGGCAAGGGTGCCCGCTGTCACCCCTACTATTCAATCTATATATTGAAGACCTTGCATCCTCTCTGAGAAATTACTCCACAATAACCCCTTTCCAACATCAGGATTGGTCTAAAAAGGTGGCATTATATGCCGACGATCTGATGATTTTTACAAATGACTATAAGAGCTCTTCTGCTGCAATAGAGTCCACAATAGCCAAATTTGGAAGAGTATCAGGATACCTGACAAATCAAGAAAAAACCGAGGCTATGAGCTGGAACACGCCTGTCAACAATCCATACTCTAAAGATAAAATAAAATACTTAGGTTTTACACTGGTGAAAGACATAGAAAAAATACCCCAGATAAACCTGAATAGAATCGCCATTGAAACTAGGAAACTACTCAAAGTATGGGATGGGCTTCCTCTTAGTTTCCTGGGAAGATCAAATATAATAAAAATGTCCATTGTGCCCAAATTCACCTACCTCTTCAATACTATTCCATTGGAATTCAAGAGAGGCGCCTTGAAGAAGATCCATGGAGAAATCACAAGCTTCATATGGTCATCCAAAGGAACAAGAATAGCATGGAAAAAATTAAGGAGAGGAAAAAATGAAGGGGGAATCGCAAGTCCTGATCTTATTGAATATTGTAAGGCATTCCAATTTAAAAATATGAGACCACTTCTTAAGAGTTTCCAGTTTTACCCTGATTATCTGCAAAATATGACAGGCAAACTTGACCACTTCCTATACAAATTTGGACACCCAAAATTTTTTTAAAAGATAAAACTAAAGATATTAATCAATGCAGTAAAATTATGGTATCAAGTTAGAAGCACTTTAAACATACCATATTATAGTTCACAGGCCCCCATCTGGGATTCCCCAGGCACTCCAGAATGTTTAAAATACTCTTTGGCCCTACCTGTGAAGGAAAATGGTATTGTAAAATGGGGCCAACTGATGACAGGAAAGATCATAATCCCCTGGAACCAACTAGCTGCAAATACAAACGCATCAGTGTACAAATTTAAATACTATCAAATGACAAGCTGGGCGAAATCGCTTACAGATAAGAAAGAGGGAAACGAAAACATAGAGAAAGAAATGCTGAAAACCTCCCCAATAAAAAAGGAAATATTTAGGTGGTATTGGGCTTTAATCACAGCAGGAGAAGAAGATGGACAGATCCCAGAGGCAGTATGGAGGAAAGACATAACCAGACTTAGATCTACAAAACATTTGGACAAAATCATTGGAAAAGTGCTGGTCTCACATAAAACCAGCTGCGCTGAAGAGAAATCATCTTTTTGCAATACATAGGGCATATTGGACCCCGAAAAAATGATCAAAATTCAAAGGAGCGGAGGAGGAGCTTCGCGGGCATCCAAGATGGTCGTGTGAGCAGAGGGCTCCCGAGACCCGCGCCACCCTTCGCACATATCCTTCCTACATCCTGATTTTGAAGATGGGCTTTTGAGGACGAACTCTTGCCGATCCTAACATTCTTTGAAGAATTGAGATCGGACGTTGGGATCCACTTTTACGCCGTCTCGAACTTTGCGGCCCGCCCCGGGACCAGACCGGGGTTTTGGTTACTTTGCCAGCCGGGGAGTAGTTGAATAACAACGGCCAGAGGGGTCTCTCCTCCAGAGGTCCCCTGCCTAACTTTCAGTTCTGCTTTCCTACTCCTGACGAGGATCGGCTGAAACGCTGCTTGGATCTACCCTTGGCCCTGGCTGGTGCTCCCACACCGTGGTGTGTCCTCCTGGCGCCTCGCCTTTTGCTCTGCACTATCGGCATTTACGTTGATTTTGGCCGGTTTCACTGTTTTTGACCACATCCCGGCCGGCCATTTTCACCAGGTCGCGCGGGCCCCTACGGGGTCCTTTCTCCAATATGGCCACCAGACCCGAGACGGAGAGACGTAAGATCAAGACGCCTCACCGAGGGGGACAGACCCAGATGAACATCATGGATCACTACTCCCAATTGAAGGGATCCCCAAGTAGCGCTGGCCGCACGCCTGATGACCCTAAGGCTGCCTCCGGTACGACACCAGGAGTGTCGCTGCAAGATGTAATGAGCGCTATCACCAGTATGGAGGCCTCCATGGGGCAGCAATATGAGGCTCTTGCCTCCAAGATCGACACGGTGGCCGTGGATGTTACGCTGATAAGAGCGGACCTGGCAAAGACTAACGAGAGGGCCAAGGCGTTAGATCTGAAGACTTCCAGCCTGACCACTGATGTAACGGACGTTCAGACCGAGATCGGGAATCTGCGTTCTTCCCAGGATGTGCTGGCCCGTCGTCTGGAGGACTATGAAAACAGGTCCTGTCGCAACAACGTGCGCATTATTGGGGTCCCTGAAAATCCCGAGGCCTCTGCAACCGACCTCCTGGTGGAGGATCTGGTCTCCAACTATCTTGCTCCCGCCGGACTTACTAAATTCTTTGCGGTCGAGCGTGCACATCGAATCCCTGGCGGAAAGGTCCAGCCGGGTGCCCCCCCCCGAGACCTATCATTGCTAGACTATTCCATTTCAGGGATAGAGATGCCATCCTGCAAGCCTCTCGGGACAAGGGCCCTGTGAAATTCGAGAATGCCACCGTGAACTTTTACCCGGACTTTACCCCATTCGTTCAGAGGCAGAGAATGGGATTCCAGGGTGTCAAGAGACGGCTACGGGACTTGGGCCTCAAGTACGCCATGCTGTTTCCGACCAGACTTCGTATTGAGTACGGGGAACGAACGTTTTTCTCCGATCGACCGGACAGTGTCAGTGACTGGCTTGATTCTTTGCCAAAAAGGGACGATCGTGCTGAGCACCCCGGCGGCGCCGACGGTGGCTCGCCGGAGCAGGAGTGACTTGTGGATCCCAATCTCTGAACTTTACAACTTTTCCAGCTGAGTTTGGACAATGATTCTTTAGTCCTTCCTTCAGATTGGCCTGAGGGTGGCGGGGGTGAAGGGGTCTATTCCTCCTCTGGGGTTCTTTGTGTAGATTAGTTTCTTGATGGGGCGACAGGCACACTGCAAGTTGGGGTGGATTTCGAGTCTAACGCAGAGGTGCAGGGTGGGGGGTGTTGTAACGGGTTTAAGTTGGGGGCGTGGGGGGGTGTGTGTGTGGTTGTTTTCGTTCACAAGGCATCCAACTGTTTTTTCTAACTGTCTCGGTCTTCGGGTTCCGTCTGTGGGGCGCTCTGCTTCTTCTTGGGGATGGGGGGTGGTGAGTTGAGACTACTATCATGGAATGTTAATGGGTTGGGCGACAGGATAAAGCGAGGGGTAGTGTTGCAGTTTCTTAGGCGCCATTCACCCGATGTAGTTCTTCCACAGGAGACGCATCTTGTAGGGAATACGTGTCGAGCCATGAACAGACGTGGATACCGCCTAGTTGCTCACTCCGGTTTCACCTCTGGCTCCAGGGGGGTCGGCATTCTTATTCGGTCTTCTCTCCCCCTCGAAATTGATGAAGTTATACTTGATGATAGAGGGCGCTATGCTGCACTGACGGGTAGATGGGAAGGGAAGACACCGTCCATACTCACGATATATATCCCCCCGGGCCTACAGGCCTCCACTTATGCCGATTTGAGTAGGGTCCTATTTGGGTTGCCTGAGGGTCTTCTTATCCTCGGAGGGGATTTTAACTCCGTTGTCTCTGGTACTGCTGATCGTTTTCCCCCCAGGGACTTGGCTAGATCCCATATGTGGTTGAGCGATTTCCTTGATACCTTTGGGCTCGTAGATAGCTGGCGGTTGATGCACCCTACACAGCTTCAGTACTCCTTCCATTCTGGGGCACATGGTAGCCTCTCATTAAGAAATAGCCTCTCTAGGTTAGACTATTTCTTAATGCCATCGGCCCAATCCTCCTCCATCAGTGAGGTTCGCCATTTTCCCAGGGGTATTTCTGATCACTCCCCCTTGTGGCTTCGGCTTGTGGTGGGTGCGGGCAGTGTAGGCAGAGTGGCTCCTATTAACCCCTGGTACTTTTGTGACCCAAAAACCCGTTCTGAACTTGTTAAAGCCATGGAACATTACTTCAATGACAATGTGGGGTCTGTATCTTTGTGGGAAGCTTTTAAGACTGTCATTCGTGGGCATTCTCTTTCACTGATTGCTGCTGCCAAAAAGGCTAAAAATGTGGAACTGGTGCGCCTAGAAACTGAGATAACTGCACTAGAGAGTGACCTTGATACAGGAGTAACACGTTTAAAAATGCATTCTCTCAGTCTGAAACAGGCCGATTATAGGTCCGTCGTCACTGACGCGGCTAAGGTGATGAACAGGGAGCAACAGGGCAGGTTGTATGATGTGGGTGACAAGGCCGGTAAATTGATTGCGTGACTGGACAAGAAAGAAAGAGTGAATCGCGTTGTCCCCGTGATTGAGAGGCTGGATGGTGAGTGTGTCACCGACCCTGTTGGGATTGTTGAGTGTTTTGTTGACCACTTTCAGACGGTGTATGCCTCTGTCTGCGGTAGGGACGAGGAAGACTCCCGGTTGTTGCTTCGTGACATTGCGTTGCCCTGCCTTTCCAAAGATGACAGAGACCTCATGGATGCACCCCTTACGGCGGACGAAGTAGCGGGGGCTATACGTTCCCTCCGCTCAGGCAAAGCAATGGGCCCCAATGGATTACCCATTGAACTTTATAAACTGCGACCCGACAAAATGGCGCCCCACTTGAAGGATATGTTCCTTGAGGCCCTGGACTCGGGTTCCCTTCCCGCTGATCAGCGACTCACCACTATTGTGGTAATTCACAAGGAGGGTAAGCCACGGGATCGTTGTGCCTCGTATAGACCTATATCTTTGCTTAACGCCAAACCCAAAATTCTAGCTAAATTGTTAGCTAATCGTTTGATTAAGGTGATCGGGGACTTGATCCATCCGGATCAGTCAGGGTTCATTCCTCATCGGAACACCGCCCTTAATCTTCGGAGACTCCATGGAGTTCTCGCGAGGGCTGGGACTCTCACTGAGTCGGCCATTTTAGCTTCCCTCGATGATATCATTGCTTTCGACAATATCGAATGGCCCTATCTTTGGGCGGCCCTCTCAAAATTTGGATTCGGCCCGTGTTCATCGCTTGGGTGAAACTTCTTTATGAGATGCCCTTGCCCAGGTGGTGGTTAACGGGAAGGCGTCCGGTGTTTTCGCACTTGGACGAGGTACTCGGCAGGGCTGCCCGCTGTCTCCATTGCTCTTCGCCCTCGCATTGGAACCGTTGGCGGAGTGGCTCCTTTGGGAGGCTTCTATAAAGGGCATTCGGTGGGCTCCCGATTTCGAGGATCGTGTCTCGCTATACGCAGATGACATTCTCCTATATCTAACTTCCCCTCAGAAATCCTTAAACGTGCTCTTCGATGTTCTTACCTCCTTTGGGAAGAACTCGGGTCTCGTTATTAATTGGACTAAATCCTGTGTCTACGTTTTGGCTGGTGGTCTCCCCCCATTGGCCCGTAGATTTCCGATTCAAGTAACGGAGACCGGTTTTAAGTACCTGGGGATATATGTCTCCTTGGACCCCACCGTTCGCTATGAGCGCAACTTGCTGCCCCCTCTTCAACGACTGAAGCTAGATGTTACACGCTGGCGTCATTTGCCACTGTCACCGCTCGGTCGTGCGGCTCTCTTTAAAATGATGTCGCTGCCTAGATTTTTGTACGCGCTCCAGAACTCGTTTGACCCCGTTCCCTCTCGTTACTTTCGGGAGGTGAAGAGTCTAGAACGGCAACTGATTTGGGATGGCCGTGCACGCGTTGCTCTGTCTAAACTCACGCTTCCGTGGTATGATGGAGGCATCGCCCTTCCCGACATCAGGCGCTATTACTGGGCCTCCCAATTAAGTGCGGTCAATCACGCAACGTATGTTCCCAGTCCTGCCCCTGCCTTCGCAATGGATAAACACCTTCTGCCGGGGGGGAACTTCAATAGGGCGCTGTATTCCAGGGGGCTCTGTAAAACACTGACTGGACCCACTAAAGTCACGGTACGTGTGTGGCACGATGCGAACGTGGCCTTGGGATGGAAGGATAGACTCACTCGCGCGACCCCCTTGTATGACTCTGAATGTCTGGGTAATTTATGGCGAACGAAAGGATTTGACAAATGGGATATGATTGGAATCACTAAGGTGGGGCATCTTTGGTCTAAAGGCGATGTCAAGACCTTCGAGGCGCTTAAGACGGAGTATGAACTTGGGGACAGAGAATTCTTCAGGTACGCTCAGGTCCGACATGCCCTCCTGTCAGTCTTTGCTGTGGGTACAGATATCCCTGAATCCTCACCCCTTGAGGATCGTATTCTGGATGGACATGTGCCCGACAGCACTATTTCATTAATTTACAAGAAGCTGATCTATAACAGGGCTGACCTGCTTGTGCGCCTGAGGGCCTCGTGGATTGCCGACGGTCTAGAATTAGATGATGAGGACTGGCAGTCCGCTCTGTCCTCGCCAAAAGAAGCTGCCATACCCGCACGCCTTAGATTTGTTCAACTTAAGATCCTCCACCGTGTGTATGTCACTGGCCCGAGTCTGGTGCGCATGGGTTACTCTTCTGATGATTTGTGTAAGCGTGGTTGCGGTATGACTGGTACCTTTCTCCACATTTTATGGGAATGCCCGGAGGTGGTCGAGTTTTGGTCTCGTGTGCATGTCGTCATGGAGAGGGTCACTGGGGTGGTGCTACTGCCCGAGGCCAGGCGCTGCCTCCTGAATGTCTGGGAGCCCAATGACTACAATACGGCACAGATTACCTGGGCGACCCCTGGTAATATGATCGCCAAAAGAGACATTGCACAGCTCTGGGGTTCCCGTAGGCCTCCGACTGTAACATTGTGGGCAGAGAATGTGGACTGGTGCATGTTTCGCGAGAAGACTGTGTATCTGTCGCGTGGAAGGCCCAAGAAGTGGGGCAGAATCTGGTCACAATGGAACACATACCGTGGCAATATATGCACCCCCCCACAAGATTTGTTTCCCGATGATACCTTGTCCCCCTGATTGACATTCCGACCATTAAATAAACTGTATTGCTACTGGTTTCCTCGCTGCCCCCCCCCCCACGACACACCGTGACTGTGTTATGTATGCTACAATGCTGAAGCGCCAAGTACATGGACCCATGACTGTATTCCTGATTCTCTCTTGCCTTGTGTAACCTGTTATTGTTGCTGTTAATTTTCAATAAAAAAATTTCCCCCCAAAAAAATTTAAAGGAGCCAGGGTAAAGACTTGTCCAAAATGCGGACTGGAAAGGGCAACTGACCTACATATGTTCATAGAATGCCCCATTATCGACACTTTCTGGAAAGAAGTTGGTAAGATGATAACACTAGTTCTGGGAAAACAAGTAGATGTAAGTATAATTCTTATTATCTTAGGAACCAACACTAATATTGATCGGAGCAAGTTAACAAAAAACCAGGAAAACCTACTGTTTGTACTGATACTTCTAGCTAGACGTCAAATATGCATAAATTGGATTAAACCAACACCACCACAGCATGGGGACTGGCTAAACTCAGTAATAAAAACCAATAGAAATAATAGACAAGGGAAACCAAGTAAAAAGTTAAAATTTTGGGAAATCTGGGAAAACTTTTATAAAATGGAAAACAGCATGGAAACTAACTAAATTTGGTAATATAAACCAACAGCAATGATAAATAGGGGAAAATAAGTAAAAATTAATTGGGATATTATCTTTTTAAGAATAGAAAACTTAACGAGAGAACGTGGTCTTGAGATACAAAGTCCAGTGATTAAAGCGGAGAAAATAATTCAGACAGGAATAATTCCCATCGAGTAGCCAGGAAGGCTAGATCACCCCACAAAAACAGAATTATTGAGTATGATAAAGGTCACAGGAGACCCCAAACCCCCAAAAAACCGGCAACGGGAAACTCCCCTCCTCAGATCGACCAATAAGGGGCTGTGAAGGCACAAAAGTTTGGATGGAATGGGCTCCCGAGTCAAACCTTATACATATAAATCGCAAAATGAGGACAAAATAAAAAATAAAAATAAAAATAAAAAAAATCATTTGATCAGTCTCATTATTCTTAAATTGTTGGGCAGCTTGTAGAATCGTCATATCCTGCGCTTTCTTATCTTTTTTTCGCTTGTTTAATTTCTTTCTGTTTGGCTTCACTACGCCATAGGTGGAAAGAGTCAAACATTGCCGGACGGGCTTTTCTCTTAAACAAAATTGCTTCTAAATTGTCTAATATGTCAGACTCAAAGCTACCATTTTGTGGCCACTGCCAAACACCATCTTTCTTTGTATATCGAATCCATGTTTCATTAAAAATAATAGGGCCAAGACCATGTTTCGAATAGAGCTCATAAGTGGGAGTTCCAACCGGAGGAATTGGACAAGAGTCCTCTAGCCGTGAATCCCTAGTACAATTAAAACAGCAACATTTCTTAAACTTACTAAGTCCAGGCATTTCGTAACGAACTGGACTATTCACAAACTTCAAGGGGTTTAAGGCAATTATCACAGCACAAACGTACTTACCCTTCAGCTTCGACTAATGCATGAGTCGAATAACAAAAACCAAACAAAAGAGTGGGCGCTACCCACGAATACTTAACTAAATATTTTCTCACGCCAACAGGTGTCCGTCTAACGTCTCGCGATACCAATCATCACCAGAGGGCCAAGGCAGGGAGACAGTCAGGGCAGCAGCCGTCTGCAGCCGTCGGAAAGGAGTAGCCGCGCTGCAAAAGACCTTCGGTCCACTTTCGACATACAGGGGTCGCTTTACGTGGTTCGCGCATCCTCCAGAATTTTCTTGCGAGGCTCCTCACGACCTTCGGGCTGAACCGCTACCACTGAAGTCGCCCCACACTTTGGGTACCTGTTGGAGAACTTGGCCTTATGGGCCGAGCGGCGCAGGGCACGCCTGAAATCTCCGGGTTCACCTGCCTTGTCAGACAGAGACACGAGACACTCTGTTAGGCGTAGAAAATCAGGTTTATTAGCTGCAGCTAAGCACAGTTGTCCAAGAAGTACACCAATGGTAGGTTCTCAGGAGACTGCCACTTCATTATGTGGCACACAATCTTTTATATCAAACATATTTACAATGTCTACTCCCAAAACATACAAAACCGACAAATAGGAAAAGTTTAAAACAAGTATCTTGTATACGCCCTTCTTTCAGACCCCGTGTTCTCCCCTCCCCTCAAGTTAATCAATGCTAGTGCATGTAATTCAATTTGCAGGAGGCAGGACGTATTTGCGAGCCTCAAAGGATGGTTGTGTAATAGGAGAATACACGGAGAGAATAGTGAAGGCCAGTCAAACAAGATAAAGTAAAGGAAGAATGGTGGGACCCAAACAGTCAACTAAGACAAGGATCAATCAGTCTAGACATGGATCAACTAACTCGACCAGACCCTGACATCGGTTTCACAAACAAGGACAAAGGGTTACTTTTTAACAGGAGAGATGAGCAGCTGGAAAGGCAAAAACACTATGTTCGCCGTGTCGCCTGAGTGAGGGCAACACAAAATAGTGGCTGTCACAAAATGGCGGCTGACTACGAAGCGAAATCGAGAATCATAGAACCTCAGAGAGAGCATCTTCAGCTGCTGGCCCTACCAGGCACATAAACATGGAGGCTTGCTGCGTCCCCAATTACCGTCCTACATAAAATGCGTTAACGTGCAGCTGAAGCGAGGGCTGAAAGGAGGAGCGCTGGCTACAAAAAAGCCCGGCCGGCGAGAAGCGCCAAGTTGCTTCAAGTCTCCACGCAGAGGTTGTTGAAAAGGTGCTTTGTAGCGCTTCGGGTTGGTGGCTGCAGCTGCTCGCAGGCGCAGAGGGGCGAAGAACAGGATTAAAGGCACAGGAACAACAATAGAGATGTACCAGTGCAAGAACAGGCAGGAGGCTGATCTGTACGCAAGCCACTGGCAGTCCGTGCATGCATGTTTAATTTGAGCTGGTGGTAGCCGGTGGGCCCACTGGTACTCTTTGTGCGGTGCCAGAATTTATTTTACTCATCAGGCTTTGACCCAAAAAAAGAGTGAGAAAGGAGCAAAAGGGGGAAGAAAGAGGAAGAGAAATCTAGAAAACCTGCGGAAAAACAGGGTTGAAAAGAAACCTATCTGACTGAGTGAGATATAGGGACAGCGGAGTGCATTGATGAATCAAAGCGGCATGAGGTGAAAAAATTACAAGACAGCTCTGGTATTTATCAGCTCTGACATTCAGCATAGACACCCGCCTGCTTCTGAGAAAACCTTGGAGCACACACCTTTATTCTTTTACAATGGGAGAACTGCCTGCATTAAAGTTGTGTATCATGTACAAAAGGACACTGTTCCTTTAATAAACCCAGAATGATGCACGTGTCCTGGGTGTTGTCCAAAGTGTTGAGTTTCTGTCCTGGTAGGGGGTATGAAACAGTGACCTTTCTGTTATGATGTTGGTTTAGTCTCGAGCATGAGAAAGTTTGTCGAGCAGCCACAGAGGTTTTGGCTTTGGCAAATAATTCTGTGAAAGTTTTGCTGGTCGGAGGGAGTGGGTTGGGTGGTGGGATCTTGTTATGCAAGAGGACACATTGACTATGCTTTCACGCCGTGTCACTAGAGAAGGCACACCTTCACTCACACATTTAGTTCTCAGACACAAGTTCTTTTCTCTGCCTATAATGCATGCAGAGGCGAGTCTCCCGGCATTCAAGGGAGTCTCTGAATTGCAGCATTGTCAGGCTACTCCCAAAGATGTGTTTGCCAAGCCACCGTACTCAAATTTGCTTGAAAATGCACCATTTGCCCACTCTTTTTAAAAAGAAATCCCGGGGTGAGAACCAAACCGAACCCCCTGTAGGTGGTTCGTTCTCGCTCACTACGCTCGCTCACCGCAGTGCAATATTTAGCACTTTCAAATGTCGCCAGCCGCCACTGTCGGATGGTTGTCTGTTCTTCAGCTGCTGGTATTCTTTCCTCTTGGTGCATCGGCGCGGGGTCGCTGTTTCTTCCTGGGGCGTTTGGTGGTGCTATTGCTTTTTCTCCTTCTCCTCCGACTTTTCCCTCGCTTTTTCTGCCGGACCCGATATTCACTTTCTTGAACCAGGAGATGTTCCTTGCAATTGTGCGATTTCCATGTTGAGCAGACACCATGGTTCACTTATTTTAGTAACGAGTGCTGGTACCAAGCAATGTGTTCAGTGAGGGAGAGCTTGGTATTAAGATTTATTTGAGAGTAGGTACCAAGCAGTCTTGTTTTTCTTGGCAATGTGTGATTTGAGGAAGAGCTTGGTTTCAAGGGTACTAAGAGCACTAGTACCAGTCTTTGTTTTTATGGGCAGTGTTTTCCTTGATTGAGAACTTTGTGTCAAGAGTGATGCCAAGTGACTTGACTCTGTTCGAAAGTTGGGCTGTGAATCTAGCCAGAACCATGTCATTGTGCCAGGTTTGGTCTAGTTCTTGCTTGTTGTTTTGGGAAATAGGAGAAATGTGCTTTGGTGTGGTTAAAACCTTGCAACTCCAACAGCCAAGGCTTGTAACTGTCAGGCTGGTGTGGTACCTTGTGATGTTGTGAATCAGTTTCAATAAAATATGTCAGCAGCTGTTTTCAATTAATTGAAAATAGAAAATGAAGATGTGCAAATTTAACTATTGCAGTCTTAAACATGCATTTATAGCAACACCAGCACCTGATTTGAGTCCTGAAACTGTTATAGGAATTCCAGGGCTCAGCAACAGAGGGGGTCGGTGTGTTGAAGGTATGGAAGTCTTATTTTGAGCCTGTATAATACCAAAAGAAATGGCGTTTCTAAACAAAACTATCCAGCAGGCTACTTGTTCAGGATTTCAAACAAGTAAGGATTTAAAGAAACCTTCTATTCCAAAAGTCAATCTGACTATGTTTAATAATTGTCAAATTCTAATGAATATATCTGAATCAGATGTAAAAATATGATATAGAATGAATCCTGTAACTCAACACAATTCTCTGTTGAAGGATTGGCCTTGGGAGTTTGGAGGTGACCCAACTTCTCTCTCTCTCTCTTCCCCTTCGATAGTAGTACTTCTAACAGCACCCACATGTGGTACCCAACAAGTGGGTTTCCTGCAGCAATGCGCCTGGGGATTTAGCTTTTTAAAGTTTTGCAGCACAGCTCCTCTTTTATTCTTATTATTCATCCCATTGATGTTCCATGAGATTATTTAAAAGTTGGCCAACATAGGAATAGTCTGTACGATATGGGTATACAAAAAGTAAGCTCTTTGACTGGTTAGCACACCGCGATCAGGAACTCAGGGGCATATTATCAAGCAGGGCGATACGCAATTATCGCAGCTTTAGCGGCCGTTTTTGGCCGCTAAGCGGCGATAATTCTATCGCCCTATTAGCAAGTTGTCGCTAACTGATGTTAGCGACAGCTTTTAGGCGATAGCGAGCGGTTTGGGGCCCGCTTTGCATGTCAGCGATGTTTATCGCTAATGACATGCAAAGTGGGCGTACCCAACCAGTTAGCGACTGAAAGCAGTCGCTAACGTCGCTATCGTCTATTAGCAAGGCAGGCGTAGCGATGGAAATATTCGCGCTTAGCGCGAATATCTCCAAATACTAGCACCTGCACAGACCAGTTCTTAGCCATGTTATCCAATGGGAGGTGGATAACATGGCCAAGAGCATTTTGTCGCTAATGCGTGAATATCGCTGTATTCTCAGCGATATTCACGCATTTCGCCGCTATCACTGGATATTTTAGCACAATGGAGAAAAACGTTGCTAATAGCATGTTTTCTCCGCTAACATATCCAGCGATAGGCAGCGATTAAAAAAAAAATGCGCTAAGCGCATTTTGCAATAAATATCGCTATTCCTTGGTAATATGCTCCTGAGGGTGGCTATGGGAATTTAAGACCCCACAGGCAATGTGGTGACTGAGGGCCTCATTTACAACTTTTTTGACAGAGGGCAACACTGCACACTACTTTGCTGTGTTACCCTGTGTCAAAAGAAAAGAGCAGGAATGCCCCCTATCTATGAGATACAGCGCACCCTTGTCCTCGTCCACTGCACTGGTGGACAAATGGTTGGCTTGCTCCAACGCAGGCACCCTTGCTTCAGGGTACAAGCGTGTCCGTGTTGTAGGAATAATTGTTGCAGGAAGCGACACCTACCTGCACAAAAACATCATTGGAGGCATTTTCCTCTTTCGATTTGTGCTGCAGCTTAGGAAGAAGGAAAAAAGGAGGAGAAATAAAGTTATTTCTCAATACGCCACCTGTGGAATGCATTCACAGATTTACACTATGTTTCAAATCTGGGAATGTGTCAAAACCCATAGGCGTTGCGGGGGAACACCCACTGCAACCACTATGACACACCTCCCCAACGCAGTGTGAGGCAACGCAGTGACTTGCTCTGCGATGCCTTACACCATATACATGAGGACATGAAAAGCCACAGAGGGTGGCTTTGTGTGGCCTTGTAGATATGGGTGTGCACTGTGAGCTGCCAGAGCGTCAAAACAATTTACACTCTGGTGGCTCACAAGGCTTATAAATAGGCCCCAGATTTTTCCGAAAATGCCCTGCCAGCTGCCTGGATCATTTGTCAGGACCAAACAAGAATGTGGACAAATCTTGCCTAAAATACCCCTCAGCTGAGAAGTGCCCCAATTTCAGATTTTATTGAATGCAAAATTAGTCCCTCCGACACTGGCATTTATAATTAGACCTTCCCCGTGTCCTTTGCAATAGATATCGCATCTGATAAAATTGGACACTGAGGTGTTCAAAATGTTTCAAACAGGATAATTATCATCTATTTTACGTTTTTGGGGACTAACATGCAGATGTTGGTACGCACTAAAGTCTGCATATTCTGGTAAATACATATTTAAGGCCAAGTGATACAGTGCAGCGCAGCAATTTACCTTGCTCAGCTGCACTGCGTGACAGGGAAAGGACAGGAATGCACCTTATTTAAGGCACTATGGAACATTCCTGCCTTTTGTCCTGCACTGGCACCCTTTTGGCTGCCTATCGCCAAAGCACGCACCCTTACACCATGCTGCAAGGGCACCGGCAGTGTAGGGTGGTTTGTTTCTGTGCAGGAACGGGCACCTTCCTGCACAAAAACAATCCTGATGCTTTTCCCTTTTCTATGTGTGCTGCATACACACATAGAAAGAGGAAAAAAGGAGGAGAAATAAACAGATTTCCCCTTGTTACGCCTCACCTGTGGAGGCATAGGTTTTCGTTGCATTCCCAGGTCTTCTACTTCTGCAAAATCTGGGAATGTGTCAAATCCATTCAATTACCATAGAAACGCCTCCCTGCTGCAGAGTAACACAACGCACCAATTTGCGCTGCGTTGCAATACTCAAGATTTATAAAGCCACTTAGGGCCACACAAGATGGCTTTGCATGGCTTGAGAAATCAATCAATTGGCGTAGGGCAGCGCCACTAGTCTTTTTGCTGTGCTGCCCTACGCCAATTTGAAAGAGCAGAAATGCACATATTTACAAGATAGGGTGCACTCCATTCCTTGCAGCCAGCGAACAATTTGCAACTTAGTGTCAGTGCATGCACACTTGCACCATAGTGCAAGGGTGTCTACATTGTTGGCAGGATTGTTTTTGTGCAGGAAGACAAAAGAGGAAAAAACTAAGAGAAATCAAAATATTTCACCTCATTAAACCTTCTCTGGAGATGGTTAAGGTTTTGGCCCTGCGACGGGTTTATGTGATTTTGTAAATCTGGGGCAGTGTCAAAATCCTTTGGTGCTGTTTGGGAACACCCACCACATCATTCAATGAACTCCTCCTTGAGGCAGAGTAAGGCAAGGCAGCACTCTCCAAATCTATGAGGGCATGCAAAGCCACACAGGGCGGCTTTGTGTTGCAACACACATATAATTGAGAGGCCTGCACCACAACAGCATCAAAGAAAGTGACGCTACAGCTGTGCAGACCTCTTGTAAATACGCCTTTATGCACACAGACATGGCTGACACATTTGCAGATAGTAGCAAGTTAAACAAAGTGCTTCCAATTCCTGTGAACTGGCTGGGAAAGGCTGTCACCCTGTCTGCCTGGATTTCTCAACTGCACCAGCTGGATCACCCCTCTCGCCCCTTATCCCTCTGCTAGGGGAAATTTGGAGTGGTTGCCAAAGGGTACGGTATGAGAGCAGGAAGGGCGAATAGCGGCTTTTTATTATCGCGGAATAAAGGGAGAACCATGCGCTCAGGTAAAGAGAGGGTGACAGGTACATCCACAAGACGTTCGAAGAAAATAAAAGTACCAAAAGCGATTAAAAAGTCAAAAGCTAACTCCACAGGATTGAATCAGTCGTTAATATCACCGATAGCAAGGATGTTTGAAAAAGTCCCAGATAAATTTGATTTTATGAAAGATCCATCCGGAGCCCTAATGACCATGCAAATAGAATCAGAAAAAATCAAATTACAAACTCCAATTAAAACAATCAGTAATGAAACAACAAGTACACAAAGTATACAAATTAGTCAGCAGGAAGAGGAGCACTATTCTCAAATCAAGGTGGATCATGTTGTTGACAATGAATTTCAATTTACTGACCATGAAATACTAAAAATAATGTCACCTACCAATGTAACTCAAAAGGATATGTCAGGGGGGGCATGGCCAAGATGGCGACCTGATCGGACGCAGGCTTCAGTGGCTCCCTGCCCCGATCCTTCCTACAGCCCCTTAAACTGCATTATTGACCCCCTTAAGCCCCTGGTTCCTTAGTCACCCGGTGAGCACGTTCAGTGGTTGCCCCCGGAGTATGCTGGCGGGACCGCTGGGGACCCGAACCGTGCTTGCGGAGAGAGGCTACGGGGCCGTGACAGAAGAAATGGCGGCCAGCCCACTCTGGTGACCGGCTCCGACCCGGCCTTCGACAAGAGCCTGGTCCCTCCTGGGGTCATTCGGACCCTTGCCGCTGCCCTATCGAACTGTGCCCTTGTTGGAGAGGCGGCGCTGGACATGCGACGCTGTCTTCGTTGCGCTCCCGGTGGTGTTGGGAGTTTGCGGCCGGGAGTCGCGAAAATCGAGGCCCCGGCTTCGGGCCTGTAAGGAAGATCCTGCGGAGGCCCTCGCTGCTGCCCTACCGGCGTGCGCCCAGAGCGGAAGAACGGAACCCGGAACACGCTGAGGCCCCTGTGCCGCTCCTGCCGACTATGTTGGAGCGGGTGCGGCGGAGGTGTGGGACCCGGGGGCGCCGGCCTGGACATTGCGGTGGGCGCAGGAGGAACCGCCGGCGAGCGGCAGAGTTACCTGGGGCCGACGAGCCCGTGGGGGCTCCGAGACAGGCGCCCTCCAGCAAGCCGGGGCTATCATTCAGACACTGCAGAGCTCCTGGGTCCGCCAGTCGCGGCGAGAGCGGAGGCTTGAGACACAGCAGAGATCTAGGTGAGGAGAGAGACGCGGGGCGGCTGGGAATGCGCGGCTCGGGGGGCATGATCGAGTCCCCGGCGTTGGGCCTAGTCATATCCGGCGGAGTGGTGCCGGGCCCGGATACCTGAACACACCAGCACCAAAGTCACTGACTGCCGAGGCCCCACTCACTCCTACATATCCAAAGTGGTCGGGGCCCGCCTGGGGCGCCGCGCTTGCAGCGGGCTTGGGACGCTGCCGCCCGGGCACAACCCTTGGACTAGCCACGGGCCCCACTGGGGCGAGCCTTGGGTGTCGGCTCTCCAGCGGGCCCCCACGTTGTAGCTGCTGCCCCCTGGCCGGAAGAAGAGAGACGAGGGGCAGGCCATTCTTGAATTGGCAATCTATCGCCCTGCTCCCTACCAGGGGCCTCGAGATCGCGACAGCGGAGTCAGGGACCCGCTACGCCACAGATTACGGACACCCTTGAGCTCCCCGGACCTAGATACTACTCCCCCGAGATACCTGACGGCTGGTGTGGAGATTCGGCCCAGTGGCCGGACACGACATGGCGGGCCTCAGGGGGAAGAAAGCAAATCAGACGCTTCCAGAGCTGCTGGCAAAAACTCTACCCAAGACTGGCAAGGAGCCGCCCTCCCCCGATACCGCAAAAACACTGCCGGCACCTTCTGGAGGCGACACACCCATCACCAGATCCTTTTTGGAGACCCTGTTCAACTCCCTCCTGGAGGATTTCAAGTCACTGATGCAGGACGTGGCTGGGGAGATCAGGGAGCTCAGGAGAGATGTGGAGGGACTTGGGGAGAGGGTGGTCGGCGTTGAGGAGGCTGACCAGACAAGGAGCAACGAGATCGAACAGCTCCAGCAGGAGATTCTGAGACTCACGGATCAACAACTCGACCTTCAGGACCTGGAAAACAGGTCCCGTCGCAATAACATACGGGTCTGGGGGGTCCCTCAGAAAACGGAAGGGTCAGACATCACTGGCTACCTGCAGGACCTCTTCCGGAACATCTTGGGGGAACCGGCTGATTTCGCCATTAGGATCGACAGGTACATAGAGTGGGGCTCCCCAGACGGGCTGCCGCCCCGCCCCCGGACATCTTGGCCTTTCTTCCTGACTTCCCGCTCAAAGAACGGATTCTTCGAGAAGCCAGACGGGCGCAGCCCCTTCAGTTGCAGGGTCTCAGCCATCACGCTACAGAAACGAAAGACATTCAAAGTGGCGACGGACTTTCTAAGGCAACAGGAAATTGCTTATACTTGGGGACACCCGTTCCGCCTGATATTTAAGTGGAATGGAGCACTGCAACAGATGCGCTCACTCAAGGACACTTGTGCTTTGTTGGGGATTGAGATGGAAGAGGACACTCCATGGGTTCGACCGTCGCAGGGGCCCTCCAATGGAGGCTGGCAAATGGTGGGACGTAGACGGGCCCCGGCGCATCGCCTGAAGCCCGAAGCCTACATCATCACGCAGGAGAGAGCGACAGCCGTTGCAGAGGTGGCCAAGGAAACATCACCCCCTGACTGATTTCAGCACCCTAGGGGGGGGGTTATTCATAGCATATAACATGTTCACGGGCTGGGAGGGTGACGGGCGGGGGGCCACGTTGGTTGCAGCTGAACACGACCCTTGTAAGTAACTTTACCACGGACCTGCGTGGACTGGCAAGACTGGGACTATGCATTCTAATGGTTTGGGTGTTGAGGGGTGGGTGGTGGGGGGGTTGTTGAACCTTCGGGTTGGGGAGTTGGGGCTTCAGGGGGGAGGGGCGAGAGGAGGGGAAGGCTTGTTGGGGCGAAGTTGGGGCTGTGTTTGGGAGTGGGATTGCGGGAGGGAACCAGTGTGCCGGGGGTTCTGTGGGGCTGAGATGCTCATTGCGTCTTCATCGGATCCGACAGTGGGATTACAATCACATAGCGCACAGATCACCTGACTTCCTATGATGAACTCCAGTTTGAAGGTATTAACCCTTAATGTGAAGGGCTTGAACAACCCTTTTAAGCGGAGGGCTGTGATCTCGTACCTGGAGAATTCAGGGGCTGACATTTGTTTATTACAGGAACGCATCTCCTGCCTAAAGATTGGCACAGGATGCGCTCACGTGCCTTTCCCCAGCAGTTTTTTTCATCTCTCCCAGCGAAAAAGGCAGGGGTGGCCATTCTGGTGTCCGGGCGCTTCCGGGGCAGCGTGGGAGATAAGATGGGGGAGATCAAGGGCCGGCTGTTATCATACACCTTTTTAGTGGGGGGCCAACGCTTCACGAGTGTCTCCCTCTACGCCCCAAATTCGGGACAGGAAGCCTTTTTAAAAGGCGCCATCTCCAAATCACTTCAATCCTCTACTTCCCTCTTGCTCATTGGGGGGGAACCTCAATCTAGTGATGGACACAAATATGGACAGGTCGGGGCACCGCTATGGGGACACCGGCGCCAATACGGCCGCCGGTAAGGAATGGCTACATGAGAGGGGCCTGGTAGATCTATGGAGGGCTACACATCCCAACACACCGCACTTCACGTTTTACTCTCACGTACATCGTACATATGCCAGGTTGGATCACTGCTTGGGTTCCTCTGACCTGCTTGCTACTCTCAGCGACGTGAGCATTGTACCCGCGGCCCTGTCCGATCACGACGCGGTTGAGTTGACACTCCAAGTCCCAAAATCCACCCGCCCCCCTGGATCGTGGCGATTGCGCGAAACCCTCTTACAAGCAGATTCACGCGTGCCTCACTGAGTATCTGGCTATTAATGACACCCCCGAGACATCGGTGTCAGCCCTTTGGGGGGCCTTGAAAGCGGCGGCTCGCGGCAAACTTATTGCGATTGCAGCGGCGGAGGCCAAGGTCCGCAAAGCAAAAAGGGATGAACTCACTGCTCAGGTCTCTGAACTGGAGAGGGTTCATAGCCGCACCGGTGCTCCGCGGGTCTGGAGACAACTGAAGGCTGCCAGAGCCCAGTTAGCTAGCCTAGATACAGATAGGGCGGAATTCGTCACTCTTCGCCTCCGTCATACCTATTACGTTCGGGGGAACAAAACTGTCCGCTTACTTGCTAGCGCCCTGAAGGCGAAAACCCAACGTACCGAAATCTCCAGCCTCACGGATGACTCTGGTCTAGATATCACTGGGGACACCCAGGTTGCGGAGGCGTTCCGGACCTTCTATGCCTCTTTATATAAAGCCGACCCTGTATTGCCGGAGGACGTTGATGCCTATTTGGAGATCACGGAGCTATCTCAAGCTAATGCGGACGCCCTTGATGCCCCCATCCGCTTGGATGAGGTGCTCGCAGCTATCTCCCGCCTTCGCCCTCTCAAATCCCTGGGGCCTGACGGCTTCTTGGCCGGATTTTACAAAACCTTCAGCCAGCTCTTGGCTCCTGTCCTCACCCGGCTCTTCAATTCCTTCGAGGGCCCGAGTTCCATTCCCCCAGATATGCTTGCAGCTGAGATAGTGGTGCTGCCTAAGCCGGGTAAGAAACCCACACACTGCTCTGCGTTCTGCCCTATATCTTTACTTAACCTGGACCTAAAACTCTTTACGGGTGTCCTAGCGGCGCGTCTTGGTCCATGTTTGCCCGGGATCCTGGAACCCGACCAATCGGGCTTCGTTCCAAATCGCCAATGCACCGATAACACTAAGCGGATTCTCCATTTCATTGACAAGGCTCACTTCCAAAACTCGGACTCTGCACTACTGGCTGTCGACTGGACCTACCTACAACGAGTCCTACGGCGTTTTCGGTTAGGGGACTGCTTTCAGTCCTGGATCGCGGGCTGCTACCACCGTCCTCAGGCTCGGGTCCGCCTAGGCGGCCTACGTTTGGGCCCTTGTGAGATCCAGCGTGGCACGAGGCAGGGGTGCCCCCTCTCGCCTCTCATGTTCGCCCTGTATGTAGAGCCCCTCGCACAAAAGATTTGCGACAACCCTGCTATCAATGGCATTACCTTTGGCCGGGAGCCTCATGTGATCAGCCTTTACGCCGACGATATCATAGCCGCTCTGGATCGTCAGGACCACTCGGTTCCCGCCTTCCTGGCAGAGTTAGAGTCTTTTGGAGCTGTCTCCGGCTTCAAAATTAACAGGGGGAAGTCCCTCATACTGCCACTGGGCAAAAATGCCATACCACGGGCAGACACGCCCGCTTACGGGGGAGGTTTATTGTCGACCGCACAACTCCCGTACTTGGGCATTACTCTTACCTCGTCTACAGAGTCGATGGTAGCTCTCAACTATACAGCCCTCACCTCCCAAATTCGAACCGACCTTGCGAGTTGGTCCAAACAACCCCTTTCCCTGTTGGGACGTGTTGCGGCAGTGAAGATGTCGGCTCTGCCCAAAATTCTGTACCTTTTTCAGACCCTCCCGGTGTTCCCCCCGGCTGGCACCATCGCGCGTCTACAAGCCGCGTTCCACCATTTTATCTGGGAAGGTAAGCGAGCACGCTTAAATAAACGACTAGCATACGGGAACGCGGACGAAGGAGGCCTTGGGATCCCCAACCTTTTGCAGTACTTCCAGGCCTCACAACTCCGGTACCTAGTTGCGTGGTATAGGCCGGAATCCGAGAAGAGATGGTTATTTCAAGACAGGGCGATGGCCCAGACATCCCTCTGGAAAATTCCATACCTCCCCCGGCAGCATCGGCCACGCTACCTCCTGCTATCCCCCATCACTCGCACCGTCATGCAGGTCTGGAACGCGGTCGCTGTCAAGCGGGGGTTGACAACCTTCCCCTCCCCACTTACCCCTCTCTTGGACAGCCCAGAGTTCCCACCAGGCAATGCCCCTCATGCATTTTCGCAATGGTGCGGTATCAGCTGCCTCTCCGCCGGCCACCTTTTCGACATACAGGGCTTTCTCCCCCTCTCGGACATAATTCAGGGCTATGACGTAGTCTCCCCCCATTTGTTTCAGTACTTCCAACTTCGACATTGGCTCACACACCCAGACATCGCCCCCCTAGTTGGTAGACCAATGACGGACTTGGAGAAGTGGCTGGTGACAAAAGACTTGGATAGGCATCTTATTTCAGACCTCTACAAAATGCTCATGCCCCCAGCTATCTCGGGTAAGACAGCGGGCCAGAAACTTTGAGAGGCGGAACTGGGGAGGGCCCTATCACCCAAGGAATGGAGTTACTTATATTATAGAGCCTCTCACACCACTCGCAACACTGCAGGTAGGGAAGCAGCGATGAAGTTGGCCATGTACTGGCATCTCACTCCGGTCAGGCTCAACCAGGGTAACCCGACACGTAGCGCGCTGTGCTGGAGGGGTTGCGGGGAAAGGGGCACCTTGACTCACCTCCTCTGGGAATGCTGTGAAATCCAGGACTATTGGAAGACGGTCCTGGATGACATTGATTCTACCTTTGATACTGAAATCCCTAGACTCCCAGCTTACACCATTTTAGGCTTACCTAACGCACTCACCTTTCCCCAAAGATCCCCCAGAGGTCATCAAATGGGGATCGCCTTGCAAGCTGCAACACAACATGTTCTGTCCCTCTGGGGTTCGACCACCAGGCCCACTCACACGGGATGGCTGCACAAAATCTGGTTCACCTTAGGGATGGAACGTTTTCAAGCCACGCTCACACATTCCACAACTGCATATCGGAAGGTCTGGCTCCCGCTACTCTCCCTCCTATCCAAAGAATTTAACGAGATCACATGCCCCAGGTACCTTCGCTTATTGCGTCTCACAGAGCCTACAAATGATCCTTCATGATCCCATAGATAACTGCGGTACTTATTCTGTGAATGCATCCATGATTGTTTCACGAGTCCGGCACGCTGGGTGGGGTGGGAGGGGTGGAGGGAGGCTGGGAACGGGGGGGGGGGGAGTTCTGGATTCTGTTCCCACAGTTTTGTTACCTCACTACACTTGACATTTGCAGCCTTGGCACTATACATCTGTTGTGGCAATTGCACCTAGCCTGCTATTTGCTCTGTAGAGAAGATGTACGTATCTGTACCGACTGCCTTATATGCCTGATGCATTTCTTTCGTGCTGTAGTGCTTACTGTTGCTCTTAAAATCAATAAAACAAATTTTAAATTAAAATGATATGTCAGGCATACTCCAGGATGAGATATACCAGAGTGAGGAATATGAAAGAAAACTGACTCCAAGGCCCAAGTTACCTTTAGAAGTAAACGTAGAAATACGGAAAAGAACACAACTGGCAATAATACAATGCATAGCCAATTAGTCAACCAAAACTGTAGCATGGGGATATCTATACAAGAAAATGAGGATCATCAAGGAGCAAAGCAGGACACATTTAACATGGAGGTTGTTTCAAGATACAAACCAAATGGAGGAATCAATCCGAAAATAAATAATGAGGACAAGAAGGGATACCCAAACCTAATGACCATTGAAGATCAAAGGAAAAAATCAGCACAAGATAATCAAACAGGAACAATCGAAAATAAAGGAATAATAGTGGACATAACATCAATAAACACCACAAATAAAAATAAGTTACAGCGTAATGAAGAAGAACAAGACCTCAGCAAATACATGGATAGAGACAAGCTTAATATACTAACAGTAGAAAACCAGAGTAACTTACTTAAAGGTGTCACAACTAGTGCTTATGACCAACCAATGGAACAAAAGATACAAAGTACAGATAACCAAGATAAGGGGACGATCTGGGATATCTTCTACCAAACCTCATCTTTAACGTTGGAAGCACTAACATATCAATCGAATAAAATGGACATACAAATAGACCTTCTTAAAATGATGGCAAATGCAGTTGCTGGGATCGATCAAAAACTTGCCCAGCTGAATTTTCTGATAGTTAGAGCTCAAAGAGAAAGTGCAAAAAGAAGCTCTGACTATACTTGTACACCTATAATAGACAAACTGTCAACAATAACAGAGGTTTTGTACACCATAATCGAAGATGTTAAAAAGAACCTCCGAAAGGAAAGACAAGAGGATAATGGTAAAACAAAGCAAAAGACCAATTCAATTTTAGACACTGATATGGAGCAGCCCAGTTGTGTTGAAGATGTTGATGGTCCGGAACAAATAACCCCGAGAAAAATACAGATAGTGCAGCATGCTGGCCAAGGAAGAATAACACCGGTAAAACTGCGAACATGGGACCAGGAAAGAGATGTTATGATAGGTATAAAATCGTTGACTGCTCCAATGGGAAACCCAACGGCTGATCGAAAAGCTATAGACCTGGACACCCCTCCTTTTACCATGTCAAAAAGACATAGGAAAAAATTACGTAGAGCGAGGAAAAAGGCGAAACAACTAAATACTGTATTAAAACAATCAGACGAAGAATCATCAACATCTATGGAGACTCATGGAAACAAATTATGGAATGAAACACCAAGGGAAGAAGAAAAAGCGTCAAAAGAAAAGAGTTCTCCTATAATAAAAAGTATGAATAACAAATACTTCGCTGTATTTGAAAAAGAATTAACTATTGACCAAATGAGTTCACAGAAAAATAAATCTATTACAACTGCCAAGGTAAAACACACTGGGAATAAACTGAAAGTAACGGAGGAAGGTAAGAATGAAAAAAAATGAAGACATCTGGAAATGGGTCCATCATAGAACAGGTGCCAGCGTACATAAAAAGTAAACAACCAGAAGAGTCAGGGAAGCCGAAAAGGAGGAGGAAGAAACTGATACCTTCCCGATTGTACATAGACCTCAGGTGTGGGATGATAACATACCAAATAGGGCAAATATAAAAACAAGCCAGCAACAGAGTGAACAAGTTACTCAAAAAGAAGAAAAGCAAAAGAAATTCTCTCCAATTGCTGAGGGGGAATGAATTACATTAGAACAATCAGAAATGACAAGGCAATTACCAGACTGGGATCATCTGGTCAAATGTGATGGGGTAAAGCAAGTTACATAAAAGGCTATACAAAATATGGAAATAAATAGGTATGAAGAACATCAAACGAACAAGAAGGTGCAGCTGATTTTCAAACCAGAATTTGACTTGAGAGGTGAAATGAAATGAAATGAAAATGAGTCTTGTAAAGCGCACATAGCTGCCCGGAGGCGTCCAAGCGCTGAGTAATGACCGTGTGTTGTCAGCTGAAATAGTGAGCAGAACGAAAACAACTATTTATTAAACAAAAAAGTTTTCAACTGTTTCCTGAAAGAAGTAAGGTTCGAATTGGATCGGAGCTGAAAAGGTAGACTATTCCATAGCTTAGCCGCATTCAGGGAAAAAGAGCGACCTCCTGATCTAGACCTGTTTACCCTTGGCACAACAGCACGTAAGGCCTTAGTTGATCGTAGCTGTCTGCCGGGAAGGTAAGGGGTGATTAGAGGGCGACTGATCACTGGACCAGTGTCCCAAAACGATTGATGTGCCACACAAAGGGATTTAAAACTGATCCTGTCTTTCACCGGGAGCCAGTGCAATCTTGCCAATCCGGGTTTCACAGAGGTCCAGCGGGGAATCTGCAGCAGGGTTCTGGCGACACAGTTTTGAATCACCTGCAGCTTTTTTAATGTGAGTTCTGGGGCCCCAAGGTACAGTGCGTTTCCAAAGTCCAGCCTGGAAAGGATCAATCCTTGAACCACTATTTGTCTTGCCTCAGAAGGTAGCAAAGGTAAAATCCTCCTCAGCATTCTAATGAGGCCAAAACAAGTGGCAGATAGTACAACCGCCTGGTGGTCGAACGTCAAGGACTTATCCAGCCAGACACCCAAGCTCTTGATGGACTCCTTGGGGACTGGCGCAGTACCCAAGCAGGCTGGCCAGATCTGGTTGATGGTAGTGGGCGCCGAGTGGCCCAGCAGCATGACCTCTGTCTTGTCCCCATTCAATTTGAGACAAGACAGGGTCATCCAGCTCTTAACTTCACTCAAGCAGCCCACCAGATCCACTGTGCCCGCAGGGTTTCCAGCCCGCGCCAATGAGACCACCAGCTGTGTATCGTCCGCATAGGTTACGATCTTAATACCATAAGGGCGGACGATCCTAGCCAGCGGCCTCATGTAGACATTAAACAGCGTCGGGCTGAGTGAGGAACCCTGCGGGACACCACACTTCAAGGGCCTGCTGGTGGAGGTGATATTACCCTCAAAAACTTGGAAGTTTCTGTTGGTTAGGAATGAACAGATCCATTCCAACGCTCCTCCTTGGATCCCAATGTCCCGGAGACGCTGCAGTAAGATGGTATGATTTACAGTGTCAAAGGCGGCACTTAGATCGAGGAGGATGACTGCCACCGATCCTCCCCGATCCAAAATGCCCCTTGTTTCCTCCAAGACTGCCAGCAAGGCTGACTCCGTCCCATGCTTGGGAGGGAAGCCGGTCTGCGAGGGGTCAAGGAGGCTGTTATTCTCCAGGAAATTGGTCAGGAGGCTGTTAATATACTTTTCCAGTAATTTGCTAGCCCATGGAAGCAGGGAGATTGGACGATAATTGCTGAGGTTGTTACTATTCAGATTGGGCTTTTTGGGAAGTGCCTTTACCCTCGCCTCTTTCCACCTGGATGGAACTATATTGGTGGAAATAGAGGCATTGAGCACCTTTAGTACAACCGGAAAGATGGTTTGACTGACAGTCCTTAGGTAGCTCGGAGGGGCAGGGTCGCTTGGAGAGCCAGATTTTACCTGGGTCATCAATGTGGCTAATAAGTCCAAGCGCAGCAATGGAAATGTGTCTAGCACTGGTGACATTTTATCTGACGCACTATTTGTGGCATGTTCGGAAATGACTGCTGGAGTATGTGGTTGAATATTTGGGAAAGCAGAATATATAAGATCTATTTTATTGAAAAAATAGTCTGCCAGTTCATTACACCGGACTTGTAAATTGTCACTGTTTATGGGGGGCTGGAGAAGAACTGTAAGGCTTTTTACTATTCTATACATTTCCTTGGAGTCGGATCTGGCATTGGTTATCTTTTTTGTATAATATAGAGATTGAGCGTTCTTAATCTCCTGCTTATATTCCCTAATGGAACTTCTATATTTAGCTTTGTCTAGATCTGTATAGTCCAGACGCCATTTCCTCTCCAGCCTTTTGCACTTCCTTTTTATCTCCCTAAGCACTGTGGTGTACCAAGGGGCAGAGATCCTAGCTCTTTTGGCCCGAGTTGTTTTCACTGGAAGAATAGAGTCCAATGACTGGGTTATCCAGTTGTTAAAACTGTCATTGGCAGCCGTCGGGTCTGTAGTAATGGAAGGTATGGTGGCTTGAAGTTCGTGGGTCCACTTGTCTGTAGACAATTTGGGCCAGTTTCGGGCTTCGCGTAGTCCTGTAGAAAGCACAGGCAATTTAGAGGTATACCAAGTTAGCGGGACAAGTCGATGATCTGTCCATGGAAGTACAATAGGGGGCTCTATCACTAGGTCCGGACAGTTGCTAAACACCGGGTCCAGCAAATGTCCTTTCACATGTGTGGGTGAAGGGACCAGTTGGGTCAGCTGCAATGCAGATAGACCAGCGATTAGTTCTTGGGCAGCATGGTCAGTTATATCTTCAAAGTGCATGTTTACGTCGCCCAGCAACGTAAAGTTGGCTGAGATGGTGGCAAGATCAGGTAAACAAGACATACTAAATAGAGGGAACATCCTTCGCCTATTTAAATCAATCCCGTCTCTAGCTAAAGTCTCAAGTAAGGATATCGACTTCATAGGATTCACAGCAAATGCTGAGGGTACCCGGGCATCAACCTTGATTACTCTAAATTCTGTGTTAATAGCAGATCAAGTTATAAACGAATGCCAAATATTTAACAGCTGGGGTATAATAATTAGTAAGCCAGTTCCAAAGGTTTAACCACCCCCAATTATTAGTGATGAAGGTCTGGCACAGAGGGTAAAGTGCAACAAGCAAAGAGGCACCCTATTAAAAAATGCCCTTGGTGGATCTGACCATAATATAGAGGCAACACCTGTAAAAATAAAAATAGAAAAGCCAGCAGGAATACACCAAAAATGGATTGCTCTGGCATTACACGGTAATAAGGACCTATGACAGAATATAGTCACTGTACCGATAAAGGACGGAAAAGATCCTGAAAAATGTATGATGTGTTCATGGAACATAAACGGAGTAGGAAGTAAGGTTAACAATGCCCACTTAAACTCTATCTCTAAGACATATCAAATTATCCTACTGCAAGAAACATGGGAAACAAATCCAATCATACTACAGGGATATAAAGGCTATTTTGAACCTGCTAATAAAATACATAAATATGGCCGTCCGAGTGGGAGGGCTAGCAACATTTATATCCATTGACTTACTAGCAGAGCACGAGCAATTAGAGGCAATCAGTTCTAATATCCTAATAGTCAAGTTGGAATATAAAACAAAGAATCATAATAAATCAAAGACCCTAATTTTGATTAATGTATATATACAGCCAACACAAAGTATTAGAGAAAAAATGTGTGCCACCCTTAATAGTTTTGTATTGGAGCAAATGTTGGTTGATCCATTAGCAGACTTTATTTTGACTGGGGATTTTAATCTAAATCTATTAGTATCCTTTATTAGAGATGACTTAACACAGTCGCAAGATCACCAATGGGCTAGGAATGGAGACAAATCACCCACGAAGTAAAATTGGAACACAATTTGTAAAGGACATAGAAGCGATAGGCTTACGAATCCTAAATTGGAGATTTATGTCAGACACACCGCCAGCATATACCTTCCAGTCTCATAATGCAAAGACAAGGATTGACTATACGATTGGATCACTTAACATTTTTTATAATATTACCTCATATCAATTGAGGAAGGTTACAGACAGTGACCATAGTCAACAGATAATTACTACAAACTTTATGAGTAATAAACGTCAAACATACCTATTTATGCATGGTCAGACGGGAACGATCAATTACAAGAATCTTATCTGGAATGTATACAACAAAGAGGAGATGAATGAACTTGTGCAGAAACTCATCAAAGATTGCTTTAACGATAAAAGTTTGGTGTCACCAATTGAACAATGGGAACATTTTACTCGTAAATTGGTTAAACCTCAGGCCCCTATACCTGTAAATAAGAAGAACCAACCTAAGCAAGGAGAAGAAAGGAAACCATATATTAATCTTCCTTATACAATAAAAAAAACTGAAAAGAACCCGCAACAAGTTAAGAAGACAAATGACAAAATTCACGGGTAACGACGAATTAACAACCAAACTAAAAAACTTAAATCAAAATTTGAGGAAATTGATATGGAATGAAAGTAATCAAGTTAAGCAAGTTCTTTGGTCAAAACTGTTCTTTATAAGCAACCTAACAAATTCAAGGTAATTTTGGAAAACCATAAATGCCTTAGTTCGACCAAACAAATTGGTGGTGTCATCGACATTATCCGAGCAAGAATGGGTTAGATTCCTTGAAATACATCTAAATTCTTATCCAAAAGAAAATTTAAAAATAAAGGAGGAGACCCAAATCAGAACAAACATACCAAAGTATGATATTGATGATCAAATTAATATATCTAAAATTCAATTAACTAAATTAATTAGGAAACAAAAAGATGGGGCGCCAGGACCTAATGGAATTCCGTTTGCCCTCTATAAAGAAATTCCGGATATATGGTCACAATACCTTGCAGAAGTTTTGGAAGAAATAGTACGGTCAGGCGTAATACCTTAATCATGAAGAGGGTTGTTAATTTCGCCTATCTATGAAAAAGGAAACTGGGCACTCCCTGAAAATTGTAGGCTCATTACCTTACAAGACACAGATGCTAAATTGTTTGCAGGGATCTTGCTTACCAATCTTACTGAATGGGCAATGGATAATAATGTATTACCTCCGAACCAGACCGGCTTTATTAAGGGACTCGGAACAACAACAAACATCTTAGCTTTATCACTTTTAATTGACAAATCGATTAGAACTAAGCAGCCGTTGTACTTATGTTTTGTAGATTTTAGATCTGCTTTTGATTTTGTCCAAAAGAAGCCTCCTATGGAAAAAACTACAGCAAAAAAATATTCCAGATCAATTGCTAAAACTAATTCAACTTTTGTATAGCAAAACATGGGTCAGAGTGAGGATGGGATTGACTATACGATTGGATCACTTAACATTTTTTATAATATTACCTCATATCAATTGAGGAAGGTTCCAGACAGTGACCATAGTCAACAGATAATTACTACAAACTTTATGAGTAATAAACATCAAACATACCTATCTATGCATGGTCAGACGGGAACGATCAATTACAAGAATCTTATCTGGAATGTATACAACAAAGAGGAGATGAATGAACTTGTGCAGAAGCTCATCAAAGATTGCTTTAACGATAAAAGTTTGGTGTCACCAATTGAACAATGGGAACGTTTTACTCGTAAATTGGTTATACCTCAGGCCCCTATACCTGTAAATAAGAAGAACCAACCTAAGCAAGGAGAAGAAAGGAAACCATATATTAATCTTCCTTATACAATAAAAAAACTGAAAAGAACCCGTAACAAGTTAAGAAGACAAATTACAAAATTCACGGATAATGACGAATTAACAACCAAACTAAAAAACTTAAATCAAAATTTGAGGAAATTGATATGGAATGAAAGCAATCAAGTTAAGCAAGTTCTTTGGTCAAAACTGTTCTTTTTAAGCAACCTAACAAATTCAAGGGAATTTTGGAAAACAATAAATGCCTTAGTGCGACCAAACAAATTGGTGGTGTCATCGACATTATCGGAGCAAGAATGGGTTAGATTCCTTGAAATACATCTAAATTCTGATCCAAAAGAAAAATTAAAAATAAAGGAGGAGACCAAAATCAGAAACAAACATACCAAAGAATGATATTGATGATCAAATTAATATATCTAAAACTCAATTAACTAAATTAATTAGGAAACAAAAAGATGTGGCGCCAGGACCTAATGGAAATCCGTTTGCCCTCTATAAAGAAAATCCGGATTTATGGGCACAATACCTTGCAGAAGTTTTGGAAGAAATAGTACGTTCAGGCGTAATACCTGAATCATGAAGAGGGTTGTTAATTTCGCCTATCTATTAAAAAGGAAACTGGGCACTCCCTGAAAATTGTAGGCTCATTACCTTATAAGACACGGATGCTACATTGTTTGCAGGGTTCTTGCTTACCAATCTTACTGAATGGGCAATGGATAATAATGTATTACCTCCGAACTAGACCGGCTTTATTAACCCCTTGCCCGCGGCCGGAATTCCGCTCCTGTGCTGGACATTCCGATTGCGGGCGTGGTCATGACGGCCCCCAGCCGTCATCAGCACACGAGCACTGTGTGCCATGATGGCTGCGGGCCGTCATCAGCATGGAAGGGGTTAAGGGACTCAGAACAACAACAAACATCTTAGCTTTATCACTTTTAATTGACAAATCGATTAGAACTAATCAACCGTTGTACTTATGTTTTGTAGAATTTAGATCTGCTTTTGATTGTGTCCAAAAGAAGCCTCCTATGGAAAAAACTACAGCAAAAAAATATTCCAGATCAATTGCTAAAACTAATTCAACTTTTGTATAGGAAAACATGGGTCAGAGTGAGGATGGGGGACGGCCATACACTAACAAAGGAAATACCAACAACACAAGGCCTTAAACAGGGATGTGTACTGGCCCCCCTACTTTTTAATTTATATCTAGCAAATTTAACAGTGTCCCTGGATGAAATAAACACACATCAACCGAAAATAGCCAGCAAACAAATTTCTAATCTGCTAAACGCAGACGATGCTATCCTCTTAAGCCAATCAAAAGTGGGATTACAACGCCTAATAATCCGAATATTTACATACAAAAAAAAAAATGGAATGGTGATAAATGAAACCAAGACTAAAAGTATGGTTGACACAAAAAATGTAAGATTAAAACATAAACACAAGTGGTATATGGAGGATATCCAACTAGAGCAAGTTGAAGCATACAGGTTTTTGGGAGTATTATTCGATGAAAAAGGAAACTATCCCCCACAAAAATTGGACATAGAAAGGAAGGCAAATGCTTTGATGGCAGCATTCAGAATACTGCAGAAATCACTTGGAAATCTCACTTATCGTCCCCTTTTAAAGATTATAGCGGCAACACGCCTTCCCACTCTTACATATGGTAGTGAGGAATTAACCGGGAAAGATACAGCAACAATAAATAATGCAGTCTCAAAAACATTTAAATCCCTTTTTTACCTTCCAGATAATGCATCGCCCGCTCAAATAAGATTGGAGTTCGGCCTAAATAACCAGCTGTACGCAAGAAAGGGCCACATTATTAAAACATGGAATAGGATAAAAAATGACCATGACAACCAGCTGTCTCAGTTATTATGGCAAGAAATAAATAACAATACGAAATCACAAGCCTGGAGTTATCTTAAAATGGCGTTAGAAGAATTTACTGTTATGCCAATTTGGAGCAATACAATAAACACGGCATCATTCAAAAAGGTAATTACCCGAACAACAAATCAACTGTCACTCGTACAAGATAAAGATATATTGGCAAAAAGAAAACATGCATGGCCAATAATAAATGGGTTTACAAAAAAGCAGGTTCAAGTCTATTTGGAAATACCAATGGTCAGAAAAAAATAAGCACATTTTTATTAAAGCAAGATTTGGTGAACTTCCTGGACTTAGATGAAAATGGAGGGGTCTACAGTATGCAGATTGTGCAAAACTGGAGAGGAGAACATTGTCCATTTATTAAGTATTTGTCCTGCCCTTCAGATCGAAAGAAAAACTATACCTAATACATGTTTTAATATGCGAGGAATAAGGTCATGTTGGCAAGCTCTGATAAAGTGTCTGCATTCTAACGACATAAGTATGAACTCTGCTTTTGTAAAGTTTTTATTGAGAATAAAAGCAAAACTGGGAGATTATAATTATGAAAACTTTTGTGCAGTTTGAAGCCGTTTATAAATCGGTTGTATCTACTGTAACTGGCTTAGAAGTTGGTGCTGCATCCTTTTATCTAAATTCAAATTCAAAAAAGGCTTTATTTGATTTCAAAATGAATTCATAAAAGCATACAGTTTAAAAAGAGAAGACAATCAAGAAATGCCAAGTGCATTCAGGATGTTAAAAAAAGCAGTGTTATTACAATCAAAAAAAAATTTCGAGTTAATAAAACTAGTTATTAAAAGTTCTAAAATACAGATAGTTACAAAGAGTTTATTTCATTGAGTTCCTAAACTTAACCAGTAATTTCAAGAAGCTGGATATAGCGTGTTCCACAATGTCATTTTCTAACTGTTGCAGACTAGCAAAAGCTATTCTGCATGATCGGTGGCCCCACGCTTTGAGGATTGGTTTCAACATAATCCTCCCCGGAACAGCGTAAAATTTACAAAATAAAATACAGTGCAAATTGGATTGGGGAGATGAATCATCACAAGGGCAGGTGGGCATTTCCCTCGACCAATTATTACAAGTTGGAAAGGTGATTAAACGAAAAAAAAGTTCCAAACCTGAAACGTGATATTAACATTCTCGAATAGCAGTTTAAATCGCTTGCAAGGTACAGTTGGGGCCCTGGCTTAATGGTGATTTGCTGAAAGGCCGAGACTGAGTTTTTGAATTTTTCTATGGCCCATCTTTTATTAACTAGGTGATCCATAGCTAATTTTTTCAATGTTTTCCTAGGAATCACTTCCATACTGGACGGACTCATAAAATACTCAGGGTGGCCTATCTCGGTCATCAGAGTTTCCACATAAGACAGCCATTTAATATTCCGAACACCATCAAGAGTAAGACAGCCTGAGATTAGTTTACAGTTAAAAGCTGTCTCGGGGGTAACCCACACCTTATGCCATAACAAGATAGGCGCAATCTTTATGATATCTGAAATGAAGGTAAGGTAACTTGCTGAAGATTTGGTAACCCCCAGCAAATATCTGAGGTATTGATTTTCAATTAGTTGAATCGATGTTGTATTTTCAATACCCCAGATACCTGATCCATAAATGGCCGTGGATATACATTTGGCCTTGTATATTGAGATCAGTTCCTTAACGGGTCTACCCCCAAGTTTTGCTGCAAAATTATGCAATGCTCCAATCGCCCTAGAGAAAGCTAATTTTCTGGATTTTACTGCAGTATGCCAAGTGCATTTCCTGTCAAAAGATATTCCGAGATAGGGGAATTGGTCCGTTGACTTTATCCTCCTACCCTCAAGGAATATAGGACAGGGTGATTTCTTGGTACCATGCCCACAAGCCATAGTGTATGTTTTAGTAATGTTGATTTTTAATCCTTTATCTTTCATGTAGTTTGAACATTTTGAGACTGCCCTCTGCAGACCTAGCCTGGTTTGCGACATGATGGCAGCGTCGTCGGCGTATAGAAGTATGGGGACAGGGTGGCCCTGAAACGAGGGATAATCAAACTGTAGGCCCTTGAGGTGGTCGCCAATAGAGTTTATATATAGGGTGAAGAGTAGGGGAGCTAGGATGCACCCCTGTCTCACGCCCCTCTTGATGGAGAATTTTGACGAGCACTCACCTCGTTGACCAAAGCGCACCCTGGCCCCAGCACCCCTATATAATTCCTTGATGAAGTTGAGTATTGTTTCATCAATGCCCAGGGCAGATAGTGTGGACCATAGTTGGTTGTGGTCCACACAATCGAAAGCAGAACTCAGGTCGATAAAGGTAATAAAAAGATTCCCTTTCCTGGCCTGCGTATACTTAGATATTAGAAGATAGAGGTTTAAAGTCTGCTCGATAGTTCGTATACCAGTGCGGAAACCATACTGGAAGTTTGATATGATGTTACCTTCCTCAGCCCAGAGTTGGATTCGCTTTAGAATTATACGGCCTGCAACCTTCATTAAGGCATCAAGGAGTGAGATGGGCCGGTAGCAGGTTGGATCTTGTCTGTCCCCCTTTTTAAAGATAGGGACAACTATAGCCTCTGTCCAGGTTGGTATAACCCCAAAAGAGTTAGCACTAATCATGACGTTGGTTAATAGAGGGGCCTAGAGATGGATTTCATTTTTAAAAACATCAATTGGAATTCCGTCTGGGCCAGGCGCCTTGCCTGAAGGGCTCTACCTTAGTGCCATGATGACCTCGTTGCAAGTGAAAGAGATACCCAATGGGAAAGCTCCCAGGGAGGAGCTTCCTTTGTCGTCAGGCATGGTAACAAATGGGGAAGTTACAGGGTCAGTAAGAGTTGCATTATCATAAAGATGTTGAAAGTGGGTGACCCAGGTTTCCGCATTAATGGCAATATCTATCACCGCCGCATTATTATTCCGAAAAAAGGGGGCGTTGACCGCCTTCCAGAAGGCGGTTGAATCCCTATTTTGGAGGCAGTAATCAAAGCCTGCCATGCCTCTTGCTTTAGTACTTTTTCCCTATTTTTGATTGCTAGACGGTAAAAGTGTCTTGCTTGTCGGATCTCACCCGGAGATCTGGGTGAAGCATGGAGTACCTTTTTTAGGGTTTTTAATGCAGTGGTGCAGTTATTATCGAACCAGCCTTTAGGCCATTTTGAGTCTGAGCGATACTGTCTGGTCAGTAGCTGTTTTAAAGTTCCTTGTATCTTTAAAAAGGAGCCCAAGATTTTAGATGGCTCCTCAGTGGGAGACAGGCAGATATAAATTTCTTCCCTCATTGTCGAGATTATATTTGCTAGTAGTCCCGCAGGCTCAACCCTATCCCATTTAAGGGTATAACCGTTGTTGCAGGCAAGGGTAATCGGTTGTTGATATGAGATACGGTTGTCCCTCCGGGGCCGCTCTTGCTCGGTCTTTATTAACGAAAATGAGATTGGATATTGATCACCGTCAATATCATCTAGAGTTTCCCATAATGTTACTAGGTGGGCATATGTTCTAGAGAAGAGGGTAAAGTCTATTATGGAGTTGCACCCCCTCCCGTGATAGGTTAGCTGGAACTGTATGGGTGGTGAGCATAGCTCGTTAATGTAAGACAGGTTAAAATAAAACAACAGATTATTCAGTATATCCCCCGGCCTAGAGTGGCTGAAATGGCTCGGAATGTCGTCAGTAAGGTTCCCGAGGCCGCATATGCCCTTCGGGCCATCCTGGCAGACGTTACAATTAAAAACACCCACCCAGGCCAGGAAGATTTCCCCACCTATCCGCTCCTTTAGGGAGGTGACACTGTAAATCAGTTTGTTTGTAACTCTTTCCAAATTATCAGTAGACACATCGTTGTAAAAATTAATTAAAATCATGTTAATGGATTTGCCCCATCTAAACACTAGAATCTGATAATGTTCAGTGGGCAAATGTCTTAAAACTGTAAGCCCGCTAACAATGCTGACATACGTACACAAACCTCCGCTGTTTCTACCCTGAGGGTTTGGTGAGGCTGGTGAATGAAGGGTCTGAAACCCCAGTAGGTGAGCAGGGTCTAAAATCCAAGTTTCCTGAAAGCAGAGGATGGAGTAATTTTCAACTAGGTCCCGCCACGACTGTTGACCAAGTTTATTTACCAGACCTGCCACATTCCAGGATAGAACTAAGTAGGCGGAGATTATCGGTTTTTGGATGGTGTGAATGGGGACATCTCCGTCTACCCCAACCATACGGGGGGGGGAGAGAGAATGATGGATGGGTGTTCAGACTGTATCCTGGCGTCCACTGGAAGTTTGGCTAGTTCCTTCTCTAGCGGACAGTGGGACGTCCCTTCATGGGGGAATTCACTGAGTGCAATGTTATTAAAAGATCTGTCGAGTGATAAGTGAGACCCATGGCCAGTTTGATGTTCGGGAACGTAAGGCGAAGAATATAATAATTGACTCGGCTGGGTAGCCATCAGCTGTCAATCTAAATCATCCAGACCTGACAGTGGCTCAAATGAGTTACCTATAGGAATACTCCAACGCAAGTTGTAATTCGGATGTTGATAATTACTAAAGTGGGAAAATGGAGGCCTATCTGTTCGTAGAGAAGGAAAAATTGAGGGTATCTTAGAGATGGCAGGTCTAGAATTTGGGATGCGGGAATTACAGTTAAAGCGATATGGAATGTCATGAGGTTCCAGTGTTGGCATGGGATTTGACTGGGTCAATAAAGCTTTGGGATAGAAGTAGCTCAGATCACGGGGTGATATGCCGCCTACACCTCTCACCGGGAACCAGTCTGAAATATGGGTGACAACTCTATGATCCCTGAAGTTGACTATTATGACATCCCCCTCAATGTCTTTAGGTCGGGGGCCCACCCAGTCTCGTCTCCTGACAGACAGTATATCCCCGTTGATGTTTGGGGGCAAGGGTCTGTTAGTACTCAGCCAATGTATGACTTTGTTTTTGAGATTAGTGTGGGCTTCTTTCTTACATTCCCCCAACACTGGCACCCCAGTCAGAATAATGACATAATGGGCTGCTGCCGGGGGTAGGTCTATGTAGTGTCCGCTATTGTTTGAGCCCAAGTGTGGTGGGGTGCCTTCCTCAGTGCTATGTTGTTACTATTAGGCATGATTAAGGATCTCGCTAATCCTGCCTCTCTGGATAACTTTCGGGGCTGCTCATTACTAGCAGCAACCGGAGCAACCCTTGATGGTAATAAGGGGCGTTCCCCATGGGGGTTAGTTGCTGCCAGTGGGTGACCGTGAGGTGCATTTAAGGTGTTCTGTGAGATGAGTAGTTTTAGAACCTCTTCATTTGAGTGAGTAGTTTCCAATAGCTGAATCATTTGATCGCCCAGCCTCTTAACTCGCTCTATGAGTGGTAACAAGAGGGATTTTATGAGTTGTTCCATGCCCTCCACTACCCCTTCAGTTAAACTGCCCGCGGAGATTAACTTTTGTAAGCCGGGGTGTATATTGCTCGTGGCTTGCTTCTTACTGGATCCTGTGCATGATATAGATATTGTTGCACGCCTACCTACTTGGGGGTTCCCACCCCTCTTTCTCTTTAGAGTAGCCCCTTGTTTAGAGTGTGAGTGATTGACCTGTGTTTGGAGGTTGGGACCAAATCTGTTCCCAGGTGTTGGCAGGGGGGGGGGTACTCCTCACTTGGGGAGTTAAAAGATTGATCAAGATTTATTGTAGGAATGGTTTCCCCTTGTAGGGATTGCGTTGATGCTATGGTGTCCTGTAGGAGTAAAGGGATCCCTGGATCGTCCGTGACAATGTTATCTCTAGGTAATATGGGGGGGGGAATTACTAATTGTAGGGAGCCTAAGGACGATCGTTTATTGGAAAGTGATTCTAACGACAAGCGGTGTTCGGCCGCTGCGATCTCGTGGTCTAACTTATTGGCAGCCTTCGTCAGGAATTGGTCTATGGTGCCTATAAGACTCCAACCTGCCAATGATTTCCTAGTCGTTATTATCCCCTTAGGCATGGCTAATAACTTTTCCCCTAATAATTGCAGTGTATGACAACGTACAAATATAAGCCAGATGGTAATAACGATACCGGGAATGACTATTCTAATTATAACATCAGGTTAGAAGACTTTTTAAAAACCCCAAGAGCTGTTACTTATCGGCCTGATAGGGTGTTGTCCACAATGAAGGAACCAATAGGTATGGCCCTGCCCGGCCTCCTCTGGCCTCTGAGGGCCTAAGAGTGCCCGCCCTTTGCCCGGGCTTAGCCCGGCGCAGTCCCGCGCACGTCCCGCGACGCGGGAAATGGTCTCAGCTTTAAGGCGCCTTCAGGCGCGTATGTCCGGTGGACGCCCCCCTGGGAGTTGTAGTCTCCCCCGCACAGCGGCCACGCACAGGTGATGAAGGCTGTGGCAGCGGGGGGAGACTGGTGACGGGAGCAGGAGCAGAAGATCGTGGCCCAGGTAAAATGGTGGCGGATCTGTAAAGTCAGCGTAGGTCCCGGGGCTTCAAGGAAACACCTCCTTTTATCTTATTTTAGCAGTTTTTAGATTATAGTAGATGTATATGTTATATTGTAAGATTTTAAGTAATCAAACAATAAAGGATTATTATTCTTAATATGCAATTTCTGTGACTGAACATGACAACTCCATATTATGCGACACCTTGGACTTGCCCATTTCTAAAGCAGAGAATTACACAGCAATTAATACCATGCCATTTGGGGGGGGGGGAGGAGGGAGCTGTTCAAACCAGGACACCCCTGGGATGAACATATTCACCCCTGAATTTTATAAGAGATTTGCCAGTGTATTGGTAGAACCACTAAATATCGAAAACCCTAAAAAAAGCAATTTTGTGCTTTTTTCAACTGTGCCATGTGGCAGACATACATGTGTGCCACATGTGCACCCATGCACTATACAGGGGTGAAACAGGGTGTCATTGTGACCCCTTGCCACCCTTGTAAGTCTACCCCCTTTTACCGATTTGGTATTTACCAAATCGGTAATTCCCATTCATTCCTAAGGGCCTCTAGGCCCATAGGAATGAATGGGGAATACCGAATTTTACCGATTCGGTAAAATGTACCGAATCATTAGCTACATATCATTTACCCATTCTAAAATACCGAATCTGTAAAATTTGGTATTTTAGAATCTGTAAATGATATTTACCTACATCTGGCCCTTAATTTCTTAATTTTTCAGTCAACCATGACCAGCTGGAGGACGTAGCTTATCTTAACCAGCCTCTCCCTATTGCCGCCAATACTTTGGAAAAATTTGAACCATTCTCTTTGGAACAGTTTCAGAATAATATGATGGTTCATGTGAAATCTGGAACTCCTGAGGAGTTTTGTCCTCCCAGGATAATTTTTTGCCTGGCCCACACTATTGCCTCTTCAGTGATGGCTCTTTATAATTTTTCATTTGCCTTAGCCAAATTTCCAGCAGAATGGTAGTCCACTCAAGTTTCTCCTATTCTAAAGAAACCTGCAGCATCGTTTCTAATCACCTTCCCATTTCTTTGCTTTCTGCACCAGGAAAAGCCTTTTGAAAGTCATGTACATAAACAAGTAGCTGCCTTCCAGGATTTCCACTAGATCTTGGATTGCTCACAATCAGGTTTCTGAGAATTACATAGTATGGAGACCGCACTAGCCTTGTACTAGATCACATGACTGAGTGTAACTGTTAATTAGACTTTGTGAAATCCTCCACAGTCACACAATAGAGGGATTAGGTGTGCCTGAATGGGCCATCAGCTGGCAGGATGAGGGGTGGAGCTAGGCCGAACCCCACTTGCAATGGAATAGGCTGTGCTGGGCCTTCACACTAATGGATTGTCACTACTACATTGTTTCTGCAGCCAGCTTGAAGCAAGAGCAGGAGAGTCAGGAAAGTCCAAGCACTTCAAGAGAAAAACTCTAAAACCTTCTCCCAACTTCAAATAAAGCACGAGGTATAAAAATAGTGCCCTCAGGCCTACTCTTCAGTTTACTTTTTGGACCTACTAAAGGATGCTCAGTAGACTACCTGCTGCTGTGGCCTGCTGTGTACTCCACAAGACTGCACGGCTGCACGTAGAAGGACTGCTTTGCTACTTGGAACCCTTCTTGAACTCTCAGAGGCCTGCCCTGCTGCTTAAGCCCTGCTTCAACAATTGAACCAAGGACTACCAGTGTGACCCCAAGGGCTATTTTGGTGCCCTCTTGTACAGAACCACAGGGACATAACAGGCTCCGCAATCTTACTCCAGTGCCTAGAACGAGCTGCAGTGAGTTCTTCACCCCAAGTGGTATCCCTCAGGTCCTGGACCCTTGGTTTGGCCTCCGTGGAGATCTCCTGAAGTTTTTGGGCTTTTTGCAACCATAAATGGGACCATTCGAGCCAAGACCTTATCGCTCATGCCACCTGGCAAAGAAAAATTCTGGCAAACCAACTCTTTGGCTACAGCATTGACCATTTACAGTGACTGGCAAAGCATAGCTCCAGCAACAACGATCCGCGATGCCCAGCCTGCTCTTCACACTACAGCAACGCCCGGCCTGCTCAACATGCTACAACAATGACTACTTGCAACACTCTCCCTACTTCTCCTGGCCCTTTGGAATGTATGTAGTGTAATGTAAGGTGGATTTGTAGAGCGCTTTCAGGTTTTTAGGTCCCTTCAACCATGAACGGAATTGTTTTCACTGGACTGTGAAGGTCACTCTTTCAGCGGGACTGACATGCTCCCTGTATCCCGCCCACACTCCATCGCTGTTTGCGTAAACTTATGACTTTCACCCGGCCGCGCACTATCAGGTGACTTTTTAGTGTTATTTTCACTTAAATCTTAAAAAAACTACATACCTGTGGTTCTACTTATTGGATTTTTCTCACTTTGGTGCCAAATAATTTATTAAAATGCACTTTGTTCTAAATTTGGTGTTGGATTTTTCTTGTGTTGTGTTTTAACTCTATTATTGTTTGTGTGCTGCATAAATACTTTACACCATGCCACTAAGTTAAGCTTGACTGCTTTTTGTGCCAAGATATACAGGGTTAGCCACAGGTTAATTTAGTGACTTTTTGTGATTGACCATGCTTGTGGCTGTTGCTTGACTAGGAATCACAACCCCAGGCAACCAACAACCCAGTTACTCGAGGTTACTCAGAGTACCAAAACACTTTGCTTGATAAGATCTGAGATTGCTGGTTGAATTTCTGCTTTGGCTTCAGGCTTATAAGAAACTGTGGAATATGAGGTAACATTTTATATCATTCCTCTTCATCTTAACTGGCTCAGTTCATAAGTTGCAACTCAGGTTGTTGATTGCTGTGTGCCATACGGTGGAAGACACCTGAGCAAGCAATTCAGATAGATCTTTACACATTTCAGGGTTAATGGCAGTAAGTTGCCTATTCATTTCACACAACAGGATAAGCACCTTGTCTGCCTTGCTCTGTGGCACATTGAGATGGATTCCTTCAGGTGTACGGAAAACAATACAACTTAAATGTACAAATACAATCACAACCCAATAGGTTAGCTCTAACAGTACAGCTTAAAAGGTTATTTTTTTGTGCTGGAAACATGAGTTATGGGAACACGGTTATCAATGTGGATTTGAAATACTGAGTGGTGCAAAGACAAGCCAGAGAGTGGTAGTGCAGGGAATTCAGAGCTACCCAGGACAGAGCAGCTTGCGCTAGTTGCAATGACATAAGGGAATGCCGCTAATCGATTAATGTGAAGAGTGATAAAAACTTTAGGAGCGATCTTTCAAAGAAATGTCGAGTTTCAAAAAATGCCCATAAAATATACAATTGTGACCCCTATGGTCATGAGTAAAAGGCTCACATTGGGCTGCATATTGATGTCCCTAGAAATGAGGTGAACATGCAGTATCCCCGAGGTTAAAAATCTAATTAACTTCAGGGATGCGTAAGAAACAGGGATTCTGAGGATGAACTTTGAGAATTCATAGATTAATAAGAAACTGCAAAGGAAATCAATTCCCCATGGAATCCTCATTCTCCCCCTCGGTTACTCCTAGAGATCAAGGAGCCTAAAGAGCCTGGGACAATAGTCGTGCCTGCTGTAATTCTGCAGATCGTATCATTCCCGAAAGAGGCAGTACCAGGGTCACCCGCCCCATCATGAACTGGAAGCATCTCCTGGTTGTGGTCAGTGACTGTGAAGATGGGGTGCAGCTGTAGTGCTGTGCATAGGAGGTTCCCAGACTAAGGTTATGGTGGACCAGCTCCCTCTGACATGTCTGACTTCCCTTAAGTGGTACCTTGTTGCTATAGAGGTCCTTCTGCAAGTGCAGAGATGCTTATCAGCAGTGTAGCAGCAGCATTTCTGCGAGTAGTCATTCTTGGGAGAAGGAATGTTTAAACATCCCAACTCTTCAAATCGTATGTTACGCTCCGTATCATCAGCCACAACCCTGGACCTGGGTCAAGGAGGGGCGCATGGTCATCACACGCAGCATCATTTAGTAATGGTGACAAGCATTTGAATGCACATGCCACTGCTGGCACATTAGTTGAATACAAGTGACAAACAATTCCCAGAAACAATCTGCTGCATCCATTTAGCACCAGATATATTACTAAGTTCTCACACTGTTACTCATCCACCATGCTCCACGACTTATGTTATTCAAGGGAGCTCTCAAATTGATTCCCAGTCCTCCCCTCCCAGGTCACAGCTGCCATCTTGGAAGGTGTTCACTTGTCGTGGCTCTGCACTCTTGGTAGCCAGGCTTTTCTCTCAACATGACTTTTAATGTCCTACCGCCACTTTGGTAGAAGATGTGTGTGGTGGCTTATTTTAAAAGCATGATAAAATATAAAACGTTTACATTGTCCTGTGGCACATTAAATAACACATTGTATTGTGAACCACCTTCTTGTATTGTTCATGGGGGAGGGAGGGTCTTTTTCACCTGTTTAAATCTTTTTTCCAGCGTGCTTGCTAACAGGTAGTTTCTTGTGTTTATTTCTCTTTTTATGATTCAGAATGTCCTCTTGTACTACTGAGTTTTACCATCATCGTGTCCTTATTACCTAATAATTATAAGGTCGAGACATCAAATGGAATAAGCAAAAAAATAGAAAAAAATAGGCTGCTGTTCCTTGACTTCTGTAGCTAAATGTGAGAATCTTATTTTAAGAGCAGGGTCAAATGTAACACTATTTAACTTGTCCCTTGATAAACTAAATAGCACATTTGATCATAATTTCCAAGTTTTAATTCAGCTGACTAATGAGAAGTCATTCATCTTTAAACAGTTAGTAAGTCAACTTATCTAGATTAACGGGCCAATAAAATAAGGTATTTGCACACCTACGTTTCACTTAGATTCACTTAGAAAAACATTTAAAATTATGCCAGTATTGCATAACTTTGAGTATGACACATCATGGGTGTGGTGCAGGTGTTCCAGGTCAGGGACACCAACGAACGATGACAACACCCATGTAATGGGCATTTACAAACCATCTGCAGATAGTTTCCTCCCTTGAAAATAGTCCCAATAAATCTATCTTCATCGAGGGAAAAAAGCGGGAGCTCTCCAAAGGTTGCTGCCTTTGTTGGAGGGGTGGTTTCTCCATGGGATAAGCTGCCCATGAAGAAACAAAAAGGTTCTGTAGTGATAGGTCACATCTTTACATAACAAAAATAGCAGGAGTTACATTTCCAAGTTCATCACTGTTTGTTTCTGATATTCTTGGAAATTCCATGAAAGCCAGAAAATAGTCTGAGCTTTTTTTGAGAATTATACCTTTACTGAAAAGGTGCGGTATTTATTGTAGAAGTGTGTGAAAGTGCACCATCTTACAGCTCACAACGCTGTATAGTATTTTTTAAATTATGCGAGATATGCAGAATTTGTAGTGCAAGTAGTTATAAAAAGCACTGGCAAAGCCAAAAGGCAAGTGCCTATGTGAGAGCTATCAGCTTTGCCAGTGTCATTTAGCCATGTTGTATAGCCGCACAGCTACGGTGCAGCATGGCTAAAAGTTTTTTTAAAAGTACTATGTTGTAGCCAACGCTGGCCATGTCAACGCACTTTTTTTCCTATGGTAGGTGGGGATGTGCCATGACGGACAATGAGAGGGAGGGTGATAGAGAACGGGCAACACAAGGAACGGGACCAAGGGTAGCAGGCAACAGGGTCATAAATAAGAGCAGTTAATAGTGCTTTTTTCATATGGCGGTGGGAGAATAGGAGGGTTTACAAACAACATGGACAAGAGGGATTCGAGGGAGGTAAAAGTACAAGGACAAAGGAGAAAGGGAGAGAAAACAGAGACGGGGTGTAATGTGTTAAAACCAACATAGACATGAGGGAAGAGGGGGGTTTAAAGGCAAAATGGACAATGGTGGGGAGGGAGGCCATTTAAAGGCAATACAGACTAGGGGAGAAGGGCATTTATAAGAAAACCGGCCACAAGCGGGGAAGAGGGGCAAGGGCATTTAAAGCTTTCATAGGCCAGACCTATAAATGAGGAGCATCTCTGGGTATCTCGGGAATGGAGCTCCTAAGCTTATCTCCTACCTTCCTGAAGAGTCAAAGCTGGCCCAGCACCTACACAACTAACCAAAGCATGTGTTCACCTCCTCATAGTGCAGTCTAGTCTAGCATGTCCAACCACCATCAGCCTTTTCTCCCCACTTCACTCTGCTCTCCTGCCAGCCATTCTATTTTCCCATCAGCTTATCCTGGCAAATACCAGTATTCCTAGGGAAGGTGCAACCTGTTTGCCAGCATCTCCTACTTGCTGACTTCTACTACTTGGAACAGAAATTGGTGGATGTGAGAGGTTCCACCACCCCATCAACAATTTCCTGTTCTTGGATGTCAAAAAGCAGGAAATGCCAGTGGGCAGGTTGTGCTTTCCATGGAACACCAGTAGAGGAAATTAGGTTACTGGTTGAGGGGGGTAAAACGCTACTCAAGCGGCAATCACAATTCTTGCCAGGGGGAAACACAAGCAAACCTCAAACTAACCTGTGCTTTACCCTCTGGTAGCTTAGCACAAAAGCAGACAGTCTTAACTTAGAGGTAATGTGTAAAGTACTTAGGCAGCACGTCAAACAATTAGAAAGTGCAAACACTACACAAGGAAATTCCCACATCAATTTATAAATATAGAGTAAAATTTAATAAATTGCTTGAGACCAAAACAGCAAAAATCTAATAAGTAGAAGGTGCCAACTGTGGCTATTTGGTTGGGCCGGACAGGGACAAAGTCACAAATTCAGGCCAACCGTGATGGAGCATGGACAAGATACAGGGACCAATTTAGGTCTACTGAACAGATTACTTTCAATCGTGGTTGAATTGCATTGTGAGATCTCCTTCAGAGCAGCAGTCCAGCAGAGTGGCAGTCATTGTAGCAGCACAGCAGTACTACTTCATGGGTCTAGAAGTATATTGTAATGGTGGTGTGTGACATATAGAATTTATACCCAGTTGTGCTATTAAAGTGGGAAGAAGCTTCTAGAGGCATGCTATTGAAGTACACAGATGCCCTGCCTTCCTGGTTGTGACTCCAGACTAACTACAGGGGGTATGCAGCCATTTGTGTGGATGCAGGACACAGCCTGTTCAAGTGTAAGTGGGGATTTTCCCAGGTCCTTCCACCCATCCTGCCAGTGATGGCCCATCCAGTCTCACCTAAGCTCCCCTGTTGTGTGTGTGACTGTCCAGGAGGAATACACAAAGCCCAACTGTCACCCACACCCAGTCAATTGACCCAGATTTAGTCTGCATGCCTGAAATGGCTGAGGCAAGAAAAAATACCAACTTTCTAAAAGTGCCATTTTCTTCATATGCTAGGTTTTTAAATTGTGATTCGGAGACACCAAACTTTAATGGGTTACCTATTTCCATTTAGAAATTACACCCATAACATGTAATAAGGTAAGTCCAATGTGGGAGTGGTAGGCTTTGCAGTAGTGAAATACGAATTTAAGAGCTTTTCACTACCAGGACATGAAAAACTTTAAAGTTACAGTCCTAATATTTAAATAAATTGCACCCTGCCCTATGGGCAGTCCAGGACCTAGCCTAGTGGTGACGTATATGTATTAAAAAGGCCGGTTAGGCCTGGCAAAAGGTTTATTTTGCCAGGTCAAATGGTAGTTTAAAACTGAATCTGTTGGCTCTGCAATGGCAGGTCTCAGACCTTGTTCAAAAGACTACTTAGGAGGATGTCGCAATCTGTGCTGCCGGCCCACTAGTAGCATTTAACAGGAGGCCCTGGGCACAGGTACTGCCACTATACTAGAGACTTACAAGTCAATTAAATATGCCAATTGGGTATAAGCTAACCCCAGGCGTCAGTCGTACTCCTCTCCACCAGCGGAGTTTGCAGAGTTTTATCAACTCCGCGCTCTAATGGGAACGAGAAGTTGGGCAAAACTCCTCCTCCGTGGTGGACCAGAGTACGAGGCCAGCCCCATTGAATATTTTTTTTAAAACACCACTTACTTTGTCTAATGCCTTTCCTCCTCCTCAACGGGGTGTCTCCCTTCTTCCAGCGTCCTCCTCCTCGCGTCCCTGTTGGTATTACGTCAGGCGTGAACTGCGCAGGTCACGGAAGACGTAATACCTATAGGGACGTGTTATCTCAAAGTGAAAGCATTCATATATGTGTATTATGTATGCAAAATGTAACATAGAAAGAATTTCTCTATTGATAGTACAATTCAATAACTTAAATCAGCAAATAAAATGATTTACTTGTAGCTTTCATGATCAAACATCAACTCTTCAAGCTACATGTGGATGAGTCATTGAAAAAATTGTGCACTACGTTTCTTCAACAAGTCCTGTGTAAAATAGTTGATAAGAAACACTTATGACTATGAAGGTGCTCCCTCGATTTTTATTCCTGTTCAGTAATATACCCATGGTCCTGTCTCTGGTGTTTTTTCACCAGCTCCACTCGCTTATTCTCCGGCTGACTTGGGCCGGGAAACAGCCCCGGGTTGCGTGGGACATCCTTATCCGCCCCTACGAGGAGGGCGGACTGAATGCTCTGGATCTGGAGCTTTATTACCGCGCTGCGTAGGGTGCACATGCGTGTCATTGGAAACACGGCCCTGCTAATATTCCACACATACGCATTGAATCAATCGTCGCTGCTCCAACCCCTCTACCTGCGTTGTTATCTCGGCCGAGATACCGCCGGACGGTCTATCTGGACTCACTGAATGCCGTCACGCACGCCTGGCATCACCTGTTAAACTTGCACTCCTGTTCGCTTCTGTATGCCCCTAAGGCGCTCTTGACTTGGTGCTCATGGCTTGCCCCCTGTAGGGACAGGAGTGTGCTGTCTGCGTTGGAGGCTCTGGATATACATTTTATGGGAGACTTATTCACGGAAGGTAGAGTCCGCACCTGGGGCGAGTTCGAATCTGATGACGTCACCCGCCCACTCCTTCAACGCTTTCATTTTCACAGGGTCCAACAGGCACTTAGGGATCTTCTGGGGGAAGACATGTCGGAGCCTCCGACGATTGCTGCATATGATTTCATTGTCAATGCCAAAACCTCAACTAAGTTGATAACACACCTATAGCGTATTACACTCACCAAAAAATTGACGAATTACACTAAGCCCCGGCTGGCATGGCAGACTGATTTGGCCATCGAACTACCCAACGATACCTGGCGTTACTGCTGCGCCAATGTCAAGAAGGTATTGCTAAATGGGCGCCACCGTTTGCTGCAATTTAAGTTTTAAAATAGGGTTTATTGCACCCCGGAGCAGCTGTTCAGGTACGGACTGCGCGAGAACCCTAGCTGTAAGAAATGCGGGGAATGTCTGGCTGATTTTTTGCACCTCTCCTGGTCTTGTCCGGGGTTCTCTACCTTTTGGCGCGCAGTTTATGGTGAAATAAACAGAATCACTGCTCTTTCTCTGGCCCCCACTCCTTTGCTAGCTGTTTTGGGATATTCTAAGACAATAGCGACAGAATTCTTAAGAATTATTGACATGGCCTTTCTAGTTGCCAAGAGGTGCGTTGCGCTCTCCTGGATGCGGGGCCCGGTGCCGACTCTAGCTCAGTGGTCTAGAGAGATGCTCTATTGCTGTACGCAAACGGAGCTATACAGTGACTTATTACCTCCTTGTAGCAGACCTAAGAATTTTTGGGCCATTTACATGGAAAGTAGGACTGGCGGAGATGCTCCCCGTGCTCATGAGAGTGCCTCGGAGGCGTCGGAGGGGGTGTTGCAGGTGACCTCGCCCACTGATATGGACGAGTAGGTACTTCCTGGGGGTGAGTCCCTGGACTGATTTCCTTTTTTCATGTGTCGTGTACTTTCGGAGAGCTCCTTTTGGGGGGGATGGAGTTGAATGTGATGCTATTCCATCCCGGCATTGTGTAATGTTCATTCTGCCCCTTTTATTTAACTACTCCCCTTCTATTATTTTGTCTGCAATGTGTATATGATTGTAATGTATAATAATGTCTACCATTGAACACGGAGCTAGCCCTCTGTCTTGTTTACTTTGTTTTGTTTGTTTTTGAAATGTCAATAAATAAATGTATTTAAAAAAAGTATTTAACAATTTTTTTAGGCACATATATCTAGAGTATGGTGTGCTTATATGTACATTGATGCTGAAGGTAATAGCGGTTATGCCTTAAGCCCATGGATAATTACTGCTATCTGAACTCTTCTACATGGATTGAGCATCGGCACAATGTTGCACATAGCAGTACAAGAGGACCTTTGGACTTTTAAAAAGTAAAGTCTGATGTCTCCATTGGTGTGGTTAGGTCTTACAATATTCTCCAAAAATCAGTCGTAAAATAGTGTCAAGTTTGCAATTCTACACAATATGGTGACTCAGAAAGAATTGGAAGTTTGGATGTCTGTGTCAGAGACTGATGAAGAGGGCAAAGAGCCATCAGCATCTTAACAAGATGATGACTCACGAACAGCCCAAGGCTGCATACGCCTCACTAATGTAACAAATAATTATTTTACAGGGTAAGTTATAAATGTACCAAATCATTTTAGCATAATAATACAAATGCTTTGTAGTTGGTAAACCATAGTCTCGCTTTACTTTCTGATATGGTAACGTATGTAAGCAAAGTAATGTAATATTACACTATGACACAAAATGTAAATGATAAGGTACAAAAGGTATATTATGTGTGTTATATAGTAATATAAAAGAAAGGTATAACAGGTGTGTTGTTACTCTAAACACACTAAAAATAACAAATGACAAATTAAATGTCTAGCTTTTCCTTTATGGAAATCTGTGTTCAAGCATGAGCATGTCGATTTTTTGAAAACCAAATGTAATGATTTTCTTCATGTTTGTCTTTTCATTCCAGGTTCTGAACCCTAAGTATTGACACCTTGAAACCTCCAAAGAGTTGCACATTTCCGTCGCTATGAGTAGTTCCCAGAATTTGTTAGGATTGTGTGTTGACAACATGGAGAGTGTGAACTCCACATTGACCGGATTTGTCTTAGCCTCCCTACAGTTTCCTGGGTGACACTCTGTGTGTCTCTTCCACACACTTCTTGCACTAAATGTGTATGTTCTGTGACTCTGTCATTTATATATTTCGCTTAGAGTGCTGTGCCCTGGCTATGAAGATTAATTGGTCTGTGAGATTTCACATGTCCCTCGGCTTCTGACACATCACTTCCATGAGCCTGGATATCTGTTGAAAATGGAATCATGATTAATAAATTTGTTGTACTCAAGCTAATGCTTTCATGTGTTTTCACTACATCTACCATGATACACTATGAACAATCACTGTTTTTTTAATTTACACTAATATGCTGATCCCATCCCCTATTTATATACACACAAGAATTGAAAAGGTTGTATAATTTATAAGTGTTCTGACACTGCCTAAGCACATATATTTTTGTGTGCAAAATGCTATCTTATACTTCCCTAGAGAGGCTCCTGGAATGTCAGGTGCATTCATTTTACTGAATCCATTGACTGATTAGGATTTCAGAGTAGTTTTTACCAGTTTATCTATTGCAGTTGGTTTGGGGCAGTGGCAGACCTCCTCCAGTAGCTCTTGCCTTAATTAGGCAGTTTGCAACCTTCTCGTCTGTCCATAATCTGAGATCTTGCCATCGTTTTCTGATTTCCCTCAATGGATCTCTGCATCACACAAACAGAGTTGATTATTTTTCGTTTTGCTTTCCATATTTAGATATTTTGTGATAAAGGCATTACAAGGGATGATTTCCCAAAAGGTTTGTCATGGTGCCCAGCACACTGCTCGGTCAATATTTCCAGATTTTTCTTGAATATTTTATTTTGCGTTTCCAGGCCCCAGCCTCCTTCTCTATGTCCTTTCTTGACATTTGATATCTTTATTGGTGGATGCCACACACATACAGGTCGATGTTGTTTGGATACTATCCACAATCTCCAGCATGCACACTCTGCTACTTCCAATTGAGCAGCACTTTTCGGTTGTGCATCATGTTATGCCAAAATACGACGGCTACTAATTCTGACAGGATTCACAATTTATGAAATCGCAGAATGCGATTACCTAAGTAGCGCACCAAACAAATACTGATTTGCAAATTGTTGATGCAGCTACTATCGTGCATTCCAAAAAGCGATTTCCTAATTGCGAGGTGCTATTTGTCACAATTAGGAAATCACTAATCAGATGCTTCATACATCTGTCCCAACATTTATATAACCCTTATATGCAAAACTAACCTCTCTGGAGACCGACAAAACTAATAAAACCTCTATTAATATCCCTGCAGGAGCAAACCCAAAGACAAACGTAATGTATTTCAGGCCCCCATGATACACAGTGATATGGAGCCACTCAAAAGGTCATGATAAATTGAAAGCCGTTAGGACTAACAGGTAAATAGATCTCTATAATCACTTTTTAGTATTATTAGGGTATACAGATGCTACAAGGCAATGGCTTCCCTTACATGGTCCATCAAAAGCCAGGATACCCAGCCCACAGGATATCAGAGTTGGCGACCAACAAAACCACCCAAACTGTAAATGAAAATGAGCAATGGTCCAAGTAGACTTATATACTATGGTGCTAACGAAACATCCCCTGTCACTCAACCAGACCACAGAGCCAATCGCTTATCAAATAACAAATGAAGATCTGCTTGAATCAAGTGCATTCGATTTTTTACTAACCTCAGAGGAAATCATCTCCCAGAAGAAGGCCAAATTCAAAATAACCAAACAAATTGGTGAGAACTATCAGCTGCATTGAACATGATGATCCCAGCTCCTTTGTGACAAGCAACACATCCTTGAGAAGCAAATAAATGCTGTATAAACGGCCGAACGTTCTTTGGTAATGATCAATACTAAACTGCAAAATCTGAACTTATTAATAATCAGGTCTACTAGTGCCCACAAGCATGTCTCTCCTGCTTCCCAATAATTAATAAATGTTAGCGCTATTTACCAGGCCTTCAGGTAAATTTTGATTTTTTTTCTGCTATTTACTCAACCACTTGATAAATAGTAGAAATTATTTACTATTTGGTGGGAACCTTGAAAATAGAAAAGAAACTTCACTCTTTACCCAGCCACTGGCTAACTATTAGTCTGACTGTTTTGCAGACGGCTGTGCAAATAGCAGAAAAACGTCTCCATTTACCCGGCCACATGCTAAACAGTTGAGATTTTAAACTGTTCGGCTCACAGCCGTGTAAATAGCAGAAAAAATTCACAATTTAACCGGCAACTGGTTAAATAGTAGAGACTCTACACTATCTTGCTGTTGGTGGTATACATAGCAGGAAACCTAAATATTTACATGACTGCTGACTAAATTGTAGAGATTTTGCTCTGTCCCACTGGCACCATGCAATTAGCTGAAAACGTCACTATTTACTCACCCGCTGGATAAACAGTAGAGATTCTACACTGTGTGGCTGGCAGCCTTGCACATAGCAGAAAAACTTCACTTCTTACCCTGCAGCTGGCTAAATAGTAGATATTCTGTACTGGGCATCTAGCAGCTGTGCGAATAGCAGGAAAACTTAAATATTTACATGGCTGCTTGCTGAAAAGTAGAGATTCTGCCTGTTTGTCCAGCAGCTGTGAAAATAGCAGAAAACTTTTATATTTGTCTGGATGCTGTCTAAATAGTAGAGATACTGCACAATTGGCCAGCAGTTTTTGGAAAAGCACTCCCTCCAAGAGGCATCCATCCTAAAGGGACGCCTTCCCCATTGCAAATTAGTTGCCACCCCAACTAGGGGCCATTAGCTCATCAATAGTTTGCAACAACATTTGCAGTCACAAATTATCAATCAATTCCTTTCTGAATTGGAAAAGGGAGGGGGGAAACCCTTTTCAAGAACCTCATATTTGCAATTCAGAAACGATCGCAAATATCATTTTACTAGTCTAAAGAAATCCCCAACTCATAAAAAAGGGTTTTGAGCATAATGATAAGTATTTGTGTTGCTAAAAAACCGTGTGATTTTGCAACATGAGGCCCTTAGCGCTAAAACTGGCTGAGATGCAGGCACTAACCTTTAAGTTTAAAAGTCTCAAACATTTTAAGGTTTCCAAGTTATTTTGAAAGTCAGGGCACAGAATGCCACTCCATTACACTGTGGGCCAAGACACAGCAACTTGGGAGACCCTTTATAGAGCTGTCTAGTGTTCCAAAAATGTTCTTACTTCTTTACATTTACCTGCAGATGTGACTAAAAATAAAGATGATCAGAACCTTTGCAAGACTAGTTAAAGCTGTTTACTCTTCTAAAGCTAGATACTCACTTTTAATCACAAATCCTTGGGAATGTAGAGGAGCCATATTTAGGTTTAACAAAAGACATCGTGTTATGAAAACATCTCTTTTTCTGCAGAAAACCTGTGCATTTTGGAATTATTCATTCTGGTTCAGTTCAAGTAAGCAAATCAGACTAAAACACTTGAAAACAATGATCTGTAAAAGTAAAAACCAGAAATGGAAAAGTGGTATTGCAGTAGGGGCATCTAATATTTAGGATGATTTGATCAAAATGTAAACAATTACAGTGGGCTCCTTATGAAGTGACCAGCATAGTATATTTAGGAGGCTACATTCCAATCTCATGACACAAGTAAAAAAAATATATGTGCTTGATTCAGTGTTCGAAGATGGAGTAGACGCAGTTAGGATGGATGAGGACAATACCACTGACATCCTGAGAGACCCCCGCCCACCGAAAATGTAGAGTTGTCCCCTGGCCTGTGGACAGCTCTCTAGATTGACAGGAACTGCTATCATGGCAGTTCCCCTCTATGCACAAATTATTTGAAGGACAGTAGAGTCAGATATGATGGCTGGGTACAAACTTTTAAAAACACATTTTGTTTTTGTTGGAAAAGGGGTTTATTAGTAGTGATAAGTAGTGGCTTACCACTAGTAATAAGGCCACAAACAAAATAGCAGGTTCAGAGAGGGTCTTGCTGAACCCTTGGTAACTGGCAATGAGCAGGCAGGATACAGGTGTGTAATACAGTTAAAAACACCAATGAACAAATAAGGCACAACACACAATAAAAATCCAAAACTAATTTATAAAAGTTGTTTGTATTTTTATGAAGGAATTGACACCAAAACAACAAAAATCCAATGTAGGGAATTGGAGATATGCATTGTTAAAGAATGAACTCTGTTTAGTGCACAAAAACAATTGTGCCAAATTGGGACATCTGCTCGCTCTTGGCCAGGACAAAGTCAAAGTTTGAGACCAACCACGATGGATCCCTGGTCGAATACACTTCTCACGTAGTCATTTTTCTGGAACTTTTTCTCTCGACGACAAGCAAGGCTCCTCTTTAGGCCATATCTGTGTCAATGTCATCCTCTAGGTCAGGGGTACTCATTGTACGGCCCGCGGGCCGCTGGCGGCCTGACCGGCCTTCATTGGCGGCCCGCAGACCTTGTTACAGTACGAGTCCTTCCCATTAAGTTTAAACAGAGATGGTGGATGGCCGCAGGCGCATACGTTGTGAATGCGTATTCAATACGTATTCACAACGTTTGCTCCTGCGACCATCTTCTCTGCTTATGCCTGCCTCTGATTGGCCTGAGCCTCCCTGACGTCACACCCGACGCGAAGCACAGGCCATTTAAAAGTCAGCTGTAACTAGCGCTTGTACAGCTGACCTTTAAAGGACCTTTTATGGAGCTTCCTGTGTTGTGGTGACTACGTCGACGTCCTCGCAGCCCGCAGCCCCGGAGAATCTTTACTGCAGCAGGAAAAACTTCAGCGTCAGGTAAGTGTAACTACGGGCAGTACTATGGGTCATGTCACCTTTTCCTTTTGTAACTATCGTCGTTTGTATTTTGTTTGCTTTTGATGCATGCACGATTGTCACTGTTGCCTCATGTAACGTTTCCTTTTGTAACATGCCCATTAGTAATTTTCTCCTGCTGTAACACTGCTGTTCCTATTGTGCGCTGTCCTCCACCGAAGCTGTGTCCCCCCCCGCTTCCCCCTCCCCTCTGTTGAGATTTGCAATTTTAGTTTTGTTTGCTTAAATCACAATATATACAATACATTTGTTGTTTAAAAAAGTGTTTTTTATATAAAGTAAAGCCCTTGTTCGGTTGCAAACTCTGTGATTTTGCAGACTTTGACATCGCAAAAGGCAGAGGAGGTCTGTGCAGGTAAGCCCGGTGTTAGGGGAAGTCGACAGACGATGGAATAAAATGAAATAAATAAATAATTCCTATTTTGATGATATCCCCCCCGCGCGCTTACCTGCACGGACCGCTGCTGACAAAAGGGCTTTGCCCATGAGGCCAACTGCACCAAAACACATTAAGATGTTAATTAATACAGCCACTAACAAACAGTATGATAACATTGGGAAATAAAAATCTGAATGAATGAAGGAATATGCTTACAAAAATATTCATAAAAGACAAAAGAATCATGAAGAGTGTACTACACGTGTCCATGGGCAGCTTGGGAGAACGTCAACCCCTGGTATATTTTTTTTATTTTAAGAACTATGGGCCCGATGTAGGTAATTCTTATTTACCACTTCTTAAATACCGAATTTTACCGATTCGGTATTTAAGAAGTGGTAAATATGAAGGGGGGAGATGTAGGTATTTCCAGATGTGTAAATACCGAATCTTTAAGATTCGGTATTTACCGAATCTGTAAATACCGAATCGGTATTTCCTATTGATTCCTATGGGCTGTGAAGCCCATAGGAATCAATGGGCAATACCGATTCTGTAATTCTGTACAGAATCGGTAATTACCGATTTTAGCAAGGGTGCAGAGGGTGTCACTTTGACACCCTCTGGCACCCCAAAAATAGGCTCGGGTGCCATGTGGCAGGCATACATGCCCTAAGGGCAGGTCTGCCTGTCATATGGCAGAGGTGTGCATGCACACATGTGCATGCACACCGGAATCGGTATTTTACCATCAAATTGGATTTGATGGTAAAATACCGATTCGGTAAGGCTTGTGGGACTCAGAAGAGTCCCACCTACATCTCAAATTTACCGAATCGGTAAAAATACCGATTCGGTATTTTACAGAATCGGTAAATTTACTGATTCTGTAAAATTAAGGGCCCTACATACCATTTCTGGAATACCGGTCGGTAACGGCCGAAAATACCGATTTTCAGCCGTTACCGACCGACCTACATCTGGCCCTGAAGCTCCTAACAGTTACCCTGAGGCACTGAAAGTGGGTGGAAATCTATTATTGTGTATAATACAAATACCAGAGTACTTCATTACTTGCTATCAGAAAAGTGGAGGGCTTACAAAGGAAAGTCTACCGCTTGTGTTAGTACACAAGGAAAAACAGAACTGAACTCTCCGGGAGAATATAGTAACGATAACATACCAAATGTTCGGATTGAGTAACTACATTGACCCTACTGCAGTGTTTAAACCGGTGCAATGAAGCCAGAATTATGCAGCAGGGGCATATGTTGGTGAGAGTTCAGCCACGTGCACAGTTTTAACCACGTTTGCGTCTTTTCCCATAAGGCTCTTCACTCTTGCTAGCTAAAACGTGTTTTTATTTACCTTGGCGCGAGGTATGACTGGAGGAAAGGAATTTTCTCAGCACGACGTGTGTCGCTCAAGGAATGTCGGCGGATCTTTTCCTGTTAAAATACAATATAAACGTACACTGTCAGTGTGTCAAAGCATGCTACAGCTACTGGAAGAGTGGCAATAGTGTTTAGCAGTGTCCTTTTCCCGAATGACTTTGCTACCAAGTATCTTCTTTGCAGATCATCGGGGATTCTATAATCGCTGCTTAAATTATGTTTGTAGCCTGATTTGTTGCCTCCAGTTGCTGAGACAATGGTCGATTCCCTCATGCTGGATGGTTTGTCCTCAACAGTTATCTAGTTTGCTCTGAAACTCTCAAGGCGTCCCGGAATTTAGTTTTAAACACTTTTCCGATTTGTTTGTAAGCATGCATGATTTCTGTCGTCTGTAGTTATGAGATGTGCTGGTGTGGCCACTGCATTTCTTCGGAAGAGAGTCTGCTTTCCTATTAAATTGTGTTTTTTAAAGGCCGTTTAATAATCGTGCAAATTGGAACCCTGCATATTAATAATGGTTCCCCTTGGCTTACTTTCAGATCTTAGATCATTTGCAGCTACACCTTTTGTCTTTGTGGGAATAGCAATAGCTGATATTTGTAAGCCTTTGTGGTGTTTCTACTCTCAAATTCAGTTTTCTGTAGCAGTCAACAATTAGACTGTTATCTTTGGCATCTTATTTTGTTAATTTCCTATTTTAAAACAATCTTATTGTATGGTGTCATGATTTATTATACTGGTTAGAAAAAGAATAAAGACCTCATTTAAACCCTTATCACGGCCAATTGGACATGAAGTGTATGCATGAGTAACATTTTTTGCAGAGATTGTAACTCTCTATTAAACATTTTGATGTATTAGTATAGGTGCAAAACGTTTTAGGCTTGACCAGGTAATGTACAACTCTAACTCTTCCATCTCATTTTCAAGATTTCAATTTGACTGCAAGAGTCCCATGAAATCGCACCCCTACGTCCCAGGTGACAGACTTTTAGGACATTTGGTAGAATTCCTACATCACGAACATCCATGGGTATCAGAGCCTTGAACTTCACGTGGTGGCTACATATTGGAGTATGAAAGACTAAAGAAAACCTTGGAGAGTTACAGATTGTATATGAGGTTTATATTGTATTTTTTTGCCCCTTTGGCAAATGCAGAAAGCCATTCTGTAGTAACAAATTAGGGAAAAATGTTTCAGTTCAGCCGGTAATAGGCTGTAACTGGGGAATGAAATGCCAAACAAATACTAAAAATTGGGATGTTTTGCTCTTTCTGGCCACACCTGACTTTGCCCACTGGCCCAATCTTCTGGTTATTCCCGCCCTCTGATTCTCTGCCCGCTCTACTAACCCCCACCTGAAACCTGGCCCATCCCCTCTCTACAGGCCTGACCATTGTATCTGAGCCTTTCAGATTGCTTTAATTTGACAGCTGCTCCACACCAAATAGCGCTGTCCAGATTAGCTCCTTCCATATGTGTTTCGACTCTGTATCCTTGTACTGTGGGTCCTGGCGGGTCGTGCCTTTCATCCATCTGAGGTCGATAAAATGAGTTGGGTAGCAATAAATATCTGTTATTCAGAGCTAAGATATCTATGGGTGAACTTGTGCTTGTATATACGTGCGTGTGCATGCCATTTATTTGAAATCACTACTGAGTGACACATTTCATGCATAAACCACTGGCTTTAGGAAAGCCACCTGTTTTCCATGTACAGGTTTACCCATTACTTTGTATGTTTAACAAAACATTACTTTGCTGTTGCTCACAGATCTATTGCGAGAAGTGGTCCATCGGTCGTGACGTGGTGTCTGTCCAGCGGGCGTGACACAGTGTCGGTCCATCGGTCGTGGGGCGTGTCGGTCCATCGGTCGTGGGGCGGTGTCGGTCCATTGGTCATCCGGTGGAAAATCATATTCCTGGTCCTTGTTACTTGTTGAAAAGTAACAAACTAGCTGGAGAGCTCCACGATGGCCTACAGTCCAGTTTCCAAGCCTTGCAAACGAGCCAGATCGATACAGAGCGAACGCAGGACCGTCCAGGAAGCATGGGAAGAAGAGTACTTGTTTATAGAATGTCCAAAAGAAAAAGCCACCTGTTTGCTTTGCAAAGAGAGAGTAAATGTTCTTAAGAGGTATAACCTGGAACGGCACTACAAAACGGGGCACTCTGGATACACTGCGAACTTCCCACTGAACTCAAACCTGCGTTCTGCAAAAGTGGCATCGTTGAAGCAAGCTCTTCTTTCCCAGCAGAAGATCTTCCTTTGCCAGATGAAAGAATCTGAGGCTGTAACAGAAGGGTCTTTCAAAATATGCTACTTGCTTGCCAAACATAAAAAACCATTCTCAGATGCAGAGGTGGTGAAGCAATGTTTCCTTTCAGCAGCTGAAATTTTATTGGAGAACTACAGTAATAAAGCCAGCATTTTAAAGGATATCAGTGCATTGCAGCTATTGGATTCCACGTGTGCACGCAGAATAGAGGCAATGGGACAAAACGTCCAGGAGCAGGTAATCAAAGCAGAGAGAGAATCCCCGTTCTTCAGCATTGCCATGGATGAGTCCACAGACATAGGCGATGTGGCCCAGTTATTAGTTTGGGTGAGGTATCTGGACCAATCTCTTCATCACAAAGAAGAGCTCCTGTGCCTTCTACCACTGCTAGGGCACACAAGAGGAGAAAATGTACTGGACAGCATGTGCAACTACTTTAAAACAAATGACATACCACTAAACACTCTTGTCAGCATAACAACGGATGGGGCTCCTGCCATGGTAGGCCATGACAGAGGCTTCGTATCTATGCTTAAAAAGAAGCTCATAGGACAGACTGTGATAGACTACCACTGCATTATTCACCAGAAAGTGTTGTGTGCAAAATTAAAGCATGGAGAACTGAATAATGTCCTAAAAGGTGCTGTGAAAATTGTTAATTTTATCCGTGCCAAAGCTCTGAACCATAGACTTTTCAAAGGAATGCTGCAGGAATCTGAAGTGGAATATATAGATGTCTTGATGCACACTGCCGTGCGTTGGCTAAGCAAAGGGAAGGTTCTGGAGCGGTTCATCGCATTGCTTCCTGAAATTGAACTCTTTGTGAACAGTAGAGGCCAATCGTTCCCAGAACTAACAGATGTGAAATGGCTTGTTATGCTCCATTTTCTTTCAGATATTTTCACACATTTTAATGCTCTCAATTTGACCCTGCAAGGTAAACAACAGCTTGTGTGCTCCCTCATGAATGGTATTTATGCGTTTCAAAGTGAGCTTGTGCTTTTCAAAGCACAACTGGATGATAGTGACTTCACCCACTTCCCAAAACTGTTGACTGTGATGCAGAGGTTTCCAGATGCACAAGAAATTCTTGCAAACCTCAACCTTGGTGCATGTCTTGAGGAAATTTCTGGGGAGATCAAACGACGATTTTCGCAATTCAGAGCACTCATCCCTCTGTTCAGGCTGGTTGAAAACCCCTGGATGGTGAGTGCACGAATATTGATGTTGTTGCCCTTATTGGCATGGAAAGGGCTCAAGCAGAACTGGAGCTCATTGACATGCAGCACAATTCAGGCCTCTAAGCATCTTTTTGGGGGCAAGCACCAGAAGAATTCTGGAAAATTGTGCCCCCTGACAAGTTTCCTCTTCTTTTTACAGTGGCCCAGAAGGTGTTATGTATGTTTGGGTCAACATATGCTTGCGAATGTTAATTTTCCACAATGGTACTGTTGAAGAGCAAACTCAGAAATAAGCTCACAGACATACATCTGGAGCAGCTCTTAAGGCTGGCTGTTTCAAACTTGGTACCAGATTACAGAAAACTAATTGGGGACATGAAATGTAAAATAAGTTCGTAGTGTTTGTATTCAACATGCCTATTTTTGGGACTCTGAAGCCTGTGCTGCACTGGGCATGTGCTGAATATCCCGTTGCTGCAAATTGCCATGCAATCCCACTTAAGATTGCTATTGTCTGCTAATAAAAACATATTACAAACATGTGCTGCATGTAGATACATCTGCTTTGGGAATACAGCATTGTCTAGTAATGTTTTGAAACAGCAGAGATTTTTCCCCCATCTAGCCCCGCCCCAATGCACCTTCCCCCAATGACCCGCCCCTCAAAGACCCCTCCCCCACCGGTGCGGCCCTCGGCCACAAACCACACTTTAAATTTGGCCCAGAGAGAAAGTTTGTGAGTACCCATGCTCTAGGTGTTCTGTGATGCCCCTGTGAAATCCTGGAAGTAAGTAGCTCTGGACCTTTCAGTGGGATGAATCTGAAATTCAGGTCTGGTCGCCGGCATTGAGTCGGTCCACTCCTTAATCCTTCTTGAAGGAAGGCATAGTACTTAGAGTGCAGTCCTTTTTAATTTCTTCTCCTCGTAGTTTCAGGAAGCATATTGGAGTTGCGAAGCAGCTTTTCCATATTTATGCAGTGGTCCTGAGTGTCAAGCGGAGGGGATCCCTGAACAATGGGATGCACTTCCTCCAAAGTGTGGCATATTCTTGTCTCAGAAGCCACTATATTTCCAAATCCAAAATGGAGAAAATCACTCCATGGATTTTTAGACCAGGCTAAGGCACCCCCTGGTGTTGCTCAGATTCCTTAACACTCCTCTTCCATCTCATTCCCTAATCTAATTAAAGGAGCTCCTGTGTGGCTGGGGTTGCAGGGTGTGGGGTGGGCCTGTGCTGACCTATAGTGTCATTCTCCCTTTGAAGACCAGTTTGGTAACTCCACCCGATCCTCTCTGTTGCTTCTGCCACTAAGATAGCTTGGCTCAGCCTGGTGTCAATTTATGCACGCAGTTTTAACAATGTTCTAATGACATGTCTTTATTCTTTTATGTCTCCCTTCTCTTCCTATGGTATGGCATATGTACATTTCTACTCGTGATATCTTTACAAATGTGTATTTTTAAGGCAATTAGCCTCTGTCCTGAGGATGAACCTTTATTAATTGTGGTTCGAAACGTCGTCGACACCATTACACTGAATGCATAAATTGTTTTATACTTTTCCCTTGCATATGTGTATGCTACAGATTGTCTGGTTTATGATTTACCCTAATTAGATGTCCTGCTATTGCCTGCTATTTTTTCATGTTGTATGTCTTCTTAGTGTGTTAGTCGGACACCGGCCGGTGTCCCGCTTTTATCACACTCAGTGTCCTATTGTTGCATAATTATTTTTGTATCAGGGAAATAAACTGTCCGGCTGGACATTCCCCCCAATAATATATTTCCATTTGGTCTATATTTATTTCTTTTTATAGTTTCTTTCTCTAAGGACCCTTGTTTTTTATAATATAGTACCTACCCATGGTACTTAGCTTATTGCGCCTTGGGTGCCCTTGTCTTTTTCAAATAACACGTAGCGCAACCACTCGGTTGCAAGGGTTCGCTCCCCTACCCCTTCCTTGAAGCGGGTCACTGTCCCTTGTTAGTCTTTCCACTCCCATTCCCTTCTTTCTATATCTCCCTTTAACTCTCTAGGGCATGTCAGACCACACGCCCTTATACAACGAGGAGTATTTCAAAAAACTTCTAGATGGCCCGTCTCTACTTACAGATAACCCTGAAAGTCCCAGTACACTCAATGTTCCATTAGGTGACCAACTTGAAAAAATTAAAAAGAAGGCAGTCAGGTTGGAATTGATGATACTTCTTCTTACCCAATACCTCAAGGCCAATATCATTCCGCTTGGGTTGCAAGTTCGCAACATACCAGGCGTGTTTACCGATAACCCCAAGTATACCACAGGGTTCAGCTATATCAGCACTGGCTGTTCTAGACAGTGGATGGCATTAGGTATCGATATTGCCTCAGAGGAGTTGAAAAAACTAGGATTGGAAATACTAGATCTGGAAACACAAATAAAAGACAAATGCCCTGTACCTGACTGTACTAAACTATTAGATGATATAGCTAAAACTGTAAGCGACTTTCATAGAATTGAGTTGAACAAAAAAAACAACCAAAGTCAGAAAAGATATTAAAAACTTTTTGCAAGAAAGAGCTTACCCATATCTAGCCAAAGATTTTTACACCAACCGAATATATAGTGGCCCACAGAATCAGAACCAAAGACCGTGGGGCCGCTACAACAGACGACAGACTTTGGTTGGTTTCTTAGACTCCTCAGCAGAGTCTTCTGATAGCTCGATCAAAGTGGAGCACCTGGTCCTTCTAACAGAGCTCCTTTTTTATCCAGAGGCCAATCCGATCCCCCCAAGAGGGGAAAACCCAAGCCAGCCCTACGAGGCCCCTATCCGCCAGGCGAAAGGAATACCAGACGCCAACATTATCAATGGTAGATCAGCATTTTGCTACTTGTACTAATACAATGCCTATTTCAGCAGATTCAGCTAACCCCATGCCATTACCCATTTTTAACCTCACACTTCACCCCCTTTCCAATACTGAATTGTCGTTACTAACCAAGGGCCTCTCATTTGTCCCGACGGTACGTCCTAATTATCTGGATGTCCAGACAGAGTTATTAAGGTTCTTTAGGAAATTGAGACTACATGCTTTTTTCCTACTTCATCCTAAACCAGTACTTATGCCAAATACTCCATTCCGACCTCCTTCAACTTTCTCACCAGTGGGCAACATGGTGCCTCCTGAGATATTGACATTTGAGAAATTGGTCCTACAGGACCTCTCCAATTTAGAGAAGCAGCATACCTTCATTCCTTACAACATAACCTTGGAAGAGAAAAAAGCACTTCTTAGCCTCAAATCAAACTCTGACTTAATTATTAAGTCTGCGGATAAAGGCGGCGGAATTGTACTACAAAATCTTGACACATACAAAGCAGAAGTCCTTCGACAATTGAACAATCCCTCACACTATGTTAAACTCCAGAGGAACCCAATAGTTGAGATACAAAATTTAATAGGGTCGGTCACTAAGGAAGGCCTAGATTCAGGCTTCTTAAATAAAAAAGAATATCTTTTCCTCAATGCCAGATCTCCACGCACCCCGGTTATTTACACACTACCGAAGGTGCACAAGAATGTAGAACATCCTCCCGGCAGGCCCATCGTGTCAGGCTGTGGGTCAGTTTTAGAGCCTTTGGGCCTTTTTGTGGACCATTTTATTAAAGATTTCGTGCCAGCCACCCAATGTTACATACGTGACAGTACACATATGATCAATATGATAGAGGAACATCCATTTGACTCCACGTCCAATGTGCTTTGTACTCTGGACGTGGAGTCATTATACACAAATATTCCTCAAAATGACTCTGTTAGTCATTGAAAGAGTTCTCAACAACCGTCCAAGACCCCATTTCATACCTACACTATTCATTCTTCAGCTTTTGGAAATCTGTCTTTCCAAGAATTATTTTTTGTTTGATGGCCAGTACTATGGCCAGATCAAAGGCACATCCATGGGGGCTGTTTTTGCTCCGAACCTGGCAGTATTGTACATGGATAACCTTGAATGTGGGCGTATCTTGACCCCGTCTAACCCTTTCCATAGTGGCATTGCCCTATGGAAAAGGTATATTGATGACATCTTTATGATTTGGAATGAAAGCGAAGATCTACTACCCCCATTCCTACACTGGCTCAACTCTAATTGCAGTGGTCTTACTTACACCCTCACCACTAGTCGTACCAACATTCCCTTCTTAGATCTAAACATACAGGAGAAAGAAGGTGTTCTCATCACTAGCCTCTATAGGAAACCTACTGAGCGCAATACTTTACTGTGTTATAAGAGTAATCACCCAAGAGCACTTCGTGACTCTCTACCCTTTTCACAATTTCTAAGGCTCAGGAGAAATTGTTATCTAAAAGAAGATTACTTCAGAGAGGCTCATTTACTTAGTGCTAAACTTAGCGCCCGTGGCTACCCCCGCAGGTTGATAAAAACTTCGTTAAAAAGAGTGTGGTTTTGCCCAAGGGAAGTCCTATTAGAATCCAAACCAAAAAAGACACAGAACCGTTTGGTTTGTGTTACAACCTTCTCTCCAATATCTAATTCCCTCACTAAGAGCATTAAAAAACACTGGCCCGTGCTGAATGCTGACCAATTACAACTAGAAAAACCTATGTTTGCCTTTAAAAAGTCCAAGAACTTAAAAGATCATCTGGTGCGGGCAGCATTACCCGCCCCCGCAGAAATGACCACAATTGATACACTATGGGGACTGCCAAGACTTACTGGACATGTTAGATGCGGTAATTGTTCCATGTGTGAAAGCACTATAGAAGGCAAAGAGTTCATGTACAGAGATATTAAATATGAACGCAGAGAATTCTCAAATTGTAATAGCTCAAATGCGATCTATGCAATTTTCTGCCCTTGCTCTATGATTTATATAGGACAAACAATACAAAAGGCACGAACAAGGATGTGCCAACATCGGAGCAGGATACGTTGCAGAACTGCGAATGCTCCCCTCGTACAGCATTTCACTGAACAGGCCCACACAGAAATGGATTTCAAATGGACCATCATCTGCCTGGTCAAACTCCCCAGCCGTGGTGGCAACCTGCAACAACTTCTTTCTTTCCCGAAAACTAACTTCCCAGCACTGTCTCAGCAGTCTCCTTTTTCTTACAGCGCCGTGATATCCCACGGGATGAGTGTTGCGCTTTACAAATACAAGAAATAAAATAAGGAGGAACTGCGATGGATTTTGAAGACTAAAAGTCTTCACACTGGGCTCAATCGGACTGAGGATTGGACCTCTTTGATCTAACAATCTGACTCTATGTTCGCAAACTGATTCTTTTTACTGATTTTAACTGGCGCCTACAAATACAACTGTATTTCCCCCCTTTAGGGTGTACATGCAAATAATTCAAACTGTTATTGCCGGAAATCGTGAACATGTGTTATAAATTTATTAATTATGCTGGCATTGTGTTACTGTGTGTCCAGAGTGAGTTGTACTTATCGGCATGCAATTCCCCGTCCTTCACTCGGAGAATAATTATTGCACTTTTAGTTCGCCTCATTGTTTTCAGTATCACGGCCTTTTCTATGGGTCTTGTTCCCATCCCAAAATGGCCGACAGCCCTTGCCGTACGCCTATTGGTTCACATCCCCCACGTGACTCCCCTGCCCACTACATCGCGTCCTGCCTTGCATTTTTCGCCACGCAGATTCCCCGTGCCAGCAAGAACCCCCATTGTGGACTTGCACGCTGTATTACCAGGTGAGATCCGTCCCGGTTTCTTTGTTTATCTCTAATTCATTTGGCTAAAGAGATAACCGGCACTCACGCCGCCCGCTTGGTTGTTCATTTTTTCTCCAGACCCGGATACCGAGAGCAACTCACTTCGGGTAAGCCATCCCCCTGTAACCTTCACCACTCACGCTATCACTTTACCTTAATTACAATTTCGTCCCCTCCTTTCACAGATCCCATTTTTTCGAGGGCATCCTCAAAGGTAGGATTTGTTCTTGCAGACCTGTATATTTGGGTAGCAGTTCGAGTCATCTCACCGATTCCCTTTTTTCCCCCCTATCAGATCTATTACGGTTTTTTGCCCACAAGCAAAACAAATGTAACAAGTATAAGAAGTTTTCTCTAATTGAGTACTACACAATTGGTAAGCCACTCCACTCCCTCACAACGTCACATCTCAGTGGTTGCACTTGCTGGCACTCTTGTTCGTTGCCGTTTCACTTCCCACACGATTATTTATCTCCATTGCACCCCGGCCTGTACTAGCCAGAGTCACCTTTAAGCACTGTTGATACGCTGCGCCACTAGCCTTGCCCCTCCCGTTGTTTCCACTGCCTGCACTTAGCATGTACTACACCCCGTTGCCGGCAGCACTATGGCATGGTATGAGTCATGCAATTTATGCACGCAGTTTTAACAATGTTCTAATGACATGTCTTTATTCTTTTATGTCTCCCTTCTCTTCCTATGGTATGGCATATGTACATTTCTACTAGTGATATCTTTACAAATGTGTATTTTTAAGGCAATTACCCTCTGTCCTGAGGATGAACCTTTATTAATTGTGGTTCGAAACGTCATCGACACCATTACACTGAATGCATAAATTGTTTTATACTTTTCCCTTGCATATGTGTATGCTACAGATTGTCTGGTTTATGATTTACCCTAATCAGATGTCCTGCTATTGCCTGCTATTTTTTCATGTTGTATGTCTTCTTAGTGTGTTAGTCGGACACCGGCCGGTGTCCCGCTTTTATCACACTCAGTGTCCTATTGTTGCATAATTATTTTTGTATCAGGGAAATAAACTGTCCGGCTGGACATTCCCCCCAATAATATATTTCCATTTGGTCTATATTTATTTCTTTTTATAGTTTCTTTCTCTAAGGACCCTTGTTTTTTATAATACAGCCTGGTAAGGCTAGCCAATCAGGTGAAGGGTGCTAGAAGGCTGGGTTTTGAAGAAAATGTAATAACTTATTTTCTGTGATAGTTATTATACATCTAACAGTGGCATGTTAGTGGATTTATTATAACTGTCATTGTAAGTCCTTGAATGACATTTTGAGCACCTTCCTATCAATATTTATGCTGAAATAAAAACATTCCAATGTTAGCCTATGGGGCTAGTTATCTACAATTGGGAAAAACAAATGTGGCAGTTTTTCTCTCACCAGGACTTATAAAACATATTTTATAATATCCCTGCTTATAGTTACATGGCACCCTACTCCTGGGGCACCTAAACCGTAGAGGTGATTTACATGTATAAATAAAGTGGAGCACTCCTTTAGAAGAACCTTTAATTCCAAAGTTGAAGTTGCATATAAATGACTTTTAAAGACAGTCTGCAAAGCAGGGCTGCTTTTAAAATAACAGCAGGCAACACAGCAGAGCACACTTCAGTGTGGGAAATCTACTGGGCCTCTAAACCTCCCTGCTCTATTATATACTAGTGACTAGGAACTTATAGGTAGTTTGAATCCCCCTTACCTTATTATATACTAGGGACTTACAGGGGTCTCTCATTGCCAATTCTAATTACACTGAATTACAATTTACTTTTAATCAGAGCAGAGGCCCTGGGTCTGGTTAGCAGAGCCCATGGAGCAGTTAGAGTCCGAAAACCAGCACCTACTAGTCAAAATGGGGGCTAAAAGTGGGTGGACACTGCAAGCAGGTCCTGATTTCTCACAGTGCACAATTAGATATATTTGCCTCTTTTACTGCATCTGTAATCCAGCATGGATGCAATAGCAAAAGGTTGCCTCATTTCTATGGTTTTTTACTTGAACCGGACGCCACACTGGCAAACACCTGGTGCAATTGCACTCTAAACTTTTATATACAACAACCAACTTCAATACTCATCGAACTAATAAGTATAACCGATGACAACATGTGTGCTGAGCCCTGAAGAAGTTCTTGGCAGACGAAACGCGTTGGCTACTGTTCGATTCATGTGATTTTAAGAAAAAAGAGATGAATTAAGATTTACTGAAAGAAGAAATTATCTTCACATCTGGTTATTGAGACTAGATTATGACATTGCTTGAAGTGAGAAATTGTGTACAACAGACTCAAGTTTCACTATATACATTTAACCATTTTGGAATTGAGTGCTGAACCACTATCTTGTTTGCCTATCAGAGATGTTGTGACTACTGCTGAAGACCTACATTTCTGCAAATATAGGATACCTGCTGGTAGACTGGGAAAATATCAAAATTAGAAGCTGGCGCCCTAGCTGCTCTTCCAGAGAGGGGATAAAACCTTTGAAATTATGCGTGGGCAACATCCCCGTTTCACCAGTGGTGCAGGAGCATGGGCTTGCCAGTAGCTGGCTGGGAGCTGCAGACAGTGTTCATCATTAGCCTCTTGGGGAATAAATAATCTCTCTTAACAACCCTGTTTCACACATGACAGCATGGGTTTGCCATGGTCAATAAGACTAGAATTAGGGGCAGTTGCCACTTCCCTGCCACAGGGACCGCTCCTGTTCGCCTCATTGCCATTATCAAATTCATATTCCTGCACGTGCAAAGTTATGTTAGTTAAGTTGTGTTATGTCATGTTGTAATGCTGTGCTTTTTTATGTTATATTGTGCTGTGCTATGTTATCTTGTACTGTGCCATGCATAACAGAATGTAATGTTATGTTGTGTTGTGCTCTATTGTGTTATGTTGTGTTATGCCGTGCGTAACAGAATGTTATGTTAAGTTGTGTTGTATTGTGTTAGGTTGTGTTATGCCATGTTATGTTAGTTACGTTATTTGTATTTGTACAGCACGCAAGTAACCATGGAGGGTTTCCTGCCGCTGAAGCTGGAGTTGGATAGGCCGAGCCATGGTCGGAGCTAAGTGAAGAGGCAGGTCTTCAGTTTCTTGGGGAATTCAAGAACTTAAAAAGAGGCTCTGTTGTACACGGGCAGATTGTTCCAGGCTTTATCAGCGAGATAGGAGAAGGCGCAAACTCTGGATCTAGTTCTGTGTATGCAGGAGGAGGGGTGCAAGTAGGAGTCTGGCTTAACAGAGATGGCTGGTAGGTTTGTGGAAGTTTATGCTGTTTTTGAGGTACATAAGGCTAATGCTTATTTGCAGATCGGGAGTCAGTGGAGCTCTTTGAGGTGTAGCGTTCTATGCATGCAGGCCGGTAGATTGAGGATGAGGCTGGTGGCTGAGTTTTGTAAGGTCTGAAGTCATCTGGTCAGTTGAGCGTTGAATCCACCATAGAGTGCATTGCTGTAGGACAGCTTGCTGGTGATGAGGGCTTGAGTGACAGTTCTATGATTGTTGGTGGGGAGCAATTTGAAGATTATTTTCCCCATTTTTTTGAATGTGTGGAACCAGGAGATGGAATAGGATTCACTTGGCTGGTCATGGGGAGTTCGCTGTCAATGATTATTCCGAGGTGCTTTGCATGGATTGCCGGTTGGGGTGTGGGTCCGAATTCGGCAGGGCACCAGGTGGAGTCCCAGATTGAGTTGTCTTTGCTGAAAATTACTATTTGCTGCCAACTTGCCATTATTATTCCTGCACATGCATAGTCCTAGTGCCACATATTCAATCCTATCACTTATTATTCCTGCAGCAGTGAATCGTGCTATCACTGCTCCTAACCATCTGTGCATATTCCTGCATGTAAGAGCCCTGCTGCTCCCTATACATGCATATTCCTGCAAGCCAGAGTCCTGCTCCTACCTGGCCATGCATATTCCTGCATGTGAGAGCCCTGCTCTTAAATATCCGTGCATATTCCTGCATGTGAGAGCCCTTCTCCTACCTATCCATGCATATTCCTGCATGTGAGAGCCCTACTCCTGCCTATCAGTGCATATTCCTATATGCATCAGCCCTGCTACTACATATCCATGCATATTCCTGCATGCAAGAGCCCTGCTGCTCCCTATACATGCATATTCCTGCATGCGAGTGCCCTGCTGCTTCCTGCATGCATGCGTATTCATGCACGCGAGAACCCTGCTACTATCTAACCATTCACACTACACATAGAACCTTTCTGCTTAATATTCAGTGATATTCTTGCATGAAAGATGCACTTCTACCACATATTCATTAATATTAAAGTATGCAAAGCCCTGCTGCTACCTTTCCATGCATATTCCTACATAGGAGAGTCCTGCTGCCATCTATCCATTCATAATACTGCATGCGAGAGCCCTTCTGCCACCTATTCATTCATATTCAAGCATGTGAGACCCTGCTGCAACCTAATCATTCATATTGCTGAATGCAAGAGCCCTGCTGCCACATTTTGAGCTGGAAAAAAGTAACCCTTTGTCAGGCATAAACCTTCCTTTTTAATACTTACAAGCCAAACCTAAGGTAGGCCCTAAAAGCTAATAGATTTGGGTGCATGGTATTTAACAAGCATGAAAAGTGTATTTATGTTTTACATGTCCTGACAATGAAAAACTCCTAAAATAGTTTTTCACCGTTTTGAGGCCAATCTCCCCCATAGGCTAACACAGGGTTACCTTATTTCAATTAATGAGAGCTGACTTCAGATTGGGGAGCACATAGACAAAGTCTGTTTGCACTCAAATGAACTGTAATATAAAAAATCCCCTTTAATGGTAAAGTCGGTTCTCCCATCAAGTATGTCTATTGAGACAGTCCGTCTCGGTGACCCTACCAAACAGGGGAGCTCTATACTGCCCAGTGACCCTGGGAGACGGTGGGCGGCCAGCGGGGAATTCAATCCTCGGCTAGTGGGCCGTGGCCCGGCCAGGTAACTGCTGTTGGACAGTGCTGGGCAGACCGAAACAGCGCTGCAGTGGGGCGTCAGCCTCCCTGCATCGTGCTAGAGGAGATAAGTCCGACTGGGACAGCAGAGTTGATATCTGGGTATTGCCTGCGGGGACCTCTGTGGTAGGACATTGGCACACAGAATTGACAGGACCCTCATTGAGGCACAGGAGGTGTTTATCCGAACGGTGTGGGCGAAGCACACGTGCCGAGGCATTGTTAAAAATAATTCTAATTACAAACTGTGTGCTTCATGTCCTGGACGGCAAAGCTTCTGGAATGGCCTGTGCTAGGTTTTTACCTAAGAGATGGGGCCTCAGATAGACAACAGTCTGTGCCCCTAACTGATGCTGTCTGTTCCCATTTAGTACTCTCTCTTTCTTTGTCTACTTCCTTTACTCCTATCCCCTCTCACCTGAATCTCTCCCCTTGCATGCTACACTGCCTAGCCCCTGTCCTTTTGTGCCCTTTGACTAAGCACTCCTTCTCCCCTTGTTGGGGAACTATTCAATATTTATACTCTGGAGTCTCAGGGGACCCGCTGAGAGAGTCCACGGCACCAAGGGAGCCACTCACAGTAGAGGTATGGTATGGCACCCCGTGCCAAAGCACTCCCTCTCCCCTTTTTGGGGAAGGATCCAGTATGTAGGCCTTGGAGTCTCAGAGACCCCCCCTGAGAGAGTCCACTGCGTATAGGGAGCCTCTCGCAACAGAGATGGGGAGATGGTACCACTTCCCCTGAGATCACAGCTTACTGGACTTTGGACGCAGCTTTGACTCGTCTACCGGTTTGTGTCCCCGTCACCCATCCCCTCCTCTTTCCATGCTGTTGTCTCTCACCCTCCCCTCCTCTTTCTCTCCTCCATTCTCAGTCTACTTCCCCTGCTCCTACCCCCCTCCCCTGAATCTCTCCCCATGCCTGCTTTTTCCCTTACGTATATGTCCTTTTTGTTTGTCTCGACCTCACATGTAACTATGTTTGCCAAGCTCTAATAACTGAGTAACCTTTGTAACGATGTAACCTGCAACTATGGTCCGATACTCATTTAAAGCGCTCTGATACCTCCGGGGCTAGCCAGCGCTATATAAAACCTTTAAAATAAATATTAGCCTCAGACGGTGAGCAATGGGGCCTGGGTGTAGCTGGGAGAGGATCTTCCAAGCAGGATGGCTGGGGAGGAGCTGTAACCTTCATTACATTTCAAAGACCTTGCCCACAGTACACACAGTTTCGGGGACAGGCCAGTGAATTCCCACACATACTGCCACCAGGTATAAACAGGAACCTTGAGAAGCACTCATCAGAACACGCCTTGACCTGTGAAAATTCAGAGGAAGGACTACCCTTCTCCCAGAAGGAATGCCATGCTGCTTAAATGTCTGCCTTGGTGTCTGAGGAAGGAAGCCTGGACCTCCTTGCCTTGATTACAGGCTACTCAGAGTGGCTCCAAAGATCAACTGGTTGACCTCCTGCATGGGCTACAGGGAGACAAAAAGCTTCCAGAGGCCTCCCTGAAACTGCCCAGCTGCAACTGGACCTGTCTGGACAGGCCTAAGCCTTCCTGCTGGCCTCTGATGGAGTGGCTCCTGATCTCTAAGTGGTGCCCTCGGGTTGGCATCAGGGAGACCTCCTCTTGAGATAAAATGTGAGAAACCTAAAGTTTGGGCTTGTCACGGCCGCGAACTGGCCAGCTTATGCCAAGACTCACCCACTGCGGCGATCACCAACTCAAAGCTCCAGTAAGATCTTCTCTTGCACTAAATATTACGTACAGACTAAAATGCTGATGTGGCTGGGATTTTTTGAATTTTGTTAAAAGAAATTGTATTTATAAATTAAAATAATATATTGTAATTATTAATTATTACATTTATGTTAATCTGCTGTAGTGTTAATGTAATGTTAATCTTAACTGCTGTAACATTTTATTGTATTGTTTATAGGTGAGTCATACGTATTTAAATGTAATTTAGATTTTTGTTATTCATTAAAATAGTTTAATATTTTTTCAATAAATAATAACGTTTATTATCTTTTGCTATACTTTGCAATTGGGAAAACTCCACTCTTGTGGTGAAGATCTCGAAGAATGAAAAGTTACTAGCAGTAACTTTGTACTTGTAAATTCAGCTTTAGATGTCTCCAATCCCTGGTTTCAGGGGTGGAGACATGGAAGACATGTGAGTCTACACTTAATTATACACTCGGAAATGGTGAATATTAAAAAAGTGTAGATTTACCTCTAGGTGAGTGAGTAAATCTGCGCATGTAAATTTAACTTTTTGACTAGGACTCAACATCATTTACTTTTCAGTTTTTTAGTCATGTAAATGATTATTGTACATTTTACCACGGCATAGTATCAAAGCGCTGCACAGAATAACCAACTCTACTATGAAAAGGAATCTAATATGGAATGAGATAACAAGGACAAAATTGAGTTATCTAACGGTTATCGTCCAGGAAATTCTTCAGAGAGGACATGATTTTGTAGAATAGAGTGTAAAGAGTATAACTTTAGAGGTACAAATGAGCAACAGTTAGTAAGATCAAAACTTCAGAATGATTGAAAGAGAAACAGAGAAAAACGCAGGAGGAATTACAACCGATCAAAACTGCTAGACTGGTCAGAGAATTCAGGATGAAATGTTGAGAGAAAGATTGCTTATGACAAGGGTGGATGTACAACCAGTTGAAACCAAAGGGGTAGGCAAGTGATAACAAAATGGAGACTGAGTGAGGAGAAAGAAGTAGTTTATGAAGCAAATAAATAGCAAAAAATAGTTACAAAGCAGAGATAAGTTATAGAAGAAAACCAAGGAAAGAGAGAGAGTTTAGAAGAACTGGATTAGTCTGATCTGCAGATGATACATAACTTGGGCACAGGGAATCTTTCAAAGTATGCCCCTTCTGTAGGCTACTCTCAGATTTTACTAAATTGGATATTGTAGACCAGGTACATCTCGCAAGAGATGCCAATGTTTACGCAAAATCTTAAAGATTTTGTTGCTGTGCATATGATGTATTTTGCAATAAATGCCAACTTGTTTTGCTTACATTAGTTTTTTTGGCTACTCATGGTAGACTCCCGTTTTACCAACTGGATCTTCTTCTCAGCCTGAGTCAGCACATTGATGTCATATCCCCAGTTGATAAATCGATCTTTCAAATCCATTATGTATGTCACAAAGTTCAGGCCCTCACTGGAATTTCTTCTTGCACGAACCATTTCCCCATAAGGGATATTCCCTATAACAAATTTTGCATGCACTCTAGAAGCATGCACAATGCTATTGCATGCAGTTTTGTTCTGAACATAGTGCTCTGAATGACTCCATCCTTGACATAAAACTGTAAGTCCATTATGTCCCTATGGTGGCACATGGGGAGTCTAACATTATTATAGTTCAGGTAAGTGAAATAGGCAGTCAACGCCTCAACTGATCCAGTCCATCTTTGCTGGGGACAAATTGGGAATCCCCCAAAAATTTAAACTTCACCGCACAACTCTTACACTTGAGGCCTAGAACCTTGCTATACAATTCCATCAACAATAAGCTGGAAATAATTACAACAGACAATGGGAACATGGAGTTTTGAAAAAATGGACTCTATCTTGGCATTCTGCCACCATGTTATGTGTTATATGATGTCATTTATGAGTTATGTGATAAGAGTTGAAGATTGTCCAGTAGGGCATGTTGGCAAGTGATGTCTGATACAATTAATCACCCATGTATGATTTGCTATGTAACTAGGTCCAGTTTAAAAAAGAATCTTCTCAATAAATTTCTTTAAATGTTCTTTTTTTTATTGAGTGAAAATAATGTAAAATATTGGAACACTTTTGTGCTGCCAACTTTACACTCCTTTCTGAGATATTCGGTTATATACACTGAATACAGACCGGAACTCATGTTCTAATTGTTCCAATATGTTGCCATATGGGGCTCTCATTTTCCATTGGGTTCCCATGTGCATACAGTTCATGTAGCACTTTTACCAGTAGACCAGTGTGATGATCATGACTGTTTTAATGTTCCTGTCCTTATTATATGGCGTTCTAGTATATGTGTGTCAATATGGTGTCATTCAGTGAATGTTGTGTGTTTTATACATGTTTTTATGTATTACTTGCAGCCCTGATGAAGTTCAACTTTGTTGAATGAAAGTGTTGGCTGTAATCTTGGCATTTTTTATGAAAACAAATCAAAATTTCAATAAAGGATATAACTAATACAAAGAAGAATTGTGGACTTTTCGTTGTTGGTGCACCATTCTGTGTACTGTCTCCAATTAGTCGAGATTTGCAAACTATAGGGCTTTGAAGGATGACCATTAGAGGATTCGACAAAAAAAGAGTGGGAGCGTAAGAGGACTTTTATTTCATGTACCAGGGCGCTCATGGTTTTGGAGTGCACTTGCTTTAACTTGGAGTGTAGATGTTCAAATAGTATTCCAGTAAGTGTTGAAGTTGTTTAAAAGGGTGTTGGTGTCGGAAGTGGAGTTGGCAGGGTGGAGTTGGAAGGGTGGCTAGAGATGAGTTCAAGCATTACACTGTTGATTGAGATGAATTTGAAATATCTGAAGAATATGGGCTTTGGAGTATGTTGGGTGGGTAATTTGCTATACCTCATTAAGTGCGTCGATAAGGTTGAAAAGGTTGTCACTTGTGGGAGTTTTTTGGGAGGGGGGGTTGAATTTGTTTTACTTTGGACAGTACAGTCACCCAAGAGGGTAGAAGGAGCATGTTAGATGGATCAGGTAGTGAGGAGATGTGAGAATTCATCAGTGAGTTCCTTGTCCTGACCAGGAAGCTTTAAGAAATGGAAGGTGGTGGTCTGAGTTGTACAGAGTGGGAAGTAACAATTCAGGAGCTCGATGGAGTTGAGTGTCCCTCGCTTGCCCAGGGTGCAGAACCAGGAGGACTTGTGGATAAATAGTGATATCTCTTTACTTGTGTGTGGTCCACACAATGGATACTGAAGCCTGCGGGAAGAATGAAATCTAGGATTTACCATGTTTCTGTGAAGGAGGGGGCATCAACCTTGTGATAGGCGTCGGGTCTGCAATATCGGGAGTGTGGAGTATTGCAGAGTGAGCATTAATGATCTTTAGTTAGAATTAATATTTTGTAGTGTGTGGTATTTAGTGGGATGTGTGTGAGATTGGGTCCAGTGCAGGTGGTTGCAGGTGGGGTCCTCCTGCAGTCTGTTTTGGGGACTGGCTCATATTTTTATCTCAGACTTAGACTCATTGCAAAAGAGGGAAAACACACCAGGAAGAAAGGAGGAAGAGAAAGACAGAAAAATAGTGACATAGGGAGGCAGCAGGAACATGCAATAGTGAGATAAAAAGACAAGGAGTGTCTAGTGGTGGAATGAAGAGGAATGGGGTTTATTTGGCACTCTAACATACAATAGTGCCAGCAGCTGGCTTTTGAACCAAACTTCGGGCCCAAGTACTTATTCTTTACAAGCTAAGCACTGGTTGGGGCGAATGTGTTGTGAGGATGCTAAGTGAGTGAGTATGTTGTCTGGATCTCGGTGCAATTGTGAGGATTGGCATTATTATAGTGCTGAGAGAGGCACCTATTATATCTTACCTTGTAGGTTTAATAGAACAGAGATTATTTCCCAAGATCCTCCCTATTCTGTGTCTGCCTTGTGCAGGGAACGCCTGAATGGTACGATGCTTTGATGACTTGACTGAAGTAAAGAGAAAACAGGAAGTGATATCACTTCCTGTATATATGGATCTTGGGAAATGCATTGATGTCACTTCCTGTGGAGAAGGATGATGGAGAATGAAGTCTGCTATTTTGGCTTGTTCTTTTAATATTCATTATAGAACAGTTATTTTGGCCAGAGGTATATGCTCAAATAAAGAAATATTGTCATGAGTGTCAGATATGTAAAACAAAAATACATAACACAGCCACAATTACCCGTTCTGAAAATTTCCTGAGTTGGGAGGCCTTTCAAAAGAGTAGGTATGGGCCTAGTCAGCCCCTTGATTGCATCTTCCAAAGGCATAAATACATCTTAGTACTAGTAGATTACACCTCTAGGTATCCTGAGGCAATACCTTTAAGAAAAACCAGTACAAAGACCATAGCTTCTGTTATAAAAGAAATGTTCTCTTGGTTGGTTTTCCTAAGGAAATCTTCACCAATCAGAGAACACCGTTGATTCAAAGCTAGTGAAGCAGATATACCAAGAGATTAAGTTTAAACATCTGAAAACTTCTGTCTGTCATCCTCAAATGGACGGGTGAGTGGAAAGATATAACAGCACCTTAAAACTTGTCCTAAAGAAAATGCTGTCGGAAGAAGGGGGAAACTGAGACAAGCTCTTACCTTAGCTCTGTTGGTTATAGGAAACCAGGTGCAATCAAGGTTGGGATGATCTTGGTCTGAACTCCTTTTCTGGCACAAAACCCTGTACCTTGCTTGAAATGATGTGCGAGGTCTGGGAAAAAGAGTTCCAAGAGGAGCGTACCGTCTTTATTATACTTTGCAATTTAATATTTCTTAATTTATATAGTGCCCAAATCACCCCTTAAGGGGTATCTTCACGCTGGGACATCATGCTACAGCCAAACAAGTAGGCCTCAGAAGAGATGGGTTTTTAACAGTTTCCTAAAATGTGGAAGGCTCTGGCAGTTGCGTAGTTGACGGGGAAGTTACGACTTGGGAAACTTAGACAATTAGCTATTATTAACCTTAATACTGCCCAGCAACAACAACATTTCTTTAATAAGCATACTAAGTGAAGAGAGCTGCAACAGATAGACTGGGCCTTAGATCCACTTCCCTCCTTCAACAGTAAACTGCAGACTGGGTGGCAAGGACCCTATAAGGTTCTACAAAAGGTAGGAGAAGTTTCCTATAAAATACAAATTAGAAGGAATCAAACACCGCTAAACCAGATTAATCTTCTTAAGAAATGGCTGGGACCCCCACCACCTAAGAAACAAACTTGTGTCCTTGCATTCTCTATGCCTTCTACCATAGAATCTCTCTCCCTAGCTGAAACTTCAAGTGATCCCCCCCAATAAAGTCTCTAAGATTGTTTGCACCTTTCTCAGCATTTTTTTCTGATCTCTTGGGGAGAACCCATTTGGTAGACCATGAAATTCAACCAGAAACCGGGAAAATTGTTAAGCAGCGGGCTCACTGCATTACGGAAGATCGTCGTTCTGCTAACCAATCAGAGGTAGAAAAGATGCAAAGGTTGAAAGTAATAGAGACCTTCAAGAAGTCGATGTCCACATATCGTCTTAGTGCCAAAACCCGACTGAAGTATCTGTTTTTGTATTGAATTTAGAGCCATCAATAAAGTGTCAACATTTTTGACAATTATCTATTACCACGTATAGATGAGTTAATAGAACAACTAGGCAAATCTCAATATATCTCCATTACTGACCTTATATAAGGCTACTTGCAAATTCCCTCCCGATCAGAAGATAAGGGAAAAAACAGCACTTGCTATACCCTAAAGGATTTTTCAGTTTATAGTCCTGCCTTTTGGGGTACACGGACCACCTGCTACTTTTCAAAGACTCATGGATTGTGTATTAAAAACCCTTCATAAATATGCTTAAGCTTATTTAGATGATATTGTCATTTTTAGCAAAAACTTGCACGAACACCTGCAACACTTGACCGAAGTACTCCTCTCCCTCAAAAACGAAGGGCTGTATATCAATGTGAGGAAAACAAGAATGGCCTGCAACAAAGTTAGATATCTAGGGTACATTCTGGGAAATTGTGTCATAGAACCTCAAGAAGTAAAGGTTAAGGCTATTACCACTATTCCATTCCCTCAAAATCAAAGAGACTTGCATGCCTTCTTAGGCCGTCTAGGATATTACTGTAGGTTTATACCTGATTATTCCCATATCTCAGCCGCATTAACTGACATGTACAAAGAAGGCGACCGCTAACAGGGATTTTAGGGACCCCCGTGGGGCTACTATTCAGGCTTTTAGTACCCTGAAATACATTATTGCCTCTAAACCACTTTTACAGCCAAATATTAATTTTACTTTCATATTCTACTTTCATACTGCAAGCAAACACTTCTGATGTTGGTATGGGGCAGTTTTGTCCCAACTGAATATTAATAATGATGAGGAGGCCCCTATACTGTTCATCAATTGTAAACACTTTCGCAGAGAGCAGAAATAACCGGCCGTAGGGAAAGAATGCCTTGGCATAGGGTGGGCGAATAAGAAGTTGCTGTATTAGTTGGAGGGAGGCATGTTTATATTATATACTAATAACGGCCCACTCACCTGAGAGTGAAGAGGAAAGGCATGAGTCAAGAAGAGAGAGAAGACCTTTTCAGATGGCCTGTGGGAGGAGGACACCCTGGTCCCGCTCTGGGTTTCCTGCATCCTTGAGAGACGCCCAGCGATGGAGAAGATGCCCAAACAGCTGTGAAAGCAATTGCAGCTGTGGCCATTTCAAGGTCCCAAACAGATCCATTAAGTCGCTGGCTCCTGCCACACTACAGCAGATAGTTGATTGACTGGAAAGGACACACATGGGTCATAGATGATAGAATGGACACTGGCAAATAAGAAGTCTCCAATGCTCAAACTCTACTTTGGCTTCAAAAAGTAATTAACTCATGCTTTTTTTTTTTATGTTTTGACTATTTACATTATTTCTCGTGCAATCCTCTAGAGTGAAGTGAGAAGAGTATCTTAAGGAAAAACACCAACCCAAGGAAAGGAAAACTGGGGAGTGAGTGACTCTGTGCTTTTTTGTTTGTTAATTTACTACGGGCAGAAGGTCGTTACAGAGCCCAAAATCTTTGGGAAGGAATTCAGTAAACTAGACGAGGTGCCTCTCTCAAACTAAGTAACACAACTAGCGAAACAGAAGATGATGGTAAAGGATTTTTTTGATTGTTTATTGGTTTTATTTTCCTTTCTCATTTTCCTTACCATATATTTTGGTTCTTCAGAGGATTTCCCCTTTGGTATCACCACCTGAAGAAAAAAAAAAAGAGAAGTAAACCAACCCGAACAGGACTCTGGTCCAGGGACTTCTTAGAGAAAAGACAATAGGTGGACTATTTTGAAACATTTGCAAGATAAATAAAAGATTGGAGAATAATTTAAACCACCTCTGTATTCTCTTATTCTGCTCAACCACAAAGCCCATAACCTCCCCTCCTAACAACATGGTTTTGTGATTTCCCATTGGCTTGATATCTGTGACCAGGTGTTACTGAGTTTGTTCCTCTCATTCTGAGATATTAATAGATTATTATCTAGTATGGCAGGTATTACTGAGTGTGCAACTTTCCTCAATAGGACAGCTTACATTTTGTTGTGTAGTAAAAGCATAGTTTATGGATGTGCATATGTGCATCTTCCACTGTCTTGTTTACATGTGATACATAGATAACATTTGATGACAATAACACGCATTCTAAACAAATGTAAGGCTTCATTGAATGTGTAAGATTCTTTATACAGTGTTTCATATTGCACTACTGCCTTTTCTTTACTCTGCATATAAAATGCGTTTCTAAATATAAAATATTATTATTTTGTAGGTTTTCAGTGAAAATGATGTTCTGCTTTACAAAGGCCCTGATTCTGGATGGGTCAAAAAAGGATGAGGTATTTTCCCAACAAGTAAATACCTTTACCGCTGGGTGATATATTTACAGGTTGCGATAAACAACTGCTAATGATAAATAACTGCTATAGTAGATTTTTCAGTTGAAGGTGAGGTATAACATGAGAGATCTGCTTTTTAACGCACTGAGGGGCACTTTTTCTGTGGTTTCGATAGGAGTTTCGCCTTATTTACAAGGCAGCGTTAAACAACTTACCGTGGCTTGACGCTGCCTTGTAAATAAGGCACCCTTTCATGCAATACTTAGCATGAAAGGGGCGGAGAATGGGTGTTGTGGTGGGCGTTCCACCGCTACACCCATTAATTTTGACGTTCCCCCATATTTACAAGGGTGGCGTAAATATGGGTCAGATCCAAAATTAAGACCAGGGAAAACCTGGCCTTACCCTGGCGCAACAAGGAGAAATGTTTAATTTCTCCTCGTTTTTGCTGTTTCCATGTATGCTGAGTTGTGCAGCACACATAGAAATGACAAAAGGCCATTGATTGTTAATGTTCAGGAAGGTGTCCATTCCTGCACATAAACAAACATTTTTTTTAAATTACGTTTTGCAACTTCTATTTGTTCTGCATTAAGGAACACCTTCCTGCACATAAACAATATTCCCCTGCAACTCAGGCTCCCTTGCACTACAGTGCATGGGTGTCTGCGTTGGCGCTAGGTATCTAAATTAGCGCCAGCACAGGGGGAAACGCATTGCTGCACAGTATCCTTGTAAATACGGTGCAGCCCTACGTTTCAGAAGTGGCCGAGTGTGGCGTTAAGCCAATGAGGCCAACGCTGCTCTCCACCACTTCCTCGTAAATGACCCTGAGTTCCATATATTTGCCTTTTTTCCAGGATATTCCATAAAATAAATGTTGACGTTTCACCTTTTGAAATCTCTCAGTGGAAATATCACGTAATGCAAAAATTATTCACATTTCAGAATTCAGGTAACTGCATAAACTCGTTTACACACCAATCGGAATTTAAACTACAGGTCTACAGAAATGTATGCTTTGGGCCTACTTAAGAGGGCCCCAGTAAATTGCAATTCCTGACAAACACGTGTAAGTTGTGCGATGTTTATCGCACGTAGTAATTATTTGCTGCAATAGTTCACACACCCTATTAAATTTCAACAGGGAAACCAGTTAGATTTAATGAATGAAAAATGCCAGGATATACAGGATGTGTTGCAGTAATGCACCAAAATTAATATTATGCCCTATTTTCAGGACAAAAATCATGTTAGGGGGCATTTATGACAACCCAGAAAATTCTAAACTGGGTGTTTCAGATTTTTGGGATGTGATAAACTCCATATCCCCCTTCCGGGCTTTTGTACTCAGGCCTTTCAAGTGTTAAGCCCTCCTTAGGAGTGGCTAGAGTGGAAATAGTTATTTATCGTCCCTATAAAACCGATACCGCAGGGATTGGTATTTATCGGATCTAGTGATAAATAACTATTATCATGACTTTTCACCACCCAAATGGAAATGTTTTGTAGATTAGTATTGCACAACATATCACTCGTGAAGGTATCCAGGTACGGGAGCAGGAGCGTGGATTAGACGGTGCTCCTAGTTGAACACCCAGGTCTTCAGTTTCTTGCAGTAGTTAATAAATGGAGTGGCAGTCTTAATGTATTGAGAAAGTTTGTTCCAGTTTTTGGCGACAATAAAGGAGAAAGTGCACCTTCCTGTCTTGTTTCTGTGGATGAGGGGGATAAGTGCAAGGAAGAGAGAAGTGGAACATAGCCGTATGGAGGGTTGGTAGAGTTAGAGTCAGTCTGAGAGCCGATAGTTGAAGGTAGACAGGTTGTTCTGCAGGTCGCCTGTGAGGATAGGCTGGTTGGAAGATCTGAGTGTGTAGGTCTAGTCTGCATCAGCTACGTGGTTCCAGTTGTGGCTAAATTTGATGGTTGGTCTGGGGTTGGTGGAGTGCGTTGATGTAGAAGTATTCGATGTAGTGTTCTGTCTATGTGAGTGGGCTGAGTATTGCTGGCTCTAAAGACTGGGTCGAGTGCAAGTCCAGTGATGTTAGTCGGGCCTTGTATGAGCTGCATGAGGATGATGTTGTTGAGGCTCTCTAGGTCGGTGGCGTTGAGGTCCATTGGGACATCAAGACGAATGGGGAGGTTGTCGAGCAGGAGGATGCCATTGGATTTAATGGGGGTGAGGAAGTCAGTGAGGAGGTTGCTGAAGGTTGTACAGGGTCCTGGCGGTTGATAAGCAAGGACGCCTGCGATGGTTGAGAAGTGGCTGAGATGCAGTAAGAAATGCAAGTGTACCATGAGTGTGGCTGGCTCGTCCGTAGAGGAAGTGCAGATGATGGTGTCTTTGTGGGTGATTGCGAGGCTTCCTACTGGTTTGTGGAGCCTGTTGCGGTGAACGATCTTGTAGACAAGGGGGGTGGCCACTCGGATGGCGGAGGTGGTTGATGGGGCTGAACCAGGTTTCGGTGAGAAAGAGGATGTCCAGGTAGGGTGTGTCGATGAGGTCAATGCCTTATATGGCATGTTTACAGAAAGATCTGGCGTTGAGGAGCATGCAGGCGATGTGGGGTGAGGTGTATGTAGAGCATGCAGAGCATGGCATGGGGGCGATGCTGCAAGAGAAGCGGCAGTGAGCGCATGAGACAAGTCCTGTCGTGCGATGTGGTGTGGAGTGGTGGCAGCAGTTGTGATGGCACCTGGTGTTAACTGCTAGCAAGGAGGTGGAAGTGTAGCATTGGCAGTTGGACAGATCAGAGTCTGTGGTGCTGGGTCCAGTCCAGGCACGGACAAGTGCAGGTGGGCTTGCCTTTGGAGCACCTGTTAGACGGGGACCTGGAGGGTCGGCCGAGCACAAGGGGAGAGGCCTCCGGTGAGGGCCGTCCCCAGCGATCGTACAGACAAGTAACTTCCCCCCCACAGATGGACACCACACGAAGATCAGATTAACACCTTTTATAGGCAGTTCTTGAAGTACGGTAGTACGATACAATGGGATCAGGACACGATGATCCTCTCAATTCTAGTCTCTATTAGGGAAGGGGGTAGCGGGACAGTCTTGGTACCCGTAGGTACGGAGGTGGAACGGTGATAGCTCACAATCCTCGAGCTCGGTGTTCGGACGGGTCAGACCGCGGCAGCGCCAGCAGGTCCCGAAGAGGTCGTAGGTGGCAATGGGCCGCGGCAGCGCCAGCAGGTCCCACGAGGATGAAGGTTGCAACGGGCCGCGGCAGCGCCAGCAGGTCCCACGAGGATGAAGGTTACAACGGGCCGCGGCAGCGCCAGCAGGTCCCACGAGGATGAAGGTTACAACGGGCCGCGGCAGCGCCAGCAGGCAGGACAATAGTTCACAAGGCAGGGCTGCGCCAGCAGTCCGTCAAGGATGAGTTTGTCGCGGTGTCTCTCGACTCCAGGATACAACTGCCTTCCTGTTCTGGGGCTGCCTCAGTTATAGGTCTGGCGCTCTTTGATGTCCGGACCCTCGCTCTTGGAGGTCGGGAGGACCGGGATGAGGGAGTCCAGACACCCAGCAGGGGGGTGGAGCCAGCGCCCGGGGAGGCTGGGGGTGATCGGCACCTGGCGGGAGAGAGCCATCAACACTTCTTACTCCCATTGACCTGCCAAGTGGTCCGTTCACCTCCTGGGTGGATGGTGGTGCCGGGATGTCGGGGCCTGGCCAGGCCCGGGGGTGGGGTCGAGCTGAGGCCACGCGGCCTCGTGGCGCAGTGTCTAAGATGGCGGCTGGCCCGGGCAAGGGTGCTGACGTGGCCCAGGCCAGGGACACAGGGATTCCCAGGAGCAGACGTCCCATGGGGGACGGGTTGGGGTTTGCTTCTGCGGGTAGTACCTGGAAGGCCGGTACCAGGGCCCTGTCATGCGGGGAGGGAGCGAGCCCTTCATGGGGCCTGTCCAACATGCGTCCCCCCCAGCTGAAGGCGGGGAGAGTCACCCATCCTCTTGGGGACTTTCCTCGTCGAGGCGGAAAAAGCGGGACAGGCCGTCCGCGTTGGCGTGGTCTTGACCAGGGCGATGCTCTACAGTGAAGTCCATCCCCTGCAGGGAGATGGACCATCGCAATAGTTTGGGGTTCTCCCCCCGCATTTGCATGAGCCATTGCAGGGGCCGATGATCTGTTTGTACCCGGAAGTGGGTTCCGAAGAGGTAAGGCCGGAGCTTCTTGAGGGCCCATACTACTGCGAATGCCTCTCGCTCAATGGTGCTCCAGCGCTGTTCTCGGGGCAGTAGGCGTCTGCTGATGAAGGCCACTGGTTGGTCGACTCCTTCGGGGTTCAGTTGGGAGAGGACGGCCCCAATACCATGGTCGGAGGCATCGGTCTGAACGATGAACTCGCGGCTGTAGTCGGGGGCCTGGAGCACAGGAGTGGTGCACATGGCGGCCTTCAGCTTCTCGAAGGCCGCTTGACAGTCGGGAGTCCAGTTGACTCTTTTTGGGTGGTTCTTAGACGTGAGTTCCGTGAGGGGCCCCACAATGCTGCCATAGTCCTTCACGAACCGCCGGTAGTATCCGGTGAGCCCCAGGAAGCCTCGGACCTCGGTTTGTGTTTCGGGGGGTTGCCAGGACTGAATGGCAGCTACCTTGAGTTGGAGGGGGGCCACCAGACCGCTCCCCACTTGGTGTCCGAGGTAGGTCACGGACCCCTGGCCGATTTGGCACTTGCTGGCCTTTATGGTGAGGCCGGCCTGTTGAAGGGCCTGCAGGACCTCTCGGAGGTGGTGGAGGTGGTCTGTCCAGTGGCGGCTGTATACCGCGATGTCGTCCAGGTAGGCGGCGCTGAATTCTTCGAGGCCCGCCAATACCTGGTTCACCAGTCTTTGAAAAGTGGCTGGAGCGTTCTTCATGCCGAATGGCATCACTCTGAAATGGTAGTGCCCATCCGGGGTGGAGAAAGCGGAACGTTCTTGGGCCCTGGGGGTGAGGCCGATTTGCCAGTAGCCCGCTGTCAGGTCGAAGATGCTTAGGTAGCGGGCTGCCCCCATGCGGTCGACTAGTTCATCTGCTCGGGGGATAGGGTGAGCGTCGGTTCGGGTGACCGCGTTCAGACCCCGATAGTCGATGCAGAATCGGAGCTCCGGTGTGGTGCCCGGGGCCGCGGCCTTGGGGACCAGGACGACCGGGCTGGCCCAGGGGCTGTCCGAAGGTTCGATGACCCCGAGGGCGAGCATCTTGGAGACTTCTTCTTGGATGCATGTACGTACCCGATCCGGTACTCGGTACGCCCGGTGTCGGACAGGAGGACTGTCCCCAGTGTCCACGTCGTGCAGGCACCAGGAGGTGACTCCGGGTGCGAGGGAGAACAGGTTTGCGAACGGCAGCAGGAGGGCCCGACAATCTTGACGCTGCTCTGGGGTCAGGGCCTCGGAGAGTCGGACCCCGTCCACCGAACCATCTCTTTCACGGGTCCTCAGTAGGTCAGGGAGGGGCTCGGAGTCTCCTTCTGCGCCACTGTCGGTAGCCATCAGCAGGTTGAGCTCTGAGCGCACGAAGTGGGGTTTGAGTCTGTTGGCGTGGAGAACCCGGAGGGGGTTCCGGGGGGACTCCAGGTCGATGAGATAGGTGACGGGACTCTTGCGCTCGATCACCTTGAAGGGCCCTGTCCATTTGTCCTGCAAGGCACACGGTTCGATGGGGGACATCACCCATACCTGCTGACCCGGTTCAAACTCGATGGAGGAGGCATGTTGATCGTACCACTTCTTCATGTCCTCTTGACTGGCCTCAAGATTGGCTTTGGCGATCTCCCTGAATTTCCGGGTCTGATTGCGGAGGGTCAGGAGGTACTTGTAGACGTCTGGAGGGGTTTTTAGGGGGGCCATTTCCCATTCCTCCTTCACTAGGCTGAGAGGCCCGCGAACGGGGTGTCCGTACAGGAGTTCGAAGGGGCTGAAGCCGAGGGACTTCTGGGGGACTTCTCGGTAGGCGAAGAGGAGGCACGGTAGTAGCACGTCCCACTGGCGGCGTAGGGGTTCTTCTAGCCCCATGATCATCCCCTTGAGAGTGCGGTTGAACCGCTCGACCAGTCCGTTTCCCTGGGGGTGATAGGGGGTTGTGAATCGGTAAGTGACCCCGCACTGCTGCCAGAGGGATTTCATATACTTTGAAATAAAGTTCGTACCCCTGTCGCTGACGACCTTCCGGGGGAAGCCCACTCGAGAGAAGATCCCCATTAAGGCTCGACCCACTACTGGGGCTGTTATAGTACGAAGGGGGACCGCCTCAGGATAGCGGGTGGCGTGGTCCACCAGGACCAGGATGAAGCGATGCCCTTGTGCTGTTCGGGGGTCCAGGGGCCCCACAATGTCTATTCCCACCCTTTCGAACGGGGTGGTCACCACGGGGAATGGTTGTAGGGGTGCCTTGAGTTTGCGGCCGCTCTTCCCGCTGGCCTGGCAGGTCGGGCAGGACCGGCAGTGGTTGGAGACGTCATTTCTCATTTTGGGCCAAAAGAAGTGAGTCACCAGGCGGTGGTAGGTTTTGTCTTGCCCCAGGTGCCCAGCCAGGGGGACATCATGGGCCAAGTTCAACAGGAAGTCTCTGAAGTGGAGGGGCACCACCAGCACTCGACCGGCCCCCAGCTCTGCGATTCTCTGCTCGCTGTACAAGAGATCATTGTCCCAATAAACCCAGTGGGCCCCGGTGGTGTCTCCTTGGCCCTGGGCGAGCGCTTGCTGTCGCAGTCCCTCGAGGGAGGGACAGGTCTTTTGCTCCTGCCGGAATTGTTCTTGGGTGGGCCCCCCTTCTTGACGCCACTGAGCCAGGTCGGGAAGTTCGGGGGGCTGTGCGGACCCCTCTGGGGTTGGTTCCGGGTGGTCGGTATGGATGGAGTCTTCTTCGGGAGCGATCGGGGGAGGAGGTGCTGACCATTCGGGTTCTTCTGGTCTAGGGATGGTGCGGGTGGCCATGGACCGGGTGGTCACGCACGCCCAGTCCGGGAGACCCAACATCCCCAGATGCTCTCTTCTTTCAACAGCTGCCCACGGGGAGCTCTCGAGATCGTTCCCCAGGAGGCAGTCCACGGGGGCATCGTCGCGGACAGTTACTTTTAGCATGCCGGACACTCCTCCCCATTCGAAGGGGACGCAGGCCATCCGACACAGGCTCTCCGAATTGTCTGCCGATCGGACGGGGCAAAGAACGTTTGGCAGGATTTGTTCTGGGGTCACCAGGTGACAGCGGACCGCCGTCACACTGGCCCCGGTGTCACGCAGGGCTTCGGCCTTGCGCCCATTTATGCTCACCCATTGGCTGTACTTCCGAGTGTTGGCTGGCAGGGGAGTCCGTGGGACCATGTCTCTTCCCCCTAGGCACGCCAGGGTCATGGCGGCAGGTTCCCACTCGAACTGCTCCGACTCGTATGCTTCAGTGTCTTCGGAGACTTGTTCTTCTCCTAGGGCGACGGCCGCCACCTGGCGGGGCCCGGGAGCCGGGTTCTTCGGGCAGGTCGGGTCACTGGCGTAGTGGCCGACTCGCTGGCATCGGTGACACGTAACGTTGGCTCGGAAACCCGGGCGCATCGGGGGGTTTCCCCGGCCGGCTGGGGGCGGGGTGGTGTTAGCGGGAGTGACCGGGACAGCGTCTCTGCCCCGGCCCGGTCCTCCTCCTCCTCCTCGGGGACGATGATGACCTTGGTTGGATCTGTTCTGCTCATTCGGCCCACTCCGGGCCACTCGGGTGCTCTCCCACCGGTCCGCCTCGGTGGCGAGCTGCCGTGGTTCAGTCAATTTACTGTCGAGGAGGTGCTGCCTGAGCTCGACGAAACAGTTGTTGGAGAGGTGCTCCCACACAATGAGATTGAAGAGTTGTTCGTAGGTGGTTACGTTGTTACCCTTGATCCACCCCTCGAAGGCTCGGCTGAAATAGTTTACGTACTCCAGCCAAGTTGTACCTGGGATCCGGGTGCAGTTGCGGAACCTCTGGCGGTACATTTCGGGCGTAAGCCCATATCGGCTGAGGAGGGCGGCCTTCATGTGGTCATAGGACGTCATTTGATGGTCCGGAAGCTGCAGCAGGGCATCACGGCCCTCATTGACGAATCTGCCCCATAGCCCAGCTCCCCAGTCACTTCGAGCGATCCGGTGGGCCGTCATGGCGAACTCGTAGGCCTTGAACCACTGCTGTATGTCGTCGTTCCGGTGGTATTCTCGGACCACATCCTTGGGGATGTGGACCTTCTGTTCGGTAGTACCCGGGGAGCGCGGTGGCTCGGGCACCCCTAGGTTTGTGTTCAGTTTGCGTATTTCTATTTCTGCTAGTTTGCACTCGTGTTCGTATGCCAGTCTTTTTTCTTCGAGATCCCTCTGTCTCTGTTTTTCCTCTCGCTCTTCTCTGAGCCGTAAGTGTTCTAAGTTTATTTTCTGTTCCGCCAGCTTCAATTCTCCGTCTAATTTGAGCCGTGCCAAGTCTAGCTCGTGTAGTCTATTTTTTTCCCGCTCCTGGATCTCTTCTCGGGAGGGACCTGTTCTCCGTTCTTCCGTCAGGGTGGTGTTGACTTCCGGGGCTTCGAGGTCCCGGGGTGTGGCGGTATTCGTCTCTGTCCAGGCCTCTAGGGCGTTTTTGAAGTCTTCTTTTGTGCTTAGCCCGGTGGTAGCAATGCCTAAGTCCATGCAAAATTGTTTTAGCTCTCGGTGGCTGTATTCCTCCAGCTTTTCCATCTGGAACTTCTCTGCCGATCCGCTCTCTTTGGTCGTCATTGTGGTTTAGTCGTAGGGTGAGTTACTATCTGTACGGTACGCGTTGGTTCGGATCGCGCCGCTGGCCACCAATGTTAGACGGGGACCTGGAGGGTCGGCCGAGCACAAGGGGAGAGGCCTCCGGTGAGGGCCGTCCCCAGCGATCGTACAGACAAGTAACTTCCCCCCCACAGATGGACACCACACGAAGATCAGATTAACACCTTTTATAGGCAGTTCTTGAAGTACGGTAGTACGATACAATGGGATCAGGACACGATGATCCTCTCAATTCTAGTCTCTATTAGGGAAGGGGGTAGCGGGACAGTCTTGGTACCCGTAGGTACGGAGGTGGAACGGTGATAGCTCACAATCCTCGAGCTCGGTGTTCGGACGGGTCAGACCGCGGCAGCACCAGCAGGTCCCGAAGAGGTCGTAGGTGGCAATGGGCCGCGGCAGCGCCAGCAGGTCCCACGAGGATGAAGGTTGCAACGGGCCGCGGCAGCGCCAGCAGGTCCCACGAGGATGAAGGTTACAACGGGCCGCGGCAGCGCCAGCAGGTCCCACGAGGATGAAGGTTACAACAGGCCGCGGCAGCGCCAGCAGGTCCCACGAGGATGAAGGTTGCAGAAGGCCGCGGCAGCGCCAGCAGGCAGGACAATAGTTCACAAGGCAGGGCTGCGGCAGCGCCAGCAGTCCGTCAAGGATGAGTTCGTCGCGGTGTCTCTCGACTCCAGGATACAACTGCCTTCCTGTTCTGGGGCTGCCTCAGTTATAGGTCTGGCGCTCTTTGATGTCCGGACCCTCGCTCTTGGAGGTCGGGAGGTCCGGGATGAGGGAGTCCAGACACCCAGCAGGGGGGTGGAGCCAGCGCCCGGGGAGGCTGGGGGTGATCGGCACCTGGCGGGAGAGAGCCATCGACACTTCTTACTCCCATTGACCTGCCAAGTGGTCCGTTCACCTCCTGGGTGGATGGTGGTGCCGGGATGTCGGGGCCTGGCCAGGCCCGGGGGTGGGGTCGAGCTGAGGCCACGCGGCCTCGTGGCGCAGTGTCTAAGATGGCGGCTGGCCCGGGCAAGGGTGCTGACGGTGGCCCAGGCCAGGGACACAGGGATTCCCAGGAGCAGACGTCCCATGGGGGACGGGTTGGGGTTTGCTTCTGCGGGTAGTACCTGGAAGGCCGGTACCAGGGCCCTGTCATGCGGGGAGGGAGCGAGCCCTTCATGGGGCCTGTCCAACAGCACCCACCATTAAATAAGAGAGGGAGGAGCAGCAAACTTCAGCAGGAGAAGTCACGTTAGATAGCCCAGAAGGAAGGGGGCAGGAGGTGGGAGGGTCCCTGCAGCAATGTGAGAAGTGAGGGAGATAACAGGACCAAAAGCAGAAAGGCAAAAACAACAATGATGGACAGAATGTGGATCAATGTCACACATTCACCCCAGTCAAAAGATCTGGGCCCAAATCCATCGTTTTTCCACTCCACACCACCCTGGGTTAGACAATGGCGATATGCAAATCAGCGCTGACCCTGTGCCCCATGGGAACAGTCCAGTCCGAACTACAAAAGCAGAAAGGCAACATAAACAGGCACAAAAGAAGACAGGGGCAGGAGCTAAAAAATGGGCACATGAGGCGGGGCAATTGAATGGGCACTTAAATAAAAAAGCACAAAAGACAAATAGACAGACAAATGGGCACAGAACAAGCGAGCACACGGTGCTCGCAGAGAGGATCTTGTGTGTATTGCGTGGCTGGGCGAACTTCACCCGGTCCACTAGCATGCCTCGTAGGGAGGCATCTGGACTTTTAAACACACTGATTGCCTTGGCTCTGCCCACCTGTCTCCCGGTGCTCACAGGGAGGAGCTTGTGTATGGTGCGTGTTGTTGAGTTTCAGACCAGTCACCTTGGATTGTTGCCTGAGCTGTGTTATGTTGTGCATGCTGTTGGTCATTGGAGTTTGCTCCATTTTGGGGAACCTATCTCCCCAGCTCGGATCGGAGGCACGACCAGCCATTTAAAATAATAATAATAATAAACAAAAGACTATTGAATCAAGGCCAAGTAGTTTCATAGAAAGCAAAAGTGGACTCTGGGCATTTTGACTGTAAAAAAATAGGATCACAACACTCCTCACTATGAAAACCCTGCAAAACTGGCGGCCATCTTTAAATGCCCACCAGACATTGGTACATCTTATTTCATAAACCTCTACGGTTGACCTAGGCCCTTTGGAATATGTTCCTGGACAAAAAGAATACTCTATTCTCCTCAATCCAACTTTACTACTAACATAGGCTCATCACAAATAATCAGGCCTCTACAGATGTCTTCACTACCTTACAATCTTAGTGGCAGTGTTTGCCCAGATGTGGGTCCCTTGCTCACTTTGCCACTGGATTCAAGCTAGCCTAATATCCCACCTTGATGCTGCAGTAAATGTTTGGTTGGACCAGAGACGTTTGCCCTGCTAACCTGGACGCCTCTTGACCTCACATTAATCGGATAATTTAATTTGAATACCGGAGTATGTGCCCTCTTCTTCCTATACTTCTTTTCGCTGTCGCTACCCTAAGGGCACCTTCCTCTTCCCTTACCACCCTCCTCCTCCTCATTTTCCTAACATGGCCACCATTTGAGTTAAGTCTGGAGTTAATTGCTTCAAAATCATGTATCCCCTAATCTGTCTAAAGCTTCAGCAAAACGGTTCAAGCATAACACCATTGAATAATTTCCTGATTCTCTCTTTGTTGACCAAAATGGTTGTTATGGGAGGCTCAAAAAGGACTTAATTTTTTCACTCATGATATCCCTTCCTGGTCCACCAGCTTCTATAACTCCTTCAACGTCAACTCCTCCTCATCTATTCCACATGGGCAGCAGCTAAAAATTTCCCCCTCTACTTGTTTTAATGGCTCTCTCACTATTTCACTATAGAACAATGGTACTGTCTTGATTCAAGCTAAAGACACTTGTCTCTCTCTTTTTGACCACCTCTTCCCTTCACATCTCCCCACACCTGTGACTGTGATCTCCCTTGATTCTTCATCCAGCGCCACCCTTTCTTCCCTACTCCAATAGGCTGCTCTCCCGGGAGGCACAGGCCGACCCTCTGCCCCCCACTTCCCCTGCTCCCTCTTCTCCCATTCTTCCACCCACCCAATATGAACTTCCTCTCAACACGTCAGCCATAACTCTGGCTAACACTCTCCTTTTCCACAATGCACCCTCCCGGTATTCCAATGTTACCTCTTCCCCTCTAACCCTGCCCACCACCCCTTATTTAATCCACCTTTTTTACAACTTGATCTCCTGGTTAACTTTTCATACTTTCCCCGTCCCCCCCACCCCTTTTCTTCTTCCCTAAACACTCTCCCCCTCTCCATATAGCCTGAATTCTTCACAAACCCCTTTCATCTCTGTTCATCCTCCCACTATTCCAGTAATGCTGCACAATCCTTTATCCCCCATGGGTAATCCCTTCCTTTTCCCTCCCTCGGACCTAGCAGAACCATATTCTTTTTTTAACTACCCTCTAGCCGATTCCCCCCAACTCTGCCTGGTGCCTGTTCCCTTACACTCACCTCTCCTAGCTTATGGGACCTTTCAAGCCCCTTCTCCTCTCTTCTCCCCAAACCTCCTGCTACACTCCTCTTTCCCCTCACCGCATTCTGCCCTCCCTCCTCGTTCTTCGCCTGTCCCCTCCTAGTTATGATCTCAATTCTTCCCCTCTGTTCAACATCAGTTGCACCAACAACCTCTCTCAACCACCATCCTTCTCCACCTTTTACTCTTGCACCCCAATACCCCCACGCGCCCCCTCCACTCACTGCCCTCCCTCACCAATTGCACTCGTTCCTGTATCCATCGAGCCACCTAACATTCCGTGCTCAGACCTACTCTCTCTTGAAAATAAATTAGGATTTCTCATCTCTTCTATTTCCCTGCTTCAGGGCCGGACTGGGAACCAAAACCGGCCCTGGCAAAGTCCTCGGCTGCCAACCCCCGGGGATTGGGGTGCCGCCGAGCTCTTTGCCGGGGCCGGTTTTCGGCCGATTTTCTTACAGGGCCGATTTTGCAGCTATGCTGCAAAAACGGCCCTGTAACAAAATCGGCCCCCAGGGACCCAAAACCGGCCCCCACACATGCTGCGCACCGGGGGATTGCCCGGTGCCCGCTACAGCCAGTCCGGAACTGCCCTGCTTGAAGCTACCATTTCACTCTTAAGCACTAAGATATCCTCCTTTCCTAACAACCCATATCCCTTAGCAAATACTCACTTCCCCAAACTCCAGAGGAGTACCTTGCTCCCACGCCCCAAAAAAGACAATCATCATCTGTCTTCTGCAGACATCAGCAACTTACTGGCTAGTTATAAAACTTCTAACGTCACCCCTGTCCACTTTCCTCTCCAAGTAAGTCTACTCTGTACACTATTCCGACCATCTCTTCTGTCAGAACTAATCATCAGCCTTATTCTAACCTGGCACCCTCTTACAAGAACATTATCCCTATCACCCCAAAAAGCCCAAATGCACCGTCACCAAAACAGTCTAGTCAGAGTTGCGCTGTTTGCTCCTCAACTGCAGATCTGCAATTAAACACAAACTGGAAATTTCTAATACCATCATTCTCCACAATCTTGACATTCTCTTTCTCATTGAGACCTGGTTCAACGACACCTCTTATACTATGTTTGATCTTCTGTTACCCTCCGACTACTCTATCTTTAGAAATGACAGAGCAGACAAAGTTGGGGGAGGCACGGGTGTGGAATTTTTTTTTTTAATGTACTTGTCCAGTGGACAACATTGTGCAGAAAACTACTTGTCCTGCAAAGAAATATACTTGTCTAACCTATTTTCTAAATCAATTAAACTGACCGCCAAAAGTGTACATTTGGTCCTTAGAGAGTGCATTTTAGACATCCTAGTGCTGAAGCATTGGGAGAACAATGTCAACAAAGAGGGAGCATAGAGGAATCAGAAATTACACTTTACCCAGTGTATGCTATACTGGTAACTCAACATTACCTATTAACATTATGTATGTTTTTGTAGAAGATATTTACAATGAATATAAAAGATTGTCACAAATCAGCAAGAACCAAACCGTGCATTTATTTTTTTATATATATTTTTATTTAACAAAATGACAGACATTTCATCCATGTGCAAATAATCCCATTACATGACATATAGTTGTTTTCATATAAAGAATATGTTCAAGCAGAGGTACACTTTACATATTTTATGCTTCATTCCCAGTCCTACTCAGTTCTAACTCTACCATTGGTGACACACAGATTTCTCCTTTGTACAGATTCCATTTGGACCATTTCCTGTCCCATTTCTTTGGGCACCCCCAATGATAAATACGTCCTTCTCGGCTATCATGCATTTATCCATTTCTCTATTCCACACTGCTACTTCCGGTGGCCTCACTCCACCCCATCCCCTGGTGATTTCTCGTTTGAATAACGTGAAGCCCAACATTACAAATTGTTGTTCCGTTTCCGTTAGATCTGTCGCCTCCCAGATGTTTAGCAGGCCCAATCGCGGAGACAAGGTAATTGCCTTCCCTAGGGCAGAATGCATATGTGTTGTAATTCTACCCCACCGACTTTGTATCGCTGGTCAGTCCCATACCATGTGGTAGAAGGTGACTGGTTGCCCACAGCCCTTGAAACAGGGATCGTCTTAGTCCCATCCTTGCTAGAATGATTCCAGTCATGTACGAGCGATGAAAAACACAAAGTTGAACAAGGCGATATCTAAGTGTGATGGCAGCCTCCCTGGGAGACATCAGCGCCTGCCTCCAATTCTCATCCTCGATGCCCCCAGATCACCCTCCCATTTATCCCTGAGCAGTCCAAAAGAGTCTGGTATATTATTACTAAGCTTCCTGTAGGTGAAGGAGATCGCTTTGGTGTGCAGTTGTCCATCTACCAGACGATCTTCTAATGGAGAAGATTCCGGTATGTCTATGTATATGGGAAAAACCACCATCAAAGCATGTCTTATTTGCAGATAACGAAAGATCTCAGTTGGCGCCAATTTATAAGTCTTCTGTAACTCTTCAGACCAAAGGATCTTACCCTTCTTAATCATATCTCCTACCGTCGAAATACCAATCATGACCCATTTGTCGAATCCCAGATGATGGCCGAGCATGCCCAATCTTTCTGAATACCACAGCGGCGTCATTTTGGTAAGTCTATTTGCCCAACCCAATCTGCAGTTAGCCAGTCTCCATATCTGCAGTGTGTGTTTTGCAGGCCTTATGATCTGCTTTCTTCGTGAACTAGTATATAACGCCCCAAGGTAGCCGGCTCTATCCATCTGATACCTATCTAGAGCGCATGCCGGGTAATCTGGTGAGGCATATCTCCATCTATTTACTGTCACCAAGTGTGAGGCCCAATAATACAGCAGTATGTCAGGCAATGCGATACCTCCATCGTACCACACCTCCATCGTACCACACCTTCATTAATTTTTTAAGTGCTATCCTTGGGGCCTTACCATCCCACTGCAATGTACGCACCTCACCCTCTACCGCGGTAAAGTAGGCATCTGGTACTTTATACGGGCAGTTTTGTAAAATATATAAGAACCGTGGCAAAGCGAGTATTTTAAAAAGGGCAGCATGGCCAATCAGTGACAGTGGGAGGGACCTCCAATGTTGGACATGTGCTCGCAACCGCGTCAACACTGGCGCTAGGTTGTGACCATAAAAAAGGGCCGGATCAGGCGTGACAAAGATACCTAAGTATCTAAAACCGTCTTCCACAACCCGTAAGGCACAATCTTTTGGGAGTCGTGGGGTATGCCCATGCAGAACATATAGTACTGACTTGCTCCAATCAATAGCATAACCGGAATACTTTCCGAAATTGGTAAAGATATCAAGGAACACAAAAATAGATCGATAAGGGTTTGTCAAATAGAGCACTATATCGTCTGCATATAGTGATATTCTATCTTCATAGTCTTGTGACCACCGAAGGCCCCTGGTCATGACATCTTGCCGTACCCACGCCGCCAAAGGTTCCAACATCAGAGCAAACAACAGTGGCAACAGAGGGCAGCCCTGTCTGGTGCCCCTGCGGAGGGAGAGAAAACCGTCTAATTGTTCACTCTGATTTGTCCCGTTATATCCGTATATAGGAGCCGCACCCAACGTCTAAATTTAGGGCCCAATCCTATTCTCTCCAGGACCTCAAACATATATGACCACTCAATTGAGTCAAACGCCATGGATGCGTCAAGAGAGAGTACGACTGCATCCTCTTCTAGGTAGCATTGTCGAGCCAGCACGTTGTTAAGGCGACGAATATTAAGGGCCGTATTTCGTCCTGGCGTGAAGCCCGATTGATCCGGGTGTACCAGTGAAGATATTACCATCCCCAGCCGCGTAGCAAGCACCTTCGCCAAAATCTTCACCTCTGCATTAATTAAAGAAATCGGTCTATAGGAACAGCATTCTTCCACCGGTTTACCAGCCTTGTGTATAACGACAATGCTAGCCAGTCGCTGATCCGGGGGTAGAGTATCCTTTTCCAAACTTTCTTGATACATGTCCCTCAAATGCGGGACCACCTGGGAGGCCGTCGCCTTAAGAAATTTTATTGGGGTACCATTCGGTCCCATCGCCTTACCAGATTTTATTTGGCCAATGGCTTTACGGATTTCCTCATCAGTGAGGTCCGCCTCTAATAACTCTCTATCCTCATCCGACAGAGCCGGCACATCACACTCCGCCAAGAGTTGACGTGACTCAGACTCAGTATATACAGCAGAAGGCGAGTACACCCCCTCAAAATAATCAGCAAATGTCTCTGCTATTGCATCCGGACAGGATATAATCCCTCCGGTAGGCGTCTGTAATCTGGGCACCCATCTAGAGAACTGCTCCTTCCTCTCCGGCCAGGCTAGCGCCTTCGTCGCTCTATCTCCCAGCTCGTATAGCCTGTGGTGGGTAGCAGTTTGTGCGGCTAGCATGTGTTCACGAGCTTTCAATTTATATTCCTCCCTCTTAAGCACTAGGCCCCTGCAGTGTCTCATCTGATGGCCTGACGGCATATTCTGCCTCAAGTCGTTTAACCGCGTCTTCCAGCTACGTCAATATTTCCCGTCGTTTTGCAACGTATTTCATTTTCAACGAGAGGGCATACCCCTTCATGACTACCTTATATGCCTCCCATATCATTTGTGCCGATGCAACGGATCCTACGTTTTCTTCCAGAAAATAGCCAGTCTGCACACCAAGCTCCTCCCTAATATCTGGGACCTTAAGCAGCCACGGATTAATGACTATGGTGTGACTTTGCTGACGAGCACGATGTGTGAAGTCTATTCCCACTGGGGAGTGGTCTGAGAGGCCCCGAGGATATGTTCTGGGCCGCCTGAACTTGCACACATAAGCTGCATAGGCTAAGAAATAGTCAATCCGGGAGAGACTGCCATGCACACTGGAGAGGTACGTAAAGTCTATAGGAATATCTTGCAACTCCCGCCCCACATCTGAAAGCCCTAATGCCGTCGTGAAGTCTATCATAAGCTCATTTGACCTCATCCCTTGTCTCCTGGGGTGTCTGTCCATCAGGTCGTTCATTGTCATGTTGTAGTCTCCCCCCATTATTAGGGTCCCTTCAGGAAGATCAGTTAACACCCGACCTAACCCTGCCAATGCACCCTTACCCAACGCAGGTGGCAAATAAACTGAGACTACATTTATGGCTCTCCCCTCCCACTGAGCCTCAGTCACTGCAAATCGCCCCGCACAGTCCGTCCATGTATTAAAAACTATCAAAGGGACATTTCTCTTAACTAGGATACATGTACCCCTGGAGCCAGTAGTGTAGTCAGCGTGTACAAGGAGTTTATATCCCCATCTGTTTAGGGCCTTACTTTTATTACCAACTAAATGAGTTTCCTGCAAGAGAACTAGGTTAGGAGAGTGTCGCTTTAAGTACTGTTGAACTATTCCTCTTTTTATTTTGTCTCCCAGCCCATTGACATTCCAAGTGAGGACAGAGAGCACAGATTCGTGGTCAGCCATGATCAAACATTAAAATGAGTATCATTGCATAGGTCAAAGACAAAAACAGCCGTATTGTAAACAGTTTACGAATAGCGGGATCAGCACTAGTTATCAGTCTGTCATTTAAAAAGGGAACAAAAAAAATTAACCAACATATCTCAGTACTCTTACTACAAAGTCTGTCTTTCAGATCCTTGGCAAAGAAAACTTCACGATGATCAATAGTTTGACTACCAAAACAATCTCCCCTCAAACACCCTTTCTCCTCCCCCCATCCCCCACTCCTCCCCCCACCCTGCTCCCCTGCCTGTGGATTTAGAACTATCCACCCCCAAGCATGGCAGAGTGCCTCTCACCCCCGAACATGCTAGAAACGCAGAGGAAACTAACCCCTCCTCCACGGATAGTCTATATTGTCCTTAACAACAGCCGTCTATGCAATATTTAAGACTAAACAACTTCATGTCATATACTTATAGTCAACAAACAATGCACATCATACACCCCAAATATAGCAATAACACAGTACATTTACGAAACAATGGATCGCAATCTCACCTCCTCCCCCCCCCCCCATGATCCCACTACTTGCGCATTGATGCAAAGGCAGGTCCCACAGCCAAACTCAAAGCTGAATTATTCCTGTTCGTCTAGTCCACTTGGCTCAATTGTGGCCTCCGTGGCTGCCACTTCCAGTCGGATGTTGTTCTTCAACCCCGGTCTGTTAGGACGGTTTATTTTCCGGTTCCCCGCGGTGCTCCAGCCTTCCATCCAGTCCCAGACTGCATCCGGTGAGTCAAAGTACCATGATTTACCATCCGATTCAACTCTCAATTTCGCTGGGAAAAACATTGCATATTTAACCTCCCTGTCTCTCAGCTCCTGTTTTACAGCTTGAAAACTCCTCCGCTGTGCCTGAACCTTGGCCGTGAAGTCAGGAAAGAAAGTCACTTCATAGTTATCTATTTTCAGCGGTGGCCGGATCTAGATGTTTGCAGTATTATGTCCCTGTCGCGATAGTTAAACACTCTGGCGATCAGTGGCTTGGGGGCGCTCCAGGCTTAGGCCGTCCTCCTGGTACTCTATGAGCCCTTTCGATAGAGAAATAGCTGGACAACTTTTTAGGCTTCAGGTGTTTTGTGATCAACTCCTCCACAAACAGGTCTGCGTCCGGCCCCTCTGTCCGTTCCGGAACACCTAGGATTCTAATGTTGTTGCGGCGGGCCCTTCCTTCATAATCATCCAGTTGTTGCGACATTCTGTCCTGCTTCTTTTGCAGCTCCTGGTTCTGTAGTTCCGAGGTGTCTTCCTTCAGGGCATTTGTCACCACCTTCAACTCTTTCACCTTTTCATCCATTTTCTTGAAGTCGGCTCTGAGCAACGAGACCTCTACTGTGACTGAATCAACCGAGGCGCGCATCCCACCTATCGCTGCCATAACATCACGGAGAGTTGGCTCTGATTCAGGTGTCGGCGTCACTCCTGACCCTTCTTTATCATATCTTGGTGAATTACCCTTTTCTCCTCCCTTAGCCTAAGCGAACTTCGTCAATTGTCTCTGGGCGTTAGCTTTTGATCCTCTACCTCCCGTTGCCATTTTCAGAGACACTCTAGGGATCTCACAGGTGGGGGAATAGATCGGTCAACGGTGACACTTGCCGTCTAGGTCTGCCACAATCCGTTCGTAGTCCAGCCGCCCCTCACTCACTCCCAGCGTTCGTACACCTACAGCCTCCCTTGTCTGTCTTGTATATTCAAATTGCAGCACCACCGGTAATCAAATTGGTTTCGAATCAAGTTATGGTAGAATACAGTTACTCCAAGAGGCTTAGTTCTTTTTTTAAACCAGGTGATGTTTAGTCCAGATCCAAGGCTCGAGTAGCTCCAGTTCAGCATGTGCATCACAGTTGAAGAGTTGGTGAAAGTAGTATTGCAGCCTCTGCCTAGGTCAAACCTTAGCTGCACAGGACATTTGCAGGTATTATCACTCATTCAGGCCTCCAGCAACTCAATGGACCTATGTCTTTCTTCATTCTGCATTTTAACAATAGGTGGGGGGGCTGTATGTCCACTGTCCCCAGCCCCGTATAGCACACACTCTTTCTGGGCTGCAAGTAATACACGATGAGGGGCTCCCCCACAGCCCATCAAAATACCTTAAGTAGGCCCAAAAAGCCGGGGCCTCAATTTTGGCGGTCTCTCGGCCTCTCCGGTGCAGCACCCTAATGTGTGGCCCGATAATGCGGTCTCCGGTTCCTGTAAACTGCTTGCCAGTCCTCCGGCGCGCAGTCACTCTGCTTGAAAGCAATGCTGGGCAATGTAGCAGCGATCCAGGCTGCTCTAATCTGTCTCCCTTCCCCAAGGCCGTCCTCGACACCTCCTCCGGCGACTCCCGACTAGGCCCCGAAGCCGGGGCCTCAATTTTCAGGCTCCCTCGCGCCGCAGCCTCATCAGCCAGTAGCCACAGGGGATGGATCGTCACGACGCTCCGGCGCGCCCCCACCGCTCCTCTTATCCGGCACTAAGGTATTGCAGCGGGCCACAGGGGAGGGGGGTCACCTCTGCGGTAAATCGGTCAGGGCTGGCTAGCATCTCACGTCGATACCGCCATCTTTCCGCCGCCGCCTCTCGGGACCTTTGCAGCCTGGTGTATCTCTCTAGGGCCGCGGGCCCAACAGGACGCACATTCCAGTGATGCGGGGGAGCATCGGATCAGTCCCCCAATTGTTGCAAATTGCCTACTTGCGTCGCGACGGCTGTAGAATACTCAATTTGCGTGGACGGGCGAGAGCTCTGTTAGGCAGCAGCCATCTCTCTCGGCTGCAAGCCACGCCCCCAACCCTTGCATTTTTTAAATAAAGTACACTGTGGTATAAGCAGACATCCAGGGAGAACCATGAATAATGTGACTGGCAGGGAAAATCTAGCAAAAAAAGAACTTGGGGGCCTGATGACAAAAGCCAGAAGAATTAACTTGTTTGTTTTCAAAACTTTCCCCATCTTTTCAGATGGATGCTTGGGAGTACACTAGCAAATTATGGGGGCATTATGAAAGGGCTTGGGTGCAAACACAGAGGATTTAGACCAGAAACAACAACTTATGAATAGTTTTTGCTTTGTGCTATCGGGATGTGCTCAACCATCATTTTGTCCCGGAAAGCCAACTCACAAGTCTGCAGATAGACAGAAAGGAATGATAGGTTATGGAATCAATGGCAACTTAAAGAAAGGGTGACATAGTTGGGTGTTAGAAAGACAACATAAAAAGTCAGGGAGAGATGGGAAGAGTGGAGATTTAAGGACATTTGCAAAAGAAGAAAGAGGAATGGAAAAATAGGATGAAAAGGATGAACTTACAGTAAATGTGACAGTCACCTCGGTCATGCGGTTAATATGGAGGTGTCTGCGCCAGTGTTCAGCCTCCAAAAATTGATAATGTTCCCAGTATGTGATTAATACTTAACAAATCCGTAGGTGTCTCCCTCAAGACAGCAGCCAGAGAACAAGTCAATAGTGACCAGTGAGGCAAGAGTTGCACCTGTGCACTGTACACAAGATGTTTAAAATTAAGCACCTGTCAGTCCTCCGGGTGTAATATGTTCTAGGCATGCCCTGACACCATAACATGGAAAACCCTCCATCACATGTATGACGGAGGCAACAACATTTACAAACATTCACATCAGCATTACTTGGGTTCGTTCTAGAGATGGAAAAGGTGTTATAGTGGTGTCAGTGATGACTAAGAGGTTACATGGAGAGCCAGTGGTGTATGGGGGGTGCAGGTGAGTTACAGAGGGATGCAGTGATGTCCTGAGGGAGGAGTTACACAGGGTGGCAGTGATGTAACAGGGTGGGCAGGTGGAAGGAGAGTTGCAGAGGAAGGCAGTGATGCCCTTAGGCGGGGGCCCTTAGTCAGTGATGCCCTTAGGCGGGGAACCACTGATGGACCATTAGTTCACAGCTAAATATGGGAGAGGTCTTAAAGAAGGAACCACTTATGGCTTCAGGGGAGAGAATACAACAAAGCTAGGGTTATGCTGATCTTTAAAGAAGAGAAATGGTTTGGAGTTTAACAGAAAAGGGAGATGAGAAACACAGGGAACTAGATGGTTGGTAGAGGGCAGAAAGAAGGGAGGGCAGCAGGTCAGGGAAATGGAGGAATAGTGGTTTACCCTGGTAGTTTGAGAGCAAAGGATGGGAGCCAAAGTTGGCTAGAGATGTATAAGGATTTATATAAAAAGCAAGAAAGAGGACTTTGATTGGGTAAGAAATACAGCATGGGGGTTAGACTGGGTCACAATGGTAAACTGTTCCTATGGCAGAGACTTTAGACACAGCAAGAAAAAGGAGATGAGTTGAACAGGGAATTGGAAAAAAAGACAGAGTTCTGAGACTGCAAACAGGAGAAGGAAAGGGTGGTAGACATAGCTTGAGGTGGTAAGGGTGTTACATAGCAAGTAGAGGATGTTCTATAGTTGGTACTTTTGTAATTTATGCCGGCGGCACACAGCATAAGTACACATTCAATTGCTTCTGCTGCCACTCCTGAGATGTTTGCAAAGTTAGCTGTTTCTGCTTTAAGCAGCTTCTAACTGGAACTTTTCCATGCGGTGTATTTATTTATTTGTTTTACATATGATTACTTTCCAGCAGAAAAAATGTCCTTCCTGACTGCCTGGGAGTAAAAGCCTTGGATCTGTGGTGGCATGTCATGTTCAGCTTCATTGCAAGATGGAGCTGTGAAAGAGAATCCGGGGATCTAGAGGCAGATTTCTTTGGAAACACTTACATTACCTTCTCAACCCAGTTTTACTTTCCTATCTATTTTTAAGAACCACGTTTCTGCACACTGCATAAACACACTGTCCTGCCGTATATGCTGCTTTATTTACTCCTCCCAGTACATTTGTAGTACATGACTGCCTTTTTGTAAGCACACAATGCACCAGGCTCTTATGGAAATGTGGCTTTATTATTGGCTGCCACACAAGGGCGCTAATCACAACCACCATTGTGTGATCCTTGGCAAGTGTTGAAGAGATCACCCTTAGTTTAGCGCCCCGGTGCATCCCTAAAGTCACGCTTACTGCTGCACAGAAAAGTATGTAAAGTCCCTGACAATTTTCAATGCAAGGTTTTGGTAACGTTATTTAATTGAAATTAAGGGTAAAAGGGCCAGATAAGCCACGAGGAGAGATTAAGTCATAGTGTAGGTACCGTGTGAAACGTGAGAGGCTTATGGAAAGGGAAGTACTGGCCGGAGCTTTAATGCACACCCTGGTTGTAAACATGAGAGGTCCAGGGGGAGCAGGGGCTGCAGGTGAGGCCAGATAAGTGCAGAGAGAAAGCAATGTGCAAAGGGAGGGGCCTGTGAATTACTTCACTGCAGGACTTAAATACTGAGGGCTGTATCTGAGAGGCCCAAGGGCGGCACATCAAAAGGGTGAATAGAGAGCCCAGGTGAGAGCCGGGTCCGCCAGGTCTTACCCGCCAATGCGGGCTGTTCTCGGACTGCAGAAGCTGCATCATGTTCCCCTCTTGGAGCTAGAAGAGGAGCCTGGAAGCAGCATGAAGGCTTCGTGGAGAAAGACAAAAACCTCTTCGCTGACAGCGCTGTGCAATTTCTGTTTGAACCTGCCAATTTGAACTTAATCATGCTCATATTCAATGGAAACGATACTGCCTAACATCCTGTGAGTCTGGGCAAATCTTTTCCTCTCCCCGTGCCTACAGCAATAAAATACGAATCCTTGTGTAATGTAACTGGCTCTCCTATAAAGCACTTTGTTTCCGTCTGGTGTCTTGATTTACTATAGTGCACAGTCTTATTGTCCTTTGGACAAAACAGACATTAAAACTTCTTGCCCTTGCAAGAAATCCAGATGTCTCGGGCTTCGAGCGATACGAATTCCCCTCCCCTGGGGAGGTGTTGCACTCATCTTCAGAAACTCCCTTCAACTTAAGGCTTTTCCTAACAGCTCCTTCCGTACATTTGAATGTCTGTCTCTGGAGCTTCAAGTGCAACACTGCTCACCCTTCAGATTTCATGCCATTTATCACCTGCCTGGTGACTGCTCTTCCTTTTTGGAGGAACTCACCGACTTTATCAGCGACCAATACTCCCAAAGGAACAGACAGATCTTTCTGGGAGACTTCAATCTTCACTGCTCTTTGGAAGACTCTGCTGTCAATAGGCTTGCCACTTTTCTCTCAGCAAACGATCTTATCCAACACTGCAGTGAAACAACACACTCTAAGGGCTCAATTCTGGACCTTGTTATATCTAAAGCAGACATGCTTACTATTGCTATCCCTTTTCATGTAGACTGGTCTGACCACTTCCTCATCCCCTTCTCTCTTCACGTATCACTCTCTATAACTCTTGGCCAACCAAAAAAGACTACTACCTGGTTCCGTAACACTAAAAACATTGACCTTGACACTCTTTGTGATTCTGCTAAGCTTTCACTTCAAAGGCTAGACCCTAACTTGGATGTCAACAAAATTACCTCCCAATGCCTCTCAGTACTTATAATCGAAATTGATAATGTCGCTCCACTTCAAAGCAAAAGGAAAAGGCCCATTCCTTCAGCACCATGGTTCAATAAATCCCTGTATGCAGAAAGGAAGAACCTGAGAATCCTGGTGAGACAATTTCCATCCACCACTAATATTTCTATTCTACATTGAGCAAGATCAAAATACCACAAACACATCTTCCATGAAAAAGTGTCACACTTCAGAACCCTCCTTGACTCAGCCAAAAACAGACACAAAAAACTATTTGACCTCATCAAAAATCCAAACTGCTCTTCCCCAACCATCAAGCCTGACGATTCTCCAAAGAAAGCAGCAGAATTTGCTATATTCTTTGATGAAAAAGTGAAATCACTGGTGGATCAGGTCATTCATCCTACCCCCCTAGAGGAGCGCAAATCCTTAGTCATTTGGCAGAACTTTGACGTCATCTCTGAAGATGCCCTTCTCAAATGCATCCTCGAAACAAAACCCTCTAACCCTTCTTTTGACCCCACCCTACTGACATTGCCATTGATTTCTACACCCATACACTTTCCTACTGTTTTACAGGAAATTTGAGAGGTGCACACAATAAAGTCAATAATACAGGAAGGTTATAGATTTTGAAAGTCTTCTGTTCTTTCTTTAATGGATTCTTTATTTTCTCTTTGTAAGATATACTGTGCCTGTATATCTTAAAAAGAGAAAATAAAGAATCCACTAAAGAAAGAACAGAAGACTTTCAAAATCTATGAACTTCCTGTATTATTGACTTTATTGTGTGCACCTCTCAAATTTCTTGTAAAACTTTTTATATGACGGACATCCCTGGCAGTGGATGGTGAGAGTGGTTGCACCATACGAATTTAGAAAACAGAAGAAGTCGATGTGCTAAACCTTGGTCTACTGCTATGTGCTTTGGTTTTTTTGTATAACACTTTCCTACTGTACCTGTTTGGTTAACTTCTTCCTCAGCCAAGGCTCCCTTCCTGTTGCCCTTAAAAAAGGACAGGTTACCCTACTTCTTAAAAGACCCTCCGCTGATGCGAACGACCTCAACAACTTTCACCCCATCACTAACCTCCCTTTTCTTGCAAAAATCGCCAAAAAATGTGTAGCGAAACAACTTTCCCCACATATTAAGGATAATAATCTTGACAGTTTCCATTCAAAACTGCAGCACTGTAACAGCTCTGCTGCAAGTGATCGATGACGCGCTTCGTATACTCGATTCAAGGGAGTCTTGTCTTCTGATTCTTCCAGACCTCTCTGCAGCCTTTGACACTGTTAATCACAACACTCTCCTTAACACTCTTCAACAGAGAATGGGTTTGGAAGGCACAGTGCTTAAATGGTTTGCTTCCTTCCTCTCTGATAGATCCCAAATGATCAAAATAGCGAACAGTCTTTCATCCCCTTTGGCGGTAGGTCAAGGTGTTCCTCAAGGCTCTATACTTGCACCCACTTTGTTCAATCTCTATTTGGAACCATTAGAAAATCTCCTAAGTAAATCCGGGATCCACTATCATCTCTATGCAGATGACACTCAAATCTACCTCAAGGTTGCCTTCACTCACGATCTCGCCATCCTAAGATCTACTCTCGACTCCATTCAAAACTGGATGTCAACTCATCAACTGATTCTGAATCCCTCCAAAACTGAATTCCTCCTTCTCTCCTCCTCACTTTCTCCTCCCCCGGTTCAATCATGGATGGATCAGATGAATCTACTTAACAATAAACCCATCATTGTCGAGAGCGCAAAATCCCTTGGTGTCATACTCGACAAAAAACTCAATCTAATCTCCCACATCAATTCCATTGCAAAGTCTGCTCAATACCAACTGCGCCTTCTTTGGGGAATTCGTCGCTTTTTCCCGGAGCAAGACCTTAAAACCCTGGTGCAATCGCTGGTCCTCTCCAGACTGGACTACTGCAATTCTTTTCTTACTGGCCTCCCCAAATCCCACCTGTCCCCCCTTAAATCTGTTCTCCATTCAGCAGCTCGTTTCATTTATGGGGCCAAAAGAAGCGACCACATCACACCGATGTTATCCACCATCCGCTGGCTTCCCATCTAGGCTAGAGCTATCTACAAGACTGCCTGTATCACCCACAAAGCCTTGCACTGCTCCTCTCCTCGCTACCTGGCAAATAAACTGAAACTCTCTGGAGGCTCTAGACCATCTCGTAATGCGGAAAATGTACTGCTTGAACCTCCCACTTTCAAGAAGGAAAGATCGATGGCCCAAACCTTTTCAGGCAACGCAGTGAGAATCTGGAACTCACTTCCACCTCAGCTCCAGACCACCACCTCCTCCCAGGCCTTCAAAACGGACCTCAGTTCTCCTCCTCCAAAGACACCTCCAAATTTAATTCACGCCCTCTCCATTATCTGAAGGAAGACCTCCCATTATTGAAAATTCTATTCTCCATGACTATGGAAGTGCCTTCCCAGTGTGTTCTGCCATTTATTGCAGTATTATCCTTCTACCTGTGTTTGGTACTCGTTTGTAACATGCACACGTCACTTTTCTCTTGTAACACACTGTTTGCTACCTCTCACATTTTGTTTGCTTTAAATACTTGCACAAGTGCCACCATTGCCTACGTAACGTTTGTTCTTGTGCTGGAGTGTCTGCCATTTATTGCAGTATTATACCTCTACTTGTACTTTGTACGCTTTTGTAACCTGAACACACATATCACTTTTTCCTCCTGTAATGTACCGTTTGCTACCTCTTGTTTTTTGGTTGCACACTATTGTCACTTTTGCCTCATGTAACTTAACGTTTGCTTTTGTAATTTGTTCACTTGTAATTTTCTCCTCATGTTTGATTACTGTTCCTATTGTGAAGTGCTCTAACACCTTCGGGTAAAGTCCGCGCTATATAAAAACGCATAAATAAATAATAAATAAAATAAAAAGGAGTGGATGAGACGTGAGAGTTTGTGAAAGAATAGGGTTAGAGAGGCGGAGCGCAGCGAGGCGGAGACCTGGTGGCACCTAGCCGGGTGCGAAACGGTCTTAGACCGGACCAGTCAAACGTAAAGACCTGGGGCCAGGGCAAAACATGAAAGTTGATGATTTCTGCTAAAAAATCTGCGCATTCCCGTATTTATCCTTGGTTCTTTTTTGGTAGATTTGACCTGCAAAAATTCACCTGGGGAATTGGGGGACATTTTTTACATCTAAACTAGTAATTGGCCTTCTAAACTGACTGGCCTTCCCAAATCTCACCTCTCCCCCCTCAAATCCGTCCTCCATTCAGCAGCTCGCTTCATTTCAGAGTCCAAACGAAGTGACCACATCACTCCTATCCTGTCTTCTCTCCGATGGCTTCCCATCGAGGCAAGAGCTATCTACAAAACAGCGTGCATCACCCACAAAGCTTTGCACTCTTCCTCCCCTCGCTATCTGGCGAATAAACTCAAACTGTCTGGAGGCTGAAGACCTTCTCGGAATGCGGAAAAGTTCCTTCTTGAACACCCCTCCTTCAAAAGAGAAAAACTGTTGCAGGCCTGCCAAGTGTCACGCATCAGGCGTGACACTGGCGCATTACAGTGTGGTACGCCGCATTAAGCCCTGAAATGCATTGTCACGCATATCGCTGTGTGGCTTCCCCGTGCTGCTGCAGCAGGCTTGGGCTCACAGCTGAGCTAAGTTTGCTGGCAGCGCTCACTCAACTGCTATACTGTATCTTGTGCTTCCAATCCGCACGGTTCTCACTACTAGCATGACGTTATTGGGAGGAGACGTTATTTCCTGCTGCCAGAGCGAGCGCGGGGAGTTTATTTCGTCAGCTACAAGGCAGCTCGGCTGGCTAGTTTGCAGTGCATATAATACTCATGGCCGGGGCGCTGCAAATATTCATGGCGCCAGCCGAAGCGCTCACAGCCCTGTTTTCTGCACCTCGCACCACCGACCGGCTCGGGCCACCTCTTACCACTGTAGTTAATACAAGTTCTCTGGACCGCAACCCCACAGACCGCGGTTGGCCACTGAGCCCAGAGCACACTACTCCAGCCGCTGCTGGGCCTGAGAGGTTTAATCGTGCCAGGCGGTTGGCATTTCTAAAGTAAGTGAGAGTCTGGATAGTGAGGTATCTCTCACTCTGCTGCTGCTTCTTCTAATAACACTTTGTTGTTTTATATTGATAGCGCTTTAGCGCGTGGTCACTTTCAACTTCCTCTGGCATCTTCCCTGCCGCCGGCCCCGCGGGATCTCAGGTGAGTGCGCACCCCTGCTGACTCTCCTCTTGCTTATACCTCACTGTACTCTGCCCCAGGGCTGGAGAGGCAGGCGGCTCTGCTATCTGGTTACAGCCACTTCAGGATATACCTCCCTCCGTGCACTGCGCCTGCTACGATCGGCCAGCTGTTATGGCTTGACGTGGCCTGCTTTCTCCCGGCGTTCTGGTTGCCTGGCAGGGGGAACGGGGGTGGCTGGTCTGACTCTTGCTCTGTGGCCCCCCATTAATGCCCCTGCTGTTACCGACATGCTATTCTACAAACCGATGGGCCCCGAGACTCGGCCTTCCTCTTTATGATACCTCCCGCCAATTCCCATCTATGAGAGGGGTGATGTCTTGCTGGCAGTGCCGTGACTGGTGCAACTATAGAGGACTAGCCTTGATAGGAGGCCGTTAAGCGATTTGGGCGGCCAGGGGTAATTACATATGAGCCCCTTCCTCGTGGCTTGTCTCATTCCAGGCAGGTGTGATGCCTCGAGCTACCTTAAATCTGGGACTTAGTAAATTAGTCTTAAAATAAAGACAGTTTTGTTCATTCTTTGGACGACTTGTTATTGGAAATTATGTTGGAGCCTGAACATTTGAGCAGTGGAACTCATTATTACAGCAATAAACTACGAAAGGTTTGACTAAACCGTGAGCCTTAGTTGCATATGCTCCGCAGGTACTCTGTTCCCATACTTGCATTTCCATTGCTCTTTTTAGATTTGATGGCCCGCCATATTTGCCCAGGTGGAGCCTCTGCTGGTGGAAACATTTGACCGATGGCCGGCCGTCAATTGTTAATGTACCCCGACTGCCAGCCCCATTTAGGTAAATGTACAAAACAAGAGTGGACTTGGGTGGATGAAGTCGCCACCCTCCACTAATTTTCGAGCTGAGATGTGCCCCCACCCTGCCCCCTTAAGCTGACCGTGGAGGAACAATCCTGTTTTTTTTGGGGGGGGGGCGTTATATACTCATTTGAAGGCATAATGGTCTCCCGCGTCCTGTTTGGTATAGCTGGGTCCCAGTGCCTTTCAAATGCTAGTGCTTTGCAGTAGTTTTAAGATGATCTTAGAGTTTCTCGTTGCTTAAGCGGTAGTAATTTCCGACATTTATATGTTTCCCTCCCATTTTCATTGCTGGATTTTGCTTGCGAGAAAGTGTCACTCATAGTCGTTAAATGTCACTCATAATTACACTGAAATTATGAAAATGTCACTTACAAGCAATCTGAAACCTTGGCAGCTATGAGCTGGGTCCCAGTGCCTTTCTATTGCTGGTGCTTTACAGTAGTTTTAAGATAATCTTAGAGTTTCTCGTTGCTTAAGCGGTAGTACTTTCCGACATTTATATGTTTCCCTCCCATTTTCATTGCTGGATTTTGCTTGCGAGAAAGTGTCACTCATAGTCATTAAATGTCACTCATAATTACACTGAAATTATGAAAATGTTACTCACAAGCAATCTGAAACCTTGGCATCTATGCTGTTGGCACAATCGTTCTCGGGTAATGCGGTGAGAACCTGGAACTCGCTTCCTCCTTCGCTCCGTGCCATCACCTCCATCCAGATCTTCAAAGAGGACCTCAAATCTCTTTTACTCCAAAGACACTTTCAGAACTAATTCCTTCCTTCTCAGACCCTGCCAGGAAGTTCTTTAGTCATTGTAAATTAGTCACATATGTTTATATTTTTGCTTATACATCCTGTGCTTGCTGTGTTTGAAATTGTGTTCCTTTTGCCTGCGTTGTTTTGATTCTATGGCCTGCTATTGTTCGCCAGGAAGTTCTTTAGTCATTGTAAAATGTGTCATATTTATTCTTACTTTTGCTTATACAGTCTGTTCATGCTATTTTTGTTTGCTCTATTCCTGCAACAGTTCTCTCATGTTACGTAACGGGTTCTATTGTACACTGCCCTGACACGTTCGGGTAAAGTCCGCGCTTTATAAAAATGCATTAAATAAATAAATAAATAAAAAATCCCTGTCTAAACAAGGGGGTAGGCATTAAATAATGCTTCACATCGTCTCCTAAAATTCGAGGCACAGCACAAAGAATGATTTTCACAGGTTTTACATTGTGATATTACTTTTCTAATTTAAACTACGGCACAGGGGAATGACTTTCCTGGGGAAACCTAAATTCTATGACAATCAGTCGCCTTCAATTTGAACTCAACGTGCTCCCCTTAAACATGGCAGTATACGTATACCAGAGTGGCATCAGCCAATGACAGTCTCTTCCGGATTGGAGCGGTCCTTGTGACACGGTGGGGAGACGTTGCTACTGCTCGGTACGCCTTACGTCATACGCAATAAGACCGCCGGAGGAGGCGGTGCTTTCTGTGGACGAGGAGGCTGAGGGTGGTGTGTTTCTTGACTGTGCCCGTGTTACTGACTCGTGTCCTGTGTAGGGGCCATGTCCGCGCAGTACGAGCCGCCTCGAGCGTTCCAGGATAACATCACCGATGAGCAAAAGGTGAGCGTCGGGATCCCCCTTACCGTGCAGCCACTGCGCTTCGTTCTGTACTCCATAGTGCACTCTGAGGATGGGGCTTCCGTTCTCTGTGGGGTATCCAGTACTGAAGGCGCTGTGCTTGCTTTCTACCTGCGTGAGAACTACTATGTAGAACTATTTAGAACGTGTATTTTACGTTGTAAATGTTAGGCCTTCCGCTCTCCGAGCCGCTCCTCCGCCTTCCAGCTCTTGGCCGAACCGCCTGCTGTGGGGCGGCCGGATCGCGCTCCCCGGGGCGGATCACACTAAAGCTTGACACATGTTCCTGTGACTGTGCTGCAGCTTTATGTCGTGGGCCAAACCCTCCGGTACCCCTGAAAGCAATGGCGGACGGACATCGGCTGGTGCTGGGCCTGCGGCGACAGTGGAGGCCTCTCTCACCTCCGCGGTTATCAACTGCTCAAGCCCCGTGTAATATTACTACCCTCAAGCAGGCCTCTGTCCGTTCTGGGTGTAGAGGTTTTAGAAGCCAAGTGCGTGAAACTGCTTCTTCTCGGCCGCGGTGCGGGTGTTTTTTGTTAGTTCGTTATGGTGGGAGGTGGCGGCGCTCTGAGTTAGGCCCATATTCTCTCCTAGAGATGTGTAGGTTTTGATACCCGTGTTAAATCTGTCGATTCGCATACGTGGTTGAAGCTTTTGTTGCCACCTGCAATTCTCATACTTGTCTCATTACACGCAGATAGTTGTCACCGGTGGTTAACCCATCATTATTTGCCAACCATGTATTAGAGTGCTTGTAGTCACTTATTTTATACAAACCTTGACGTCAGGCTATATACTGCCCTGTATGATAATGTTCCTTTACCCTGCTCCCTCTCGTGGTATGTCTTGCGCCTGAAATATATATATATATATATATATATATATATATATATATATATATATATATATATATATATATATATATATATATATATATATATATATATATATATTTTTTTATACCTGTTTGGTGATCTGCCATGATTTTAACACTAACTGTTATAGAGCAGCAATTGCAGTTGGCCATGCATTACAAGAAGGGATTTCAATTAGCAGAAGTGAAACGGTGTGCAGAATGATGAAAGGGTTATGTTTAAGGAGACCACAAGTAACTTCCATCAAAGTTTACCTCATGTAGGCTGGACGATGCAAATGCTGAATGACAGATTTTCTTGATCATCTCTCTAGTTGCTTTTGTATTTTGGTAAATACACCTCTGTGGACAGCCGGTTACTGTTACCACAAACTGGCAAAACTTGGTGGCATGGTCAGCTGTCTGTCTCCTGGTTCTGACATTTGTCTGCAGCCTACCACCACAGCTCATCTCCTGACAATGTCGTTCGCTGTAACATAATTAAATGTTACATAAGGAATTAGAAGAGGTTTATTAGGTCGACTCTAATGGGCTGTCTTCTGTGCACTTGATGCGGTTTATTTTCTCTAGGTGTGGTTTATAACAGTTATTCCTTACATTCCTGTGACTCTACAGTGTTTAAACCGTGTTGTCTCTCGTCCGGAATGATCTTCCCACGTGAACTTAAAGCATATACTCTCATCTCTATATATATTCTGGTTTTTTTTATTTGCTTTTCTTGTTTCTGCTTTTGAGTTCTCAGCATGGCTTTTATTGTTCTATAGCGCCAAGATGGCAAGTATAACGATCACACATCATTAGTGCCAGTACTAATACCAGTTAAACGACTTGCATCATGATCACACTATTCTCTCGATATGACCATATGTTTTTATTTTTTCATTTTATTTTTGCTATTTCATATTAATTTTTAGAAACTGCCAAAATATATTACCCATCCAGTATAACATCAATTTAGCAAAACGTAACTCCACATAGACACAACTATGTTACAACATTAAATGACATTCATTAAACAAAAAACAAACAATATTTTTTTTACTTTACATTAATATGTAGAGAGATCTTATTACTCTGGTTCTGTAATTTCTAGAACTATTCTCTTTTAGTCTAAAACAAAAAGCCATTTGAGCTGGGGTTAAAACACACAGGGTCAGATTTACAAGCCCCTTGTGCCTCTTTTACGCCGCCGTTGCGTCACTTTTGTGACGCAGCGGCGCAAAATACGCGCCATGCTGCGGGGCATTTACAACGTGACGCACCTGGGAGATGCGTCATGTTGTAAAGCCCAGCGCCAGAAGTAGGTGTTCCTGCGTGGGGGGGGGGGGGGGGGGTTGGTCCGGCACAGGAACGCATTCCAAAAGTGGCTGAGTGAAATCTACATGATTTCACTCAGTCGCTTTTGAGCCCATGCTGCGTCGAAACCCTTTCGCCTACTTGAAGCAGACGTTGGGATTGACGCAGCATTGTACAGATAGGGCCCCCTAAGAGCATTGCTGGAGCTGCATCGCGCATCTGTGCCGTTTTTGCCCCATGGTGCGCCACATCGTAAATGCGGCGCATCCATGGTGGCGGAGCCATAACTGGTGCATCCCTGCTGATATGCAGGGATGCGCTAGTAATTGTAAATCTGCCTCCCTGTTTTTATAATCCAAAATCCAAACAGTGTACCAATAGGACTCAATATGTTTCTTCTTATTTACAATATATATAAATTCGTATTACTGGCCTCCATGATAGACGCATGCGAAACACACACTTGTTTGGAAAAACAGTTGACGCGTTTCAAACCCTATTTTGTGTCTCACAGAGCCTTGCACCCAACACCCTCTTACTTATTACTCAGCCCGATATGAGATAAAACCCTGGCATTAAATGAACATCTCGCAAGCTCCTTTCTGTAGGTAGTATTTCACCTTTGGATCCTGATGACTGGTGGAAGGAGGAAAGCGGCGATGAAGCATGCCATCTTTTATGGGATTACAGGCTTCCTGTGCTGTTTAAACAGTGAGTCCCGAACACGTTTGAGTTCAGACATGTCCTTCTAACTTCTTAGCAAGGATTATTGACGGTGTTTATCCGCTTCAGAGATATATTTCCATGCTACACCTATTGTTTCTTACTCCTTTGTGTGAAAGTTATGTTTTGCAGTTTTGTGTGTCGATTACTTATTGGTGCGTCTAAAATAGAATGAATTGTCCAAGATCAGCATGAAGTCAACCAGTAATGGGAGAGTAAGTTGCAACCTTTTAATGCATTGTTTTGTAGTGTTCTTTAAAGATGCAAGTCTTTACCTCCTTTACTAAATTGGAGCAGCGTTGGGGCAGTCCAGATAGATACAGGGACGTTGCTCCTGATCCAGGGTACATAGATGGCAAAGGCCTCTCTCGCCTAGGGGTCTATTTTTTACTCCTCGTAGTCAGGAATCTGTGTCCTGGCCCCTAGTGTGCAGCGAACCACCAGAAATGGTGAGCTTGTCTGCAACAAGAAGTTGCTGGTTGTGATGGTCTTGTAAGTGATGCAGCTGGTTTTGAAGATGATGCTGGTCAGCAACGGGGAGTTATGGGGGTGATATATTTTTCACGGACTGGATGAGACCTGCTATAACTTGTAGGATGCCCTAAAGGGATGCCAGTGTGGAGTCTGGGAGACCACTGAGTAAGTCATTACCCCTATAGGATGCAAGAGTTTGAGGGCTTGAGCAACAGTTTTGAAGTCACTTTCAGCAAGAAACAGTTTCTCTTTGTTTAGAAGAGATACCTGGTACCAAGCGGTCCACCGCCCTCAGAGTACCTTGGGGGTGAGATTGGTGTCAAGGGTGAATGCCAGTGACTTGGCATTTGGTAGAATACGGGGTTCAAAGTCTTCACTCTGTCATTGAGTCAGGTTTGTACACTTCCTTGTTTCTTATTGGCAAATAACAGGAATTGTCTTTTGGTTGGGTTGCAGTGCCACCTTTTATACCATGTTGTGTGTGTGTATGTATGTATGTTCTCAAAGCACAGTAAAAACTGTGCCGATGCACTCCTCAGGTAGCACATCAATTACTCGAACAGTCGGGTGTACTCGTAAAGTTGATATTTATTTTACATCGGTTCCAAAACACAGATACGTGAAACAGCCCAACGCGTTTCAGCGAACCAGTCGCCTTGATCACGGGTAGTTGAGTAATGTTCTTAAACATGTATAAATAAAGTTTCAAAAAACACAAATGCACATGTGATTGCCTCAGTGAAAACAAAAACAAAGGACAAAAAGTCAAATTGCCTTGGCCATCTTATAGTGGTGTTTGGGCATAGCAAAACATTGTGAAACACATATAGAAGAAACTATCAACTATACTGTTTGCTAATCAAAAATATATAATATTTCAGATATATAAAGTATTTGCACCCTGTTTCATGCAGGACCTAAAATTCATGAGACAATATCAATATAGATTGGAAAGTTCACGTCATAAATACATGAATTTATCAGGTTGCTCACAGTGTTCAAAATTAAAATCCATTGTAAGATTAGTTTATCCATTGAAATGCCTAACATTTAGAACCAATTTACTTAGCGCCAGTGCGTAAAATATTTGTAAATCAATTACATTCCAAGTGGATTAAGGTGACAAAGCAAATCAACTCTAAATTTGTAGATTTAGAGAAAGGAGAAAACACATGAGCAAACCAGAAGAAGTAAAGGAGAGAACATCCTGCTACCCCAGTGGGAAGGTATCACGGCCAATGTCCAAATTAACAAAGCCGTAAGAATGTCTCTCAGCAATCAAACTCCTCCGCAGCCCTCTGCAGGAAAAAGGGAAAAGACAAAGCAAATTTTGCCTGTCAATGCTAATATCCTTTTTTTATTTATTTTTTTTTAATTTTTTTTTTTTTTTTTAACACCTATGCTGATGACTTAGAATGACTTTCTAACAGTGCCCTATTAATTCCCAAACTGAATTAAACATGAGAAAAACAATACATTAATTAATGCTTAAAAACAAGTTCTTGCAGGAGACTCAGATGGGTAGATTTTCATTATATACAAAAGACACTACAGTAAAGAAATGTATACAGACAGACACTGAAATTATCCTGCATGGTCATACATAGTCTACGTGTCACCCAGATGCCATATCATTTCCTCTTCGGAATTGACGCCGCCAGGGATCAGGGTATCTAAATTGATGATATACCTGTTTTCCAATTGTCTCAATTTATGGATTTTGTCCCCTCCCCTTGGCATTGGTGGTAGTTTGTCAATGACAAAAAATTTGAGGAGATCACGATTACTTTTGTGATACTCCTCAAAATGACGAGCCACAGGTGAGGTCTGATCTTTATTCTGGATAGCCCTCATATGTTGAATGACCCGTATATTGGCCGGGAACATTGTACTCCCAACGTATTTTTTTAGGACAAGGGCATACCAGAATGGAAAAAAAAATCTATCTATATCTCTCTCTCTAGCGGGGTACCTGAATTATGGTAAGAAGGTTGAGAGGTTAAATTAGTAACTAGAATCCGATTTAATGAAAAGTGGCTTCCCGTGAGTGATTAGGTTAAGAATGATGCTATGGTTAGGGAGAAAAATTCGAGAAATTAAGATACAGTAGCTTTCAGCTCAATTATCCCATATACTCGTGTGTTTCGTTCACTTATTAGAGTGTATTGCTCTGTCCATTTTAGCAATTCTATGAATTAAGTTTAACCATTTGGATTGTAAAGGTGGATTAGGTAGAAGCAATTTAATACAAAGTTCTCTTCGAGCTAATAAGACTAAAATGAATATAAGTGCTTTTAGAGATTTGGGGATATCAACAACAGATTCTTCCTCTGGAATCACCCCAAATATTACCGATGGAAGACTCACCTTTTCTACATGGCGCACCAACTCTGACAAGATTTTACCCTCTGTTTGCCAAAATGGTTGGATGGAGGGACACCACAGGTACATATGTGCTTCATCCACATTGGGTTCACCGCACTTCTGGCAATACCTCACTGATTGTTGACCCATCTTTGCCTATCTTCGTGGCGTCCAATAAGCCTTGTAAATAGTAAAACAATGATTTTTCTTTAAAGGCACAGATTTCACACAATACCATAATAGCGATGTAGATAACTTCCATTGTATTTCAAGATCAGTCTCCGGTAGCTCCCTCCTCCATGTCTTCGTGTGCCATGTAGCAGAGTCTGCTAGCGAATGTACCAGTGGCCAGTACCATACCAAAACCTCTTTCTGAAGATCTGAACGTAAAGCTATTTTACCCTCAAAGTTTGTTTTGACTTCCCTCCTGACTCAAAGTTTTAACCCAGCCTAATAGCTGGCAATATTTGAAACTGGAAGCTGCTCCTTCTGTCATCTCTTGGAAGTCCTACCAAGATATTAATTGAGTACTTTCCAATAACTGTCCCCATCTCCAAATCTCCTCTTCCCATATCGGGGTTGCAAGGACATCTTGCAAATACTCAAGGGTACAAGGAGAACTCCATATTGGGACATAGTGGCTATAATATGGAATCTGTAGGATATTCCTGATGTGATACCACATTTTACATGCACATTTGCGAGTCTTCAGTATAATTTTTGTGAAAAATGTAGGGTCTCCAAACTTAAAGAGAAAGTGGTTAGATATGTCTGGTGGACAATCCGTCGGGGCACAAAACAAGGGGTTGTTATTATTTGAGTGCTTTAATAACGGTCTAAAAAATTTCAAGTGAAAAGCTCTCTGATAGTATAAGAGGTCTGAGCTTGCTATGCCCCCACTTTCCTTTTTCTCCCTACATTTCCTTCATGCAATTCTCGGCCTTTTGTTACCCCAAATGAAACTACTAAATAGACCTTGAACTTTTTTAATCCATTCAGGTTTAAATTCTTTTCCCAAATGTTGGATGTGAATGGACATATATTTTTACATGCTCTCAGCTTAATGGCAAGTGGCTCAATATATAAATTGAAGAGGATTGGGAAAAGTGTGCAGCCCTGTCTGGATCCTCTGCTTATTCGTATTTTCTCAGAAAGATTCTTTTACCAGAAAGCGGGCCATAGGATTTCTGTATATGGTGTTATTTGCTGACCCGAATACTTCCCCCATATTAAAATGCTGAATTACCATCACACGTTATTATAGACAAGGGTTTTTCATACTCTATAGCCAGGTCAACGGCTCCAATTAATTCATGCGTCAAATCCTCTAAATGCCTCCCCTTCATAAAACCCTTCTGGTGATTGTGAATAATTGAGCCAACCATTCGCTCCAACCTTTTAAGGATCTGTGTGTATATTTTGTAGTCACTGTGAAGCAGCGATATTGGTCTGTATGATGCACATACTCTAGGGTTTTTATTGGGTTTGAGAAGAATAATGATGATGCCGGGTCCCAGGAGGGTGGAGTGTCTTGTTTTAAAATGTATGTGGAGTTAAAGAGATCCAACAGAATTGGGGCTAAGACTTACCTCAGCAAAATATAGATCTCGTTGGGGATGGCGCCCGGGCCAGCCGCCTTTCCCTTTTTCAGACCTCTGATTATGCTGTAGACTTCTTCCTGAGAGATGGGGGCGCTAAATCCTCTTCGTTTTTGTCACTTAGCAGGGGTATTTCTATATCGCTAAACGCGTCTATCTGGTCTTTAATTGGGGATATGTCCTCTGTATAGAGGTCCTGGAAAAACTGAACCAATTCCCGCTCTATTGCTCTATCTTCAGTGATAATGTCACCCGTATCTTGATTTTTCAGACCTGTAATATTATTCCTCGTTCTGTCTGTTTTGGCCTTCCAGGCCAATAGTTTACCATTACCCTCCCCATATTCGTAATAAGCTAGTCTACACGCCTCCTTTTTTTTTTTTTTTTTTAATATATATATATATATTTTTATTTTTTTAAATGTTTGTTTATTCTAATTTCTAAAAAAAAAATGGCTCATTTGGCCGTAGCCATACCAAGATCTGTTTCCAATATGGGCTTCATTTTGACATCTGAATTTTGAGTGAGCTTCCCTTGGGCTACTTTTATCTGCTCTTCGAAAAAGGAGAGCTCTTTTTTTCCTTTTCTTGCTTTCCATCGCATTGTGGCTTATCAGCATGGCTCTAAAGAATGCCTTATACGTATCCCAAACCTTGTTTAAGGGAGCTGTGTCGAGATTTAAAAGAAAAAAAACTCTTGTTTGCTTAATCACATTCTCAACAACTGACGGATCAAAAGGAAGAGATCGATTTTAAAAGTCCAGCTCCTCTCTGAGGGCTCATTTCTGATCTCTAAATGTAAAAAGATTGCCGAATGACCTGATAGGAAAATCACCCATCTACCGGAACACCTAACTAAATTAGTTATGGTGGTAATGTCAAGAAAAAATCAATCCTAGATCGATGCCAATGCAAACAGCAGGCATAAAAAAAGAAAACCATTCAAGTCGCTCAATAGGACATAATCATCTTAATGAGTGACTTGAATTGTTTTATTTTTTATGCCTGCTTTTTAACGAGTTTTGGGATCTATCCCTGTTGCAAATTGTGTAGCTTCAAGTCATTTCAAAAGGATGTTAGCCGGTCATGTTCCTTGAGTGTTGGGGTGATGTGATTTTAACTTTGGGTCTATGATGTGATATGCTGTCAGCTCACATCATAGGGCTTACTGGGCTAGCAAGACATGACTGGGAGGCTGCTGAGCAAGGGTTTGTCTCAGTCTGGGTAGAAGAGGACCATGGCTTCCGTAGTTAATCTGAAGCTGGCTTTTGGATGAAGAAAAAAAGGGGTTTTACTCATACGAAGGGAGTGCAAGTTCCATGCTGTTTTGGTTTCTTGGCGATGTTCTGTGAAGGTGAGGTCCCGACAGGTCTGCAATATACGTGGCATTCCAAATCAAATCCGACACGTGTTTTTTTTTTTTTTTTTTTTTTTTTTAATCTTCCTTGGAGTTTTGTCATCTGCCAAATTTATTCAGAAAACTAATATTTTCAGTGCCAAATCTGAACAAACGAGAACTAAAGAAGTGCCATTGCTGGTTCGGTAAAATATAACCTATTAAAATAATTCTTAGACCTAAGTAAGCATCGGTTGAATAGAAACAGAAAAAGGTCCCTTGGTGTTTTTTCCAATAACTAAATTTAAATTCTGATTCAAAAATAAGACCATTGTCCTTCATGTAGCTTTCCAGGCACTAAATTCCTGTCAGCCCATGTGCTATTAGTGGAGTATGACCCATGTCTCGTTTAATTTCCAGACCATGTATAAGGAGTCGCAGTATCATTCTTTGTTCTGCGTAGCTTTCACTCTGACTAGTCAGCCACTGTGCGATGAGCATTTAGTACACAAATTAGCATTGGCAAAGCCAATAATTATCTTAAAGAAGATCCGATCTTGAATATAATATTAAGAAATCAAAATGATCATGGGAGGGAAATGCTCAGGCTGCATCACACTCCATAATTTTCGTGCAGGACCAAGACTAATTTGTTTTTGCTTGGTCTCTCTCTGAGTAATTACCAGTGGCTGAGATTCATTGAAGCATTCCACCCATCAACTTTTTGTTTTCTTCTTTATGATTTCCTAAAACAACTCTGACTCTATGCTCTCTGTGCATAGAAATCTAGCTATACTGCAATGAGGCCTGCAGCAGGCCGAAACTGACCTGGGGGTTGCTTGTGTTCCCAGCTACAGGCGGACGTTGTCTGACAGTTCAGCTAGGCTTTTCAGTTGGAGCAGAAGCAAGACTGATTTGCATGTGGCGGGTCTCTGCTAAAGTTGCATAGTAGCCCAAAAAACAAGCCTTGGTAGACCCAATAGGTTTCGCCTAGGTGATTGATTTAATAAGCTGTTTTTTGTTGTAAGTTGTAGATTGGTGAACAGTTGTGCAACATAAGTTACCGAACCTCCATTAAAATGTTATGGTTTGTTTATTGAGAAACGGAATATATTTTGCTTTTACTGGTGGTACTATAAAGGAGTGAGTATCTGCCCATTTAAAGCGCAGACTGTCTGGACCTATTCAAATTATATTTCTACTAAACTCGCAAGGTAACAGGCGTTTTATATTTAAACCCCAGAGTTACAGAAATGTGTACATTTCTTTTACTGTCCTTCCATTATTTAGCACCAAGAAAAGCAAGCGTGTGATGGGCAGGCACACAAACCATTGAAAAGTAACAGCGGAATATAAGCACCTTTTAAGATTTATACTAAATACAATAGATTTCAAAAGCACAGCACAAGCGCTGTGCAGGTGAAACCCTAACACGAAGGGACGATATGTGGATTAAAGTACTTATAAGTGGCTGAGATGAATTCACACATTCTACCCAGCACATTGTGCTTAATTCACGCAATCTATCTGTTACCTTTTTTTGTTCTTGAAAATAGCATAAAATATTTAAATTTTTGTGTTCTTGCTGCGGTCATGTGCCTTACGCTTGAGGTAGTATCTTCCAATATGAAATAAGTAATGTGAAGTTATTTCTTGCAAACGTGATTTTTTAATTTTTTATTGTCCGTTGGCAAAGCTCTGGGTTGTAAGAGAGCCCTGTCCCTCTTATAATTTGTTCCATCAGTTTGTAAACTTGGTGAATTTGTAAAAGGTCTGCATCAAAATCTTCTTGAAACGAAGGACTGCCCCAAAAAAAATCTGAAGTCTTCACATTTCAATGCAGTTCTTGACTTAATCAGATTTCTAATGCGTTGCCCATTGTGCGCTTTGTCAAGTTTTTATACTAGATAACATGTTTCTGGTACAACTACATCCACCGTGACACCGGTTATCAAATCCAGCTGCAAATTAATTGGCTCCTAATTTATTACTATTTGCAATATTTCTTTGTCCTCCACTTATTTGCCCCCCACAAAAACTGGCTCTGTGCCACAGCAACGTTCAAACAGCATTTTTCTTAATTCCGATGCTCTGCTCATAGCGTAAGATTTATTTGAAAAAAATAGCCCGGACATTTCATTCTATAAATAAGCATTAGAAACAAAAACCAGTTTGTGTTTATTCCTATTTCTGTGCACTGCAAGCATGGCTACCCAAACCCATCGAGGGCGATTGCCTTTTTCGCTCTTAAGACCTCCTTTCTTATCCTTGTTGTTTTGGGGTGGCGGGGTTGGTTATATAGCGCAAAGCAGACCCAAAGGTATCAGAACGCTTTACATGAATGCCAGTTGCATTGCAGATAGACACATTGCTTTTTTTGTTAGGCATGGAAAGATTAAGTGATTTGCCCAGAATCACCAGGATGTTGAGCTTCCCTGCCGAGACTCTAACCGGTTCCCCATCTCTGAGGTTGCACGCTCTAGCCGTTATGCCACATCGTCTCCCCTAGTTCAGTTCAAATACTGCGGAGCAAGTTGTTACCTATCCAGTGTGTCGTAGTAACCCAGCTTTTCCCTTTAACTTCTTGCTGTCTTATCCACGAATAATCTATTTTGCTATGACTTGAAGTTGCCCTTTTAATTTCAGTGGAGATAACGAAGTTTTTCAATTTACACTTAAATCGAAGTTTTTCAATTTACACTTAAATCCAAATTTGTATCTTCACTTAATGTTTTTTTTAACTTTATTATCCGATTTAAAAACAAGCAATCTAGCTGTATGGTGAAGTTTATACCATATTTTGTTGTTTTTAACTTGACTTAATATCTTGTTGTAAGTTCATTGGCCATTAAATTCCAGGAGGAAAGGGGCAAAAAGCCAATTTTGGGAAAAAAACTATTGCATAACTGACGGTGTCTGGTAAGTTATCTGTCTGAAAATTGAATAAAGGAGCTAGCTTACATCCCTGTGTGAACCGTATTTAAGAGGTACTGCAGGGTTAGACAGCCTTAACGTTTACCAACACTTGTGCTGTATTATTGTTGTGTAGTCACTCTAAAATATTTAAAAGCTGAAGCAAGATACCGTTCAAGTTTTTACACCACAAAATATTGCAATCAACAGGGCGAATTCTACCAGCAAGTCCACAGAGCAGCAATACAGTTGGCCTACTTCATATTTAAACTTCTGTGCAACACCGTAGATCACCCCTGTCCAGTCGGTTGAAAATGACTATTACAAACAAATTACTTATCCTGGCTTATAGAACTTCCATCTTTAGAATTTCCATAAAATCAGGAAAATAAACACCAGTTGGATGGCTACATCCCTTTGCTTATGTTAAGCATTATTAATGACTCCCCAAGCCAAGAGTCTGAACTAGCACCAAAGCACATTGTCTAATTTGATCAGCTCACAGTTGAGCTGCCAAGTATAGGTGTTATTTAGTCCATCTGCCTGTGACCGTTTCTTTTATATTTTGGTATAGTGAGGAGGAAACATAAGAACGCTTATATCTTGATCACACTAACTTAAAGCTGGTAATGGTTATTCCATCATTTCTCATAACTTCCTGTGCTTCCCATCATATTCTGTTTTCAAACCTCTGACACGGGTATTGCCCTGGGCCTTATAATGAATGATATTGGGTTGGGAACCACTTAACAATTTCAATCAAATATAATATGCTTCCCTTACTGATCTAAAACGGTGTACTGCTTGCTGTATGTTAACCTTCTGCTGGTAATTAATTTTTTTAAAAGCATTTTATTGTAATAATTGACAGTTAGACAGCATGTCATTTTAAGCTCAGTCCACCGTAGCAGAGTATGGTTAGCGCACTCACTGAATGATTATACACAGCCATTTAGCCAACAACCCGAGTCGGGAAGGCGGCGATAAACAACGTATTAGGAAAAACATTACAACTTGAATGACAATTCCCAGCACCCAGGTTTGTGAAAATAGTATACACTCCTTGGTCGTAGTTCGGAAGGACATTTTCCAGATGCTCACTTTTAACATGGTCTGGTCTGACCTGGATGGCGGAATTAGACTAGCAGGATGCTTATTTGAAAGTCCCATCCTGCAGGCGATATCTGCGTTTCACATTGGGACATGCACCTTTTCAGTTTTCTGTGCTCCCTCTTGGCCTCACTAGAGCTCCTTGGGTGTTCACAGCAAGGCTTTGATGTTGTCTACACACACGCACGCGCGCACACACACACACACGTGTCTACTGGAGTTCATCCATCTGCATGGCGTTAAAGGCTTTCATTCCTTCGATCAAAGTAAAGCTGGTACAGGTGCTCACAGACAATACCACTACTATATGGTACTGCAATGAGCAGTACTGGTTGGGTCGTGGATCTGGAGCCAGTTGGCCCTGCGTCACGGGACATGGCTGCAGCGGCAGGAGATTTTCCTGGTGGTTTGCTACCTTGTGGGATCTCCGCCAGGGTGGACTAACTCCTGTCTGCTCCTTCTGAATCACGAATGGCAGCTACATCCGGACGTGACACAAGTTCTCTTCTTCAAATGGGTAAAACCTTCGCTTTGAGGGGGCGATACGCCAATTTTCGATTCCCTAGAATGAAGGAAGGCAGGGCAGTGCAGAAAAGGAGTATATTTCGTCTGGATCAACCTATGCTTTAAGATCTGCTCTGCATTGGCCATAAAGCAACCCCCAGAAGATTTACGGGCTCACTCCACCAAAGCCAAGTCTGATACCACTCTTAGTTCCTGTCCTGGACAGGTAGATGTGTGGCTGTCCCTCCCTATGCTCTCATAGCACTAATGTCTAGACAGCCCAGTCCCTTGAGAGTGGTATTTTGCCCACTTGGTCCTACAGGACTTCTTAGTTTGAATCTGTCAGACCCACTACTAGGAGATACTGCGTTGGTATCTTTCAGAAGGTAAGGAATCTGAGGTTAGAATTCACTCTTGGCGAACAAATCCCTATCAGATGAACAAGTTGCTTACCTTCAGTAGCACTCTTTCTGATAGAGACTATACCTAACTGCAGACCCCTCACCAATTGTCCCTGTTCTGTGCACTGAACTCTTCTCATTTAAATGTGTCCCAGTTAGAGGCCTGCACACTAGTCCCCACCAGTCTGGAGATTGAGTTCCCTAGTGTCAGCGTACACAAGTGGCTCCTATACAGGGCCCCTTGTGTCTCTTCTTGAGTGTAGCAATGGCTGTTTGGAGCTGCAAAGTGCCACCTGTCGATGTGCTAAATGTTTTCTGGATACAGTCTGACACTCAAAAGGTGAGGAATCGGCTGTTAGTCTCTGCCAGAAAGGGCACTACTGAAGGTAAGTAACTAATTTCCACAGGCTCACCCGTACATAGCTAATTCATAATTTTGGATAAAAAAGTAGTATAAGTAGTCTCAAGTGCAACACCCCATCTCGTTGTGGCTGCTCATGCCTTCAAATTCTCCTGCAATTTTCAGCTCTACAGACATGCTTCGTACGTACCTCTTCAGCTCTCGCCCATACAGATGTCCCTAAACCAGTCCCCATTTCTCGAGGGTCATGCCATTTTTTTATTAGCTATGCAGAGTTTTGCCAGCAGTAGGCTCAGCAAAGCAAACTTACTGCTAAGTTTATTAGCAGGAGAGGGGATCGAACCCAACAGTCTCATCATGGGCTGTACCATCCAACTGCTGGCTGTATTGAGGTTCTCCACCTCTGAGTGCCAGTAGGATGTCTGCATCAGACAAGACCACACCACGTAAAGAAAGTTTACCAGCAAGCCCCTGCACCGGGTTAGTGTATTGTGTATAAATGGTGTGTTTGGTTTTGGGGAAAGATATGTCTGGTGCACATGGTTACACTGTATTAGTTAAAATCTAGCGTTAGAGCTAACCGTCCTGACCCCCTCATGCATCCGTTTCCAGCCTTGTGTAATCATGGGCTTGTAGAGCAGATTAATTCTAATCTGCTGGTGCAGGGTCACACTCTTGCCAAGGGTTCTTATCAAGTAAGGAGGAATTGACACTGGAGCGAAGTCAGACTATAGGTAATTTATTAATCCTTCATGAATGGGTCTCCATCCAACGAGCACCATGGAGATACTCAAGGAGAGCACGCTTGAACGATGGTTACATGGGGTTTTATAGGGAAGATCACAGACAAGGAACACCCAGAGGTAAATAGAGCCCTGGGAAAAACACACAAATGAGAATCTGTAAGAATCAACAACCTTGGTGCCTTGTGTAACTGTCTCGTCCTGAAGCTGCATGACCAGATGGGCTATCTGAGCAAACTTTATCTAAGGCTTTACCATTGTTTACAAAACCCACAGTGCAGACATCAGCTGTTCTTTTGTGCTGACTTTGCATGTTTACGCAGCCTACAATGTCTCATTTTATATTTGTTACCTAATGTTTATGCAAGTGTGGTGTCTAGGATAGAGCCAGGCTAAAAACGGAACAAAGGTGAGCATGGATGAGGCACCGCTGAATTCGAAAACGAGATTCCGATCGTTAAACGAGGGCTTCAGATTTTAAAGTTTCACAGTCCTTAATTTTCAGCCGTGCTAAATGCATTCTAGCAGGTACATGTGTTAAGCGTGTACATTAATATTAATTAGTTCATACATTTCGGTACGCATAATCATTTCTCTATTTAATTCATGAACGTTGACTGGGGAGGGTTTGATACTACTACAGACATTTATACAAGTGGTACATACCATAGGGGCACATTGGATGCAGCAGCAGCAAGTGAGAAAGATGGCTCCTATGATTATTATTCCCATTAATAACTTCCAACTCCAAGTGGATATAAGTCCCTGTACTCACTCAGACCAGGACCGTGTTCCTCGGTCTTGCTGTATTTCTGCAGCTATTTTTTGTAACTTGGAAATGACGTTCTAGACTGAAGGGGCGTGGTTCGGTATGGACACACAACAGCTACTACCGATGGTGTGGCATGCTCCACCACAATCTGCGAGCACTACATCAAGCACCATTCTATTCTGAAGTTACAATCCTTGTAATTTGGAGCTCTTCTGTAATATTTCCTAGAGCCATTGCTGTCTGATTAGTTACTGCTTCTACTACTCGGGTTAGGCGTCTAATGTTTCTACTATTTAGGGCTGCACCAACAAAGAAAAATAGTCCCAGATTAAAATCAACGTATTGCTGCAAGCTGTATCAGTCTGATCTACTATATCACTATAGTCCTTTCGAATTATTTAAAGAGATGTCGTTAAGCAATTTCTGGCCTTTGTGATAGGAGGCAGGTGCTAAGAACACAGGGGGCCGCAAAAAGGACACATAGCAAATCCCAGACCAACTGACTGGTAATTGGTAGTAACCCTTATTTCCACAAATGAAGTAAGTGTTGTGGGAAGACAGAAAAGTGCTACTGTTTGTTCCAGTAATATTTAAAGCAGTGGTACAGTCACTTTTTTCCCCACCGAAAACTTCCATTTCTGCTCTGCTCACGCAAAGTTCTGCTCGGACTCTGGTTACAGCGATAACAGGAGGCCCATTACCCTTAGCTGTTCGGGTGTAGGAGGAAGACCTATCTGGTGGAGGAATTTCCTCTGCAAAATTCCTCCCTTATCAATACACCTCCTTTGGCTTGGGGATCTCCTTCTTCATCGGGGTAACAGACCCTGTTGAGCTGGGCATTGAGTCTACCCACACCGGCCAAGACCTTGTGACTTATTTCAGTGGCCCACAATAATGCAAACCAGGCTCTACACAAACCATTATGTGAGAATGGCAAGGGAAAGAAAGGCTTGCCTCCCTTTTTCTGATGAGCTGGCACCATTCCACATACCCAACAGTTGGTAATGTGGAACAGTGATTTTGGTGCGTGGGGCACTAAGACTGCACCAGATTTGTGCAAGGTTTTGATGCCGGCAGCAGGTCCTTAAAGAGCGCCTAGTCAGTCTTCTTACTTGCCCACACTCCCAGTGTATTTACATACTTGTAATGTTTCTAAACAAGCTTTTGTCTTTCTTTTTCCATGTTTCTCTCATTGCATGTAAGCAACCTCTTGATGCGTTATCCTGGCTTCTCAATTTAGGGTTTGACAGGTGTTGAGGTATTCCAGAAACGAAAGGTTAAGCCATGAATTGAAACTGAATCAATTTCAAGATTTTGTGTGTGTGTGTCTCTCTCTCGTCACTGGAGCCCAATTCCTGAATTCTAAAAAATGCAGAAGCTGCTTACTTCATACCCATACCTTCTCTTCGTTTGTTCTCAGTGTTTGGGGTATTATGGTGTGCTGCCTTGGGTATACTTGCAGTCAGGGTTTTTTTCTGTTTAGTTCAAAGCCGAACAACCATTGAAAAGCCGTGCATAGTCAGAAGAAAGGTTAAGGTGTCTGTTCATGTGGATGACCTAATTGAAGAGTGATAGCGACTTTAATTTACGAAAAAAAGTATGGTCACAAGTATGAAAGTACTCTGGCTCACGACTGAATAATTGTAATGTGTAAGCTGCTTTTTCTGAGGACCATTGCGCCTCCGCTAGTACAAGAAAAGGCACTTTGTGTAGCTCTAGAATTGCTTGCATGCCTCCTGAAAATACTGGTATTTCTCAGTCGCCTTAATAAACGGTGTATTCAGTGGCTGAAGAATATCTTAACAGCAATGAAATGTATGTGTCTTGAATTTTACATTTTTAAATAAAGGTGGTATCTAGATCTATTAAAATGTATATATTTTTTTTTCTTCAGGAAATGGATGATAAGGTCATCAGTCCAGAAAAGGTGGAAGAAGCAAAGTTGAAATCAAGGTATCCTCATTTGGGACCAAAGCCTGGAGGATCTGATTTCTTGAGAAAACGACTTCAGAAAGGAGTGAGTGTTAATAAAGCTGTACATGGTTTCATATATGTTTTTGTTTGTAATGAAAGACTCTGAAATATACCGGTGAGTCTTATTTTATAGATCCTGTTAAAAAGCTAAATATCACTATTTAAATAAAATATGCAAGTCTCAATTGCTAAATCGCCCTACACTTCCCCTTTCCGATAGAACTAAGATGCCAAAACTAGGTATTCATAAAGTGATGTAATGTTTCGCAGTGAGAGGCCAGGTTCAGTTCTGACCAAAACAACTGTGGATAACTCCTTGGGTTGCACAATATTAGATATTTTTCCTCAACGACCTTCACACTTTTAGCTACTGACTTGGTTCATATACATTTCATCAGATTTATAGACATTAAGAAAGCAATAGTGACAATTAAACTCCTCATTTTTTAATATTTCATACTCATTTTTTCTCATTTCTTTTATTTTTAAACATCACTCATATTTTCAAAAATCTTCATTTCTTTTAAAGTTGTAAATCTTCATAATTTCATAATGATACAATTCTTTTACAATCATAGACATACAACATTTATAAAAAAGTTATACTAAAGAACATTTCCTCAGAAATCTTTTTCTGCAATTTCCCGCCGGGAAGAGAATAAATACATACAATCAAGTAACAATCACACCAATACACACACTCTTACCACAACTACATTCATACGCTATCTGTACACAGTTGAGTAACTCCTGGCAAGACGATACTCCAGCCAGCATATGAGTCCCGGACAAACCAGAAGACTCCACACAAGGTCGACGCGCGTTTCGGTGGACAGCAGTTCTATAAGCCACCTTCCTCAGGACCTATCCAGATATCACGCAAACAATTCCCAGGGGTCCTATATAAATATATAAGATAGTCAACACTATTGCAGATATGACAATAACATTTGTATACATAAACGTGTGTTCTGATAAGCCAAAATGCAAACCCGCAATAACTGCCAGGGATCATACCACACTTGGACCTTTATTAAATCAAAAAGAGAGGAGAATGAGATCTTTGTAAAGAGTGACAACCAGTGTGTTTACAAATACAGTATCAACATCACCAAAAAAGATAAACTAAGAAATCGGAAAAACATAACCAACACCCTGTGTCCCAAACATTTCCTCATACCAAAGAAACATGAACTTTTGGAAGCAATAGTACTACCTTCACTTACATAAAATCAAAAGGGCTAGACTCCTGCACCTTGGTGCTATCATTCCAAACTATGAGTCCATATAACTGAAGGTCATTAAGTTCTCCTACGGTAAATTTTCAAAGACGTCCTACAAATGGAAGGTTATATTTTAAACTATTTCTTTTCTTGCAAAACTGAACGGTAGAGAGAATTTTCTACCACATCCTCTTACCGGAAGACTTGTTGTGTGTATATAGATGTATCCACTTCAAAAAGTCACATCAAGTCAACTGAAAGAATGGTGTATTAAGTTCTAATCAGTATTTGCTGTTATTAATACTATATTATTGCTGTTATTAATACTAGCTAGCATTAATTCTAATATCACCGTGGGAGATCTTAATGACCTTCAGTTATATGGACTCATATATTTTGGAATGATAGCACCAAGGTGCAGGAGTCTAGCTCTTTTGATTTTATGTAAGTGAAGGTAGTACTATTGCTGCCAAAAGTTCATGTATCTTTGGTATGAGGAACTGTTTGGGACACAGGGTGTTTGTTTTTCCAAATTTCTAAGTTTATCTTTTTTGGTGATGTTGATACTGTATTTATAAACACACTGGTTGTCACTCTTTACAAAGACCTCATTCTCCTCTATTTTTGTTTTAATAAAGGGCTAAGTGTGATCCCTGGCAGTTATTGTGTGTTTGCATTTTGGCTTATCAGAACAAACGTTTATGTATAAAAATGTTATTGTCATATCTGTCATAGTGTTGACTATCTTATATATTTATATAGGTCCCCAGGGAATTGTTTGCGTGATATCTGGATCGGTCCTGAAGAAGGTGGCTTATAGAACAGCTGTCCACCGAAACGCGCGTCAACCTTGTGCGGATTCTTCTGGTTTGTCCGGGACTCGTATATGCTGGCAGGAGTATTGTCTTGCCAGGAGTTACTTAACTGTGTACAGATAGCGTATGAATGTAGTTGTGGTAAGAGTGTATGTATTGGTGTGATTGTTACTTGATTGTATTTATTTATTCTCTTCTAGGGGGAATTTGCAGAAAAAGATTTTTTTCTGAGGAAATGTTCTTTAGTATAACTTTTTTAAATAAATCTTGCATGTCTGATTGTAAATGAATTTTATCAATATGAAATTATGAAGATGTACAAATTTAAAATTTAAAAATGAGTGAATGTTTAAAAAAAGAAATGAGAAAAATGAATATGAAATATTAAAAAATGAGGAGTTGAATTGTCACTATTGCTTTCTTAATGTCTATAAATCTGATGAAATGTATATGAACCAAGTCGGTAGCCAAGTGTGAAGGTCGTTGAAGGAAATATCTAATATTGTGTGTTCTTTTCATACCCTTCTTTTCCCTGACCCAGATTCGTTGTAGGGGTCACCTATATCTAGCCTTAACTCCTTGGTTTGACCAAGACAAAACTGTAATAATCATTGCCTGTAGTTAATGAGGGCACTCATTCATACTTAAGAAATGGCAAAGAGAAAAACTATACGTTCAATACTAGTTTTCCTTCACTGAAACATATATTACATTTATCAACATACAGTATCTCTACTTATGCATTGCATCCCACAACACTTTTCCCAAGAGGGATTTCTCATCACAAAATATATTGGAAAAATTACCCAGCTAAAGATTTTTACCTTCCAGTTGTGATTTGGCTAATCTTTAAATCATGTAACTTGACGAAACTGGTGTTCATAATCCCTTTGAAAATGAGCATTGCAGGAAATGTAGTTAAGGCATGATCTTGACAGTCTTCTTAGTAGCAGGATGATCTGGGGTGAAGTATCAGTAAACCTAGAGACAGTATCTTAATCATTATCCCTCTCAATAGTAACACCACTCATAGAGTCCTTGGTTTGTAGATACCTCGATGAAGAACATGTGTGTTTTTCTCTTTTGCAGGAGTCCAATTATTTAGAAGTTGAAAATAATAGTTTACTTGCCAATCCATGTAGAATGCCAAGAGAATGGCCACATTGGGAACGATGGTGAAGTTGCAATATTTTTAATGAAATACATTTCACATTGCAGCCTGACAAACCAGTGTTCGTTCTGGGTTTAATCTTGGCTTTGTAAACCTGTTTGATTCGAACTTTTCTTATGAATGCATAGTATGTGCCACTATAAGTTAAGCCAGAGGTTCCCAAACTGTGCACCACGGCACCCCGGTGCGCCGTAATGAGGTGCCCGGGGGCGCCGCGCGTACAATGTGGGAAATTGCACCAGCGTGTTTGCTGCCCGCCGTGCCTCGTGGGGCCCTCTGCACTAGAAAATAGGTAAGTGAAGTCCTTCTAAATGCCAAGAATTAGCTGCAGCATGTTAGCGAGTAATGCTGCTAAAAACTGCGTGTAATGTGAAAGCCTAGCAACCGGCCAGCCTGGATTTTTTAGTGACGTCATCCTTGTCATTATACCTCTGTGCAGTTTATTCGTTTGTTGGTACAGACAGTGGGTCTGCCAGCGCGGCTAACAGATGACAGCAAACAAAACTTTGAGAGGGCATTGCACATGGTGCGGATTATTTAAAGTATCTCTTGCAACACTTTACCCAGAGAAGTGCTGACATTTAAAAGAACTGTTTGCAGATTTGGACTTCCCACGAGGTTGTGCGACAGTTCTTAAACTTTGCTCAATATTTTTGATTATTTTATTAGACCCTGGCGACCAAGTAGAGCCAGAACCTTGCCAATTTGCTATATTAATTAATTAATTTGTATATCTAGCTCATGCACATATCCTGAAAATGTCTGTATCCAGCCTTCCAGGGCCTGTGTTGGACACACCTGCACTATCAGATGTTATGATCCGGAGGTGGTAAACCAGCTGAGGCAATATTGTCCATCTATAAAGCTAAAACTCTGGCCATTGCGAGATATGGGGCAGCAATATGGGGATATAAAGATACAACTCTCGTTCAGAGGGAAGAAAATAAATTCCTGCGCGTCCTACTAGGGCTCCCCCAATCAACTGCCACATATGCAGTACATTTGGAGCTTGGGATGGGATATATTACAGATTTATTAAACATGGCCCCCATCCTACTATGGATTAGAACCTGGCTGAATCCCAATCTCACACTGAACCATAAGATCATCAGGGACTGTATGCTACTCGATAAAGTAACGGAAATTCAATGGCTGTCCTTTATTAAAGTTACATCGAATATCTTGGGGCGTCCAGAGATTTATACTAACCCAGAAGGTTTAACAAAAGCTGATATCAACTGGGTAAAAATAAACTTTATAAGATCAAGAGAAACAGATCGTGAAGCTACAGAAATGATTAAACCAACTGTGATGGCGCACTGCATGTTGCTATTATCTATGCCTTCTCAACCCTATCTGTCAATTGTCACTAAACCCTTCCACCGATGGTTGATTACTAAATTTCGTTTTAATCGGTCGCATTTACTATTGGGATCCTTTAGCGAGTGGTGTAAACCGGAGGATGCCGCCCCTTGCAAATGTGGTGATCATTCATATCAGGATACTATGCATTTTGTGTTCTTCTGTCCATTTTATATGGAAGGCAGGAAAAAGTTTATCACGCCATTATTGAAAAATAGGGGGTTCCTGCAGGTTAAACCTGCTTTACTCTATCTTCAATTAATGGAATACTCCGCTGTTATGTTTGGGGTGGCAAACTTCTTGGTTGCATCTATCCGTAACAAGAAACTAAAATCATTGGGGCAAACATCCTCGGAATATTTAATATCCCAAATTGATATTCCAACCAATTAATTGAGATTACACATGACACTAAATTTGTACTTTTTAAAACCTGCATTGAATCAGTGTTGATCCCATAAAATATGCAAGTTATATTGTATAAAAATCAATTTGACACCACTGTGTTATGCATATATGAAATGTACATTTTTGTAAAATAATTTTAATGTAATTTTGAATCCTTGTTTTTATCCTGTGACTGAATAGCATACTTTTACGATTTTAAAATAATCGAATAAAGTGGATTTTGATTTGACTTTATCCGGAGGTGTGAGAAGTTGCGTTTATGTGACATATTAAAAATATAGTTTGCTGGTATCTTGCTGACTTTTTCATGCGCACACAGTATCTCGCATTACGTTTTTACGCTGGGAATGCCTGGTTTGAGCAAGTCATTATCCACCTGAACTAGTCTCTTGCCTTTGGAAAATCAGAAGATAAATCACGTATTGGAGATTTTCTAGCAATGTTGCACGTAACAGTAAATTCGGGAATTGTTTTAATTTCTCTGATATAATTAACATTTCACGCCTAATATTATCAAACTTCCCAAAAAACTTTCTCACTTGACAAGGGAATGAGAGTGACTGAGCATTATAGTAGAGGTGCTTGTGCGTGTGAGAGTATTGTAAGGGATGGGATGATAGTGATAAGTACAGCTGAGCAAAGATCATGGGCAAGGAAAGAAACTGGTGACACTGCAGAATTTGGCCCAAGGCCCAAAGTCTGCACCATTTGAGAGCCAACAAGTAAATCCAATCGTTCTTTGTTTTTAATTTAAGTGCCACAATAATACTTTCATATGCTAATGTATTCGCACTTCAAATCATACATTCTGATGCTTGTCGAACCAGAAGCCTAATACTGGAAACAGCAATTACAAACAACTATTGATAAGAAGTATTTAATTTACATATAAAAGGGCCTAGTTTCCAAATTGCATCCCAATTACTTTAAGGAAGACAACAGGAAGTACTCCTGAGGTTGGGGTTACATCATTCCCCACCCGCCCACTGGTAAAAAAATGGTGGGGAGCCACGGCCAACTGCCAATTAGGTCAAGGGAGCCACAGTTCAAAAATGTTTGGGAGCCACTGAGTTAAGCTATGACTGGATGTAGGTGTATATGTATGGGTAGCTCCATAATTCATGAAGAGTTATCACATCATATCCTTCTCCTACTGATTGTCTTAGTACTTTTTCTCATGTTGGCTCTTAACAAATTTCTGCCAGAGAGGAAGTATTACAGAAGAATGTCCAAAGGAAGATTGTCAGATTTAGATTAAAGCCAGAATTTTCCCTGGGGTCAGGATTGAAATGACTGGTGGTAGTTTTTCAAGCACATGAATTATTGTTGTTCTGTCCTTTTAGTGTGTTTCCTTTGCAGGAAGATAGGCCTCTGTGAGTTCATATGCTTTGTTTCTAATTAAATCTGTGCGTCATGCTTTTCATGCCATACTAATAGATAAGGATGGATACTTTTAAACAGGTTAGACAATTGCAGAATCTGGTGAAGGACTCTGACGCGGACGTGTAGGGGGGAGAGGGGGGAGGTGAACCGAGACAAGTTTCTAAGTCCTGACTCCTAGATCTCTGCGACTGCTTACCCCACGATTTGCTTGGCGCCCGGGTTGCTGCACCTGGAGCAGACTGGAGCAGGCAGTGTGGGAAGGAGCGGCCCTGACAATTGCGGGAGCTGCACCCGGGCATCCGGCGAATAGCGCGGCTGCCATTAGCGGGCGGCTGCAGTAAGTGTGAGCCCCTGGCTGTTTTGCGGATGCGGCTCAACTAGGTTGGGCGCAGCCTGCAAAACCTGCCTTGTGTGACCTCACCCTCATCTCACCTCCTCCCCTCTGCAATAAGAAGCACAAACAAAAACAGCATACCAAGCCCCACCAGCCTAACCCTCAGCTCCCCCTCCCTGCTATAGTTCATTAGGCACAATAACGTGCAGATAAGGAGGGGGGTGGGGGGGGTCAGAGTTCATGGGCCTAAGGGGAGTCAGGAAAAAGCGAAAGAGGACAAGGGACACATAAAATAACGTATGGTATAATGGAAAGAAACTGAGCCGCCTTGCTCTGTTCAATCCCCACACCCCTCCTAGTCTTCCCAAAGGGTGCAGCTGTATCTGACGAGGCTGGTTCCAGACAAGGTTCCTGTAAGCATCCACGTTACAAGCCGCACCCAGGATTGGGCCAAAGCACACCCACCAAGAAATCAGGGAAAGCGAGAGGCGCACAAACAAAAGAGCAAGGAAGGCCCAAGAGGGGAAAAAGGGGGCCCACATGGCACTGAACTCGCCAACAAATTGCCTGGGTCAGAGTCTGCGACTCACCCAGACATGGATAAAGCCAAAGACTGAAAGCCATCCACAACCATTGTGCATTGCACAAGTATTCAGGACTCTGAGTTGGAGACCACCCCAGACTGACACCGACAAGTGCGCCAAGCGAGACAGCAACAATACAGGTATTTAAAGCAAAGGCACGAGGTTGCCTTCCACAGCAGTTGCAACAATACATTGCATGGAACATAAGGTCCTTCCCTCCCCCTCCAGAAAAGACTCAAGCATGCAGCTAGCCAATCGGGACATACCAATATTGAAAGACTTAATCAACCCACCAACTCTCAAGGGGCACCACCTTCAGCTCGTAGAGGCTCTAGTCCACACCCAGCCAGACTCGAGCTGGAATTTACTAACCAGCCAACCGACCCATTCAGACCCACAGCAACGCCTAACTTCAACCTGAAAACCCATGGGCAACTGGGTGCACTGCCAAGACAACATCTTAAGCCCATTTGCTCCATCCTACTTTCCCTTTTCACTGGCAGCCCCACAACTACTAGAACAACCGGGGTCTGCTACAGCCTGCACACAAGATTGCGATAGCTTTGCCATATCACCTGAACCCTTTAAAACTACTTGGCAAATGGACCAGTAATCGCCACAACAATACCAAGCGGGCACCCGCTTGATGAAGTTAAAGAGCCCAAGCTAGATCTGGCGCCTGAACACCATGACTAACTAAAAAACAAACATCCAAGAAAGATCAAGGACCGATCCTTGACAAAAGTACTGACTTGCTCCCCAACCACCTCCGTATGGCAGCTCCTGTTAAACAACATGGAAACTATTGGAACCGCTATGACATACCACGCTGACAAGCTAGACACCCAAGTCGAGCTATTAAACATCCTAACCGTCCATGTTCCGGGGATTGAATAAAAGTTGCATGTTCTCAACACCATGATAGCAAAGGTACAACAAGATCGGGACACTACATACCAAATGTCACTGTCCTCAAATTATTGACAAACTTGCAACAGTGGCAACTATAATGACAGAGCTGTTGGGGACAGTCAGGAAATTCAAACAAAAGTCCAAACCGGCAAGAGCCTGTAAACATGAGGAACTCAAGGAAGAAGGCCAGGCCAGTCCCCTGCCCCCTCGGAGCCATACCCTAAGAGACCAGGAGACCCATAAGGCCCCAGAGTACGTAAACTCATCCACACCTGAAGCCACGAAAGTGCTTGAGCAACCAAGCGAACAATCTCAATCCCGAGTGCAAGAAGTGTCACCCAATCACTACTTTTCACTATTGACAGCAGATGAAATCCCCAAACAAGCAAACTCGACAAATTCCCTCACTGGGAAAAGCAAACCAGTTTCAAACACCCCTTCATCACTAAACAAAACTCTCACCAAGCATGATGAAAATATTGAGACACAAAATGAAACAAAGTATCGGGAACGTGGCCTGCATATTGGACCGCACTACTTTCTCCCATGAGAGGCTGCCACCTCAAGATGCCCCAAACCACAAAAAAGTGATAACCCATCAACAAGGAAAATATACAGCTTATTTATTTCTCTGGATAGGTGCGAACCAAACAAAACAACCATCCAGGTCACTCAAAAAACAAACCTTGTTTCAACCCCTCCAAGAATGACCAAAGCGAGCAAGAATAATGACAAAAGCGAGCAAACTCTGCTCAGAGGAGGCCGACATCAACAGGAAAGTACTCAGAGGTGAGGTGCAATAACAAAGAAGTCCAGGCAAGCGCATAGCCCCCGAGAGGCATGGAGGTCAAATCGGCCACGAACCCTCAAAGCCCCCAACAAAACAGTGCACAACATCAATCCAACTTAGTCCTACAAAATCAAGAGTCCATTGAAGCAACGAGGGAATCTCGAGCGAGCCAAAATACAACAAACTGATCCGCTCAGCACCTGCCACGAAAAAAAAAAAGCTGGTTCCACAATATATCTCGAGGGGTGCCCACAACTTATTGAATAGAGTCTCAATACTAAGATTACTAGAAGCCCTCCCATCCCTGAGCCACATCAAATCCAGTGATCTGGAAAGAATAGAGTTCAAATCAAATCCAATCCTAACCGAACCAGCACCAAAATCACAATAGTAACTTGGACAGACCACTCCTTCACAGAACAGATCTTGCGGCACAGGGAGTCCTACACAAAATAATGAATTGAGCTATAAAACAAAAAAGGTGGATCGTCCCCGCTACCCAAGCCCATTACAACAGCCCAATCAAACAGTGGGTATTTTAAAAGGAGCAAAAGGTCCTGACTAATTTAGCTTAATGAAAGGAGATGCCAACCAACAAGGCAAATTATGATCACAATACCACATTCCAAAGCAGCCAACCCCGAGGATAACCCGCAGGCGATAGCCCTAAACATGAATTATGAAGCTACATCAAAGCACGTAAGGACTCCCCAAAAAATTCATGGCTGTAAGAACTGCCCATGGAACGTGAACGGCTTGGGTTCAAAAGTCAAAGATACTGACTTTGCAGAGTTTATCCTACCGTACAACATACTTCTACTTCAAGAAACTTGTCAGACCATAAACTCACCAATCGCAGGCTACAAATAATATCTCAATCCAGCCATTAAGGACTCAAAACACAGAAGTGCAAAAGGCGGTCTATCGACCTTCATCTCAACAGAAGTCACTTGGAAAGATGAAGTCCTCAACCTCTACTCTCCCTGGATGCCATGCATCACACTCGCAGCTTTGCCCTCAATTAGTTTGGTAATTTTGAACATCTAGCCCACAAGCAAAAGGGGCATAGAATTCACCAACTAATCGCCGCACTTAAAACTCATCTATCCACATGCCAACATATTGACCAGTATTTCAATATGAACTAATTGCATGGTCAAGAACTAGCAAACTGTATACAAGCAGGACAGGGCAACGCAAGCAGACGTGATACTTTAAGCAAGAGATGCGCGGCTTTATTGGATGATCTCTCCCTGCACATGCTAAATGGACGTGACTCTCAAGACAGTCCCGCAGCTTTCACAAGAGTGACGAACAAAACTGGCACCACCATGGTTTTTTTTGGGGGAGGGGGGGGGTTCGCGTGGCGGACCGCGATCTCTTCCCTTCAATTTCCAACTTCCAAATTAAGGACAGCAGAAAGTGACCACTATCCTCAACTTCATATTAACCAACATTCTACAAATGTCTTGGCAAGCCAAGGCTCTTACACTACCAACTCAATCCCACAATTTAAAATGACTTGCATGGAATAAAAAGAACAGACTCCATCATCGAGACCTGTTCCTCCTTATTGGCATCACTGAAAGCAAAGCCACTTCGGATAGAGGCCTGGGAGTAGTTTGTCAATTTAAACATAACATTTTCCAACTTCTCCACCTGCTATAAAGCCCCCGGCATCGTTGAGACAGCCTGGTATACACACAATCGAAGGACAAGAAAAAAGCATCTTAATAAACACTTAAGATCAATGTGAACCCAGGCTCACAACCTACCCAGCACTCTTACAATAACAGCAAAATTGAAAAGAGACTTCAAGTAAATTATGGCGGCAAAGCGAACGTACAATGAACAATTCTGGATGAAAATGCTCCGTGCCAGCAAGCAAAGAAACTCCAAACTGTTTTGGGAAAACGTCAACATTCTATTAAATGGTAAAAACCGACATTTTAATTTGGATATTGTGGAACATGAATGGAAAGCTCATATAGAAGCCACATACAATAAGAAGTCGCACTCAAGCGCACCAAACCCCTAGAAGCAATCTTGATGGTAGCAACTCGGGCAACAAGTCCCAAAATCCAGAAAATAGAGCCTCAAAAGCTAAAAACACCCAGAAATTGGATACTAAAACCCGCTCCCCAACACTGAACCCCCCCCGAACCCTCAAGAGAAGCGCACACTGAAAATCCTCCCAACCCTCAAGAAAAGCAATCGGATGACCAATTTCGGCCGGAATTACGGAAAACAAGTACTGGCCCAACGGAACACCACCTGAAGATCACACAAGCAGGTACTAAACATCATAAAATATCAAAGACCTGATGGGGCCCGGGGCCTAACTCCTTATTTAGAAAAGATCCAACCTTTTGGTCTAGCCACTTAACTTCTCTGTTCATAAACTCCCTTAGACTCTCACCATTCCGGGGGCGTGGCCGAGATGGCCACCAGGACGGACGTGCCTAGCTGAGGCTCTGTGCGAGGGCTTCCACCTCGCTCCTTTCCAAGTAGCCCAGCTGATCACCGACTATGTCCAACGGCGCCGGAACGTACCAGGCATCCACCACTGACTCCTGCGATGGCCATGATACCTTGTAGCGGCTGGAATCTGGCTGTGAGACTGGGGGAACACAAAACGGCAACCGTCCTTTCGGATAATCCCCCTCCACGGCGCCTGAGCTGCTGAGAGCCTGCAATGCTTCCGTGGCCCCGTGGAGGAATTCTGGCACCTCCACGGTGCCCACCCGTCTCCCGTTGGCGGGAGGCCCGATGTACCACGTGGAAACTGATGCAGGCCGCGACTGTTAGGCGGCCTGCCTGACTTTAAAATGGCGGCCCTGCGGCACACACACTGCTGAACCTGACTGAAGTGCCACAAGCAGTGCGACCCTCCCACCCCCTGCCAGAGACCACAGCAACGTATGCCAGGGCTTGGAGACTGCTGAGCACTGATGTTACCACAAGCAACATTCAGGAGAGAACCGGCCTGACTGCACCAGGGATGGCTACCCATAGGCGGCACTATTGACAGCCGAAGACACTGGTACTAACAGAGTGGTGCCACAGCGAGTCCCGGGTGTCAGACTGTGCCAACACCCTCGACGCCAGGAGGGGCTGATTACCAAGTTGGCGCTCGGGCGAGGGAGTGCTGGGAAGGTGCGCTGCGAGTTGCTCCACTGTCAGGGCGGTGGTAGTTCAACATCAGGCGCCAAGTAGAATCTGTTGCGCTGAGCTAGACCATGAGAATCTGCCTGACACGAAGGTCCGCCCCAGCTGCCTGTTGAATTGCCCGCTCCGGCTACCTACTGGCATCCGCAGACTTACCTACATCCCGTCTCCTTCCTGAATACTTCACTGACAAGGGGCATCGACTAGTCACGGCGTCAGGAGACTCATGGTCGCTCAAGCCAGCGCTCCAGCCGGGCGCCAGCACCCGACGTGCTTGCGTGATCCCAGGTGAAAGAATGGGCAAACCAAGGGCGACAGCCCAAGGGGCTACCTCAGACGCTGCCAACAATCACGCCGCGGGGCCCCCTACGGATGATGCCACAACAGACGTCTTCCCCCTCGGCCAAATTGGACAGGGTCCTACTGGCAATAGAGCAATCCAGAGACTATGGAGCAGCAACTGGGCACCCTGACGACTGACATTAGCCTCCTCCGCGATGACCCCCGAAAATTGTCCGACAAGGTCTGGGATAATGAAAAAGCTGTCACTTCCATCCAGCCCATGGTACAGACTCGCCAAGACACAATACAAACGTTGATCGGCCGCATGTCTACTATGGAAGAACGAATCTGCGACTCGGAGAGGCGCTGCAAAATACTCGTCCTGCCAGAAGAAATTAAAACGGCGGATGCAGTGGAGTACATGGAGACCTGGACTAAGTCATTCACGCCCGATGCCGAGCGGTCAGCGTTCTTCTCCATCGAGTGGGCCCATCAGGTCCCACCGCGCCGCCCTGGACCGGGGGCCCCGCCGCGCCCCATGCTGGCAAAATTCCTGCACTTCAGATACCATGATGCAGTGTTAAGGGCGGCCCGCCAGGCTGGGCGCTTCGGGTGGAGAACAGAACCATCATAATCTTTCTTGACTATTCCCGAGCGGTCCAGCGCCAACGGTCGTCCTTCCTGGAAGTGAAAACCGCATCTTACAGCAGAAAAGATGCAATTCCCGCCCGCCTTAAAGTCCTGCATGACGGTGCCACTCACTTCTTCGCGACCCCGGAGGAGGCGCATGACTGGATAGACCAACGCGGTGCCACAGGTCCTCATACAGAGCGTACCCATGAGCAACACACACAGGAATGCCAGGACCCAGAAGACATGATCACAATGACGTAACCGACGGGGCACCGCCATCTCGCTCCCACGCACCCTGATGTCCCCAGACCTAGAACAAATAGTTCAAGAAAGACGGAAAGCTCTGAAGGCCGTGGCGAGCCTCCGCCCCACATCCCCTGCAATGGACATAGAACGGACTCCCCACATATTCACCTCCAGAGGAGGAAAGAGACATTTCTGATACGGACTACCAGGGCAGAACCACATCAGACCATGATGCTCACACACTCCCAATGTGCTGGCGCCTGCCCCACCCCCCTGTCCCCTACATGGCGTCTCCCCAGGGAATGTCTAGATGACTCTCTATTTTCTAGCAAACACAGGCGGACCATATCAGACAGTATTTTAAAGAGAACGCTGGCACTACCACCACGCATGCGACGGAATGAAACGCTTTTGAAGTTGTTATAAGGGGCACATGTATTCAACAAGTCATAGGAGTCCGTCAAGTCTTGGAGCGAGACATAAAAAGAGCAGAGCTAGCCCTGGCCGCTCTTACAAAGGAGACTGACCCAGACAAAGCCACGCAGGCTCAAATTGCTGCCGCAGAAACAGCATATGAAGAGGCTTTAGTATGCTTGCATAGGTATAATTTCGCGGCATGTGCTCACAAAGAAGGTGACAGGGTGGGCAAGTTACTGGTGTGGCTTGCCAAGCTAGATTCGACCTTCCCACCAATCACGGCCACTCTCAATACTCGAGGTATCCTATTATTATACTCCCAAGATTCAATCCTGAGTGCCTTTCAAGAGCACTACGCATCATTGTACGCTAGCCCTGCTCAGATACGTGAGGTGGCCCTCTCCCAATTCCTGGCTCGACACCAGCTTCCCCAGCTAGACCGTGACACCCGTCGAGACCTTGATGACCCAATCCTAGCGACGGAAATCAGACACGCTTTGAAGGCATTGGCTACCCACAACACCCCCAGATTGGAAGGCCTTCCGCTAGAATTTTAACGCACCCTTGCATCCCAACTGGTGCCCCAACTCGAGAGGCAATTCAGAGTGGCCCTTGATGAAGGCACCTTACCCCAATCCATGTGCGAGTCGGTTATAGTGTCTCTTCTTAAACCGGATAGAGACCCCCAACAGCTGGGTTCTTACCAGCCCATAACCCTCCTGCCTGCGGGCTATAAAATCTATGGGGAAATCCTGGCGGATCGATAAGCCACTGTCCTTTTGCAGTTAATCCACCCAGATCAGAATGGATTTGTGCCGAGCAGGAACACTTCCTACAATATCCGGCGGCTGTTCCACGTACAGGACCAGATCCGTGACGGTTTCCCTCATGCGTGTGTCTGATCCTGGATCTGGAAAAAGCCTTTGATACTCTCTCATAGGCATACTTATTTTGGGTCTTGCAACATGAGTGGGACCTCTCCTCCAACCATATACTAGGCTCATATACACCACGCCCACCTCCAGAGTCAGAATAGGCCCCTTAATCTCCGCCTCCTTTTCGGTCCGCCGTGGCACCCCGCAGGGTTGCCTGCTTCCCCCCAACTGTTCGCCATGGCAGCCTGTCTTTGTGCCGTGGTTGAGGAGTGGGGAATTCCGATTGCCAATTCCATCCATACTGTGTCATTATACGCCGATTATGTTATCATATGTCCGGGATATTGCAGCAGACCTCACCCCTACACTATGCATTTTGCAAGACTTTGAACAAGTGGCAGGACTACGAGTTAACTGGTCCAAGTCCAGTTTACATAGACCCAGATCCAGTCAATGCCCGTTGACCTTTCGTGGAGCCCCCAGGCAGTTCGACTGTATCATATGCCGCAAGACATCTACGAAGTTAATTATCCAAAAATGGTGGCAGGCATTAGATCATCCATACACTTCTGGAAAGATCTCTCACTTGCAGTCATGGGCAAGACCGCGATCGCCAAAATGATCCTAGTCCCAAGACTCCTATATCTCTCCCCCAACCTCCCAGTGGTTCTCCCCCCCCCCCGCCTCCCCCGCCCCGCTCGTTTTTCAGCAAGCTAGATGCCCTGCTAGGGACCATTATCTGGGGCTCTGGCCGCCGGCGTATTGCCCTGGCAAAGTTGCAGTTACCTCTCGACCAAGGAGGGCTAGCTGCGTCATCCTTTGACGCTTACTTCCTGGCCACCCAATTACAATGAGTGTCCTGCTGGACAGCGGGTCTCTGGCGTAAAGAGAACTGACCACTGCGGCTGGACAACTTCAAACCCCCGCCAACCATCGCATGCTTCTACCAGGCGCTGCTCCCCCCCCAACCGACCAAGCCACTTCAACTGTTGACGGGGCACGTCTGTCTCGCACACATCTACAGAATGAATCGTGCGGCGCCCCCGAACTCCCCTCTCCTGCTGTTGGTAGGGCTGCCCAAAGGTCGCACACACTACACGGAGAGGATGTTGCACTTAGACGGAACACGCCCTGACAGAAGTTGGGGCACTCTATTTTGATTGGCAATTGCAGACGTTTGAGGCACTCGTGAATGGCTTTGAGCTCCCTAGGGGACAGTTCTTGCTGCATAGGCAGTTCTTAAATGACTGTCGTAAACATTGGCGCACAATTGAGGAAGAACTTCCCCCACCCCCGCACCCGGTCCTCCACGCAATCCTACAGATGGGCCCAGGGCAACACCTAGTTACTTGGATATATAAAGCCATAAAATCTCTTAAGCAACCCACACTTGCATCCTCGGGGAACAATGGGAAGCCGACTTTCGCAGGCCTATACATGATAGGAATGGGTCAAAGCACTAGCATACACCAAGAAGGAATCCCGCAACTACCGCTTAAAAAACATACAATTGCATGTCCGGCATCGGGCATATCTCACTCCTGCAAAGCTCCAGAAGTATTTCCCCGATGGTACCTTCGCCTGCCTTAGATGTCAGGAGCCCGCTGTTTCATTTTTTCACATGTGGGACTGTTCGTCCCTCCACAGCTACTGTACTGGTGTACTGTCCATACTACCCGTGGAACTGTCACAGGACTTCGGGACCGCTACACGTGGGAAGCTAGCGCCCTTGGTATCGGTAAGCGTCACAAGCACATGAAAGTTGAAATGCGCTTTGCCTCCTTACTGCTCCTCCTGGCCAAACTGTGCATAACTATGCATTGGAAGGCACCTGGCGGCCTGGGTGGGTGCTGGCAAGAAGTGGGGTGCAGCGGAAGAGGGAATACTGCGAGGGGAGGAAGCTCAAGGAATTCGCAAGCATCCAATATCCATGCCATGGGCCATGCTACTTCACTCCTTTACACATGAAATGGCGACAGTGGTGGAAATGTGGGGTGGTGGTTCCCCTAGACTCCCTATAGCCCCAGAGGATGCTTGGGAGGGTATTCAACGGGCCCAAACACCCATCGGGTCTGACCTAATGGCTACCAACAACCTATCACTGCACTGCAGCTCCTAGCATTGCCCCTCCCCAATCCGCTTCGGCACAATTACATCATGATATCCCACAATAGTGCAGCTCTCAGGCGTTCACATACATATAACCACAGCATAGGACACAGTGCATCCCAGTTTTTCTACCCCAAGTTTATTCATTTTTAGAATAACGCTGATATTTCAGAGCTCATGTGCGGGGAGCCAATGCACCTCACAACCCCAGCTTGACGCGGCGAGTAACATATGGGAAGGTTACCTGTATATGGACACAGACCCGTGAGGGTCGTCACCAATTAATAGACTGCGTGACGGGGCTAAACAACCTTCAACCAATATGCTATTATGTCACAGTATTAAGTCTCCGTGTGGGATCACTTGTATGCCAAATCCATCCGCAATAAAAGATGTGATGTATGTAATAATATAAAATACCAATAAACATGTTTTACAAAAAACTCTCACCATTCCAGATTCTTGGCGGGGAAGCATCTTACAACCCATATTCAAATCTGGGGCATCGTTCTGATCCATCCAATTACAGACTGATAGCGCTCCTAGATGTTGAGGCAAAAATCTATGCATCAAACTTGTTGGCAGACCTAGAGGAGTGGGAAAACGCAAACTGGATTCTGGGCGGGGACGGGCACTCTACCGGACATATCTGCAGTTACCCTCTTGGCCAATCAAGCTATTGCCAAATCAAACTTCCTTTACGTGTGCTTTGTAGATCTCAAAACAGCATCATAAAGTGCCCAGATCCTAGCCCTGGGCAAAAATGAAATCTTGGGGAGCTCCCACAAAATTGTTAGACAATCCTCAATCTTTACACAAAAACATGGCTCCAAATAAAAAAGGGGGACGGGCGAAGTCTAACCAATACAATTTTGACCATCAGCGGTTTAAAATGGGGGCGTCCTGGCTCCTTGTCTATTTAACATCTACACATCTGATTTAGAGAACAACCTTCGCTCAATACAAGGGGACCCTCCAAAATTGTGTAATGTCCCAATAGCAAGCCTTCAATATGCTGAGGACCTCGTCCTACTCTCCCAAACGCCTCGAGGCTTACTGCGGCTGATCATCCAACTAGCAGAATACATTGCTCAATTAGTACTCCACCTCCAAAAAATTGAACGTAGTGTGCTTTTCCAGTACCCACAAAAAACATCCTAATTTCACCTTGACAGTAAACCCCTTGTCCCAGGTGGATATATATAAATACCTGAGGGTACTACTAGACTGCTATTTCAACTACAAGCAACACCTTGACCTATGGCAACTAAAAGCAAAACTGCTATTTGCATTTAAAATCCTGTAGAAAAAACTTTGCAATTGTTCAACAAATCGCCTATTAAAGGTCATAGCAGCAAAATTCTTGCCATCCATTTCGTATGAATGGGAACTGTTAAAGACTAAGGACTCGACTGTCTTAAACTCTGCACAAACTAGCCTTTAAAAAAAAACAAAAAAAACTTTCAATTCCATGTTACATTACTCCAGCCCAGATAAGATTGGAATTTGATTAAAAAAAAACATATGCCAACCGGACAAGGAGTCCTGGTCCAATATTACTGGAGAATGAGGGCAGCGGAGGATAACTCTTTAGCCCATCTTTGTTGGCAAGAGATCGAAAAGCAATCCAGGTTAACCAAGTCAGTATATCCAGTTTTAAAACCATCCTTTTCAGAATGAAGGGACACTTGACTCACAATATCGGCCTATTCTGAGTTCAAACAAACAGCCAATAAAGCCATCAAGCAACAATCCCTGTTAATAGCTAAATCCTCCTTGGCCTTCAAAACACACACGTGGGCGGTGATGCCATCTTACAAATTCCTGAAACCCAAATCGTACCCGTTAGAACATTTCTCAAAACCGAATAAGTGGAATCTGATCCTATTAAGAGTGGGATCCTACCGATCCACAGACCTTACTCCAAAATGGAAACTGACCTGGCCGACAAAGGTATGCTGCCTTTGCGGTCATGGAGATGAGTCACTACTCCACCAGTTATGCATCTGTCCGGTGATACTAGACATTTGGAATACTCTTATTGCCAACATTGAGGAGAGAACAAATAAGGACTTGCAGAGCCGCTGTTATAAAATGCCTAGGAGGCTTGACTGTCTTATTGGCATGCAAGGCAGTCAAATTCTTGAACCTAGAAGCAATTGAACTAGAAAAGGGCGATAGATGAACTGTGCTCAACTTTGCAGGATCGTCTCGTTCACCTAATTTAAATTCTGCAACCCATAGCACTAGCACTGGACTACACCCCGGGAAACTATGCATGCTTGTGTAGAGTTTAAACCATATCCGTCAGAAGTTTGCTTTCCTTGCAGGGCTGGACAGTACATGCTGGAATACACTCCCAACATTATTTTATTGTTTATTGTAATTTTAAACCAGTACAATTGTTTCATAATCAGGCGGTGTGTCCCACCCTTTTATGATGTTATAGAAATCTGATAAAAGTATCTTTCTTCTGGTGAAGGACTTGCTTTTTACAAACTGCAATCTGAGCTACAGCATGATACTTTTTCCTGGATTCACATACGCTGTATTAAAACTTCAATTGTGGGTTCTAAATCATCCCCAGAGCCAGTGGTACCCATTATCAAGATGTTATGTTTCAAAGATTGTGTATTGGAAGACGGAGTTTATTCAACAAGGTAACTAGATGGATAGCTCACTGGGGCTCACGGCAAGATGGCCTCACTGCTGTGAGGCTCTGCCTGACCGTGCCACTATCCGTCTAATATCTGCTTCATCCGGAGTGCCTGTCGCTCACTGCTGGACGGAGTGACCTTCCTCTTGCCGGCTGCCCGCGATCCTGCTGTTTGTAGCCCTGCGGGACACTTCTTTCAAGCTGAATGCGCCTCACACCTTCGGCCCCCGGGAAGCGGAAGATGGTGGCCGGTAGCCTATGGTAGGCCTTCCTGCTGTGTGAGGCTTCTGCATGCTACTCTCTGCTGTGTCCCTCATCGCGCACTGAGGGGCTGAGACCTGCGGCACCTGGTGAGCTCCTGGCTGCGGAGAATATCCCCGACACTGGTGCAACTTTGGAACGGCCCTCGTGTATGTGACGGATGGGGGTGGATTTACTGCGGTGCGGCTGCAAGTGGTGATGCCCGAGGGGAGACCGGACGGTGCACTTGTGGAGGCAGTGTGTCCTCCCCTGGTAGGAAGCGGAACAGTTGCTGGAGACTCGGTGCGCCCGTTGTCGCTGGTGCAGTGAGTGGGGTTGGGGCCCGTCGGAGGCTTGGGCTGCGGAGGCGGGGTCGTGCTTTGTGACGGGCCCGCCCTGTGAGCGCGGGCCTTCCATCGGTGTACTGTCTGGCAGGGACTTTGCGGACGTGCCTGCGTCCCGGGACCTGTCTGGTGGCCCCATAGATTAGCTCCTGGCGGTGGAGCCTGTACTGAGGCGCGTATATTATAGCCCCCGGGTCTCTTGAATGTAGCATTGGTAATAGGCCGTAAATCCCTGGCCTAGATTTGAGTGTGCACGAACATTGGGGCAGGCTTGGCCGCGAGGTATTTCATTGCTCCTGGGCCCTCCCTGCGGTGTATATTGGACTACACTGCCACGCTCCTGCGATATCCTAGGATCTGCACAGCCTGCTTACTGGATTGCTCAGTGGTTCCTGCACGGCTGAGGGCTTCTCTGGCGGGAGACCTCTGGCACTGGTCGAGGCCTTGCGACGTAACCCCTGTAGGCCTTTGGGGTGGTCTGTCAAAAATTTCTTTACCCTACTTTGAGCCTTCTGATCCAGTTTGTGCCTCAAATTTGCTCTTGCTCTCCCCACGTCAATTCTCACGTATTGCACTGGGACGCCATTTAAAACTATGGGGAGGATGGATAAGTCTCAGCCACGTCTTACCTTCGAGTCGCGAAGGGCCCCCAAGACTCCGCAGAAAGCTGCTTCTGACTCTGATGCACACACGGACGGCCCCACCACATTAGAATCCACATTGGTAGCCATCGCACCTTGCAATCTATTGAGGGCGCGATGGCTGCGGTGAATCATCGGCTTGACCACATGTCATCTCCACTTGAGAAACCGAATGCCCACATGGGGGAGGTGGAACAAAGGGTCTCTGCGGCAGAAGATGGCCTGACTACGGTTTCTGACAACTTAAAATATGGAAAAAGTCTTATCAGTTATCCAAGCAAAGTATGAGGACTTAGAAGTGCGGTCCCGGCGCAATAACCTCCGTATCACTGGGCTGCCGGAATCTATAAATGTGGGAAAGATGGGGACTTTTATTGAGCACCTTATCTCTGATATCTTTGGCACAGAACAACTGTCCAGCATGTTCATAGTGGAGCGTGCTCATCGCTCTTTGGCTGCGCAGCCGGTCCGGGGGCTCCTCCTCGCCCTTTCATAGCCAGTGTCTTGAACTATAGGGACTGTGACACCATCTTGCGCCTGGCTAGGGAGAGGGGCACTATTGTTCATCAGGGCAACACCTTAGCCTTTTTTCCTGATTTTACAGTTGCCGTCCAGGCTGCCAGGAGGGAATTTGGCACTGTGAAACAGTTTTTGAGGAATGAGGGGTTCCCCTACGCTATGTTGTATCCAGCCCGGCTTCGCATAGGTGCTGCGGACGACAGCGATTTTCTCCTCCCCGAAGGCCGCAATGGAGTGTGCCAAGCAGCTGAAACGTAGGAAACTTGACTCTGCGGCAGCACCCGAGGATGAAGAGTAGTGGGGCACTCTGTAACCTGTATACTGTCTGATGAGATCTTTGTTTTATTTGCTTATTGTTCATGATGCGATGTTCGCATGGTCTCATTGATCTCATGCTCATTTACTGTCTACACTTATGATGATTCTCTTGAGAGATGCCAATGTTTAGCATAGCTGTCGCCTTCAAACTGGCTCGGCAGCCTTTTTACTTTTGTGATAGATCCGCCGCCACTTGGCTAGCTGCCAGCTGTGTGAGCTCTTTGGACAGGGTTCCGCTCATTTTGTACGACTCTTGTGCCTTTGAACTGCAATACTTAATACTGTCTGCTTCTCCTAGGCCACAGTAAGCTCTGGTCCAGTAAAGTGGTGGAGTATTGGTTATGGTATGCATTGCTCTAACATTGTTTTGCTCGGTCGACTCCTACTCTGTGGGAGGGTCGCGTCTCTTTGCCCCCCGCATATGGGTGTACCCCAAATCTGTTTTGTTTTTGTTGTTGGGTGGGGGGCTTTGGGTAGGGTGTTGGGAAGGCTTTGACATGGTTGGGGTGCTGAAGTGGGCTGGGGGTGTTTAGGGTGGGGATGGTGGAATATTTCTGGACCTCTCCTAGGCGCATAATCTGTGTGTATGCCATTAGTCACCGCCTGTTGTTCAATTCACGATCTCTTGTCAGGTGTCTACCTCTGTTGATGTTATGCAATGAGTAACGTTTTAAATTTCTCACCTGGAATATACGCAGCCTTAACATGCCAAAAAAGATTAGGATGATGTTTGCGTGTCTGGATCGTATGGGAGTGCATGTCTCCCTTCTACAGGAAACTCATTTGACCACAGATTCGGCAAAAAGAATAGGTACGCGATTGGCGAGTGTGAGAGCGTTGTCCTCCTACTCACTTTATCCTAGGGGGGTGTTAATCTTACTGCATGGCCGATTGGGTGGTGAGTGTGCTACTGGTAAATATTTATGGGCCCAATATTGACGACCCCTCGTTCTTCTGACGTGTGGCACAGAATATCATCGTTTCCACCTGCAGCATTCATTTGGGGAGATTTCAATTTGTGTTTAGACGTCACTAATGGATAGGCATGGCGTCGGTGAGGCCCGGAATAGGACTCTTGGACGCAGGCCACTTGCATAATGTGTGGCGCCAATGTCATCCCATCGATCGGGAGAGCACTTTTGCTTCGTCTGTGCATAGCCCTTGGTCCCGCATTGATTTCTGGCTTGTTTCGGAGGTGGTCTGCACCTAGACGGCAAAGGTATCTCTCGAGGCCCGCTCCTTAAGTCTACTCTCCCATACTCCTTGAAATACAACTTCCGGAGTATCAATCACCGCCTTTTGCGTGGCGGCTTCAACCTTCTGAGCTCAAAGACCCGGTATTTCAGCAGTCTATGGCCATTAGAAATTATTTCACAGAAAATGAAGTCACTGTGGACAGTGCTGGTGTTCTCTGGGAGGCCTTTAAGGTCCCCATCCGAGGTGCCTGTATCAGGATACAGTCCGGTGTTCTGTGGGACATTCGGCGAATGGTAAGGAAGCTGGCGGGCGACATCTCAAAATTGGAACGTGCCTTTTGATTTGGACCCCTCCACCGCCAAATTAGCAGAAATAAGAGCTAGTTACGGAGCACAATGAAACTATGGACCAGGAATTGCTGCATTGTTCGCGGCGCAGAACTGCTAGATACTATGGCGAGGGTGGACGGCCTAGCAGTTCCCTTGCTCAAAAACTCAGAGCCACGATGCCAGGAGGCTATCACTGAGCTAATTGATGGTAATGGTGAGCCCCGACACTCGACTGAAGAACTCTGTTTGAGATTGTCTTAAAGTTCAACGCGGATTTATACGCTGATAGAGAATCCCCATCTACTGAGGAGACACATGACTATCTAGATGATGTGGCTCTAGGGTGGCTGTCCATCGGGAATATCTGGTGTAGCCCTTTGATGAGGAGGATGTGAAGGAAGCCATTATGTCCCTGCCAACTTGTAAGGCCGCTGGTCCAGATGGCTTGCCGAGCGAATTCTATAAAGCTTATGCGGCAGCCCTGGCTCCTAGGTTATTGGCAGCCTACGCAGAGGCTTATGAAACTGGGATCTTTCCGCCCGCCCTTCAGGAGGCCCTCATTGTCACCTTACTAAAACCAGACAAACCGCCCAATCAGTGCGGGCCGTATCGCCCTCTCTCGATTATCAACATAGATACGAAGATCTTAGTGAAAATGATTGCCATTAGGCTACAGCCTCTAATACCCCTAATAGTACTGCCGGATCAATCCGGTTTTGTCATGGAACGTTCCACAACTCATAACCTACGCACGCTGTTCTCCACACTACACTATTTTGAACCTGATTTCCAGGCAGTTTCTGTGCTGCTTGATACTGCAAAAGCTTTTGACTCTGTGAACTGGTCTTAAATGTTCACTGTACTAAGTTGGATGTCCCCCCCCCCCTCCTGCCCCCCCCCTTCCTCCTTCGTGCAATGGCTTAAGGTTCTTTACAGCGGGCCGGTTGCTCGGGTGAGGGTCTACTGTACGGGGTCATCCTGGTTTCCTATTGAGAGGGGCACTCACCAGGGTTGCCCCTGTCCCCCATGTTTTTTTCTCTGGCTCTAGAGCCCCTGGCATGTAAACTGCGCCAAAAATACTCCGCTGCAGCATTGAGGTTTCGACAGCACCCATTGATTCTCTTTATATGCGGACGACATGATGCTTTATGCCCGAGAACCCTCTGTGTATCTGTCCCCGTTACTTAGGGAGTATGTCCAGTTTGAAAGATTCTCGGGACTCTGAATTAATTTGTCCGACTCGTGGTCTTTCCACTTACTGGACGCACCAAAGAAATAGAACTTGACTTTCCACTATCCTGGACCTTCGACACCTTGAAATATCTGGGAGTGTGGATACATCGAGATCCTGCCGTGGTTTTGATTATGCGGATTTATGAGCAGGCCGAAAGGTGGTCACATCTTCCCCTATCATTGGCAGATAGGACAGCAGTTATAAAAATGTTTTTTTGTTTTTTTTTGCCTAAGATGCTATATTTCTTAATCCGCATACCCATAAAATTGAATATAGTGCTGTTCCGCATCCTACATTCTGCCCTATTAACCTTGGTGTGGGGAGGGAAACCACTCCGATGTAGATGGGAATTACTAGTGCAGCCATTTGATCGAGGGGGGGTTTTGATGCTCCGGATCTACGTCTCTTATCTATGCGCACAAGCACACTTTGCACATTACTGGCAGTTCCCACAGCGCTTCCAGCCTCACGTGGCTATTGAAACTGATGCTGTTCTTCCCGTCCCATTGCAGGCGATGGTCTTTTCAGGCGGCTCGGGTGGTCCGACGACTCGACTGAGATAAATACTCCTTTATGCACGTCATGGGCATGGCGGGCACTGGCGTCCAGAGCTCAGTTGTCCTGTTTGTATGCTCCATTACTGCCTCTAGCATCTCATCCGGATATATCTGCGGCGTGGGAGGATTCTTCCCTGAAGGAGTTGTCGGTTGCGGGCATCACCAGGATTGGGGTTTTATACAAGGGGGCCTGTTTTAAAATGCTGTGCGAGACTCTGAATTGTGCAGACCGCAGTTTTATGTTTAACTTCAAATATGTCAGACTTCGTCAGGCCATCCGTGCAGTATATCCTGAGTATCCTGCGGAGCCCACCGTGCTTCGTGCACTGCAGGACTTGATGACGGATGGGAGTCGCAGAGGGATCATTACTAAACTCTATAACTCCTCTCTGCGGGAACGAGATCAGGAGACGCACCCATCATGCCTGCGCTGGCAGGCTGCGATGGGCAACCCTATTACGCCGGAGGTTTCAACGGCGTGCTGTCAACTTACAGGTCGTCTCACAGCCAATTGGAACCTCAGAATAATTAATTTTAAGTACCTGCATCGGGTATATTATATAGTTTATGCCCTAAGTAAGTGCCTTATTTCTGTGGATGGTGGAATTATGTATAGTTGATCCTGTGGAGGATCCACAGAGTTGACAGATCTGAACATGAGATCGATTAGATGGCTATCAATGGTGGTACATGCTCTCCTGTATTAAAAAGTGAAGGTTATCGAGTTCCAAATGCAGATCGGGTATCACTCACTGGTCCACGAGCTTCTGTGTATCATGACCGTTCTAACAGGGACTGTGCAAATACTCCAATAGGGGGGCTCGCAGCCCCTTTTCCCTGAGCCTCCAAAGACCCCCATTTTCCAGGGCCGATATTTTTACAAACATGAGCTTTGTTGGGATATGTTCCTTTTGTTTAGCTTGGGTTGTGGCACTGGTTACTTTGCGCAGACTATAACACGTGCCTTCTACTGAATGAGAGTGGAATTTCTCGATTGCGGTGACCTTTAGCACCAGAAGGGACAATTCTTCTAAGCCTTTCCATTCCCCCATGCATTTAGATTTCCCCGCTGTCCACCCACCCCACCCCAATAGCTGTCGAATGCCTTTGTTGGCTTTTTTATGGCCCAGCATGTTATGATTTTCTGGGATATTAGATCGGCGTCTAGTTCCTTCTAATTAGAATGCGAAGATCTGCTTTACCACCAAAATAAATGTCATTAATCAATCTCCAGTCTTTTCGGATGGCATGAGAAGCAGGCCTGGGTGGTAAAGTCTCATGGGTGCCCAATCTTTTTCAGAGCCTTAGTTAACTCACTGTTAACTCATTTAGCTAGACCTCATGAGTTATTGAGTGTAATGTCTTGTACAAAACTCTACTTCCACATGACAACCCACCATCCCATATTGGCTTATTTTTTTATCAAACTGTTTAATGGCACAAATTATGAGATGCTGAAGAGGCTTGCATGTACTGGGGATGGGGTGGGATTTAGTAGTTGGGTGGTGCTGGGCAAAACGCACTAACGCCAACTGAGCTGTTTGTCTGCCATAACGTAAGGTTAAAGGTTGGCGATCTTGGGGCTAACTATATAGGACTTGGTATACAAGATGAGTACCATGCATGGGGGATACTTGTACTAATTTTCTAATTAGTATTTTTCTCCTTCGTGTTAATGTAAGCCTCCAGGTCTTCGTGATAACTGCACTGTACTAGAATTTCAGTGTAAAGTCAATAGTTTAAAAAAAAATGTTTTATTCCCTTTATATATTTAGATTTCGTTATATTAGACTATGATGAAGTTTTAAAAGGAAGATTCTAAAGAAAATTAACCAAATATGTTTGCATTACGGACGATTTGGGAACAGCACAAATGATTTAATGATTCTATCTATCATCTCAGTTGTAACTTATATAAAAAAGGGTCTGAGTGATTTCGAACGACTTGCGCTAATATTGTTTTTTGTTTTGCAGCAAAAATACTTCGATTCCGGAGACTACAATATGGCAAAAGCAAAGATGAAGAATAAACAGCTTCCTACTGCCACTGCTGACAAGGCAGAGGTCACTGGAGATCACATTCCTACTCCACAGGACCTTCCACAGAGGAAACCTTCACTTGTTGCAAGCAAATTGGCTGGCTGATAATAGAACCTTAATTGCATGAATCCTTCCATTCCCGTCATTTGTTATTAACGTTCATTATTTCTCAGCTTTTTTTCGTACACTAAATTACTGAGACTGACATCTTTGCAGGTAAACGGTAGCATGTGCTGCTATTGTGAGGGAGTGATGAGAGTAACGTGTAGTACTTGGGCTAGTTGTTAAAGAGAACAATGCACTGAAAATGGAAATGTTTTGTTAAGGTAATGTAAATCTACTTGAAAATTAAATGTACATAATTTCTATTTCCTAGTGTAGGAATAGAACCGGCAATTGAGTTCAGCGGCTTTTACCATTTTTAATGTCTGCTTTCCTTGTTTTCAATATGCTTACAATGTACTCGTTTTTTCTTTGCTTAGCTTCTGTTTTTGTAAAGATAAAATGTAGGTTTGGACCACTGATTCTAGTTGGAGGTAAAGCATGTGTTAAAATAGACTGGGTTCTAAAAGGTTTATTTCTCTGCTCGGTCAGACCTTTTAACTTGAATGGCCTTAAAACCTGTTTCAGCTTTAACAATACACATTGACTTGGGCAATATTTGCCCATTCTGGCGTAACCTTTTGTGAACCTGGTGCTCAATGAAAACAGCTTTTGAAACTGGTATTTCTTTCATTTGTGTAGTATAGAATGCTCTTCTGTTGAAGATGTGAATGAAGTGTGCATGTGCATAGACTGTTCAATTCACTCTTGTGCCATTTTGTAAATACAATAGTTTTGCACAGATTTTTGCAAATGTGTAATTTTTATAGTTTTAAATAAGCAGCATGTGTCATCCTTGTATGAATGTGGGCACATGGCACGAGTGTAGCCACATTCTGTGAATACCTGTAATTAATAAAACCCCATAGCAGGAACACTTTGAATTAAGATGGGAATGAACTGCTAAATTCACTAACTGGAAATCACTGTAGTTTCACCTTGAGGATGCTCCAAAATACTGTACTCCTTGCATATTCACAAAAGAGGGCTCCAACTAATAATGCATTGCTTGTACTTCTGTTAATCCGCTTTACTGGGCATTTATAATCAAAATGCCTTGGTTTGCTGATTGTTTTTGAGGCTGCTCTTCTCTCAGTGCCAGGAACAAAAATGCTGTTTTGTACATTGGTTAATATTAGTCTACGATGCTGCTAAGAGGCACTGTTTTACTTCACATTTAAGAAAACCTGAAATGTGGTAATCATACTGATAACTGGCTGAAACCAATATTCTGGTTTATTGCCGATATCCGCAGTTAATAGGTGTTCAACTGTGCCACATCTTTTGGCTTGAATTGGGTTTATTTATTATAGATATTTAAACAAAAAATGTGCTGCTGAATTTAGTTTCATGGATAATTCAATAAACATTAATGCAGTTCTACTTGTCACTTCTTTAGTGTAAAATATTTACTTGTATCCTCCCATTCAATGACCTAAAAGGAGTTCTCTATATGTATACACTATATGCATTCATTGAATGTTTTCTGAGATTAAGTGTTTTTAATGATTTTTTTTAATGCTTTTAGTTTTTCAGACTCTTCTGATTAGATATGCTTTTATTGGTCAGGGTATGTTTTTTATAGCCTATTCATGTAAAGAAAGAAATGTGATCTTGTATGATACAGGTTTACCTTGCTTCCAGCACCTTATGCTACAAATTATTTCAGTTTCTTTCCAGTATTGGGTTTTACTTATGTTCACATCCATGAGGCATTCCCTGGTGTCTGGTTGTGACTCCCAGTTATTGATAATAGCTACAAATAGTACAAACCTTCCTGAAAGGCTATATATTAATGTCTGTTCATCAGCACATTTGCTTTGTTAGTTCGAAAGCATGCCAACGCCAACTTTTGATGTGAATGTGCTGTAAACATTTCTAACCTATAGGCCGCTTTAGTTCACATTTCTGCCAATTTCATGTAGAATGTAATCCATGGGGAGTGCTGCACTGTATTTGAAATAGTTTTACATGGAACAATTTTTAAATATTTTCCACTTGATTTCTATTGTCTGCTCCTCAGCGCAGCTTTCTAGCCTGTGAGTTTTTGAGTGTTTGGGACAAGAGAAGGAATTTAGTTCTATGTGCAGCCAATAGACCCCTTTCTCAGCCCACATAAAGCCCAACTACACTGCTTTTTAGGTTTTGCCTGGCGAAAAGATGCGCTCTGCGCATCTTTTTCGCGCAGGCGAAAACCTAATGAGAACTGTAGTGTGGGTTTGGGTCGGCCCTCGTCATTCATTGGCTGGCTCCATAAATGGAGCCTAGCCATTGGACGAGGGGCCTGTCCGTCAATGCCGGACCAGATTCGGGGGCGTTCCCGAGATTCTTTGGCTTTTGCCGACGTCACGCTACGTCAGCCGAAAGCCGATTCTCGGGAACGCCCCCGAATCTGGTAAGGCACTAGTGGCACCCCGAGCGCTCTGCCGCCTCCTACTACGGTGCAAACGCTGCCTCCCTGATTGCCGCCGCTGCCCGGGGCCGAGAATAACATGAGGACCTCGCCGGGCCCGCGGAGAGCAAGAACGAAGGAGCTGCCCTCCCATTGGCTGAGGCGGTCGAGCCCCCTCAGTGCCGCCGCGCTAGGAGTGGTTCTCGAGCCGCCGCGTCATCGCTGGAGCCGTGCTGCGATTGGCCGCAGCTTCGGTCCGGGATTGAGGGCACCCGCCTTCACTTTCAAATTCCCCCGTGAGACATCAGCCCAAAAACACGATGATAAAAGAAGTTGGTCGTTTGTTGTAAGGCATTGATTGCGCACAGAAGCTGAGACTTATTTATGACGATAATAATAGATTGTAAACGTGGCTGTTTTATTAATATGTCCTAACATTCACACTATTAGCCTGGATGTGAATATATCCCAGTTCGTGCACGTTTCTGCCGTAAGTCAGGGCTCGAAAAATCCAAAAAATGGTACTAGTCCTGCAGGACTAGTACCTTAAAAAATGTCCTCGACCTAACTGCAACCTTCTTGACCTTCGTCTCTGAAAGCGGAGCAAATGTGACAAGATAACAAGATTTAAAGGCATCTTTATTGCTCATTAACTTTGTGAGCAATAAAAATGCCTTTAAATCTTGTTATCTTGTCACATTTGTTCAGTTTTCACAGACGGAGGACAAAAGTTGGTTTGTTTTCCTACTCGCCAGAAAGGGCGAGTAGGACCTAAAAACAGCTCGACCTTGTTAAATTTAGCTCGACTATGCGAGCGGTCGAGTACAATTTTCGATCCCTGTAAGTGCCCGTTTCACGTGTGCGTTCGGGGTGCGTCTGGTTTCACAAGCACACACTTCTCTTTCATCCCGCAAGTGATGGACGGGTCATGTCCCGGCTCTGCCTGTGGTGTGAGGTGTCCGTCCGGGGGCTCCCAGCGTCTCGAGAGAGGTGGAAAGTAAACCTTGCCCCACTTCAGGCAAGGAGTGAGTGGCCCTTCAGCCGAGGAGCTTTTACTGCCGGCGGTTACAGTATTACAACTGCCCCCCTCTCCCCCCCCACCTTTGTTTCCCTTCCACAGTCGCGGGGGCCGCGGACTCTGAGTTGCACTTTTCCCCCTTGAACTGTTTGAACAGCGCTCGGGACCCTTCGCAGCTCGGCCCAGTTAATCTCTCCATAAAAGGGGCAGGCCGCATTCGTACCATTATCACCGTGTGTGTGCGTGCGCGCACTGTTTAGGGTGGGGTTGTGCACTGTGTGTATTTGTGTATGTCCACTGTTCACCTTTTAGAAAGGTATGCGGGTCCGCTTGTGAGAGTATGTGTGTGCGCGCGCGTGCTGTGTAGGATATGTGCTTGTACTCGCTGATTAGAACGGGGACCGTGTTTAAAGTGAATGTACTCCCTTTAGTAGGTATGCGGGTCCACGTGTGTGTACGTGCGTGAGCGCGCTCGCGCGTGCTGTGCAGGGGTTGTACCCACTCTTTAGAACGGGGACCGTATTTAAAGCGAACATGCACCGTTTAGAAGGTAGCGGGTCTGTGTGCGTGCGTGGTTGGTGCTGCATTCGCTCCCTAGGCTTCATAGGCCGGCTCTCTAAACATAAACAATTATCAAGTAGGAGTCGTGCTGGGTACGAAGTGCCAAAGGCTCATGTTTCGTGGCCATTCCACCCACGCACCTCACCCACAGCAGCTCCGTGTGCTAATGCGCAGCCTCTGCCCGCCTGCGCGCCCTCCGTGGGTGAAGGGCAGTGACCCAGGGGCAAACGCGACCCAGCGCTGGTCCGTCGCTGACGGTAACTTTAAACCCACAGGCAGGCATGGGTAGCAGAAAGAGCGCCCGCGTCCAGATGTCCTACACAGCTTAATGTTTGAGGGAAACAAAAGTGTGGGGGTGCAGAGTTCTCATTCGAAGACAGTCGTCGGCACTGCGAATGCTGTGATTTCTTAGAACCTGGGCTGCCAGACCCGATTCCACCTGACGCCCCTTTCTTTCACCTCCACTTCCTGTGCCTTTACCTCACTCTTGAGGCCTGCTTTCTCACTATATTGCCATTCACTGGTCCCCCTTTCTCCATTTGCCTTTCTTTTCCCAGGGTCAACCTATATCGCTGAAAGAATTAACTCTAGGTCCCCAGCAATGAGTGTCGTTGGCCAGCACCTACAAGCACCAGCACAAAAAAGCGCTGGCGACTTCCAGAGGCAGGAGGTTTGTATCGGTGTGTGGTAGCTAGCTGTTATTCTGGGCCGTGTTGATTAAAGGACGGTGTTATTTCCTTAAACACTGTCCATAAATAGTCACCACTCAATAGGTGGTGGCCATCTTGTGTGGTCACAAACAGCTTCCGTGTTGGACGTGTGGAGAATAGGAGGCAGGCGTCAGAATGCGTGGGTTTGCACCAACTTTGCCTTATTGCGTCGAGTTTCAATGGGGTTAATGTAATTTTGCAGCCACCTTCGCACGCACAGACTCGTGCAAAAAATGCGAACATTTTACATGAGGGCAAAAGTGCAAAAGCAACACCTTTACTGACAGAACAGTGCATTAGGTTTGGTGCAAATATTGATGTAAATGTACACGGGCACCAATGCTATCCCATGTAATCAGACCATTGCGGCACCCGGCAGGTGCACTGTGTCGTGCGGGCGTGGATGCGGTGAGTGCATCCAGGCTATGTGGGGTGAGAGAACACATCATGGACTGAAATGGGGTAAGAGTTTAGGTGTTTATAGTCAACATGTGAAATAATATTTATGTTGTCAGTTCTGTGGTATTCAATTGGCTATGACACTTTCTGGGTTCATTTTACGCCCGTTTTCTGACCAGAGTAATACAGTAGCGTCCAGTGGAACACGTACCTGCAAAAGAAGCAGAAAAACCTCGGAGAAAAAAGATAACCACTAAAATGTAGGCCGAGTAGTTCTTAAACTGTAATTTAGGTCACATTCAGCACAAACACACGTCAGACGTAGTCCAAAAAGAACATCCTTAAACTTACTTCCCCCAAGGCTCAAGTCGCTGCGTATATTATTTCATATTTCTACTTGAGGTACCGTTGTATACCACGCCTTAAAAAACATAATTTCGTCGAAAAACACTATATGATCACTGATTTCGTTATAGAATGTTTACAGCTACATTTTATTTTATTTATTCTCTGGCAGACCCATCTTTCTCTCTTCTCTATATCTCCCTCTCCTTTTTGCTCTCTCTTCCTTCTCCCTCCTGCCCCCTATTCCATCTGTTCTCTCTCTCCTTCCTTCTTGCTCCCTCTCTATCATGCTTCTCTCTCCTGCACTCTCTCTTTTTTTTCTTTTAACTCTTTATCAAACTCTCTTTTCTCTCTTTTCCTCTTTCCAACCCTCTCCGTGTTCCTCTTCCTCCCTATCCATCATTCTTCTCTCTATCTCTATCTCCTTTATGCTTTCTTTTCCCTCTGTTGTCCCTCTCCCTCCTGCTCCCTCTTCCATCTGCTCTCTCCCTCCCTCCTTCTGTTTATGCCTTACCTCCTACCTTCCTTTTACTTCCTGCTTTCTCTCTCTCCTGTTCTTACTCCCGCGTCCTCTCTCCATCTCCCTCCTCATCTTGGCTTCTTTTTCTATCTTTTACTCTTTCTGTTTTCTGCCTTCTCACTCCATTCTGCCCTTACTTTTCTTCCTGCCTTCCCTCTCTCTTGATCTCTCTCTCATGCGTCCTCTCTCCTCCTCCTTATCTATCATGCTTCTCTCTCTTGCACTCTCTCGTGTGCCTTTCCTCTCTATTTGCCTTCTCTCACTCTCTTCTTTCAGTCACCAACTCTCTCTCCTTCTTTTCTTGCACTCTCTATTTTCCTATTGCCCTTTCTTTGCCCCTCTCTCCTTTTTCATCTCTCTTCTTCCTACCCTTCATTTCCATCTCTCCATTTCTCTCTCCTTGTCTTTCTTCACAATTAACTCTGAGGGCCTGATGTACATTGCCAGACAGGGGGGGGCTCTCTGTGTGTGGGCGGGGGGCTCTCTGTGTGTGGGCGGGGGGCTCTCTGTGTGTGGGCGGGGGGCTCTCTGTGTGTGGGCGGGGGGCTCTCTGTGTGTGGGCGGGGGGCTCTCAGTGTGTGGGGGGGGGCTCTCAGTGTGTGGGGGGGGGGCTCTCAGTGTGTGGGGGAGGGGCTCTCAGTGTGTGGGGGAGGGGCTCTCAGTGTGTGGGGGAGGGGCTCTCAGTGTGTGGGGGAGGGGCTCTCAGTGTGTGGGGGAGGGGCTCTCAGTGTGTGGGGGAGGGGCTCTCAGTGTGTGGGGGAGGGGCTCTCAGTGTGTGGGGGAGGGGCTCTCAGTGTGTGGGGGAGGGGCTCTCAGTGTGTGGGGGAGGGGCTCTCAGTGTGTGGGGGAGGGGCTCTCAGTGTGTGGGGGAGGGGCTCTCAGTGTGTGGGGGAGGGGCTCTCAGTGTGTGGGGGAGGGGCTCTCAGTGTGTGGGGGAGGGGCTCTCAGTGTGTGGGGGAGGGGCTCTCAGTGTGTGGGGGAGGGGCTCGCAGTGTGTGGGGAAGGCTTGCAGTGTGTTGAGGGAGCTCGCAGTGTGTGTGGGGGGGCGCTCGCAGTGTGGGGGGGGCGCTCTCAGTGTGTGGGGGAGGGGCTCTCAGTGTGTGGGGGAGGGGCTCTCAGTGTGTGGGGGAGGGGCTCTCAGTGTGTGGGGGAGGGGCTCTGTGTGTGTGGGGGGGCTCGCAGTGTGTGGAGGGAGCTCGCAGTGTGTGGAGGGAGCTCGCAGTGTGTGGGGGGGGCTCGCAGTGTGTGGGGGGGCTCGTAGTGTGTGGGCGGGGCTCTGTGTGGGTGTGTGTTGGGGGGGCTCTCTGTAGGTGTTTGTGGGTGTCATTTGCGAAAGATAAAGCTAGTGGCATTGCAAATGACAATGACAATTATTTATGTTAAAAAAAACAAATAAAAATAATGTCAAGAGCATTGCCAATACCTCAAACTTTAACAAAGGCAAAACCATTGCATTGTAAATGCTTGTTTGTTTTGTTTTGGATCTATAGCATATTCTCAACCAAGACAACCGGTAGAAGATCTTTTTATTTCCTCAACAAGTTTAATCAAAGGACCCTTTCCCCCAAACCCCCCCACCCCTCCATACCCAGCTCCACTGCTGGTGGATGACTGAGGAGTGTGTCCCTTGAACCTTCCAAAAAAGGTACAAAAACACCCGATCAAACACTTCTAAGCAAGCTGCTGCCTCTGATTTATAGAGTCTGGTGCTAAAGCCCTCAATATTGCAGGACCAACTTCACAGGCCATGGTCTGACTCCATGAGCAAGGAAGTGGAAATCTTGCTACAATGTTGGACATACACTGTAGATAGAATATGCACTCTTTGTTTGAGAAACCTCTTGTCATTGTCCTGCCTGCTCAGCCACCTGCAGCACCTTTGACAGTACCTAGATTAGTGATCACCACATCCTTTGTTCAGTCAGCATGTCCAAATGCCTACAAGACGGAGAGAAGGACCCCCGTTGAGGATTCTCTGGATAATCGATAATCAAAAAGGTTTGACTTGTTTTCCACTGCAAATGAGACTGTTTTGTATAGGACTTTCATGATCTTTGCTGGAGACCATTCCAAGATGTCTATATTCTTGATCACATAGGGTTTCAGGTTATCAGTCGAAACCTAATCTAAACAAATGTACTACACCAAAGAGCATATTTGCCTTTCAGTATAAAGAAGAAAGCACCATTTGCATTTGCGCTACTTTTGCACACAAACAAAAACTGAGCAATAAAAGTGCATTCTCTGAAAGATGTTCCCACTACCGTTTGGGCATTAGTAAGCCACTTAAATTGCCCTTTTGACCATCCCCAAGATCTCTTGTTCTTCATGTGGGAAGAAGAGATTACCTTTCGATGACCCTCACAAGGAATGTATTTACTGTATTTATCTGGCTCACAAAGCTAAAGACTGCAGAATTTGTAGAACCTTTCCTGCCAATACTTTGAAAGACAGAAGGAAGATTGCTGGTTTAGCTTAAAAAGTTGAAAACTACATCGGACTTCGTTTCAGTAGATGATGGCAATGTTAGACCTCAGGTGCCCACCCCTCTAACCAAGAAGAGGGATAGGTAGGATAATGCCCCTGAGCGACAGAGCAAGACCTTGAAGAAGCCTCACTCTGAGGCTGGTCACTTCCTCTAAAAAAGAGAAGCTTTCATTCTCCTCAGAGGAGAAGTCTGGTGAAAAAGGGAGAATTCCACAGAACTTCCTCAAAACAACAAAAAACTCACCCTGAGTGTCTCGGGATTACTTCGACGTCGAAAAAAGCACCGTCGACTACCATCTCCTCAGAAGGTGAGTGCCTCCTCTACGTCGATGACCATCCAGCCATGGGCAATCGCTTCGTCGACGGTGGCACCGTCTACTATGATAACATTGCCTGTTTGGTCTCCGTTGATGGTACCAGTGACTAAGACTAGTCCTTTCTCATCGAGGCCCACCTTGTCGACGACGAGTCACTTTCTGACGACGACGATTCAACTCCAGTCGACTGGTCCACTGTCGACAGCAGCGGCTTCGATGATGGTTTTTCCGTCGATGACCACGTCGACTGTTACTTCTGTAACGGCTATCTGAAAAACACATTAGTGTTAGATTCCTTACCTTCGAATATCCCAAGGCGTCAGAATGGATCTGAAAAGTTTTCGTCAGCAGTACGCTTGCGCATCGGTAGGCGTCGTCTGCGGCTCCTTGTCCGTTGTCTGCGTTGTAATCGCCGGAATGATGTCGTCAGAATACTTAGACGCCTCCCTCACGCCCTGACGTCTGTTCTGTTTTCTGCGCCAGCAACCGCAGATCCGGAAAAGGCAGTATTTTTTTAATAACTTTTTGGATCTCTTTTGATCACTTTTTGAGTCGCTTTCGACTCGCGGTGCCATTAGGGACACCAGGTTTTAAACCTTGCGAAGCCGGTCACCGTCTAATGTCGGTGACGACACCCACCTCCCCTCCGTCGGTGCCTTTACTGCCTCTGGGCCGACCACGATGACAAGTCGTGCCCCGACTGCCGGGCCTTGACCTTGAAGGCTAGACGGGAGCGGTCCCGTAAGCTGCTCTAGCTCCGGCAGTCTGCTCCATGCCGCTCCAGGTCCCGGATGAGGAGGAAGTCGAGGGACCGGTCGCGGAGCCGCAGTCATCGCTGTTCGTCACCACCACTCGTCGGGCTCAAAGTCCTCCGTTAAGTCGAGGCATTCGAAAAAGAAGTCGAAGAGGTGTAATCGCTCTTCTGACTTCCCCCCCCCCCCCCCCCCCCCGAAGCGGTGGGGGTTCGGGTCACACTGCCAGTGCATCCTTTGCTGGAGCCGCAGGTGCCGTCTCCTGCTCGACACCCATCGGTCCCTGGGCTGCACGCAACGCCAGAGGAGATACGTGGCTTCCTTGTGGCAATGAGGACTCACTTCCCTCCGTCGGACCCGGTCGAGGCGCCTTTGGGTCCCACGGGTCCAATTGGGAGCCCTTGCGGGCAGGCGGCTCTGGCCCCGGTGCCGTCAGGTGCTTCAGTACCGTCGTCGACTACGGCCCCAGGTCTTTGCCAGTTGACCTCACGACTCCTCCGCTGGCACCGACCCAGAGGGTGTCGCTCCCGGCACAGTCTTCGGACGACGCCGTCCCCGGTTTCAGTCCGGGTGCAACGCCGAAGCGGCGCGGTCTCAGACGCCGATGGGTGAGCAATTCACCTACTACCCGGCTCCATCATTTTTGCCTGGTTTCCAGGAGATGGCTGACGAGGAGGACTGGGAGGGGTCTGAGGACCCTCTGGCACAGCAGTGCCAGTTAAGCCAGGACTAGGCAGATGAGCTGGGGGAGGACACTGGGTTTATCTCTCCTCCCGACACTGGGTTTATCTCTCCTCCCGACACTGGGTTTATCTCTCCTCCCGACACTGGGTTTATCTCTCCTCCCGACACTGGGTTTATCTCTCCTCCCGACACTGGGTTTATCTCTCCTCCCGACACTGGGTTTATCTCTCCTCCCGACACTGGGTTTATCTCTCCTCCCGACACTGGGTTTATCTCTCCTCCCGACACTGGGTTTATCTCTCCTCCCGACACTGGGTTTATCTCTCCTCCCTCTGTGGCTTCGGAGGCGGGGCTACTTATAGCGTGGTGTTGAACAGAGCAACCAAGGCCTTGGCGCTTGAGCTCCCTGTCGCAGCCGTGAGGACTAACCTCACTGAGGTGCTCAAACCGCAGGCAAGCTCCTCGGAGCCTCTACTGCCGTTTAACGAAACCCTCACCAATGTTCTGATGGACACCTGGTCCAAGCCTTCTACAGCCCTCCCTGTGGATCGGATTGTGGCCCGGCGCCACCGCCCGGCTCCTGGCGACCCCTGCTTTCTGTCCATTCACCCCACCCCTGAGAGCCTGGTGATTCAGGCCTCTACGTCCCAGAACGTATCCTCCGGATCGGGAATCCAAAAGGTATGATCAGTTTGGGAAGAAACTGTTCTCTCTGAGTTTGGGGCTGTGGTCTGCTTTTCGGGCTTTTACACCCACTCTCTGTGGGATATGGTTGCGGAGGTGCTGCCACAGTGTCCAGAGGAGGCCCGGACACGGCTCAATCAAGCTCTGGCGGAGGGGCGGGATGCAGCACGGTACTCTATTTGATGTGGACTGGACACCACGGACTTGCTGGGCAGAGCGATTTCCACGGTGGCGATTCGTCGCCACATCTGGCTGCGGTCTGACAACTTTTCGGGGGATGTCCAGCCCACGCTCATGGACATGCACTTCGATGGCCGATGCCTCTTTGGCGACAAAAGCGGATAGTGCGCTAGAGCGTTTTAAGGACTCCAGGACTATGGCTAAGTCCTTAGGCCTGAGCCAGCGCCAGCAAACTTCTGCTTTTTGCCCCTTTCGTGGCCAAGGAAGGGGCACCCCCACACGTCCAGCCAGCCACAGGACGCAGAACCAGTCTCAACGCGGATGTGGTTAACCATCAAGAGCTGAAGGCTGTTACCAATTTTGGAGCTCAAGACTGTCATCTGCATATAGTAGTGCCGGTATTGAATGTTGGTCAACTTTTGAGCCGTCTCATTGATCTTTTGGGAAAAAACTAAACTACCTCATTAATATGTAACAAAACTTAAAGGGAGATGGGGGGGATGGTCAGTGCAAGGGCACAGGCTTGCTGGATCCCTTGGGTGATTTTAAACCGTGCCTTGACTGCTCCCCTTGACCTATTGCTGTGAGCTAAAGATCACAATGTCAATGGGGGCACCAATCATAATCAGTGACTGCAAGAGCTTGGTGCGATTAACCAGATCAAACACACTGCTCAAATAAGCAAAGTATAAATGGATGTGGCCCTGTTCACTACGGTGTATTTGCTGATGACAGTGTGATCCATAGTGCCCCCATATCTTATAAAGCCATATTGGGCATCTGTTAGGACTGATGGTCTATCACCCAGGATACCAACATTTCTAGTAGGACTCTGCCCATTAGTTTAGCAGAAGAATCCAGGAGGGGCATTGGATGAGAACACCTTGCATCCTCTCCCCTTTTTAAAAGATCGGGACTATAATACTTTCTGCCCAAGATGAGGGCAGATATCCTCTGGCTGCCGCGTTGCACACCTGCATCTATATAGGGACCCCTAAATTAATGCACAATATAGATGTGTCAATTGGAACCTCCTGTGCCTTCGCAGCAGCGAACTTTTTCAAGGAGGTAGTAACTTCTTGTAAACTGGTTTATTATTTTCCAGAAAAGGGTAACATCTCGCGTTTCAGCTGCTTGTTGAAAATTTGCCCATGTTTCCTCTTGTAGACCTCCCCTTCTCTTTATTGCTAGCTTATAAGCGAGTCTGAAGGGCAAACTCCTCTCTATTTCTAAAGTGGGTCTGGAGGGCTTCCTTTAGGTTTGCTTTTGAGCAGTCCAGATTAGACCACCTAGGTTTATCAGTCCTCTTTCTGATCGATCTCAGGTTACCTGGAATATCTGTTAATATTTTACTGAAAACATCTATATTTTGGCGGGGCAAAGAATTTTGGTCATTGCAAGTGGAAAATTCAATGATGTTGTGCTTTATCGTGTTATCTAGTAGGGCAACTCCATTGACCTATGTCAATTTGAGGCTAATACCATTTGTGCCATGGGTTTTTATATGTTCTGCCAGTTGCAGTTCCTTAGTCCACTGTGTTTTAATATTGGGTGACCTCAACAATGTGTGATAAATATTAAAATGATTGGGAACAATATTATAGGAGTCTACCCATCCCAGTCTGCTTCAGAGACCAGAATGTGATCAATAGTAGAACCAGAACGGTTCCCCTGGAAGGAGGATATTCCTTTTCTATCACTATCTGGTGTATGTTCCATGAACTCTAAATTATATCTGACCATATGGGTTGTGTGGAAAGTGTGTGGTTACCTCCATGGATGTTTCGTATCCACACATCTTACTAGAGGGCTTATCTCAAATATCTGTGTTGAAATCCCCAACCCATATGCAAATGCAGTTATCTGAAACACTGGTCTCAAGATTCCAGTTCTCTCCCCAGGTCGATTCCCCTATTCCTTGTGTTCTCAAAAATATTATTATAAAAATCTGAAAAACAGTTAGTTATAGATGCCTTACCTTAGAATTACCCCCAGGCATCAGACTAGACCCTGAAAGTTTATCGTAGGTAGTACCCCTGAGCGTCGGATGGTGCCGTTGGTCAACTCTGCGTTTGGCATAGTGGCCACCGGTATGATGTCGCGGTAGCTCCATAGACGCTGCCCTCGTGTGCTGACGTCAGTTCTTTTTTTCGCCAGCAAGCGCAGATCCGGAGAGAGCGGTACCTACAGTCACTTTGTGACTGACTTGTATTCTCGACTTTTGTCGACTTGTTTTTTGAGTCCATCGACCCCTGGTGCACGAGGGATACCCTCTTTAAGGCATGTGCTTCCTGTAACCGACTCATGTTGGTGACGAATCCGTACTGTGTGTCTCTGCTGCCTGATCATGACCTTAAGTAGTGCTCCGACTGCCGAACCATGGCCCCGAAGTCTTTGCAGGAGCAGTCCCGAAAGCTCCTAGAGGCCTGTCAGTCGGCTCCGCGAAGCTCAAGGTCCTGGTCGCGTGCTAGGTTGAGGGACAGATCGCGGAGTCATCATCACTCCCCTTCTAAGTTTTCGCACTCTGGGTCATTTAAGTAGAAGCGTAAGAAGTTGAAGCATTTTCGCTCTTCGACTTCCCCTCACCTGTCGGTCGACGTGACGAAGGGTGCGGGTGATGCCCCTCCCGCAGCTCCACATGTGGAGCCTACAGGGTCGACTCAGGCCTGACCAGGAGCGACCCCTGCCCAGCTTTGTCAATTTTACGAAGCAATGCATGCCATCTTTGGGCAGGCCAACTCTGCTGGCGCGCCTTCTTGCCTTATGGACTCGGGTGGGGGGCCCTAGGCCTTCACCAGCGGCTTCAGCCCCGCAGGGCCCCCTTAGATCCAGGCCTGGTTCCGGATTGGTGCCGGTCGACCTTGTTACACCTTCACAGGCGCCGATTCCACCGGCACCATGTCTGCAGTCGGCTGCGGCTGTGTTGACCCCGGCCCCAATGTGGACACTAAGCTGGGATCTGGCGCTGATGGGAACCTTTGTGCCTGTGTTTCTCCCTGGCCCTTTTCAGCCAGATTGGCCGCCAGAGAAGGGGGAGGAAGACTGGGAGGGGACTGGTGACCCTTTAACAGTCCAGTTAGATTATGATCTGGACTGGAGAGAGTAACTGGGGGATGCCAGTGGTCTGGGTACTTCCCCAGACCTAGGCATGTTGTCTCCTGCTGTGTCTACGATGGAGGGAACGTCATACGCAGTGGTGTTGCGTAGGGTGGCCGAGGCCCTCCACCTCGAGCTACCTATGGTGGCAGTCAGGACTAACCTCTTGACGGAGGTGCTTCAGCCGACAGCGAGCTCTTCGGAGCCCCTGCTGCCGTTCAAAGAAGCCTTAACAGACCTCCTTTTGGGCACCTGGTCCAGCCCAACACAGGGGCTCCTGTTGATAGGGTGATTGTCTGACGCCACTGCCCTGCTGACCCCACTTTCTTCTCCCAACATCCCACCCCTGAGAGCTTGGTGGTCCAAGCCAAGCCTCCACATCCATAGGTGCCTTCCCTAATGCTCCACCTGATGGGGAATCCAAAAAGCTGGACCGACTTGGGAAGATGTTTTCTTCCTCCAGCTTGGCACTGCAATCGGTAAACACTGTATGTCTGTTAGGCCGTTATTCCCACTGTGTGGGATACGGTGGCGCAAGTGCTGCCTCAATGCCTGGAGGAGGCCCAGGCTGTGCTCTCCCATGCAGTTCCAGAGGGGAGAGATGCAGCGAAGTTTACCATCTTCTGTGGACTGGACACCAACTACTCGTAGGGTCGGACAATTTCAACGTCGGTAGCTCTTCGACACTATGCCTGGCTGAAGTCGACTGGCTTTTCTGGGGATGTCCAGAACACCCTGATGGACATGCATTTTGATGGTCGTCGCCTGTTTAGTGACAAAGCAGATAGTGCGCTAAAGCGCCTCAAGGACTTTTGGGCTACGCCAAGTCCTTGGGCCTCTCCACTACACGCCCTGCACTGTCTGCTTTTTGCATCTGTCGTGGCTACCGAAGGGGTGCCCCACCATGCTCCTTCCAGGGCCACAGGCCGGCGCAAGCTGTTCAGCCGCGGCTGGGGACGTGGGAACCACTTGTGTGATTCTGGGGGCCAGTGCGGGCCAGTCCACCACCGCCCCCTCTGCACTAGCCTCCAAACCCTCCTATTCCAACCTTTTAGGCCCATGGCATGCTCGTGGGTGGCAGAATTTGTCCTAATCTCCCCCACCGGCCTACCATCATGTCAGAGAGGTGGGTATTGCAGATAGTACGAATGGGCTACTCTGTCCCCTTCGAGACTAACCGCTCCCTCCCCCCGCCATGTACCATCGAATGTTGGGGGATCATTTGGCCCTTCTCCAACAGAAAGTTACGGCTCACTTGGCCAAGAGCACCATCAAACATGTTCCTGCCCCAGAAGTAGGTTGTGGTTGCTATTCCCACTACTTTCTGGTGCCAAGAAGGACGAGGGCCTGCGTCCTATCTTGGATCTCGGGAACGTCAGCTGCTTTCTCCAGAAAGAGAAGTTCAAAATGTTGACCCTGGCTCAGGTCCTGTCTGCCCTAGATTCTGGAGACTGGATGGTAGCGTTGAACTGTCAGGACGCTTATTTTCACATTCCTGTCCTGCAGGCCCACCGACGTTACCTGCGGTTCATGGTAGTCCACGAGCATTTTCACTTTACCGTGCTCCCCTTTTGGCCTTACCGGCACCCCTCGGGTGTTCACGAAAGTGATGGAGGTGGTCGCAACTCATCTGTGCAGATCAGGGCTTCCAGTCTTCCCCCTATCTTGACGACTGGTTGTTGAAGGCGGGCTTGCTCCAGGCAGTCGTCTCCAACCTCCAGGCTACGGCCGACCTCCTGCATTCACTGGGGTTCTCAATCAAGGTGCCGATGTCGCACCTGACTCCCTCTCAGAAGCTCCTCTTCATTGGAGAGGTTCTGAACACAACGCAGTTTCGGGTCTAGCCTCCAGAAGAGCGAGTCTGGGATATTCGGGCTATGATTCTGACCTTTCAGCTTCTATCCTGGGTTTCGGTCAGAATCATCTGAGGGAGGGAGAGGATCAGCTCATCCTCTCCCTCACCAAAGACCTCACCACTGCTTCAACACCCTCCGCAAGACCTTCAATTGGATCCCCCTGAGTCAAGGAAGAGATCACCCATGCACTCATCACCAGCAGACTGGGCTATGGAAACACACTCTACACTGGCATCAACAAGTCCCTACTCCAGACAATACTGAACACCGCCGGCAGGCTAGTCATCGGCATTCCCTGGCAAGAACACATCAGCCAACACCTACGAAGTCTCCACTGGCTCCCCATGGGGAAAAGAGTCACTTTTAAAAATCCTCACTCATTCCTACTCATCAGCAGACCCAAATACCTCAACAACAGTATCAACTTCCATGTACCCAAAAGAAACCTCTGATCTTCCAACCTCACTGATTGGAACCCCGCGCATCCACTGAGCCAGAGCAGGCGGAAGATCCTTCTCTCACATTGCTGCCAAGACCTGGAACGAGCTACTGGCAGACATCAGATGCACCCCCTCCCTGAACACCTTCAGGAAGAATCTTAAGACCTGGCTCTTTGGATAAACAGATCTCTTCCCCCACCCCGCCCCCGCCTTCCCTCAGCCCCTCGACACCCTCAAGGGTGAGTATTGCCAAAGGAGTGGTGAGCGCCCATTCCACCTAGGCGACAGCAGCTACTGCTGCTTTGGGAAGAAGAGTACCCCTAAATGACATCTGTCAGGCAGCTATGTGGGCATTGTGGACATGTTCACCAAACACTACTGCCTGGACAGTCCAGTCTGGAGAGACTGCTTTTTTGGCCTTTTTGTTCTCCAGGACTTTCTGGTGTGAACTTGTTTTGCAGACCCACCTCCAGGGTTAGTATTGCTGGCGTATCTATTCTAAGGAAGGTATCTATAACTGTTTCTTTCAGATGAGCAAGTTACTTACCTTCGGTAACAATATATCTGTAAGAAACATAGGTTAGTTATGGATTCCCTACCTCCCCACCCATCCTCCCCATTCTGCGAACTTCCTTTCAGGGTTAAGAACTTCCTTTCAGGGTTAAGAACTTCCTTTCAGGGTTAAGAACTTCCTTTCAGGGTTAAGAACTTCCTTTCAGGGCCCTAGTTTTGTGCACCAGTAGTCAGTCTTGCATGGGTCTGCGCTTCTGGTGTGGCAAGTCGTGTACAGAACTGACGTGAGCATGCGAGGACGGGGCCTTTGTAGCTACCGCAACGTCATCTTGGTGACCACGATGCTTACAACTAACATGGAGTCGACCGACTACCTTCCGACGTGCAAGGGTACTGCTGATGAAAAACTTTCCAGATCCAGTCTGATGCCTGGGGTAATTCTAAGGTAATGAATCTCTATAAATCTATAACTAATATGTGTTTCTTAGAGATATATTGCTACAGAAGGTAAGTAACCTGCTCGTTAATCAGAATACATTTGGCTTTCTTGATGATCTGGAGATTAAATATCTGGGAAAAGGGTGAGGTGAAGAGACACTTTTTCACTGTTGGCGGGGAGTTGGTGGAAATTAGTAAAGCTAGGCCCCACCTTGGTTGGAGAGGATGGCTTGGGTTCTAAGGGTCTTATCCCCATCGCGATGGAAGTCCCTAGTGTGCTAGGTTTCCTGTAAGCACATCAATTGGGATGACTTAATAGCTTTACCCAATCCTTGTTTACCAATTTGTTTTTAATACCTGCAATAGTCCTGCAGGTATAAAAAGGTGTTAGTTACTACTTTGGAACTTAACCTATGCAGGTTTCGGGGGTCCCCACCCAACCACATCGGTTAACTCGGCCAAATTCCCACAGGTTATAGCCAGGCCTGTGGTGGTGTGGTTATTATAGTTAGACTGCTCCCAAAAAGTCAAAGAAACACCTATGGCCTTTGGGACGTTTAGCCTATTTCCCCTGATGGGGGTCAAGGGAAACTGAGCTTTTAAAGCCTTTGTGTGACTTCACAGATTATCACTACCATCCATCCAGTCAGTCATCAAAGAAAGGGAAAGGGGCATACCTGAGATCCAGATCCCCTCGAACCAAATGGAGGCCTCTTCTGCCTGGGGCTGGGCACCTAAGTAACTGCCACTGGCTTAGTTGGAGGACCTGTTCCATGAGCTGAGCTCTATAAAAGAAGCTTAACAGGAGATTACTTAAGAGTGGGGAGATTGGTTGACATCTGGGTGCCTAAGGGAAGCAAGCACCGACGACACCCATAGCACTGCTGAACATCTGCACTTCCCGTTCCACACGGATCCCAATACCACCCTCAGAGGAACACTTGTCCACAGATCCCCCCCCCCCCCCCCCCCCCGGCCTCAGTTCAGCGACGCCATCGCTGAGTAAGTCAGCACGCACGCCATGGCCTCCACAGACTACATCCTGCTCGGAGACCTGAACTTCCACCTCGAACAACGACGGCAACTCCACCACCCTGATCGACAACCTCGGACTCAAACAGCTCGTCACAACGCCGACCCACTCTGCCGGCCACACGATCGACTCAATCGTCTCCACAAGCTCCCATGTCACCTTCAGCCACACCACCGAACTGACCATCGCTGCATCCACTTCACCTTCCATGCACCACTGCACCCAACAGATCTACCACTGCAAAATCACCGAAGACCAGCTCAGCACCACCCTCCCACTGAGACCCTACTGACACCGACCCCTGCAACCTCAGGTGATGGATCAACGACTGTGCCAACAACACACTGGCCCCGATCAAGAAACCCTCCAACAGGCACACCGACAAAGCCGGCTGGTTCACTGCGGAGCTCCAGGCCTCCAAGCAAACCTGCCATAAACTAGAGCAGAAATGGCACTGAACAGACACCGGACAGCCATGCGACCCACAAGAACGCCATCCGCAGACACCATCACCTCTTCAGAACCGCCAAAAGGACCGCCTCGACAACAACGCACACAACAGCAAAGAGCTCTTCAACATTGTGAAGGAACTCGCCAACACCAATGACCTCCCACCATTACAAGACCTGTGTGACGCCCTAGCCACCTCAAAATCACAGACATCCACAACAGCTGCAACAAAGAGACCGCCTTTACCTCAATCGACACCTTGGACCCCCCCCCCCCACACATGCCGGCTCCCCATCATCGGACCCCCCCCCCCGCCTCCCCTGGACCAAAGTGAACGACGACACCATCAAAATTATGAACACCATCCACTCCAGATCTCAGGCAGACCCATGCCTGCACCACAATTTCAACAAAGCCAGCTCCACCATCGCACCCCATCTCCGCAAGGTAATCAACATCTCCTTTGTTTGAGACCGTGACCTTCCCGGAGAGCTGGAAGCATGCCGAGATCAACGCCTTACTCAAGAAACCCAAGGTGGATCCGAGAGACCTCAAGAACTTCTGGCCCATCTCCCCGCTACCGTTCCTGGCGAAGGTCATCGAGAAGATCGTCAACAGACAACTGACCCGCAACCTCGAAGAGAACATCCTGGACCCGTCCCAATCTGGGTTCGGCAGCAACCACAGTACCAAAACCACCCTCATTGCCGCCACCGATTACATCAGGACCATGTTGGACAACGGTGAAACAGCGGCCCTCAACTTCCTGGACCTCTCAGCTGCCTTTGACACTGTCTGCCACTGCCCCCTATGCACACGCCTCCCCACTGCAGGGATCCGAGACGAGGCCCTGGAATGGACTACCTCCTTCCTCACCGGCAGAACCCAGAGTGTCCGCCTCCCCCTTTCTGTTCCGAAGCCTCAGAGATCATCTGCGGCGTACAACAAGGATCATCCCTCAGCCCAACATTGTTCAACATCTACATGGCACTGCTCGCCCACATCGCCTGACTGCATGACCTCATCTCCTACGCTGACAGCCAGCTGCTCCTCTCCCTCACCAAGGACCCCCTCACCGCCAAAGCCAACCTCCACGAAGGAATGAAGGCAATCGCTGAGTGGATGAAGAACAGACGACTGAAGCTGAAGTCAGATAAGACAGAGGTCCTCATCCTCGGCTCCACCCTCTCAGCCTGGTATGGCACCTGGTGGCTGACCACACTGGGAGCAGCACCAACACCCACCCCCTAACCAACCACGCAACCTGGGGGTCATCCTCTATTCGACACTCCATGAGCAAGCAGGTCAAGGCAGTTTTGTCGTCCTGCTTCAACACCCTACGCATGCTCTGCAAGATTTACAGGTGGATCCCCACTGAAAGAACGATCACCCAGGCCTGACTACGGAAATGCCCTCTACGCAGGAGCCTTGGCCAAACTCCTGAAATGACTGCAACGCACACAGAACGCCTCTGCATCCCTCAACCTCTGCATCCCTCAACCTCTGCATCCCTCAACCTCTGCATCCCTCAACCTCTGCATCCCTCAACCTCTGCATCCCTCAACCTCTGCATCCCTCAACCTCTGCATCCCTCAACCTCTACATCCCTCAACCTCTACATCCCTCGCCACAGCCACATCTCACCCCACTTGAGAGACCTGCTCTGGCTCCATGTCAACAAGAGGATCACTTTCAAGCTCCTCACCCACGCACACAAAGCACTCCACTATCTGGACTGGAATACCTCATCAGCTGACTCACCCTCTACACCCGAACCGCCAGCTTCGCTGTCCTTGCCCTCGTTAAGGTCCCTCGCATCCGAAGAGTGACCACCGGCGGAAGAACATTCTAATACCTCGCCGCCAAGACCTGGAACTCCCTCCCCATCCTCCTACAGCAGACCCAAGACCTACTAACCTACAGGATGCTGCTCAAGACCTGGCTGTTCGAGCACTAGCAGTACCCCCTTCCTTCACCCCTCTTCCCCCCCCCCCCCTGTGCCTTGAGACCCTCACAGGTGAGTAGTGTGCTTTCCAAATGTTCTGATTGATTGATTCCTGCCACTAACTGGTAATTAAAATTTATATTAATAGTCTCCATCCAGGGATCTGGCTTTTTTGCCTATTATTACATTTATAAGGTGCACAGCTACACAGGGGTTTCCCGGCACTATTGGACACAATGCGAATGAAAAGGATAACATCTACTGGTTGAATAGCCAGGTTTTTAGGCCTATCCAGTTTACTCTTTGTACCATATTAAACTAACCTCTTATAAGAACCCCCAGCATAGAATTAGAATCTAACCAGTGCATAGCATTGTTCTAAAGCTTTCAGTGGAAGTGACCTAAAGAGGTGGAACATTTCCAAAAACTATAACTTGAGAGGTAGCTGCTGGTGGCAGGTAAGGTGTCATAGTGCTTGAGTGAAAGCTTGCCCCGCTTTCTGACGGGCATAGTCGTGTGGGCCAAATTGGGCAAACCTTTCTGGGCAATGTGTGACTGTTTATACCCCCATAGTTTCTCCTTACCCTATTTAAGATGCCATGGGCTGCTGTTTCTCCTGAGTCGTGTGACCCTCCCATTAAGGGCCTGTTGAGTGTGGGAGTATAATTAGTGGTTTTAGACCTGTTTGCTTAGTATCTCAATGGCAGTCCCCTAATTGCAAACATGTGAGATAGCGGTGTTTGGGGGAGGTGATCAGGTTGGAGTCTACCTTAGTATTCCTGTGGTGGTAGCCGTCTTGTTATGGTTCATCAGTGCTAATTCTGTTACACAAGCACAAATTGGTTCCAGCTTAGCATCCAAAACACCAATAAATGCATCATACAGCCAGTCCATTAAACTCTAATTTGGCCTTTTCCTGATGCGTTATATTGTTGGGTGTTGTGGACACTGAGTTGGGTGGTGTTTGGATATGCTGCCCATTTTGTCTTTCTTTCTCATGCTACCCCACGTCCCTTAATTGTACCCACCATAACTTTAGGCTCTAGGGGATGGGTGCTTTCTGGGACCTGGGTAGCGAGGGCAATATGCAAAGTTGATGAGTTTCCCCTTCATGTTCTCCACAACTAAGGGGGGTGACACTAGATTCCCGGACCGGAGTGTTAAGTCTCCAAAGGTGATGAAATGGAAGTTGAGAGCGATAAGGAAGTTGAGAGCGATAAGCAACGGTCAGACAGCGCAGTTTAATGGCATCCACAGCATGGTGAAGGAATGCATCTGTTTTTGTATTGGTATGGGGTGCAAGAACACCAGCCTGAAACATTTTCCCCATTGCTTTAGTTTCCATATAATGTGGCAGGAGGCCAATTAGACAGGGCTATGGAACCATGAATTGGAGCTGTGTCTGAGTTCAATTCCAATACATACCATTCAATACCCTCCCTCCCAATTCATAAAGCTTTATTCGGAACATAAAAAACTTGTCCATAAAAGCACACAAAATTACATATACAAAACATTTCATCATTTTGAGAAAGTGAACACACATAATACATAATTAATACTACATAATTATAATTATCCAAAAGGGGATGGAATAAATAGTTAAAAAGAATGATTAAAAACACATACTTTTCCTGGCACCAATTGCTTTAAGCAGGAAGGTGGCCGTAAAAAAGCAAATGTCCGGATGATGTAAATTTAAAAGCAGTTTCATAGAGTCAGTAATTGTTCTTACTCAAAATCTTCTCAACATTGGCTTTAAAAAGATTTTCCGTAACTCACTGTACAATTGGCATGACAAAAAGTGTGTAGTGCTCTGTTCTGAATTATAATCACACGCACAGGGACCAGTAGGGCGCATTTTTACATTGGGACACGCGACCAAATGGTGTACTGTTCCCATCCTCATCAGCACAAACTGGTGCGAAACTCTGGTCACCTGTGTCAAATATGGGTGGAATCCAATAAAATAGTTCAAGCTGTTATACAGCACACATGTAGAAAGTTTTGATTCCTCCAGAGCACGCCTCTCTGCACAATGGTTCAGAAAAACGATTTTAATATTAGACTTGGAAATGTCAGAGGCACAATTTCGATCAGTGGTCATATTAAACCCAAAAACCTTTTGAAACCAGTCGATGGTATATTTGATCCATGGGATCTTTAAGTGCTGGTCCAAAGTGAGGCAATCCTCGATAATGGCTCTATTCAGAGAAGTACCATCATTCAGCCATACCGAGCGCCACAGTAGTAAGGGTCTTAGCATAATCATATCATTCAGGAATTGAATCCCTGTTTCCTTATGAACCAAGTTGTTGGAGGTACTTTTGGGTAAGCACAGGAGCCTTTTCAGAAAATTATTTTCCTCTACCTGTAGACTCCCGGCAGATGCCACACCCAAGACTCCAGCCCCGTAAAGGGCCGCAGAAAGACATCTTGATTGATAGATTTTTAACATGTCCTTAATGCTTCTATTCCCCAACTTCTTGGCAAATACAAAAACCCCATTAGCACTCATAATCATCTTTGTTTTAACAGCTTTATGTTCGGTATCCCAGCTGCCATTTTTAGAAAATGTGATTCCCCCAGATAACAAAAATTATCAACTTTTTGGACTGTTTCACCTTCTATGGAATAATGGGAATTGGCTTTCGTTTTGGCTCGTCCGGGCCCGCACTCCATCACATAAGTTTTCGACCTATTGATCACCAGTTTCCTACTTTTGATGAACTGTACAAATCTGTCCATCAAGCGTTGGAGACCCAGAGGGGTCCTAGACAGCAGCACGGCATCGTCTGCATAGAGTAACACAGGAATGTTGAGGTTGTTAACTCTTGGGGCGTCTGCCGTAACTGTCTGCAGAACAGAATCCACCTCATTAATGAAGAGTGTAAAGAGCAAGGGTGCTAAAACACACCCCTGCCTGATTCCCCTTCTGATCCTGAACTTATTAGTACACTCCCCATTAGGTCCATACCGGACACTGGTGCAGAGTTTTTCATACAAGCGGGCCAAAAAGTAAACTATACCTTCAGGAGCTCCCATTTCGATCAATTTAGCCCATAGTATTGCGTGGTCTACCATATCGAAAGCGCTGCTTAGGTCAGCAAAGCATAGGTAAATTGACCCTTTTTGGCCTGGGTATATTTCCCTACCTAAAGTTCTAAATTCAAGCACTGTTCAATGGTGCCACGACCTTTTCTGAACCCAAACTGACTGTTGGTTAAAATCTCATTAGTCTCAGCCCATTCCTCTAATCTAACTAAAAGGACCCGACTCATAACTTTTACAGAAGAGTCCAGTAAAGATATAGGCCGGTAATTTTTAGCGTTGCCCCGGTCACCTTTTTTAAAAATCGGGACAATTATTGATTCTGCCCATGTTGACGGAATCTTGCAGCTAACTGCTGCATTAAAGATCTTAACCAACAATGGGCCCCAGATCTCCGGGGCAGTCTTGTACACATCTATAGGTACCCCATCAGGTCCCTGGGCCTTCCCTCCCTTACTGGCTCTTATACTATGCATGACCTCCGCTGTAGTAATATTTAGAACAACGATAGGCAAGCAGTCTACAGAGGAGGCCGGTCTATTACCAGAATCAAAAATAACAGAAAAATGTTGAATCCATGATTCCATGCTCACATTAAATGTAAGCTCTGGAACCTTCTTGTCCTTTAGGAATGGGCTGTTTACAGTAGTCCAAAACAGTGTACAGTTCTTTAGTTCTGCTGCTTGGCTAAGATTATCCCACGCTTCCTGCTGGAGTTCAGCCTTTCTGCGTTTAAGGGTCAAATTATAATCCTGCCTAAATTGAATCACCAGACTCTTATCTCTAGGTTTAACTGCTAATGCCTCTTTGAGGTCTCTCCGGGCAATAAAACAAGCATGGTCGAACCATCCCCGTTTTTGTCTACTCTTGTGCCCTGCTATTCTAGAGAACTTCCTATTGATGATTGCGTTAATTCCATCAAAGTGATCAATACTGACAGCCACGTTATCATGCTGTTCAAGGATCGCCGTAATTTCCATCAGACAGTTATTGATGATGGAATCAGATGTTAATTTGGCTTTATCTCCTTTCCACCTCAACCTAAACCCATTCGGTCTATATGGTTCAATATTAACAATAGTACCCAGATTGGGAGTGGAGACAGGTTTCCAGATCATGGCTTCAATAGTTAGGCAGTTATGGTCACTAAGCATAACATCAACCACCTTGGGCTCTGAGCACAAAGGGATTAGGTTAGAGGACATGCACATAAAATCAATAATAGTGTTAGCCCCCCTCCCTTTAAACGTCGGTATACTTTCTCCCAGGTCATTCTTTTCATTTTCCATAATTTCCATATCATAATGTATTAGGAAATTATTCAAAGTTTCACCATACAAATTATGAGGAAAATGAACATCAGCATCCCCTGAACGGTTATATACACCACATAGCTTTTGAAATGATAAGGGGCAGGCTGAAATATTAAAATCCCCAACAAAAATAAATTCATAAACACCATTAAAATCATTCACAATCTTACTTAGTACATTTTCTAAATCATTAATAACTGTGCCTAGTACCATCAAATATGTTATTATAGAAATTAATAAAAAGTATATTTTTGCCCGCTTCTTGTGCTAGCCATAGAATCTGGGCGTGAGCCCCCACTGTTATATGCTTTTTCACAGAGATTGACAACTTGACTGAAATCAAAACCAGCAGCCCTCCTTTTGCTCTACCAAAGGGCGATGCCAATGCGGGAAGTTCATAGGATGCAAAGCCGTCACTGCCTTTAAAAGTTTTACACCAGGTTTCCTGTAGGCAGATGATATCAAATAAACTAATAAAATCTTTCCATCCTAACATATCTTCCTTGGCCATCAGGCCAGCAATATTCCAGCTGGCTATATAACAAGTTTCCTCTTTCCTAAGATGGCTAACAACAGGCGGTCCATCACTAGATACGGACAAGTTCTCATCTGAATTTAAAAGCTCTATATTGTACTTAAAATTCTCATCTTCTCCTCCAACTGGCATACAATCTACAATCACATTATTAACCAGTTCAATTTTGGGCATAATAAACTCTCCAATATTGTTTCTATTTACTTCCTTCCCAGTTCCCGGGACCATCTGATGTCAATCATTTTGGTCCAGAAAACTCAATGTCTGGTATCTATTCTGGATTGGGACCTGGTAAACCATCCCATTAGCAGGTGAAAAAATACTATCATAAGTTGGAACTAGGTTGGGGGTGTGTGTTATAAAAGTATTCCCGCCAGAGGCAGGGTTCAGCATGTGCATCGGAAGAATAGAGCTACCATCCTGAAAATCAGGGCAATAGGTGGGTAACACAGGTCTATTTCCAGTAGATAGAAAATTGGAATTGTTCTTTGCCCCCTCCCTACAATTACAGTTATCCAAAGGCCACAGTCCTATTCCAAATTTCTAATGCCCAGTGGTAGTGTCATCCTTAGGAATTACGTCCTTGCAAATTCCCATTGGTCAAATCTGTTCTGTGGATATTTTCACAATAACTTTTAGTAGTCCAATAAAATTTCTTGTGCAATACCTTCTCAATTATATGTCCTACGTTATCCGTAACCCTGTAACGCCTCCAAAAAGTTTTGTTGGAATATTGGTGTATTGTGGTTGTTTTAGGAACAGTATGAATTATAAGAAAAATATGTATCAATGAACATATGTATTGTAGGACTGAAGTCTACATTCTGTCACTTGCTAAATGGATTTATTTCAAAAAAGAAAAGAAAAACAAAAAACAATGAATAACTTTTTGATATAAATAAAAATGTATTTTTGAGATAAACCGTAGTGTTTATAGGTGTACTTTTTGAATTGAATTAACAAATCATGTGAAGTAATCCTTGTATGTAAATAATATGGTCGATGAGGGAAATTTTTGATACTATCAGACATAGCTGACGCAGCTGGTACCAAAACGGTGTTGTCTCTGTTTGGTGCAGCTGGTGTTCTTACATCAGTAAGTGAGCCACCCGTCACTACGCTTATCGACCCAGCTGCCGGTAACTGCAAAGGTCGGTCCGTATCCTGTGCTACAGGGCGTGCCAATACAGGTAGCTTTTTAGGTAGTTGTTTCCCTGCGTTAGTAATAGGGGTGGCACTATTTGTATTACATAATTGAACCCTATCCTGTTTTGGAGCTGCATGTGGGCACGCAGTATCTTTAATATTTGAAATGGATTTATCCAAATTAACTGCGTGCTGGTCCACCACCACCCTTAGTCTCAATACTTCTGCCGACAGATCATCAATTTTAACTAACAGAGGCTCTACAACCTTTTCCAATTTATCAACGATAGTACTCAGTAACAAGTCAATTTGAGTGGTATTAAAGTAAACACAACTGTCCTTAGATGGTGACCCTTTTTCCTCTATATTCTCCTTGGGTATGGAGTCTTTTTTATTTGTTCTTGCAGAATGGTTTCCCCGTTTAAGAGCTGTTTTCCTGCATGCTCTCATATATTTTGTAGCCCTAGTGGACTGCTCGGGGGTACCTTCAATAGTCTCAGAGGGGTTCGATATATCTTCCACCACAGTCGAGACATCAGGGGCCTCAGTGGATTCAACATTAATACCGATGTTATCACTCTCAACTGCTATACCAGTCTCATTGGTGGCATTTATATCAACATTATTGGAGTCCGAAGATGAAGACAGAGGGAGGTCTGGTAAATTACATTTACCTAGCGATTTCCTTCTATCACTATTAATTCTATTGACTACTTTCAATAGATAGTTGTCTGGTAAAGTAGATTGGATAGACATATTGGGGGTAGTTTAAAAGTCACAACCAAAGTTATTAGATACAGTTTTCCACTAGCACAGCCAAACTGTGCACATACTCACAAGTGAAGCCAAGAGAGGTGGCCCGTCCCGTCCCTGGTCGTCCCCGGACGGCCACAGACGGCCCGCCCTCTGCCCGGGCTCAGCCCGGCTCGTCCCGCGCGCGTCCTCGCGGGAGACTCGGCGCTCCGCTGTTTTTTCCGCGTCCCCCGGGCGCAGGCAGTGGTGTCACCGGTGCGCCGGTGATCCCCGGGGCACCTGGGCATTGTAGTCCTTTGCCGTTGCCCTCACGGCGGAACAGCTGCGGTGTTTTCCTCGGCCGTTTCCCTTACGGCGATAGTTAGCTGCGCAGGAGTGTACAGCCGTTCCCCTCACGGCGTGGTCTTCTGTGCTGTGTTTGGGCTTAGCCTCGCACCCTCCCTCCCAAGTGCAGACCATATAAGAAGTGGTGGACGATTGGTGGGGTGTCTTCTCTTCGGCCCCTGTCCTGCCACACGAAGGACCTGATATGCTGGTGCTTCAAGTGGACAAAGGCTGGGACAGTAACAACAATTGCTAGGCTGGTGTAGGAATTAAGCCATCTTGCTTCTGTAGTGCAGCAGCAGACAACCGCTATCCTGAAAAATCCACTTACCTCCTTTCCCCTGGTCTTGTGGGCAGCTTCCACTGCACTCCCAGTTCTGTGACTATCAAACGTTGACCTGCTACCTCAGCTTGGGCTCAAACTGGGAGTTGAAGGGTTTGGGGGGAGGAGTGGGGGGGTCTGGAGGGGGTGGTGAGGCTGAGCTCTACCATCAGCTGATGCCCCAAAACCCCTGCAAACGAAGCCTCCTGCCACAACAAACACAAAGGGTGCTGCAGTGAGCCTCGAGAGATACAGGGCTGCTAACACCATCTGCTGCTCACCACCAGACTACGCACATGCCTACCTGCCTCCAAGTGCCGGCTGGGTACAGTGTTGTGGGAGCAGCAATGGTGCTGACAGTCTGCTGTTCTAATATTGTGATCTCTGCTTGTGGCAATAACCTGGAACAATGGACAAAGCTGAAGAAGGGAGCATGCCCCCAACACCACTCCCCCTGCAGCAAACCTCGGTCTGACAGTTGTGCTTTCTTTGGGTTGCAGCTTCCCCTCTCAGCCTCTGCAATGGTGGTGGGCCCGAGGATGGCGTCGGGGAGGAGCCCAACTAATCAAAATCATTGACGTGTTCCAGGAAAAGTGTGGCCAGCATGTTCAAATGAAACTCTGAACTATTAGAGAAGAAACTAGGCCTAATGCTTGGCAACAACCAACTGCACAAACACCAGTGATAATATTTAAAAAAGCTATTCTGTTTTTTTCCCCCCCAAGATGGAAAATTTACTATAGTAGTGAACGCTGCACCAAACATAGGTAAAGTGCCGTGTTCAACTTTCACACAACTCCGGAAGAAGCAGTCACACACTGCTTCAAATAAAGTCCCACTTTTATGGTAAAAATCAATGCATAATGGGCCTCGCACTAGCTTTCAAATAAACACAACAGGCCTAATTTTGAGTTTGGTATTCACCACCCTGGTTTGATCATGACCAGACAATTTGGAGATCACTGCTGGCCCAGCAGTGATCTCTAGGTCTTCACCGCACCCACTACCCAGCGCCTCTAAAGTTGCTAAAAGTTTGGTGGAAGGCTGTTGTCTGTGGACGGCCATTCACCAAATGTTGCTTTAATTTTTCTGTTAATCACCACTGGGTTTTACCTGGTAGTCGCTGAGAAAAGAGCATTGGCAAAGCCAATAGGTTGTGCCTATTAGATTAACTGGCTATGTCAATATTTTCTTCTTCATATTGCACAGGATAGAAGATGGTAAGACTATTTCTATCGAATAGAGACTTAGTTGCAGATGCCTTACCTTTGCATTTCCCAGGCGTCGGTCTGGATTTGCTGAGCAACACCACTTGCGCGCATGAAGTTGGGTGGCTCCATTCAGCTCTGCCTAATGTCGATAGCATCTGTAGTGTCTGTTATGACGTCACGGTGCCTACATAGACGTCACCCAGGCGGGCAGATGTTCGTTCTTTTCTTTCTGGGCCAGTTAAATGGCAATCTGGGAAGGGCTACCCCTCCTGCTTTTTGCCAGTTTTTTTTTTCTTGACTTTTGTCGATACTTTTGACTACTTTGTGTGCAAGGGATGTCTGGTAGGAAGACCGGTTTTAAACCATGTGGGGCTTCTTCCCGCACAATGTCGGTTACCGATCGCCACGGCGTGTGTCTGGTGGCTTGAACGCGACTGCGATTCAAAGTTGTGTTCAGGCTGCCGGGCGATGGCTCCGAAGACCATGAGGGACTGGGCGTTGGAGTTTGCTTGCAGCCCTGCAGTTGACACTGTTGAGCGAGACTCTGAGGAGGTCACGATCCTGTTTTGAATAAGAGGAGGTCTCAGGATTGCTCAGAGAGCCACAAGTCCTCTTCCTCCCATTCGAGGTCATCTGGTCACTATGGGAATGGGCACAAGAAGAAGTAGTCGACCAAGTGGACTTCTGCTTCACCTTAACTTGCGTCTGTCGTCGAAAGTGGTACGGAGCACTGACGCTCTAGGCACGGATTTGCAGAGTCAGAATCTCCTTCGCACCTCCCTCCATTTCCGGGAGCCGGAGCGACTCCCGCTCAAATGAAGGATTTTTAAGGGCCATGCACCTCGTATTTGAGCAGAACGACCCGGTTGGTGAGCCCTCGGGCCCTGTGGGGGTCAGATGGGGTCTGCTTCAGCCACAGCGCCGGTGGGGCCTCAGCGATCCAATCTGTGATTCGGTTTGATCCCAGTTGTACCAACACGGCCTTCCTCTGTGTTGAACACGGAGTCTGTGCCAGCGGCATTGCTGTCGGTGGCGCAAGCCCCATCCTCATGCCTGACAACACGGAGCCGGAACAGAGTTGTACCACGCCGATTCTGACGTCGACAGAACCCAGGGGTTCTATGTTGTCGCCTGAGCACTTTGTAGATGTGCTAGGCCCAGGAGAGGAATGGGAGGAGTCTGGAGATCCTCTAGAGAACCAGGGTGACAATGGACTAGTATGGGAAATTTGGGGAAGCCAGTGGTCTGGATACTTCCCCAGACTCTGGCATGCTCTCTCCACCTACAGTGGCTACGGAGGAGGGGGCGTCATATGCTATGGTCGTTAAGAGGGCAGCTGCGGTCAACCTTTGGCTTCCACCTCTGAACCCCTTTTACTCTTTAATGGGGCACTTATGGACGTCCTACTAGGAACTTGGTCCAAACCTAGCACAGGGGCACCTGCGACCCAAAGTTCCTCAGCCAACACCCCACCCCAGAAAGTTTGGTGGTGCTGTCCTCTACTTTTGTACCACTTTGTTCGCCATAAGTTGCAACGGTATGCTCAGACGTGAGTCCCTTGCTCACTTTGCCACTGGATTCAAGCAAGCCGGGCTGAAGACGGCTGAAATGCCAGAAACCGGTCCTCGGAAGCTTGTTTCCGGTCCAGGGAAGGCATGGCTTGGCAGTTTGGGCTGGACTGTTCCCATGAGGCACAGGGTCAGACTGATTTGCATATGGCCATGTCTGAACTGGGGTGGCAGAGTGGGCTAAAGAACGGTGATGGATTAAACCCAGATCTGTTGACTGGGTGTGAGTGTTTGATTGGTTCAGATGCTCCGTCCATCACCACCCCTTTTTTTTTTTTTTTACCACGCAGGCCTCTACTTCCCAGGGTGCATTCCCATCCGCCGCTCTGGATAGGGAGTCCAAGAGTCTGGACTCATTTGAGAAGAAGTTTTCTTCCTCCAGTCTGCTCATGCTTATTGGGACGTTTTTCCCAACTCTCTTTGGGAGATGGTTGCGCAGGTGCTGCCACAAGTCCCGGGCTGTGCTCTCCCAGGCTGTCAAGGACAGGAGAGATGTGGCAAAATTCGCCTTACGGTGTGTTTTGGATACGACCGATTCGCTGGGCAGGTCTATTTCAACGACAGTGGCCTTGAGGCGCCATACCTGGCTTCGCACAACTGGCTTCTCGGGGGATGTCCAGGCCAATTGGATGGACATGCCTTTTGATGGAACCCGCCTTTTTGGGGGAAAGGCAGACTTGGCCCTGGTCAGGTTTATGGACTTGGGCCACTCCTCGTAGTCAGTCTTCCTTTCTCCCCTTTAGTGGCAACGGCAAGGGTTTCCATCCACCTCAGCCCTATCCTAGCCACTGTCCCTCATAGACTGCCCAAGCTGTACGTGGAACATTCCGTCCTCGGAAAGAAGGCCAGAAGTTGTCTACCACACTGCTCCAGGCAGCCGCAGCCTCCAAGCACTCCTAGGCTTATTCTGCAGGACCACACTACTCCGTTGGGTGGGAGAATTTGTCATTATCTCCCTTGCTGGAGATCTATTACAACAGACAAGTGGGTCTTGCAGATCATTCAGGAGGGCTATTCTCTTCCTTTCCTCCTACTATTCTGCTGAGTCAGGAACGGCTGGTGGAGGATCACTCAAAGCTGCTCCAAGAGGAAGTTACAGCTCTTTTGGCCAAAGGGGCTATAAAAAGGGTTCTAGTTTCAGAAGTAGACAGTTATTTTTGCTACTTTCGGATTCCAAAGAAGAACAAGGGGCTTTGGCCCATTTTGGATCTTCGGACCGTCAATCTCTTCCTCAAAAAGGAGAAATTCAAAATACTCACATTGGCTCAGGTCTTGCCTGCCTTAGACCAAGGAGACTGGATGGTGGGGTTGGACCTGCAGGATGCTTTTTTTTTTTTTTTTTTTGCCACATTCCCATCCTATCGGGCCACAGGCGTTACCTGCTGTACAAGGTAGGCCACGAACACTTTTAGTTTTCCGTGCTCCCCTTCAGCCTTATCAGTGCCCCTCGGGTGTTCACCAAGGTGATGGCGGTGGTTGCAGCTCGTCTGCGCAGGTTAGGGGTTTCAGTCTTTCCCTACCTCGACGACTGGCTGTTGAAGGCGGCCTCCCCCCAGGCAGTCGTCTCACCTTCAAACTACGGCGGACCGTCTGCATTCGCTGGGGTTCTCTATAAACGTGCTGATGTCACACTTGAGTCCTTCTCAGACGCTCCTTTTCATCGGTTATGCCACAATGGTACCGTAATTTGGTTCTCACTTATTTGATGTGCGCTCCTTTTGAGCCTTTGCACAATTGTACCCTCCAGCTGTTGACCATCAAAACAGCCTTCTTAGTGGCGATTACATCAGCCAGGAGGGTGAGTGAGTTACAGGCATTATCCAGCTCACCTACTTATCGTATGTCTTTTTCCGGACAAGGTGGTGCTTTGCCCCAGGGCATTTTTTTTTTTTTTTTTTTTTTTTTTTTTATACCCATTCTATCTTGGTCAATCCATCACTTTGCCCACCTTCATTGCTTCCCCACATCCCTCTAAGGAAGAGGTGCGTCTCCGCTGACTGGACCCAAAAAGAACAATGTTGTTCTACCTTGACCGCAGAAGAGCGTTTCGGGTGAATGACCAACTCTTTGTGGGGTATGTAGGAGCAAAGAGGAGAAAGGCAGTGCCGAACAGAACCATCTATCGCTGGGCTGTTCTCTGCATTCAAATCTGTTCTGCCTTGGCGAGGAAGCAGCCCCCTGAGGGATTAAGGGCCCATTCCACCAGGGGAAAAGCTGCAACTACAGCCTTGGCTTGGGGTGTCCCAGTCCAAGGCAGCGACGTGGGCATAATTGCACACGTTTGCAAAACATGATTGCCTTGATAGTCCAGTGCGCAGGGACTGGCACTTTTCCCGCTCAGTCCTGCAAGACTTTTTAGTTTAGTCCATAACCCACCGCTGGGATGGTATGGCTTGGTTATCTGATTCAAAGGTGAGGAATCTGCAGCTAGAAGTCTTTATCAGATGAACAAGTTGCTTACCTTCTGTAATGCATTATCTGGTTGAGACTCTTATGTAGCTGCAGATTCCTTACAGCCCCACCCATGCCTCCTCGTTTTGCGGACTGATGTTGAAGGACTAGGGTTTCTCCCCTTTCATGGCCCTAGTCCTGCACACGTTTATGTCAGTCACTTCATGGTTCTGGGGTGGAGAAACGAAAAGTACTGACATCCGTGCACCTGGATCGCATGTATGTAGGCACTGTGACATCATAACTGATGCCATTGACGTCACGAGAAGCCGAATGGAGCCACCTGACCTTGCACGCAAGGGGTATTTCTCAGAAATTTTTTCCAGATCTAGCCTGATGCCTGGGAAATTCAAAAGTAAGGAATCTGCAGCTAGATAGTCTCTACAAGATAATGCCTTACCGAAGGTAAGTAACTTATTCTTTTTGTAGGAAGTATACTCGTATAGACTTAATTATTGTTATGCTCTAAGAATACAAAATGTTTTTAGAATAGCAGTAATAGTTCTTCATTATTGTGCTCCAAGTATATATTTGCGTTAGTCTTAATTTATTTAAATTGACGTCAAATGAAACTCTTAACACATTACTGGGTATCATACTTTTAACATTTATGAAAAAGTAATTATTTTTAAATACCACATTTGGGATGTTTGATGTCCACTTAGGCCACTCTGTTGTAAACTTGATCGTCAAGCTTTTAAGTGTGACCTGAGCACATGTTTTGGGCTATAGCGACCCGCAAATGTCTGCCATAGCATGCACATAGTGCCTTGTTACAGATGTCTGAGCGCTATATAACCTTTTCGTGCAGAAAAATTGTATGCATCTATTGCGACAGTATTGGTACAACACGCGAAAATACTGCCAATTGAATAAATCACGGTCAAATTGTACATCTGATCATGCTTTCGAATATCTGTCTCTTTGATAGAATTACATACTTTATTTTGTTTGAACTCTTGGTGACCACCAAAACAACTAAAGAGAAAAATTCACCTTCCCTTGTAAACGATGAGAGATGCATGGATTATTTCGCTATGGGGCATATGTATGAAAATCCCCGTTTGCAAAAAGGATGTATGTAGAAAATCGCAATTTTTTAGCGATTTCTTAGTTTTCCTTAATTCCAAATTGCAAAATCGCAATTAAGGAATACTTTCCCATTCATTTCTATGGGCCAGGAGGCCCATAGAAATGAATGTGAAGTCATTCTCAATTTGAGATTCGCAAATTGAGAATAATTTCAAGGGTGTCATAAGGACACCCTGATGCATCCCTGAAATGAACATGTGTGCGCATATGGCGCACAAACATGCCCTAAGGGCATGTGTATGCGCCACATGGCACCTTAACAAATGCAAAAAAGTGCATTTGTGAAAGAAATCACAAATTACCACCAACTTGAAGCTGGTGGTAATTTGCGATTTCTTAATGAGAAATCGCACAACTTGGGTGCTTGATACATAGCATTTAAGGAATCGCAATTTGCAATTCCTTAAATGCTTTCGCAAAATTAAGGAATCACAAAATTTTGCGATAAAACAGGTCATATGTCGCGTTTAGCTATTTTTTTTTCTTTTCCCATTTGCAAACGCTGTATTGTTGCGAATCGCAGCGTTTGTGAATGAAAAATTGTTTGATACATATGCCCCTATATCGCTGGAAATGTAGCCATGGATTTTGAACCCACCCCCTCCCTTTGGATAATGTCCCAGCAGGGAGATAAAGATGTGGCCCTGGCTTGTTTTGCATGTGAAACATAACATTGAATGTATATCACATGTACGAAAAACCCACAGCAAAGAAAATCACCCCAAACCAAGGGCAGGAGCAGACGTTCACAGACACTTGATGGAATTCTATTTCAGCTACTCGCCTGCAAGCATAACATAAATACATAAAAAAAGAAGATTTAAACCCTGTATTTTGCGCAGTCTTCATCTTTTGCTTATTTGCGTAGTGATGCTGATTTTCTGGTTGTAAATCTCTTTAGCGCTGAAACACGCTTTGGGTGAGTTGCTGTTCTCAGTAAAAGAGCAAGATGACCAGTGCTGTTTTGGAACACAACGGGAATGCATTTTAATTGTGCATTTCAAAAGAGTGCCAGCATCTTATATGCTGATCTCGAATGTTAATACAGAGCAGATAAAGAAATGGGAGAGGATGTGATATAAGGGCTAGAGTGGTTCTAAAAATGCGACTGCCAAATTTCCACATGTAATTTTAAAAAATAAAACATTTGCTCGTTCGGTGTCTGTAGAGAGAGAACTGTATTATTTCATTTTTATCTCTCCTAATGAGGTTCTTCTGCACATGACCGGTCGAAGCAAATGTAGGGAAGCAATGGGATGAAAGAAAGGGGTTGACAAACTAATGCTTTCAAGCTAGGAGGACTCAAGACCGAAGGCCTGGTGTTTATATTGGGTGGGAGGGTAGACTAGAGAGCAGAAAGAAACCTTTGTGTTGAGTTTGTGGTATCTAAAATTTCAAAAGAAATAAAAAGAATGAACAGCAGGAGGGAGGAGGTGATAGGGAGCACAAACAATGGGCAGTAGAAAGACAGAACACATGCACTTGTTTGAAGTGTGGGATGAAATTTTAAAAAGTACCTTGGAAACACCAAGTCAGTGGAAGGACACTGACTGGAAAGGGTACTTGGTCCAAGCTCTAGGGAACAGCCGAGGAAAGGGAGAGAATATGTGCAACCTGAAGATGTAGGAAGCTGCTGCTGGCCAATGAGCAGCAAGAAAACTAGAGTGACCGGCAAAGCCCACAAATGGTAAGTAATGGGTGGGCTGTAAGCCTCTTTTAAGATTTAAAAATATATATATTATTACAAATTACAAAAGATTTGGCTGTCAGTCACGGACTGCCAACCGGAAAAGTTACTTGGGTCAAAGAAGATCCGGGGTATTGCCTTGAAGGCACGAGAGTCCAATGGAAGGCTGACCCCTTTAAGTACCTGGGGATCCAGATCTACCATCAGACGCTTGGTGATCTTTACAGAGATGGAGTGCTAGTGGCATATCAGACGCTGGTCTCTGAGGACGGGCTTCCCCCCAAGGGGTTCTTACTACATTGCTCCCTAGTAGCGAAGCTGATGGCCATGTGGCAAGGGAGCCTGAACAGCATTTAACTAAGTCTATTCAGTACCCCCACGTCATGGGAAGACGCAAGCACCTGGTCTGCTGGTTTGCTGTGTCGTTACGGACGCACACGCCGCCCAGTTTGGCCCCTCTCAGAGGTAAATGGGAGCGCAACCTGGGAAGGTCGCTCTCTGACAAGGAGTGGGAGAGAATTCTTAAAAGCCCGGTATGCATTCCTGGAAACATGCGCTTCCGCCAGATACAATTTTATGTTGTTCATCGAGCCTATCTCACACCTGAACTAATCAACAAGTATTTCCATCGCTCAGACGCGTCCTGCCCCAGGTGCGGTGAGATGGGTGCGGGACTCCACCTTCTGTGGAGCTGCCCTGGGTGGGCGCTTACTGGAGTGCAATCAGCAAGCTGCTTAGGAAATGCACTGGTTGTACTATACCCTTTGATTGGCCTGAATACTTTTTACACCAATTCAGTAGAACCCCCAAGGATAAGGTGTCGTTCCGTTTCTTAGGTGGCAAAGCGCCTCCTCACGAAGCGATGGAAGGCGCGTGACCTGCCTGGCGTGCAGGCGTGGACTTCCTCCCTTCAAGCATGGGCCCAGGCGGAGTGTGACTGCCATACGCAGAGAGAAAACGCTGGGGCTCCGAAAATAACCCATAGCGGAGCGCTGGAGCACATGCTGAATACCTTACGGTTGCCGGATGGGGAAGGCGGTGCGAGCGGTGTAGAGGTTTAAACAGGCCCCCTTGGGGGGTGGAGCGTACCGTGGGCTGTTCTGTCCTGATAGTTTGTTAGGTACAACTATTGCTCCACCAGGGCACACAGGTTTAAAGTGCAGGCGCAGTTGTGGCTGGAGTGCGTGCATGCGCGGGGGGCCGAGGAAAAAGGGGGGCGGAAAGGGGGTTAGTATGAGACTGGTTTTGCCGCTGTTCCAGTTCTTTACTGTTGTATAAATATTACTTCTGTATGTAAGTCAAAGTTGGGAGGCACACCCGAACCCTTGCTACTTGTACAGGGCCCAGCGCGAGGACAGTCTTGGACAATTTTGGAGCCCTGCCTGCTTAGGCACTCCACGATCTAGCCATCTTTGGGCGATTATCCTCTGTTTCTGAGATATCACAACTGTGTCATCGTGACCCCAACATGTAATGTTACGCTGTATGTGAATGCTTAATTGACATGCCCAGATAGCTGTGATGTAATGGTTGAAGCTCATACTGTATTATAATACCCTAAAATGCCAATAAACAGACTTGACAAAAAAAAAACGTTACTTGGGTCAAGCTCCAGGGAACAGCCAAAGCAGAGGAACGCGAGGAGAAGTGCAACCTGATGATGTGGGAAGCTGCTGCTCACCAGTCAGAAGCAAGAAAACAATAGTAACCAGCGAAGCCTACAAATGGTAAGTAATAGGCAGGCTGTAAGCCCCTTTAAAAATTATTATTTTTAATTAAAAGGACATCAGACTGTCAGCCCTAAAAAAGGCGAGTGGTATGATGCCTCTGCTCCATTGGTCAACACGGTCAAGCCATCGAAGGGAGCTTTCTGTTACCACTGACTAAAAGCAGCAGTCTGGCAAATTTACAATAGGATGGGCGGACCAAGAGTTGGCCCCAAATTCACATATGCGTAGTCAAAAATGTTAAATATACTTTTTTTAATAACATTTTTATTGGCATTTGATATATATTACAGTACTGTTTACAGAATCTCTATTGTCTTCAGATCCAGTTGGCCTATACCGTACCATTTTACGACTTATAACTATTTAGGTACATGAGGTGTATATCTGATTCCACATGTATGCTGACCATAAGGTTGGAATGTCGTCTATTTGCGCATCAACTTCTGTCAAATAAACATTTAGGCTGCTTTGCAATTCGCATTCTATCCAAACTCTTCTAGTCACAGAGATGGCAGTGCTTATTCTGTTACATAATAGTTGCTTTTGTATAATAAAGCGTAAACAGCATTTCTCAATCAATGTGCAAATAAAAAGGAAACTAACAAAGTACAAGAAAACTTATTCAGATCGGTGGTTCTTGTGCATAATCATTGAGTACCTACTCTGGGTGTATAAATTACAGGACCCATCGGTGGGACTCTGCTCATGCTGGAAGGGCTTCCCCCAGTAGGGAAGTTTCTGTTGCAATCTCGTATCTTGTTCTAGATCGTTTACGTCACTGGTGTCCAGTATTAAAATCTGGTTCTATATCTCAGTAGAGGTACAGTATATTTACCCTGTTATGTGTCATCCTGTTCCAGCTCGCCATTGCCCCCTGTGACTGTGCCGGAGTTTCCCATGCCACCAATGCTTCTTTCCAAAGATCGGCTATGGGATGTTTCCGCACCCCTCTGGAATCTTCCCGACTCAGTGCTCTGTCTTCAGCTCCCGCCCAGTGTACCACCTGGGGCCCAGAAGTCGACTTCTATTCTAATACAATTCGTCGCTTAGCTAGTCCAAGTGCTAGGTCTATCAGTCTATTCCTAACTTTGCGCTTTTGTGGCTAAGGAAAAATCCCCAACAGACATACCTGCACTGTAAGGGTCAATTCCCGTCCCAAAGACTCAATTCAATTCAATATATTTATTAAAGATTTGGAACCCCTAGGAGGTCCACATAAAATGCATACATATTATTACAAATAAAAGAGAAACACATAACAAGCACAATCCACTAACCATTATAAAATTATCAAAAGACTGCCTTAGATTAGCTAAATTTCTTGTAAATAGAAACAAACAATATTGTCAGAGAGCCCAGATCATACAGTACTTAAGATTTTCCACATTAAAACTCCTAAGATGTACATAGGACATTAAAAAGCTGACAGTTCATTTAAAAAAGTCCATAAGTTCAATTTGAGCTAGGAAATGAATTTAGATTTAGAGGCAAGATAAAACATGGGCATGTCCAGACCTGTGTAAAAGGCAATTCAGTAGCAGCCGGCTCACAAGCAAAATACCGCTTGAATCCCACTACATTTAAGTTTTCTTAAAATTAACAACAGAACATAGTGGGAAGCAAAGACTCCATAATCTTATCCAGGATGGCGACCTATCTCAGAGTAGTAGCCAGTTCTTTCCTCACCAGTTTAAGCAGGGCAATCCCAAGCCTTCTTTGGGCGCGGGCCCCACTCCACGTCCGTAGTCCCCCCCAGCACCTCTCTGTCCTTTACATTCGCTCTCTCGGTGTATTTGCACGTTAGGCCCTCCTGAGGCCTGCCCCATCCTCCCTGCTATTTCCTCTGCTTAGCATCTTCCTGGTCCCCGAGTGACGAGGTCTTACATGAACAGCCTCTTCCCAAGCCACTAGGTCTAATCTTTGTTATGCCCTGCGCTCTTCCGTTGTCACACTCCAAATCAGGGTCTGTGCTCTCCTACTCTGCAAGCACTAATCTTGAGAAGGGGTTGGAGCCCAAGTCTGGCATGTGACACGTGTCACTCTGTCATGTGGCATATGCCACATCTGATGTGACATATGCCATAGATTTTCTACTTGGTCTTTCATTATTATCAGTTGAGCATTTCCAAAGGACTATGTTTCACTCTGCTAAAATAAATAAATTGTTTAAAAAAATAAAAATTAAATTAAAAAATAATTTCCCGAGGTGGGGTTCGAACCCTGGTCAAAACTCACTCTAAGCCCCTGTGAACTAACAGTGAGCCATCTATTCTGCTGAAATTACCCCAGCCAAAGGCATATATGTCATAGAATAATGATGTCGGTCCTTCCTCTATTTCTATTGTCTATGGACTTTAGATACCAGAAATCTTCTCTCGATTTACATTCTTTAAATACAAATAGCCCTTCCTTTCATACAGTCTGCCACTAGCCCCATGCATTTATTATTGTTACACAATCATCCCCACATTCTCATTCCACTAAATAAGTGATTTCTTTCATAGCAAACCTGTCCCCCATCCACATGCCACCCAGCATGCCATCAATGCCTCACATGCACTATGACTAAGGAGGCCATAGTTGTCCCAGATACTGCTAGGGGGTGATTTACAAAGGCACAGCTTTCATTTGTGGTATTTAGAAATAAAATAAAAAAATAAATAAAAAAAACGATTTCCCCCAGCTGGGGTTTGAACGCTGGTCCAAACTCACTCAAAGCCCCTGTGAACTAACAGTGAACCATCTATTCTGCTGAAATTTCCCCAGCCAAAGGCATTTATGTCATAGAATAATGATGTCGGTCCTACCTCTGTTTCTATTGTCTTTGGACTTTAGATACCAGAAATCTTCTCTCGATTTACATTCTTTAAATACAAATAGCCCTTCATTTCATACAGTCTGCCACTAGCCCCATGCATTTATTATTGTTACACAATCATCCCCACATTCTCATTCCACTAAATAAGTGATTTCTTTCATAGCAAACCTGTCCCCCCTATCCACATGCCACCCAGCATGCCATCAATGCCTCACATGCACTATGACTAAGGAGGCCATAGTTGTCCCAGATACTGCTAGGGGGTGATTTACAAAGGCACAACTTTCATTTGTGGTATTTAGAAATAAAATTTAAAAAAAACGATTTTCCCCAGCTGGGGTTTGAACCCTGGTCAAAACTCACTCAAAGCCCCTGTGAACTAACAGTGAACCATCTATTCTGCTGAAATTTCCCCAGCCAAAGGCATTTATGTCATAGAATAATGATGTCGGTCCTACCTCTGTTTCTATTGTCTTTGGACTTTAGATACCAGAAATCTTCTCTCGATTTACATTCTTTAAATACAAATAGCCCTTCATTTCATACAGTCTGCCACTAGCCCCATGCATTTATGATTGTTACACAATCATCCCCACATTCTCATTCCACTAAATAAGTGTTTTCTTTCATAGCAAACCTGTCCCCCCTATCCACATGCCACCCAGCATGCCATCAATGCCTCACATGCACTATGACTAAGGAGGCCATAGTTGTCCCAGATACTGCTGTGGGGTGATTTACAAAGGCACAGCTTTCATTTGTGGAATTTAGAAATAAAATAAAAAAAATAAAACAAAATAAAAAAAACGATTTTCCCCAGCTGGGGTTTGAACCCTGGTCAAAACTCACTCAAAGCCCCTGTGAACTAACAGTGAACCATCTATTCTGCTGAAATTTCCCCAGCCAAAGGCATTTATGTCATAGAATAATGATGTCGGTCCTACCTCTGTTTCTATTGTCTTTGGACTTTAGATACCAGAAATCTTCTCTCGATTTACATTCTTTAAATACAAATAGCCCTTCCTTTCATACAGTCTGCCACTAGCCCCATGCATTTATTATTGTTACACAATCATCCCCACATTCTCATTCCACTAAATAAGTGATTTCTTTCATAGCAAACCTGTCCCCCCTATCCACATGCCACCCAGCATGCCATCAATGCCTCACATGCACTATGACTAAGGAGGCCATAGTTCTCCCAGATACTGCTAGGGGGTGATTTACAAAGGCACAGCTTTCATTTGTGGAATTTAGAAATAAAATTTAAAAAAAACAAACGATTTTCCCCAGCTGGGGTTTGAACCCTGGTCAAAACTCACTCAAAGCCCCTGTGAACTAACAGTGAGCCATCTACTCTGCTGAAATTTCCCCAGCCAAAGGCATATATGTCATAGAATAATGATGTTGGTCCTTCCTCTATTTCCATGGTGGTTTCGGACTATTGCTGGTACAAACACTCGTTCTATTCATATGCTTTAAATACAAATATCCCTTCCTATTTTACAGTCTGCCACTAGCCCCATGCATTTCCAATTCTTACACAATCATCAACAAATTCTCATTCCACTAAATAAGTCATTTCTTTCATAGCAAACCTGTCCCCCTCTTACACATGCCACACAGCATGCCAACAATGCCTGACATGCACTATGACTAAGGAGGCCATAGTTCTCCCAGACACTGCTAGGGGGTGATTTACAAAGATATAAAAGGATGTCGTCAGCTTAGAGCGAAATGCGGTCCTCAAACTCCGGGGTCCAGCTGATACCCCTCATCGAGGGCTGCCAACGCAGCCAGGCAGCGAGCGGTTCCAAGGCCAGAGCAAAGAGGAGAGGGGACAACGGGCATCCCTGTCGCGTGCCTCTCCCCAGTACGAAGGGGCCAGAGACTTTGCCATTCACCACTCCCTGGGCCAGCGGCTCCTCGTATAACAGTTTTACCCATTTTATAAATCCCGGGCCGAAACTAAACTTTGCGAGCGCGGCCCAAAGGTATGGCCACTCCACCGTATCGAAGGCCATTGTTGCATCCAGGGATGCCAAGATGGCCGGCTCACGTATGGACGCCACTCTCGCGAGGACTCCATGGAGACGCCGCATGTTGAGTGTGGTATTGCGATGTGGAATAAAGCCGGACTCATCAGGATGGACTAAATCACCAATTACTTTTATCAGGCGATTCGCCAGGGGCCTGATTCACAGAATGAACTTAAGACTCAATCCTAAACTTACTACTATTTTGGTATTTACAGAATGCACTTACTACTTTTGGTATTCACAGAATGAACTTACTACTTTTGGTATTCACAGAAGTTAGGATTTTGTCTTAAGTCTGTCTTAAGTCTGTCTTAAGTTTGTCTTAAGACAAACTTAAGACAAAATCCTAACTTCTGTGAATACCAAAAGTAGTAAGTTCATTCTGTGAATGCCAAAAGTAGTAAGTGCATTCTGTGAATAGCAAAATAGTAGTAAGTTTAGGATTGAGTCTTAAGTTCATTCTGTAAATCGGGCCCCAGAACCTTAGCCAGAATCTTATGCTCGGCGTCCAAAAGTGAAATGGGCCTATAGGATGTACAATGTTCTCGCGGCTTTCCCTCTTTGTGGATAACTACAATGGTTGCGAGCCTTTGATCACGGGGGAGGAGGCCCGCATCACGCGATTCAAGAAACATAGCCCGGCGATATGGCGCTATCTTGTCGGGTCTTAGTTTGTAAAGTTCAATGGGGAGGCCGTTTGGTCCCATCGCTTTGACTGAACGCACTGAACGGATCGCCAGCGCAATCTCATCAGCAGTCAGTACAGCATCCATCAATTCCCTGTCTTCGTCAGCTAGGCGGGGTAAAGCAATGTCTCGCAACAACAAGTGCCAGTCCTCTTCGGGTCTGTCCGATACGGGAGAATAAACCCCCTGATAATATTCTGCGAAGCGTTCCACTATTTCCACTGGGTCAGTAACTCTCATACCACTCTGACTTTTAATCACCGGAACCACCCGACTCGCTCTCTCCTTCTTGTCCAGCCATGCAATCAATTACCTGCCTTATCCCCAACATCATACAAACGCCCCTGCTGCTCTCTACTCATGGATCTGGCAGTGTCAGTGACCAGTGCTTTATAATCACTCTGTTTGAGACTAAGAGCATGAAATTTCTCCTGAGTAACATCATGTTCCAAATCTTCTTCCAACTCGTCTATTTTGGATTCAAGTCGGATTACTTCTTCATGTTTACTCCTCTTGGCACAGGAAATCAACGACAAAGCCTGCCCACGGATAACTGTTTTGAAAGCCTCCCAAAGTGAAACAGCAGAAGACACTGACCCCAAGTTTTCAAGTAAATAGTGCTCTATAGACTTAACCAATGCTGCACGGGTCCTAGGGTTGCGGAGGTACCATGGGCCCTTCTGCACCAACACCAGTATCCAACACCATGAGTAGCGGGTAGTGATCTGAAATGCCACGAGGCAGATGTCTAACCTCCTTAACCATCATGGCCTGCGCTGCTGGCATCAGTACATAATCAAGCCTAGAGAGAGGCTGCCATGTGCCCCGGAGTGGAAGGTGTATTGTGTCTGCCCAGGGTGTAGCAAGTGCCAACAATCTACTAATCCCAAAGTGTCCATAAGCCTACTCAGCCAAGCCTTTGATCCTGGCAGGTCCCTAGGTGGATAACGATCTTCCCTCCCACAAACAACCGAATTAAAGTCACCACCCCCTATCAAGAATCCTTCAGGAAGATTCAGAATTACTTTACCGATATCTTCAAAAGTGGACGATTGCAGACCAGGTGGGACATAAACAGACATTAGAAGTATGGTCTTGCCCTCCCATCTGCCCACTATTACTGCATAAAGTCCCCTGTCATCATAAATCACCTCGTCAATTTCCAAGGGGAGGGAGGCTCTGATCATTACCCCCACCCCCGAGACCCGGAGGTGAAGCCCGAATGAGCGACAAGACGATAACCTCGTCTGTTCATGGCTGAGCAGGAATTTTCTATAAGGTGTGTCTCTTGTAGCAGGACCACATCTGGTGACATTCTCTTGAGTAGTTGGAGAACCACCCCTCTTTTAATTCTGTCCCCGAGACCATTGACGTTCCATGACATTAGTCTCAACCCCCTATCCCCCATCCCAATAGTGACCACCACCCCATCCCAGAGAAAGACGCATCACCAGCGGACAATAAGCAAACGATACGGCACCTTGTGTAAAACCAAATCAAACCCCAACACCCAACCCCCGCCCCCCAACCAGAAAACCAAGCATCTACCCCCCTCCCTGCACCCCTGCGTCTGACCCATCAGCCGCCCCAACTTGCAGTGTGCCTGTCGCCCCATTCACTAACTAGTCTACAAAAAGAAACCCCAGAGGAGGTCGAGTCCCTGTCCCTCCCGCCACCTCGTAGTAGCAGCAAAACACATTTATACATACGATATGCGACCCCCAGCAGTACACTATGCAATAGTTCAGGGAACCTAGTCAATATTCCTTATTCTTGCGCCGATCCGCCGTCTTCCGTACCCCCAGAGCGGTCTGCCGGATCTCTTCTCACGGGCAGAGTGTCAAGCCAGTCACTAACCACATCTGGGCGGTCAAAGAAAAAGGCCTTGTCCTCATATTCGACCCGCAACCGTGCAGGGAAGAGCATAGCGTACTTCAAATCCATGTCTCGCATTGGCCTTTTTACTCCTTGAAAGCCCAATCGTTGTTTTTGGACAGATTGAGTGACGTCCGGGTAGAAGCTCACTGTAGTATTCTCAAACTTGACGGGACCACCCACTTTCGAGGCCTGCAAAATAGCGTCTCTATCGCGGAAGTTGAAAATCCTAGCGATAATAGGACCTGGTGGGGCACCCGACTTCGGCCTCCCGCCCGGCACTCTGTGCGCCCGTTCCACCGCGAAGAATTTACTCAAGCCTTTGGGGGCGAGATGATTGAGGAGCAGATCTTCCACAAAAAGATCCGTTGCGGTTTCTTCCGATTTTTCAGGAATACCAATAATGCGTATGTTATTCCGCCTTGCACGACTTTCGGAATCCTCCAATCGGCGGGCGAACTGTTCGTTGGCAGTTTGCAAATTACGGACCTCCTTTTTTCAAGTCAGAAACGTCGGTAGTGAGACTGGCTGTCTTCAAATCTAGGGATTTGACCTTCTCGTTCGTTTTGTAGAGGTCCGCCCTGATTAAGGTGACATCCACAGCCACGGTATCCAACTTTAAAGCCAGAGCCTCGTATTGTTGTCCGATTGAAGTTTTCATGCCAGCAATGGCGCCCATGACGACTTGGAGGGTCAATTCCTCTGGGTCTTCAAAAGTCACATTCGCCCCTCCGGTAGTTTTAGGGATGGTACCGGGTGATCCCCTCGGCTGGGTGAATCGTTCGATACTATCCGCCTGCGTCTTAACTGAAGACATTAACCCTCCAACGCATCAGGTGAAATTGTGTACGTGGCAGCCCAACAGCTGTGTTAATTAAACACAGCTCATCATTACATACCCCTCTTTGCTCGCTGACTCGCAGCATGGTACACTGTATGAATCTACTCTTAACAGTTGTCGTCTCACAAAAAGATATATGCTTTAATAATTCCAAAAATCCGATAATGTAACCAGCAATCCTCCAAACTCCCAATCTGAGATAACAGTCAAAACAATCCTGGGTGGTGCGCTGCAAACTGCTATACTTTAGAGTACAGTCCTCGTTTCTAGCGTCTCAGGTGCTCCCCATGCGCAGGCAACATACAATATAGTTGGGGCAAACTTCATATGTTAACTCAGGAATATTTCACAAATCAGCAATAAAATATACGTTTCAGTCGTACCGGTTCCCTCATGTATTTCAGTGTTCAACACAGTATTGAGCAAATACTGTGGATTAGTAACAGCGTGCATCCCAGGTGTCTACGCGTCTAGCAACAGCATCCCCCCACACATACACCCCAATACCTCAATTCATAGTCCATACAAATACAGGAGCTTTCAGCGTTTATGCAATCAAGTACGCCGTCTGCTGGTTGACATCCACTTTTCCTACTGAATCCTGCGAATTCTGTAGGCCATATATCTGTTCGTCATCACTCGACATGTCTCATTTGCTGGATTTAGATGCATTCTCTTCATCGGGGAACCCCTGATCTCTGCAACTGCCTGCATGGTGTCTTGCTGTCCGCTCAGGATCAGCTCCGAGCGTGGACCCACAAGTGGCAAAGGCGGTGTCCTTATTCTCGTATACCGTTGCTCTCTCCGCCAGTTGCGAAAAGGGCCTTTCAGTTTCGGTAGCCTTGTTGTTGTGGCCATGTCCCGAGGCCCCACATTGGCGAAGGTTTCCAGCCAGTCCTCCGCCTGATGCTGATAAGGCTGGCCCGCTATTAGCACGTATTCTCAGAGATTACCCCCCACATCCCCCGATCCATGAGATAACCACTAGCGCTGGGGATACAGTGAATACACAATGGGATATAAATGCAGAATTTTGTGAATATTGCCAAGACTTGTACCAGGTCCCCCCCCCCATTGGGGGAAGACCCCTTGATGCCATTTTGAACAGGCGCACAGTTCCCACAATTTGAAAAAACAGCGCAGGACGCTCTATCTGGCACTATCACAAGGTCCGAAATCAAGGCAGCCATCAGGAGCCTCCCTCAAAACAAGGACCCATGTCTGGACGGCCTCCCGTCCGAATTCAATGCCACGTTTGCGGATACTCTGGTGCCACAACTAGAGAAACTGTGTAATGCTGCGCTGTTCTCGGGGTCATTGCCACCCACCATGAGACAGGCACTCTTAATGTCTCTCTCCAAACCAGCACGCCAGGCAATGTATCTTTCAGAGTTCCCCCCAACTATCTCTAATCACTACAGACTACAATCTATTCAGTAAAGTACTGACTGGCTGCCTACTTCCATATTTACACAACCTAATCCAACCAGATCAATGTGGGTTTGTACCAGTGCAGTGCACTTCACTTAACATCAGCAGGTTTTACCATGTTATGACTGCAACCCCCAAGGAGAGAGCCCACGCAGGTTGTATCACCTTGGATCTGAGACAGGCATTCGATATGCTCATATTGGACTACATATTCCCAGCACTTGAACTATTTGGCATCCCGCCGGGTTATTTAATGTGGGTCAGGCTCCTGTACAAGGACCCCACGGCAAGGGCCCGTACAGGGCGACATATCTCGGAGGAGTACCCGGTTTGAAAAGGCACACGGCAGGGTTGCCCACTGTCTCCTCTGTTGTTTGTGCTGGCCCTGGAGCCTTAGCCCTTAGGGTACGGTTATCGGCTGTACAACCGGCCATACGTATCGGCCAAACAACACACATTATCTCCGCATACACGGATGACATCATTCTGTATGCTTAAGACCTCACCTCTCTATCACTGGCCACAGGCATTTTTTATGCTTTTGCGTTGCTTTCGGGCATCAGAATTAATGTCAGTATGTATTATGCCTTTTTTCCCGGCAAGGGGATTGCCCAGAGACGGTTCAGTTTGGCCCTCATTCTTTAAAAGTCGCAGCACATACTTTAAAATATCTGGGTATACAGATTTATCGCTCAACACCAAACCTCATTGACGTTAACCTAGGTAAGGCTATGCGCTCGCTACACTCACATGTAACCTTCTGGTCCTCCCTACTGCTATCATAGATGGGCCGAGTGGCAATTTCGAAAATGGTAGCCCTCCCCTTGCTACTGTATTTCTTAACCAATTTGCCGGTTGTGATCCCGACCCTGCTGCTTAACTATGAACATCACTCTTTCCGTTTTGATTTGGGGAAGTGGCCACCGCAGAGTAGGACTGAATAAGCTGCAACTGGACACTGATAAAGGGGACTAGGTTACAGTGGCTCTCAGATTGGCTGTCAGGGCGTAACTTACATTACATTAAATTATTCACCTGCCGATGTGGATCGCGGACGGGTTCATACTCTGATCCTACCAGAGGCTAAGATTCCGACCGATGCTCGCTGCTTTTACGCACAGCTCTCATTTATTAGAAATAATCCACACACTACACATGTGGCTGCCTCCCTTACTCTTACACCATACCACTACTTGGGATCCTGACCCCAAATGGCCTCCTCACTAAACTGAGACTGCTCCCCTGGGCGGAAGGCGGTTTAGCTAGAGTGGGAGACCTATTTCACAACAGCACATTTATGGAACACGACAATTTTGTCTGGAGCAAAGGAGTCACGGATGCATTAGATTTACTACATGCCACACTTCTGCAATATGTAAAGAAACATTGGTCCCCCCACAGGGAGAAACCTCCCCACCATGAAATGGTCTTCATAACCTACCTGATAGTGAATGGCCAACACCTCACCAACTGGCTTTACAGAGGCATTACTAACCAAACTAGAATTTCACAGAATGTTTTAAGCAACAAATGCAACGAAGACTTGGGTAAAGACATGATGTATGGGGACTGGAGCAGGTCCTTGGCATACCCTTTGAGAATCCCACGGAATGCCAAATTCAACTTCATTCAATACATGTTTTTGCAGAGGGCATATCTCACCCTGCACCGACTGCAGCATATCTTCCCAGCCACACAGCACTGCTGTCCTAGATTTAAAATATAAGATGCTAACCTGCTATGTATGTTATGTCAATGCACCGTGATTATGTCTTACTGGTTAGAATTGTTATCACTGATATCAGCTACGGTTGGTGTCCCCATTCCGCGTACTCATGCAGTATTCCTTTTGGGATTGATGCGGCTCCATAAGGCGCAGAAAGAACAAATTTGCTTTATAGACTTGCCTCTACTCCTGACTAAGCAATCCATTACGATGAGGTGGAGGTCGGCTGCTCCCCCACAGCTTCATGGCTGGCATGGGGTAGTGGTGTAATGAAGCGGGTCGGAGAGTGCTGCTATCCGCCTGGAGGAAGACCTGGGTTTGTGAACAAAAAATATCTCTTTAGACTGTGTCAGTATCCTGGAGTCGTTGAAGGCTCTGGCCCCTCGGCCATTGCATGTAGCTCGAAATTAGCACCTGTCTTATTATATACAGCACCGCCGTATGATCCCCTCCCCACTCGCCCCCCCGCTCCCGCCTCCCAGCTGCTCCTCCCTCGCTCCGCCCCCCGCCACTATCTACTTATGACAGATGCATTTACGCGCAGCGGGCGCGCCAAAGGTAAGCCCGTCTACGTCCATCCGCGCCTTGACCGCGCCTAGCGCAAGACCCCCTGGCCCCCGCAAAAACCACTCCACCCGCCTAACGTACGATGTCGCAACCCTCTCTGCACTTAACACCGGCCAACTCCCCGACTGCCACCAAGCCGCCCCAGGACGCACCCATGGAACCTTCACCTGCCAATCCTGCAAGTTCTGCTGCATCAGGACCCACACTGCAACCACTACCGCCAAACAGAGCCCAAACAACAACCACCTAAAGTGGATCCTGCTCAACACGCGCTCGGTCCCCAAACACGCCATTGAACTATGGAACCTACTCAACACCACATCACCGGACGTCGCCTTTCTTACAGAAACCTGGATGAATGCCTCATCAGCGCCCGACATCGCCGTAGCCATCCCGGACGGATACAAGATCATCCGAAAGGACCGCATCAACCAAACAGGAGGAGGCATCGCCATCGTCCACAAGAACACCATCCGCATCACGACCAGCTCCGACGACACCCTCACAGCTGCCGAACACCTTCACTTCCAGATACACACCGACCCCAAGACCACACTTAGAGGCACCCTCATCTACAGACCACCAGGACCCCGCACACAATTCAGCGAAGACATCACCGACTTTATCAGCCCACACGCCCTCCCCTCCGAGGACTACATTCTCCTAGGGGACCACAACTTCCACCTGTAGAAGAACAACGACAGCAACACCACCACCCTTCTGGACAACCTCGCTAATCTCGGACTCAAACAACTGGTAAACACCCCCACCCACCACGCCGGACACACGCTGGACCCAATCGTCTCCTGCAGCAAGCACGTTTCCTTCAACCACGCCACAGGACTCCACTGGACAGACCACAGCTGCGTCCACTTCAACTTTAGAAAGACCACGACCCACCACCACCCACAACAAGTCCCCCGCAGAAACGGGAACATAATTACCACCGACCTACTCACCACATCGCTAAACCAAAACCCTCCCGCCAAATCATCGGACCCAAATCAAGCAGCCGTCAATCTCGCACAATGGATCACCCACTGCGCTGACGAATTAGCACCCCTGAAAAACCATCACAACAACAAAGGTAGCAAAAAAGCCTCCTGGTTCAATGACGACCTCAAGAACTCCAAAAAGAACTGCTGCACCCTCGAGAAAACATGGCGAAAAAACCCAACGACAGACAACATGACCGCCCTCAATGACGCCACCCGCAAAGACCACCAGCTGATCCGATCCTCCAAGAAATCAGCATTCAAGGATCGAATCGACAACAACGCCCACAACAGCAAGGAACTCTTCAGCATCGTCAAAGAGTTTACCAATCCCAGCGCCGTCTCCAACGACATCACTCCCTCTCAAGACCTCTGCGACTCACAAGCATCATTCTTCCACAGCAAAATCGCTGACATACATAACATCTTTGGCGACCAGTCCACCCCCCTTACTACCGAACTGAAGCCACCCACCACCACTCTTTGCACCTGGAACTCGGCGGCTGACACAGTCTCGGGGAACAACGGGGGCCAGAAGTTCGCCGGGAGAACACGAGGAACCCGGTCCGAGGAGCAGTACAGTACCTCAGTCTTGGTACTGTTAAACTGCAACAAGTTAGAACTGAGCCAGTCAGCTGTGGCTGACATGCATCGATGGAAAGTCTCCAGTGGGACCGCGTTCTTCCCTTCCAGCGAAAAGACCAACTGGGTATCAATCGCATAATTAAATGCAGAGATACCAAATGATTTAATTAGTTGGACCAGAGGGCGGAAGTAAAGGTTAAAGAGTATAGGGCTGATGGCCGAGCCCTGTGGCACCACCTGCCCCACTCTCCGCACCTCCAAGCTGAAAGGTGGTAACGCCACCACCTGCTGCCGGTTGTCCAAGTAAGAGACCAACCAGTCCCTTGCACTTGCCGTGACCCCACACTCCTCCAGCCTCCTGATAAGGGTAGGATGGCTGATCGTGTCGAACGCGGACGACATGTCGAGCAGCACCAAAAAGGCTGCCCAACCACTGTCGACCCGCGACCGCAAGTTGTCAAGCACGTCACCAGCGTGGATTCCGTCCCATGTGCTGGGCGAAAGCCAAACTGTGCCTCATCAAACCAGATGTTTTCTTCCAGGAAACCAGACAAGGAGCGGGTCACTAACTTCTCCATGATCTTAATGGGGAAGGGAAGCAAGGAAATGGGTCGGTAATTACACAAGCAGGCGGGGTCCAAGGTGGATTTCTTAAGGAGAGGTGATACCACTGCCAGTTTCCAGCACTCCGGGACCGTTGCAGTATCAAACGACTGGAGACAGATGGAGTACAAGGGCTGGAAAAGTTCGTCCTGAAACACCTTCCAAAATTTAGGAGGGAGTGGATCAAGCGGGGAGCCAGATGACACCGTCTGTGCCAGACTACAGAACTCCTCAAAGGAGGGGATGGGAAAGCAGCTCAGCTGGGGTCGACTGGACACAACGTCCGAAGCTCCCAAGCTGGAAGCAAGACCCCTCAGCTGGGGTCGACTGGACGAGTCCTCCGGAGCTCCCAAACTGAGGGCATGACCACTCAGCTGGGGTCGACTGGACAACACATCTGGAGCTCCCAAACTGAGGGCAGGGCCACCCGGCTGGGGTCGACTGGGAGGCAAGTCCGGAGCTCCCAAACTGAGAGCAGGACCACACAGCTGGGGTCGACTGGGCGAGCCGTCCGGAGCTCCCGAACCGGGGGAGGAAGGTACTGGGCTCTGTAAACCTTCCAAGATCTTAACGATCTTCTCCTCGAAGGCACAGGCCAGGGAGTCGCACAAGACCTGCGACGCAGGAACATTATTGACCGCGCATGAAGGATGAGTCAGGTCCCTAACGATTTTAAACAGTGCCTGCGACTTGTTGGAAGCCTGATTCAAGGTGGCTTCCAGATAGGACGCCTTAGCCACCTTAATCTGTGTCTTATATTCCTGCAGGGACTGCCTAAAGATAGCCTTCGCCGAGCCAGAATACTGCTTCCTCCACGCCCTTTCGGCGCATTTGCAGCTAAGGTTTAACTGCCGCAGGGCGTCCGTATACCAGGGGCTCGCACGATTCAGCCTGCCCCTTGACCTACGAAGTGGCGCTACCTTGTCCAAAGAGTTCGAGATGGACTGACACAAGGTGGTATAGCTCTCTTCCACCGAGTCACTCAAACTGAAGTTGCCCGGTAGTAGTCTGGGCAGAGGCAAGGCTTTTAGGTTTTTATAGAGAGCTAGCGTGTCTCTATAAATTAATCCAATCCCACCACCCCGGTTCTTCACACGAGGGGTATGGTTGATTTTAAACCCTGGAGGGTAGGCCAAAAACCCAGTTCAACCTCACAGTCCTCCCGCGTCCAGGTTTCCGTTAGAACCAGAACATCGAGCCCCGCGGACTCGATGAGGAAGGCGATCTCCGTGTGGTGCTTACAAAGGGACCGGACATTAAGCAGCCCACAGGAGAGGTGACAAGACATCTGAGAGGTGAATCTACATCTGAGATTACTTTTTATGCATGTATGCTGTCATTGAGCATGGGGCTGTGAAAAAATGCCTTGAAATTTAAGAGGGATAAAACACATCTTCTGACTTAGAACCTTTGTCAATAACTGAAAATAGTAATTGATGCGCTTCTAATTTGAAATGGGCTTGTACACTGGCACTTAATCTGATATAGCACTGTCTTTCTTCATTAAATTTTAGTTGACTTTCTAAAAGCAAGTACATTTAAATTTAGTGTCCTGTTTTTTCTTTATGGGTTGCAAACCTGGGTATGAAACATAGTGCTACCATTCTTTCTCGGGTAAAGTAATGCAATGCACTATATTTTTGGCTTCTTTCTTAAATGTTTGGCCCTGTTTGCAACATGTTCAGAAAAGGGCAGTTAAGATTCCACTTGCTGTAAATTGACACAACACGGTCACCCAGACATAGTCCACAGTTTACACTGTCTAGCATTAACTAAGATAAAATCCAAACCGATCTTTAATATCTGCTGATGCCCTGTTACTGGATGTTCCTCAAATTAAGTTTGCGCGTAAGGGAAGGAGATCATTAGCTTTTCACAACCAACGAGGTATGTAAGACCATTGCACCTGCAGGTTGAGCACAATAACCTACAAATACTTACGTTTCCGAAAACTGGTATGTTCAAAAAAGTAGTTGTGTCTATAGTCCAAGGCATTCTTTATTGTATATATTTTGTACAAAAAAGTTTTTCTCTACTAAAAAGGCACAAGCATCTTTCTGAAAAATGTCAAAGTAAAGATTATATACTTTCATTTGTATTGACAGGTAATTAGTACTAAATTGATGCAAAGAGGTTACATTGATATGTAATATTTTGCAAATATTTATTTAAACCAATTTTTATAAGGTTAACTTACCTGTTCCCACCCTAAAACCCAGGGATACTAATTTGCATTAGCTATACGGCAAATGCCAAGCCACTCCTTTGACTTTAAAAAGTGTGAAAACTTCTCACAGTGCAGTAAAAACGGACTTTCATGACATTTTGTGATTAATATAATATAAAATAGAATAGAAGCCATTTATAAAGCGCCTGGTTACTCGGGAACAGAGTGTCCCCTCGCTGAAAACCGCAAAGAAGCTAAGAGGAATGAACACAGGAAAAACAGACAAGACAAGGGGGAATGGGAAAATTAGATGCGGGGAAAGAGGAAGGTTTTTAATTTTCCTCGAAATCTCATTTCAGAGGGTTCCATCCGCATCTCAAGAGGGAGTTCATTCCAGCCCTTGGCAGCCAAGTATCTGAAAGAGGAGCCGCCCATCTTTGCTCTAGCTATCTTAGGGATGTTGAACACCATCGTACCAGCAGATCTAAGGTTCCTGGTAGGGCGATGTATAGTGAGTAAACCCTGCAGATTTCCTGGGCCGGTGCCGTGGGCTATGCGGTTGGCAAAGCATAGGGCCTTGAATTTAATTCGCTCCTTGATAGGGAGCCAATGGAATCTGGACAAGGCCAGTCTCCCTGAGGCTCTTCGAGGAAGCTTGAGCACAAGGCGCGCTGCGGCATTTTGAGCGGACTGGAGTTGGTAAGTGCCCGTTTTGCTCAACCCCAGTAGCAAGGCGTTCCCATTAATTAATGACATTTTTGTTGGTATTATGTTTACATTGGCATAATAAAGTTTAATACAGCTTAAATAAAGGCTTCCCAAAAGTAATTATTGGATAATGGAAGCTTTAATTGCCACATTGTTAGTAATCATGCTATATTTGTGGCCATTTCTATCATATTTATGACTATTCTTGGAATAATAATGTCTATGACTGACATGTTGTGAAGGATCTTATCATTATGATGGACATCCATTAAAAAGTTGTGTATCTGACAAAACAGTGGGCTTCCTTGAATAAAGTAGTCATCTTGAGCATTATTGAATAAAAATCTGGCATGTGAAAAACTAAACCTGGTCAGGCCAAGCAGAAAGTTTTAATGAGATTAGTTCGCATTATGAGAATCACAAGCGGGCAAATAGGGGTTATACTTGAAAAATGTTTTTGAATTAAAAATGTAGTTTACTTTTATGCCAAAACATTATTTAATTTGAGTGTGTTTAACCGTTATAAGATGTTCATATTAAAAAAGAAATATAATGCATTGTTATTGAAAGGGATGAAACTATGAGTTGGTGTTTAGCCATCTTCTGTGATCAAATGGCCAAAATGAATATTTGGGCACGTGGTGCATGAAAATGTGGTTATACACTTATGAGGGTATTGGGAAAGTTTCCAAAAACATAAATGGACACAAATTAGTAAACCCTTCTCTTCACAAGACATACCTTAGAATTTGTGATTATTATGAAAACTGCCAATAATTCATTACATGTCACCTAAATAACATTTCATCTAAAACATATATCATTGCATAAAATAATATACATTAAAATGTGCTATTTAACAGTGAATGCACATTAACCTGAAAGTATGTAGGGTTCGACTATTTAGCCAAAGATGGTAAAACATTGAAAATTAAAATAACCAGGCATTTTCCATTCACAAACTCAATAGGCAAACGGATATCCTTCTATGTTTAAATTGGGTGTAATCAGACAACTTGTAACATGTTCAAAACTTTAGGTAGGAAGGGTAATACTAAATATAGAAATGATGAAAGACAACAAAAGATAAGCAATATTTAAAATCTGAAATAGTTGTACATTTAAATGTGTCTTTTCGTATAACATGAAATAAAAATGTTTGCAAGAAAAGAATAAAAATTAAGAAGCTTATCTTATTAGAAAAAGCTAATTTACAACATTTATTTTGCATCAAAGTTTTGAAAAGAGAAAATAAGTGTACACACTTAACACCTGCTAATTAATATATCTTAAAAATGTATAGTACTAAAAAATAAAATAAAATCGGAATGTAATTATTGTATTGAATGTTTATATGGTATGATTACTTTCCATGTAAGCTTTAAAGCTAAAAGTATGTTGCTTTAAAAGTCAATTTTTTCTCTTAGCAGATGACAATCAAAAATCTACAAAAACATGAAGATTTAAATAGATATGAAGCAGAACTTGTACTGATGAGAGGGGACTTCCTAGACTCCAATGAGGATGAAGTAGATGATGTTGAGACATTGAAAAAATTGAAAATGGGCGCACTGAAATAAATTTTTTGAATGATTGTCTTGTTTATTAAATTGAAAATTTTAATTGTATGTTTTTGTCAAATGGAGTAAAGTATTACATGTAACTTCAATAAAAAAAATTTTTAAAATATTTATTTACTAAAATACAATATGTATAACTGTTTACTGAGGTTCAATTATAAATAAAAGCTTAAAAAGTTGAGTTTTTTTTAGTAATGAGATAAAAATCCTATGAAGATATTGTCTGTGATGCCTATTGTGATTATGCTTCATTTCAAAATAGAATATTTTATATTTATAAACAATTGAAACAAAGAACTTGTAATCATAAACAATAAGAATTGTGTTGTACAACATTTTTGATTTGATGAACATAGAAATTAAAATGAATACCAAATTGTGCAATGTTATCATTAGGATTCTACATCAACTACAATTTCATGTTATTACTAATTGAAAATGCTATTAATCTAGAATGCACTGAATTGCTGTGTATATTTGTTCAAAAAAGCTGGCAAATAAACCTAATGTCTGTCAAAATTAAAAAGAACAACAAATGTAGTGGACTTTATGGAAATAAACAGTTCAGTGTAAAAAAAGAACCTGTGATTTATCTTCAGGAGTTTTACATCTTTTGCTTTACATATACCCAAAGTCTTACCATATCGGTTACTGTTGGGTGTACTACTCTATACGTTAAACATGCCTCACAGTTAAGATGAGCCTGTGCTCCTATTTTCAATATGATGAAATTGATTGATTTTATTTTGGCATATTTAACCTTACTTCTAAGCCCCTAGTGTTGTGCACAAATTGTACACAAGGCCTTCAAGTTAAATGTCACTGTTGGACTGCAGCACCGTGTGTCCCATCCACTAACCTTATGGTTTAAAAAAGAAAATGTGTGACTACCTGTAGAAAAGTGCATTAGAAAATATTATGGCTGGGGAGCCTTACCAAATCATGTTATATTTATATCCCAAAGATGGTCCTTGAATTCACAGTAATACTTATTTTTCTCGGTCCTATGAAGTGAGTGGCTAGAAGAAATAAGGCTTAACTAGAGGAACATGTAATTAACACAATTTCCAAGAAATCCAGCATCAATCTATATACAGTAAGGTTAATGTTATCTTAATGTAGCGACCAAAAATAACAGAATAGCATATTTATAATAAGAGTTATAGATTTTTAAAGGAATAAAAAATCAGTGCTGAAAAAGAAATTGACAAAATAGCATTGAAGTCAATTGCAAAATCCACTAGTGACAATAGGTCACTTGAAGGTCGAGACTGCAGCGGCTCCTCCAGCAGAGTGAAACAGAGTGACCACACTGCTGTTTGAGCAGCGCAAAAAATAAATAAGTAAAAACTCAATGTTATTATCAGATATTTTTCAGTGTGAACTCAGAGCCAGGTTAGGGTGGTGCGGGGCTGGGCTATATGAGCCAGTGGGAGGAGAAAATATGTATAACATTACTGCACATGTCAGTTTAGCCTGCCAGCCAGGTGAAGAACTATCCTAGGCTTCCATGCACTGCCTGAGCAGCCAAACAGGGCGCTCAGACTAATCTCGAAACTGCTGTATTGCTGGTGACAGAAGAGTTGTGATTGGCTTAGGGGAGTGTGTGAGCCTGTGTGCTTCTGTTCCATGAAGCCAAGAAGACAAGACGAGAAGAGGTTGGAGTGTAACTGCACTGTAAAAATCTGTCTAAAGTACATTGCATATCCCAGCAGTGTCTACGGGAAAGTGCAGGCCTTCTAGAGGAATAACATTTTGGATCAGATTAAATCTGGGCTGCTCATCCCTCCTACATGAGACCAGAAGTCCCGACATTATGTGGCTTAAAATAAAAGGTCCGAAGGGTGGTGATGTATTGTAGCTCTTTAAAGTCTATATAAGAGGGAAAGCAAATGGCAATTACTCGACCATCGAAAGACAGCTAGAAAATCAAATAAACAAGTGCCCCTAGTTTGATAAAATCATTGCGGCCGGTGACTTTAACTGCACATTCGAGCCACTAAGCAGTGAAGATCTCCTAGGGATAATTGAAGAGGATAGCAAATGGTCAGTGCCCCCCCTAGTCTTACCACCGGTTAAAAGATGGTCTGAGATTGTAATACAAGTTAATACTATAATACTAGAATATGGCATAAGAGACACAAATGGCAGTACCCTATCCAACATCAGGGGGAAAAATACTTACAATAAACTTGCTTGCCCTTCCAGCATTGATTATATCTTGGTCGACTTACGCCTCTGGCCCGATGCCATGAACATGGAAGTGGGCCTAACTATTGACAGTAACCACAACAATCTAATATTAAAATGAAAAAATCAATGGGCCCCTCCCAACAAAAATTCTAATACCATTGGGAATTACCTCGTATCCACAAAGGAGTTAATTCTATCTAATTGTGGTAGGCGTCTAAGATGGCCCAAGGTCGCAGGAGAGGACAAAAAACAAAAGAACATCTCCTCAATATTAGTGTCAAAAACAGCCGAACTCAAGGCAGCTTGAGATAATGTCCGGGGGGGGGGGAGATCCACATAATACGCCACGAGACAATGGCTCAAATTGGTGCACACTTCCTTGAAAGACGACGCAGTGGCCCCACTAGGAGCCGAACAAAAAGCTCCAATTCATGGTGCACTGAGTCTTGCAGGGAGAAAAGGCGCAAGTACTAATATCTGCGGAAAAGGTGAAAAAACACACAATAGTAAAAATAGCGAGGATGGAGTACAACATATCACTAAAGCAAGCAAAACGTGATTGGGAAGAGGTACATTAGGAGGACATGAAAGTTTACTGTCCCAAGAGGGATTATGCCTACTTTTGGCCTCTAATCAAGATGAGAAATAGGAGGGACAACATCCCAATCACGAACCATATTGGTGATGAGGCCTGGTGGGATGACTTTTCCCAACTGCACACAGATGAACTAGAGGCCCTACCTACCTCTCAGTTGAAGAGAATTCAGGTTCCACTTACAATTGAAGATACCAATCTCTTCCAAATGAAAGAGATTGAGAATGCAATTAACTGTACTATTCCTGCAAAGGCGGCAGCCCCAGATGGTATACTGGGTGACTTGCTCTAATTAGAACTACAGAAGTGGGCCCAATATATCCTGCTTTTAATCAACAATATAATGAAAGGAGCAGAAGTCGCTATATCTAGGAAAGGAGCAGAGGTCATAACTATATATAAAAAATGAGACGACCAGGACACTAACAAATACAGGGCTATCACCCTAATAGATACCATGCAGAAAGTGATTGGCAGAGCCCTTGTAAATAGGATTCAAAATTGGATGGAGGAGGACGATAATCTTTCCACCTATCACACAGGTTTTAGTAAAGGTGCCAGTACAGGAGTGTTTACATTACTTATTTTATATTGGAAAGTAGTCATAATTGTCATGGGAAGTCTTTACTTGCGTTCATTGAGCTTAAAACCAATTATGATTTAGTGCCGCGAGAGAAGCTATGGTCAGTGCTCCAGGAAATGGGCTTACCCTCATACCTTTTAAATATTTTAATATGCCTCCATGATGAAACCTATGCCCGAGTTAGATGGGGGCTCATGGGCAAAGTAAAGACAAGATACAGTTCAACAGGGGGTTTGCCAGGGCTGTGTGATAGCTCCTACCCTCTTTTCAAAATGGAGTGGTTAGTTTTTTGAGCCAATTTAAAAAAAAAAATTGCTCCAATTTTTGAAGAAGAAAAAAAAAATACCCTACTGTTGGCCGACGACACTATTTTAATATCGAAAACCCCAATGGGCCTCCGGGAACTCCTCACCCGCTTTCAATTTTTTCTGTACACAAAGGGGCCTAATGATAAACATCACAAAGACTAAGTTTATGGCTTTCAATCTGGGCAAACATTTTAATAACACTCTCACTAACAATGGTTTACCCCTTAGAGAGAGTCCATTCCTTTGATTATCTGGTTATTAGGTTATCGCATAAAATGCAATGGGGGACTTACATGAACAAAATGTTACTGAACCATAAGCGGGTGGTGGATGCCATTGGTAGGGACCAAAGGTTAACGTCAATTAGACTGGTAGCTCCTTCACTAGTAGTCTATAAAGGTAAAGCTGTGAGGTCAAGAATTTATGGCGCTGAACTATGGGGCTTCGAAAAAACTAATGAGATTGGACGATCAAAGAGTAAATTCTTTAGAGATCTGGTATCCGTCCCTACCAATACACCACTCAAGCCCATAGTCTCTGATATGGGCAGACACACTTTTAGCGAGGTGGATATACTTTGCCCTATTCTATACTGGATAAGACTAAGACGCACCCCAGAACTCCATAGCTATGCGACGGTCCTTTCTGAGCTAATTACCCTTGATAACAACAAAGGTGTTAAGTGGCTTAAAGATCTAAAGGAATTACTGACCAAGCTAGGCTTAGCCAAAGCTTGGGCCAAGCAGGTCACTCCGACTAAGAGAGAGTTAAAAAAGAATTACTGGAACTGGGTAAATCACCAGGTCTTACATAAACCAATGCTTGTCTGACTATTTGAAGAGTTCATCCAGCATAAATCAGTTTGATCCCTGGAACCTTATCTAGATTTTATAAGGAAACACAGAGACAGGGCACTATATATGCAGTTTACATTAGGGTCAGTAAGGCTAAATACCAAACTGGCAAAATGGGACCCAACAACCTCCAACCTATATAACTGCCCCTGCTGTGATGCACAACAAGAAACTGTAGACCATGTAGTCTTTGCTTGCCCAGCCTACAAGCAAGCAAGGGCCAAATGGATCAAGCCTATATGTATTATATTTGGGCACTAGAAACCTCCTTGATGCTCTACGAATCATGAGAAGTGACTCAAGTAGGTCCTCGCTACTATGTGGTGTTACAAAGTACCTGGGGTGTGCGTGGATTATCCGTATAAGGGCACAATTAAGGAGTAATGTGCAAATAAATACCATCTAATCTGTGGATCTGAGAGATAATTTACACATAGGAATTATTTGCAAAGTACTGAAGATTAACTGTTTAGTATGGGACATGTGTTTTAGCTAATCTGTAATTTTAAACCTAATGAGCAAATGCCAATTAAGATATTAAGCATAGATTTAGAGTGGACGGTATAGCCAGGTTTTTAAAACTTGTTTTTACTATATGAAATATTAATTTTATATACTTTTATGTGACTGTGAAATGCTTTTATGATAATTGCTATCGAATAAAGCTTATTCAAAATGAATGGGGAGCATGGAAGAGTTCCTGACTAAGTGGCTCACCGGCTGGCTACTCCCATAGTTGTTGTCCTATTATTTTGTTGTAGAAAGGGCACACAGGGCCATGATGCAGAAGTCGCCCCGGGAAGCCAGACCAAGTCCTTTCATTGCAAAGATTTTGAATAAGCACAACAGAGACATGATTTGAAAGCAATCCAGACAAAGAACACCTGATGTTCAAAAACACTTGCATCCTCAAAAGTCATGAGTACACAAGACTAGTCCAGCAGAAGCAACAGTAATTTATGGCAGACAAGGCCCAACTAGGTGAGCAGAAACTTCCCTATGCATTGCTGTATCTAGCCAAGCTGAGGGTGGTGTACCAATCCCGTATGCTATTCTTTGAGGCACCAGAAGTATACGTACACATGACAGGATTGCCCCGTACTTTGGAGTACAATGGCATTTTAAACAAGCATTTGCAATTCAATAGGTCTGGCATTTACGCAAGTTTAAGCAATTGACATTGCAAATAAATGACTTTTATTTATGTTTTCTTTTTTAAAACATAAATAAAATGCATTGTCATTTACAATGCCACTAGCTTAAACTCGTGTAAATGTGAGACCTATTGCATTGCAAATGCTTTGACTGGTATGGCTCCCGCGGTTCCCCGCTGTGTGCCAAGCATACATTGTATAAATTGATGTGAATACTGTAAGTGCTGGACTGGCTCACTCTGGAAGAGAACTGGGCCTTGTCGTGATAAATGAGGCTATTTAGACTGGAGGAGAGCGGTCCACGGGACACCCGAGGGGGCGCTGACCTCACTGATGAAGGCCGCCTGCGTGTACGTGTGTCGGCTCAAGGTGTCAGCTCAACACAGCTGGACGCTCTGAGGCAAAAAAGCTGATAAGTCAACAAAAGAGTGATTTCGAAACAAAGGCAGCTCTGAAAATGCGTTTTCATTTTGGAGGCGGCCTGACAGGAGTCATTAATGAACTTGGTGCGTGCAGGAATCGCTTAGGAGCAACTGCTAGAAAGAGCAGGGGGATTTTCCGCTCTGCAACGAAAATGCAATTGCATCTGCCCAATGATCCTGTAGACAACTAGTAAGGGCCAGTCTCCAACGCCGTCCTCCCCAAGCTGCCTCGTCAAACCCGCAGCTCTCACCTAATTAATGCAGCACTTGGACCCAGTGTCTCGCCAATATGCTTTTCCTTGGCTTGTCGTAGGTCTCTATTGCATAGCTCGTCTTCAGGGCCGGACGTCGAGCTGTAACTCATAATCGGGTATCGGCTTGGTAGGCTTCTTCCTCAGCTGCTCATCAAGGGCTATGCCACGTACCCTCTTCTACTACGTGTGCTTTCCCTGGTTCCGGAAAGGACTCCGCACTGTAGTCTCAGCGTTGAGCTCCACGACTCAAAACTAAGGGAAAGTGAAAGAGCAGCGCACGCTGGAGGCAAGCCGTGACCGTGCACATCGGCGTGGCCTGCAGCTCGTGCCCAGTGGCGAGGCGTAGAACTCGGTGAAGAAGGAGAGATCGGTTGTCGCTGTCCTTGATGGCCAGTGGGTCTTTTTGTGAGTACATGCTGGCCCAGCCGAGGACCCAGAGGAGCCACAGCATACGCATCATTCTACCAGTAACAGCGCTGCAGGGACGGAAGAAGAACAGCCATAGAGAAGGAGGAGGGAGGGAAAGAAAAAGCACGCAATGTTTGTTGGTGACAGAGAGGGGGGGTGGGTGGGGGTGGAGGGTGTGTGTGAGTGTGTGTGTATGTGTGTGTGTGCGTGTGTGTGTATGGGCATGCAAATTCTACCATCAATAAGGGTCATTTGGACTTGTGCTAGGTGCCCACTAGAATAGTGGACAGCATATGCCAGGCCAACATATCACAGCAGCTACAGTGTGTTTTCTGCTTGGAGCAGCTGTAGCAGCACTGTGCTCTAACAATGGCTGTGAGGGCACTGTCCTTTACGGGATGGGGCAGCTGTGAGGGTGCCATTCCTCCCATTCCGTGAAGTAACAGTAGATGCTGTAGCACCCAGGATAATGTGCTGCATGGCCAAATAATTATAAGGTCCCAAAGGCACGACATATTGGCTATGCCAATGCTTTTTCACAGAGTGTTGGCGTGACGGGCAACACACAAAGATAAGAACAGAAAGAAGCATTTGACAAAGCCAACACAAGTGGTTTGCCTGTGATACCTAAGGTAACAATACCATTATTTCATGCATTGCAAGTTATGAAGTAGAAGATGGCAGTCACTTCACATTTGATATAATGGTTTTCAACAGCAAAATGTAAAAAAATGAATATGCAGTGACCCTGATAGTGTGGAGCTCTTTTGTAGGCCTGAGCATGAAATTCCACTTCGCTCATTGATTTTGCTGAGTTTTTCCCACTCCACGCTCCACGTAGCACGCGGAGTTCTGAAAAACTCCGCAGAGCAGAGTTTTTACTTACTTGCGCTCACCAACAATAAGTTTGCAAGCGGGGAGAATTTTACCCCAGACCACCTCCCGGCGATATCTTTCAATGCCGGCAGTGTGGATGGTCGCTACCGCTTGCGTTGAGAAACCGTCCATTCGCACTGAGGAAGCTGCTGCCCTAGTAGAACATCAACTCGAGCAGCAGAAAGAAGCTGCACCCTCTTGCGCTGTGCGTGCACCTTTTGCACTGATTTTATAGCACGGGTCAAACACCAAGTTCTAAAAATCAGTGCGAATGGTGCAACGTAACGCACTCTGCTGCTTGCGGAAGTCCGCGCAGCACAGCAGAGTTTTTCAGTCATGCGGAACTCCACGAACTCCGCCCAGGCCTACTCATTAGCAGTTGCTAACAGACAGCTGCAGCTGTCTGTAGTCAAACACTATGAATAGTGCACTGCTTGACCTGCTGCTTTTGCTCAGTTGGTGGCTCTGGGGACTCATACATTTAACTGCAGAGATCTGTGTTTGACTTCAGGGTCACGGGTTCAAAGGCTGGTAAGTTGACTCAGCCTTTCATCTTTCTGTGGTTAATAAAAGGAGCACTATTGAGTTAGAGAACAATGAACATCTGTTTTTCAGTACCAATGTACTTTTCAGGGTGAAAATGTGCTTTACAATTCCTACTGCTACAACTGGGGAAAGTAGGGAATGTGACCTGAGCTCACCATGTAAATCACCAGTCCCCCCAGCAATACTGTAATAAGAGAGGAGTATTTTGAAAGATACATGGTTATTATGAAAGATGTGCTGGAGACTCACCCACAGTAACCTGAGTCCTACTTCATGTTAGCATTATATTTAAATGTACAGATTGTGTCCACCTTAGAAGAGTGAGAGGCTGGGTAGCTCCTATGTGAATTCAAAAGTGCAATCTGCAGTTTATTTACATTATTCTGCAGTAAATTGAGCCTTTGAGTAACCGTAACTGGACTGGGATGTGTAACCTGGAGATCACAAGCAGACCTGTGCAGCTGGCTCAGTCACCTTTAACTATACTTTAGGGATTAGAGCCTGCAGCTTGTAGGTTGCAGTGTATTATGTAGTAGGCACAGTAACAAGTTCAACAACCTTAATGTAATGGGGACATGAACTCACAGGAAGAGTAAACTTGACTCTGTGCATCAAGCAAATCAAGCCCTTATGTGTCTGATTACGTGCCAGGCATGAATGTGGCATCTCCAGCAGGGGACTGGCCTAGTTAGTGAGATTCAGGGGGGGCTCAAATTTCCCAATTAAAAAAGCAGTCAGCTGCAAGGTGTGTGGTAAATAAATAAATAATACCTCTATTTTTGACTGGATATATAATAACAGATAGCTCAATAAATAAGAGTCAAGATTCGAGGTAGCTGGAGTTTGCAGGTTTAATACAGCATAAAGGACAGGAACAGGACAACCTGCACGGGAATAGGATGGCAGCGCTGCACAACTTTTAATAACAGGACACAAGCATATATATACTTAAACAAAATACATGAGGTTCAATACAATAGGCGTAGCAGTGGGCAGGGCCTGTAGCAGTCGCGAAAGATAAGGCAGAAAGTAGGTGTAACAAGAGGCGTGAACAGGGCGTATACATAGACATGTGATGTAAACGTAACGGAATATGTCACAAATGGGGCGGAAACATGGAGGGGGCTACCGAAGGAGCCGGGACCTCTAACCTAGTGGTGCGCGCAAGCTGGCAATGACGTGTTACTAGGAGGAACTGGGGGCTATGACTTCTGCGCTAGAAGGAGAGACTGAAGTCTGGAGAGTCAGAGCGACATGTACCTAAACACTATCTAGTATCTGATGTTTAGAGAACATATTGATAGAATCCAAAAGTTATCAGGGCAAAGGCTAACAGACTCTAAGACTGGTGCATGCATTATTCTTCATGTAGTACGTGTTGAGGAATATTAAATGACCATTAATACAGTATTTCTCTTACATGGAGACGTAAAGGCTAGACGATGACTGAAACTATTGATGCGATTCAGTAGCTTTAGGAATGCAGAGAAGGAGGGCTGGACTGATAACTAGAATCATAACATACTCTTGGCAGACTGGCAGGCAGAGCCAGGCCGAGCCGGGCACTGTGAGGCAGGAAGTAAGTGAAGGGTCAGGGATACAGGTGGGGGCTGTATCGCTCCTCGGAGAGGGTTCAGGAGACAGGAGCTGAATCTGAGTCCGGGCCCTTTTGAGGCCTAGAAACGGGGATTTTTACAATGAAATAACGAGCACACTGAGAAACGTGGCAACGTAACTTTACATAGGCCTGATGCTCGTAGCTTTCACGAAAACTAGGAACTGGCATACTAGAGATGGACACAACTGTAATTGCGTCTTTAATCGATCATGGGGAATACATATGCATATTAATCATGCACATATAGCATAAGATGGGGAACACGTAGGGACACAGAACATGGCAAAATTTACTTTTCCACATTCCCTCCTTGTCACTACGTTTCCATCAGGAAACATCAATATTCATGATACCATCTATCATTTCATACAGTATCATTTGCTCGTCTCGAAATTTCTTGGAACGGGATCTAGGACGGGACTTGGGACTAGGAATACAAGAGGTAGCACAAATGCCGCAAATCGCAGGGCCACATTGTATACAGAGGCAGCAACTGAATATGATCGCTACTGCAATACCTAGAAATGACAATATTTTCCATCCCCAGGCAGAAATTATACTCCAGAACCAACCGGACCATGTCCAGGTGCCTGGATTCTGGTGTAACTGATGGGCAATTTTATGAAGTCTGGTTATAGCTGAATAAACAGACGGCGCGTTATTAGGAATGAAAATGCAGCAACTAGATCCGATGACTCTACATGCTCCTCCTCTATCGGCCAGTATGACGTCAAGAACGAGACGATTTTGGAGCACGACAAATCTCATAGCAGATTGCTCTTCGGTTAAGTTACCTAGGGCAGAGGCAGTCTCATTCACTACTGCTTCAAGAGTTCTTGTTAACCTACGGATTAACTTACTATTCTGGATAGGTCCTATAAAGAAGAAGAATCCTTTATTGAAATCTGTATACTGTTCTAGAGCAGTTTCAGTTTGATCGACAATCGGGGACTCGATCTCCCTTCTATGTCTAATGTGTACTAGATGTGTATTTCTATGATAATCAGATGGGGCTAGAAAAACTGGTGGCAGTAGGAAGGCAATGTAACAGGTTTCATCCCAATCGAGGGGCAGACGAACATATGCGGTCTGACCACAAACAAAATAAGAATGACGTGAAGCTTTGAAAATAGATTTCCCACTGTCACTATACTTGACAATAGTAGTACAATCACTATGTCCTACATGTGCGGAACCATTATTTCGGACACATAATTCGCCTTTGACTGGTAGTACTGAAATAGCAGGTAAGTCTGGAGTAGGATCAGACTGAACATTCAGAACCATGAAATTCGAAGAATAATTACCCAAATTATAAACTTCATTTTCTAGATCTAACCCTGTTCTGTGGGGAAGACCTTGCTTGTCTGGAAAACATGTACTGTTCAGAAGGGACATATCATTTGAAGATGACGTTAACATGGACCAGGCTCCACATGAACCATTATGAGAAAACGGATAAGGAAACAGTGGCAGAACTCCCTTCGGTGTCTGGAAAGGGGGGAGTCGACCACACACCCAACAATTAGTGGCATTGCTGGTCTGGTGTGAATAATGTAACATACGGATAAATGTATTGTTGCGCATAGCAAGACGATAGGATAGTTCGTGAGGAGGCAGATCACTAAACGTGTGCTCTACTGTAGCATTAGAAAACTTATTTACATGAGAAATTGGAAAACATAAATAAAAGGCATAACTTGTGCAGGTAATCATTAAACTTAAAAATAATATAAAACTTAGAAAAACGATACATCGGATAGAGTTTTGACTAACTCTCTCACTATGGGGGTCTATCTCATACATGTCAGATACCTGTCTAACCGTTTCACCCAGGGGGACTTAGACAATTAAACTGGCTGACTTATTTTACTAGACCGAAGCTTACTTTTATACTCCTGCTGTGGAGTTATCTCTAACAGGGAACCCTTTGAATCAGAGTCATTAGCGGGACAGTCCTTGATAATAGTATCTTGACAGTCTTTAAAATCTTGACAATCCTTGGAAATGTTCTTGGAAACAGTTTTTAGTCGGAGTCCGTGAAATTTCTTGACATGCGACAGGTGCACCCACCCCTTCCTGCCTTCCAACTTGACGGCAGTGCGGGTGGTCAGAAGGACTAACTTCGGTTCCTTCCAGCGAGGCTCCAGCGGACTTGAACGATCGAAATTCCGGATTAAAACCAGGGAGCCAGGAAGGACCTCGTGTGGCTTGACTTCAGTATTGTCGGGAAATGCAGCGGCAACCTGTGAACGACAAGAGTGTAGGGCAGACATCAAGGAAGCTAGGTAATCTGTCAGCATATTACTGGAAACATCTGTAATACTTCGGGGTCTGGGTGTACCCCACATGTTCGGGGGGCGGCCGAATACGACCTCATAAGGGGACAGACCTGATCTGGAGTGTGCGACCATGCGCATATAGAATAGGGCAACTGGCAGGGCTACTAGCCAGTCTACACCTTTCTCTTTGCATACTTTGGCAATACGGATTTTCAGGGTTTGATTATGTCTCTCTACAAGACCTGCTGCTTCAGGATGGCGTACACAATGGAACTTCCACTGGTACCCTAGTAAAAGGGAAACGTGCTTCATTAGTTCAGATGAGAATGGCTGGCCGTTATCAGAATACACGACCCTAGGGAGTCCATAGCGGGGGAAAAATTCACGAACCAACTGCTTGGCAGTGGTCGCGGCTGTGTAATCTGGGACTGGATATGCTTCTGTCCACCTGGACAAAGCGCATACAACTACAAGGACATACTTGAAACCTCGACATCGCTCCATCTGAATATAATCCATCTGGAGGACTTCAAAAGGGTGGTCAGGGGGTTGGAACCCACCTTGTTCCACCGGGACACTTTTACCTGGATTGAATTGACAACATATCATACAAGTACGGACTTTCTGCTTGGCTGCAGCTCGTAAATGCTTGTTAAACCAAATGTTCTGGATACTGTCTATCATGGCTTTTTCTCCTAAGTGTGCTGGACTATGTGCGGTATTGATAATGACTTGAACCATAGAGTCGGGGAGAAACCATGTGGCTTTTCCCTTCGTCACCCATCCCTGATCTGTCTGGACCCCTCCTTGTTCGGACCATTTCTTAATTTCTTCAGGAGTAGCATGTGACTGGATATCTATGACATCTTGAGTAGGGTCCTTGACTGTCATACAAGTAGTCTGTTCTAGAGTGGATGTCGGTGTCTTGTTAACGGGTATGTCTGGTGTCTGTGCTGTAAGCTTGGCTGTTCGATCCGCTAGATCATTACCTTGGGAAATAATGTCAGTAACTTTAGTATGTGCTTTGCACTTCATGATAGCGATAGATGTCGGTAAATGTATTGCATCTAACAGAGCTTGAATAAGGAAACCATGCTGAATCTTGGTTCCATGAGAAGTCATGAAACCTCTCTCCTGCCAGAGCACTCCAAAGTCGTGTACGACTCCGAATGCGTAGCGTGAATCTGTGTAGATATTAACTTTCAGGTTCTTGGCATGTATGCAGGCTTGGGTCAGAGCAACTAGCTCTGCTGCCTGAGCAGACAGGGTGTCAATACGGTGTGTTTCAATAACTTCAGTGTCAGTAGTCACTGCATACGCGGCTACTAGTTCTCCTGTACTTGTTCTCATACATGAACCATCCACATAAAGTGTCAGGTCGGGATCTGGTAACGGAATATCTGTCAGGTCTTGTCTTGGCTTTGTTATAGTGTTAACTATTTCCACACAGTCATGTGTGGCAGGATCTGAGGAAACTGACGGTAACAGTGTAGCAGGATTTAGAACGTTGCAGCGTCTGATTTCTATGTGTGGCTGGAACAGTGTCAATTCATAACCTGTTAAACGTGCAATTGTCAAGTGCTGAGTCTGTGTTCGGTTAAAAGAACTTCCACGGAGTGTGGAACTTGTACTGTCAGGGAATGTCCTAACACTATGGAATCACTTTGTCTAATAGCTAGTGCTGTGGCTGCAACTGACTTGAGGCACGCAGGCAGAGCCTGGGCTACTGGATCTAGTGTGCTCGAAAAATAAGCACAAGGCTTGTATTGTCCTGCTTGATCTTGTGTGAGAACAGATAATGCTGTACCTTCGCGTTCTGTGACAAAAAGTGTAAAAGGCTTACTGTAGTTCGGTGTTGCTAGAACAGGAGCTTGGCATAAGGCTTTCTTTAATTCATTAAAAGCAAGTGTATGTTCAGATGTCCAAGGGAGGACAGTCGATACGGCTGCCTCCTGTGTCGTTAACTGTATCAGTGGCTTGGCTAGAAATGCATACTGAGGAATCCATTGTCGGCAATAAGAAGTAAGGCCGATAAAAGCACGTACCTCCTTCTGGGTCTTGGGCTGAGGAAGACTCGCTATTAACTGGATACGGTCAGGTGTCAACTGCCTACCCCACTTGGACAGTAAGTGGCCTAAGTAGATCACTTGCTGGACACAGAATTGAAGCTTTGAAGGGGACACCTTGTGCCCCATCTCGGCTAGGAAGTACAGAACTGTAAGTGATGCTCGCTCGCAAGCACGTTCAGAACGGGCTGTGATCAGTAGATCATCGACATATTGGAGCAGGGCAGTGTCAGTTGGCATGTGAATATTGTCTAGTTGTCTCTTAAGTGCTTGACTGTAAATACTAGGACTTTCTGTGAAACCTTGAGGAGCTCGTGTGAATTTATAGCTCCTTCCATTTAAACAGAATCCGAAAAGGTACTGGCTGTCTGGATGAATTGGAACACTGAAAAATGCATTCTTGAGGTCGATTACGGTAAAGAATATTGCCTCAGGATCAATAGCTGTCAACAGAGATGAGATATCTGGAACTACTGGATACTGGGGAATGATACATTTATTGAGTTCTCGAAGATCAATCACTAATCGATATACTGGGGGTGCATTTGGATCAGTACGTTTCATGACTGGAATGATAGGAGAATTACATACATTGGAGTCAGTTTCTACAACTACTCCTTGAGCAATGAGCTCGTCAATAATTTTGGATAAGGCTGCTACAGCCTCAGGTGGCAATCTGTACTGTCTGATTCGTGGTAACACTACACCTTGCTTGAGAGTCACACGATGGGGTGTGATTTGCATAAAACCAACATCAGTTGGACCTTGCGCCCATAGATGCTGCGGAACATTAGACAATCTTGGATCAAAATCACGTAATACATAGTGACCCTTAAAGTCACGTAAAAACAAACGTATTCCCTCTGGGGAACAACAAATAACTGCACCTAATTCTTTCAATGTCTTAATGCCTAACACATTTTCTGGACATGATTTCGTAAGTAATAGATCAGTAGTTCGGGACAATGGACCAACTTCTAGAGTAACTGGCTTTGATATCTCGTTTACAATTGGCTTTCCTGAAAATCCAAGGGAAACATTTCTAGAGCCTGAGAGCGGAGCCCCTGGAACCTCGTCGTGACTAATAGTAGTCCTACTTGCCCCTGTATCAATCAGAAACTTTCTGTCTTTCCCTAATACTTGGCTATGAACATAGGGACCCTCTTGATCTACAGGAATCTCGATGAGAGGCAAGCCTACCTCCCTCTCTAGGCTGTTTCATGAATACGCTTGATACTCTGGATACTCTGTCTGGGCATACTGGTACATCTGCTGTGTAACATGCTGAGTTGCAGCGATAGGCTGCGGTGCTGGAACTGTCTGTTGTGCATTCTGTGGCTGAGAAGACTGCGAAACTTGTTCTTTTCTAGGCGGACGTGGTCTTTCTTTAGTTTTACCAGTGGCTTTATTGTGTTTCAGAACTGCACACTCGTTTATGAAATGACCTGGCTGTTTACAATAATTGCATGTCCCTTTAACGGGACCTGCAGGATGACTGGCTTGATTCGGACCCCTCTTCTGACTGTCTTGTGGAACAGATTGTGCAACTAGTACTTTCATTTTCGTGTCTTTCATACGTCTTCTCTCGTGTTCTTGCTCTTCTCTGATTCTATTCTGGTGGTACTGAAGCATCTGTAACATCTGGGACGGGGTACTAGCTTGCCATGTACTTTCGACTTTCAAAACTCGATTTTTAACTGGTGGGCTTGAATTCTCGACTAGTTTAGTAACAAAAAGATGAGGGTATGACTCACTACTCGTCTTTAAACCACTGTTTATTATAAAACATTTCTCAAATCTAGAATAAAAATCACTAGTGTCTTCGTCTTGTTTCTGTTTACAGGCTGAGATTGCATCTCAGTCTTCCTTTTTAGTGGCTAATAATCTAGGCAAAACTTGTATCAATAATTCTGGTAGTTCTTTACATTTGTCTCCAAGACCGGTACCTGGTACTCGTATCTTATCTTCAGCTTCTAGAGCTGTCCAATCGATCTTTTTCTCTCCCACCTCCCAATCCTTTTCCTTGAGTTTTTCGTATATGCCCGCAGGCAACAGGACTTTTAGCATTTTAATAATATCTGGATACGTGTATTCTCACATACGGAGCATGTCTTTTAATTCTCGGTGGAACCCTGCTGGATCTTTTTCGTGACAGGGAATTAATTTCTTCATCTCTAAGAGTTCCATCTTTGTAACTGGGGTGTAAACAAATACTCGTTGCATTTCACCACCCGCTGTCCTAACTGGGTGTACTTCTCGTAACGGATGCTGTCTGTCTATGTAAAACGGTTTACTTTCTGGAGGTGAGACATGAACAAAATGTGGGTTCAAAAACGTTCTATATTTGTGGCGCTGTTCTAGAATGACACTAATTAAATCAGTACCTAAACCTTTCCATCTATACTGGAGTAACTCGTTCAGGATATCATGTAACGGACCTGGATCAGAATGTTGACCCTCATACAGCGTAATGAGGTGCTGGATCATATACATACCCACCAGTCGCTGCTCGGCTGGGGGCAGTTTCAGAAACATTTGTGCCACTATTTCGTCTGGAAAAGTGGTAGAATCAGTAATCCATCGGACTGCTGATCGGGCTAGTTCTTGTTCATGCATGGTACTTAACTCACTATAACCGATTTGTGATTTCAGAATGTGATCGGTAGCTTGAAATACTTGTTCTAGAGAACCTTGTTCTGGTGCTGGAAGATGAAAGACTTCCTTGTGTTCTAGGCGTGACTGTCGGTCTGGAAATCTAGATTTACCTACATACGCTATTCTGGCAGGATTCTCGTCGTTTACCTCTTCAGTAGAAGAGTCATTTTCTTTCTCACTTCCTAGAGCTTCTTTGCGTTGTTCGTGTAACCTTATTATTTCTTTGCGAATTTTCTTGTACATACTCTCTATACTATTGAGTGTCTTGTGCTTACCCTCGGCTATATTATCACTCCACCTTGTCAGAATTTTCATTTCGTTCGGATCTTTAGTCGGGGAATCTTGTTCCCTAATTAAACAATTGATCAGAAACTTTAATAACATGAACTGGATCTCAGATTTCCTGAGAGACATGACTTCACCAATACTTTCTGGATCTTGTCCTGTACGAATGAAACGATACATTCTGTCTAGATCCTCTTTCATATTCGGTAGGGTGACCAAATACTCGGACACCTGTCTTATACGTACGGAATATATAACCATACTATCCTCGCCTGGGACTGGATCATAACAGCATTCAGTAAGAGCTCGCCTGATTTCTGCAATGGACTGATATTTAGGCGTACGCTGTAACGCACGTTCATGTAACTCGACTGCCCCTAGACGTCTACTTGGCGGCGGGGTACCAGGAGGACCTCCTCCCGCGGCCCCTAAACTGGAATCGTCGACTGATACTCTTCGTGCTGGCAGAGTGACTGACGTGGCGGGAATTTGTACTACGGGCTGGACCGGGGGTACCGTAACAGGTACTGCAACAGGTGCCCCGGTGACTGGAGGAGCAGGATTTACATTATTTACAGGAGTTGGCGGAACAGGATTTGCATATTCTGGGACTGTGTCGTCCAAATAGGACGAGAGAAAAATATCAGCTGCGGTCGGTTTGTGACGTAGCTTGGTCGGAACTAAAGGTGGCGGGAAATTACTGGATGCCTCCGGGGTTGCTTTTGGCAGGCCCTCGGCAAGAAGAGGATACATACCCTTAATGAGGGCATTCCTCTGTCTGACTGACTGTTCGGTTTTAACTCGTTCACCTATTTCGATTAGTTCCCTTTCTTGGGCTCTTTCTGAGGATTCTCTACTTAATTCTGACTTTCTGATTTCTTTTTCGGTTCTTTTATGAGATTCTTTGCGCCATAACTCGATGGCATCTTTCTGTGACTGTCTGGCTTTCTTTTTCCATAATGCTTCTTCTACTCGCATGATGCACTCGGCATCCCATGTACCCGATACGGGCCATCTATACTTTTCCTCTAACTGTTTGGTGTATTCCACCCATAAATCTAGATACAATATGGCACTTATGCCATGCTTTTGATACATAAAATGACCTGGACTGTCCCTAGGCGGGACAGGAACTGCTTCTTCTAACAGACCTTTTCTAGTTTTTAACTGACGTAACTTGGAAAACAATGGCATGACTGGGCTGGAGTCTAGACACAATACAATACACAATGAACACGATAATTACTGAAGAAACACCACTTTCATACCACGACATTGAAATACATGAATGACATTTAAAATAACAGTTCGGACAAAATACTACCTGGAATACTGAAAACAGAATACATGAATTTCTCGAGAACAGAACAGACTAGAACAGAAACTAGATGCACTGCTAAAACAGTACGAAACTTACCGGTCTCATAAAGAGACACGTCAGGACCCGCATCCACCTAAGTGGACACTTCGTGTTGGATCTGTGTACCCAAACCCACGGACCAGAGACAATGCAATTGACCCTGTCTAGATACTACCCCAGCAACGGTACTCACCGGGCAGCAAGAACGGAAGGCCTCGGACTGGACTGGACTGCTACGACGACGGACGGACGAACTTCGGACTTCTGTTACGGGTGGGCCTCCGGATACCTCGGACCTTGGACTCTCGGCTTGGGCTCTGGTCGGGACTCGCCGCGTTCTTCCACCGCCTCGTCTGGATGCTGGACCGCAACCTCCGTCTCCTCCGTGGGCCTGAGGGATACTTGAAGCAGAAATATCTGCATGTGCACGGTATGGTTCCGTCACGGCTGCAGAGGATCAGGGGGCCTGCGTGGCTTCTCCGGCGCGTGGGGAAAGGGCAAGTCCCTATTCGGGCGCCATTATGTGGTAAATAAATAAATAATACCTCTATTTTTGACTGGATATATAATAACAGATAGCTCAATAAATAAGAGTCAAGATTCGAGGTAGCTGGAGTTTGCAGGTTTAATTCAGCATAAAGGACAGGAACAGGACAACCTGCACGGGAATAGGATGGCAGCGCTGCACAACTTTTAATAACAGGACACAAGCATATATATACTTAAACAAAATACATGAGGTTCAATACAATAGGCGTAGCAGTGGGCAGGGCCTGTAGCAGTCGCGAAAGATAAGGCAGAAAGTAGGTGTAACAAGAGGCGTGAACAGGGCGTATACATAGACATGTGATGTAAACGTAACGGAATATGTCACAAATGGGGCGGAAACATGGAGGGGGCTACCGAAGGAGCCGGGACCTCTAACCTAGTGGTGCGCGCAAGCTGGCAATGATGTGTTACTAGGAGGAACTGGGGGCTATGACTTCTGCGCTAGAAGGAGAGACTGAAGTCTGGAGAGTCAGAGCGACATGTACCTAAACACTATCTAGTATCTGATGTTTAGAGAACATATTGATAGAATCCAAAAGTTATCAGGGCAAAGGCTAACAGACTCTAAGACTGGTGCATGCATTATTCTTCATGTAGTACGTGTTGAGGAATATTAAATGACCATTAATACAGTATTTCTCTTACATGGAGACGTAAAGGCTAGACGATGACTGAAACTATTGATGCGATTCAGTAGCTTTAGGAATGCAGAGAAGGAGGGCTGGACTGATAACTAGAATCATAACATACTCTTGGCAGACTGGCAGGCAGAGCCAGGCCGAGCCGGGCACTGTGAGGCAGGAAGTAAGTGAAGGGTCAGGGATACAGGTGGGGGCTGTATCGCTCCTCGGAGAGGGTTCAGGAGACAGGAGCTGAATCTGAGTCCGGGCCCTTTTGAGGCCTAGAAACGGGGATTTTTACAATGAAATAACGAGCACACTGAGAAACGTGGCAACGTAACTTTACATAGGCCTGATGCTCGTAGCTTTCACGAAAACTAGGAACTGGCATACTAGAGATGGACACAACTGTAATTGCGTCTTTAATCGATCATGGGGAATACATATGCATATTAATCGTGCACATATAGCATAAGATGGGGAACACGTAGGGACACAGAACATGGCAAAATTTACTTTTCCACAGGTGGACAGGTAAGATGATCAAGGCTTGTCGTGGGCTTTGCCCATGAGAAACAGCATCAGTACTGATTTGCTTTAACGCCTTAACCGCAGTGTTTTTTCGGCTGCGGTGCGGGCGTTCTAATTGCTGGACGGGGCTCCGTCGGCCGGTAGGCAGCACCAGCGAGGTAGTGGCCGACGGGAGCACAAAAGGGGTTAAGTGGGCCTCTGTCTGCAGTGTAACATTGGGCACAAAACGATGGGTTGGAATGCTTCCCCAAGCATTTGACACTCGTTATACTATTTGCAATTATTCATCCCATCACCTTTCGGTTGTTCGATTGTCAGTGATATACCTTAAAATCTCAGACTGGAGCATCATTCAGAAGTCTACTACTGCCAAGCTATGTGAATTAAAAAAAGTAGTATATTTGCACCCATTCAAGGTGTACTTCTATAGGGATAGATTTCATATTTTGGTAAAGCAGTCACTATATATATATTTAAGATTGCAATCAAAAAAATTAACAAGTTAAAACCTCTTTGTGAAATGAGAGTGATGAGAAAAAAAGGACACAGATATAGCACACTGGACTCAGAGCCCTTTGGCCCAACTACCAAACGAAGAATGCATTTGAGGGGTGTTATACCCTAAAGACGCCTGTAGTAGCTACGCCCCTACCCATCCCACCTCGACCTGGTTGTTCTCCCTGGGAACTCATGACTACGGTCATGTACACCATAAAGGCCTTGAGTCCCTTCCCTGGGATCGCCTATTTTACATGTATGACCGCTTCATGCGCTCTTCTTCTTCTCTGCTACAAGAAGCCTTGATGGTAGACTTGTCAAATTGCTGCATGTGGCGGAGCCCCATGTTTCTAGTCCTTGCATTTTGCAAATAATGTTATTAACTGAATGGCAACCCCATGTAATAGGCCTGATTCTGAAATAGAGGAGAACTTGAGGGCCTATTATTTGGGTGGACAGAGCCAGAAATGAGACATGTGTCTGGCTTGGCCCCAAGAGTCTGTACGAATACGGAGCCATGAAAAATGTTGCTACTTATATTGTGCAACAAACATAAAATAAAAATACGATGCAATCGCTTCAAAATTCAAAAGATGTATTTCTTACAAAAAATATATATATTTTGTATTGAATTTTTTAAACCATAACCAAATGCAATCCACTTGCTTTGTGCCTACAGAGCATATTACGAAGTTCTTGTCTCTCATTATATAGTAAAGTATTGATCTTTGTCGCTGATACATTAGCAAAAACGCTGCATCATTTCCACCACAGTGCATAGAAGCATAGCAAAACATAATTATTTTTTTTAAGTGAAAAAGTTTTTATTGTTTCATTTAATTAAAACCACAACAATACATCTTATAAAATTGGCTGCAAACATACATACATATTATCCTTATACATCCATTACTCACTGACATTTGAGATCGATTCTGCCTGTGGGGGTTCATATATGTTTCCTCTGAATGCATTCCATGTACCCCCTATCCTAGACCACTTGTTGGGGCATGCTCTGTGCATATAGACCGCTCTTTCCGCCAAAAAAAATGATTTCTTAAACATGCAGAAGCCTTTTAATTTTGTACATCAGATGATGTCAATGCATATAAACAAGTTTATTAAAACTGATAGTTTTTTTAGAAATATTCATTGCTCAATCCGACAATGTCATTAGTGAACTAAGCAGCAAGTGAGTAGTCAAGTTCAAATTCAAGTTCAAGTTCAGAAATCTTTATTCGATGATTAAAAAACATCATAAAAGCACATATATACAGTTAAAAAATACAATTAAGTACAATATCTGAACTCAATCTAAAAATCGCTGATACAGATAAAAGGTAGAAACGAATTTTATCTTAAACATTGATTAACTCAGTCCTCTAGTGTTTCTCAGCCTTACTGAGACCTTAATGAAATTCATAATACAGCATAAAGTGCGCATATCGTTTGCTCTTTGTAGAAAGAGCAGGGCAGCTTCAGCATGACAGAATTTTGCCTGTTTTCAGATATCTACCAAAAATTTCAGTCTAGGCGTCCTATAAAAAAGACATAAAAGTACAAAATGAAGGGTGTCCTGCGGAGACCGATTGTCGCAGCCGGAGGCACGCTTCTGCTCAATTGTTAAAGTGTGGCAGGGTATGCTCAGACGTGAGTACTTTGCTCACTTTGCCACTGGATTCAAGCAAGCCGGGCTGATGAAGGCTGAAATTGCCAGAAACTGGTCCTCGGTAGCTTGTTTCAGGTCCAGGGAAGGCATTGGCTTGGCAGTTCGGGCTGGACTGTTCCCACGAGGCACAGGGTCAGACTGATTTGCATATGGCCATGTCTGAACTGGGGTGGCAGAGTGGGCTAAAGAACGGTGATGGATTAAACCCAGATCAGAGTGTTTGATTCGCTCAAACGCTCCGTCCATCATCCCCTTTAGTATCGCAATTGTTAAAGTAGTCATTTAAATGCTAAACGTGTCCTAGATTCTTATTATAGAAGGCACAACATTATAGATTATTAAATCAAGCATAAGAGGTGGTTTTACAGCGCACAACTTGAAGTAGTTAGAATTGTGCCTATGTAGGATAATAAAGAAAAAAGATGGCTCCAAAATAAAAGATTTGTTTAGGATCACACAATTTGAAGAAGCATGGAAGCAGGTATTGATTTAAGTTTATCTGGTTTCACATTTTGAAATTCAGTCTCCAGTTGCATATCTCTGGCGCCAATTCACATAAAAGGTTAATCTTTTGTCTTTTATTCTCGGGTCAAAACGAGAAAAACACATAGATAGCAGACCCGACACAGGGCCCTGAGCCCAAATGCCAAGTAATTAATGCATTAATTTGGGAGGGTGTCACACCCCCAAACAACCCCCTTGAAGCTATGCCCTGATCTCCAGGCAGCAACTTCAGAACACTTTCTGGACCTGAGGACGAACTGAAGAGGACTGGACCTGCTGTCTTTGTATTGTATTGTATTGTATTGTAAGGGGTGCTTATAGAGCGCACTGACACCATGGGTTTCCTGGCGCTGGATGGACATAGAGGGTACAGAGGGACTAACCAGATTGAGGAAAGAGCCAGGTTTTTAGAGACTTACGGAAAAGAGTCAGAGAGTTAGAGACTTTAAGAGAAGAGGGAAAAGAGTTCCAAAGCTTGGGGGCCAGGTGTGCAAATCTCTGGCCTCCGGATCTACAAAGCTTGTAAGAAGGGACGGTCAGAAGGTGAAGATGGGAGGATCTCAAATTCCGGGGCGGGCAGTAGGGTCTGATCAGAGATTTCACAAAGGCGGGACAATGCCCGGTTAGCGATTTGAAAATAAGGCAGCCGATCTTGAAGGCCGACCTTGCGGTAACGGGGAGCTAATGGAGTTTGGCCAGGAGGGGCCTGGCGGATTGCCACTTCGGGATCCCTAGGGCCAGTCTCGCCGCTTGATTTTGCACCACTTGCAGTCTAGCTACCGATGTTTTAGGCAGACCGTGGTAGATTGCGTTAGAAAAATCTAAGCGGGAGAGGACGAGAGCCATGATGACCTGCAGGAGGGCATCGGGTGTGAAGAGGGATGCCACTTTCCTGATCCTGCGCAGCTGGTAGATACAGGACGAGACCACCGTCCCCACCTGTGGCCCAAGGGATAAACCGGAGTCAATTGTGACCCCTAGGCTCTTCACCGAGGCCACGGGGGTGGGAGAGGGACCAAGTTCCGCCAGCCTGAATTGTGGCCCCCAGGAGGTGGCGCTCCTACCGGGAAGGAGGAGCTCCGTCTTCCCGGGGTTCAATTTTAGCTGGTTGTGGCCCATCCACTGGAGGATGTGGGACATGACTGCCTGAAAATTGGGAATAGCAGAAGGGGAGTTAAGAGAAAAGATGAGTTGCAGGTCGTCCGTGTAATTAAACACGGTAACGTCCCACTGCCTCAAGGAAAAAAGAAGGGGGCGAAGATAAAGATTGAAAAGAAGAGGGGATAGAGAAGAGCCCTGGGGGACCCCGCAGGGCGAGTGCTCCCTGGGAGCCCTGAAGGTACCCAGGCTGAGGGTCTGAGACCTGCCGGTCAAAAAGGATTTGACCCAGTCCAGCGCCAGGCCCTGGATGCCAGCCTGCTCGACACGGTGGAAAAGGATGTTATGGTCCACCGTGTCGAAGGCGGCAGACAGATCTAGTAATACCAGGGCCTGGGGGGTACCCTTGTCAACCCCGTCTCTCAAGGCATCCAGCACCGCCAGGATCACAGTCTCCGTAGAGTGGCCGGGTCTGAAGCCAGCCTGGTTGGCCTCGAGGAAGTAGGAACTCTCGATAAACTGTGAGAGACAGGTGGTGACGTGGGCCTCCAGGATTTTAGAAAAGAAAGGTAAAAGGGAGATAGGACGGTAATTTGCTGGAACGGCGGGATCCGCCCCTGGCTTCTTCAAGAGGGGGACCAGGACGGCTTCCTTGAAGGAGCCAGGCACCGTGCCAGAAGAGAGAGAAGAATTTAACAGAGGGAGAATACAGTTGGGTAAAGAGTGGCAGATAGCCCGGAATATGGACGGGGGACAACAATCGTCTGGGGATCCAGACTTGATGAGGGTGGCAAGAGTGGCCAGAGAAGTGGGGTCTAAGAGAGGGAATTGTGTAAATGAAAAAGAGTTGTGGGGGGGGGAAACAGAACCAGCGCCAGGAGAAGTAACTGGGATGGTGTCCTTAATCAATACAATTTTTTCGACAAAATAGGTGCTAAGAGCATTACATGCTTCCTGTGTGGCAACCTGGGTAGGGAGCGTCCTGGGGTCGGAGATAAATTCATTGAGGACTTTGAAGATTTCTTTGGATTGACATGGGGCGATAAAATTTTTCCTGATGCATAAGTTTTTTTTGCTGTGAAAATGGCAAGTTTGTACCTATTGCGGGCGGCCACATAGGCATCTCTACTTAGGGGGTGGTAATCTCTCCTCCACTTGCGCTCGAGTTGGCGGAGTTCCAGGTGGGGGGATTTGAGATGAGGGGTAAACCATTTGTGGGAATTGCTATGCCGGGATTGGGGGAACTTGGTTAGAGGGGCAAAGATGTCGCTGGCTGTCGTAAGCCAGTCTGCTACCGACCCGTAGAGCTTATCAGTGCCAGTGTCATTAGGTAGCAAGGGACAGGTTTGGGACAGGTGGGCTAGCAGTTTGGGGGAATCGACAGCCTTCCACTTGCGAGCCATGCCGCCCTCCCGCGGGGGGACCCTAATCTGGCCAACCGCTGATATTGTGGTGTCGATCATAAAATGATCCGACCACACACAAGGTATTATTAGTGGGTGGGAGGACTTGACCCCATGGATCCAGATATGATCGAGGATGTGGCCGCCCTTATGGGTGGCCGACCTGACCAGTTGAATAAAATTCAGGCTCGAAAGACCCTCGAACAATTCGGAAGCATGCGGGCCAGCGTCCTCGTGCTGAAACCAATAATTAAAGTCACCAATGATGACAGTACGGGGGGAGGAGGTAGCAATGTTGGTGAGTTGATCAATGAAAGCTGAAGGAAAAGACGGCATAGGGTGGGGGGGGCGGTAGAGTACCACGAGGATGACTGCCCCTGCCTCCGTCCCAAGACTGAGAACCAGGGTGTCCACTTCCAGCAGGGTCATAGCCGCAGAAGTAATTATCTTCAGGTCCTTGCGTATGACCGCCGCCACCCCTCCCCCAGCACGACCTCCTGAGCGGTTGGTATTTAACAGGAAGTAGTCTGGGGGCAGTGCAGCCAAGATGTCAGGAAGTGAATCATCAGTGAGCCAGGTCTCTGATAACAATAGGACATCAGGACTCTCGGTGAGAAGTAGGTGCAGGATGTCGGCTTGGTGCTTAACCATAGAGCGAGTATTTAGGTATAAGACCCGTACTTGTGACTCAATGGGAGCCGGAGCCACGGATACTGGCATCGACCCAAGATGGGGGGATGAGGTACCAGCAATGCCAAGGGATGTGATGTGAGTCCAGGTGTCGAGGGGAAGAGAGCTGGCGAAGGCATGTAGGCGCTTGAGAGCGGCGGGGGAGTAGGGTATAAGGGTAGCAGCATCCCTAGCCCCTGGGCCCGTCCGGCCGCGGACGGGCGCAGACGGGCTTAACTCTGGCGCAACTCCGGCGCGCCTACGTCGCGCCCGCTGCGCTCGTCCGCAGCGCTGACGCATGAGGGCCGTCTATATAGGCTATGACGCCGTGATGGGAGGAGTCAGGAGGGCGGGATAGGGGGAGTGAAGTTAAAAATCAAAGTTTACCGTTCGCCGCTCGTTGTCAGCGGGACGGATAAGGCTTGAAGCTGCTCGCACTCAGCAGCAGTGAAACAGGCAAGAATTAAAATAAAAATAAAATTACAGCGCTCAGCGCGCAAGTCCTCTGCCCTCTGCCACAGGGCTTCAGTCTAACGCGAGGCGAAAGTGGGCGGAGCCTATATAGGCTATGACGCCGTGATGGGAGGAGTCAGGAGGGCGGGATAGGGGGAGTGAAGTTAAAAATCAAAGTTTACCGTTCGTCGCTCGTTGTCAGCGGGACGGATAAGGCTTGAAGCTGCTCGCACTCAGCAGCAGTAAAACAGGCAAGAATTAAAATTAAAATAAAATTACAGCGCTCAGCGTGCAAGTCCTCTGCCCTCTGCCACAGGGCTTCAGTCTAACGCGAGGCGAAAGTGGGCGGAGCCTATATAGGCTATGACGCCGTGATGGGAGGAGTCAGGAGGGCGGGATAGGGGGAGTGAAGTTAAAAATCAAAGTTTACCGTTCGCCGCTCGTTGTCAGCGGGACGGATAAAGCTTGAAGCTGCTCGCACTCAGCAGCAGTGAAACAGGCAAGAATTAAAATAAAAATAAAATTACAGCGCTCAGCGCGCAAGTCCTCTGCCCTCTGCCACAGGGCTACAGTCTAACGCGAGGCGAAAGTGGGCGGAGCCTATATAGGCTATGACGCCGTGATGGGAGGAGTCAGGAGGGCGGGATAGGGGGAGTGAAGTTAAAAATCAAAGTTTACAGTTCGCCGCTCGTTGTCAGCGGGACGGATAAGGCTTGAAGCTGCTCGCACTCAGCAGCAGTGAAACAGGCAAGAATTAAAATAAAAATAAAATTACAGCGCTCAGCGCGCAAGTCCTCTGCCCTCTGCCACAGGGCTTCAGTCTAACGCGAGGCGAAAGTGGGCGGAGCCTATATAGGCTATGACGCCGTGATGGGAGGAGTCAGGAGGGCGGGTTAGGGGGAGTGAAGTTAAAAATCAAAGTTTACCGTTCGCCGCTCGTTGTCAGCGGGACGGATAAAGCTTGAAGCTGCTCGCACTCAGCAGCAGTGAAACAGGCAAGAATTAAAATAAAAATAAAATTACAGCGCTCAGCGCGCAAGTCCTCTGCCCTCTGCCACAGGGCTTCAGTCTAACGCGAGGCGAAAGTGGGCGGAGCCTATATAGGCTATGACGCCGTGATGGGAGGAGTCAGGAGGGCGGGATAGGGGGAGTGAAGTTAAAAATCAAAGTTTACCGTTCGCCGCTCGTTGTCAGCGGGACGGATAAGGCTTGAAGCTGCTCGCACTCAGCAGCAGTGAAACAGGCAAGAATTAAAATAAAAATAAAATTACAGCGCTCAGCGCGCAAGTCCTCTGCCCTCTGCCACAGGGCTTCAGTCTAACGCGAGGCGAAAGTGGGCGGAGCCTATATAGGCAATGACGCCGTGATGGGAGGAGTCAGGAGGGCGGGATAGGGGGAGTGAAGTTAAAAATCAAAGTTTACCGTTCGCCGCTCGTTGTCAGCGGGACGGATAAAGCTTGAAGCTGCTCGCACTCAGCAGCAGTGAAACAGGCAAGAATTAAAATAAAAATAAAATTACAGCGCTCAGCGCGCAAGTCCTCTGCCCTCTGCCACAGGGCTTCAGTCTAACGCGAGGCGAAAGTGGGCGGAGCCTATATAGGCTATGACGCCGTGATGGGAGGAGTCAGGAGGGCGGGATAGGGGGAGTGAAGTTAAAAATCAAAGTTTACCGTTCGCCGCTCGTTGTCAGCGGGACGGATAAGGCTTGAAGCTGCTCGCACTCAGCAGCAGTGAAACAGGCAAGAATTAAAATAAAAATAAAATTACAGCGCTCAGCGCGCAAGTCCTCTGCCCTCTGCCACAGGGCTTCAGTCTTTGACCTGAGAGGAGCCATGAAGGACTGGACTGCTCTTCTTGTACTCAGGAGAAAGAAGTAGTGGGTGCATAATCCCACTCTATGTTCATGGGATGGGGGAGTGCAACCTAGAATACACGCTCACACACTTTCACTCACTCATTCTTTTACGTCTAGTTACTGGTGAACGTGGGAGTGATGAGTAGGGGTGTGGAGAAAATCTGATGACGGAGCTTGTACGTGTGTCCACTAATTTCATCATATATATGGTTTTATTGGCTATTTATGGCATTGGGCATTGCTTTAAATGGACAAGTACTCTGTCCGGTACTGAGTACCTGCACTTCTTCCATTTGAAAGGGTGAGTAGGTGCACTTCTCCGCAGTGCTGCCAGTGCACTTCTCAGGAGCAAGCAGAATAACAGATACTGTAAATAGCGAGCACCTTCACTTCTATAGTTCCATTTAATGCACTGGCGTAGAAGCATATTCGAGTATATTGGTCAGAATTACTGAGAGATGAAAATGGCCCTTAAAATGACTGCACAAAATAGGTTTATCAAAGTATAAATAACGCACGTCCTGATACAGCGAAAAGGAGAGCAATTAGCGAATTCCAACCTTAAAGAGCTTGCAAAGATTATTTATACTAGGAGCGTTGGCCTTTAAGAACAAAAATAGAATTCATAGATTTAAAAAAAAGTAAAATAAACATACGGCCCGAACAGGGACTTGAACCCTGGACCCTCAGATCAAATGCCTGATGCTCTACCGACTGAGCTATCCGGGATCGTTTGAAAGTTAGCAGGCTTATGTTTATATATGAAATACAAAATGGTGTCCCCACACTGCTGTTTTCATTGTTTCATAGTTTTCCTCTGTTTCCTGAGCCCTTCAGTATCAATCCAGCCAGGATCCATCAGAGAGTTTAACACTCTGAGTGTCTCCCCCGCACTGTGCTCACCACGCATTCTGCCTGCAGAATGAAGGAGCTGTTTGCATGTCATCACATTCACATAACATTAGTGGAAGAGCTCGAGTGCTCCTATGTGCGACTGCTTGTGAGTAGAGTGTGCACATGCATAAGTGTGACTGCTCGTGAGTGGAGTGTGCATGTGTGCGACTGCTCGTGAGTGGAGTTTGCGCTTGAATTTGTGTAACTGCTTGTGAGTGGAGTGTGTGCGACTGCTCGTGAGTCGAGTGTGCATGTGTGTGACTGCTATTGAGTGGAGTTTGTGCTTGCATGTGTGTGACTGCTTGTTGGAAATGGCCCTTTTTGCAGGGTTATCCCCAGATATTTTGATTTTTCCTCCTATTATTTCCTGACCTGTGTGCATTGGTTTTAGGACTATGGGCACTTAACCACTCCAAATCAGTGCTAAAGTGCATATGCTCTCTGTGTAAACTGTGTTATGGATTGGTTTTTTCATGATTGGCTATTTGATTCATGTGTCAGTCCCTAGTAAAGTGCACTGCGAGTGCCAGGGCATATAAATCAAATGCTGTTGGTGGGCTGCAGCACTGGATTGTGCCACCCACGCAAACAGCCTGTAAAGTGTAACTCTGGCCTGCCATTGCGTAGCCTGTCCACAGCCTAGGGCTGCCATGTCGAATTGGCAAGTGCACACACTTGCAAGTCCCTAAACCTTCCCTTTTCTACATGTAAGTCGACCCTGAGGTAGGTCCAATGTACCCCCATGGGCAGGGTGCACTGTATGTGAAAGGTAGGACATGCGCTGGTGTGTGTGGCATGTCCTGATAGTAAATTTAATTTATTTTTATTTATTTTAAAAGTTTTATAGAGCGCGAACAAGATCCTTACGGATATCAGAGCTCTTTACATACAGAATGGGATAAAAAGGCAAGGAGTAATAATTAAAGAAAACATTTTGTGCAAAGATGAGCAAATGGTTACAAAAAAAGAAACAAGGTAAGGTAGCAACGGTGCATAGGTGGTCAATATACCTAGTCGTAGGAGGAAGAATACTGAGTTACGAGATTACATTAGTCAAAGTTCAGGTAAATTTAGCTAATAGGAGAGATTTTACTTCTTTTTTGAAGGATGCCGAGGATGAGATAAGTCTGATTTCTAGAGGGAGGGCATTGCAGATCCTGGGCGCCATCCCTGAGAAGGAGCGTTTATAGGTTTTTTTCTTGTGAAATATCTGAGGTTTCAAAAGAAGATTGTCTGCACTTCTTGTCACTCTTGAGCCACCCGAGATTGTCAGTTTCTGAGCGAGGTAGCTGGGGGAGTTGTGGTGTATAGCCTTGTGGGTCATGCAGGCGATTTTCAGATGTATTCTAGCTTCGTAAGGCAGCCAGTTGAAAGATTTTAGATCAGGAGGAATGTGTGAAAGTTTTTTTTAGCCCGTGATTAGTCTGGCTGCAGCATTAATAGAGGCTTTTAATGGTGCGGTTGTCGATATGGGGAGACCACAGAGGGCAACACTTCCATAATCCACTGGAGGGATGACTAGGGCTTGGACTGCAGTTCTGAAGTCATTGGGAGGAAGGAAAGTGTTCAATTTCCGCAATGTGTTGATTTGGAAATTAGCTCCCTTCGTTGCATTGCTGATGTGATGATGCATATTGAGATTGCAGTCAAGGGTTATGCCTAAAGATTTCGCTGAGTCCACAATAGTAGGTTGAACGTTGAGTGCAATGAGATGGTTAAGCCAGGACTGAGTGAGGGGGACTTTGGTGGGAGGCACTATTAGGAGGAATTCCGTTTTTTGAGCGTTAAGTTTGAGGTGATTCTCTGCCAGCAAAGTCTGTATGTTCCTAAGCGTTGTGTTGAGTATTTTGATGTCATCAAGGGTGTGTATTTTAAGGTAGATCTGGGTATTGTCTGTGTACATGTGAAATTGAACATTAGATGATTGAAGTAGTGCGGTAAGTGGTTCCATGAGTAGATTGAACAGAGTAGGGGAGAGGGAGGATCCTTGAGGGACACCAAGTGTTACAGGAACTGGTGTGGACATAGTATTGTTAATCTTGAATTTCGCTGGGGTCGTACTGAGGTAGTGCTTGATCCTTGTGTGCGCCACCCCATTGCTACAGCCTGGTCCTGCTGGATGGGAGATCGGGAGCGGAATGGCAGTGACCTGAAGAGCGACCAGGAGGCGCGCTACTGAGCGGAGGTACCAGTATACGATCCTTGGTGCTCCCCTGCGGTGGTCGCTGAGTGCCTGGTCTGCTGGCTCTGCGTAAGGACAGGATGTCGAAATCCACTCAGCCTAATAGTATCACACAGTATACAACCCAGCGTCTGCCGTCGCATTGGATTACGCGGTAGACAGGTCTAGAGGAGTGCGCGGATGTGCCGGCGGAGCCTTCCCGGGCGGAGTTGCTGAAGGCCATACAGGGCTCCCATTCTGCGCTGGAGCGGCTGATAGAGACTGTATCGCTTGATGTCAACCTCCTGCGAACGGATCTTCACAAAGTGGCGGATAAGGTATCGGATGCGGAGGGTAACATTACCAAGTTACAAGGGCAGGTGGCTTCCCTCCAGAAGACAGTCACGCAACTCAACTCTACGATGCACGCATTGGAACGAAGAGCTGAGGACGCGGAGGGTAGGGCGCGCCGCAGCAACATTAGAGTCCTGGGTGTGCCGGAGTGATTGGAGGCGGGGAATGCCGAGCGCTTCCTGCAGGACTGGATTCGGACTCAACTGTGCCCGCATGGGCTATCAAATGTATTTGTCATCGAACGGGCGCATAGGGCCATGGTCCCCCCCCCGCGCCCGGGGGAGCCCCCGAGGGCATTGATTGCGAAGATCCTGAACTATAAAGTCCGGGATTGCATTCTGAAGGCGGCGAGGGAGACGGAGTCTCTCACCATTGAGAACAGCCGCATATGCATCTATCCTGATTACACCCAACAGGTGCAAGAGCAGCGGAAGTCCTACCTGGGGGTCAAGCAGAAGCTCCGGGAGATGAAGCTACAATATATGCTGTTATATCCGGCCAAGGTCAAGGTGATATCTCAGGGCCGGGCGCATTTCTTCGAATAGCCCGCTGAGGTGTGGGAGTGGCAGGAGATACAGGGGTGACGACATGCCCCCGGGAGAGCGAGGGGGGCCCCGTGAGACCTGGGGGAACCATCCCCAGAGACGACGATGCGGAAGGCGGAGATGTTGGGACCTTCCTTGGCGAGGGACGGTCCAGAGTCCTCGGGCGCATCCGCCCCTGGGGACGTGTTGGTTCCAGATACCCTGCAGGACATTGTGCCAGGTACAGACTCTACGGCTCCGGTGATCCCAGAGACTGGAATGTCTGAACTGCTGCCGGGGACGGCTCTGTCATAAGGTACTGTTGGAGTGAAGAGTGTTGTGCTCTGCTTTGGGGGCTTTAGTGCTGGGCCTTGAGTTTGTATGAGGTACCTGGGAGCCGTGCTGTTCGAGCTTGAATGACGGAGTGGAGCGTAGGACCTGTATCCCGGTGGAACGACCTTATGTGGTGGTGTCTGTCTTTATTTTGGCTGGGGAGGGCCCTGCTTCGGGACTGATGCCGGCGGCCAAGCCCAGGTTCATTCCTGTACGTCTGGGTCCCATGGGGAGCTAGAAGGGGGGGTGGGTGGTGTTTGGTTGGGTGTGTGTGTGTGTGTTGGATGGGACGAATAGGGTGGCTGTGTACGTCCTGGCACCAGCAGGGGGAGGGCAGGATAGCGTGTTTTGGTGTTGCTGTCATCTTGCTCGTGGGTAGGGGTGGGGGTAGATGTTACGGGGGGGTTGTGGGGTTGGGGGTGTTTGGGGGGTTGGTGGGGTTGGGAGGGGAAGTTGTTGCTGGCATCGAGAGTACTGTGTTTCTGGTTTTTGAATGGCTGATCAGATGGGCTAGGTCCCCCGGCCTGGATGCTGGTTGGGCCCGTGGGTGGCGGAACACGCTGTTTGTAATATATGGCCAGGTTGGGCGTGATCTCCTGTCATGGGGTTTAAATTCTTAACTTGGAACGTGCGTGGATTGGGCACTTGCACTAAAAGATACAGGGTCCTTTCATTCCTCGGACGCCATGGCGTCTCCATTGCGTGCCTCCAGGAGACCCACTTGAACGAAGAGGGTGCCCAGAAGCTGTCCAAAAAATGGCGGGCCAGATGTTTCATTCCTCCTATTCTACCTATGCCAGGGGGGTCCTAATCTGGGTGGCACTTGGGGTTCCCTGTGCCGTTCAGTATGTTGAGGCAGATGTCGAAGGCAGGTACTTGCTGCTGCGAATCAAGCTGGATGGTAGGGATTTCCTGCTCTTAAATTCCTATGCACCTAACGTTGATGATCCGGGTTTCTTTTCCCATCTCCAGGACCTTATTGTCTCGGACTTGGACACCCCCTTCGTTTGGTTTGGGGATTTTAATTGTGTGTTGGACCCGGATCTAGATCGGCATCCTCCTCGCTCTGGCACGAAACCACGTATGACGGCACACCTAGGGGAAGTGATGCATAATTTGGGAGCTGTGGATGTGTGGCGTACAGCCATCCCACTCAGAGGCTCTTTACTTGTTACACCCCGACGCACGACACACATAGTAGACTGGACCGCGTCCTTGCGGCCAATACGCCCGCGTCTCTCTCCTTAATAGCATATAAATAAAACGAGTGTTTGTACCAGCTAAAGTCCAAACACCATGGAAATACAGGAGGGACCAACATCATTTTTCCATGTGTAATACTCCTGTGGCTGGAGGCAATTTCCAGCAGAATAGATGGCTCACTGTTAGTTCACGGGGGCTTTGAGTGAGTTTTGACCAGGGTTCAAACTCCAGCAGGGGAAAATCCTTTTTTTTTTTTTTTTAATTTTATTTCTAAATTCCACAAATGAAAGCTGTGCCTTTGTAAATCACCCCCTAGCAATATCTGGGACAACTATGGCCTCCTTAGTCATATTGCATGTGAGGCATTGATGGCATGCTGGGTGGCATGTGGATAGGGGGGACAGGTTTGCTATGAAAGAAATCACTTATTTAGTGGAATGAGAATGTGGGGATGATTGTGTAACAATAATAAATGCATGGGGCTAGTGGCAGACTGTATGAAAGGAAGGGCTATTTGTATTTAAAGAATGTAAATCGAGAGAAGATTTCTGGTATCTAACGTCCATAGACAATAGAAATAGAGGAAGGACCGACATCATTATTCTATGACATATATGCCTTTGGCTGGGGTAATTTCAGCAGAATAGATGGCTCACTGTTAGTTCACAGGGGCTTAGAGTGAGTTTTGACCAGGGTTCGAACCCCACCTCGGGAAATTATTTTTTTATTTAATTTTTATTTTTTTAAAAATTTATTTATTTTAGCAGAGTGAAACATAGTCCTTTGGAAATGCTCCGATAATAATGAAACACCAAGTAGAAAATCGATGGCATATGTCACATCAGATGTGGCATATGCCACATGACAGAGTGACACGTGTCACATGCCAGACTTGGGCTCCAACTCTTACTGCTAATCTTTCACCTTTTTATTGGGTAACAATTGCACTTCTAAGCCTCGAGTTGGGTCCCATGAGGCCACTGCAGCTCCTCACGGCTTTATACTGCTCTTCCTAGCGGTTCGTGCTTCTGCTCTCCCAGGGGCTCCGTTCTGTTGCGCTACTACCTCTGGGCCTGGGTGCAGTCCGTTCCCAGCACTCTGGGCTGCTCCTTCACCGGCATAACTCTTCCTCTTCACCCAGGCCGCAATCAGGCTCCCAGAACCTCGCCTGTAGCCCTACGAGTCGGCGGTTGCGCTTCTTCTTCCACTTAAGAGTGACAGCCAGCCCCGCACTCCGTAGCGGGTTCTGCACTGTCCGGCAAGCACTGTCACGCCTCCTGCTGGATCCCTGTGCTGCTCCCAGGTCTACGCCGCCATTTTTGGGGCTGCTCTGGCCAGAGCGTCGCAGGCCAGGATCTGCTCCATTCGGGCGCGGGGTTCCCACCGATCCTTCCCAGTTTCCTCCAAACTCCGGGGGGATTCTCCGTCCAGCCCCTGGGACGCGGCCTTCGTCAGTATTGCCGAATATAATTTGCCAGGCCGGCGCGGAGCTACGGGCTCACGCAACCGCCATCACAGGCTTCCAAGCCACGCCTCCCCAAAAATGCAAAATAAACTTCATTCACAGTGTGAACTGCACAGGCAAACGGCTAGAGGCCTTGCATGTCCAAATGCCTGCAAGACGAGGAGGACCCTAGTGAGGATCCTCTGGATGATGATAATCCAAAAGGTTTGCCTTGTCTTCCACTGTAAATGAAAATGTTTTCTAAATGACTTTCAGGATCTTTGCTGGAGACCAATCAAAGGTATCAGAAGCAAACAGCCAGAGGCGTCTTGCAGCCCATGAAATTTCTTTATTAATTTAGCTTCCCCTTTATAAATAGGGCTCCCAATTTCCCGTATTTATTTTTACAGATAAATACAGACAGAAAACTATTTATTTTAAATATAGAAAAATACGGAAAATAGGTCTTCTTTGGATGGTTTTTTCTACTGTCAAGCATGAGTGCCGTCAGTAGGTGTACAGATTGAGAGGCAGGGGAAGATTAAAAAAAAACATAGATTTCCCAATTAAGGGCATACCTACAGTTAATTATGCTATTCTACAATGCAATTGTTTTCAGATAACACTATTGCACTGTATACTGCTGAAACCTTTTGGAGATTCAAATGTGAGTATGCATTTATCAGTCAAATACATATGGAAAAATACCCCATTGCAACTTCATTTATACAAAAACACAAAATAAAAATGGATAAATACAGAACAAATTTGCACAAAAAAATGGGAAAATACAGACTGAAATAAAAAAAAACATAAAACCTGAATCCATATTTAAGAAGCAGCACAGTTGGCTGTCACTAAAGATGCATAGCAGCAGGCTTCTCACCTTTGAGCAAGAATAGGTCGAACTAGAGAACAAACCACATTTATTAGCCCAGTCCTTTCTTGATATTTAGACTCAAAGAACCTGTCTTGCAATAACAGAACACTCCACAATACATATCTCAAGTCCTAAGTAGAACACCTTTAGTCTATTTTTGTGATTTGAAGAATGTAGTATTAGGAAAGTGTGTTAATTGCTCACCATTATTCATCTGTCTGTGGCAATGAAATCTCAATGCAATGTAAACATATTGCCATCCATCAAATCCTGGAAATTGAGTGGAATTGAACTATTTTAAAGAGGTGTTTGTGTGCAGGGGGAATATTGAAATGTTACTTAAAAAGGGCAAATTTGAAGAAAAGGTATAGAATAGGAATTATGAGTATGAAAGAAGACTGCAACAGGAACGAAGAAGAGAAAGAATGAAATAAGTCAAATTGCGTATAAGCAAAGGAAAAGCACACCCGCGTTAGACCTGGCATGTTCGGAATGTTTTTCCACTGTCTTTTTTTTGCTTCTGACATCCTGTTTTTGACTGCATGCTGCATTTAGTTTTTGCTTGTTTTTAGAACTCTGGGCTTTTTGCCACTGCTGATTAGTGCTAAAGGGCAAGTGCTCCCTGTGTAAATTGTGATTATGATTGGTATATTTGATTTACTGGTAAGTCCCTTATAAAGTTCACTGTGTGTGCCCAGGGCCGGAAAATCAAATGCTACTAGTGGGCATGCAGCACAGATCTTGGCAGCCACATTAGTAGCCCTGCAACCATGTATTGGAGCTGAAACTGCAGTGCCTGTGAGTGCAGTTTTAAGCTGTCATGTTGACCTGGCAAGTGCACCCACTTGCAAGGCCCAAACCTTCCCTTTACTACATGGAAGGCATCAATACAGTCGACCCAAGGTTGCCCCATGGGCAGGGTGCAGTGCATTTAAAAGGTAGGACATGTGCTGCTCTCTTTTTCATGTCCTGATAATACGACTAATTTTGTTTTTCACTATTCCAAGGACCATCTCTCCCATAGTTTATCAATGGAGCTCACTTGTATTTGGAGTTGCAGCCCAAGGCATTGACTTGTTTTACCATTCCGTGCCCCTGCCTGCCTGTGGAATCCACGTCTGGTTTACACTAACAGTTTGTGCATTCACTCTAAACAGTCACGCAAAGGGAGCTGAGGTGTGCCCTGCGTATCCTGATAGCCCACGACCAGGCTGATGGGCCTTCCTGAGCTAGAGTGGTGGGAGGAGTTGTCACTGACACCTGAATAGGGCTGTGCCTGTACTCCAACACAATTATCTCCTCTATAGAGAGTCTGTAGCCAGACCAGGGAAAGGCTTGGTCTTTTGCGCTATAGAGACTTTTCTTTGACGTTTGCCTACTTCAAATGCAGTTTCTGGAATAAGTACGGGAGCTGTGGCACCCTAACTTCAGAACTCTTGGACTAAGAGGAGATTCTGCCAAGAAGAAGAGCTGGAGAAGCCGTAGGAGGGGAACTGCCACTCTGCTTGTTGCTGTGTTGTGCTGGCCTGCTGCAGCTTGTTGCTTCTATCTAGGACAGTGAAAGGACTGGGACTTTCTTAATCCTGCTTGCCAAAGTTCTCTAATGGCTTGTGTGTGCTTGCAAAAGTGATATCTTTAAATGTATATGTTGGCTATTTGTTGTTTTGGTCTTGTTTTAGTCCAATAGATTGGTTATTTTTCTAAACTGGTGTGTCCATTTGTAGTGTTTCCACTGTATTACTGTGTGTTTTGTACAAATGCTTTACACATTGCCTCTGAGATAAGTCTGACTGCTCGTGCCAAGCTACCAAGGGGGTTAGCAGGGGTTATTTTAGCTGTGTAATTCCTTACCCTTAATAGAATAAGGGTCCCTACTTGGAAGGGTGCAAACCACTGCCAGCTGGAGACCCCCATTTCGTACACTGGTCATCTGAATGGAGGATACGACTGATGTTTGTATTTGACATACAGTGATTGGTGTACACTACTATCAGATTGCAGACCATTACGCAACCACAGACTGTTTTATTTTGTCTTACCTTCTTGAGTTTGGATACTTTTTGAGCTTTCTACTACATGCAGGTCTCAGTCTAGAGAATTATCAGTTGCCCCTTCAGATTGAATTTTTGAGGAGGACCGGTTGGAGTCCTGCAATGTGCAGCAACTTAAGCGAACCTGCAGGGACCGCAAGGTTCAGTTCAAAGGCCTAGCGTAGGAGCCACAAAAGGTGCTGAGGGCCTGGGTAGCTGCCTGGAATGCCAGTGGACACTGAGGATCAGGTTGAGGGGACTGAGTAGCAAAACTTGCATGAGGATGTACTGGTGGTTCATGATCTGCCTGAAGGGAGGATCCCCTCAAGGGCAGGAAGCAGTGTCTCATCTAAAGTCCGTCCCCAGAGGAGCTGGAGGGCAAGTGTGAGACCAGGAGGCATGAGACGGTCCTAGAATGGCTTAAAATGCAACATAAGGAGAAACAGCAGGCTCAAAATAGAAGAAAAAAGATGGTCTTGGATCAGGAATTGAATTTAAAAGAGCTGGATTTGAAGTCCAAGTGGCAGCGTTTCTTCAGTGCATTCATAGGGAAAGGTACACATACCCAAGTATGAAGTGAAGGATTATGTTGAGGGGGATGACATTGACCAGTGGTTTAGAGGCTATGAGGTAGCTTTAAGGGCACACAGGGTCCCTGAGAGAGATTGGGGGCAGGTCTGTGGAACCGTTTCACTATGAAGGGGAGGGGAGGGACACCTTGTTGGCCTTGCTCTCAGAGGAGCAAATGAAGTTCCCTGAAATATAGGAAGCCATGGTCAGGAGTTTTGGTCTGAACCCAAACAGTTACAGGGTAAAGTTTAGGGTGAGTACTATACTTGGGTCACAAACATGGGTTGGGTATGTTGATTTCTGCAACGCACTGGATAGTTAGGTGAAGGGCAGTGAGGTAACCAATTATCAGGGGCTCTACAATTTGATTGCATAGGAGCACTTGTCCAATTGTTATTTTCCAGAGCTGCGCCAGCACTTGATTGACAGCAAGCTGACTGACCCCAGGCAGATTGCTAGGGAGGTAGACCGCTAGCTCAGCACTTGGGTTAAAAAAAGTTGTACATAAGAGACTCCACAATGGGTGGGCAGGGTCCTTAACAGAAGAGTGGGGGGTGGGGACAAGGTTAAAAAGCAGGAGTGCTCTAAATGGCCCCAATCTAGTTCTCAGGGTAAAGATTCCCATCCCCCAAGTGACAAGAAAATATGGAATCTCTTCAGGGACGCCTGGAGAGAGGGGTCCCAGGAAATGTTTTGCTTGTAATCAGAAGGATCTCATGAGAGGGGACCGACTAAGCGGGCAGTTTTAGGTCGCCATGTCGACTTGGCAGGGACACCCACTTGCCAGGCCCAAACCTTCCCTTTACTATATGTAAGGCACTCCAAGGAAGGCCCAAGGTAGCCCAATGGGCAGGACGCAGTGTATTTAAAAGGTAGGGCATACGCTAGTATGTTTTACATGTCATGATAGTGTAATAAGGCTAATTTTGTTTTTCACTATTTCAAGGACCAACTCTCCCATAGTTTGGGGTCCCTTAACTCACAATTTTAAATTATATCTTTTAGTGAAGTTGGTGTTTAAATTGTGTGTTTGAAAAAGCTACATTTAGAAAGTGGATATTTTCTTGCTATACCATTCTGTGCGTCTGTCTGCCTGCCTGTGGTATCCAAGTCTGGTTTAGGCTCACAGTTGGGCTGTTTGTGCAATCACTCTAGACAGTCACAAAGGAAGCTGAAGTGTACCCTGCATGTCCTGATGGCCCATCACCAGGCTAATGGACCTTCCTGAGCTAGAGTGGTAGGGGGAGTTGCCACTGACACCTGAATATGGCTGTACCTGTCCTCTCAGAAAGCTGTCTCCACTCCCTAGTAATGTGTCTGGAAGCAAGTTAGGGAAAGACAGTGCCTTGAGCACTACAAAGACTTTGGTTTGCTTACTTCAAAGGAAGAAACTGGTATAAGTGCCGGAGATGTGACACCATAACTTCAGAACACTTCTGGACTAAAAGGAGATTCTGCCAAGAAGTGTGATGTATTCCTATAGGTTCTGAATCGATCCCCCTATTCCTGACCCTATTCTGGTTAACAAACCAACAACTTAACTAGCAGTCAGCCCATGAGGCAGCAAACCCCCATGATGCAGATACCGTTATCTGACGAAGCCACACTACGGCACAGGAACGTGTTATCTGATTAGGTCATAACGCTTGCGATCTAATTAGACAAGCGATATTCCTCCAGCCCCTGATAAGGCATACGGAGTTCTCATAACAAATCAAACCTATGACAACCTGGGAAAAACCCTGCGGCCATTGTTTTGATTTCACCAAGAACTTCAGCAAAAGAATGTGCTAACGACCTGGTCGTATGACATCCTTATTGACGTATCTATGTCCATCCTTACGTCAATCTCGGCACCTTAAAGGTATAAATATTACCGATATTGCCCTATGCAAACACACGCGGTGGTGATGAGACGGAGCAGCCATACTTGCCGAAGCCCAGAGCAGAGCAGACCCCGCTGGCGCAGCCCCGCCTTCCTGACGCGCTGAGAACGAGACGCGCTGCTTTCTCCAGCCGAGAAATCCAGCACCGGCGTTTCCGGGTAGCCCTCGCAGGCAGCCTGGAATATCGAGACCAGAGACGAGAGATACCATCCCTCATCCATCCTAGATTCCAGGTACAGAACTGAATAACCCCTCACAGAGAATTCTTTAGTCAGTCACTTGGCAAAAACAAACTTAACTTAAAATGTAACTTTCTATTCCCGCCCACGTATTAGGCTTAGGTCAGGTACACGGGGTAGGCGTATCTAGAAACACCAGTTGAGTACGTTTAGTCAAATGTATATGTGTATGTAATATATTTTATTCATTTTAAACCTTCATATGGCTTAGAAACCATATCAATGTTTTTACAGTATTATTTTATACTTCTGCTTTTAATGTATGCACTTTACTTAACGATAAGTATTGCAATAATATCGATCCATTTCTCTTGTACGAGAAAAGAGACTGATCAATAAATAACATCTTTTATTGAACACGCCCGTCTCTTCCTTTTCTCTACAATCTGATGAGACTAAGAATGCACGTACTGACTGAGTAAAATAAATTGCCTTTTGTTCACACGACTCTCGAGATACACTCTTGATTAGGGGAGAGCAAAGTTGTCATGTTCTATGGTTGTCAGAAACTAAATCCCTTCTTGTCTAATCAGGGAAGTTAATTCCTTCCTGAACATTCGAGAAAGTTTCTAGTGAACTCTGAGCTAGCTGGCAAACCCAAAACTTTAAGTCTAATATCGACAGTAGTAGACCTAGTTAACGTCTGGTCTAGGCCTATACTATTGAAGGTATTATTCCAATGCGCGGAGCCTATTGGGATAATAGGAACTACACTACATGGCGCCCAACGCGTTTGGAAAGGGCGATAAAACTAACGTAAGACATTTAAAGTAACTCAGTCGTGCTTTCTCACTCAGACCCCTTTTCCCATAATACTCCAAAGACGTCTGGAGTGGGTGAAAGGTAATATCCGCCAGACCTCGCAGGAGGGAACTCCTATGTATGGTTCTTGGTATAGTCAACATTGAAGGATACACTGTTCCAGAATATTGTGCATCTAATCTTTGTTTCCATAAGAAACCTGATCTGCAAACAAACAAAGTAACCATCCTGTCAGTAAAATGGTAGACAGTGATGAAGAAAGAGAGACAGTTAGATTAGCAACTGAACTCGCAGCCGCTGATGCTGCTATAGAAGATGCAGACCAGGACATAATACTCATCCCGGTCATCAAAAGGAAATCTATAACCTTAAAACTTATAGAAAATGGACTGACACCTAGAGGTGGTACAGTCATATTCGTAATTGAGGCACACGAATATCGGCAGACAGAGGTATACTATTCATGGATAAATTTTCCAGCAGCAAATGCTGTAACAAAGTACTTCCACTATTACAAAATAGAGGAACCTCCTGAAACATACACTCCTTTCGAGGAGGTGGAAGTACCACTCAAATTTCAAGAGCACCTGCTCTTATTTGATGGCGCCCTAAAACATAATAATCACATCACCAGGCTCGGTCCCTTAGGTAGACCAGGAGCAACGTGGCCGGTCCTAGCCGGATACACACCACATCCAGACATCGACGGGATGTCTGCAGCAAACCTTTTAACACAGCTAAAACAATTAATAAAAATACATAGACAATTAGTCCAGTATGTGATGCGGACTTCTACAATTCAGCCAGCAATTAAAATTCCACAGCTGACCCCTCACCAGGGGAACACAAATAAAATTACACCACAGAACATACAGTCCTGCCTAGGTAAAGTACCAGCTAAACGGGAACAAATACCATTCTGGTTAGCACAAAAAATAACCCAAATAGAGGCGGTGTTTCCTGACACCACCCCGTTAGAAAAACACAGGATTCTGACTATCTGTCTTCCAATGGGAATCGCACCACACATTGAGGACTGTGACACTTGGGGTACAGTCTTTGCTTCCATTTACACAAAAGCGCACGGTGTTCCATCCATTTCGGTAATACCAGATGTGCTAAAACAAATTCAAGACGAATATGGTCCAGAACCCGCTTTAACTCTTGGTATGAAATTACTAAAAGACTTCAAGCAGGTCTCAGCTATATTATTAGCCAACATAAAGGGAGAAGCAGCAAACGTGGCGATCCGCCAGAGGTTAAAGGAGACAGATATAGCAGACCAACCAGCTGAAATTGCCAGAATCATAGTAAAATCCTATGAGGAACTAGGTAGAGATAGTCTAGGTGGAATACCAGTAAAACCACAACTGATTGAAAGTCCTGAAAAAATATTTTTTCATAATAATTCAACATCACAGAAAAAGAGCTGGGATGGAAACAAACAATCCAATCCTAAAGAAAAGAAATTCCAGTCCAGAGGCAGGTCTCCAAGGCGAAGAGAAAAATCTCCGACCCAAAGACACAGGTCACCCCAGAGTGACCCCTCTGGGAAAAGATATAACCTTAGAAATAGGGATAATATAAAAAAGCCTGATAGATATCAAGACATTGATACACGTCCCTCTCAATCTTTTCAGACTTCCTCGCAGAAATCGGAAAGAAGAGGAAGATCAGAACAAAGAGAAGAGCACGCCAAGTCCAAAGACAAGGAACCTGCTCAGCTAAAAAAGAAATTACAATTTCCAAAAAAGAAGGTAGCCAGTATCAAGGTAGTTAACAATGCCGAGAATACTGAGGACACAACTGAAAAACTGAGAATGGGCTCAGACAATGCTAGACAGCGCAGCAGAAGTGAGCATAGCTCGCAAAGTCCTTATGAATCATCTGGAGACAGTGGACACGAATGAATATCTTCAAGTGGAAACTGCAGACACCAGAGTTAGCAAACCTCACAAAATATACGAAATAACATTACGTATAGAGGGAGATAAGACTAGAAAAATAAGGGGACTATTTTGGGATAATCTCTCCAAGGGCTATGACATCCTTCTACCTGAAAAAGACTGGCCACCAGAATTTGTCAGGGAGTGCCCTCATGGCGAAGAAGTAATTATGCCTGCCTTCTCAAATCACATCCCAATTCATAAAAAATACACACTTGCTAGAAAGTGGGCAGTAGCTCTAGCTCCTGCTTTATATAAAAATCACGTAGGATGGGATGAGGACTCTCCTCCTCACAAAATCCAGTTAAAATCACAACCTACTGCACAAAGGCAGTACCCAATTAAGCAAGAAGCTAAAAAACAGATAAAAGAAATTCTAGATCAGCTAGAATACCAGGGGGTGATTGAAACTTGCACCTCACAAATGAACAACCCTTTGTTTCCGGTCTCCAAACCAGACAATTCATACCGTCTAGTTTTGGATTACCGACACGTTAACTCATGTTGCAAAACTTTTGCAGTGCAAAACTCACATAGTGCTGCACTGATGAATAACATAGTGCGCAAAAAATACAAAACAACCTTAGACATCTCTAATGGATTCTTTTGTCAAAACATAGCACCAGAGAGCAGATATTTGTCTGCGTTCTCAATAAATGGCACTCAAAAACAATTCTGTCGGTTAGCCCAGGGGTACAAGCACAGCCCGGGAGTATTCTCAGCGAGAGTAACAGAATTACTACAAATATATGACGACGAAGCATTATCATATGTCGACGACATATACTTAACAGATGATGACTTGGAGACTCACTTGAAGAGAGTGAACACCATAATACTTGGGTTCGCAGCAGAGGGTTACAAATTCAACTTTAAAAAATCCAGAATTGCCCATCTGTCAGTCCTGTTCTTAGGATATGAATTATCAAGTGAAGGCAAAAGCCTGGCTGACAATTTTCTAGAAAAATGTGCCGTACTCCAAGCACCTAGAACACTAAAAAACCTACAGTCAATTCTAGGCTTCCTAAATTTCGGAAGAACATATATTGCAAATTACGCAGAAAGGGTCAAACCCCTTTATGATCTAATAAAACCAGATTTTAAAAGATCTAATTGGACTCAAATACACACAGAAATATTGAGATCCTTACAAACAGACATGCTAATTAAAACAAAATTAGAAACACGTGATAACACACGCAATCTTGTGATCCGAGTCATCCCAGGGAGATGCGGATTCACATACCTGACCTCTAATGAGGGAGAAAAGGTACCAATTGCATTCAAATCACACTTGTACACTAAGGCTGAAATGAAATTTAGCCCAACGGAAAAAATTCTTACCGCAACACAGACAGCTATAGCAAAAGAACGAGCCCTGGCACAAGGTAAACGAATAATAATCGTGACACCGATACCAGCCCTAGAGGCTGTAACAAAAGCAAGCATTCCAAATGCTAAAGCTCTCCATCCGAGATGGATACAATGGGCTAATTCTCTTGCTGCAACAGACGTGGCGTACGAATTTGATCCTTACTTAAAAACACAAGAATTTCTCCAATATGAATTTGAATGTCCTCCGCCGACCGAAATTCTGCCTCTAGAACACTACGGCTGTATAATATATACAGACGGATCAGCACAACCCGCAGTGGGGGTAAGCAAGCTTACAGTGCTGCGTGTGCGATCGTTAAAGGTCGCTGGCACGAAGGAAAATTTAAACCAGCAATCACTAAAACACAATCTCTAGGAGATTGTACAGCTCAGCGAGCTGAACTACTGGCGTTCAAGATGGCGCTTGAAAATACCGATCGAGAATTCCCCACACTCATAGTGTGCGATTCGTATTATTGCGTTCAGTCTTACAATGAATACTTGTAGATCTGGCTTCAGAATGGTTTCAAGGATGCGAAAGGTGGCACAATCAAGCATAAAATGCTCTGGGAACAAGTAGTTCTTTTACAAAAAGAACTACCAAAGACTCACGTGATACATACACTGAGTCATCAACGTGATGGCGTTCACGTTGCAGGGAATTCATTGGCTGATGAGGCCGCGAAGGCAGCTGTGCATACGGCTTCCGTAGCTGCCATCACCCGGTCAAAAACAAAAATAGACAGCGAAATATTACAAGCTGTCAGCGCTTCAGAAAAGGATTCGATAGAAACACTCCCGAAAGGCTTTCCAGTAAAATATTCATACATAACTGATGCAAACAATGTTCCTTTTGCTCGAATACCTGGAGTGGGGGATAGGGCAATTCCAAACATGGAACATAGGTTAGGACTAATATTAGCGGCACACGAAGGGCTTGCTTCTATACATGCTGGCGTCTCAGCCACAGTATCATTATTAAAACAGAGATACTGGTGGCCACAAATGAGAAGACAAACAAGGAACTATGTTCTAGAATGTGAAATATGTCAAAGAATGAAAGTATCAACGGTGAGACGTCCAGCGCAGACGCCCCTTCTAATCTCGGATAAACCATTAGCCTGTGTTTACCTAGACCACTGTGGTCCCTTACAAAGGGATGGTAACTATAAATATATCTTGGTTGCAGTGGACTCATGTACGAGATTTATATGGATGTGGCCCCAGCGAACGGCTGACGCCAGAACTGTTATAAAAGATTTGCGAGTCTTTATCGGCACATACGCGATTGGCATGCTGCATTCGGACCACGGTCCTGCTTTTAGCTCTAGAGCTTATAAGGAGGCCATGGTCAGCATGGGCGTGACATTGCGGTACTCTTGTCCATTTCACCCTGAGGGGAACGGAATTGTTGAAAGAAAAAACCGTGACATAAAGCAATCTATAACGGCAAAGGTATTAGGTTCGGGAGCTGGGTGGGTCAAACATCTAATAAGTGTCCAACGTAGTCTAAATAACTTGCCAAGAAATTCTCTGAAGGGATTCAGTCCGTACGAATTATTATTTGGAACTAGGATGTTGATCTCTGACCTTGATAGTCAGACTTCAGTGGTGAAAGAAAAAAGCTTTGATATCAAAGACCGTTTGGCTATTTTGCAGGACTTAAACAAAACAAGAAAAGACCTGAGCAACATAAAGTTGAAACAACAGCCAACAACCACTGAAGAACCACCACCTGTCCCAGCAAGACCTGTCTGGATTCCAAAAGTCGGGGATCTGGTCAGAGAAAAGATCGCGGTAAAGAAGGAATTTGGGCCTTCTTACAGAAAAGCAGTTCCTGTCTTGTCTGTCAACGGGACAAGATCAGTTGTACTACCGCCGCTTGCTGGTAAAAAGGAGAACCGAGTTGTATCCATCGACCTGGTAAAACCACAATCATGTGGCCGATAACAAATAGTAGGCCAAGTGGACTCCCAATAAGTAGCAGAACACCAAGGTTTGCTACCAATACAGAGGTCCTAACTAAGAGGCTCATTACATTCGAAACGCCTAGAGAAGAACAACAAGGACTATGCAACAATGCAATGGAACTTAGACCTCTGAAAACCCAAATAAAAACATTTAGCAGAGACACACCAATCTATAATGAAGTACCAAGTGCAAATGCAAGAAACAGTAATCCTGAACCAATTGGAACAATTGACAGAACTGCATCCGGCTACTTCATAAACTTCGATGATTCCTCTGAAGGCTTCAGTGAATCAAAGACACAGCCATCATCAAAAACCTTTAAAGATAAAGCTAAAGAACTTTTGAAACAACTGAAAGAAACATATCTGGTTTCTCCATGGCTTGAATTTTGGGTGGGTTTTGGTGCATTTATCCTCATACTTTGGCTCATCATGGTACTAACTTTGGGACGCTTCATTGAGGGAAAATATGCTAAAATGGACACAGCAAGTCAGAAAATCAACTTGATCCTCAAACCACACACATCTTCACACGTCGAGAAAAGAGAACTTTCTTCAGCCAACTTCACAGCCAATCCTATACCGGGTGGGGTAGCATGGGATAACACTGACTATGAAATTTATGGTCCGGTCGAAATCCTGAAATATCCACACCAAATTAAGATCTCATTGAGTGACTTTGTAAAACCAAGCTCATTTGCTGATGATTGGGACTTCGAAAGCATTAATAATATGATGTCTGACTTAGTAATGTCTGCTAAATTTACCAAACATGATTATTTGCAGGGTTCTACAAATTATGATAGTATGAACTGTTATAACCACTATGGTAACCATTTTCTACATAGATCCGCACAACCTAGAAATGTTTTAAATTATAATCAATGGGAACATTGTGCAACCCCTCCAAAAGGAAGCTCAAGAACCGTTTACGACAAATATTCATATTTTTCAGGGTTTAACATAAGTAATGCTGAAACATTTTATTTCAAATTGTCAAATAAGACAGGGATGAAGACCATGATAACCAACACGAAATTGATATATTCAGACTCATTCTTTGAACAAATGAATACTTTTGGTTTTGATTATTGGGACAAAAATGTTGAATTGAAAAGTGTTTGGGGTACAAAAGAATGGCAAGTACAGGGTATAGAATCTTTGTTTAGAGCCTGCATGATCCCAGAACAAATTATATTTTTAAATGACACTGTTCAACAAACCACCTGTCTTGGCCTAGCCAAAATCAAAGACTTAAATAAACCGTCTATTCCAAAACCAACAATGAACAGCAATAGTTCTACAGAAGAAGAGATAGACGTAAATTATGTATTAAACCAAAACAGAACACATCCAGATTGGAAACAATGGTTGATCTGGCCCACATATACTAATAACTGTCAAGACAGATTCCTGAACAAAACACAGGGGTTCAAAATGACCAGGCCAGACCCTAGATATCCTCAAAGACATCACCCAGGGATAATAACCACCTACAGTGTGGGTAAATTATGCCTTCAATGGCTACAAACTTCCACACTGGCAGAAATTAAGCAACACCTAACTTTACTTACTGATGGTGCTGACCTGCGTGATTTCACTATGGGACCACGCAAACAGCGTCAAAAGCGTTTCATAGCAGCCTCTGTATATGCAGCATACAATGAGGCCTGGAAGGTTACTCAAATTGAGACAGCAGAAAGGATACGGGAAATTGACCGTATTAATTTGGAAAAATCACTTTCTGTAGTGGACAATGAGTTAATGACTCTGTCCTCCAGAATTTTTTCTTTGGACAGCATTGTGTCTTCAGCAATCGACATATTATCGCAAGACTTACTGTTATTACAACACGGTCAGTCCCAATTGCGTTCTATTGTACAGCTTGGCTGGACGTTACAAAATCTGCGTTCAGGCTATGTGCCTTGGCGTTTAATCAACACAACGTCACTATTCTATATCTTTAACCTTACTGATAGACAAATCAGTATGGCCCAAAAGGGAGCTGATTATACAATCCTGAGCATTGAGAAACTTGAGAGATTACCAGTGACAATGTCAGAACGACCTGTCAGTGAATGGATAATACATGGGATAATAAATATTCCAATTTCAACCTTCAGGTTTCAATACTGCCAAAAATATATACAGGCTGGCATGTACGAGAAATTGGGAAAGGGGTACATTAAAACAACATGGGACCTGCCCTATTCACATGCATGTGTCAGTAATAAAGGACAGAAAGTATTTCTTAGTGGCAATAATTGTGCAATGTCACTAAGCGGTACACTTCTGTGTAACGGAATTAGTTTGCATGGAGCCTGTGAAGGGAACTCAAATAACCTTTCATGTCACCAGCTAGGCACACCTGCAACAGAGATAGAACCGTTATTTCAAAGACTCTATAATGGGAGTTACATTCTAATTGTAGATCGCAGATGTTGTAGTCTTATGCCCGGGACTCCTTATCTCGTAACTACGACTGCGAAGGTCAAGTGCTGTGGACACTCATTGTTCCCCAGCTCCTTTCCAGACAGGGAGGCAAGGGCATGGCCCAACTTGAAAATTACTTCTATTCGAATAGATACTTTAAGCAGAATGAAAACAGTGCTTCTTCAGACGCCGACCAGGCTCACGTCATCAAAAGAAACATATGATCTACAAGTCGCAAGGACGACTGCAGAGATACATTCATTGTTATCAACTAATTCCCCCATACATTTCGCAGAAATCCTGAATGAAATCTTAAATATTTCTGATACCAGTGGGGTCTCACAAGTATTTAAGACAGTATTTTCGATGGCATTAACACCATTCAAAGCCATACTGGGTATTTTTCCAGACTTCGTCCATTCGATTTTTGGCGGACTTCCCCTCATTTTAGGACTGATTGCAGGAATCCTATTCCTAGTCCTTATTTTTCGTTATGGCAAACCATGTCACAGACAAAACACCTGCGACAAGGGAAGAAACAATCCTAGCCATTGGATACCGGGACCGGATATCAAGAATCCTGGGACTATCCCGGCTTAGAGACCTGAACATGACTTGGTTTCTATCCTTTCGACCTATGTGGCAACGATGTGTTTTACCTGTATTAAGGTGCCTGCTATGCGGAGAAGAATGCGTGTTAGACACCTGTCTGACGCTACAATCGGATGCGCCAATGGATGCAGAAACATTGTTGAGTCCGATCAAGGCTCATGCTTTGTGCTGCCCTCAAAGGCTACCAATCCTGATGACGGCATTCGTGGAAGCTTCACCACTACGATTAAGGGGTAGTGAAGTACAAGATGAAAGCAGCATCGATCAGGTACGACCTTCTGTCAGCAATCCAAATCAGAATGTCAATGGAGACAATCATGCGCATGAATGCATGGTTACACCTATTTCCGAGTTAGTGGAACTCTCCCAGGAAGCTGTTGACAACTTTTTCGAAAGCCTAAATGATATGATGTTCTCACCAGAACAGAAATAGGGACTTTTGAACAAACTCGTACACGGCGTTCCCTGAATTTGGCCTTCAACTTTAATAATAAAGTCACATGAACAATTTTCCCTCCAGTTCACGGACAGCAATTTTTTCAGCAGCCCCAAATTATTTTTTACAATTTTTCGGGACACTTATCTTCTGCTTAAAGTAAGAAACTATTCCTAGAGAACTAAGATTTCTATTTTTAGACTGCTTATAGACATTAGCTGCCCGCTGGTATGTTCATTGTTATTATATTCTGTGATGAAGTGGTCTCGAACTTTTTTCCTGTATTAAGAGCCATTTCATGTGTAAATCTCATATACCAAATAGCAATAATGTATACAAATGCGTTATTACTTTAGCATTATTTTACAGCTTGAGCGCATAATATACATATGACTGCATTTCTTCCGTATATTTGAAAATTTCAAAATGCATTTATGTATTTTGGGGTGGTAAGGTATACACAATACTCTATAATATATTGTACTATGTTTTACTATGCATAGATTAGTAAATATGACCATAGTTAGCGTGGAGTGGGTGTGATGTATTCCTATAGGTTCTGAATCGATCCCCCTATTCCTGACCCTATTCTGGTTAACAAACCAACAAGTTAACTAGCAGTCAGCCCATGAGGCAGCAAACCCCCATGATGCAGATACCGTTATCTGACGAAGCCACACTACGGCACAGGAACGTGTTATCTGATTAGGTCATAACGCTTGCGATCTAATTAGACAAGCGATATTCCTCCAGCCCCTGATAAGGCATACGGAGTTCTCATAACAAATCAAACTTATGACAACCTGGGAAAAACCCTGCGGCCATTGTTTTGATTTCACCAAGAACTTCAGCAAAAGAATGTGCTAACGACCTGGTCGTATGACATCCTTATTGACGTATCTATGTCCATCCTTACGTCAATCTCGGCACCTTAAAGGTATAAATATTACCGATATTGCCCTATGCAAACACACGCGGTGGTGACGAGACGGAGCAGCCATACTTGCCGAAGCCCAGAGCAGAGCAGACCCCGCTGGCGCATCCCCGCCTTCCTGACGTGCTGAGAACGAGACGCGCTGCTTTCTCCAGCCGAGAAATCCAGCACCGGCGTTTCCGGGTAGCCCTCGCAGGCAGCCTGGAATATCGAGACCAGAGACGAGAGATACCATCCCTCATCCATCCTAGATTCCAGGTACAGAACTGAATAACCCCTCACAGAGAATTCTTTAGTCAGTCACTTGGCAAAAACAAACTTAACTTAAACTGTAACTTTCTATTCCCGCCCACGTATTAGGCTTAGGTCAGGTACACGGGGTAGGCGTATCTAGAAACACCAGTTGAGTACGTTTAGTAAAATGTATATGTGTATGTAATATATTTTATTCATTTTAAACCTTCATATGGCTTAGAAACCATATCAATGTTTTTACAGTATTATTTTATACTTCTGCTTTTAATGTATGCACTTTACTTAACGATAAGTATTGCAATAATATCGATCCATTTCTCTTGTACGAGAAAAGAGACTGATCAATAAATAACATCTTTTATTGAACACGCCCGTCTCTTCCTTTTCTCTACAATCTGATGAGACTAAGAATGCACGTACTGACTGAGTAAAATAAATTGCCTTTTGTTCACACGACTCTCGAGATACACTCTTGATTAGGGGAGAGCAAAGTTGTCATGTTCTATGGATTCAGAAACTAAATCCCTTCTTGTCTAATCAGGGAAGTTAATTCCTTCCTGAACATTCGATAAAGTTTCTAGTGAACTCTGAGCTAGCTGGCAAACCCAAAACTTTAAGTCTAATATCGACAGTAGTAGACCTAGTTAACGTCTGGTCTAGGCCTATACTATTGAAGGTATTATTCCAATGCGCAGAGCCTATTGGGATAATAGGAACTACACTACAGAAGAGCTGAAGAAACTGTAGGAGGGGGATGCCACTCTGCTTGTTGCTGTGTTGTGCTGGCCTGCTGCTTCTGTCTTGGACAGTGAAAGGACTGGACTATGCTTTCTTCATCCTGCTTGCAAAAGGTTCTCCAAGGGCTTGTGTGTGCATGCCTCCTGTTGGAAGTCTCAGGGAGGTCGAAGACTTCATCCATATCTTGTTGCCAGCACTGGGACTTTTCTACTGTGAGTCCTTCATTGCCAAGTGGTGCCAAAACCTGTCCACTGCCCTTGAAACTGAGTGGTTGCGTTGCAACTCCAAGAAAAGCAACCCAGCGCCATCATCAACACAGCTGCGTGCACCAAAGTCCTGGTCACTGCTCGTGAGAAGTACGACGTATCAACCATGACGACATAGCAGCCCCAACCTCACCCATGACAAAGCTTCATGCTGTCAACGACGCCGCCTGCACCGTGGCTGTGTACACCGTTTGTGAAAAGCACAACGCATTGCCCATCTCACATCGCAGCCCCTGGTTTGTCGGTGACAGCTCTATCGACCTCAACTCCGTCCAGCAACACCGATGCCTGCACCGTGGCTGAGGACACTGCTCACGGAGAGCATGATGCATGACCCTACTCACACCACAGTATATTACATACACCATAAACACTCAAAACAAAACCAACTGTCTAAAACATAAAAATATTGCCAAGTGATACACCCACACAAATCCAGAAAATTTGAAAAAATGTAATAAGCCAATAATATAAAATCGGAAGACTATGGCGCTTTCTTAGTTACAAAAATGAACCATAAAGACAATAAACAATGTAAACAAAAACAGTGGCTGAGGAAAAAATAGTTACACTTATGCTGTTCAGACAAAGCAAAAAACCAGAATAGCGGAGGTTGCATCCTCTTCAGTCAATGCCACAAATAAGCGTCAACAGCGTTTCGACCACACTAAAACTTGAGTGGTCATCATCAGGACAAAGAATATTCAGTAGTAGAGCGTCTAATAATTACATTTGTTCAATCTCTATGTCATGAGGAATCCAGGATTAGAATTAGCAAAAACTGTGATGGCATATAGTCCATGCACAAGCAATTAATGCAAGTGAAAATAGTGTGTTTCAATGCACACTCAAAATAGATATTGGAGAGGAATCCAATCACTCCCAAAAAAGCCAAATACTACATGGACAGTCACTCAGGAAGACAACCAGGACTGCTCGGAATTACGAGCCAGTCAACATGCTGAGTGCCGTGCCGACCGTAACAGCGTCTCAGATTGGCTTTACGGTTTGTTTTGCAACTTAGAGAGCGCCAATGTCTTCTGATGTTATATATATATATATATAAGCCTATATATATGTCTTACTCATTTTTTTACAGTTTCTGAATTTGTGTTTTGGGATATCACTTGGCAATATATTTATGTCTTAGTTGGTTTTATTTTATTTGTTTATGTTGTATCTAATATATTACTTGAACCCTTGTTAAGCTTTCAGTCTTTACTTTGCCCCTGGTTCAGGTAATAGGGCTGCCCCTGTTGGTGGTAACCCTCTCGCACCACAGCCTCAGGTCTACTGACAACAGTGCTTCTGTATTGATGCTGCGCAGCTGCCTGCACCAAAGCTGTGGTCACCAGTCGTGAGGAGCACGACGCAAAGACGGTGACTACATTGCAGCCCTGACACCTGCCGACACCAGCATTCCTGACTTCAACAGCACAAAGTTTGATCTGTAACACGTGTGACTTCAAGGTATCACTGATTTCTGCACCGAATTCCAGAAGCAATGTCGGCGAAGCATCATTTTCGGATTTCATCACAAGGTCCCCGAGGTCTCTTCATTTCCAAAGGTACTGTTTTGCAGGTCTTCCTGATGCTGCACCACTGAACTGTTGGATTTGGTTGTTGATGACGCCTTGATAGCCCCGGTTGGCGCTATCGACTTCAAGGAACTATATTTGTAGTTGGGGGGGGCGGAGCTTGCTTGCGACCAAGATGGCCGCTTGAGCCCAGAGCTCTGTCCAGTCGTGCACATATTCACCAATTATCCTGCACCATTTGAAGTCCTATTAGCTCCACGTCCTGGGTACAGTGACCAGAGGTTGGGCGGCGTAGGTGGGTGACACCCCGATAGAATTTGACTGCGGCAACCCGGAGAACGCGCGGAGAGAAACAGGAGCGGTTCCCGGGCCGCCAAGCCGCGAACTGGAGTGGGCGAAGAGGCAGGGCTAAGTTGCTGGAAGTGCAGCGGCGGCAAAAGCAGAGTCCGGCTGTGTACCCCAGAGCCTTAGAAACATCGCTGAGTGCCGGAGGGAAGGAGGAGCCACGGCGGTAAACCCCCTCGAAGCCGGAACCATCGGACAAAGTGAGGGGGAGACCGCGGTGGGACAGGAGGCCCCCAGAGAGGAGAACAGCTGCAGTGCCTGCCCCCGTGAAATGGGAAGCATCGAGTGTGGAGAGCGGCGGCAAGCGGGAGGACCGGAGGTACTCCCGAGCCACTGGAAAGGAGTGAGAGAGGGCGCGAGGAGTGCCCCTGGTAGCCATGAGACAGACACGAGGACGGAGGCGGCAGCCCCGCGGTGAGGCAGATTGGTGTGGGGAGCGTGGGGAGGCAGCCGGTTCTCCCCACCCTGAGTAGCAGACGGAGCCTGCACGAGCTGCGGGTGGGATGGAGGTCTGAAGAGGCCCAGGTTAGGGGAGCGGGGGCTGAACTATAAAGGCTGAAGGCAGATTAGCACTACACAGGCGGCAGAGCATAACATTCAGTGAACGGCTGGAGCTGCCCGCCTAATATACATGTAGGGGGTAGCGGTGCCACAGAGGAGACGGGACTGCTAGGTGCAGCGCCAAGATCTAGAGAGTGGGGTGCAGGCTGCGAACTCCCCATTTGGGGGACCCCCACGGTGGGCCAGGGAAGGAGAGAGCACCAGACAGGTACGCAGGACGACCCCCGTAGACGGTGGCGGAAGAGAAGCTGCGCCTACCCGCGGGGGCAAGTGGACTGCGCCGCGAAGAAGAAGTGAAGAGTTTCCCTGGCACCAACTGAAACTGGCCAAGCTATCCTTCTGAGAAAGTTGTAGGGGAGAACCCATTCCCTCCCCCATCCCTACCTTTGCATAGTGCGGACAATTCAAGATTGAGACAGTGATCGGGAACCCGCGTGCAGGCCCTGTAGATCCCGGGGCAACATGGGAAGAGGAGATAAGACACAGGCTAAGCTGTCATTTGAGCAAAAACGCTCGAAATCCCACGACGCAGCTGATGTGGACGCCGCGAGAATGCCAACAGAGAGCGAACCCGCCGGCACGGACATACGCAGTTTACTCTTGTCTACAGAGAAAAGCCTACAGAGTGGGATAGCGTCGCTGGGCACGAAAATGGACGGCCTGACCTACAGAATGGATAGAATGGCTGAAAGATTGGCCAAGCATGCAGAAAGACTGGACATGTCGGAAAGACGGATCACGGAGGTGGAGGAAGCACAAACCACTCTGGATTCGGATCATAAGACACTGGGGAAACTCATGCAAACTTTACAGGATAAGACTGAGGATTTGGAGGCCCGCTCGCGGCGCTGCAACCTGAGAATTACTGGACTGCCGGAGACGACCCCCACCGGGAATATGGAACTGTTCGTAGAGAAACTGTTGGTCACGCTGCTTGGAGAGGGAGTTTTTTCTACAATGTTCGTAGTGGAACGAGCCCATCGATCGCTCGGCACCCGACCTTGGCCGTGTGCCCCTCCGCGCCCTATAATTGCGAAACTGTTGAATTATAGGGACAGGAACGCTGCGTTGTGCATGGCACGGGAGAAGAAGTCGCTGAGGTTTGAAGGTTCGGATATTGCATTCTATCCAGACTTTACAGCGAGGGTGCAGGAAGCACGTAAACACTTTACACCTATGAAGAGGCAACTGCGAGACCTGGGGATCGACTATGCTATGCTGTACCCGGCAAAATTACGAGTAAACCGCCAGGGACGATCCCACATCTTCACAGATCCAAAGGCCTTACAGCAGGCTCTGAAGGGGTGGTCGAAAGAACAGAGCAAAGTCCCGGAGCAGCAGATGGTGGAGGAGGCAACTGGTGGCTCACTGGAAGAGCAGGACTGACAAAGCCGATTATTTGCGATAGGGAGGTCGGGGGGAAAGGATGCTGAGGCCCTGTTGTGACTTGTCCCGTGCCCTGCTGATGAGGGGGGCACAGATGGGTGATACAGTGCAGTGTTAAAATCGAGGCAGGTTTGTTGCGCCTGTCACAATTATGGAGGGGAGAGGGTAGGGAACCGCTTTAGCCGACAGAGTGAGATTGTCCTGGCCTGGACCAAAGAACGCACTACCCCTCTAAGGGGGAAGAGACCCATATGTGATACCAGCAGAGGGGTGTGAGCCAGGAGTGTGTGCGAGTTTTGAGTATCAAATGATGCAGATGATGTAGCACGACGGCGGGGTGTAAGGGCACTTGGTAAAGGAAGATAAACTGCATTCTTTGTAGAAGGAGTAACCTCTGCCCACGTGTGCTAAGCACCACACGTCCTTGTTGTGGGGTGTATTTGGGGGAGTGTTAAGGGGTGGGTAGGGCAGGCCTTGGGGTACTGTGTGACCATGTTGGGGAGGTCAACTGTGGGAGGGGGTGGGGAAGGGCGAGTTGCGAAAGGGGAACGGGGAATGTTCAGGGATATTGTTTTGGTTTTTGCATACAGGGCACAATTTGATTATGCACAACACATCAGAGCTTACTATATTCAGTGATGGCACAGATCGCAGGACAGGCGGAGGCGGATAGTGACCGCAGGGCAGATAGCATAACAGCGCTGACGTGGAATGTCAGGGGGCTCAACAACCACCGCAAGCTGGGCAAAGTTTTGAGTTATTTACATAGGCAGAATATCGACGTGGCCATGCTCCAGGAGACCCCCCTCCCGCAGGAGAGCGCGATGCTGCGTAGCAGGGGACTTGCAGGCAATATTACCTCGGCAGGCTTCACCACACATGCCAGGGGCGTGCTGACATGGGTGAACCCCATGTCAGCGTACTCACTAGAACTGCTGAAGGCGGACCCGGAAGGGCGTTTCGTAGACTCTCGATGTAAGGGGCAGGGTTTGGACTTGCTGTTAGTGAATGTATACGGCCCGAACTATGATTGCCCAGAGTTTTACACAGCGATGGAAGCAGCTACTCGTAGATACCATACAGCACAGTTTTTATGGGGTGGGGATTTTAATCTGATACGGGACCCAGACCTGGACAGATCAGCGTGCCCCACTAGGAGGCTGGCTGCGGCTGCTAAAATGCTAGACACTGTGATTATCAGTATGGACCTTGAGGACGTGTGTCGAATACGCAATCCAGAACAGGGTGATTACATGCACTACTCGGCCTACCACAATGTACACACTCGCATAGATTATTGGTTAGCCTCTACGTCATTGCTAGGCCACATCCAAGAATGCAGAGTTCTGCCACGTACGCTCTCAGACCATTCCCCGTTACTGCTGACCCTAACCACCCCTAAGAAAATGATGAGACCATTTACATGGTGTTTTCCACCCTACTCACTGCTGGACCCACTATTCAAGGGGGAGCTTGCTGAGGCGATAGAAACGTACTTTGAGACAAATATAGGCCCCGTGGACAGCTTTCAAACAATATGGGAGGCATTTAAGGTTTATGTTCGAGGCATAGCAATTACTAAACACTCAGGGGTTCTTAAAGCTATAAGAAAAAGATTAGGTGGCTTGGCACAGAAACTAGGCCAACCCGAAAAGCGCCAGGTGACGGCCAGTGGTAGTGAACTGGAGAAGAGATTAAGGTATTGCTGGCAGAATACCATGAGGAGGTGGACAGGGAAGGTAAACACATGGGGAAATACGCGTCAGCACGCACTTATGGAGAGGGCGACAGACCAGGATCGGTACTTGCGAGGGTGCTAAGTGAGAAACGGAGGAGAACACAAATCACGGCGGTAAAGTCAGAGGAGGGAGAGACCATAACGGAAGAAGCTGACATAGCGAACCGGTTCCGACATTATTATGCAGACTTGTAGACCTCAAGAGCTAGGGACCTAGATGAGGAGATACTAGACTACTTATAACGCATCGACCTCCCGTCACACACAAACACGCATAGGGAATTCCGAATGCTTCCCATAGAGAAGGACGAGATGGTGGAGGCCCTGGCAGGCATGAGATCTGGGAGCTCCCCCGGGCGCGGACGGCGTCACGGTGGGCTTCTACAAGACGTTTATAGATCTTCTGCTACCACACCTGGCAGCCCTCTTTGACGAACTGTGCACAACGGGAAGCAATCTTGGTGGCTATCCCTAAGCAGGGCAAGCCTCCGGAGGAGTGTAGCTTGTACCGCCCCCCTTTCACTCCTGAACGTGGATACTAAGATCTACGCCAAAATATTGGCTAATCGACTAGCACTCCTGGCTCCACAGCTCGGGGCCCTGGAACAGGCAGGATTTATTCTGAGTAGAAACCTTACATATAATATCCGCACGGTTTTCGGGACAATGCAGCATGTAAAGCAGGACACTAAGGCAATTGCGGTATTCTTAGACATGGAGAAGGCTTTTGACTCCATGGAGTGGCCATTCATGAGGCAGATACTAACGAGAGAAAGGGACTAGGGCCGGTATTCTTGCAAATGATTGGCACCTTGTACAACAACCCCAGAGTGAGGGTTAGAGTGGGCGATTTAGTTACTGAACCCTTTGCCATAACCAGAGGGACTAGACAGGGGTGCCCACTGTCGCCCTTGCTGTATGCCCTAGTGGCGGAGCCACTAGCTTGTGTGCTCCGAGAATATCATGGGAACAAGGGCATTGGCTTCCCTACATATAAAATTGTAGTGTTCACTTATGCAGATGATACGCTGGTATATGTCCGCGACCCAGAGAATAACTTGCCAGCGGTACCTAGAGAAGTAGTACACTTTGGAGCACTCTCAGGTCTGAGAGTTAACTGGGCGAAGTCCATTGCTTTCCCTCTCATGCCAACCACAAAGGAATTTGAGATGGGTTCTCCCTGCAGTGGTCTGTGGATTCCGTTAGATATCTGGGAATTCAACTGCATACAGACTCGGAGATAGTGCTCCGTGAGAACTATGGTGTGGCCAGTAGCAGATTAGAAGATGAGGTTGAGGTCTGCTGTCGACTCCCGCTATCAATGATGGGGCGCATCTAAATTATGAAGATGGTGGTGCTGCCTAGGCTGCTGTTCTTGTTCATAAATATCCCCATGGTGCTACCGCGAGTCTTTTTTCAGAGACTGAAACAATCCATGCTTAAGCTTGCCTGGGCGGGCAAACAGGCGCTGGTCAAATGGCAGGTCCTCACACTACCGTACAGTATGGGAGGCCTGGGCGCTCCAGACTTGAGCTGTATTACAGAGCCGCACAGGGGGAACATATGCACATCTGAATTCATGGAGACTCGAATATTCCACATGTTAGAATGGAAAGATTATTTGCAGACCCTCTCCCCTTGGCAGCGACGATATTCAAACCCGTTGACCGTAGAACTGGGATACTAGATTCCATAACTACCACTAATCATGCATGGCACTGCCTGTTGCAGCAGCAGGGGGGAGCACTTCTATATTCTCCATCCATGCCGGTGGAGTGGGCCCTATGGTTGACCCACTGCAGAGACAAGGGAGTAATAAAGGCACTTCACGAACTGAACATTCGGACGGCAGGGGACATGTTCCAAGACGGGACGGTAAAGACGTGGGAATAGGTGAAGGGGACAGCCGGAACGGGTACCACATTACAGCAATTCCAATTCTACAGAGTGTGCAGGGCCCTGACAGAACAGTTAGGTGAGGACCTAGACGAGCCACTGGAGGTGCCGGAACTCACCTATGTGATTGAGGCAGACTCGCCGCGTCAGATGGTAACCAATATTTACAAAATTACAATGTCCCATAGGGAGAACCGAGACACAGCAGCGAGGCTTGCATGGCAAAGAGATCTGCAAGTTCAGATAGATGATGACATGTGGCAAGCTCATAGCGAAGCGGGTGGTGGTGCAGTGCTGGATGAGGGGACCGACGCCTACAATTAAGCGTTAGTCACATGATGTGCTGTACTTCTGTATGCAGTTGGAAATCTATAATGAACTACTGCCACCGCGTAGCCGGGCCAAAAATATCTGGGGTTATTTGTTGCACAGATACATAGAGGGGAGGAGGAGTCTGAGTCCGCGAGGGAAGATGGTCAAGGTGAGGCTGAAACGCATCGTAGTGGTACACCCTGAGACAGAGACGGATTTATAATGCGACATGGGGACACAGAGCTGACCTTAGAGATTCTGCCTACTGATAAGGGGTACTGCGTAAAGAGTGTGATACGTCGCCTGCCCCCTGCTGGGTTGTTGGCTCTAAGGCTGTGTATTTTTATTGGGTATGAGGAGTTCGGTTTGCAGCCCCCCCGGCCGTGTTGTTGTGTATGCATGTATGCTTTTTATGACTTAGTGTTATAAAACCTAATAAAACAAATTAAAAAAAATAACAAAAAACTATATTTGTAGTTTGTTCTTGCAAAGTGATATTGTTAGATCTGGGGGTCTCTAATTGGCAATGGTTATCACCTTTGTCCAAACAGGGTCCCTTACTTCTAAGTCAGGATAAGGGGATTACACTCCTGAATAACCCCTGCTCACCCCCTTGGTAGCTTGGCACGAGCAGACAGGCTTATCTCAGAGGCAGTGTGTTAAGCATTTGTAAATATACACAGTAATAAAGTGAAAACACTACAGATGGACACAACACAGGTTTTATAAAAATAAGTATTCTTTATATAGACTTAAACACAAGACCTCAAACGACAAAAATCCACAATACTACACTTAAGGTTACTTAATGATTAAAGTCTCTTAGTTCAAGTTGTAGGTAAATTCGACAAAGTTCTCAACAAAGTACCTGGATGCGTAACGCAACGTGAGCAAAAGGCTCGCAAAGCGGTTCCGTGACCCGGGGGAACAGTTGCGTCCTTCCTCAATGCACAGTAGGGGACTCGTTGTGAGCCTTACCGGTGCGGAGGTGATGCGTGCCCGTTGCGTTGCACAAGATGGCGCCTGGATGCGATGCGACGATCCGGTTGCGATGCGAGAAGATGGCGCCCTTGATGCGGCGATGCGATGACGATGCAATGACGCCCTGGCAGCCTTGCGACGACTCTGTACTTTGGAGCCGCGACAGGCCCTGCAACACGCTTCTCCGGTGATGCGATGGTGACTCTCACGATGGCGTCACGCTTCTCCGGTGATGCAACAGCAAACAGCTTCGATGAACACAAGCTTCCAGGGAGATGCGATGAAGGCTCGCTTCTCCGGCGTTGCAATGATTTCAGCTGTGGCGGCGGCACGCTTCTTCTCGATGCGTCGCGCTTCCAGCTCCCAGCCGCACGTAAGTGTCTGGAGTCAGAATTCCCAGCAAGGAAATTTAGGAGGGAGCTGGAGGTGAAGTCTTTTGTCCCTGAGACTTCAGCAGGAGGCAAGCACAGTTCAAGCCCTCTGAGAAATTCAGTAGATGAAAGTTCTTCTCCTTTCCCTTAGCAATGAAGCAACCACTGCAGGCCAACCCAGCAAACAGCACACTGGCAGAAGGGCAGTCCAAACTCCTGCAGCTTCCTTGGGTCTTCTCCTTGGCAGAAAGATTTCTTGTTCCAGAAGTGATCTAATTTCTTGGGATCAGGTCCCAATATTTATACTCCAAAATCCTTTGTTCTCTGAAGGCAGAGAGGCTGAGAGGCCTCTGCCTAGTCCAAACCAGTTCCTGAGCACTTTGTTTACATGACTCTCTTCTTCCTTTCACTGTGCAGGGCAGAGACATCAGCCGCCCCACAGGAGGTGGAGCCAGCACAGGGGAGGGAATGTACAACTCTGGAGACTCTGTTGACATGATTCCTCCTCTCCTTTCACAGTGCAGGGCAGAGACAACAGACAAGTCACAGGGGGTGGAGCCAGCATTGCAGAGGGAAGGCCCAGCCCTATTCAGGTCCCAGGTGTAACTCCTCCCTCCTATCTAGATGCAGATCTCTATATTCACCACTGGGCTGCCCCAGCCTGTCTCCTGGAATTCCCCAGTCCTGTCACACACAAACCCAGACAAGGAATACACAACCCAGCAGAGGCAGGCTCAAATGGTTAGGCAAGCAAATACCTACTTTCTAAAAGTGGTATTTGCAAACACAGGATATTAAAATAAACTTTACTAAACAATGTACTTTATTATTCTGAGTTCAGGCATACTAAATTCGAATTTCTACCATGTTTCCTGAGTCAGTTAGGATTATAAGAATGTAATAATCTTAACTGCCCATTCTGGTCTATGAGAACAGGTAGCCTTCAATAGTGAAAAACGAAAATGGCTGTAATTCACTATTAGAACATGCTACACACATCAGGGCATGTCCTACCTTATACTTACAATGCACCCTGCCCTTGGGCCTACCATAGGGGTGTCTAATATGAAGCAAAGGGAAGGTTTAGGGACTGGCAAGAGGGTGCACTTGGCCAAGTCGACATGGCAGTGCTAGACTGCCAATAGGCCTTGCAATGGCAGGCCTGAGACATACTTTACAAGCTGCTTCTGTGGGTGGCACAACCAGTGCTGCAGGCCCACCAGCAGCATTTGATTTACAAGCCCTGGGCACACATGGTGCACTGTACTAGGGGCTGACAGATAAATCAAATAACCCAATCATGGAATCCAATTAGGATATCAATTTAACATAGGGAGCACTTGCACTGTGGCACTGATTAGCAGTGGCACAGAGCCCAACGCATTAATCCAGCAAAAACATATAAAAACAGAGGAGGCAATCCTTCAAAAATGGAAGGGAGATTCACGCCAATGATGTCAGGTCTAACACATGTCCCCTCCAGCTGAAATGTGGGGAGAACTACCCTTCCCCTTGAGAGTTCTCTTCACTAAGGCGGAAAAATCTGGACAGACCATCAACGTTGGCGTGTTCTGTACCAGGGCGGTGTTCCACCATAAAGTCCATACCCTGTAGGGAAATGGACCACCTCAACAACTTTGGGTTCTCACCCCTCATCTGCATCAGCCATCTGAGGGGCCTGTGGCCGGTCTGAAATCGGAGGTGAGTCCCAAACAAGTATGGTCTCAACTTCTTCAGTGCCCAGACCACAGCAAATACCTCACGCTCAATTGCACTCCACCTCTGTTCCCGTGGAAGTAATCTACTACTGATGGAGGCTACAGGTTGTTCTAGGCCCTCTTCATTAATCTGTGATAGAACAGCCCCCACACCATGCTTTGAAGCGTCTGTCTGTACACGGAATTCTTTTGAGAAGTTGGGTGCCTGAAGCACGGGTGCTGTGCACATGGCAGTCTTCAGGGCGTAAAAAGCCTTCTGACAGGTGTCAGTTCAGTTCACTTTCTTGGGCTGCTTCCTGGAAGTCAGCTCAGTCAAGAGTGCAACAATGTTGCCATACCCCTTGACAAACCTCCTGTAGTACCCCGTGAGTCCTAAAAAGGCTCTCACCTGTGTCTGAGTCTTTGGGGGTTCCCATGCCAGGTATCAATCTTGGGTTGTAGGGGCGCCACCTGGCCGCTTCCTACCTGGTGACCCAAGTACACAATTGAGCCCTGCCTGATCTGCCTGCCTTGCACAGTGCCATCAACACTTCCCAGAGGTGCTGCAAGTGTTCTTCCCAACTGGCGCTGAATACTGCAATGTCATCCAGGTAGGCGGCACTGAAATCCTCCAGTCCAGCCAACACCTGGTTGACCAACCTCTGAAAGGTGGCAGGTGCATTCTTCATCCCAAAGGGCATAATCCGGAATTGGTAGTGCCCATCTGGTGTGGAGAATGCTGACCTCTCCTTAGCCCCATCAGTTAAGGCGATCTGCCAGTACCCAGACCTCAAATCAAATGTGCTGAGGTACCGTGCAGCCTCTAACCGATCAATGAGGTCATCAGCTCTGGGAATGGGTGTGCATCAGTCCTGGTGACTGAATTGAGCCCTCTGTAGTCCACACAGAACCGGAGTTCGAGTGTGGCACCCGGCGAGGCAGCCTTTGGGACCAAGACCACTGGGCTGGCCCAAGGACTGTTGGAGGACTCAATGACCCCTAAAGCAAACATCTTGGAGATTTCCTCCTTAATGGAAGCCCTAACCTCCTCAGTCACTCTGTAAGCCTTGTGCTTGACATAAGGACTGTCACCACTGTCCACATCATGGACGCACCAGGAACCAAGGAAAATAAATCAGAGAATTGCCCCAACAGTTGGCGACAATCTTGCTGCTGATCAGGGGTCAGTGTGGCAGAGAGGCTGACACCATCCACTGACCCATCTTGCTCTGTTGCAGACAGGAGGTCAGGAAGAGGCTCGGTCTCCTCCTCCATTCCATCATCTGTCGCTAGGAGCATGCCCACTTCAGACCTTTCTAAGTGGGGCTTTAGGCGGTTAACATGCAGGACCCGCAAGGGGTTCCTGGGAGACCACAAGTTCACCAGATAAGTGACATCATTCTTGCGCTCCACCACCTCATCTGGACCGGTCCACCTGTCCTGGAGCACACAAGGCTCCACAGGGGCCATGACCCAAACTTTCCGTCCAGGTTGAAGCTCAATCAGAGTGGCATTCTGATCGTACCACCGCTTCATTTCCTCCTGGCTGGCTTCCAGATTCGCCTGAGCGAGATCCCTGAAACGCCGAGTCTGGTTCCTGAAGGCCAGCATGTAACTATACACATCCTGAGGAGGTTCCCTGGGAGATTGCTCCCAACCTTCCTTGACCAGACGCAAAGGTCCTCTTACTGGGTGACCATACATAAGCTCAAAGGGGCTGAACCCTAGAGACTTTTGTGGCACCTCACGGTAGGCAAACAGAAGGCATGGCAAGAGGACGTCCCACTTATGCCTCATTGGTTCTTCAAGACCCATGATCATGCCTTTAAGGGTCCGGTTGAAACTTTCAATCAGCCCATATCTGTCACAGTTAGGCGATAGTTAGGTATGAATCCGGGAATGTGGACTACAAATCCCAGAATACCTGCACCATGAGTCCTTTCTCTCTTTCTTCTACCTATCTAAACTCCTTCCTCCCACTTCCTCTTGCTTGTCACCTGATGCCGACCGTGTTTGGTTTCTCGGAGGAGTGTTTTGTCCTGGAGATCTAAATCGGAGTTCTTTGTTATCCTGACCGCGCTGGAGCTATGCGCGTTATCAGCCTGCTTTCGTTGGATTACTGAGACATTGTCCTCAATGCGCTGATACTGAAGTGCTAGACAGCCTGATTTCTTTTTCTTCATTGTTTCTTTATTTTTTCCTAATGGTAGAAGGCTCCCTGCTTCTAACCATTCCGCGCTTGAGCGCTGACGCCTGGAAAGCCGTATTTCATCATTGTGGTTCTCGTGGTTGTGTGCCGCGGGGAATTGCATTTCCAGCTTTCTTCATTTCACCCTAGTGAAACTTTTTACGCCGTTCGACTGGAGAGTCAACCAGTGCTTAGTCCTGTGCCAGTCCTGTGCCAGTTCTTACGAGGGCGATCGCGCTGGAGCGCATTTTCCTTCGTGTTATTTTCTTATTTACTATTTACTAGAGCTTTGAGAGGCTTGAAGGAGTTCGCTGTTTTATTAGGATATCCATCTTCAAACTCTAGGATTTCTACAGCGTGGTTAGTGAACATCTCTAAGCTTGACAGCCATTGACTGCCTCAGTCATATAAGTACAATTCTGATTTACTTGCCTTTATTATTCCTGAATGGCATATGCACTCTTGAAATGCTTTATTGCAGGACTTTGAAAGCAACTTGGTATTCTATGACTTTTTACTTTCATTACTCTATTTTTTCTCGTTTTGTGCCTTTTTAGCTTGGAGTATATGTGGCAGTATATAATAGTAAGTGAAGCTTAGCTTACACAATTACCATAGTAAGGATTAGAGGGAGGGACAGGGGTTACTCACCTTGTGTTCTGTTATATTTCTGCTGCAGGAAACCTGAGGGCACGAAGAGAAGTGAAGACTACAACTTCTGAAGCTCATCACTAGAGGTTTCTGCTGCTACCTTTTTGTTTTGTTTGTCCCTTTTTACCCTTTCCCCGGTTATGGTACAATCAGTGAAGTGATTACATTCACTCACAGGTACTGCCATATAGGGGAGAAAGGTAATTTAGCATCGCTCCTGCTGTACCCGGCTTGAAGGTTAGTGAACCTTTATTGAATCATGACAATTTCCTAGTGGGTGGTAAGGAGTGGTGAACTTGTAGGTAACAACACACACCTTCCACAGAGACTTCATATAATTGGAAATGAAGTTTGTACCTCGGTCAGACACAACCTCTCGGGGGAACCCCACACGGGAGAAGATCCCCATCAGTGCACGTCCCACCACGGGGCCGTCACTGTCCTGAGCAGAATAGCTTCCGGGTACTGGGTAGCATAGTCCATCAAGTCCAGGATAAACCTGTTGCCCATGGCTGTTTTGGGGTCCAGTGGCCCCACAATGTCAATCCCCACCCGTTCAAGGTGGGTACTGACTACAGGGAATGGTTGGAGAGGGGCCTTGTGCCTCCTCCCACTCTTCCCACTTGCCTGGCAAGTTTGACAGGTCCCTGAATGAGTATCTGAACTCTTTCGCATCTGGGGCCAATAAAAATGGGAGGCAAGCCTTTCAAAGGTCTTGTTCTGTCCCAGATGATCAGCTAAAGGAACATCATGAGCCAAACCCAGTAGGAAGGCCTTTTCTGCTCTTCACAAAATTCCTCCCTGGAGGGACCTCCTTCTTGCTGCCAATGGGTCAGCTCAGGTAGGTTCCCCAGTTTCCCTGTAGTTCCAGGGCATCCTCCTCAAGGTCTGCCTCTTCCTGGACCATGGGAACAATGGTGGCTGGTTTCCCACGCCCTCTTCCTCTTCTCTTAAAGGGAGGTCCCTGGGCCATACTTTCGGGCTCCAGGGTCTCTTGAACACCCTTAGCTGCCATAGACCGAGTGGTCATACATGCCCACTCAGGCAGACCCAACATCTCCAAATGCTCCTTCCTCTCCACCTTAGCCCAAGGGGAGCTTTCTAAACCATTGCCTAACAGACAATCAACAGGCATGGATGGCCTCACAGCTACTTGAAGAGTACCAGAGACCCCCCCCCACTCAAAGGGAACTTGAGCCACTTTGCAATGGCTCTGTGTTGTCAGCGGCAACAACTGGGAAGAATGCATTGTGGACTACCTGCTCTTCAGAGACCAAGTGACACTTGACAGCTGTCACATTTGCTCCTGTGTCTCTGAGAGCCTCCACTCAATGGCCATTGATGGTTACCCACTGCCTGTATTTTTTAGTGTTCTTAGGCAGCTGAGATTTAGGGACCATCTAAAAGTCTCCTAATGAGACAAGGGACATTTCTGCGGGACCCCACCCACCTTGAGTACCCATCTCCTCCCCACCCAGGGCTACACTGGCCATCTGATGGGGTGGTGCACAGGGTGGCACATACTGTCCTGAAAGCAGGTAACAGGCCCCCTATGAACAGGCTTACCTGTCGGGGGTCCTGACTTCTTTTCAGGGGGAGGCTGGGAACCCTTACCTTGGTTCCCTTGGGAATTACTTTGGGGACCTTTTTTGAACTCCCTCTGTTTACCCTTGTCCCCCCAATCTTCTGCTGGGGACCCTGCCCATCTTTGGCGGAGTCTCCCACAAGACCCTTGTGGACCCTGGTACTGATCCAGAGGTCCGCCTCTTCAGCTAGCTTTCTAGGATTAGTCAACTTGCAATCAATAAGGTGCTGGCATAGCTCTGGAAAACAATTAGCAGATAAGTGCTCCCTAGCAATGAAATCATAGAGCGCTTGAACATTATCAAAATTGCTACCCCTCACCCAACCATCCATACCTCTGCAAAAGAAAGACACATATTCTACCCAAGTGGTTCCCTCCAGTTTCTCATAATTCCTGAACCTCTGTCTATAGAGCTCTGGAGTTAACCCATACCTTGTCATCAATGCTTCCGTCATGGGGTGATAAGACATCCTATGCTCACTGGGTAGGTCTAACAAAGTATCCCTCCCCTCAGTCAGAAAGCAGCTCCACAACCCCACTCCCCAATCCTTCTCAGGGACCTGGTGGGCCAACATTGCTATCTCATAGGCTGCAAACCACTGACCAATATCTTCACCTTTGTGAAAATCTTTGATGACATTCTTAGGAATATGTACCCTGCCTTCTGAAGGCACAGATGATGCTCTGCCACCAGAGAGATTGATTTCTAAGCCCTTGGCCTTGATCTCTAACTCCCTCAACATACTCTCATGCTCCATTCTCATTCTCTCTCTTTTCAAAGACAACCTGTTATTCTCTGTTTCCCTCTGACTCTCCATTTTAAGCTTAGCCATCTCCAGCTTGTTTGCCCTACTTCTCTCACTGTCTTCCAACTCTCTGGGGGACAGGTCTTTGGAAGAGATGCTGCTGCCAGGTGGGGACAGCCCCCCTCTCCTGGCTGGAAATTCTGGCCCATCAATTTGCCCATTTACATCTCCAACAGGCTCCACCACAAGATCAGGGACATTTCTGGCTTCTACCCAGGCCCTCAGCATGCTTTGGTAGTCTTCCTTTTTAGAAATGCCTGGTGTAGCAACTTTCAATTTCCTGCAGAGATACTTGAGTTGTTTCACAGTGTAGGTTTTCAACCTCTCTTCTTCAAAATCAAGATCCATAGATGCAACAGATGCTGGTTTACTCATGGTAGCAAAAATTGGGAGTTTTCAGGAAAAACTAACAGTCCAAGGAAAAAGGATTCTAAAAAAAGTATGTGCTCTTGTTTGGTATGCACTCACTAGTAGTGTACACCAATCATTGTATATGAAACACAGATGCAAAGTCCAAATCCTCACCGCTGACCACCAATGTTAGATCTGGGGGTCTCTAGTTGGCAATGGTTATCACCTTTGTCCAAATAGGGACCCTTACTTCTAAGTCAGGATAAGGGGATTACACTCTTTAATAACCCCTGCTCACCCCCTTGGTAGCTTGGCACGAGCAGACAGGCTTATCTCAGAGGCAGTGTGTTAAGCATTTGTGAATATACACAGTAATAAAGTGAAAACACTACAGATGGACACAACACAGGTTTTATAAAAATAAATATTCTTTATATAGACTTAAGACAAGACCACAAACAACAAAAATCCACAATACTACACTTAAGGTTACTTAAATGATTAAATTTTTTAGGTCAAGTTGTTTGTAAATGCAACAAAGTTCTCAACAAAGTACCTGGATGCGTAACGCAAAGTGAACAAAGGGCTCGCAAAAGGGGAGATGCGTCGGTTCCGTGACCCGGGGGAACGGTTGCCTCCTTCCTCAATGTTTGCGCAGAGTAGGGGACTTGTCGTGAGCCTTACCGGTATGGAGGTGATGCATAGATTCTCGGCCTGCTGGCCCGTTGCGATGCGCAAGATGGCGCCTTTAATGCGAAACGACGATCCGGTTGCGATGCAAGAAGATGGCGCCCTTGATGCGGCGATGCGATGATGATGCGATGCCTCCCTGGCAACTGTGCAACGACTCTGTACTTTGGAACCGCGACAGGCCCTGCGACACGCTTCTCCGGTGATGCGATAGTGACTCTCACTATGGCGTCATGCTTCTCCGGTGATACGACAGCAGACAGATTCGATGAACACACGCTTCCAGGGAGATGCGACGAAGGCTCGCTTCTCCGGCGTTGCGATGAGTTCAACTGCGGCGGCGACACGCTTCTTCTCGATGCGTCACGCTTCCAGATCCCAGCGGCACGCAAGTGTCTGGAGTCAGAATTCCCTGCAAGGAAATTCAGGAGGGAGCTGCAGATGAAGTCTTTTGTCCTTGAGACTTCAGCAGGAGGCAAGCACAGTTCAAGGCCAAGCCATCAAACAGCACACTGGCAGAGGGGCAGTCCAAACTCCCGCAGCTTCCTTGGTTTTTCTCCTTGGCAGAAAGGTTGCTTGTTCCAGAAGTGATCTAATTTCTTGGGATCAGGGTCCCAATATTTATACCCCAAAATCCTTTGTTTTCTGAAGGCAGAGAGGCCTCTGCCTAGTCCAAACCAGTTCCTGAGCACTTTGTTTACATGACTCTCTTCTTCCTTTCACTGGGCAGGGCAGAGATATCAGCCGCCCCACAGGAGGTGGAGCCAGCACAGGGGAGGGAAGATACAGCTCTGGAGCACTCTGTTGACATGATTCCTCCTCTCCTTCACAGTGCAGGGCAGAGACATCAGACCAGCCACAGGGGGTGGAGCCAGCATTGTAGAGGGAAGGCCCAGCCCTATTCAGGTCCTAGGTGTAACTCCTCCCTCCCATCTAGATGCAGATCTCTCTATTCGTCACTGGGCTGCCCCAGCCTGTCTCCTGGAATTCACATGCAAACCCAGACAAGGAATACAGGGCCCGATTCACAGAATTAACTTAAGATAAAATCCTAAACTTACTACTTTTGGTATTCACAGAATGCACTTACTACTTTTGGTATTCACAAAATGGATTTACGACTACTAACTTTACGTCCGTACTTGGGCTGGAAATTCCGGCCCGGAGCCGGAGCTTGCGGCCCAGAGTTGGAGCTTGCGGCTTGGAGGCGGAGCTTTCGGCTCTGAGGTGGGGATTTAGCCATGGCTGAAATCTCCACATCTGGGCCGGAAGCTTCGCCTCTGGGCTGGAAGCTCCGCCTCCGGGCTGCAAGCTCCGCCTCGAAGCCGGAAGCTCTGCCTCCGGCCGGAAGCTCCACAATTTCCGACCCGAGTGCGTACGTAAAGTTAGTAGTCATAAATCCATTCTGTGAATACCAAAAGTAGTAAGTGCATTCTGTGAATACCAAAAGTAGTAAGGTTAGGATTTTGTCTTAAGTTAGTTCTGTGAATCAGGCCCACACAACCCAGCAGAGGCAGGCTCAAATGGTTAGGCAAGCGGCAAGCAAATACCTGCTTTCTAAAAGTGGTATTTTAAAACACAGGATATTAAAATAAACTTTACTAAAAGATGTACTTTATTATTCTGAGTTCAGGAATACTAAATTCGAATTTCTACCATGTTCCCTGAGTCAGTTAGGATTATAGGAATCTAATAATCTTAACTGCCCATTCTGGCCTATGAGAACAGATAGCCTTCAATAGTGAAAAACGAAAATGGCTGTAATTCACTATTAGAACATGCTACACACATCAGGGCATGCCCTACCTTATACTTACAATACACCCTGCCCTTGGGCCTACCATAGGGGTGTCTAATATGAAGCAAAGGGAAGGTTTAGGGACTGGCAAGTGGGTACACTTGGCCAAGTTGACATGGCAGTGCTAGACTGCCAATAGGCCTTGAAATGGCAGGTCTGAGACATACTTTACAAGCTGCTTCTGTGGGTGGCACAACCAGTGCTGCAAGCCCACCAGCAGCATTTGATTTACAAGCCCTGAGCACACATGGTGCACTGTACTAGGGGCTGACAGATAAATCAAAAAACCCAATCATGGAATCCAATTAGGATATCAATTTAACATAGGGAGCACTTGCACTGTGGCACTGATTAGCAGTGGCACAGTGCCCAAAGCATTAATCCAGCAAAAACATATAAAAACAGAGGAGGCAATCCTTCAAAAATGGAAGGGAGATTCACGCCAATGATGTCAGGTCTAACACATGTCCCCTCCAGCTGAAATGTGGGGAGAACTACCCTTCCCCTTGAGAGTTCTCTTCACTAAGGTGGAAAAATCTGGACAGACCATCAGCATTGGCGTGTTCTGTACCAGGGCGGCGTTCCACCATAAAGTCCATAGCCTGGTAGGGAAATGGACCACCTCAACAACTTTGGGTTCTCACCCCTCATGTGCATCTGCCATCTGAGGGGCCTGTGGTCGGTCTGAACTCGGAAGTGAGTCCCAAACAAGTATGGTCTCAACTTCTTCAGTGCCCAGACCCCAGCAAATGCCTCACACTCAATTGCACTCCACCTCTGTTCCCGTGGAAGTAATCTACTACTGATGAAGGCTACAGGTTGTTCTCGGCCCTCTTCATTAATCTGTGATAGAACAGCCCCCACACCATGCTCTGAAGCGTCTGTCTGTACAATGAATTCTTTTGAGAAGTTGGGTGCCTGAAGCACGGGTGCTGTGCACATGGCAGTCTTCAGGGCGTCAAAAGCCTCCTGACAGGTGTCAGTCCAGTTCACTTTCTTGGGCTGCTTCCTGGAAGTCAGCTCAGTCAAAAGTGCAACAATGTTGCCATACCGCTTGACAAACCTCCTGTAGTACCCCGTGAGTCCTAAAAAGGCACTCACCTGTGTCTGAGTCTTTGGGGGTTCCCATGGCAGGATGGTATCAATCTTTTGATTTACAAGCCCTGGGCACACATGCTGCACTGTACTAGGGGCTGACAGATAAATCAAATAACTCAATCATGGAATCCAATTAGGATATCAATTTAACATAGGGAGCACTTGCACTGTGGCACTGATTAGTAGTGGCACAGTGCCCAAAACATAAATCCAGCAAAAACATATAAAAACAGAGGAGGCAATCCGTCAAAAATGGAAGGGAGACTCACGCCAATCATGTCGGGTCTAACAAATATCTTTACATATGTATTTTGGATTTTTGTCGTTTTGCTCTTGTTTTATTAAGATAAAGATTGGTCATTTTTCTAAACTGGTATGGCATACATTTTGGTGTGTTTACTGTGTTACTGTGTATGTTTTGTACAAACCCTGTGCACATTGCCTCTGAGATAAGCCTGACCGCTCCTGCCAAGCTACCAAGGGTGTCAGAAGGTGTTATATTAGCTATGTAATCCCCTTACCCTGACTACAAAAAGGGTCCCTGCTTGGACTGGGTTTCTAACAGTCCCTAGAATTTTTTTTTATATTTAGTTTAAAAAATAATGAAGTACACACTAACAATGGATTTCCACAATTTTTGGAAACATTGAAATAATCATAGGGATTCATAACAAATAAACAGGTAAGCCTAAGCACATCTAAGATGATTGGGTGGGAAATAGAAATAGCCAGCTTTTAGCTACCATAAGGGCAGTGTTAACTTGCTTGAAAAGAAAGTGTTAAAAACCCATGAATAGTCCCACTTACCTAATGAGGCTCCCAAAGTAGGTTGAATATTGTCGGCAGCAGCCCACCACTAATCATGTAACCTGATTGCCCTGTTTACTGCCCCTTCTATTTGAGCAGAGCAGAGGTAGGGATACTTTTGGGAAACCAGTTCAACCATGGTTGCCAGTTTGATCAAGTCAATACATTTTTTGACCATTATGGGAGGATGAGAGTGGCAACTGAGTACTGGCTATCCCTTTTGTTGGGGGTCAACCTTGAATTCAAGATGGAAAAGCCCCATTCTGATTGTGGATCGGGAAATGCACCTCATTTAACATTAGAAGTGACGAGCACATTTTTGCCAGCTAACTAGAGCAGTGGTCCTCATTGCCAGAGGTTGATGAAAATAAGTCATTTTGCAGTTACTGAATGGAATCATGCCTGTTCCCTGTGATGGTGAAGGCACTCTTTGCTTGCTCTATATGTGAAGTATTAAAACACGTGCAGTGCTAACATTGCATTTGCCAGATCCTTAGGTGTTCTACAGTTTTGCTGCCAACAACCATTTTGTGGTGCAAAGGTTAACAGCTGGGCATCTTAAGGTGAATTCTCTCAGCCTTAATAGCTGTCCCAGCAGATGTATTTTTACCAGCCTTATTCTTAAGTAAATTCCTGTGTACCACCCCTAATTCTACCGGCTCCCAGTATTTTGCCAGATATAGAAGTAACTGGCTGTCCTGGCCCAAGAATACTGCCACATGAACTGGACTTCTTGCCGGCTGCTATTTTCCATACTTTGTCTTATTTATCTTACTTCTATGCCACAAAGGTGTAGCATGTACATTGAACTACTTATTTTTAAGGAATTGAGGACGTTGGTGCTGTATTACAGAAATTTACTTGCTCGTACAATGTACTGTGCACCCTTTATTCTGTGACCCAGGCACACTTTGGTAGTATTGATGTGGCATCAGAGTCTGTACAGCCTTTCCTGTAAAAAACATTGCACTGGTGCATTGTCAAGAGGACATGCCCTCATTTTTGAGGTGATGTGACCCTATATACCCGAGGAACCACTTTGCCTCTGAGCCCAAATCTATAATGCAGCAAGGGCACAGACGGAATCAGCCAGAAGGTGGTGGCCCACAGTCCGTGCAAGTGTGTGCAGTCACTTGCTGCGCCTACCTGCAGGGTATCTCAGCCTTTTTTATTGTGGACTGAAAAGTAAAAGACTGAATGGCTGCATCAAACAGTCAATCTACCTTTCACTAGGCACTACTCCCACATCAAATGTGAGTTATCTGCTGTGCGGGGGGCAGAGTGTTGACTAACAGGATGCACTGACCTGGTTTTTGCCAGATGCACCCAATTGAAGGTGTTCCCTAGGAAAGTGTTTTCCAAACATAATATGGACTTAGGTCTCTTACTTGGATGACTAGTCGAGGGCCAAACAAGGCACCAAGCCTCGTTACCACAGAAACCTCACTTTGCATCTTCAACAGGTTGGGGTTAACCATTAACAGAGGAAAAAGTAGGCTGCTCCCTATAACAAGCCTCCATGTCTAGGTGCCATCCTTTCCACCTCGTTGGGAAAAGCATTCTTGTTGAAAGAATCTGATAGAGACATCTAGCCGCAGATTCCTTACCCTCGAATATAGCAGGCGTCAGTCAGGCTGGATCTGGAGGACATTTGCTCGAGCAATACCCTTATGCACCAGTAGGCATCGTCCACGCCGAAAGTGATTCTGTGCCACCTATATAGGTGCCACCTCGGCGTCCTGACGTCCGTTCTTTTCTTTCTGTGCCAGCTAGCGCAGAACCGTGAAGAGAGCTGCCCTCTGTCACTTTTTGACAGACCTTTTATTTTTTTTAAAGTTTTAAAGACCTTTATTGCATCATTACAAGTGTACACAGCATACCGCCTACAACCCAACGGGCCGGCTGCATATAGTAAATCATTTCAATCAGTCCCACGTTCATACACAGCCAGTGTGCCGACAACCCGGAGGCCCGGCGGCATATCTCGGTACCCAATACATCTCATCATTGTAGCGTATCCTGTTGTGATGCAAGGTCCATGTGTTTCCTATCGGTGTAAACGGTATTCACAATAAGCTTAAGTTCTGGGTGCATGTGTCCTGTTCAACCTACACTACGTTGTTCATCTGAAAGAAACATGCTAAACACAAGTACTGAACGGCTGAATAAACGCCATCCTTTTATGTCAAATACATATCAACATGGCTGTAAGGCCTAGAGGAAGTGTACAAGCATAAAGGCGTTACAAATCCCACGTGTAAACCGTCTGGGCCATTATGCATGCTGCACAGTGGGATCCCCACTACTGAACCCTATTCATTGCGAGATCTTCAGACATTTCTGCATCATACAATCAGAGTCCCGCAGACCAGACACTCCAGCACATTAGCACACCACTCTGTAATCATCATGACGCTATATTCTAACATGAGTACCATAACCTTGTTCCATCGAATATTGGCGCATTTATGCCTCAGTATGGCGCCAGTATTGTAATAACTCAGAGTCTTTCTGCAATCTCATCCAGCGTTACATCCTCAGCACCCTGCGACCCATCAGCAGAAGAATCGGCAGTGGCCAATAAGTATTCCCTTAGTGGGCCCCAGACATCCCTGGCTCTACTGTGTAATGGCTGTGTATCTGCATATATCTCATTCAGTTCCTGACAGCATATCAGATCAGCTAGCAATTCCTTAAATTTCGGGGCTCGGCCACTGCCCTATCTACATGCCACCCTTCGCTTCGCCGACAACAGTGCAACATCTATAAACTTCCTGTGTCCTTTGGGTATGCGCAATGTAAACCCTAAGAGCATTATGAGGGGGTCTTTATCAAACCGAACATCCACCATCTTTTGCAATGCCGTGTGAACTTGGGTCCAGTAGTCAAACACCCCTGGACATGCCCACGCCAGGTGTAGAAAATCTGCGCCTTCCGCTTTGCACCTCTCACAGCGGTCATTGTCCACTAGATGAAACCTCATCTTTTTTTCCTGTGTATAATACATTCTCTGCAAAAATTTATAATGAATAATTCGCAGTCTGCAACTGGCTGAAATTCTTGAAGTAAGTTCACAACAATATGACCATTGCTCCTCATCAATGTCCCTACCTATATCTACACTCCAATGTTGAAGTGCCCTACATTCCCTTTGTTCACATTGCCCTCGGATGCTACGGTACAGATAAGATACCAAATGTTTACCATCCGCCGACGTAAGCAGGAACTGCAGTGAAAGAACCGTGTCTGGCTCCTTAGGAAACTGTAGTAGAATCGCCCGTAGCCCTTGCCTGAGCCGTACATAATAAAAGATGTCTAGTGGCGTAGGTTGGCCACCGTGAAACAATCGCTCACGCGTTTTGAACTGCCCATGCTCAAACAGATCACCCCATGTGATGACCTTCAGTTTTGCACACATCATCTGGTATCCCCTTCCCTGCAATAAGGATAGGTCTGGATGATACACCAGTGGTATCGCAGGAGCGTACAGGATAGTGACAGGCAATTGGTGCATTATTCGCCGCCATGCATCAATCGTACATGTCACCGTGGTGGCCGGCGTCTCAATCATAGTTACTGGGCCATGAATAATGCCCTTCAGTGGAAGAGGATGGGCAATCCATTCCTCCACAGCCAGCTGCGGCATGAATGGTGTGGGCTTATACCAGTTATAGGCAAACTGTGCCTGAGCGCTCAGGTAATAAATCATAAAATCAGGGACATCAAATCCTCCGTTGAGGTAAGGTCGTGTTATGACCGACCAAGCCAATCTCGGTTGCTTGCCTGCCCAAAAAAGTTGCAGCAATTCCGACCGCAATGTTTTTTTAAAAAAAGCACCCGGGTAATACGGGATATTCTGAAATAAGTACAAGAAGTGAGGCAGTATCACCATCTTGATTAGGGACGCCCTACCAGCCATGGTGAGCGGCAAAGATATCCACCGTGTAACGTCTTCCGTTAATTTAGTGATGGCAGTACCGTAAATGAGTCGCACCGTCTCATCCTTAACGATCGATATCTGTATCCCCAAATATCGGAGATCAGAGTCACACCACTCCAATGGATAATCCAGTGCAAACCTGGCCACCGCAGGAGTCAGGGGAAAAAATGTGCCTTTTTCCAGTTAATTTGTATACCAGACAGTCGACCGAAGACCAGGAATTCCCTGAGTAATGAGTTGCGGTTAGTCTGCGGGTCTACCACATAGAGCGTTAAATCATCAGCATAAAGTGACACATCTATTTGACGTTGGAAACATTTAAAAGCACTTTTTTGGTGTAATTGTCGGATACGACATGCCAAAGGTTCAATCGCAATCGCGAATAAAAGTGGGGATAACGGGCATCCTTGTCTGGTACCTCTGGTGAGGGAGATGGATTCCGACATTTCCCCATTTATAAGCACTTTCGCCATCGGGTCTGTATAGAGCAGTCTGATCCACGCTACAAATATTGGAGGGAACCCCATCCTGTTTAGAATGGCAAACAGGTAGCTCCATTCAACTGAATCAAATGCTTTTATCGCGTCAAGGAATACTGCAGCTACAGGGAGGTCTGGCGCTATTGTCTGGATCAGAGAAAAAAGAGTACGTAAGTTACTAGACGTGGATCTTCCCGGGACAAATCCGGCCTGATCTGGCAAAACTATCTTGGTCATTAACAGGGAGAGTCGAGTAGCCAGCACTTTCGCTAGTATCTTGGCATCACAGTTTATTAAAGAGATTGGTCTGTATGAGTCACACTCAGCAGGGTCTTTATTTGGCTTTAACAGAGAGGTGATGACCACTTCCCTCATTGACCGCGGCAGCTTCCCTACGTCCAAGGACTCTTCAAAGACCTCCTTGAGGACTGGAGCCATTATATCATATAACATTTATAAAACTCTGCCGGAATTCCATCTGATCCAGTCGCCTTGCCATTACTCAGGGACATAATTGCATCACGTATTTCATCGATCTCAAGTGGTGCCCCAAGGAACTGCCTATGTGTGTCACTCAACCAACACAACGCTATATCGTCCAGGAATCTCCCAAAGTGTACTTCCCCATCTTGGTGTGTTGTATATAACCTCTCATAATTAGCCTTAAAGATGCCTAAAATACCCTTTGAGTCTCAACATATATCACCCTCCGGTGTGTGTAGTTCCAGTACGTGGGTATTACCTCGTGGCTTCCTACTGACTTCTGCCAGTGCACGGCCTGGCCTTTCACCCTCACAGTATCGTCGTGCCTGCCAATGTTTGCCTCTAAACCTAGCCTCCCGATCCGCTTCCTCCTCATATTGCGTGAGCTTGTCTCTGAATAGCTTATGTATGGGGCCCATTGGTTCCTGAGTCATCCGAAATTCCAGCACCTTCAATTCTGTTTCCAGTCTATCAAGCGTCCCTTTAATATCTCTGAGTACCCCAAAGCTCTTAGCAATGTAACACCCTCTTACTGTCACCTTAAACGCCTCCCAGATGGTTTCAACACTATCCACCGACCCACGATTACGAGGAAAAAACTCTGAAATCTCCTCTCCTAGTTCCTTTTGAAACAGCTCATCCAGAAGTGCCGTGGGCTGCATACGCCACGCTGGCTTGGCCCTATCAAATCCCGGCACTGATATCTGCACCAGTACCGGACAATGGTCTGAATAGGACCGTGGTAAATGAGCCACCCTACCCAAATTAAGCACTAGCCCCCTAGACAGAAGACAGTAGTCCAATCTCGCCCACGTATTAGCATGTGTGGTAAAATGTGTGCCCTCCCGGACTCCTGCATGCACAAATCGCCAACTATCAATAAGCCCTCCTTCATTAATGATCCCATGTAGTGCATCCCTCGCACGTCTATTATATTGGGGGCTCCCTTCTGACCTATCTAACCCTGGGGTCAACGTAACATTAAAGTCTTCACCCCAGAGATTATGCATTGATCCAGTGTTCAGTATGTTACCCCACAACTGTGTGAAAAACTCAGACAAATCCACATTAGGTCCGTAACAATTCACTATAGTGATCGTATCAGTACCAAGTCTACCCCATAATACAATAAACCTCCCCTCCTTATCCGTCTGCTCACCAAATTTCACAAATGGCACATTCTTTTTGATTAAGATCGCAGTGCCCCTGGCATACGCTGAGTATGAAGAAAAACTCCGAAACGCGGCCCATTTGCTAGCAAAGGAATAAGTAGTGTGTGGGCTCAAATGTGTTTCTTGCAACAACACAATTTGTACATGATGCTCCTCCAGATAAGCCACCACCCTCCTGCCTTTCCGGGCATCATTTAGTCCCCGCACATTCCAGGATAGGACTGACAGTCTAGTTAAGCGACCTTCGCCTGCCCTGTCCACATGAGCCCACATGACCTGAACAGCCAGCCACAGTAAAGCATGTCTTGCATCACATGCTCCCCCAGTCTGAACACAAATAGCCACAGCACACATAGCACCTCATTACCAGTAACTTGAAAAACCATACTCCAATGAATACCCAACATCGTCCCGATCCGCATACAGAAACCCCAGAACTGTCCCAAACCACCCTACTCCCACAAGAAACTTCCATCCCCGGCTCCTCCCCTCAACAGTCCTGACCAACCCCCCGCCCACTGAAGCAAACCCCAATCTGCCAGCCATTTGCCCACCCCATCCCACCCACAAGTGCCCTGAGAACTAGGGCCTATGTATGCCCAAACCATAAACAAACTTCTTGGGTATTTCCCGATGGGTTTCATAACCAGGTGGCTACACATCTCCCCCTCACTGTTGTCAAAACCACAATGTGACTCGTAGTTTGACATGGTGACCCTGAGGGGTGTCCGGCAGCATAATCTTATGCATTTCTGGTGCCATACCAGTAAGGAACATCATCTTGAAGCAACAAGAGAACAGAATAGAAAGAAACCACATATTATCGATACCCCACTGATATTCGTGTCTCTCAGCACCTGCATCAATGGGGGACATGCTAAAAAAGAACATGTTTTTAGTACCTTTCCTTCCCTTAATGGCAATCTCTGTCCCACAGTGTCTGTCCCCCATACCGTTTTAAAGGGCCTCTTCCATGACAGTTAAGCATTGTTCAACCACTCACTATTCAACGTTCTCCATCTCGTCGTGAATTGGATCCGGCTCCTCCTCCGCTCTTCCAGCATTCCTGTTAGCACGCTTATATTGTTTAATGAAATCCTCAGCTTGCTGAGGGTTGGGAAAAAAATTCTGACGTCCCTGATATGTGACTCTTAGTTTAGCCGGGCAGAGCAATGCATAGTCAACTTGTATGTCACGCAATTTGGCCTTCACGGCTAAAAACTTTCTCAGCTCCTCCTGCACCACCTGCGTGAAGTCTGGATACATAGTGAAGGAATTGCCATCATACGAGAGTGTCTTGGTATTTCGGGCCGCACGTAAGGCCGCATCTCTATCCCTATAGTTCAATAGCCGAGCGATGATAGGTCTGGGAGGCGCCCCAGGTTTTGGCTTAGGGGCCAAGGACCGATGCGCTCTTTCCACGATGAAGTGCGGAGAGAAAACCTCTGCACCAATGGCCGCCAATAACATCTTCTCCACCTATTCCTCCATCTTGCCCATATTCGTCGTCTCCGGAATGCCCACTATGCGTACGTTATTGCGTCTACTTCTCGCCTCCAAATCCTCATTCTTAGACGCAATAACACGGAGCAGGTTGTCCATTCTGGAAAGTTGTGAAGTGTGTCTCGTGGTAACATCTTCTGAGTCCGATATACGCTGTTCTGCCTCCTTCAGTCGGTTTTCATGAGCTTCCAATTAATGAACTACAGCATCCATGCGCGACGATAGTCTATCAACCTTGTCAGCAATTGTCGCAAATCCCTGTCTCATCTCGTGCAACACTTCTTGCAGGGGTGCCGCCGATTCCGAGGACTCTCCAGTAGTGTCATTTGCCCCAGCTTGACTGTTCCGTGGCCCTCCAGCGTGATTCGTCTTCTTGGTGGAGTCAAAGGTAAGTTTCGGTTGTCTCGTGTCCGGCTTTCCCATCTTCACGTCGCGCTATGGGGCCAAGCTCCCAACAGATCGTCAGCTCGTAGGTCGGAATAGGTGCCACACACACAGCGCCAAGGGAAGATGAACCCTCCTAGGGATATGGTATACCCGGACCACTGCACGTCACTGGGTCCGCGCACTGCCGCTCACTAGTCCCCCAAAGTCCACTGTGAAACCACCTCCACCTACTTAGTAATCAGCAACGCCAGAGTATCACCGTATGCTACTGCAATGGCTGGTCGCGACCCAGACGTCTCAGTCCCAACAATAAAGAAATCTAATATGGTGGTACCGGCCTCACAAAACCCCCAGGCGTCCCGGTTCAGAGCCCGCAGCACTCCACCCGCCGTGCCCTGGTGAGAGGGGCGAACAAAGCAATACAAAAGGGGATGATGGACGGAGCGTTTGAACACATCAAACACTCACCCCCCAGTCAACTGATCTGGGTTTAATCCATCACCATTCTTTAGTTCACTCAGCCACCCCAGTTCAGACATGGCTATATGCAAATCAGTCTGACCCTGTTGCCTCATGGGAACAGTCCAGCCCGAACTGCCAAGCCATGTCTTCCCTGGACCGGAAACAAGCATCCTGGGACCGGTTTCGGAATCATAATCCTCATCAGCCAGGCTATCTTGAATCCAGTGGCCAAGTGAACAAGGGACTCACGTCTGAGCATACCCTGCCACACTTAGGGCGAACAAAGCAATACAAAAGGGGATGATGGACGGAGCATTTGAACAAATCAAACACTCACCCCCAGTCAACTGATCTGGGTTTAATCCATCACCATTCTTTAGTTCACTCAGCCACCCCAGTTCAGACATGGCTATATGCAAATCAGTCTGACCCTGTTGCCTCATGGGAACAGTCCAGCCCGAACTGCCAAGCCATGTCTTCCCTGGACCGGAAACAAGCATCCTGGGACCGGTTTCGGATTCATATTTCTCATCAGCCAGGCTATCTTGAATCCAGTGGCCAAGTGAACAAGGGACTCACGTCTGAGTATACCCTGCCACACTTAGGGCGAACAAAGCAATACAAAAGGGGATGATGGACGGAGCGTTTGAACAAATCAAACACTCACCCCCAGTCAACTGATCTGGGTTTAATCCATCACCATTCTTTAGTTCACTCAGCCACCCCAGTTCAGACATGGCTATATGCAAATCAGTCTGACCCTGTTGCCTCATGGGAACAGTCCAGCCCGAACTGCCAAGCCATGTCTTCCCTGGACCGGAAACAAGCATCCTGGGACCGGTTTCGGATTCATAATCCTCATCAGCCAGGCTATCTTGAATCCAGAATGTATGACATTGTTCTACATTCTGTCCATCAACTGTGTTTTTTGCAATTTTCACCCCGAGTGGGCTGGGTATGCTCAGACGTGAGTCCCAGGCTCTCCACACCACTGGAGTCAAGCTATCCAGGCTGATGAAGGCTGATAGCCAGAAACCGGTCCTTGGATGCTTGATTCCGGTCTGGGAAAGACATGGCTTGGTAGTTCGGACTGGACTGTTCCCATGAGGCACAGGGTCAGAGCTGATTTGCATATAGCCAGTGTCTAACCCAGGGTGGTGTGGAGTGCAAAAAAACGATGGATTTAGGCCCAGATCCTTGTACTGGGGTGAATGTATGACATTGTTCTACATTCTGTCCATCAACTGTGTTTTTTGCAATTTTCACCCCGAGTGGGCTGGGTATGCTCAGACGTGAGTCCCAGGCTCTCCACACCACTGGAGTCAAGCTATCCAGGCTGATGAAGGCTGATAGCCAGAAACCGGTCGTTGGATGCTTGATTCCGGTCTGGGAAAGACATGGCTTGGTAGTTCGGACTGGACTGTTCCCATGAGGCACAGGGTCAGAGCTGATTTGCATATAGCCAGTGTCTAACCCTGGGTGGTGTGGAGTGCAAAAAAATGATGGATTTAGGCCCAGATCCTTGTACTGGGGTGAATGTATGACATTGTTCTACATTCTGTCCATCAACTGTGTTTTTTGCAATTTTCACCCCTGGTGAGAGGGGCAGCACGGAATCCACAGGTGCCTTCTTAGTAGTCTCGCCAGTAGCAACGCTCCGCCGGCGCTACAGTAAATAACAGCGCCGGTTCCTCACCTCGTCACCAGCGCCATGCACTGCCCACCAAACAGGAAAATCCTCCACTTGAAGAGGCGCCGCAAATTTGGGATCCCCAAAGACAGCACACTGCTTTTCAATAATGCTAGGGGTGTGGATTCCCATGTAGCGCAGAACAGCACGAGCGCATACCTGGCTCCCAGGTTCCCGGGGAGTGCTGTTTAGTAGGCCGGCACTGCTCGTAGATGGTGGTCTGACGGGCCTCAGTCTTGCACCCCGCTCAACCAGGAAATTGTGGCCGTAGATCGTCCTGGGCCCCCCGCAGGGCCTTCTTTACAACGTACCGAAGCTCTTTGATCTTGGCAACCCCGATGCTGCCAGGCACTGCAGTTCCGTCGGCCGGAGCCGCGGCCGTGATTTTTGCGCCCTTCAGGGCCCTAGGCCAGAAAGGAAGCCCCGGCCTCGCGCAGCCTGCGCGGCCGATCCTCAAGACAATGCGTTCCACAGGTCCAGGCCGCTGATATTTCCGGAACGTCTCCGCAGCCCGGAGCAACTCCGTTTTGCACCAAACTCAGACGGATGGCGTCGGAGGTCACTTGGATCAGTACCTCACAAGCACAGCGCCCAAAAGTGCCTTAATTAGGATTATTTTAGGATAAATATCGCCGGACGGCGGGAGCCCTACTCAGAGGCTACCATCCGCTAGTGCGCCACCTAGCGCCCCTCTTGACAGACCTTTTTGACGTTTTGTCGAAGATTTTTGGTGTGTAGGTTTTTTTCTTTAATGTCAAAGAAGACTTCTGGATTCAAACCGTTTGGCACCTGCCATCGTGACATGTCGGTGATAGATCCAAACTTAATTTGTCTCTGGTGCCTGTAGCACGACAAAGTCTCGAAATTGTGCTCTGACTGCTGGGCCATAGCTCAGAAGGCTATAAGAGAGCGGTCAATAAAAAGCTGGTTGCAGCCCGGTGTTCAGCTCCACGGCGTTCGCAGAGAGGTCTTGTTCCCAGTCGAGAGGAAGGTACAGGCACCACTCCGGGAGTCCTAAGTACTTGTCCTCCCACTTGAAGTCGTCAGGTCGGTCAGGTAAGGGGCATAAGAAGGACAAGAAGTCGAAGCATGCTTCAACTTCTCCCTGTCCATCGGCCGATGTAATGGACAAGTCTCAAAGTTCTAGGCCTTGTTCTGCGGAACCTGCGCCGGGATCGGCTATGCATTTTCCTGACTTTCCAGGAACCAGAGCGACTCCCGCCTAGCTTAAAGAGTTCTTTGACACCATGTGCCATATTCAGATGACCTAAACCTCCAGAGCACCTTCGGGCCTCGGAGGCTCAGAGGGGGGCTCTATCAGGTTCCACGCCGGCGGCTCTAACCCCAGTGCTGATGCCCCCCAATTGACCCTGTGGCAGATTTGGACCAGTGACGGTTGTGCCCCTGCGACCTACGACAGTGTCAGCTCCCACACCAAGACTCACGACGCCACTGGCACCCCCCAACAGCACCAGGCCCATTCTTATCCAGACATCCCAGAGTCGGATAGGCGGCTATCAATGCTGATTCCGGCACCAACCGCACTCCTCCCTCTCCATGTCGAAGCAGGTCAACGCCGTCTCCTCCTCCTGCTACAACACCCTCCGCATGCTTCGCAGGATCTACAAGTGGACCCCCACCGAAACAAGACAGACGGTGACACAGGCCCTCATCAGCAGCAGACTGGACTACGGCAACATCCTCAAACAGATCTATTCTTCCTGTCCCTCACCCCCCCTCACGTTTCTAAATAGTTCATTGTCCCAGGGTATTGTCACCCCCTCACTTAAAGCAGCAGTGATCTTACTCATTTTAAAAAAATCCGGCGCTGATCCTTCGGTTTCAGCTAGCTATCGCCCCATCTCACTCCTCCCTTTTGTGGCCAAGATACTGGAACGTCACGTAGTAAGAACTTTGAGCGCCTTTGTGGAAACGAACTGTGTCTTGGCCCCCAGGCAGGCCGGTTTCCGACCCGCCCATTCCACGGAATCCGTGGTTCTATCAGTCTTGGACAACCTCAGAGAGGGAATGGACACTAGTCAGCCCCAGGCCCTGGTCCTCCTGGATCTCTCCGCCGCCTTCGACACGGTGGATCACACCATCTTACTTTCCCGTGTCGGAGCGGCGGGCATCGGGGGTGCGGCCTTGGTCTGGCTGTCCTCCTTCCTGAGCGGCCGCTCCCAAGCAGTTCGCTTGGGTGATTATTCTGCAGACTTCCGGCCAGTACAGTATGGGGTCCCTCAAGGATCCTCCCTTTCTCCATTGTTATTTAATTTATACATTGCCCCTCTTATTTTTGCTTTACAGCAGCGGGAGGTCTCTGTGTTCAACTATGCGGACGACCTCCAGCTCATTTTTTCACTATCCTCTTCCCCTGCTTCAATATCCAACTTTCACTCAGTTATGACCTTCATTCAGGACTGGATGAACCACAACCACCTGAAACTCAATCCCTATAAAACGGAACTGGTATTGACAGGTGGTTGCTCCAGTCCGTGGTCTCCTCTCTTTTGGCCCCCCTCTTTAGGTTCCCCGCCTACTCCCTCTCCCTCCGTTAAAACTCTTGGCTTCAAAATCAATGATCAACTTTCTCTCCATTCCCAAGTCAGCGCGGTGGTATCCTCAGCCTTTCTTTCCCTCCGTACCATTCGGAAAGTTTCCCGGTTCTTTTCCCCTTCCGCCCTCAAGCTTATCCTCCTGGCGATGGTGACGTCCCGCTTGGACTACGGTAATGCCAATGATTGTGGCATGCCGCAGTACCTCGTGAGGCGCCTCCAGATGGTTCAGAACCAGGCGGCCCGCCTCGTCTTTAATCTACCCAAATTCCACCACGTCACTCCCCTTCTTAAATCTTTACATTGGCTTCCTGTACAACAACGTGCACTGTTTAAGTTGGGCTGTATCATGTTCAAAGTTCGGTCTGGGCTGGCCCCGGCCTTCATCAGCTCAGCTATCCATGTTTACACCCCGTCCAGAGAACTGCGCTCTTCCACCCACCAACTTCTCGTGATCCCCCGTTATAAACGCAAAAAATGGGGTGGTTCCAAGTTCTCGACCTTGGGTCCTGCCTTCTGGAACTCTCTCCCGATTCACTTGCGGTCCTGCCCCCAGTATTCCCTTTTTCGCAAAGCCCTTAAAACCCTCCTATTCACTCAGGCCTTCCCATCTTAACGCTCCCACTTCTCCCGCGTCACTTTGTTCCCTGGGTCTGTAGCACTGCTTAGCGCCATGAAACCGCTTGGTGTACGCGCGCTTTATAAATATTTTTAAATTCAAATTCAAATTCAATTCAACGCACTCTACGCAGGAATCCCGGCCAAATATCTCCGATGACTGCAATGCATCCAAAACTCCTCCGCCTGACTGATCCTCAACGTCCCTCGCTGCAGCCACATCACCCTCCACCTGAGAGACCTACACTGGCTCCCCATCGACAAGAGGATCACCTTCAAGCTGCTCACCACGCACACAAGCACTCCACAACACTGGTCCAGCCTACCTCAACAGCAGACTCAGCTTCTACACCCCCATCCGCCTGCTCCGCTCCGCAAGCCTCGCCCTTGCCGCCGTCCCCCACATCCAATGTACGACTACCGGCGGAATATCCTTCTCCTACCTCGCCGCCAAGACCTTGAACACCCACACCACCCACCTACGGCAGACCCAAGACCTGCTCACCTTCAGGAGGCTCCTCAAGACCTGGCTATTCGACCAGTAGCGGCAACCCCCCTCCCCCAGCGCCTTGAGACCCTCGCGGGTAAGTACCGCGCTCTACAAGTATAATGATTGATTGATTGATAGGTCAGTGTCTCAGCCTTATTAGGAATAGAGGGAGATTGGGAGGGGTCGCTCTACCCTTTACAGGACCAGCCTGAGCACGAAATGGACCGGTCTGAGGAGTTGGACTGGATACCTCCAAAGATTCTGGCCTGCTTTCTCCCCCTACTATGGGTATGGAGAAGGGAGATTTATATGCCACCGTGGTGAGAAAAGCAAAAGAAACAAATGCTGGATGGAATACTGATCATTGCAAACATTCACCCTTCGTCACAAAGATCTGGGTTTAATCCATAGTTCTTTTGCTCACCACAACATCCCAGTTTGGGCCCAGCTATATTCAAATCAGTCTTGACCCTGCTCCTCATGGGAACAGTCCAGCCTCAACTGTCAAGCCAGGTCCTCCCGGGACAAGAAAAAAGCATCCTGGGACTGGTTTCAGGGCATCACCCCTCATCAGCCAGGCTAGCTTGAATCCAGTGGTGCATTGAGCACGGAACCCACATCTGGGCATACCCTTCCCACATAGACGACAAAAGCAAAAGGTACAATTGATTAACGGAAAGCTGAACAATGCAAACAGAGTTTCTACCCTGCTTAGACCGGCCTCGAGAGAGCTGCACAGAGTGACACCTGACATGCTTGAGCAGGCGCTGCTGGACCACCCATGCCATCTTTCGGGTGATTTGGATAGCGACACTGCGGCTTTGCAGCTATGGCTCACTGACAGACTGGACGATCTTGCCCCTAAGGCAGCCCCCCGGTCCTCGGCGGCACGGCAATCTGCACCGTGGTTTACGGAGGCGCTGCGTGTGGCTCGTAGCCAATGCAAGGTGGCCGAGAGGGCCTGGCGCCTCTTGTATGATGGGGAGGCTAAACTCGCCTATAAGGGGGCGGTGAAGGCCTACCATCGGGACATTATGGACACCAAGAGGGACTATCTGGCTAGGAGGATTGAGGCATCTGCGAACTCCTGTAAGGAGATCTTTAGTATTGTGAAGGAGTTTACGACCCCCAGCTCCCATCCGCCCCCACTTGCCTCCTCGGATGCGTGGGCGTGCGATCTGGCTGGTTTCTTCACCAATAAGATCAAGGCGATTCAGGCCACCTTCGCGGAGGGCCCGGATGGAAGTGGCGTCACCAGGGCGGGCTGCGAACTTCCGCATACACCTGCGGTGATGCTGTCCGATTTCCCTGCTGTTTCCAGCGAGGCGTCCAGATCGTTGTTGGCCAATCTTAAATCTGGCTCGCCACTTGACCCCTGCCCTGCCAAATTTCTGGCCGGGATGGCGGCAGTGGTGAATCCACTGGTCAACCCCATCCTCAATGCCTCCTTGAGGGAGGGGAGGGTCCCTAGCTCTTGGAAAAGAGCGATGGTGATCCCCCTCCTAAAAAAAACGGGTCTCGACATCGAGGCCCTGGCCAACTATAGGCCAATTTCGCTTCTTCCGGCTCTAGCGAAGCTTACGGAAAAACACGTCCACGGTGTCTTGTCGAGCTTTTTGGAAGCTAATAATCTGCTCCATATATCCCAATCCGGTTTCCGCCCTAATTTCAGCACGGAAACGGCTTTGCTGGAGGTTACTGAGATCATCAGGGAGACCTTGGATGTCGGCGGCAGGGCCATGTTGGTCATGTTAGACCTATCGGCGGCCTTCGACACCGTCCCCCATAAGGCGCTTTTAGCTAGGCTATATGACATCGGCCTCAGGGGGACGGTGCTCAGGTGGTTTACTTCTTTTCTTGAAGGCCGCCGCCAGACGGTCTGGGTTTCCCAGAGTTCTGCCGAGATGCCGCCACTGGGAGTCGGGGTTCCACAGGGTTCTGTGTTGAGCCCCACGCTGTTTAACATCTTTATGTCCCCTTTGGCGGCCTTGGTGGAGGCATATGGGGCCCAGATCGTCTCTTATGCCGACGATACGCAACTCCTCTTCACATGCGGGAAAGACCAAGAGTTTGATGGAGAGAGAATTCGGGACTGCCTTGTATTGGTCTTCGACTGGTTCCAGCGGAGCAGTCTGAGGGCCAACTCAGGCAAGTCTGAGGTTCTATTCTTCGGTTGCGTCGCCGATCCGGAGTGGCAGCAATGGTGGCCGTCCGACATGAGCCCTCCGGCACAGTCCTCCTCGGTGGCTAAAAATCTGGGTGTCAAGCTAGACAACCAGCTGTCGCTGCAAACTCACATCCTTGGTCTGGCTGGCACCTGCTACGGAATCTTGAAAATGCTCCGTAAATTCCTGCCTCTGTTGTCTGAGGAGCACAGGAGGATTACTGTGCAGGCTCTTGTCGGCTCAAGGCTAGACTATGCTAATGCCCTCTTTCTCGGCCTCCCTGACTACCTGGTTCAGCGCCTACAGGTGGTGCAGAACTCTGCCGCCCGGGCTATTTTTGGCCTGCGCAGACGAGCTCGAGCTTCCGGGCTGCTACAGGCACTACACTGGCTGCCCATCCGGAAGCGGATCCAGTTTAAATCCCTGAATTTGATGCATAAAGCCCTGTTTGGATCAGGGGCTGGATATCTGCGGCGGAGACTGGCCTTCTATCGACCGGTCCGCTCCCTGCGTTCGGAATCCCTCTATAAAGCGGTGGTACCGCGGGTGAGGAAGGCCCGTGTGGGAGGGCGTTCTTTTAGCTGCAGAGCTCCCCAGCTGTGGAATTCGCTCCCTCTTTCGCTTCGTAGCACTGCCAGTCTGCTCCAGTTCAGGAAAAGCCTGAAGACCTGGCTTTTTAATTTGTAGTTTGTTTTTACTGCTTATTCTTTTTATTGCTCTCCTTCTTTGTTTTTTTCTTATTTTTGCTGTGTTGTGTTATTTTTACTCTGAGCTGCAGGTGGAAAGCGCCGGGACACTCATATCGAGTAGCCGTGCGCTATATAAAAGGCACATAACATAACATAACATAACAAACATTCACCTCCAATCACAAAGATCTGGTTTTAATCCATTTTTAGGTCTCGCCTAGCGTTGCAGCGCACGCATGCACTGCTCACTCGGCGAGATTTATTGTCAACAAAGACTTTGAGAAGGGGGCTTGAAGCCCCACCCCTCATTTCCATTGGCTGGCGTCACCGTTTATGCTAAACGTTGGTCTGCCATTGGAAATGAGCTCTTTTTGTTGCCTCCCTTTCGCCTTTTGGGACGGCCCCTCCGGACTGGATGGCTTGGTTTACATCTGTCATGAAGCACTTTCTTATCTTCAGGAGGCGTCTTATATAAACAAGCTGTGATCCAGACCGGGTAGGTTGTCCCAAAAGAAGGCAGGGCTGCAGACAGGCACAACACGCAGGTCGCGCATTCACTTTATCATTGAATTGCGGGGAGACAGCTTGTTCTAAGGGGCCGCCTGCGTTTATTTACTTTATCATTGAATTGTGTTGAATCAGCTTGTTCTAAGGGGCCGCCGGCATCTATTCACTTTATCATTAAATTGCATGGCGACAACTTGTTCAAAGGGGTCACCGGCATTTAATCACTTTATCATTGAATTGCGTGGTGACAGCTTGTTCTAAGGGGCTGCCGGCGTTTAATCACTTTATCATTGAATTGCATGGCAACAGCTTGTTCTAAGGGGCCACCGGCGTTTAATCACTTTATCATTGAATTGCGTGACAACAGCTTGTTCTAAAGGGCTGCCAGCATTTAGCATTAAGACTGCACTGCTTGACCATCCGAGGAGAAATTGAAATAAGAATCTAGGATCCCGAATTTAATTAAGACAATCTATAAGCAGGGAGCACAAAGACACACAGCCCACTCATTAACCCCTGACATCCCCTTGTTTACTCTGAATGCGGCAAGGCTCCCTGGTCGCTTCCCACTGGCTCAGCAGCACATGGCGCCTCCAAGATCCCCTATTAGAAGGTAAAGGCCTGGAGCCCAGGAGACTGAGGTCCTGGGTTCGAATCCTGGCTTCGACACAGACTCTGGGCAAAATGCTGAGCCTCCCCTCATCGAAGCAGAGCATACCCTGCACTGACCAAGTCTTCCTCATCCTTCAACACCAACAGTGCTCTTAGTGAGAATGGGTCTCTAGTGTAAAACCTAATTGTGCCAGGTTACCTCACATATGTAGACTGCAACGTGACCAAGTATTGGCCTGTGATAGGCGGTGCCTAAATTAAGCCCAACACTCTACTGTTACAAAACGCTATTTCACTACGTTCATCTCCTCAAACTTTACAGGCAAAAACAAAGTGTAAAAAACCTTCTGGTAATCCAAAGCAGCAATGCAATCCCTCTTTTCATTTCACATGCTTTACTTCCTCTTGCATTACCTAAGAGTATTTGTTTTTTTCATGCAACATACGATCTTGTGTGGCGCATACTGGGAGCTGAGTTACTACCTGGGTCTGGGGGAGTTCAGGTTTTGGGGGGAGGGGTGTTTATGATGGTGCACGACGGAAGGTGAACTGAAGGCCTTGAGAGCTTCTCACAAGACTGGTGCCTGTCAGTGGGATGTGTAGGTGTGCGGACTACCTCCACATCCAATTCTTGGCCTCTGTGCAGAGCGCACAGAGCTATGGTCGCATATTGCCCACATCACTCCTGCTACAATCACATTGAATAGATTCCCGAAACGGAACTTTAAAGCAGTTAAAACAATTGTGTGCTCAGGCACCCAGCCACTTAACTACTCTTTTCTCACCTTATCAACTCACCCTCCCAAAACAAATTGTGCATTTAATGTGTAAGGTACAAACCTAAGGGTGAAGAGATCTGCATACACGAGGCCCCAACCCTGATACCTTTGGATTGAATGAGAGCTCCTGATGGTTAAGCAAGAACAAAAGACTCCCTGTTCAGATTCACCTATCATATGTAATCACATCACTCCCCGCCCCCACAGTCACTCAAACCTCCTGCTCAGATCCACCCACAGCACATCATCACATCACTCCCTGCTCTTCTAGCCCCTCGAACCTGCTGCTCAGATCCACTAACTGCATGTCATCACACCACTCCCTGCTCTCCCAGCCCATGGAACCTCTTTTCTCAGATCCACCCACTGCACGTCATCACATCAATACTTGCCCTGCCAGCCCCTCGAAGATCCTGCTCAGATCTACCCACTGCACATCATCACATCACTCCCAGCCCTCCCAGCCCCTTGAACCTCCTGCTCAGATCGACCCGCTGCACGTCATCACATCACTCCCAGCCCCTCAAACCTCCTGCTCAGATCCACCCACTGCACGTCATCACATCACTCCCTGCCCTCCCAGCCCCTCGAATAGCATACAGGACTAACCAGCTACAACCTACAAAAGAATTCATCTATGCCCAGTAACTTATAATTTAAAAACTTTGAAATGGCGGGGTCGGGGATAGAGGAGCTGATGAAAGAGTTTTATCTTTGTGCTGGAACTATGAAGGTCATAAAAAGAGAATCAAACAGCCAGGAAAAAGTAATAAATGAGCATTAGTAACAAAACTTGTATATGAGTTGGCAAAATAGGCTGTAATGGGTTACCGTAAATCATCATAGATCACCATGTGCGAGAGCTGCTGCTTATGCGGTTATAGGACTGATACATTTCACACTTTTAAGTAAAGGCGTACATTAGGTACCCTGATGGAGCACTCACAGCACTCTAAAATATATGGGCGCATCATACTCATGGTTTAAACGCATTTATTCATATTTTTATTGTGTGCAGTGTATGTTTATTAAATGCGTTTATTCTACATCGTAAGCAAGATATGTAATGTGCACTTTTAAATAGAATTTACATGTATTAGAGACACCATCATTTCTGTATGCAGAATTAAATTATATTCATATGAATGTAACTGAGTTTTGTTTAAGTTGCCTGCACAGTAGACCCAGAGCTGCAGGTTGTTGATAGCTTCGATACTCTTGGTAGCTAAAAGAAATAATTAAATGAGTTGTTTTCATGAACAAGAACAGTATGCTCTCATCCCATTGCAGGTATACATCATTATTTTAATTTAAGGAGATAGCTGGAATGTCTTTGAAGAGTCTGGGAAGCGGGAAGGGAGGATATCTTCTGTGCCTGGCCTAGCTACACTCCAAGGCCACTGGAAGAAAAGAAGAATGAATTAAAATAAGCCATGAAAATTCACCACAACCTTTAAAAGTGAAATGATTTGTCATGTGATACATTTAGGAGGGGGCTGAGTTTGTCCTTTTTGTATTATGCGCAGGAACAGAAAAATCAGACTTCTAGATTTTCGGAGCAGAGGGAGCATCCTGAGAGTGAGCTCCATAGCCTTAAGCTATTTTGACCCAATTGATGTGAGTACTTCTCAGGAAGTTTACACATGCTGACACCTTTGGGAATTGAGGCAGGGGGAAGCAGCCAGGAATATAACCAATGAGAGTAGTGTAGGGAAAGGTAATTTATGCTTTCATCCCTAATGAAAAAGGACTTAGATTCCACCTCTATCTTGGGCTGTATACTAATTTTGTAGGTTATTACTTTGTGTCTTCTATGCCGAATTAATTATATGCGAAGATTTGGCTCTGTATAGATTTTCATGTATCTATATTCGCTCATTCTCCGATGTGTTTATATACAATTATTTTTGGCCTTATAATAAAAACCATAAACTAGAATTCGGAGTCTGTGGTCTTTAAGCATGACTACATTGTAAGTATAATCTTAAAGTGTTTATTCCCCATAACAACTTTTAGCAGGCAAATAAAAGACCATCAGTGCTAGATCTGGAAGGTAAGGCAAGGTTTAAAAATTAGCTAAAGCAAATGGTAGCAGAGGATGGTTAGCCTCTAAAGTGAGGGGAAATGAGGGATTTAGAGTAAAAGCGGAGGTAACTTTAGCTTTGGCCTTGGAGAAGACGAAGGCGGAAGACGAAGAATGGTCAGAGGATCCTGATGGTGCGGCGGTAGCGGTGATAAAGTGAGTATGACATTGTGTGCTGTGCTAGATTGCGGTTATGAATTTTGCAATTTTTGTGTGTTGTCTTGCGAAGTGAGTATGCGAGTCGCGTGAGTGTGGGTTAATCGGTTTACTGGTCTGGACACGTGCGGATCAGGAAGTTTTGGTGAGCGGACTCAAGAGAAGTCCAAGATGACGGGATAGTTTGTATCAAAATCAAAATTGTGGGTGTTGTGAAGCGCTTTCGGCGATCCACTTGTCATAGCGAACTTTGTGTGAATGTAGAGTAACATTGCGGTGGAAAGCCTCAGGTACCGGGGGTAGACTACAGCGATTGGGTGACCAACGTAGGTCAGGGTCATAGCGGATGTTCTTGTAAGAGTGTTCTATCAATCTTTTAGCGGACGGACAATTACTTGTTTATGTGACTGTAAGTTATTGTAGCTGTAGTAGGAAGCAGTTATCTGGTTAATAACTTTGGTTATACAGTTACTTGTATACGAATGTGTGAGCGAGTGTACGAAGAGAAATTGTAAAGGAGGGTGAGCTGTTGCAAGGAGGGAGTTGTGACGTCAATGCGAGCTGCACTGGGATAGATCGGTTGGTGTAGCGCCGCGCTGGGATTGGTGGAAGTTCGTCTGAAGTTTAATATTGAGTTCTGCATTGCAAATAATTGATTTTCACAATGAGATGTTTTAAGGTGTTGCGTGATATGTGTAGAGGCGACACAGGAGTGTTGACTCGGGTGGGAGAAGAAGCTCCACCAGAGGATACTCCGGCACATTACATGGCAACCAATGTAGGACTCCACACTATAGTGTGGCTGCAAAATTGGCACAAAATTACAGAGAAAGAGGGAGAATTGGCTTTCCCTCGTTATTGGTAATTTCGGATGGAGGTATTATACCAGCTAAGAGGAGTCATGTCTTCTCTAAAGCCTCTGCCGAGACAAACGTAATTTGAGTAATTAGATGCTTGGATGAAGGCAGCAATGGCAAAAAGGACGAGCAGCTTCACTGGGAAGAATGAAGAACGCAATGAAGACGTATCAGGATGCTGGGTGGGATGCACAATTGAAGACGTGTAGAGTAGACACCATAGAGAGAGAGAACGCTTATATCCCTTCAGGTTGCTAAAAGGGTGTTGAAAGGACAGAGAAAGACAGAAGAGGACAGTGATACTGATGATAGCTTTTTAGAGAGATTGTTAGCAGATCGTCCTCCACCGAGTGACTCAAGATCGGAGTTGGAGAGAACGCAGCAACCTGGGGAAGCGTCAGGAGTAGATCGAGCAGGTTCCAAGGAGCAGACAGCAGGAGTACGAGGGAGAATGACTGTAGGGATAAAGATTACAGGAGGTTCTGGAGGCCCAGGATATGCAGATCCCAAGCACAATGGAAATGCATGTACCATGTAGGTAGCAGACTCTCTTACTGTACCAGTTACAATTGGGCCTGTGGTTTCGAACTATAACCCAACGAAAGGGCAAGTGAAAGGCAACAGAAACAGAATAAGAAGGGGAAGAGACTATGACAGGGGGAAGTCTTACCATGAGTGGAACGGGTATGGTTCAGAGGCCTGTGGAAGCTAGCACTCCATTGCCAGCCACTGCTGATCCATCAAGGATGGACAGTAAGTCAGAAAGAAGACAAACAGGGGCTTTGGGCAACTCTAAGTCAAAAACAATAGTTGATAGACATACATACATACATTCTTCCACCGCAAGATCACCGACATCCACAACAGCTTCGGCGCCCCACCCACGCACCCAACCGTCGAACCAATGCCCCCCACCGCCACCCTTCGCACCTGGACCACGGTGACCACCGAAGACACAGCCCGCACGATGAACACCATCCACTCCGTATCACCGACCGACCCCTGCCCACACCACGTCTTCAACAAGGCCGACTCCACCATCGCACCCCAACTCCGGAACATCATCAACGCCTCCTTCAACACCGCCACCTTCCCGGAGAGCTGGAAGCACGCCGAGATCAGCGCCCTCCTGAAGAAACCTACAGCGGACCCCACGATCTCAAAAACTTCCGCCCCATCTCGCTCCTCCCTTTTCCTGCTAAAGTCATCGAGAAGATCGTTAACAGACAGCTGACCGCCTTCCTCGAGACGAACGGATCCCTCGACCCCTCGCAGTCCGGCTTCAGAGCCAACCACAGCACCGAGACCGCCCTCATCGCAGCCACCGACGACATCCGGACCCTGCTCGACAAGGGGGAAACAGTGGCCCTCATCCTCCTGGACCTCTCCGCTGCGTTCGACACGGTCTGCCACCGCACCCTAGTCCAGCGCCTCAGCAACATCGGTATCCAAGAGAAGGCACTGGAGTGGATCATCTCGTTCCTCGCCGGAAGAACACAAAGAGTCCGCCTCCCCCCGTTTCGCTCCGAGGCCACCGAAGTCATCTGCGGCGTCCCGCAAGGATCTTCACTCAGCCCCACCCTCTTCAACATCTACATGAAACCTCTCGCAGCCATCGCACGCCAGCACAACCTCAACATCATCTCTTACGCCGACGACACCCAGCTGATCCTCTCCCTCACCAGAGACCCCGACACCACCAGAACCTGCCTACACGAAGGGATGAAAGACGTCGCCGAGTGGATGAAGGACAGCCGCCTGAAACTGAACTCGGACAAGACGGAAGTCCTCCTCCTGGGATCTTCGCCCTCCGCCTGGGACGACTCCTGGTGGCCCCCAGCCCTGGGCACCGCACCCAAGCCAACCGACCACGCACGCAACCTGGGCTTCATCCTGGACCCCTCCCTCTCGATGACCAGACAAGTCAACGCCGTCTCCTCATTGTGCTGCAACACCCTGCGTATGCTTCGCAAGATCTTCCGCTGGATCCCGACCGAGACCAGGAAGACTGTCACCCAGGCACTCGTCACCAGCCGACTGGACTACAGAAACGCCCTCTACGCCGGAACCACAGCCAAGCTACAGAAAAGACTCCAGCGCATCCAGAACACCTCCGCCCAACTCATCCTGGATGTACCCCGATGCAGCCACATCTCCAGCCACCTGAGGAACCTGCACTGGCTCCCCGTCGACAAGAGGATCACGTTCCGGCTCCTCACCCACGCACACAAGTCTCTCCACGACCTGGGCCCCAAGTACCTCAAAGACAGCCTGACCTTCTACACGCCCACCCGCCAGCTACGGTCCACCAGCCTCGCCCTCGCAGCCGTACCACGCATCCGAAGAGCCACCGCCGGAGGAAGATACTTCTCTTACCTGGCTGCCAAGACTTGGAACTCCCTCCCCTTCGGCTGACCCAGGACCATCTCGCCTTCAGGAAACAACTCAAGACCTGGCTGTTCGAGCAGTAGCATACCCCTCCCCCCAAGCGCCTTGAGACCCTCCCGGGTGAGTAGTGCGCTATACAAATGGCATGATTGATTGATTGATTGATTCACCCCAGTACAGAGATCTGGGCCTAAATCCATAGTTCTTTTGCTCACCATGCAATTCCAGTTTGAGCCCAGCCATATGCAAATCAGTCTTGACCCTGTGCCCCATGGGAACAGTCCAGCCCGAACTGCCAAGCCAGGTCCTTCCTGGACTGGAAACATGCATCCTAGGACCGGTTTCAGGCTTTCAGCCCTCATCAGCCAGGATAGCTTGATTCCAGTGGCATGGAGAGCACAGGACTCACGTCTGAGCATACCCATCCCACTAGGGTGACAAATGCAAAAACAACAGTTGATGGACAGAATGCTGAACCATGTCATACATTCATCCCAGTACAGAGATCTGGGCCTAAATCAATCATTTTTTGCTCACCCTTCTATTCCAGTTTGAACCTAGCCATATGCAAATCAGTCTTGACCCTGTGCCCCATGGGAACAGTCCAGCCCGAACTGCCAAGCGAGGCCCTTCCTGGACTGGAAACATGCATCCTAGGACCGATTTCGGGCTTTCAACCCTTATCAGCCAGGATAGCTTGATTCCAGTGGCATGGAGAGCACTGGACTCACGTTTGAGCATAACCATCCCACTCGGGGTGACAAATGCAAATACAACAGTTGATGTACAGAATGCAGAACAATGTCATACATTCACCCCAGTACAGAGATCTGGGCCTAAATCCATTGTTTTTTTGCTCACCATGCCATTCCAATTTGAACCCAGCCATATACAAATCAGTCTTGACCCTGTGCCCCATGGGAACAGTCCAGCCCGAACTGCCAAGCCAGGTCCTGCCTGGACTGGCAACATGCATCCTAGGACCCGTTACATCATCTTGTGTGTTCAACTCTAAGTCAGTGAAAAAACAAGAAATCCCTTGGAAACCAGAATACTCATACAGGCTTTATTTAAACATGCTGATCATTCACTTGATTCACACCATTCAATCACTGTGTCAGTTCCTACCAAACTTAAGCCACAAAATGCAAACGAAGAATAAGTCACTACTAAATTAAAAATAATAAGACAATTTATTTAGCCTGAAACAGGATCTTCTCAAGATTAAAAACACAATAAAATGCTAACATATAATACACAGAGTTTAAAAGATTTTGTTTAACAATTCATAAAAATGCATCCTATAATCCGCATGAAAGTAAACAGAGTGAAAAAGCAAGAGTTAGACCTGACAAGTTAGTCTTAACAAACTACACATCTGTCATGGAATTATGCTTAAGAACAAGGACTGGAGCAAACTTCACTTATGCTTCTCAGACACCAATGTTCCCCCAACAGATTGTGTACATAAAAGTTGGCGTCAACGCGTTTCGATGGAAAAATCTTTATAGGTCCATCTTTTTCAAGACTAAATGAGATATGCACTCAGTCAGATAGTTCATTTTTCATGCGAAAACCTTCGTGATATAAGAGGGAAAGAAGAAGGGGCAAGGAACCTCCCTTGTGAGCGACAATTTGAAGATTAAAGGAATTACTCTTCCTCAAAATTGCTTTTTGGGAATATAAAGGGAAATTCCAATCGATTTTGTATGGTTAAACCTTTCTGGCAATATACTCAAAGGTTCAGAATAGGTCCTGTTCTATGTATCTCTCCAAACCCGCCCGTTTGGACCGACGAGAGTCTGCGCCATTCAATTTCTCTGACGGATCCCGCAAATGAGCATACAGGGACCTTATTCCAAATAAATAGTGCATCTACCAGAGTGGAAGTGCCAGGACTGAACTTTGTTCCCTCGTTATAACTTAGGAGAGATACATAGAAAAGGACCTATTCTGAACCTTTGAGTATATTACCAGAAAGGTTTAACCATAGAAAATCGATTGGAATTTACCTTTATATTCCCAAAAGCAATTTTGAGGAAGAGTAATTCCTTTAATCTTCAAATTGTCGCTTCATTTAGTCTTGAAAAAGATGGACCTATAAAGATTTTTCCATCGAAACGCGTCGACGCCAACTTTTATGTACACAATCTGTTGGGGGAACATTGGTGTCTGAGAAGCATAAGTGAAGTTTGCTCCAGTCCTTGTTCTTAAGCATAATTCCATGACAGATGTGTAGTTTGTTAAGACTAACTTGTCAGGTCTAACACTTGCTTTTTCACTCTGTTTACTTTCATGCGGATTATAGGATGCATTTTATGAATTGTTAAACAAAATCTTTTAAACTCTGTGTATTATATGTTAGCATTTTATTGTGTTTTTAATCTTGAGAAGATCCTGTTTCAGGCTAAATAAATTGTCTTATTATTTTTAATTTAGTAGTGACTTATTCTTCGTTTGCATTTTGTGGCTTAAGTTTGGTAGGAACTGACAAAGTGATTGAATGGTGTGAATCAAGTAAATGATCAGCATGTTTAAATAAAGCCTGTATGAGTATTCTGGTTTCCAAGGGATTTCTTGTTTTTTCACTGTACTAGTGCCCTAATCCCTTTTGGTTCAGAAGGGGCCCCTCTTTTCTATCTCACAACTCTAAGTCAGACATCAGAATGTGGGTTCCACCAGTGAGGGAGTCAATGCTACAAAGAGAAGAGCAGGATATGAGACCGGAAGCCCTTAGAGTGGTGTTTCTACCACAAGGGTTATGTGAGGGTAACCATTGGAGAAGTCGAAGTTGTGAAAAAGAAAGTCGTCCAGTGTTGAGAGTGGAGGAGGGTGTAAGTCCAAGAAGGGCACAAAGTTGTTGCAGGGAAGAACTCGGAAGTGAGCAGAGTCAGAGAATGATACAAGTGGCAATAAAGGCACCATTGTTAGATGTGATCAGATTGAAAATTGAAATAGATGAAGTGATAGAAGGGAATTTGCCATTAGACAGGATTGAAACATATGACCCAAGCGAGTTGCTATTTGTAGCGAAGGATGTTACTAAAAAGGCAAAGCGAGCTAATGAAGCATTGGTACAATTGGTAAGACGGTATGAGGTGGATTTGACCAAAGCGAAATTGATGCAGGGAAGCTGCAGATTGAATTACACTGATCAAGATTTAGAGGAAAAGAGAGCAACAGGATTAAAGGCACAGATTAGAGATTTGATTATAGCAATGCAACCGTGGAGAGAATTGGATAAGTGGAAAGAAAGAAGAGCTAAAAAGAAAAGTGCTAAGAAGGTGATAGGAGATACTCCAGGTGGAGGGATGGGAGCAGCAGGATTTTCCCTCTGAGAGAAGTACAGAATCGGGGGTATGTACATGTGTCATGGAGTAGGGGTGATTTGGAAGCATTTACGAATGATTTTCCTTGGCTGAGGGAGAAACCTGCCAACTGGTATAAACAATTTGATCGTTTTTTTAAGATTTCAACGGTGTTATGGATTGATTTGAATCCCTTGTTTGATATAGTGGTTCCTGGTGATTTATGAATGGCATGTAAGGTTGCTGTTGATTGGCCTGCTACAGAGCCAGCTAGAGATCCGGTGACTAATGGTCCTTCAGCTGAGGTGATGAAGAAATATGAGCAGGTGATTACATGGTTGTAGTCTAAAGTGGCCCCGCAGACTGTCGATTGGCTTAAAATTGATTGTACTACTCAAGACATTAAAGAATCAGTACATGATTATTATGAGAGACTTTTAGTAACATTCAAACAACATAGTGGATTGGATACTGTTGAGCCAAAAGATATGGGACAGTTTGTTTCTAAATTTGTGCTGGGATTGAGTTCTGATATTAGTTTGGAGAAGTGTGGCTCAATGGTTAGAGCGGCAGACCCTGATGCAGAGGTCTAGCCCGGGACTAGGGTTCAATTCCCGCCTCGGCGGGTCTTGGGCTCAATTTCCTCGGACCTTATAATTCTCGCCTCGGTGCCTATTCTAATCATGGGTCACACTCTGCAACTCTGGGCAATAGCTTGCTTAATCTCCACAACGGCCCAACAATGCTAGGATGCCTGGCTTCATCTTGGGGGTGCCCAGGAGTGGGCACTTCACAGGAAAAGCCAGGAAGGGTTCCACAGCGGTATGCATACAAGCGCCTGAGATACCCCTTCGGGGGTCGATTCGGGCGCTATACAAGTACTACTACATTTACATTTACATACAGCTCCACTTGATATGTTGGCAGAATAAATCTGTTGACAAAATATTGTGATATGCAAAATATTGCAGTGAACAGGTAGAGTCAGCACAAAAGAAAACAAAGGAAAAATTGATGTTAGTGCAGTTGAGAAATGCTGAACTGCCAGATTGGGGGTAAGGAGTTGGAGGAGCAATGGGTCAAGGATGAGGAATTGGGAGAGGAATGAACCAACAACAGATTGTTTCACAACCTGGACATGGTATAGGAAGGGGTGCAGATGGGAGCTGAGTGGGTGGCAAATCAAAAACGTGTGACGGCGTGTCACTATTGTCACAACATCGGGCATTGGAAGCGCCAGTTGTTGGAGGGAGACTTATTACAAGGCAGAAGGGCAAGGGGCTGGGCGCATTGATCTGAGAGCCTGCGCTGGGATGATCGAGGGAGTGAGCTAGGGACAAAGGGGCACCTTAATTTGTACCGGGGTGTCCAGGAACGCTTGCTCTAAAAATAGAAAAAACAGATATGTGAGCCGTGGAAACTGAGGCTGAAAGTTTAACAGTTTTATTAAGAAGATGCAACTTCAAGAAACTTCAATATAAAGACATAAAAATCACAGAGTTCTGAATCCAGTGCTCTGCATTCTCAGATAGTCACGTGGATCAGATTGCTTTTACTGAATCACAGTTTTCAAATAGTCAGAGAGAGTCTATACTTTAAAAACCCATTTATGATTTGAGGTTGATTGCATTCAAAAGCAAAGTACATATTATTTGAGAATACTCACATCTGCCTATAAGTGAGAAATCCTGCAATTACAATTTGTATATATATACATATATATATATATTAAGTAAATCAATTGATCAACAGCTCTTGGAGACAACTCGCTTGCCCGATACCTATTGACCAGGAGTTGTCCAAAGATATTTCTGTGGCCTCCTTTTTATATTCTTTAAGGCGGTGAGAAGTCTATGGTAACGTCATCTCACGTCACCCCATGCTACACATCCTACCTGCGTCACTTACGGCCTAGCCTGTACTTTTCCCATCCATACATTCAAATGCAGCCCTTCCTGTAACTGCGGCACGTACGCTAGACTAAAGGTCATGCCTCGTAGACTGGAAGTTTGCCATAAATTTGCATTTGAGCAGCAGAAAAATGTTTTATTGTGCAAAGGGATTTTATTTATATATATATATATATATATATGTACCAGTCTGTACGTCCTGTTGCCACATCCATCTCTCCAGCTTGGCGTAGCTGCAGTGGGAAAGTTCCCCTTTTCTCATGCACAGTTTTAGGATGTGGCCCTTTGTATGTTGAAAGAACGGGGGGGATGTTGAAATTTAACGTACGTGAACTTAGCGCAAGAGTAGGATGGGGGCTCAAACAGGAGCGAGCAGCCTCACAGTGGAGCTGAATAAAATCTTGATTAGACATGCCTTCTGCTTACTTAACAGAAAATGGCAGTACTCTGGCCAATCTAACCAAGGCCTATAATTTTGGACAGAAGAGCCTACACAGGGGTTTATGCTAGCTAAATGATAAGAATGTCCCAGGATATTTATACGGTAAAATTGGTCCCTCCCTCAGAGTGTAGATGGAATCCAGCAAATCAATTGCAATATGAGGGAGAGGGGCAAATGATAGAAGGGGTGACTACTGTGATGAAACCTAGATCCATGTATGGAGGTAATTGTGAGTCCCAGATGCAGATATCACAACCTCCAAGAATACCCATGAATAATCAAACATATCTTTAATTGCCTTACTTTGAGATAAAAGACAGATTAGATCAATCACAAGGCCCTCATGAGTATCAGAGGAGGGAGCAGGGAGAGTGCACTTTTGGTGCTGCCCTAGAAGTGGATCAAAGTGGACCGTTTGTAGATGCAAAGGTGAATGGACATCCTGTTACCTTTTTGTTAGATACTGGAGCTGTGCGCTCCACAGTATGGACAGAAGTGGTCCCAGATTTAACCCTGTCAGGAAAATCGATCCAAGTGGTAGGAGTGACTAATTTGAAAATGACAAACCCATTGACAAATAAATTACCTGTGAAAATAGGACCATTCTAGGCTAAACATCAATTTGTGGTGTGCAATTCTAGCCCAGTCTGTCTATTAGGACGAGATCTTTTCTGGAAATTAAATTGTACCATATCATGCACTCCGAGAGGTGTGGAGTTGCAGACCTATGATGATGGTCGTGATTTTTTTTTAAATGGCCAATATGTGGCTTTGTGCAGAACTGTTTGAGGTTCTCACAATCGAAGATTTACCATATGGCTTGAGAGATTCAGTTTCACTGAAGGTGTGGGATTTTACAGGTGAAGAGGTTGGATTGATTTGAGGTGTTGAACCTGTGAAGATACAAGTCAAGCCCAATGCTGAATTCCCCCGAATTCCCCAATATAAATGGACTCCAGAAACACAGGCTGGAATACGACCTGTAATTGAGTCCATGATTTCGCAAGGCATTCTGAAGGAGATAAGAGGAAGCCCTTATAATTCACCTATAATGGGACTACAGAAGCCTAGCGGCAAGTACAGATTAGTGCAGGATTTGAGCAGGGTCAATAAAATCGTGATCCCATGTTGTCCTGTGGTACCGAATCCAGCTGTCATCTTATGGTTCACAGTCATTGATTTGTGCCAGGCCTTTTTCTCCGTACCATTGCATGAAGATAGCCAGTATATTTTTGCGTTTAGGATGGATGACCATGTGTTAATATGGTGTAGAATCCCTCAAGGGTATACAGAAAGTCCCTCTAACTTTAGTCAGTGTTTGAAAAGGAATCTTGAAGGGCTAGTGATGCCTCAAAACTCAGTCCTGGTGCAGTATATAGACAACCTGTTGGTCGCCTCAGATACATAAGATACTTGCTGAATCGATACAGTGGCTTTACTCAATCATTTGGCAGAGAATGGACACAAGGTGTCCCCAAATAAGCTTCAGTATTGTCAAACAGAAGTGCAGTATCTGGGTCATCGAATTGAAAAAGGAAAACGAAGGGTGTCACCTTATCGCATTGAGATGATTCTGCAAATGGGCACTTCAAAAACACAAAAAGAAGTCTGCATGTTTTTGGGGAATGGTCGGCTATTGTCGACAGTGGATCTCAAACTTTTCTTTGCAAGCAAAGCCATTCTTGAGGTTGACTCGAAAAGACATTAGTGATCCGGTACCATGGGACAATGGCTGCTTCATAGCTTTCCATGAGCTAAGAGAGAGCCTACGTTGCGCTTAGGCTCTGGGAATGCCAGATTACAATAAAGCGTTTTCGTTCTTTTGATGTTATAGGGAAGGATGTGCATTAGCGGTCCTTGTACAGACATATGGAGGTGCTCGTAGACCAGTGGCTTACTTTTCAGCTACATCAGATCCTGTAGCTTCTGCATCGCCCGGATGTCTCAAACCTGTTGCTGCAACAGGTGTCAGCATTGAAAGATATGAAAGCATAGAAATGGGTCACCCTCTTATTGTTTATGTGCCACATTCAGTAGAATTGTTGATGACAAGGACGAAAACACAGCACCTAACAAACAATAGGCTTACAAAGTATGAACAAGTCATATTGGCGTCTGAAAATGTTACCCTAAAGCACTGTACTACTTTGAACCCTGCTACATTGTTGCCTTTTCCATAGGAGGAAGGAGAAGATTGTGAAGAGCATGACTGTCTGAATGTTACTGAACTATCTGCCAAACCCAGACCTGACATTGTCGATGAACCACTGCCTGAATCTGATTTGATCCTTTTTGTTGATGGTTCATGTCTAAGAGACAATGACGGGTATCTGACAGCAGCTTTTGCTGTGTGTACTGTCTTGGGGGGTTGTTGAAGCTGCCTGCTTATATAGAGTATACTCTGCCCAGGTGACAGAAATTATTGCTCTGACACGTGCCTGTACCATCGCAGATGGAGTTCAAGTGACCATTTATACATTAAGCTAATATGGGTTTGGAGTGGTTCACGACTTTGGACAGTTATGGTCTCAAAGTGGATTGTTAACGTCATCAGAATCCCCTATCCGTAATAGAGAATATGTACATCAGTTACTAGAGGCCTTACAGAGACCCAAGGCCATAGCAGTAGTGAAATGTGCAGCTCATGGGAAAGGAGCAGATTTTGTCACCAAGGGTAATAACTATGCCGATGAAGTGGCTCATTTTTGTGCACTGCATGTTTGCATTTTCAATGGAGGATATGTAGGAGAAAGTGTAGAAGAGACCAAACTTAACATGATGTTAGCTGTGGCTGATACATGGGATGAGGTGTAACGGCTGCAGGATGAGGTCTCAGAAGAGGAACCTGCATCATGGGTTAAAGCAGGCTGAGAAAAGAGAGATGATGGCATTTGGGTATCAACAGATGAAAGGACAGTGTTACCTAACTGTTTATTGAGCCCAAAGGCAAGGCAGATTCACGGAGCAGGTCTACTTGGGAGAGATGCCATGGTCCGAGTATTTAGGCAAACGTGGTTTAATCCCCGATTTCGTGTGCATGCTGAAGCAGTCTGTCATCGTTGTGTTACATGTCAACAAATGAATGTGGGAAAGAGAACTGTGGTTGCGATGAGTCACATTGAAAGATCAGGAGGCCCTTTTAATAGGATGTGGTTGGATTTTATTGAGATGCCAAGATGCTATAGGCTGCGATATGTTTTGGTGGTGGTGTGTATCTTTTCACGTTGGATTGAGCCATATCCAACTAGACGATGTGACAGTCTCACAGTGGCAAAACTTCTCCTAAGGGAATTGATACCGCGGTTCGGATTTCAGACCTCGGTGGAGACAGATAGAGGAACACACTTCCAGAGTGAACTTATGAAGTCATTGTGTGCCGCTTTGAAAATCGACCAGAGATTTCTTGCAGCTACAGGCCTGAGGCTTCTGGTCTTGTGGAACAGATAAACGCACAATAAAGATGAGGGTGTCAAAAGTATGTTCGTCAACTTCATTGAAATGACCTGATGCGCTGCCTCTGGTGTTAATGAGTGAATGAATGAATGATGTGAGTCTTATCGTGCGCAAACTTAGCCCAATGGGCGTCAAGGCGCCTAAAACAAATAATGCAGCTAGCATATCAACACAACAGTCCATCATTGATAGGCTTTGATGAAATACCACGTCTTTAGGGCTTTTTTAAACAAATCAATTGAGGAAAGCAATTTAACCTCAATTGGAAGGGAGTTCCAAAGCTTAGGAGCCACTACAGAAAAGGCCCTTGCTCCCCATGTGGCTAGCTGTATACGCGGCACTACCAATTGAGATAGGCCAGCAGATCGAAGGGGTTTGGATGGAAGATAGTGAAAGAGCAGAGACCCAAGTGAATCATCAGGGCCTGCCCTAAGAGCTCTATACGTAAGACATACAATCTTAAAGGAGACTCTGTACTGGACAGGGAGCCAGTGAAGGTCTCTCCTGGCAGCCGTGGCAGAAGATGCCAAGGGAAGGGCCAACACAAAGCGCGCTGCCGCGTTCTGCACTATTTGCAGTCGATGAATAAGACTCTTGTTGGATTCAGCATACAAGGAATTGCAATAATCAAGCCTTGAGCCAACAAGAGCGACTGCAATCTGCTTGCGAGCCTGGAGAGAGAGATAGTTACGGATCCTATTAAGGATCCTAATCACACCCCAACTGGTGGCCACCGTCCTATTTACTTGGAGCTTCATGGAGAGTGAGGTGTCGAAAACCACACCGAGATTTCTGGCTGATTGGGAGGGTGTGGGGCAGATGCCAAGAGATAAAGGCCACCACTCACTCGACCAAGCATCTTGGTCCTTCCCAAAAACCAAGACCTCTGTCTTATCGCCATTTAGCTTTAGGGAGTTGATGATCATCCAATCTGCTACATGCTGCATGCATGACCTAAAGCTAATGGCAGAAGCATGAACAGAGGAATGAGCCAGAGACACCATGATCTGGGTGTCATCGGCGTAGGATACCACCTCCATCCCCTGCGATCTCACTAGTCTAGCAAGGGGGGCCACATAGATATTAAACAGGGTCGGACTAAGGGCCGACCCCTGTGGCACCCCACACTGCAATGACTTGGCAGGGGAGAGGAAGTCTCCAAGCTTTAATCTCTGTTCTCTACCAGTGATAAAGGAGTTAAGAAGATTCAGAGCCGGCCCAGTAACCCCTGCCTCCCTAAGCCGAGATGTTAAAATGGCGGGAGACAGGGTGTCGAACGCGGCTGTGAGATCTAATAGGACGAGTATAGTGGTTTGGCCACTGTCCACTTTGCGACGGATGTTATCTACGACAACAGTGAGAGCGGACTCAGTACTATGACATTTTCTGAATCCGTGCTGTGTGTTATCCAAATACTCACTGGTCTCAAGAAAAGTGGAGAGATGAAGGTTGAGGTGTGCCTTCAGTATTTTCGCGGGCGCCGGGAGCAGAGAGATAGGCCTAAAGTTTTTAAGAATGCCAGGGTCAAGAGATGGTTTCTTTAGAAGAGGCCTCACAATCGCCCTCTTCCAGACAGATGGAAAAGAACCCTGGGTAATAGCCTTATTCATAACTTCTAGCATGGGAGGGAGAATGCTGTTTCTACACTCCTTCAGTATTTTTAACGGTAGAGGATCCGTGGGGGATGAGGATTTAGTCCTATCAAGTAGGAGGTTCAATCCTTCCAAAGATAGTAAAGGAAATTGCCCAAATAGTTTAGAAGGGCATTCACCCACGGAATCTAGGTTAGCAATAACAGAGGGAGTATCCCTATCCAAGGAATGACTTTGTACTTCCAAAGCAGTATGGATGTCCAGAATTTTGCTATGAAAGAAGTCAGAAATGTTGTTGCAGAGATCCTGAGAACTGATCACGGGATCAGGGAGTTGAAGAGAGCATAGTGAGTCAGCAATTTTGAAGAGTTCCCTAGATGAAGTTAGGGAACCTGTAAGATTGGTAAAATATTCCTGCTTCTCCACTATAACTCTCTGTTTGTAGTCTCGTAAGTCAGACTTAAGGATCTCTCGATCTTTTGGATTCCAGGATTTCCTCCATCTTCTCTCGCTGCTCCTGCAGCCCTGCCTTAAAAGTCTCAGATGTTCAGAAAACCAGGGTGCGGTATGTTTCTGCCTGGCTACTTATCTAAGGGAGGCGGGGGCAAGCTCTTCCACAGCATTAGTAATGGAATCAGTAAATTTTTGGGCTGCCTCCTCCACACCCTTCAGGGAAAGGAATTCCGATGTCCGAATGTGGGGAGCAACAGTATCACCAGTAATGTTTCTAAAATTTCTCCTCAGGATAAATGAAGAGGCCACAGAGTTGGCTGAAAGGGGGGCAGAAAGAATAAGTTCAAATGGCACAGCAAAATGATCTGTCCAGACCAAAGGTAGAGGCGAGCCAACAGTTAGCCTGGAATCGCTCGAAAATATCCCATCCAGAGTATGGCCAGCATTGTGGGTTGGGCTGCTCACCAACTGGGCAAGATCAAAGGCTTCGAGTGATTCAATTAATGTCAGGGTATCCTTGGAGCTAATGTCATCCAGATGAAAATTAAAATCACCCAGTATTGAAAGATGGGATTTTCCAAAATAGGGTTCTAGGATTTCAAGTAAATGTAAAGAAAAGTTCGCCCTCGGGCCGGGTGGCCTATATATAAGTATCCCAGTAAAAGAGACAGATGGAGCACACAATATGCTAAAATAGAGTGCCTCAAAGCAATCTCCTGGCCTTGATAGCGGTTTAATGGTACAAGAAAAAGATGATTTAAAAAGGACAGCAATTCCTCCTCCTCTACGCAGTGGTCTGTCCTGCCTATGAAAGGAATAACCATCAGGAATGGCCAGGAGTAAATCGTGTCCAGAGGACTCCGAGGCCCAGGTCTCAGTGATAAAGACCCAGTCCGGCTGTCTTTCTTCCACGAAATCGTGGAAGGCGACATTATGCTTGATGAGCGATCGCGCATTAATTAAGAACCCAGTATTAGAAATCGGAATGGGGCAACACCCTAAACGTGGATGAGATCTGGAAGGACTAGGAACAGGGCAGCAGAAAGAGGTCCTACATATAAAACATCTCTTGGAGTGTCGGATTCCCTCAGGGGAAAAACGGTAAGAGCACCGTTGCACTGATGGCCTAAGTGCCCTAAGTTCCAGCATGGAGTATTGCCTGGGTACCTTATAAGATGGAGAAAGGGTACCAACCGTGTCCAGCCCGTCCTGCAGCACGTCCTCAGCGCGGACGAGTCTATGTAGTACACCTGATAGAAGGACAGGGCTCTCTCCCCACGAAATATTGATGGGCAGAGCTATGCGACTGCCTATGATGCCAGCTACCGCATTGATAAATATCACAGATGATTTGATTATGGATTATTGTAAGGGACTGGCTGATATGGTTGATTCTGTGTCACAAAATTTAAAAAAGACTTGAAAAGATTTACGTTCAAGAACACTTATCCCTATTCAGATCCAGAATACAAACAACCGGAAAAAACTCAGTCTGATTCAGATGTTTCTAGCAACTCTTCAAGCAATAGCAATGGGTCAAACACTGGCAACAATAGACAACGAGGCAGAGGGGGGAGAAGAGGTAAAAATAATTGGCCCACCTTCAATCCTGCTATGTTTCCAGACCCCTTCAACCATCCATCTAATTTTCCCATGTACGGATGGCAACCACCATTCCAGCCACACTTCCAACCTCCCCCTTTTCAACAAAACCAGTTTCAGAATCCTTTTTTTCCCAGGGGTCGACGGGGAAGAGGAAGAAACAGACAACCAAATCAAGTACATTGGGGAGAGGAAGACCCAGTCAGCAATCGGACAAAGAGCAAAGCAGGCCCAAGCAACATGAAACCTTAGTTACCAATTTATCCTCCAGACCTCTGACAACTACCGAGGAGATGGTTCTGAACAAAGGTCTGGGTTATGTCCCGACAGCTCGTGTGGACAAGTTCCAATTACATTGTGAGCTGGCCGGTTTCTTCAGAAAATTACGCCTAAAATCTTTCTTTGAAAAACAAGGCCCTCCAAAAGATAATGAGGTGGAAAATGAGACTGGACTAAGAACAAAATCTACCTTCACGCCACCCACCCATACTACACCTGTGGAATTAATCACATTTGAACAAGCTGTGTTCAATGATGTTGAAAAAATGCAGAACACTACAAAGTTTCAAAACATGAGCAACGTTGAAAACAGAGCTCTTAGCGACTTGCGTAGCTATGAAAACATCATTATAAAACCTGCAGATAAGGGTGGAGGTTTGGTGGTTATGGATATGACCCCATACCGTGAAGAATGCCTCAGACTCCTAAGTAATGACAGACATTACCAAAGGTTGGAAGTGGACCCCACAAGTGATCTGAAATCAGAAATCATACAACTAGTGGAATCTGCTGAAGCTACTGGGAAAATCTCAAAGCAGGAAGCTGATTATCTCTGCAAAACTGAAGAGAAAATTCCCTATTTCTATATCCTTCCGAAAATGCATAAGGGCAGACTACCACCACCTGGACGCCCTATTGTATCCGGAATTGGGTCGCTTTTGGAACCTCTATCGAGATTCTGCGATTTCTTTCTGAAGACCATAGTACAAAGCACAACAACCTATTTACAAGATACTAAAAGCCTTCTGAACCTACTACAAAATCTGAAGGTAGATGACCAATCTGTATTATTGAGCTTTGATATAGAAAGCCTTTATACAAATATACCCCAGGATGACACCATTCGAGTTCTTGAAGAAACCCTGGCAAACACTGACTGGCCGCACAATACCCCCAAATCGTTTATCTTGGAATGTGCACGTATGGCTCTGAAATGCAATTACTTTGAATTTGAGGACACCCTCTATTTGCAAACTGGGGGGACATCTATGGGGAGTGTCTTTGCTCCCAGCGTGGCCGGACTCTATGTCCATGATTTTGAACAGAGATTCATTCTTAAAGACACAAACCCCTTACGCAATAACTTGATCTTTTGGAAGCGTTATATTGACGACGTCCTAGCAATCTGGCAAGGACCCACTGATCAATTGGACCTGTTCATTGCCTGGATAAACACCTGCGATGACAACTTAAGATTCACCCATTGCTATGACAGTGAACAAATTGTGTTCCTTGATGTTGTGATTAGCAAGGAGAACAACAAACTGGAGACCCGTACTCATTATAAGCCAACTGCAAAAAATAACCTTTTAAGGTTTGAGAGTTTCCACCCGCGTCCATTGAGGGAAAATCTTCCATATGGACAGTTCCTCAGGCTAAGAAGGAACTGCAGCAAACTGTCAGAATATAAGGAACAAGCTATTGATCTAACAGAGAAGTTACAGAGTCGTGGATACCCCGACAAGATCATAAAGAAATGCCAGAAAAGGGCTAGAAATCAGCCTAGAGACGTACTCCTGGAAGAAAGGCAAAAAGCTGACAACCCCATACCTTTGACCTGCGTGACAACATACAGCGCAATCTCTAACCAGGTGACCAAGAGTATAAACAAACACTGGGCAATTGTCAATTCTGGAAAACTCCACTGGGAGAAACCACTTTTCTCTTTTAAAAAATCTCAAAGTCTAAAGGACACTCTGGTGAAAACCAGACCAAAGGTAAAGACAGCACCAGCGACTCCATCTATCACTGAAATCTGGGGCCTCCCGAACGTGACAGGTCACTATCGTTGTGGCAATTGCAGCGTGTGCCACCTCATCAGAAACACAAAAACTCTGGAGCTGGAAGTAGGTAAAGAATGGAGACAAATTGCTCATACAAACTGCAACAGCTGTAATGTTGTCTACTTGATTGAATGCACTTGCAAAAAACGATATATTGGTATGACCACTAGGAAGATCAAACAACGGATCTGCGAGCATCGGAGCACCATCCGTTGCAAGAAAAGTGCAACTAGACTTACTGACCACTTCCTGGAGGAAAATCATACACCAAATGATATGGTGTGGACGGTCATAGAACAACTACCAACAGGGCCAAATCTACAGAAACGCCTGTATGAAAAAGAGCAGAGATGGGTGTATAGACTGTCCTCACACATCAATGGTCTGAATGATAATATACAATGGGCCAACGTTTTGTGATCTCCTTTTGCCCCTCTCATCTGGGGCTATGCCCCTGCCACAGGCCTAGCATCTACCCTCGAACTGACCGTCCCTGATAAAATAGCTCTACTGATCTGGAAATAAGCATCTGAATTCTTTGCATTTTTTGCAATTTATGCACGTTTGTGGTGGTTATTTTTTGACCAGCCATTTGTAAATATGTAACTGACCACAGTGAAAATTCTGTCCTTTCTCCTTAATAACATTGATACCGCATTGCAGTATCTTTAGTAATTAATTTATGGAACGGGCCCGCCTTATTAGTATTTTTTAGCACTTACCCCGTTCTTTTCATTTTCCTCATAAAGCTTACCCCGTCTGGTAAATCTCCTCCTAGTAATTGTAAATAAGAGGAATACTGTGTCAAATAGGAACTTTGTCCCTGACAGGCCTCCGTAGCGCTACTGAACGACGTCACCACGTCAGCGCTTGTGCCTAGCCACGCCCCCAACCACCGCGCTTGCAGCTTTCTTAACTCCGGCCGCGAGCCGGTTTCACTCACGGGCTCGTGGAGGGACCTCGTAGGTACACTGTTACCGCTAGCCGGCGAAACTGTAAGTACAGACTAGCTGATAGAACCCTGTGCCTCACGCCATGGCATGGCCGCATTCGCTTTTCAGCTCGTCAATGGGCTACTATTCCTGACTCCATTGATCTCCTTTTTTCAGAATATGTTTCTTAACCTGGCCGCCCCTCCCTAATCCCGTGCTGCCCTATGACTCTCCAATTGGAGTAAGCATGGCTTATTTTGTGTTATTTTGTGTGTTCTATGTTGTGTGTCTGGTATTGTCATATGTTTAGACGATAGACAGTTATCACCGTGCTATGCCCTCCACCGCAATTTGATACGAGTGTTACATAGCCACGCACGAGTAGTTCTTGATGCCTGTGAATTAAACAATATATGTACGCCTAGAAACCACGAAAACACGCCACAATTGATAGGTGTGATTGGTTCTAACTGAAGGCTTTTATGCGCTATAAATCAGTTCTATTTACTGATAAAGCCACACTGTGCACTTCGGAATTCCTGCACCATAGAAACCATCTATATTTCAGCATGGGATGATTCAAGAGATACGAGGACATGAGACACCGTCACTTCACTACGTTGCAGGCTTGTAACTAGTTTGATTGTGATTATAATATTATATTTTCTCTCCACAGGTCTTTTGTCCTGAATAACCACTTTTGGGTTATTCTTTAATCTTTTTCGCCTAGCACCACTAATTTTGCTGCAAAGGCACAGGGAACTGCAGGCACGGCAGGGTGTTAGTGTACCCTGACCACCCTTTTCCCTGGTTTTGGTCCTGAAGAAAAACCGGCAATTCCATTCACGGTTTGAAACATGTAGACCCACCACACATTTACCCAGATACTTTTGGTCATAATTACACCATTAACAGTATCGACACTTATATTTTAATATTGTCCAGTAGCTTCAAGAATAAAAATTTTTTTTCACATAAGTCATACCAGGACAATTTTTAACTCACCCACTATTTTTTCTTTTTCGCATTCATCACCCACATACCAGCTCCACTGTAGTTCAGGTGTCGAAGCACACCTTGATGGCACTCGGCCATCAGGGTGGCCCCGATGATGAAGCATGTCACCGACCAGGTCGGTGAGTGAGGGGTTCCTAATAAAAGAAGGACTTTCTTCTCCCTGATAACGAATCATCCCGTAGAAAATCGCTCTGTGAGCATTTTTTCTGGTGATACTCCTTATTATTTTTGTTAATTGAGATACCTAACCTAGGGGACCAGGAGTATTATTCCGTCCACTTCGAGGTGGATAAAATCCCTTAACTCTCTCCCATTTGTTTTTGACTGATTCTGTGTCCCATCAGGTCGATGATGCGACTGCATCCACCCCGAGAGACCTGCTGCATGATCTAAGCCCTGGTGACTGGGTGCTTGTCCGAAAGCACGTGAGGAAGAGCTGCCTTGATGCTCGCTGGCGAGGTCCATACCAGGTGCTACTGGTTACAAGAACGACAGTGAAGTGTGGAGGATTGCCAAATTGGATCCACGCTTCACATACTCGCAGAGTACCAGAAACTGAAGAGGACACGACTCCTCTTGTTCCGAGAAGTATAATCGAGAGTGCAACAGAAACAGAAAGAACAAGCCCAATCGTGAGAAATCATGATGAAGCAGAACAATCACCCAAGCAAGAAGGAATAAATCAAACAGCTTTTGAAGGGAATTCAGACTCAAAAATAGACGATATTGCAGAGGTGAACTTTGAACCAGAGCAGAGTGAACAGCCTGGTGCAGAAGGATCAGATCAAGAGTAAGAGAGGAGAGCAGATGCAGCAGCAGCAAAGTGGCCAACAAAGAAAGAAAGACTGAACTTAAGGCTTGCATCTGAGAAAGATCTCACTCCGATTCCTGAAACATCTGAATCCGATCAAAGTGAAACCGAAGAAAGACTGTATGGTCTAAGATGATCGCAAAGAGAGAGAGTACCGTCTTGAAAGTACACATCTCCTGAGTTGTCGTACCTAGCTGCAGATGCAGAGACCGGAGAGATCCGGGAAGTTGGGGACCGGCACAGTGAGTCATGGAGAGAGCTCTCTGACAATTGACCTTCAGTTAATAGTCCTTGGAATTGATGCCTTCGGAATCCTGACTCAGACAGTCCCTGATCCACCAAGGCTGAGTGGTTAATGCTTTTTGATCCTCAATCAGGTTGCTTTCCCTACTTTTGTACGACAGAGAACTGCACAAGAAATGGGAGAAATCCGTGCTGAAATACTACAGCTTGTTCTTGCTATGCTTGGATCAAATATCATAATTGATGAAGAGTGAACTGTAAAAGACATTTATTAGCCTTAGAAAGAAGATAACCTAGCCCCAAGAAGAAGAAGATATAAAATTAGGGACTTTCAATTGAGAGAAGAATTGAGGGTTAGTTCTGACTACGTCTCTTCAATAGGTTTAGTATCATTGAACTGAACATTGGTAAAACAAAAGCGAATGGAGAAAGAAAAATAAAGGTCTTTGTAAGATTCAAAATAAGCAGAATAAAGAAGATCGAAGATTTTGTTTAATTCAGTTATGTTTAAAATCAAAAACAGTGATTCAAAATGGAGTCCGAGAAGTCAGGATGCAAACAGGAGTGCATAATTGGTACCCTTATTGTTGTGGTGCTTATTGTCATAGTTGTGGTGATTGTTACATCTTTGGTTGGGTCTCACGATGCTGAAAAGAATGAAATGACACCAACCCTATCTACCGCAGACGTAGAAGAGGGTGCATCAGCTAAGGATAGAGATATAATATGAGAAATGAGTCGAATGCTACACGTAGATTTGTCAAAAGGAGATTTTACACTGAATGTATATGCTCATCTGTTCTATGAGTATGTAGATACAATGGAAGCAAAGGATTGCTGTATGTGGTCAACTGCCAGCATCAGTTGAAGAGGGCATCCAATATCATCACTTACCTTTGACTTATGGCATCACATGTAGTGTGTTGCTGAGCATGTTTTATAGTAAGGCCCATTTTGAGTACTATTTCTCAAATTATGATGTAGTACTCTCAGAAGTCCCAATCCTAAAGTACATGAATAAGTATGACTATTACAAGGAGGTAGAGAGAATGTCTACGTAGTTCGTGACGACTATTACGTTAGATACATCATATGTATAGATACAATTTAACTTGCAGGTTGACGGACATTGAAAAGAAATTTGTAGATCAGATAGAGGATCAACATAGACAGACCTTATTCAGACCAGACCAAAAGCATAAGATTATCCCATGGACACAGAAAAAAATAGATCATAAGACAAAGGGAAGTTCTGGTCCAATTGCATTAGACTTCCAGCAAAAAGGAATGTAGTGCATCAGACACACATCGACTTATTATGACAAAATATTTGTGGGTGAGAGTGATTGTGAACACATTTTCTTAATTGAGGAGGCAATAAGAAAAGCATTATTGGATAAATTAACCACATTACCAAATGTGTATTTTGTGTGTGGGAAAAGTGCTTCTGTGAAACTACCCAAGAATTGGTATGGTACATGTTACTTAGCAGTAGTACTCCCAATTTTTTTGCATGTAGATGATCAATGGCCCTTGGGAGGAAATAGCGTTCGCAGAGGAAAACCTGGTGCAAGTGCTGGAGGAATTGTTGGAGATGTTTTTGGAACCATGATACCAAGTGTGGGTGTAATTTTGAACGATGTGAAAATCAGAAAGCTAGCAACAATGGTGGATAAACTCTCCGTGAATACAGCCCAAATATTGTTACTTGACGATGGGGAGATGGTCTCGATAAGGGCTACGGTTCTTCAAAATCGTCTTGCTTTAGCCGTACTCTTGGCAAAAGCTGGAAGAGTCTGTAAGTTACTGAAATTTCAACAGTGCTGCATGTATATTCCTGAAAATAGTCAGGATATACGAAAATATATCGGCAACATTTCAGAGATACAACAAGATTTGCTACATCTGGCTGCAGATGGCATTTGGGAACAAATTGGCAAGGGATTTGGGAAGATTGGAAGCTGGTTTGGAAGCCTAGGACAATGGATAATGAGATACATTTTGAAACCTATCATAATAGCAGTCCTTTGTACCATTGTGTTATTGTATGGCAAAAGGCACGCAATCAAGAAAACTCCTTGAAGATACGAAAACAGCAAATAGGACAGTCATTATATGCAGCTTAAGGGGTTAGAAAATTCAGACAGGGACAGCAAGCTATAACTTCTGTTTAGGCCGATCTCTTCTGCAAGGTGAGAACTGTAAAAGAGTAAGGTGTTAATGTTGTGACACTAGTCATAAGAGGGGTGAACTGATAGAGCGCTCCCAGCACTCTAAAATATATGGGCGCATCATACTGATTGTTTAAACACATATATTCATATTTGTATTGTGTGCAGTGTATTATTTTTATTAAATGGATTTATTCTACATCGTAAGCAAGATATGTAATGTGCACTTTTAAATAGAATTTATATGTATTAGAGACACCACCATTTCTGTATGCAGAATGTGCAGAATGACATTATATTCATATACATATAACTGTGTGTTGTTTAAGTTGCCTGCACAGTAGGCCCAGAGCTGCAGGTTGTTGATAGCTTCGGTAGCTAACAGAAATAATTAAATTAGTTGTTTTCGTGAACAAGAACAGTATGCTCTCATCCCATTGCAGGTATAAAGAATTCAACATCGTTATTTTAATTTAAGGAGATAACTGGAATCTCTTTCAAGAGTCTGGGAAGTGGTAAGGGAGGATATCTTCTGTGCCTGGCCTATCTACACTCCAAGGTCACTGGAAGAAAAGAAGAATTAATTAAAATAAGCCATGGAAATTAACCACAACTTTTAGAAGTGAAATGATTTGTCATGTGATACATTTAGGTGGGGGCAGAGTTTGTCCTTTTTGTATTATGCGCAGGGATAGATAAATCAGACTTCTAGATTTTCGGAGGCGAGGGAGCATCCTGAGAGTGAGCTCCATAGCCTTAAGCTATTTTGACCCAATTGACGTGAGTACTTCTCAGGAAGTCTACACATGCTGACACCTTTAGGAATTGAGGCAGGGGAAGCAGCCAGGAATATAAACAATGAGAGTAGTGTTGGGAAAGGTAATTTATGCGTTTGTTTCTAATCAAAAAGGACTTACATTCCGCCTCTATCTTGGGCTGTATACTCATTTTGGAGTTTATTACTTTGTGTCTTCTATGCTGAATTAATTATATGCGAAGATTTGGCTCTGTATAGATTTTCATGTATCTATATTCGCTCATTCTCCGATGTGTTTATATACAATTATTTTTGGCCTTATAATAAAATCCATTAACTAGAATTCGAAGTCTGTGGTCTTTAAACATGACTTCATTCTAAGTATAATCTTGAAGTGTTTATAATTTCCTCGACTACTTTTGGTAGGCAAATAAAAGACCATCAGTGCTAGATCTGGAAGGTAAGACAAGGTTTAAAATTATCTAAATCGCCCGAATGATATCTCTTCGAAATGCGGCCTGAGATTCATTATCAATATGCAGATTGACACTCAAATCTATGTCTTATTTCCTTGGATTACAGTGGCGACTGCCACAAACAATAGGTCTCGCATTTGCGTGAGTTTTAGATATTGTCATTGAAAATGACGATAACTTGTATTTATGTTTTGGTTTTTAAAATGTTAAAAAAAGGCGTTGTCTAGCATAATTGAGAGACCTATTGCATTCCAAATGCTTGTTCTTTTTCTCACTACGCCACCCTAGTTGGGGCCCAGCTATATGCAAATCAGTCTTAAACCTGCTCCTCATGGAAACAGTCAAGCCCCGACAACCAGCCAGGTCCTCCCTGGACCAGAAACAAGCATCCTGGTACCAGTATAAGGGCATCACCCCTCATCAGCCAGGCTAGCTTGAATCTAGTGGCTCAGTGATCATGGGTCCACATCTGGGCATACCCTTCCCATCTAGGGCGACAAAAGCAAAAGGAACAAATGATGGATGGAATGGTAAACAATGCAAACATTCACCCCCAGTCATAAAGATCTGGTTTTAATCCATAATTCTTTTGCTCACCCCGCCACCACACCACCTCAGTTTGGACCCAGCTATATGCAATTCAGTCTTAAGCTTGCTCCTCATGGGAACAGTCCAGGACTAGAAACAAGCATCCTGGGACCTTCAGCTTCCTTTGGTGGAAGTCAAGACAAACATCTTCACAGAAGACCTGCAGCTGGGTATCTCATCCTCGAACTCCTCCTACCTTCAGTGAGGCCTTAACTGATGTCCTTCCGGGAACCTGGTCCAAGCCCAGCACAGGGGCTCCTGTGAATAGGATGTTGAATCTCTTGCTTTCGCTGGGGTTCACGGTCAACGTGACGAAGTCACACCTGACTCCCTCACAGGCACTCACTTTCATTGGAGATATTCTGGACAGAGTGCAGTTTCAAGCCTGTCCTCGCGAGTGGCGAGTCCAGGATATTCAGGCTATGATACCGATGTTTCAGCCTCTATCCTGGATTTCAGTGAGACTGACTAAGGCTGATGGACCTCATGGCCTCCTGCATCCTGCTAGTGACATATGCCAGATGTCATATGTGGGCTATGCAGTGGGGCCTAAAGATCAAGCGGGTGCATCTTTAGGGGAATCAAATCAAATCGTCCAAATTGCTGCGGGAACTGCACAAGACCTGTAGTGGTGGCTGACAAACCACTATTGGGTGAGAGGCAGACCCATCTCCCTTTCCCAACCAGATCTCACATTAGTGACCGATGCTCACCATCTGGGAGAGGTGGAGATCAGAGGACTCTGTTCTCTGGTGAAATGCGGACTCTACATCAACTTGCTGAAGTTCTGAACGATTCGCTTGGCATTGAAAGCTTTTCTCCCTTTCATCAAGGGAAAGCTGGTTCAGGTGTTCAAGGACAACACCACCGGCTTGTCGCACTGCAAAAAACAGGGCGGGTGGGCCCTTCGTCGCTAGACATGGCTGGAACAGCAGGGCATATCCCTGGTGGTTCAACACCTGGCAGGTTCCCTGAATGGCAGGACAGATTAACTCAGCCGTCGATGCCTAGTGGATCACGAATGGGGTCTCCACCCAGAGATTGCTCAAGGTCTCCTGCAGAAGTGGGAATAGCCTTGGTTAGATCTGTTCACTTATGCTGAAAATGTGAAATGTCAGCAGTGTAATCAAATATTTCTGGAGATCACCCCGCTATAGTTTTCTCTAAAGGCAACATTTTCATACCCATCACCTTTAACTTAGTAGTTTTCAACAGAGACACATTTTGAAACATGGAGTTGGCCCAGAAAATGAGACTTACATTTTCTCTGTGCTCCCACTATACACAATTTATAAATGAGCTATATATTTTTTAAACTGGTAATCTGGAGCAAGCTTTCATTCAACATCTGCATATCGTTCATATTAAATAAGAAATATCCCCCTCCTGCTGTACTTTATGAATAATATATTTTACTCCTGGTACTAGGTTTGCAGGTAACACAATAGACACACACTTCAAATTATAAACCCTTGCATGGAAAACCACAGACACTCTCACTGATAAGCTTACTGGTTTATACAAGAGAACAACCCATGCATTATCTCCTATTGATCACTAATGGTACATCTCAAATTCTGTTCTAGTACTGTATTTGTTCTATCTACCTGGTCACCTGATAGTTGATTTAACATACAGCTCCATCATCAATGACTGGTGTCAGGCATGCTAAAATTATAGTATACTTCCTACTTAAAGTGACCCAATCTGTTTTGCGATAGACTCCTCTTTACCCGCTCTGTGCTAATTTATAGGCTCTATTATATCTAACTTATTATGGATAGCCACCTCCTAAACCAAGTTCTGTCCATTATGTGATATTGTTCAAACAACTGTTATCTAGACTCATTGGGGGATATTCCGAAGAACGTGTGATAATCAAAGCAAAATTAGCTTAATGCAACTCTTCACATCGCAGTCCATCACGGGAAAATAACGCTGTGTTAACGTTGTATTCTCAACACGGTAGTACCATGCGATAGTCTCATAATAACGCTTCAAATGATCGCATTACAATCAATGTGACGCCGCAAAAATGCGAAACATGAAAAAAGCAGCAATGTCCCAACCCGCGATACAAAAATCAGCGATTACCAGCGACAGGCCTGCAATTCCCATGCGTCATGCAGACAAAATGCACCAGAAAAGCAGTGAAAACAAATGGTGATATGACAATGTACGAGTACAACCCCACATCTGTGATGTAGAACAAATGTCTATTGTCCCGCATCAAATAGGCATCTCTTCACAAACAGTCGCAATGCATCATGGTGGTACATAATTGACCCCAAAAGAAGCTCTGTTGTCACTTGTAGGTCACAAATGACAGCCTATATGTGTTAGGACACAGGTGAAGCCTATATGCTTTAGGACACGGGTTAAACGCCGAAGAGTGGGATTTCGTACTATCTGTGACACACAGAACTGGCATTTCCAATAATTGATACCCTAAATAGCCTCTCCGTACAGAGGTGACACACCCACCATCTATCATCAAATTATAAAATCGTTAGCACTACATGTCACACTTACACTTGTCTGAGTGAAGTGCTTGTACAGATGAGTGACATGCACTCAGGGAATGTGTCTTGGAATGCATTTATTTGCACTTGCTGTGCCTGTGGTCATTTTGTACTTTCCCATGATTGCTAAGGACTGTCACAATATGACGTACTCATGTGAAGAAATTGTCAATGATGGTGTTCCTACCGCTATTCCTGCTGCAGCTGCATTGGGGTGTGGTCCACCTGCCTCATCTTCCTCATCATCGTCCGGTGCATCTGGCACTTGTATCCATGGGGTATTGGTGCGTACACATATGTTGTGCAATTCACAACAGGCAATGATCATCTTGCACACGATGCCTGGGCTGTACAGGAGCCTACCACCTGTGATGTCCAGGCACCTGAAACGTGACTTCAACATGCCAAATTTGCTTTCCACAATGACCCTGATGCGTTTGTGGGCTGCACTGTACTGCCTCTGGGCCTGTGTGTTCGGGGCTCGAAGGGGTGTCATCATCCAAGCGCAGAGTGCATATCCTTGATCACCTGTAACAGTGCAGAGAGACATGAGTCAATAGTTTGTTCTGCATAATGTGTTGGCAGGCTCACTGGTACATTTGTGTGTGATATGTGTGACTTTGTGATTCTTGTTTGACATGTACTGCTTGTAGCAAATGTGCGGCATCAATGTGTATTACGTAGCCTCATTGCTGCTCCTCCATCCCCCCGGGCCTATTTACAATTGTGCGTAGCGCAGTTGCATCACTTGCACTCCCACGGCACACCGTTCTCATGCCTGTCTGCGCATGTCCACAAGCCTGACAATGACATTGTGATGTTGTGCGCTGAAGGTGGGCTGCCACGTGTATGTAGGCCCATGCTAGACTCCTCTTTACCCGCTCTGTGCTGTACACTAATTTATAGGCTCTATTATATCTAACTTATGTAGAGATGTAGAGTTCATGGCTGACTGAACTCGCCATGCGGTTGAGGGTTGACCTTTGGCTTATGCTGTGGTAATAGCGATACACACCACAGTTGGCATGTATGATCCCTGACCCCGAGCGGGCTTGCACTCCCTCATTTACCCCTTCAGCCGAGCCCGCGCTCCGGGGGCATAATACATAGCAACATTGTATATTGCGTTACGGGTGGCGCAGACACTACAAGAGAGACACACTTATTAGTTACTACCTTGGCAAGGCCTACGGTTCTGTCCAACAAATAGAGAGAAAGGGTTATAACAACAAGGGATACTCCCATTCCCCTTGAGAAAGACTGCATAAACACTAGAAGGTATATTAACGCCTAAACTTAACCACGCCGAGAGCCCCGGGTTGATTAACCACACCCCTAAACTGGACTGTCATATGCAAGTCCACTCTGCTTATGCTCACAGGGGAGTACGACATAGCTACATGGCCCAGTCTACCCCACCGCCTGAGGTGACATGTTTGCGTCCGCTGTACACAGCACAATGTATTGTGCCGGGGCCCTCATGCATACATACAACAGGGATCAGACAATCAGAAGTTCAAAGTTCAAACAGCAAGGGTCCATTACTTGAGCAGCACAGAGTTAGTGGCCCCAGATGCACTGCAGCCGGCCTAGGCACACCGCCACAGAAACAGGCAAATGGAGGAGTGGAATGATACAGGCTCGTTGTTGCCACCAAGTCAGTATCACCTACATGATGAGGAAGACAACCCCCAGGCCATAGACTCAGACGTCACCAAAGTTCAACCAGAGAGTGTCCATAAATGTTGGGGCACAGAGTTAGTGGTACCGGAGCTGAAAGGGGATGCAGTCGGCAATGAGGCCTATACAATGATATAAACCCTGCCATTGAAAAATCAAGACTCAGTTCCAAATGTGTGACCTACTGGACCGCAGTGTGGACCGAAAGCAGTAGTCAGCAAGAGACCACAGACTTGTGTGGTTGGAATGATATGCACAGAGTTGATGGCACCACATCGTAGGGAGAACAGTGATATCAAACGTCTCATGAACATATGAACTCGGCCATCAGGATATCAAGACTCAGTTCCAAATATGTGACCTACTTGACCATAGTGTAGGCCGGAGGCAGCGTGGGAGTAAGTCAACGAGAAAGGAGTACTGGGGGCCTGTGTCGCGGAGGCCCTGATGGTCTGAGGAGGCTGCCAAGGTCGCGGGCCTTGGAGCTTGCGCCGACACGTGGTGGGCCCTCTTTGACACACGCTGGTGTCGGCAGGTGAGCAGTGAGGCCTGGGTGTGCAAGGGCGGGCAAGACAGGTTCGGGGCCAGCAATCCGGGTTGCAGCAGGAGCATAGGATTGCAGACAACACCGCTCACGGCTAGGACGTCGGCCGTGTGGCAGGGTGAGAGGCGCCGCCCTCGCAGACACGTTGGCCAATCCAGAAGAGAACCACACCCAGGGCTACGTGCTTTTTATTCACACCCCTGTGCTGGCCTGGCATACGCTGGGCCAGCCCACTCCAATCACGCTTACAGGGGGGCACATAACAAGTGTTGGGATCGAATTTCGATAACATGCATTATTGGTCTAATATATCCAATGTAACCTCGTAATTATATAATTGTGTAGTTAGAATGCACTATGATCTTTTAGTGACCGATGCTTCACTTTTGACTTGTTTGCTCCTATTGATATAACCGGAGCCATTTTGTTTCGTTTCCCTGTGTGCTAGTGCTGTTTCCCTGAAATCACGTGATTACGTTTGCTGCTCGAAACTATGACGGCAGCCAGGCCGCTTACTATAATTGTTAGCCGGTAGCTCAAGGAAACCCAAGGTCACATTTGCCTTTCTTGTGGGATGCGCACATTCTAGCAGAGCCCGTTCCTGTACTCCCCGGGCTACAGATAGACAGGGAGGCACCTTGCTGACCTGCCCCCGGAATAGCTTAGGCCTAGGCTGTTCGCAAATCAATTGTGCCTTATATGGGTATTCCTCTTGGCATACTGACAAGTGGTATATTTCCTTGTAGGGTGTCATCTTGAACACATGAAACGTATATATGCTTTGTATTTTGAACATGTAGTCAGTCTCCTCTGCGCACCTCCGAGGGTCGCGTAGACTGAGGCTCCCTTGCCAGGGCTTGTATTTGATTGAGTAAACGATTGAACATTCTCCATTGCCAACTGAATTATTATTACTGATAAATAGATATGGGCTATTGGTAAGTATGGCCCGATAGAATAATTTTATATCCTTCAGTTGGCGACTCCGCCGGGACTCCGCGATAGGGTCGTCCCCTCCTGTAGACAGGAGTGACGGGACAAGGAGGAGTTCTGGCCGAGGGGGTGGACAGAAAGAGGATCCTGATTTGAGATACCCGTTTGTGGTATGAAAACAAGCCGTTCCACTCTCGAGCCCAGTATCCCTCCCAGCTACTGAAGACCCTACGCCGGAGTCCTACGGGCTTAACCCGAAAGAAGAACAGACTGTGTCGGTCTGTCTAGGGGTCAGCAGTGGAGAATTCGCAATCGACCTGAGTGTACCAGGTGAGTGATATTTGAGATTAAATTGGATAAGAATCACTAAGAGGAAGTGTTTCTTTTTGGATAACAGTTAACTGTTTTTGTTTGAAGGTGGCTGGTGAAGCCGGACCACGAGGGAATCTGGGGATCTATCATTGCGGCAAAGGGACTGCACGGGTAGAGACCCCACGGACTTGTTTGGTGAATAATTGAGATTACATCTGATACCTTAGTAGAGTATGGCGTTGCTCGCTAGGCCGAATTCTCTCCAGGAAAGCCCTGATAGCAACTGGGTAAGCAAGGGTTCTGGAGACGTGTCTAGGTGCCCGGCCCAACCAGAACAGGACCATGGGATGGCCTGTGAGAGAGTTCGTGGTTCGCCTATCAGATGCTCTCAGAACAGTCTGATGACTGTTCCCTTTTGGTGAGATTTTGTTGGTCTGGAATTCTTGTGAATCGATTCCCCGAACAGGAGTCGACGGGCTCTGTTCGTATTTGAAGACGTCATTTGCATAGAGTATTATCTGAGAGGTGTTCTGCCTTGCACTGTTTTACAGCACTTTATTGTGACAATTGAATGAAAGGTGTATGAGTGGATGATGCAAAGGACGCGTCCAAGCATGTGTGTGTTTTGAGATTTTGTGACTAAAGCAACGTGAAAGTATTATCATAATGTCGTGTTTTAGCAAAATATGTTTGGGTGTTTGGGTGTTGTTGTCGGTAAGGTACACGGCTTGAAGAAAGAGAGCCGGCCCCTCCCGAGGGCAGCCCCAGTTTCGATATGTATGTCAAACATGGTTTACAGTCGATTTTTTTCAATACCCTTTGGAACAAGTATACGAAAGATAATTCGGATTTGCAATGGCCTTTTACGGGGTCCTTTGATGAGAAAAAGATCAATTATATACAGAATAAATTATTTATGAAGAAAAGTCATCAGTCAATGTTTGATTCCTTGAACTTATGGTTGAAGGAAGCAAAAAGACGACGAATCCGGGAAGAGAAGCTGGGGAAGATGAAATCAGGTCAGACAGTCACACAGAAAGCAGTAGCGTATGATAAGGAAAAGGTGGAGAAGAATATTGAACAGATGGATAGGCAGTTTCGGTTGGAGACTGATAAAAGCTATGTAGCTAGACCAGAGACAGGAGATGAATTAGAAGAATTGCTGGAAGCCCAACCACCTCCCCCTTATGCCCCGCTAGGCTTGTATCCAGCCATGCCTGTGGTACGAGTTGATCAAGGGGGAGCCGTTTCGGCCGTCCGACCACCGTCAGGGGTGGTTGCCACGGCCCCCCGTTGGCAGATTGGGACCTGATGTTCCGGTTTCCCCTCCTTCTCTTCGACCAACTACCTCACCCTTAATATCCCTTCAGCCGGACGCGGCAGTCCCTTCTCCCTTGCACCCTGTATTTCTTTCCCCTCCGTCTCAGACCACTCTAGATCTCCGAAATATAGTTGGTCCGGGTGCCACGCCCAAGCGACCGATGTCTGACTTGAGTGATCAGCGAGCTTTCACTTGATCGCTGTTCGGACAGGAGGAAAGGAGAGCTATTATAATTCAGGCATCCCAGTGGATGCGGAATCCTAGTTATACTTTGGAAGATATTTGGAGTACTATGAAGGATTTTGAACCCGTTGCACAACAACTGGCTCTAGAGAGCATGGCGATCCGATTGATTTCATTATGGGAACAGTGTTTTGAGGAAGGATTACCTCCTCAAAAACTGCGTGACATCAGGGATCATGCTCATAAATTCCATCTCCAGATCGAGGAAGTGTATCAGAATGTAACCGCCCTTTTGTATTATAGGGAACGGATGCACCGAAAGAGTGCTGAATGGGGGGCGCAGCACCCCATGAGAGAGGTGCATCCTCTTTTCTTCCCGGAACTACCTGAAATAAAGGATAATGCGGGCAATGTTACTAGAGCACGAGAGTGCGGGAAATCCTACAGCGAGTAGGAATAACCTGAAGTACTCTTGAGCAAACAGATGCTGTCTATTGTTGCACGTAGTTAATCCAAAATAACTTGTAAATTTAGCTCCATACAGTTTTCGTTTGTTTAAACCATTTATTTGTTAATCATCATATTCCATTCATATGACTGGATAATCTCATCCTATATTCCATCGTTATTTCTCAAAAACATGTTAGTGCTCCACATAGTTTTGAAATCCCCAATGCATTTCGCACAAAAGTGCGCTTCCTCAGGGGGTCTGTAATTGAATAGAAATAACACAAGTAGGTATACTAGCAAATGTCCAGGAGCAGGTGAATACATCTATATGAGCACTAATTTAGACGAGTGAATACAAGTCTGACTAAAAGTAAATGTGTTGAAAATGAAAAGTAGAAGTTAAGGAGTGAAAGCCAAAAAATAAATAATTCAAAAGGTGCTCCACGTGTGTGTCCGCAGTGAACAGTGGAAAATAAAAAGAGCCAAAGAAAAGCCAAAGAAAATCGGTATCTATTTAAAGGTATAAAGTAACTCGGATTGAATAAATCAATGCCAAAAGGTGCACTAGACAACCAAGAATATGGCAAAAGGCAAAACCATGCATCGCATTTCCCCGTGCAGTTAAACACACATTCGTGGTGCCGAGGGAACATAAGGTATCGGAATAACGGTGATACCATCAATGTCTTACCAGTGTGACAAACAAGTCACACCGCTTTTGCACCCATAACCATGTCTTATGCAGACATCGCTGGTTTAACCAGCAATAAGGCCGAAACCTTTGAATTTGACACTAATGATACCGACAGAATTTACTCACTAATCCAGGAGCCGGAATATATTGCATCAAGTACAGGATCAATACAAGCTAATGTGCGCCAACTACTGTTCACAGCTAAACGAGAGATCAACCAACGACTTCATGCTTCGACACTTATCAGATACCATCGTGTACAGCGCATTCCCAGAGGTTTGCGAATCCCTCTCAAGTCAACATTGTGCAAAAACAATCCCCGGTTCACCGAGAAATGGTATGGCAAATGGTATGGCATACTAAATAAATGCTCACTCGACTTGATCCTCCTGATTGTTGAAGAACTTTCCAAACTCTTAGAGGAACTTGAAAAAGAAGTAAAACAACTCAAACATGAGCTTAGTCAAAAAGTTACCCAAGAGGAATTTACCACCACCTTAGAGGATATTAACAGCAAGTTATATACATATATCAAAGAAATTAACGAAAGAAAACTGAGAAAGTTTAAACGCGACACGGTCGACTACAAGTTAGGGGAGGTGTATAATTGGGCCGAGATATATGCGGCCAGAAGACAAAATCGTAACCAACCCAATAGATCGACAGATGGTGATACAACATCCTCAGAGGACTCTACACGTAGAATGCCTCCACGAGGCAGACCACGACAACAGTCTTCAACTGAGAATACAAGACCTGAACAACCAACTACTTCTAAAATTACCACAGAATCAACCACCACTGCTACAGCGGATTCTTTTTTAGATGTTGGTCCCGAACCAACCGACGATCGAGGAGGTCCAAATGCCAGAGAAAATTTACTCCCACCGGCGAAATCGACCAGAAGTCACAGAATCTAGTTGTCAACATTTCTAAATGTCCTTTAAATAAAGCACAAGAACAAGTTTTACAAAAAGGTTTGAACTTTGTTCTTACATACCAAACCAATGAATTGGATATCTCTATTTCACTCTACAAATTTATGAGAACACTACGACCAAGACACTTTTTTGATAACATTTGTGTACCTTCCACCACTCAAGATAGAGATACTCTTATGGGTTTACGTCCTTCCAGTAACTTTATGGCTCCTACCAGCCATAAGGTTCTGGATGTATTTGAGAAAGCAGTACAACAGGATTTGCACTCGCTGTTCGACACTCAAAAAAATAACCGAAGTAACCTCATGATGAAAGAAAGACAAGCTATCAAACAACTAGCCAACAATCAGACATTGACTATATGTAAAGCTGACAAGGGCGGTGCCATTGTCGTCCTGGACTCTACGTATTACCAACAAGGTCTACATGAACATCTTCACAATCCAGACTTATACATGCTTTTGAGATCAGATCCTACGCACGCTTTCAAAGAGGTACTAACAAAGATCATCAACAAAGCTGTATCTGCTAATACCATTACTGACAGAGACAAAAGATACCTTATCAAGGATTACCCTCAGGTACCATATATCTATTTAGTACCTAAAATCCATAAGAACTCTAGACAACCACCATTCAGACCAATTGTAAGCACTACCAATTCAATACACGCCCCCACGGGAACTTACATTGACAAACACCTACAAGCAAGTGTTAAAGGTATGAGTACATTCATTCAGGATACCACCGATTTTTTGAACAAAATAAAACAAATTGTAATTCCCAATGATCAACCCATTGTCTTATGCACGATTGATGTCAACGCTTTGTATACCTCAATCCCCCACAATCTGGGATTGGAAGCTCTAGAGACCGCTTTAGTACAAACTGACAAGCCACAGGATCTCCAGGTGTTTATAATGGAATTGATGCAATTCATCTTACACCACAGCTACTTCAAAACTCCAGACAACCAATACTATCTGCAACTATCTGGAGTAGCAATGGGCAACTGCGCTGCTCCAGCATATGCTAATCTTTTCATGTATGCATTCGAACAACAACATATACTCCACAATGCACTTTGGCAACCATACATGTGCGCATACTACAGATATATCGATGACATTTTTCTTGTTTGGCAAGGTACGGAAACTCAATTTCTTGTTGCAATCAATCACTTCAACACTGTCAACGACAGGATTCAATTCACTTATACCCTAAACAAAACCGAAATTGCCTTCCTGGATGTACTTGTCAAATTGTGCGGCAATCAATTCATTACTTCCATTTTCACCAAAGATACAGATCGCAATAATTATCTACATCATAAAAGTTTTCATCAACCGAGTCTAAAACAGCATCTACCGTACTCACAACTATTGAGAGCCAAACGCATTGCTTCTACAGAGGATCTATACAAAACCAACAGCTCAAAAATTGTTCAAAAATTCAACCAACGTGGATACCCGGAACACATTACAGCCACCGCTGAAAATAGAGTAAAACTCAAGAACGGAGATGAACTATTGAAACCCAAATTGAAAGTGCAACAACAAGTAACCCGTGCTGTTTTTGTATCCAAATACTCTACACAATCAAGACAAATCAAAGAGGTTATTCGCAAACACTGGCCATTACTGCAATCAGAAACTGACTTTAACCAAATTTTTGAAAAGCCTCCAATATTTGCCTACCAACGCACTAAGACTATACAACAACTTATCAAGCAACCCACAACTATCAGTCAAACCATTTTTAAAGGAACCATCCCATGCCACAACTGCAGTCACTGCAACAGTATAATTCTTGGATCCACCATGACTCACCCTACCCAAGGGACTACCATCAATCTTCGTGTTAATGCCACATGTGATACTAACAATGTAGTATACATGATAAAATGCCCATGTAGTCTCCCTTATGTGGGCAAAACCGAACGCAAAATAAAAATCAGGCTTAATGAACACCGGAGTAATATCCGCACCAAAAACTTAAAATCTAATATTGCTGCGCACTTCATTCAGCAGTCGCACAACCCTAGTCAGATACGATTTCTGGTTTTGGAAACAGTTGAGAAACAACCACACAAGGATAACAACAAACAGCTACTACAGCGAGAACTACACTGAATATATCGACTGCAGGCGGTTCAGCCTAAAGGACTTAATGAACGTCTTGAATTTAGTTGTCACCTATGAATAACGTCTTGATACTAATGTCTTGATATTAGTGACCTATTACCGCAAGCGCGACGCAGCTCCAGCAAGGCTCGGGGGTGCCCTATCTGACCAATGCTGCATCAAGACCTACGCCTGCTTCAAGCAGGCGCAGGCTTTTGACGCAGCATTGGCCTGAAAGTGACTGAGTGAAATCTTATAGATTTCACTCAGCCACTTTTGCGAGGCGCACCTGCCCCGGAACGCCTACCCTGCGCCGGAACGCCCACAAGCGGCGCAGGGCTTTACAACGTGACGCATCTGCCTAGATGCGTCACGTTTAAATAGTTCGTAGGGATGCGCCACGTTTACGCCGCCTTGCGTGACGCAACAGCGGCGTAAACGTGGCGCAAGGGCCTCATAAATCTGCCCCTAAGGATCTAAAAACTAGGGTACTACTGCAGCAAGTCAGTAGAGGGAATAATTCAGGACGAGGAGTGCGAGGCTCATTTCAGAGAGGTCAAACGGCAGGAAGAGGTAGGGGAGGCCCACCGAATATTGGGATAAACCTATGTTCTTATTGCAAGGAGGAAGGACATTGGAGAGTAGATTGCCCTCTGTTATTGACAAGGAATGGACCTAGTAGAGGACGAGGAAGAGGCAGAGGGAACATAGATCGGAATAGCATGAGAAGAGAGGAGTCACAGCGTGAAGGTCCTCGGAAGAATTATTTTGATGACCCTCAGAACAGACAATACTATAATGAGACTTACCAGGATGATAGGTATGATGAACGGGATTATGCATGAGACAGCCATGGACAGAGCAGGGGCCAAATTACAGTACCAGTTGACCAAGAGGGACCTTATGTACAAGGAGAACTGTTGGGTACATCGGGAAAGTTTTTAGTGGATACTGGGGCGATGAGTAGTTCAGTCGCTCGTACACTGGTCCCAGGGGCAGCTCTGTCTGGCCAAAATAATGTATCAGTAGGATTCTCTGGAATACCGGTAGTGAGCCCCGTTTCAAAACCTCTGCCTTTTAAGATAGGTCCCATCTCCATGCACACCCTCTTCCTTCTGACTTCCAATTGTGGTGAAAACCTTTTAGGGTTAGACATTCTAAAGAAATTACATGCCCGAATTTATTGTTCCCCTGATGGTGTTTTCCTGACAATGCAGAAACCGTCTGTGAAAGAGGCCCAATATTTTGCTAAACATGAGACCTTGCCCCCTGAATTCTCCACCATTCCTCGGACATTGTGGGCCACAGGGGACACCGATGTAGGTCTGTTAAGAATAGCTCCTGTGTCAATAACGCTGAAACCGAATGCACAGATGCCACGCATTCCCCAGTATAAGATTTTACCAGAAGGTGCACAGGCCTTGTTGCATATCATTCGTGACCTCATTGACAGGGGTGGTGGAAGAAACAGCTGCTAATGTTTGTAATAGCCCCATTTTGCCGATTCTGAAAAAGACACCAATCGATGGTGCCCCTGATTATAAGACTGCCTATCGTTTTGTGATTGACCTTAGAGCGGTCAATAAGATAGTAGTCCCTCAATACCCAGCCGTGCCGGATATTACAACAATTCTTACAATGATTCCCCCTACGGCCCAATATTTTTCTGTAATAGAATTAAAGAACGCTTTCTTTAGCATTCCAATTCACCCTGATAGCAGACATATCTTCGGATTCTCATTAGGAGGCCGAAGCTTTAGATTTACGCGTGCATCCCAAGGCTATACAGAAAGTCCTAGCATCTATAGCCAAGCTCTAAAGGCAGTCCTGGATGAATTAATTTTGCCTGAGGGTAACGCAATTATCCAATATGTAGACGATATTTTGGTGGACTCCGATACAGAGGAAGGCTGCAAAGAAGCGACCGTGAAATTGTTACATCATTTGGCTGATAAAGGAAATAAAGTCTCCCTCTCTAAATTTCAATATTGTCGACAGGAAGTGACCTACCTTGGCCACTTACTGTCGAAAGCGGGGAGACGACTAACACCAGAACGAATAGCTGTAATCACTAATATGTCTGTATCTCGTACTCAATGTGATGTCCGTGCTTTTCTTGGCATAACCTCTTACTGTCGCCAATGGATTCCTAACTATTCACTTCTCTCTAAACCCTTGTTGTATTTGACTACCAAAGATGTGCATGAACCCCTACCCTGGACGGATGAATGCCAAGAAGCCTTTGATTCTTTGAAATCTGCTTTGTGTTTTGCACCTGTTTTGGGTACCCCGGATTACCGGAAGCCTTTTTCACTCTATGTGCACGAGGTGGACGGTTGTTCTCTTTCAGTTTTAACACAAGATTTTGGCGGGAAACAGAGACCCTGTGCTTTCTTTTCATCAGTATTAGACATGGTTGCACAAGCCCTTCCCAGTTGCCTGAGGGCCACTGCGGCGGTAGCGGTGGCCATCCGACAATCAGAAGGTATAGTTTTGAATACGAAACTCACAGTCTTGGTACCGCATGCTGTGGATATTCTGTTAAATAGAGCTAAGACTCAGCACCTTGCAAATGCTCGTTTAACAGGATACGAACTGTCATTGTTTGCACCACACATTACAATTAAAAGATGTGCTACATTGAATCCAGCAACATTATTGCCTCTTCCTTCTAATACTAAAACAGATGATACCCATGATTGTATATTTAGAACTGAAGAAGAAACAAAAGGCCGTGTAGATCTTACCGACACCCCTTTACCACACCCCCAGGGAGAGCTGTATGTGGATGGTTCTTGTTTTAAATTACCAGATGGAACGGCCACAGCTGCGTATGCCATTACGACCTTAAAAACGGTGGTGGAAACTGCTAGGATTTCACATCACTCAGCCCTGGCAGCTGAACTAATAGCTTTGTTACGAGCCTGTGAGATCAGTGAAGGCTTAAGAGTAAATATTTACACAGACAGCCAGTACGCTTTCGGCGTTGCCCATAGTTTTGGGAGGCTGTGGAGGGAAAGGGGTTTCTTTAACACGCATGGTCAGAAAATTCAACACGGTCCTCTAATTGATCGTTTGTTACTTGCCTTGACACTACCAGATAAAGTTGCCATCATCAAATTCAGTGCTCATCAGAAAATCATTGATTCCACGGGAAAGGGAAATACTTATGCTGACTCAGTAGCTAAGGAAACAGCACAGACTAAGATGACTCCCATGTTCCCTAGTGCTTCAGCCCGGTGGGTGGCGGAAACATCTGTGTTTGATAATACCATTAAGAGTGTAAAAGAATTGCAGAAGGAAGCTACCATAGATGAGGCACAGAAATGGGAACAGGAAGTGGGACAATTTGACAAGAATGAATGTTGGATAGATCGAACTGAGAAACAGCGTTGGTTACTCCCTAAAGCATTGGTATATGCTGTAGTGACCATGGCTTAAGTATTGCCCAGTATGCTTGCGTTATAATTCAGGGGGCAGAGAATCTGTCCTGAGTGGAAATTTTGCACCACCATCTCTGCCATTTGAAGTTATTCAGATTGATTACATACAGAGAGAGAGTGAATAATTTGAAATATGTATTGGTGGTGGTTTACGCTTTCAGTAAATGGATTGAAGCCTACCCCACCAAGGAAGCCACTGCAGTCGCAACTGCTAAACCTTTGGTTAAAGAATATTTCCCCCGATATTGTTTGCCCAGGATTATCTGGTCTGATAACGGGACACACTTCAATTCTTCTCTGGTTCAGAGTGTTTGTGACGGTTTACAAATTAGGCAGAAATTTCAGGCAGCCAGGCACCCCCAGTCAGCAGGACTAGTTGAAAAATATAATGGTATATTGAAACTGAAAATGGCCAAAATCTGTGCAAGCATTGGATTAAAATGGCCCGATGCCCTGCCTTTAGCATTACTGTCTCTGAGAACAACACCACACACAAGAACGGGGTTATCACCCTATGAAGTAATCTTTGGCCGACCGGCCAATGTGTGGGGAGTCCCTAGGCCCAGATCCTTTAGAGACATTGATTATCCTTTGATGACAGACTACTTGTATGTTTTGACTATAGATCTGCGTTCTATTCATCAACAGGTATCCGAGACATTGCGGCCGCTACCAGAGGGCCCAGGACATCGATTGGAACCAGGCCAGTGGGTCCTGGTGAGGAACTACCAACGGAAATCGAGTTTGGAACCGAAATGGTCTGAGCCCTACCAAATCATACTCGCTACGAGGTTGGCTGTGAAGGTGCATGGGCGCAAACACTGGATCCATGCTAGCCACCTGAAGCGCCTCCCGCTCCCTCTGCCCTTTGATTTACCAAACCGCGGAGGAATTCCCAGCCAGGAAGGGGAGTCGCTGCAGAGCTTTGTACCTTTTTCGGAAGCCCGAGAGGAAGGGCAGCCGAGTGGAGCATTGCCCTCAGGTGACAGGGCGGCGGCTCAAACAGCGGAGGCCATTATCTCTGGTGTATCACAGGGGTCAAATGCATCTGCTGCCACTGCTACTGAGTTGTTTTCTGACCAGGAGCAACCTGGTCGCTGTAACTACGACCTGCGGCCCCGAAAACAGCGCGGTACCCCAGTATCTCGTGGAAGAAAATAGGGAAAGACTTCATTTGAGAAATATCGGATAGACACACTGGGGTACTGAGCGAGACACTGGACTGAACTCGTTGAGAGCTTGGAACACTGTGTTAAGTAGCTCTGTTCAGAAAGAAAGACTAAGTTGGGGGCTGCGGTTGTTCTCCCAGACGAAGGAAGTTGTTTGCTTTTTCACTTAATGGATGACAAGGCTCTAAAACGGACACAGGGAAGAAGATCCCCTCTGGTGGCGTGCGTGCTTTGTGGATACAAAGATAGATTTGGACTTATAGAGAGGGACCGAGTTAGATTTGGACTTATAGAGAGTATGTTTCCTTTTGCTCGATTTGCAATGGAGGATGAAAGGCCACTAGCCCCTCGGCGATATGTGGATAATATGCATCTATTTTCCGGATGGTCCACCAGAGTGAAGGTGGCATTCGTTGCTTTCATTGTTATCATTACAATAATTATGATGTGTGTATTCGTATATTTAGAGTTTCAGCACCCTGTAGAGAAGCTGTTAGGGACTACTGTCGCCCGGAAGAGCATCTCTTCTATTCTTTGCCCCCTCATAAGGCCAGACACAGAGAAACTTATAGGAAAAATGCTTTTATTGAAATGTTGCACCAGACACACAGCACCACGAATAAGACGAACTGTTGTGTATGGGGGTTACTTCCTTCAGTAATGCACCAGCACGAACTGTTTATCTCCTTGCCAATGTCTTATTTAGCTAGTTGTGAAGCCTGGTTCCAATTGTTATCTTTGATGTATTCACATTACGTAGCTGAACCGAAAATATATACTGAAAAAGATTATGAAGCCATCCTGAAATACATAGAAAAACATCAAGGATTTGATGCAGCAGGAAACGGGGGAGAGGGTTCTTTGGACCCCAATACTTGCATGAACGTATATACAGATTATAAGAATGTTACATGGTTGTTGGAGGAAATGCAGGATTTTGAACTTTTTAATGATACTATGTACTTCCAGCATTTTAAAGAAAGAAATGTTACGAATGACAAAGCCTTGCCGATCCCCATCATTAATACTACCTCTCCCTTTTGCATACAGGGAAGAGGTCATGTTAAGGTAGGAAAGAGCAGATGCAATTACACCTACACTTTACAGGTATATAGTACCCCACCTATGATTACCCCACCAGATGTATATTTCGTTTGCGGTGAGAATGCATACACATGGCTTCCCCGGGGATGGGCAGGAAGTTGCTATCTCTCATTTCTCTACCCTCCTGTGTATATTGCTCCACCCGACTATCACCAAACTCATCAGTTAGTCCAGAAAGGGGTAGTGGTTAGCCGAAACGTTAGGAGCTATGACACCGATAGTACTGACCAAACAGATACCTCCCTGCAACAATTCGAAGATTTTGCTAAGGGTCTCACCCCCTTCTGGGGACCCATATTCAATAGCCGCAGTATAAGACGCCTGTCTCGAATAGTTGAGAACGTGGTCCAGACCACCACTGCGATCTTAACTAATATCACTGTAGAGCTTGCAGCGACGGGGCTTGTTTTGCTCCAGAACCGGATGGTTCTTGGCGTCATCCTCGCAGATAGGGGAGGAGCCTGTCGTGTGATCGGCAGCTCTTGCTGCGTGTTTATTCCAGATTCAGCCCCTACCATTCATCTTGCTTTACAGAAACTACATCGATTAGCCAGCGAAGCACATATGGATAACGGCACCTGGTCCCGTAGCAGTTGGTTTTGGGGCCTTTTAGCTACCTGGGGTTGGAAGATATTCATAGTGCTGGCCGGAGCTTTTGGAGTAATATTTACGTGTTGCCTGTGTCTCCAGTGTGGCCCGGCTTGCTGCTCATTTTGCGCAACTAGGATAACATCTGCTTTGAACTTTTATCGACAAGTTATGGTAGAGAAACAGATGATCCAAAAGGAGGTGTCGGATCTCATGCAGATCCATGAAGGGGTTTTTGTAGAATGAATTTAGGTGTGTGTATTGGCTATAGTAGGCCAAAAGGGCCGTCTGTTGGGATCGGATTTCGATAACATGCATTATTGGCCTAATATATCCAATGTAACCTCGTAATTATACAATTGTGTAGTTAGAATGCACTATGATCTTTTAGTGACCGATGCTTCACTTTTGACTTGTTTGCTCCTATTGATATAACCGGAGCCATTTTGTTTCGTTTCCCTGTGTGCTAGTGCTGTTTCCCTAAAATCACGTGATTACGTTTGCTGCTCGAAACTATGACACAGCCAGGCCGCTTACTATAATTGTTAGCCGGTAGCTCAAGGAAACCCAAGGTCACATCTGCCTTTCTTGTGGGATGCGCACATTCTAGCAGAGCCCGTTCCTGTACTCCCCGGGCTACAGATAGACAGGGAGGCACCTTGCTGACCTGCCCCCGGAATAGCTTAGGCCTAGGCTGTTCGCAAATCAATTGTGCCTTATATGGGTATTACCCTTGGCATACTGACAAGTTGTATCTTTCCTTGTAGGGTGTCATCTTGAACACATGAAACGTATATATGCTTTGTATTTTGAACATGTAGTCAGTCTCCTCTGCGCACCTCCGAGGGTCGCGTAGACTGAGGCTCCCCTGCCAGGGCTTGTATTTGATTGAATAAACGATGGAACCTTCTCCATTGCCGACTGAATTATTATTACTGATAAATAGATATGGGCTATTGGTAAGTGTTAGTACAGTGTAACAATTTTGAGCATATACATGAAATTATGCACATTATCCTACCACCAGAAACAGTTTCAAGTATTATACAGTCACAAGTATACATTTTTCCAACAGCCGAGAGCAGACTTTTCACAGTTATTCTTGGGTCCGTGGACCTACTCCGAATCTGAACTAATATCATCATGATCCAATGGCGGTTCACAAATATTACCTCTGTAATTATTCCACGCCCCCCAAATTTTCTTCAATTTTTTGGGCCAGCCCCTGCTGCTGAACATCATCTTTTCCGCTATCATGGCCGCATCCATGTCCTCTCTCCATGCCGCTAATGTAGGTCCTTCCACACCACCCCACCTCTGCGCTATATTCTCTTAGTTACCATCATACCCAGTGTCGCCCACCTCTGTCCTGCACGTGTAAGATCATTGGGTTCCCATATATTTAGTAAGCAACGCCTGGGTTCCGATAGTAGTGAGACCCCCTCTGATTGAGACATAGTTCTTAACACCTGTGTCCAGTATTCGGCTATTCTGGGACAATCCCAAAAGGTGTGGTAGAAAGTCCCTTCTTCACCACAGCCCCTCACACAGTAGGGATGATCTATACTTCCTATCTTATGTAAGGTGCTTCTAGTGTAGTAGGAGCGGTGTAATATGCGCAATTGTACCAAACCGAGACGCGAGGGAATGCCTACCTCTTTTGGGGATGCTAGTTCCTCCTGCCATTCCGATTCATCAATCTCCCCACAATCCATTTCTCCCGTAGGGTTCCCGTCGGATCAGGCAGATTATTCACCAGTTTACAGTAGATTAGGGAGGTCACCTTCTTTGGCATTTAGTCAGTTAATAGTCTGTCCTCCAGAGGGGATGCCTCTGGGACTTCTGATTCATGTGGTAATGCTGTCATTAAGGCGTGTACGTATCTGAGGCGTGTACGTATCTGAACATTTCAGAGGGGGCTAAGTCGTATTGCTGCCGTAGTGTATCAAAGGAAAGCACTTCTCCTTTATGCCACATGTCTCCAATCGTGGATATCCCGATATCATCCCAACGATCGAAACCTTTGGTGTGTCTAAGTTTCCCTAGCCGTTTCGTGTCCCACAGTGGAGTAAGCTGAGTTAGAACCCCCGGCAACCCCAACTTTGCTTGAGCCGCATGCCACAGTGTAAGTGTGTGTCTTAGTGGCCCAAACTTTGTTAGTGATAATTTTTTATCGTAGAAGTGAGCCAGCATACCAGACCAGTCTAACTGCTCTCTGTCGGCCTTTAACACCGATTCCGATTGCGGAAGATGCATCCATTGATTAATTACTTTTAATTGCGCTGCCCAGTAATAAAGGTGTATTTCTGGAAGCGCTATACCACCATCATACCAGCTTTGTACAAACTTGGTCTGTGCTATACACGCCGGCTTATGGCCCCACAGTAGAATGGAGACCTGCGTCGCAATTGCTTTAAAATAGGAGGCTTGCACTGGGTAGGGTGTGTTTTCCAAAATATATAAAAATCAAGCCATCATTTTAAAAAGCGCTGCCTTTCCCAGCAGGGTCAGCGGCAGAAACTCCCAGTGCTGTATGCCTCGCTTGAAACGTTCAAGCGGCTGCTGCAAATTCATTATGTAAAAGTCGTCAGAATTGGCTGTAATATAGACCCCTAAGTATTTAAACGTGCTTTCCGCAGTCTGTAACGGACAGCCGTCCGGAAGGCGCGGTGGCGGGCCGTGAAGCACGTACATGGTGGATTTAGACCAGTTTATAGTGCATCCGGAAGGCCCGTCCATAGGCTGTGCAGACATCCAAAAGATTGAAGATAGAACGCCTAGGGGATGTGAAGTACAGCAGGATATCGTCGGCGTAAAGGGAGATTTTATCTTCCCAATTATCAGCTCATTTGAGGCCCTTGATTGTTGGTTCCTAACGTATTCATACCACCAGAGGTTCTAGTACCAGGGCAAATAATAGTGGCGATAACGGGCAGCCTTGCCGCGTGCCCTAGCCAGGGGAAAGCCACAGAGATGTGGCCATTAGCTGTGACATGTGCCATGGGTTTAGTGCAGAGTCGTCGGACCCAAGCACAAAACTTTGGACCGAACCCCAGGTGGCGTAGCACCGCAAAGAGAAAGGGCCAATGGACCATGTCGAACGCCATATGTGCATCCAGTGAGAGTAGCACCGCCGGCTCCTGCAGGTAGACTGCACGTGCCAGTACCCCATGTAATCTTCTTAAATTTAGTGCTGTATTTCTGCCGGGCATAAAGCCCGATTGGTCCTGAAGTACGAGCTTAGATAGGTGTGGCGTAAGCCGAAGTGCTGGTAATTTGGCGAGGATTTTGGCCTCAGCATTCATGAGTGGAATAGGCCGATATGAGGTACATTGATCTGCCGGTTTCCCAGGCTTTAGAATGGCTACTATGGTGGCCGTGCGCTGGTCCGGTGGGAGTTCTCCTGTTTCTAAATTTTCGGCAAACATGTTTAGCAGGTGTGGCGCGAGGGAGTCAGTCATCTTTTTAAAAAACTCGACTGGTATGCCATTTGGTCCTACCCCCTAGCCCAATTGTAATGCCCTAATAGCAACTGACACCTCAACCGTCGTGAGGTCACCTCTAGTAATTGCACTTTTTATGGGGCTAATTTGGGCATATTGAGCTTCTTTATGTAAGACATTGCTTCCTCCTACGACATCGTCGAGTCTGAAGAGTATATTTTCTGGAAGTGTCGTGCCAGCATGTGTACTATTGTGTTTGGTTCCGTTGTGGGTTGCCCTCCCTCCATTGTAAGCTGTGCTATCCATTTGTCCCTTTTCTCCCATTTGTCCAGCCACGCCAACAGTTTCCCTGCCTTGTCGCCAATGTAATACATTTTATGTTGTGTGTTTGTTAGTTGTTGTCTGGCCAGTTCCGTCAGGTATTCCTTGTGGCGTCGCTGCGCAAGCTGCAAGCTATGGGCCACATCGGGGGTTGGGTCCCTGGTGTGGCAGGCTTCTGCAAAGTCAATTCAGATTCTAGAGTCTGTAATTCCAGCTGCCCTTCTTGTGTATGAGTTACAATGGAGGCTATTGTCTGCCCTCTGAGGACTGTCTTATATGCCTCCCATAAAGTGACGGAGGAGGTTACCGACCCAACATTATCTTGAAAGTAATGTTTCTTCACCTTCTGCAATGCCCTCCTAATCATGCGATTGTGGAGATACCCAGGGCGTACCGGATAAGTCAAGCGCCTTTTCTGCTGGTGATGTGTGTAGCTAAGCATCAGTGGGTCAGAGTGGTCAGAAATGCCCCGTGGTTTGATTTCTACACTGCTGATATTACAAAGGCCACCCAGCGATCCCAGGAAATAATCAATTCTGGTGAGACTATTATCGACATTGGAGTGATACGTAAATTGACGCTCCGTGGGGTGATATTTCCTCCAAATGTCTACCAGTCCTATTGCCTCCATGAAGCTCCCCAGATGGGACGTCCCTGATGAACCTGCTCTCAGAGGGAATCTATCCATTGAGTCGTCGGCTACCGAATTAAAGTCCCCCCAATGTTCCCGGGAAGGTCACTGTATGCAATGCTGGGGGTATGTAGACTGAAACAATATTTAGGGGTCTCCCTTCCCACTGTGTATGTATTGCAGCAAATCTGCCTGCACCATCAGATTTAACTTCTTTGATGATTAGAGGGAACTGCTTTTTTATCAATATTCCAACCCCTCTAGAGCCTGAGGTAAATTCTAAGTGGGCCACCATTCTATAACCCCATCTGTCCATGGCTTTACTGGATGTGCCTGTGAGGTGCGTCTCTTGGAGTAATACCACTGCTGGGCCTCCTCTTTTTATGCACTGTAGAACCAAGCCCCGTTTGAGTTTTATCACCCAGTCCACGCACATTCCACGTGAGTACGGACAGGGACGGGGTTATGGCATCAGAGCCCCCTGCGAGCTAGTCTGCGAGTCGTCTCCCATTGGCATACTGAAGAGATCTACAAATATTAGTATCTTGTCCTATATTGGAGCTAATGTGAGTTTCTGTGAGTAGTGACACTGTACAACCACATCCATATCTGACCATATCATAGTCATTGAGCAAAGAACATGAACATATTCCCCCCTTACCCCCCTCCCTGCCTCCCCACCTTGCGGACCTAGAACTGCCCACCACCCCAACTCAGCAGAGCGCTTAGAACCGCAACTCTGAAACTTCGATTGCATGTATATATATACAGGGGTGGGAAAGTCCAAGGAAGACCGACCGCCCCCTCAGCCCCTGAGTCCCGAGCCATCAATAAGTCCATTGTCATCAATAGAGGGAGGTGGGTCCTAACAGACAACTAGGCATGTTCCCCTTATATAGAAAGAGAAAGGGGGGTACTTCCCTTGTGCGTGAGGAACTCACTCCTCGAAGTCCTTATTTATGCGTGCTTCTTCTTCCTCTTCTTGTTCGACGTCTTCAGAATCACCTTCTTTGCCCAATTGTCTTCACCTCCTTCCCATTCTCCCTGACCTCTCCGCCGGTCGCCATCCTTCATGCCAGTCATGTGCCTCTTCTGGCGTATCAAAAAAACACGTTTGCTGGAAAGAGCATAGAATACGGCAGTTCACGGGATCTCAGCGTCTTTTTAACCTCAAGGAAGCTTCTGCGGCGTGCCGCGACTGCCGCCGTATAGTTCGGAAAGAAGGAGATCTTAGAGTTTTGTACTCGTATAGGCGGCACCACTCGTGCCGTCTGGAGAATAGCCTCTCTGTCCCGAAAATTAAATATGTGTGCTAGTACCGGTAGTGAGCTCCAGGTCTCGGACGTCCTCTTGGTGCCCTGTGGGCCCGCTCCACAGAAAAGAAGGTCGATAGTCCTTTAGGCTGCAGCTTGTTCTTTATGAGATCCTCAACGTAGAGGTCCATAGCGGGTCCCCCCTCGGACTCCAGAAGTCGCTTTATTCAAACATTATTTCGACGGGAGCGCCCTTCTTGTTCGTCCAACTTTGCCGCCATACGCTTGTTGTCATCCTCCAGTTGCGTCACTCTCTTAATCAATAGCCTAGTGTCCTTAGTGAGAGATGTCGTCACTTGTTCTACTTCAGTTACTCTTGTCGACATTTTCTGGAGATCCGCTCGTAGGAACGTGATATCCGTTGATATTGTACCAACCGTGGTCTGCACCTGGTGCAGGGCCGCCATTACATCCTCCAGCGCGACTTTGGAACCTCCATCCTCCTCCGCGCCTTTAGCCCCGGCCCCCTTTCGATCAGGCAATGGGGGAAAGTCCTTAGCATATGCAAACTTATCGAGTTTGCCTTGTTGGGTCGCGCGGGAACCTTTGCCGCTCATTGTTTATTTAACAGCCTCTACAGTTCTCTATAACACTTTCACAGGATTGTTGCGGCTGTATTTAGGCTGTATAGTTTGCAGGCCTCCACCGAGGGATCAGCCTCTATTTCTGTTGGATCAGTAAATGTTACTCTTATTCAAATCACATTTCAGTATAGTTTGGAGCTGCAGCATTTTGATTATACCAAACAGATTTTGTAAAACATGCCTGAAATTTCATTTTCGGCTACATCATAGTGACAATACTCCTCCTTGGGGCTTCCTGTTGGAACTTTTCCTCCTGAACTTACATTTATTTCCCAATGAAAGAACAAACAGCTTCAGCTGCTGCATGTGTTGCTCAGCTAACATTATTCTATCTTAAATACCTCCAACTTGCATTGATTCCACTTTTCTAGATCGTAAAGTCTCCGTTTCATATCTGTGAAGTAGCATTGGCTTCATTTTAACCTTCTTATGAAAATTCTTACTGCCTGATTTTTACTGTTCTCCCTTTAATACAAATGTATCCACATCCCTCAATATGGTCTGAGAATGCAGTACTCTGGCACTGATATATTTTAGTTTTTATTTTAACCCACAATAAAAACAGTCAATGGAGTTTCTGAGCGGTTCCGCTCACCTTTTTAGTTCTATTAGTCCAATAACTATTGAACTGTATAGCAAATGTAATGATCTTCTCAATCCAGTTATAGAATGGAAATGCCCTCGCAATAATGTTGTTGTTGGTCTTTTGAACTGCAGTTCATAACACTCATATGAGCTTTTTATGTGCAAACAAGGTATTATATGTTACCCAAAATGAGACACACTCACACTGTGTGAATCACTCAGCTCCTTTGGTTTATGTAACTCATCTGTCAGAGACAAATTCTAGAAACTCTTCCAAAAATGGATCATATTTTGATAATAGAATCACCAGGCTTTAGATTTGACTAATGCATGCTAATGCACTTCCTGAAAGTAGCACTGATAAATGCTGCACCTCTGAGTCTTCGTTTGGAAACAGTTTTCGGCAGTGAATGAAGTCGACTACAGCTCTGGAAAATTACAAATCTACTAGGGCCCTCACAACATTGCTCAGGTAGCATAATGGAGTATGGCAAAGACTTTATTATACTCTGACTACATTAGAAAATGTTTAATCTTTACTCCTCCGTTTTTGTTCATACAATATGCTTTAATTGTCCCAGTAGGTAACTTTTTTTTTTTGTAAATGTCTTTTTATTGCAGCAAAATAAATTGTACAAGCAGGTCACATATATCCTTACAGCCATTGTCTGTCTTAGCTATGAATTGCCATTACCCAAGTTACACGGCCATTTAGCTCACACCCCTGAGGTCGAGCGGCGTAATCCAGGGATATAGTAGGTATGATCTAGTGAAGACAGCATGGTGCAGTGACAGCCAGTAGTCCAGAAACTTGCAGGGCTGCGTTTCAATCCTCTCTCCCCCTCCCCCACATATCCTCAATTGTTGAACAACCCAGCTAGTCCCACCCCTCCCCCCTAAGCAACAACCCCTTACTCGCCCAACTCTACCAACTCCCCCCCCTGTCCTATCCCCTCCCCCCCTCCTCGCCCCCCACCCCCCCAGGCGTGCTAGAGTACCATCAGTGCCAACTTGCTTCCACCCCGACCCAACCAAACCTTAAGCATACTAGCAGGATAGAACCACAAAAATTGGCAGTCATCACGTAGAAAGTAAGGAAACAAGTGAGAGAGGCTAGGAGAGCACTATCCCAGGCTGCGGCGCCGCCGGTTCGGGGCTAGGCGCGGGGGTCTCTTCCTCAACCAGGTCTAAAAGGGTGAGGTCCAAAACCATTGTTTCCCATGCTCTGGCCTTCTCCAGAGCAGTGTCAGTGCCCGCTCGAAGTGCCGCCTGCAAACGGAGCTCCCCCTCACACCGGGCCCATTTTTTAAGTTCATCCTTCCATCTTCCTATCGTGGGGCCCCTACAAGCTTTCCATTGGGATGTTATGGTACGTTTCGCTAAAAGCAGGCCCAGATCCAGAAACTTGCTGGTAATTTTGTTCTTTGATGTGTGTGGGAACCAATGTAGGATGCAGTGTGCCATGGTAAGTTGTAAGTCCCTCTCCGTAACTTCCCTCAAACAATCCACTACCTCCTGCCAAAAGGGACCTAACTCCGGACAGGACCAGAACATATGTTGGAAGTCGGCCAAGCCCTCTGGGCACCGCGGGCAGGTCGCTGGATGGGTCGGGAAATATTTATGTAGTTTGTCAGGGGTCAGGTAAGCCCTATGCAGGACATAAAAGTGCACCAGCTGAAACCTAGCGTTGCGCGTCCCATTCCGGGCCCGTTCCACTATGCCAGCCCATGCCTCATCAGGGATCTCCGTCCTCAGGTCAGCCTCCCATTTCGCTTTCAGGGACAGCAGCGGGGAGATAGCCTCCGAGATCAGGCGCCTATACAGGCACGTGACAGCTTTGACCGTCCCTGCCATCATCACTATGTATTGGCATCCTAGAGACAGTGGCGGTTCCGTCAAGCCCGTTTTCCAGTGCTTGCGGATTGCTGTTGTCACTGCCGCATGAAGGAGGAAGTCCCCCCCCGGTAGTTCAAAGCGGTCTCTCAGAAGGTCAAAAGGCAGCAGCACCCCATCCTCATAAAGGTCTCCCATTGATTTCAGCCCCAGCAGGTCCCAGCCCCCCAAGCGGTGCCATGAGCCCCCATGCGGAAGTGCCCCGCACAACCGGAGCGGAATCTCAGGAGCGTACGGGACTGCAATACGACTCCTCCTTAGATACCTGTTCCAGCATTTCCTGGCCGTCGCAAATTCCTGGGTGAGGTGAAAATCCCCCAACGGGAGTCTCAGAACAATCCGGGATAACACCTGGATCGGTCCCGCCGGTTCCCCTGACCCATCCTCCTCTTTCCTGGCTCTCGCGACCCACTGAGTTAGCCACTGCAGCTGAGCCGCCAGGTAGTATAGTTCGTAATCTGGCACCGCTAACCCTCCTTCTGTTCTAGGGCGGAGAAGCGTATCATGCGCCACCCTGCGCCTGCCCGCCCCCCACAGAAAGCCAATCACCATCGATTGCAGTCGGCGGAAGTAGCTCACCGGGATCCAGATCGGGAGTGTCCTGAAGAGATAGAGCAGTCTCGGCAGGGTCACCATCTTAAGGAGCGCCACCCTCCCCATTAGTGACAATGGGAGCGTGCTCCAGAAGTCGAAGTTCGCCTTAGTTAGTCTGATCGCCGACCCAATATTGCCCTCGAGGATGTCCGCCTTATCGTGGAAGATCGAGGTACCGAGGTAGCGCAGACTCCTCTCCTCCCAAGCCACTTCGTCCGTGAACTGCGGACACATTCTACGTGGGCGGGCCGGGAACAGGTATGACTTCGTCCAGTTCACACGAAGGCCGGACACTCTGCTCAATGATTTCAGTAGCGACTTAGCCCCTCGCAGAGAGGCATCCGAGTCCGCCAGGAACATCAGCAGGTCATCAGCATACAATGCGATGTGGTGCACTTGTCCATAGACATCCAACCCCTGATATGTTTGTCCCAGCCGGGCTCGCGCCGCCAGGGGTTCGACCGCAATGGCGAACAACAGGGGGGAGAGAGGGCACCCCTGACGGGTACCCCTGCCCACCGCCCACATTTCCGAGATAAGTCTGCCGGTCCGGACCCTCGCCGTCGCATTCCGGTAGAGCAGTGTAGTCCAGTCTATGAAGTCCTCGCCTAGTCCCATTGCGCGCATGACATGGAAAAGGTACGGCCATTCCAGGCTGTCAAAGGCCTTCTCCATGTCAACCGGGAACACCACCGCTTCATCTTCATCATATGTGTCAGCCTCCAGGACATGTAGGAGCCTTCGGACGTTGAGCGCTGTGTTGCGGGTCGGGATGAAGCCTGATTGGTCCGCGTGGATCAACGCGGACATATGGGGAAGCAAGCGCGACGCCAAGATTTTACTCAATATTTTATTGTCTTGATTGAGCATGGACAATGGGCGATACGCCGCCCTGTCCCATGGCTGCTTGCCCGGTTTGAGTAGTGGAACGATAAGTGCTTCGCTAGTGGTTACCGGAAGGCCGCCCGATCGTTTCGCCTCATTGTACAGCCATGTCAGTCGGGGCGCCAGGAGGTCTACGTAGGTGAGATAGAACTCCGTAGGGAGCCCGGTGACTTGTTCCGTGCCATATTCTTAATGGCGACTCTCACCTCCCTCTCCTCTATTGTACTCCCGAGTAGCTTCGCGTCTCCTGCCACCAGCCCCAGCAAGTCCAGTCCCTCCAGGAATTCCTGGTAGTCGTCCCTTGATGGTAGGACCCGGCTGCGATAAAGCTCCGTATAGTAGTCGTGGAATATCTCGTTGATCCCCTGCTGATCAAATCGTGCCACCCCTGAGTGATTTCTGAGTTCAAGGATGATCGAGCTCCGACGAGCTGGGTTGGCCAGCCAGGCCAAAAGAGCCCCTGTTTTATCCCGCTCCGAGTGCGCGCGTGTGAGATAGGTCTTGTAGTCAAAGCATCGGAGACGCTCTACTGTCGCCGCCACCATCTCCCGCGCCTCAAGTAGGGCCTCGTGTATGCCCGGCCGTTCAGGTCTCGCCCTCTCCAGAGCCCGTAGTTTCTCATCCTCCCGCGCAACGTCCGCCAGTAGCGTCCTCCTTACTCCCGACGCCGTTGCCATACACTGTCCTCGCACCACCGTTTGAAGGCGTCCCATTCAATCGCGGCTGAGCCCGTGGTGCCCGCATTGATCTGAAAGTACTCCTCGATAGTCGAGGCTATTGTGGTTCGAAAGGACTGATCATCTAGCGTCTCTGGGCGCAACTTCCAGGCGGGGATTCGTGGGTGTCGCTGCGACCAGCGCAGGTGCACGAGAAGCGGGTTATGATCAGAGATCGTGCGCGTCAGATACTCACTGTGGCACACCTCTGCGTGCACGTCCTGTGAGCACAGGAAGGCATCTATGCGGACGTCTAAGTCATGAAGGGCGGAAAAAAAGGAGTAGTCTCTATCCGACAGGTTGTTCGCTCTCCAGGAGTCGACCAAGCCCCATTGGTTTTGCCAGGCAGAACGTGCAAGCGCCAGTTTGCCAGCCGGTGCATTTGGTAGGGGGGGGGTGCGACCTGTCCAGCGCAGTGTCAGTCACGCTATTGATATCTCCTCCAAGGAGCACTGGTCCCACCAAGAACGGGGCCATCTTGTTGGACAGAAGCGAGAGAAAGGCAGGTTGGTCAACATTCGGGGCATACAAACAACCCAGTGTCAGATCCCTCCCATCCAGTCGGCCTCGTACCATGACATATCTCCCCTCCGGGTCTATTAGTTGCTGTGTGCATTGGAATGGTACCCCCGCCCTTATCCATATGGCCACCCCCCTAGCATATGCGGAGTAACCGGTGTGGTAGACCTGCCCCCTCCACCTCCGTTGCAGTGCCTTCCCCTCCTTAGCTAATATGTGTGTTTCCTGGAGGAAGGCGAAATGAATGCCCCGTCTAACCAAATAGGCGTGTATTTTGTGACGTCTATGCATGGTATGCATCCCTCTTACATTCCACGTGAGACATTTGTTTCCTACGTCGGGTCCCATTGTAGATCCCATCGTGCTTCGTCCACTCTCTCAGCAATCTCCCCGGCACGCCCAGGTCCCCTCCCCCCCCCCCCCAACCTGATCAACTAAACTTCCCCAACTCCCACACCCCAGGACAGACAACCAACTTGGAAATCCCATCCAAACTCTAGCAACGTAAGTGTATCTCATCAGAAGAGGGCTGGAGTGGTCCGTACGTTGACCCAGACAGGTCCGAAGCCCCCCGCACCCCCCTCTCCCCTCTGGGCTATTCAGAAGGACCCCCTCGGCTCAGCCTCCCCCATATCTCAAAGGCAAGGCCCAGGAGGCATCCCCATGTCGCCACCCATCACCCAGAGGCAGCCTCAGTCCCCAGCCCAGTACCTCACAGATGTGTCCAGAGTCCACTGAACCCTTTCAGCTAAGGATTCCGTCCGCTGTTTGGGGAGTCACCACCGGCAGGTCCGCCTCCGAAAGATCATGTACACTACTGGAGCCGGGACTAAGAGCACTGTTTTTCGACTGCTCCGATGCACTACTGGCAGGGCTGGCGTCTCCCTGACTGATGGCCGCCACCGCCAGCACCGCCTTGGCTCTTTCTTGCCGCCATCCCGATGGGGAGCCTGACCTCCGTATCGGCGTCGTTCCAGCAGAGCGCCCCTCAGGCGAGGTCGCCGGGTGGATATCCGCACCGGACTCCCCCCTAGTATCCAGCCAGCTCCAAGCCTCCTGCGGCGTGAGGAAGAAGTGAGTGCGATCTCCCTCTATGACCCGCAGTCGTGCCGGGAACAACATGGCATAGGGCAGCTGTAGTGATCGCAGTTTCCGCTTGACCGCCATGAAAGAGGCCCTACTTCTTTGTACGTCCCTGGTGAAGTCCGGGAAAACCATGATCCTACTGTTGTCAATTCGCAAGTCCGGCAGGTCCCTGGCCCTCTGGAGAATGTGGTCACGGTCCCGGAAGTGCAGAAGGCGCATCACTATCGGTCTTGGCAGGGCTCCCGGTTTGGGCGGGCGCGCCGGGACCCTGTGGGCGCATTCCAGGGCAAAGAACGGGGAAAGCCCCTCCGGGGCCACCTCAGACCGCAACCACTCCTCCAAGGAGGAGACCGCATCCCGCCCTCCGCTTTTTCGGGAACCCCCACGAGGCGGAGGTTGTTGCGTCTGGAGCGCCCTTCGCTGTCCTCGGCCCTAAGCTCCAGCACCCGAACCTTCTGCACCACCTCCGCCAGAGACGCTCGTAGAGTGGCCACATCACCCGGTAGCTCCTTCAGGGTTACCTCTGTCGTCGCCACTCGCTCTTTCAGCTTCCTGTGGTCGTCCTTCAAGAGGGACAGGTCCGACCCGATGGTGTCCATCCGTTTTTCCAGGGCCTCCCTCGAATCCACCATTGCCTGCATGATGTCGCCCAAGGACGGATCTCGTGAGCGGGTCGAGCTCCCCGGCCCAGGAGCCGGTGTCTCTACCTCCGAGGTGTGTCCCGGGTCATCCAGCTTCAGTACGTCGAAGCCCTTCTTTTTGCCTCCTCTCGCCATTCTGCCGATCCGTAATATTGGTGCGCCTCTTTTTGGGGACTCCAGGGGCTCCAAGCGCCGTCAGTCGCTGTCTCGGTCCCACCTTAGCTGCACGGCACTCCCTCGCCTTCACGTCCCTCACCAGGTGCTGCTCCAGTCCGGCAGCAGACTCAGGGAACTAACGTCGTACCCCCAAAAAGAGGGGGGGGGGGGCACCAGAATCTTCGCCCCAGGCGTAGGTCTCTCCAGGGAGTCGCAGTGTATACGGCGCTTCCGAGCACCTGATCCGGGTCAGCCTCGAAAGCGCGGGCGCCCAGTAGTCCGCCGCCTCCTGTCAGGTATCGTGTCCTCACCTCGAGCAGCCCCTGTTAGTGTCACCACCGAGTGCAGTGCCCCTCCGGCCAGGCCAGTGTGCAAGCGGCGCTCTCCTCAGGATAAGTGTTACCAGGGCCTCCGCTTCAGTAATAGGGCAGTCCCACCACGCGATGCCGGCCCAGTGGCCCTGTGGTCATTAGAGCCAGGGCAGTCTCAGTCTCGTGGGCGGCGCCATCTTTGAGTCAGGCAGGCCGATGTTCTCCCTTTCTGCGGTCGCCCCTGCACCACGGCTTCAGGTGGGGCTCCCCACCTCTCACAACTGCGGGGGGGCCTCCGCTGCCACTTGGGGATATTCCGCCGTTTCCTGCGCTCCTCACCTGCAACTGCTCCTATGCGTCAGGCAGAGCAGGCAGGGACACCAGCCGCCATCTTAGGCGCTCGTTTCACCGGCCACTCCGCTCCGTGTAAGGGGCTCGGTTCCAGCTTGCACAGGGCTGCCAGGGCCATCAGTGTCTCCCCCAGCGCTCTCGGGACCCTCCCATGCGTGCCTGGGGGTCCGGGGCTCAGGCCGGGGGTCAGGATACAGGATGGAGAGAGGCAGGCACGGAGGAGCTCCGGAGCCCCGCTTCCACTCACATCGGCGCTTAAGCCACGCCCCGTCCCAGTAGGTAACTATGCTGTCCTTCAAACGCTTTTCCCATTTCCTAGACTGCCATGAAGTCTGCACTCAAAGAGGCAGATTTACAAGCCTCCTGCAGTACCAGTACATCACTTTTTGTGACACACTGGCAGCGCATTTATCTGCCCCATATTTACAAGGACGGGAAAAGCCACCAGAGGTGGTTTTTCCTGTCCTTGTAAATATGTCCCCTTTACACGCAGCACTTTGCGCGAAAGGGGCGTTCCATGGGTGTTGCTGTGGGTGTTCCCATGCAACACACATGGAACCAGACACATTTCCAGTTTTACAAGAAATCGTAAACCTGGAAAGGCGTCAATTTGCTATGCCACCCTAGGGGTGGCGTAGCCAGGCGCAACGAGGAGAAATGTTTTAATTTCTCCTCGTTTTTTCCTCTTTCAATGCATGCTCAATCGATCAATCACATTTGTAAAGCGTACTACTCACCCGTGAGGGTCTCAAGGCGCTAGGGATGCGGGGGGAGAGAATGCTGCTACTGCTTGAAGAGCCAGTTCTTGAGGAGTCTTCGGAAGGTGAACAGGTCTTGGGTCTGCCGTAGGGGGGGTGGGGACGGTGTTCCAGGTCTTGGTGACGAGGTGGGAAAATGATCTGCCGCCTGAGGTCGCTCTTCAGATGCGGGGAACTATGGCGAGGGCGAGGTCGGAGTAGCGAAGCTGGCGGGCGGGGTTGTAAAAGCTGAGTCATCTGTATGCTGGTCCGGTGTTGTGGAGTGCCTTGTGTGCGTGGGTGAGGAGCTTGAAGGTTATCCTCTTGTTAACGGGGAGCCAGTGCAGGTCTCTCAGGTGGGGTGCGATGTGGCTGCGGCGAGGGATGTTGAGGATCAAGCATGCAGAGGCGTTCTGAATGTGTTGAAGGCGTTTCAGGAGTTTGGCCAAGGCTCCTGCGTAGAGTGCATTACTGTAGTCCAGCCTGCTGCTGATGAGGGCCTGGGTGACCGTTTTTCTTGTTCTGTTGGGGATCCACTTGTAGATCTTGTGGAGCATGCGGAGGGTGTTGAAGCAGAAGGATGAGACGGCGTTGACCTGTTTAGTCATGGAGAGGGTGGAGTCGAGGATGAACTGTAGTTTGCGTGCATGGTCGGTGGGTGTTGGGGCTGATCCCAGTATGGTCGGCCACCAGGAGCCATCCCAGGCCGAGGGGGTGGATCCGAGGATGAGGACTTCAGTCTTGTCCGAGTTTAGCTTCATTCGGCTGTTAGTCACCCACTCGGCGATGGCTTTCAATCCTTCGTGGAGGTTGGTTTTGGCGGTAAGAGGATCCTTGGTGAGGGAGAGGATCAGCTGGGTGTCGTCGGCGTAGGAGATGATGTTGAGGTCATGCAGTCGGGAGATGTGGGCGAGCGGTGCCATGTAGAAGTTAAACAGTGTTGGGCTGAAGGAAGAGACGCCGCAGATGATCTCGGTGGCTTTGGAGCGGAAAGGGGGGAGGCGGACGATCTGGGTTTTGCAGGAGAGGAAGGAGGTGGTCCATTCCAGGGCCTTCTCTTTGGATCCCGGCGTCATGGAGGCGTGTGCATAGGGTGCGGTGGCAGACTGTGTCGAAGGGGGCTGACAGGTCCAGGAGGATGAGGGCCGCAGTTTCTCCATTGTCTAACAGGGCCCTGATGTCATTGGTTGTGGCGATGAGGGCAGTTTTGGTGCTGGGGTTGCTGTTGAACCTGGACTGGGACGGGTCCAGGATGCTGTTCTCCTTGAGGTAGCGGGTCAGTTGCTTGTGGACGGTTTTCTCAATGACCTTCGCCGGGAACGGGAGCAGGGAGATGGGCCGGAAGTTCTTGAGGTCCTTGGGGTCGGCCTTGGGTTTTTTGAGTAGGGCGCTGATCTCGGCATGCTTCCAGCTCTCCGGGAAGGATGCTGTCTCGAAGGAGATGTTGATAGCTTTCCGGAGATGGGGTGCGATGGTGGTGCTGGCTTTGTTGAAGATGTGGTGTGGGCATGGGTCTGTCGGAGATCCAGAGTGAATGGTGTTCATGACTTTGATGGTGTCGTCGTCGTTTATGTTGGTCCAGGAGAGCAGGCGGTTGTTGCGGGTGGTGGGCGTGGGAGTGGAGGTCTTGATGGTTGTTGGGGCAGTCATGGCGTTGAAGCTGTCGTGGATGTCTGCGATCTTTGGATGGAAGAAGGTGGCAAGGGTGTCGCACAGGTCCTGCGAGGGTGGGATGTCGTTGTTGTTGGAGCTGGGGTTGGAGAGTTCGTTCATGATGCTCAAGAGCTCTTTGCTGTTGTGTGCGTCGTTGTCTAGGCGGTCTTTGAAGGAGGTCCTTTCGGTGGATCTGATGAGGTGATGGTGTCTTCGGGAGGCATTTTTGAGGGCTGCATAGCTGTCCGGTGTCCGTTCACTGAGACATGTCTTCTCTAGCTTTTGGCAGGATTGTTTGGACGCCTGGAGATCTTCAGTGAACCAGCGGGGCGGCGAATGGGTGAGCAGGAGGGCAGGGACGCAGCGGTGGGAAAAGCAGGCGAGGAACGGCGGCGGAGGGAAACAGAGGGCAGGGGGCACAGAATCACAGGGGGGAAGAAAAAACAGGCAGAGCTAAATACAGGGCAAAGGAGCACTAAGCAGGGCGCGGAAATCACAGGGGAAAAAGGAAAGGAGCAGGAGCAAAATAACACAACACAACAGTGCAACCAAGCACAGCAGGCAAGCATTGAACTTGCGACCGGCAGCAGTAGCAAGCTGGGGGGGGCGCTGACGCCAGGAGGAACTGTTGCGGCAGCGAGGGAAGCGACCTGCCTGAGAGCATGGTCAGAGGTCGCTCCTTTCACCGCACAGCGTCCGGCATATATGGTGAGGTGGGAGGGAGGTGTAGCTGGGAGGTGGGAGCGGGGCGGCGAATGGGCGAGCAGGGGGGCGGGAAAAGCGGATGTGGATCGGCAGCAGAGGGAAACAGAGGGCAGGGAGCACAGAATCAGAGGGGGCGAGGGGAGTGACCTGCCTGAGAGCAAGGTCAGAGGTGCTGCATTCTACAGCATGCATTGAAAGAGGAAAATACCCGTAGTGATTGTTTTTGTGCAGTAAGGTATCTCTTCCTGCACAAAAAAACAATCTACCCATGATGCAGGCATCCTTGCGCGATGGTGCAAGGGTGCCTGTGCCAGCGCATGGCAGCAGTTTGTGCGTCTGCGCTGGGGAGAGTTCAGGAATGCGACATATCATTGTAAATATGTCGCATTCCTGTGCTCTGAAAGTGCTGCTGTTTAAGCACAGCCAAAAAAAGGGCTTTCGGTCTCAACCGAACTGAAGACAGAAACAGTATGTGGAGACGAAGAACTCCTACACATTTCCAAAATAATTGATAATGCTGAAATAATTTTGTCCATCTTTTTAAATGGCCTCATTTTCTTTGGGGTCATAAATATAACATAATATATCAATACATTGTGTAACATTACATTACGTATCATGATGATATAGCTTGTGTGCGTGCAGAGCAAATCGATTTATTTGCAGACTTTCGATTTGGATGGACCTGATGTTGGGTTGTGGGCGTGCTTTAAAACACAGACAATCCTACTCAATCCTTCTCTCTATACTTTGCTCATCCACTCATACCCTCAGTTCTCAATATATTGGAGTCATCAAGACAGTTAGCGCCTTTATGATGCTCAGCCCTGCTCTTGGGGTCTCTCAATCAGCTTGGAGTGACTTTGCTGGAGTGTATTCCTTGTGATTCTCTGAAAGGTGGACAGTGGTGCTTCTGGATTGAACCATAATTCTGAATTGTATTTGGAAATATACTGTGGGACCTTCTTCAGAAATCCAAAGGCAATTAGGGGTTACTGGGCTCGCATTGTAGCAATCCTGCCTTTTTACCACTGATGTCAAGGGGCTTTGTCTTACTGTGTGACCCAAAACTGAGTACCAATTACACCGCTTTAGCATTTCACCAAGAGGTCAGGTAAGTCAACAAGTCTAAGCCTTACACAGGGAGGTGGTGTGCGGTAGAGGCTCTCATTTAAACATCTAACAGCAATCAATACATAATTTTCCAGATAGCATCTTTACTTAAAAAAGAAAAAGTACTTTATTTACATCTCCCAGAGAAATTATTTATGTCTAGCAAAGATAATCATGCAGGCAAGTTATTCTTGTCTAGTGGTTATCACTATAACTGTCCCATTGTTGGTAAAAGTTATTTGTGTGAACAACACAATCTTTAGATACCTGATGTCCATTTACAATTCTAATGCCAGGAGGTCTTCTGTGTGTTGTCAGTGGGCTGGTGCAACGTACAGTGTGTTTGCCCACCAATACTCATTGAGGACCAGCAGTGCCTGGCTCTGCCCAGGCTGTGCAGTCTTTTGCGATGCAGCCCCGGAGGTGCCATTGTGTGCAGACACATACATCAAATCCAGGAGGACAGGTGCTGCACATACACTGGGGGACAAATGCCTTACTTGGTTGTGCCGGTCTTCGAAACAGAGATCTACTTTGTTGGTTCTTCCTCTGGCTCATGTCTCAAACCTTCTACTTAAACGAATAAAAGCTCACACCAAGTCGCAACAATGACCTTGCTAACTAGGGCCGCAAAAGTATGGTCACGATCCTTCCTGAGCACCAATCTTTGGTAGGATTTTTTTCTCCTGATGATCAGACCTTTGATTTCAGTTACAAATTTCATTAGCGCCAAGTCAATAACAGATGCTTTGGGCCTCATTTAAGAAAAGAGTTGCATCGCTGCATGAAAGCAGTGTGCCCTCCGTGCGACATGATGGATGCGCCATATTTATTGTAGGGCGCACCATGTCACAAGGAATGGCAGATACTTCAGGAATCCTGACGTACCTGTCGGCGCAAAACCCAGGCATTGCTGGAGTTGCTTCATGATTATGACACTAATCCAGCTTTCCAGGCAAGTTGTAGATCTTCAGGGCACCAGTGCCTGAACCTGGCAAAGGGGAGTCGGTCATAAGTGACCTCAACCCTGGAGCGCAGATGTGGTACACCTAGTTTAAGTCGATTAGATTGGGGGTTACAGTATCCTACTTATAACAAATTTGTAACAGAGACTGTATTCCACAGATCCAGTTCTCAGACCACTTTAGGCTAGTTCCTGACTGTTGCATATTATTCCTATACTGGTCAAGCAATAGTTTTGTCTTCTAGCATCAGAAAGGGTTTGGGGTTCTCTGTTAGGGAAAGACAGAGCAAATAGAGAGCAAGTAGAAAGGGGCGAAGACTGCTCCTACACTACAAAGGGGCCTTTTGTCTCCTCTCCTCTCCATTCTAGAGTCTAGTCCATTTCAAATTTGCAAAAATGCATTTTCAGGAATGCATTGGAAGAACCCTGCAACTCAAATTGCTGTCCGGTAGGCAGTTCTTAATTTGAGCCGGTGGTTTCCTTGTTCTATGTGTCCTGCAGAAAGAGGAAACAAACATTGGCATAGCCAATAGGTCTCGCTTTTGGGACTTTATAAGTATTTAATTATGCAGCACAATATCCTTGGTGCAACAACATCAACTGTTGCATGGGTAAACACTTATAAGGTCCCAAAAGTGATACCTATTGGCTATGCCAATGCTGGTTAAACATAGAGTGATGTACTATGTATAGGGCCTTAAACTGAATTATTTTGGTAACTTGCAAACTCCGAATGAACTCTCCCCATGCATTGCCGTGGGTTACTAACACTTCTCTAGTTAAGACCCTTTGATAGATGCCCATTAATAAGGGAATTACCTTGAATCTGTGATGGTTTCGAAAGATCATGATGTTGCATGGAGTGACTACAATTGAATGGTTTATTTTCTTATTTTGTCATGTGCCAGCTTGCTTTTTTAAGGACATTTAAGAGTACGTTGGTGCAATAAAACTATGCGCGATAGCAAAAAGACTGACATTAATAATTTAGATCAGAAATGGGGTAAAACTGGCCATGCATTTTTAGGTCACTTATATGTAGAAGGCTTGTTTGAGAAAGCATATGAGAAAGCTACTTCCACTATCAAGGGTTTCTCTGAGTGTCAGGGAAGAAACAGAACAGCAGAGAAAGGGAGACCGATTTCAACGCAAAATACATCATAAACTCAAATGTAGAACAGTGAAGAGAATTAAGATTGGTAAACAGTCCAAAGGTAAAACAAGTCAGCTATCGGGTTGATTGGGAAAGAAAAAGGAGGAGCAACTAAGTGAATAGGGGGAACATCCTTTTCGACGCGGATGTTACCCCGCAGTACTTTTAGAACGCGTCCTTTACAACGCAAGTCGTAACCACGACTTGCGCTGGAGGGCGCTAGAGGATAAAGAATAGTAAATTTACTATTCCAACACCTTCCCTAGTATCCATGGGGACTGGTGTTAGAATAGTAAAAAATACTATTTACTATCCGCGCCCCCAACGCAAGTCGTGGTTACGACTTGCATTGTAAAAGACGCGTTGTAAAAGCACACATTGTGACGGTACGCGTCGTACCGTCATACATTCAGTGAATAGACAAGTGACTATGTTATTTTTTTATTAATAAATAGAAATGTACGAGGAAATTAACCACATCTGATGTATTTTAGCTCGAGCTCTGGTTGCAGATGTAGTAGTTACTGTTAAGAAACAGGAAGGAAATCGAGTTTGCCAAGAGAAAGGAGTGAGGTGGAATAGGAGGAGATATCAGGGCCTAGTGAAGCCAAGCAGATCAGAAAACACCAAAATAAATGAACAACGAAGTAGTATTTACCTACATTCCACATTAAATCTCTGTCTGTGCTGTTGTTTGTATATTTATGGTAGACAGCGAACAGCATAATGAACACCTCTGCCAGCAAAGGGGGCATGGTTCCGTGCTCCTGAAAGTGATTCTGCCCTGGCCTGAAGAAACCCTGATTCACCCTCCAACCGCGAAAACCATCAAAAACCTCCCTTACTTTACAGCCCGCTAATGCAATTTCTTTCGCGGGTACTGAAGAGGCCATGAACACACACGGCGCTGCCTCCCATGCTTACCACCGCTTTAAAAAACAGCCACATACACACAACTACGCAGACACCAAAACCATACGCGGAATCAACATACATGCACCTAGAAAACTACACATACACTACGCAGGTACAAAACCTACACATGGGATTCAAGTTAACATACGTGCATGCGCCTATACACACACGCACAACTATACATGCACACACAACTACGAAGACACGAAAACCACACGCAAAATCAACATACATGCACCTACACAACCATACACACACAACTACGCAGGTACAAAACCTACACATGGGAATCAACATACATGCACCTACACAACTATACACACACAACTACGCATGCACAAAACCTACACACGGGAATCAAAACCTGCATACCTGAATCAACATACATGCACCTATACAACTATGCATACACACACAATTACGCACATTCACACCCACTCAGCAAACAGGAACACAGACACGTACACACACTCACAATACTACCGCTTCTTCATAAGGCCCAGATACTTCGAGGGGAGCTTAAGACACATTGTAGCCTTCACCAACTGCTCCAATGTGAACTCTCAAGTACAGAGGAGAACGTGCTTCAGTGCCAGCCACTCGACTGGAGATTGTTGGCGCTACGACCTACGAGTTCCGAACATTAGCAGCAATGAAAGCGTCCCTGATGGATGACTTTCAGAGCCGCTGACTGCGATAAACCACGAGTCCATGGCAGATTTTGTCAATCTGGGGCAGTGTCAAAATCCATGGGTGTTGCGATGGAACGCCTGCTTGACGCAGAGTAAGGCAATGTAGTACTCCATAGCTATAAGGCCATGCAAAGTCACGCAGAGTGGCTTTGCGTCTCCTCATAGATCTAATTGAGAGGCCTACACCACTGAAGCATTTAAAAAAGTGGCGCTCTGGCGACCTTTTGTAAATAAACCCCTTAGTGACTTATCGAGGGAGATAGGCTGTTGGGTTGAGCATAAATTTCTCAGGGAATACTGTAAACATTGAGACTGTGCCTGCATGGCATGTGGCAGAACAGACTCACTGTGACTGCCATGTTAAACATGTTATTACCATACGAAACATTTTGTATCCTGCTTTATGTTATGTGTATTTGAATAGCATACAACTCACCCGGGGGGGTATCCTAGCACTGAAGCAGGAGCTTTATCGGCTGAGCTAGGGCCAGGCTTGGTGAAGAGCCAGATCTTCAGTTTCTAGCAGCTATCAAGAACTGAGGAGGCAGATGGTATGTGCAAGGGCAGGTTGCCCCAGGCTTTAGGCACCTAGTAGGAGAAGGCATGAACACTAGTTCTGGTTCTTTGGATGTGAGAAAGATGTGAGTAGGAGTATGTCTGAGCAGAGGTATCTGGTAGGTTTGAGAAAGTTTATGCAGTAGTTTGTATGTATGCGTGAGGTGTTTGAAGGGTGTTCATTTGTGCATTGGGAGCAAGTGGAGCGCTTTGAGGTGCAAGCAATGTAAGTGCTGGATGGAAAAAAGAGGATGAGCCTGGCCACTGAGTTTTGTATAATCTGGAGTTTTCTAGTCAGTTGAGAGTTGATTCCAGCATAGAGTGCATTGCCATAATCCAGCTGGCTGGTGTTGAGGGCTTGGATGACTGTTCTGCCAGTGTTGGTGGGGAGCCATTTGAAGATCTTGAGCATCTTGAGTGTGTGGAAGCAGGAAACATAGATGGCATTCACTTGGCCGGCCATGGTAAGTTGGTTGTTGATTACTATTATGATGTTCTTTATGCACGTTGCCGGGGCAGGGTGTGGGTCTGAGTTCGTCAGACCACCGTGTGGAGTCACAGGTGTCTTTGCTGAATATTACTATTTCCATCTTGCCTGTGTTGAGCTTGAGACAAGTTGTTTTTCATCCATCTGGTGACTTTGACCATGCAGAAGGAGAAATCGGTCCAGGTGTTTGGCATCTTGTCAGAGAGTGGAGTATCAGCCGGGAATTGTCAGCAGAGGATAGGATGTTGATTTTGTGGGTGCAGATGATGCTGCCGACTGAGGTCTTGTATGGGTTGAACAGAGTGGGGCTGAGTGAGGATCCTTGTGGAATTCTGGAGACGTGGTTGGTGGCATCCGAGGTGAAGGGGCCAGGCTGACCGACTGGGAGCTGACCGACTCAGTGCGGCCTGTCAGGAGGGAGCAAATCCAGCGAAGTGCAGGTCCCTGGATGTCAGCTTCATGCAGTCATTGGGGGTGGGGGATAGTGTTAAAGGCTGAAGAAAGGTCCAGTAGGCTGTGTAGAAAAAGAAAAAAAAATGACTCCGGTAATACCAGAATACTGATTTATTTTGACCATTTGAGGAAGTGTGTTGACCGATGGAGAACATCAGCCACCAGTCTCCTCCTGAATAAATGAATGACCAATATTTATATAGCCCGCAACTACTCCAGCTGGAGTGTCCCAGCACTAACAGTTCACATGTTGTGGAGAAGTGTGGCTCAATGGTTAGAGCGGCAGACCCTGATGCAGCGGTCTGGCCCGGGACCAGGGTTCAATTCCTGCCCCGGCAGGACTTGGGCTCAATTTCCTCGGACATGACAATTCTCGCTTCGGTGCCTATTCTAATCATCGGTCCCACGCTGCAACTCTGGGCAATAGCTTGCTTAATCTCCACAATGGCCCCAACAGTGCTGGGATGCCTGGCTTCAACTTGGGGGTGCCCAGGAGTGGACATTTCACAGGGAAAAGCCAGCAAGAGTTCCACAGCGGTATCAGTGCAGTGCCGGGACGCCCTGTTGCTGAGGCAGCCGTGCTCTTTACAAGTACAACACATTTAAATGTGGCTGCTTTCCCGGGAGGTTTAGCTCTTAAAAAGCCATGTTTTCAACAGTTTTTTGAAGAGCGGGAGAACTGTTACTGCTCTCAGAGCTGCCGGCAGTTTGTTCCAAGCGTGGGCTCCTATGGAACCGAAGGACCTGCCCCCTTTGCGTTCCAGACGAGTTTTGTGAATGCGTGCCAGGTCGGCGGAGGATGATCTGAGTGCTCTAGTAGGTGTGTATCGACAAACTTGTTTCCTAAGGCCCATGCCATGATAGGCTCTGAAGAAAATAACCATGGGCTTGAATTTTATCCGTTACCTCACAGGGAGCCAGTGTAAGGACTTAAGATGGGGGGTCATATGTGACCTAGGTTTCAGTTTGAGAGTCACCCTTGCTGCTGAGTTTTGCACTACCTGAAGACGTTGGTGAAGGTATTCCGGTAGTCCAGGTAGAAGACATTGGCATAATCCAATCTGGATGTAATCAGCGCCTGTACCACTGTCTTCCTGGACTCCATGGGAAGAAGCAGCAATAATTTCTTCAGCAAACGTAGAAGGCCAAACCAGGAACACACTAAGGCCTGAACCTGGGACCACATCGGGAGCTCATTGTCAATGTAGGGACCCAGGTTCTTAACTGTGGATTGGACCGTGCTGGGAGGGAAGAAACCTGTGGGACACCACTGGCTCCAATTGCTCACGGCAGGGTGGCAGAGGAAGGCAATCTCAGTTTTGTCAGGATTGCACTGAAGCTGATTTTCCTTCAGCTTCTAAAATCCTTCGTGAGGCAGGATCTAATTGCATTTCCATTGAAGTCTGCGCCTTTGTTATATGTAAAGACCAACTGCGTATCATCAGCATAGGAGATTATTTTGGCGCCTTGAGCCTCAGCCAATGAAGCTAGAGGTGACATGTATAGATTGAACAAAGTTGGACTTAGTGAGGAGCCCTGCGGGGCTCCAACCTGCATGCTGGTCATATAGGCTGAAAATGGGGGGTCCAGATGACCTGTTCTCTGTCCTCCAGAAAGGATCTGATCCAGGCTAGTGCTCTCCCTTCAATGTCCATGTTCCTCAATCTGTCTAGGAGCATCCAGTGGGGCACTGTGTCAAATGCAGCCGACAGAGCGAGTGAAATAAGCATTAGTCTGCCGCCCTGATCCAGCTTATCTCTGAGATGTTCTGTCACTTCCAGCAGGGCAGACTCGGTGCTGTAATTGGCCCTTTAGCTGGATTGCTTGGGATGTAAGAGAGTATGATTCTCCGCATACTCCATGAGTCTTTGTTAACATGTATCTCCAATACTTTTGAGAAAGCCGGGAGGAGGGAGCTGGGTCTGTAGTTCGTGGGTATGTTGGGGTTCGCATTATGTTTTTTCAGGAGCTGTAACATTTTCGCCTGCTTCCAGAGTATTGGCACAATGCTAGTTTCAAGCGAGGAGTTAAGTACCTTATTGACTGGTACGTTTATGGTGACTGCAAGAGCTGGTGAGAGTTTAGCTGGGCATGCATCTGTTGGTGACCCCGACTTGAGGCCCGAGAGGCATGTGAGAGAGTCCTCAAGTTCAATGGCAGGGATCTGCAACAGTGATGACCATTGTGAGGGTGCCGTGGGGTGGAAGGGTTGAGTAATGCCTCCTACCTGGGTATGAGGAGAGGAGATATCCTCCCCCACCTTCATAGAGAAAGACTACTAAATAGTCATTATCTTATCATGAAAAGAACGGGCTACCTGAATTGCCCAGTCTGATGATAGCGGTGCTTCTTAGATCACTGCCTTAGGAGCCGTAAATGATTTTAGGATATTGAAAATGTCCTGTCCCCTGTTGTTTGTTTTGGCAATCCTACTCTCCAAGTATTTCATTTTGGCCATTGGCGACTCCCCCTCCAATCCCCGTCTGCCTATCAATCCTTATAATTTTATAGCCTGCTGGAATGGCTGATGCTATGTTGGGATTAGAAGAGTCAGACAGCCATGTTTCGGTGAGGAATATAGTTGGGGTGCTCATCTAATAGAAGGTTGTGAATTTGTTCTTTGTGCTTTTGCAGGGAGCGAGTATTAAGGAGTGCAGCTATGACATACTTCTCCTGTCTGCCAGAGGTAGGTCCCTTTTTACTCTGGACCCAACTGAGCTTCGGCCCAACCCTTAACTGGAAACCAGTTCCAGTGAGGGCAGATACATGTGCTTATATTATCAGTGCTTACCACGCTATTCTGGCAATTATGGCGGTTGCCTAAGTTGAGGAGTGCATCTCGTTCATAGTTAATAATGTGTATTCGTTCAGCAGAATTTTGAGCTGCATGGTGGGTGCCGGACGTCTCCGGGAATCTGACGTATGCAGACAGGCTTACCTTTGGCTCGCCTGCTGCATGCATCCGCTGCGCGTCCGCGGCATTAAATGCCCTGAAGCTGAAAGGACCAGGGAGGAGACTAGTCCATCTCCCTCCCAAGATGGCGACCTCAGGATGGCTCACCAGAAGAATGACACCCCGAGGGTAATCCACCCTCAACACAAACAGAGAAAGCTGTGGTGGACCTGGAAGGATTAGCACGGAGAGGTGGCAGCACTGCAGGCTCGGTGAGTGTCCAGGAAGTGAATGTGCAAAGCTCGCAATTAAATTTTAAAAGATTAAAATACAGTTCACGCACAAATAAAAATTGGCAGTGCTAAAACAAATGCCTCCTTCGCGCTAGAAACTAAAAATAAACTGCAAGCCTGGGTGTTACTGGTGTCGCGCAGTCTCACAATCGCTGAAATCACAGGCAGTATATATACAAATCTCCACGGTCAGAGGTCATCAGATTCCCCAGGAGACCTGTACAAAAAAGTTTATTACAGTTTAACAGGTGTGCAACATAATTTAAGCAATTCTTTTTGCAATTAGAAACTGTTCAAGCTTTCCAAAACATGATAGTATGTAAAATGCTTAACAGTTCAGCCTTGTACAGTGATATATGGTAAAGAATCTGCGGGGATAGCCAATGTCTCAAAGCAGAAACTGCTATTTCACATTCTTCCAGGGTCGACAGGGGTGAAAGTTGATTTGCACAGATATTGGTGTTGAAGAGAGGAGCACTGATCAAGAAGTCATCTACGAACCCACCCACATTTTATTTCTATTTCCTCATCTTGGGCACTGTTGTGTTTCTCATTGATCTTCTACAATTCCCCTCCTTTAAGCTTCTTCAAGCACAATTAAAGCCCTTTTCGAAGACACTTAGTCGCTCTATATCTTTAGTATACCCCTCTTTTGACCTCCACTTCCTGTCGAGTGTTTCCTCTACAAACCCCTAGCCTTTCCTCTTGAATACTTTTTTTGTCATACATCATGTATATCCTGTTATTTCCCAAACTACACGGACTATGCAGAACATTATGAAGAAACATAATTTTAGGGAAAACATAACCCGCCCACACGTCTTTCCAGGAGAAGAAGGAATTCCACCACCTTTCCTTCTGAATTGTGTTATTGACCATCTGCCCTACTTTACACAGCTCTGAAAAGTGTCCCTTATCTATCTTTATGAGGGATTCATAAGGGACCCGAGGCTCCAGGCTGAGCTCCTGTGTGACCTCACACTGACTTTGCTTAGAACGCAGTGTCTTCTCAGGTGCATTCCTCCAAAATTTGCCATTTCCTAATGCCATAGGAAAGTTGTCATTGGCTTCCAGATCCAGGAAGCTTGTTCCAGGAGTAACTTCACATCCACAACTTCTATGGTCTCCAGGGGGCAGTGGCCACTAATGGTAACAGTGTCTGAGAGGGCTGAATCAAGCCAAGTGCCTACCTGGAACCCATATAACTAGGCTTTCCTGTTTTCAGTTTCTATTTTTGGTGAATTCTGGTGGTGTTTTTTCAGTGGTTTCCAGTGATTTCAATACCTCAAAAAAACAGTGCTTTTAGGTGGTTACTCATTTTCGCGCAATAATAAACAGCTGAAACGGTGTTTTACCGGTGTTTAAGGAACGCTTTGCTTTTATTATTGCGTCATTTCTTCATTGATGCATGGTATATAGACCGTGTACGTACAGTGTATATGAGGTCCGAATACATTTTTACAAGTCAAAGGTTAAGTCAGCACTTTCTGAAATTTGCCTGAAAAGGGTGACTGTGCAAGGCACACCTCTTGAACTGCGGGGTACAGAGATAACTTTTGGGAAATGAGAGATTTCTGGGGGTGTTGGGCGTTGTAGGCAAGGCAGGCAGTTCTCATGGTTCATTTAGAATCAATGTGTTGTCATTTGAAGAAAGTGAGAGCTGGGTGACATGTTCATGGTTTTGGGCACTCCTCACAAAACACGTAGCATGATGGCACGGCTATGAGAAAAGCTAGGCTGGTTTTCACTGCTGTTTTTTTCCCTCTGAGATTTATATAATGCTAACTCGACCTGAAGGTATTGAAGCGCTTCACATGAGCACCTGTTGCGTTACACAAGGGCACATTCATTTTTGTTAGGGACGGGTAGATTACGTGATTTACCCAGAACCACAATCATTTTAATAATGCAGTTGGTGACAAATATACTATAGCATTTGGATTTGACTGAGTATGTTATTAACAGTTAAGCGGACGTTTTCGTGTAGGGACTTTTAATTGGCTAATATTGGCTCTGGGTTCTTTACATGGAGAGGCGCCTGTGGTCAAAAGAAAATGACGGGAGAGGGAGAAAATATATTGTCTTATTTCTTAATGAAATGTCACGGTCATTTTAGTTTAGTAAATCTATCGCAGACAGTCTTTTCGTTTCAAAGAGGAATTGTTTTCTTTTTCTTTTCCTGTGTATGAAATGCAACTCTTTTCAACTAGGTGAAGTTTTAAGGGTTTCTTTTACCTTTCTAAACAAACGAAGTTTGCTTCTCTTTGGGGTTTCTGTTGCCCTGCCACTTATTGTGACACAGACACGGAGTTTTCGGCTCCGCATATCATATGCAATCCGACTCCAGAGTGTGTAGGAGACATGCCAGGGACTTGTAAAAGAATGTTAGGGGACCGTAAAGACAACCATGGGGACAGCTCATTTCCACTCATGTAGGGAGGAGTCAAATGGGAATAACACCACTACTTGGAGACTGTGTGCAAAATAAGGGATTGAAGTCAGATTAGTGCACGGTCACAAAGGCCAATGTTGTCTACGACATACACATATTGAAAGCAACATATAACCTTGCAACAGAAAAAAATCTATATAGGACAGCACTTTTATTTAAATTACGAACGCTAACGCACTTTTAGTAGCTCCTGTGCTGAAGCACCATTACTGTCCATGTGCATGTATCCAGAAAAGAAAAACCAGGTAAAACAAACTGATATGCAGCAGTGATAAAGCATAGCAGATTTAGGTTTGGTGCAAGAATCACAACTCTAGCCATAGGAAAAACGGCTAAAATAAAGGAACAGCAAAATCAAATAACAAACTGTAGATCACCCACCTCGACTTCGTAGACCCGAACTGGTGTCCTGCACACACTGAAAGGGCATTAATTAACTGAGCTCAGCTGATACTTTTGAACTCCGAGCTCATGCACTATGAAAGCCATGCGCTAGCGGGAGAACAGCACACATAGGCGTTCGGTTTGTCATGGGCAGCACGAAGTTAGTCCTTTGACTAACTTCTCTGCTGGACTCGAGCAGCCTGACTAGGGAAGAGAAAAGGCACGGCTAAGGCAGAGCTGTCAAGTCTTTAGATTGCACAGATTCTGTTTGAATTTTGATGACATGTGTGACACCCCCATGATTTCTGTGTACTAATGAGTGACATTCAACAATCAAATGAGTGACACTTATAGTGACACTTTCTCCCAAGTAAAACCAAGCTATGAAGTGACTGGAAACAGACTACCTTTTGAGCAATGGAAAGCTCTATAAAGATGTTTAAATGCGTCAGAACCCCTGAAATGAAAGGTCACTAACCTACTGTCCTTCCAGCCAGGCAGGGTCAAGTGTGACAGAGTTTGAAAGAGAGGCTCTGCCGCAGCCTAGCGCTGCAAGGTGCCCCAGAGAGCATCTCAGCGCTACAAGTCAAGCTTCGCCCTGGGCACTTTGGTGAATACAGCCAGGCAGCCTTGGATGCACAAGCAGGAAATGATTAATTTGTTAAACTAGCAGTGAAACTTAAAGGGCAAATCCGCTATATAACCCCGTCAATGGTAGCAGAGAAGCCAAATATTAAATAAAAATAACCCTGCATCCGGAGTGTTGTTAAACAGCTGTGCACACCATGTGCCCTGGTGAGCCGTTCACAAGTGCTTCTCCTCGTGCTAATAACAGGACACACCATGAGTGACGTCACATTCACAAAGGTGCCCCTCGAATATGAAACAGGCCAGTAGTTGGGATTGGGGTTCAGAGTTGAGCACAACTGCCTATACCCCCTTTCACACGTGGCCTTAAGTGAGACATTGACAATCACCCACCGCAGCGCTATGTTTTTTCTGCGCACAATGTGATTGGAATGTGAGAAGTAAACAGATAATGTACGTCATCTGGCCGGGACCCAATAGGAAGCGAATTACCAACGACAGCATTTAATAGAAACAGTAAAACCGATTGTGAATAATATTTTATGAGGAGCAACCCAGAGGCCCCGGTAATGTTCATGGCTGTTTGAAGCGCTCACCTGACTCTGGGCCCGGACTCGGGTGTCTCTCCTGGGTCAGGGCGTTACTGAAGCCTGTCCTGGGTCCCGAATGTCCAGAGTGAGCAGCGGAGGGGTGAGGGGGGTCCAGAGTGAGCAGCAATGTGCCCGGAGGTGGGGGCACCTTGGGCAAACATATCCTGCCAAGCTGCCCCGCGCACACAGTGCCTCGTTACCCTTGGTTCCTCTTTTCATGCAGCACTAGCGGTACCAGCACCACAGCGGAAATGAGTCCATTTAGAAGAGCAGCAACCGGCGGGGTCCGAGGTGAGAGTTAGAAGTAATTCGACACAATGCATGCCAGCCTCGTGTACTCTTGCTGTTCTTAGGTCAGAGGTCAGGGGCGGTGTCTTACCGTGCACAGCCTCTGATTAGGGAAATAATACACGCAAAATACAATAGGCGGATGGCGTGCTGAAACAAAGCGCTGTACCTGTGTACATAAAATGTATATGTGCGGTGCCATGGTAATTAAAAATAAAAACGGGCACTCTGCTAAATGTAAAGCGCAACGCCTGTGCTACCTTTAACGTGTCGCACAGAAACATTAAAGTGAGCGCCTTGCTAAAACGAAGCTGGCATCTGTGTACATACAAGTTATGGACACGGAAAATAAACAGCTCCCTGGTGCAGAGTCGGCTGCCAGACGTGCCAAAACAGCAAGCAACGAAGACTGTTTCTGCGCTCAGCCCTGCCCCCAGGGGCTCTGAGAAAGGGTGAAAGAACAACAAAGCCTCGTTATGTAAATGGTCTTTTTTGAAGACCTGTGAAGTACTCGGTGCGGCCGCAGTGAGACAGACAGCAGACCACAACAGCTCCTCTCCCCGGCAACTATGAAAATCAGTGACACTCGGTTTAAACCGGGTCAGCTGATTTTCATCCAGTAGTGTACTTTCAAGTAGAGTCGGTTTTAACCGAATTCCGGACAGCCTACATATAACCTTTTTATTACAGTAGAATGGGCACTTTTCACCAGATTATAAGGAACATGGCGAGCCGCGGCCCATGGAGGGAGTTGCGATGGGGCAGAGAGGGGGGCGGGGGAGGAGCAGAGTGGGGGTGCTGAAAACCGGCATATGGATAATTGGAGGTAAGTAAACAATTTAATTAATAAAATGAATTTCGTAGCGCGCGCTGCATCGCATTTTGCGATGCAGGGCACGCTACGAAATTCGTTCAACCAATCAACCAGGTCGAATGCCTTTTCGGCGTCCACCATCATATTAAGGGTTGGGAATTTTATTGTACGTAAAATAATTGAGGGCCTGGATTAAAAACCCAGTATTGGAGGTCATGGACCTCCCCGCAACGAACCCGGACTGATCGCTATGAATTAATGCCTGGGCTAGGGGGGTGAAAAGTTGAGACTTTCATTAACATTTTTAAATCAGCATTGAGGAGACTGATCGGTCTGTAAGAATTGACATCCTTATGATCTTTTCCCTTCTTCATGAAGCTGACGATTATAGATCCTTTAAAATTAGGGGGTGCACAGCCTCCCAATTTAATAGTGTTAAACAGCTTCAACAGGAAAAGAGTCAATTCTTTGGGAAAAGTTTTATAAAATTCGATTGGTAGCCCATCAGCTCCACAGGCTTTTGCCCCTGCAATAGATTTCACCACTTTTAAAACTTCTGTTTCAGATATATTGATATGGATTTGTTCCACTACTCTAGCGGCTCTGACAGAGTAGGAAGATTTACCCCCTCAAAATGTTTTTGGATTTGGTCCAGTCCTACCTCGTATCTAGTGGCGTATAACTATGAATAGTGTTCCATAAAGACTTGGGCTATGATATCTTTATCCGTTATAGTGTCTCCGGTCTTAGGATCAATAATTTCAGATATCAGGGCTGCTTCCTGTTTCGTTTTTGTTGCTAGCATTTTACCCACCATTTGACTCTCCTCATACACTTGTTGTTGGTACGTTCTAGAACTGTTTATTTCTTCAATTAAAAAAAACTCCTTCAATGCCTGCTTCGCCCTTTCAAACTGACCTCTGGCATCACCCGTTCCCTGAGACGGGGCATTTCTCAGCCACATAGCGTTATCCACTGCCTGCTGGAGTTTAGCAATCTTGTCTCGCCATTTTTTAGACGGGGCAGCTGAGAACGCGAACATCTGCCCACTTAGAGCTGCTTTAACCCACTCCAGACAGTGAAAATGTTTTCATTTATCTTAAAGTAATCTTATATCCAATCTTTTATATCAGCAACCCAATGAGGATCCTGCAAGAGGAGACGATCCATCTGTCACCTGGATCTTGTCCTCCTGCCCTCCTCAATCTCCATTGAGCTTTACGAAGGAGTGGTCCAAAAAAGAGTTTGCCCCTATTTCAATATCTGAATATTTCAGAGATCGTGATATTAAATAAAAGTCAATTCGGGAGGCTGTATGAAATTGGCGAGAGTATCATGTACATTTACAATCAGTTGGATTAGAGTGGTGCCAGGGATCTAGCAGTAGATGTTCATGTCTTAAAACATCTAAGACTTTTTTGGTTTTGGGCTTCAACTCTTTCTTATTTTTATTTGAGGTGTCTTTTTTAGATCTTGAATACAATTAAAGTCTCCACCCAAAGTTCTTTCCCAGTGCCACCCATAGTAGCTCACTGATCTTAAGTATAGCTGTAATATCGTCTACTACTTGGCCATAATAATTTAAAAAGTTTAGTATTATACCGCTTAGTTTGGCCTGAATCCAGATCCACCTACCAGAGGGGTCTCTCCGCACTTGGTCAAATTCCCACGGAAGACCTCTACAGAAATAAATAGCTACTCCTCTTTTCACCAGCCCAGAAGCAAAAAAATTATCGGAAAAACTCTAGAGAGAAATAGCTTTGGGGAGTTGGTTTTTAAGTGAGTTTCTTGCAGAAATAGTACCTGGGCCAAAAGGAAGCTAGCCACCTAATTAATCTTCCATACTTTTGTTTGTTTAGTATCCTGTTAACGATAACAGAAATAATACAGCACTTATTTGTCATTTTGATAAAGATTCAAATAATGAACAACCCATCCCACAATCCTGATGATCTTTCCCCCACTACCCCTGCTACTGCTCATTTTACTGCTGCACCCTTTTTTGAATCTACCCCCTCCCTCCACATCACACCCCTCTAGAAATGTGGACCCCCACACTGACCACATCTCCCCCACACCCTCCAACTTCACCTGGGCATCTTCTAGATTGGAGAACATATGAAATGTTCCCCTCACAAGAACACGTAACTTGGATTACTGGGCTATAGATGCCAGGATGCCTTGAGCTTTGAAGAGAAAGAGTAGTTTGACAAACTCTTTGCACCTACGAGCAGCAGCCTCTGACATATCAGAAAATATTTGGCCGTTCAAGGTTTCGTTAATCGGAAATTGTCTTTGTAGTATGGCTTTTGCCAAAAAGCTTTCCTTGATATGCTAGTCAACGAAGTTAACTAAGATGGTGCGTGGACTATTCGAGTTAGGCAGCGGATGAAATGGAATTCTGTGGGCCCTTGTGATCGTAAGATCCCTGTTGTGCTCAGGCAATACCCTGTGCTTAATAAAGGATTACACCCATTGCACCATCTGGGCACCCTGATTCCTATTCGCAAATTTGAGCGCTGCGAGTGATTTTCAAGTTCTTCAAGTTTATCCTCTAGAATGTTCTTGTCCTTAGTGGCTTTGTTTACTTTCGAGGGCATGGAACTCATATGGTCCTCTAGCTGGGCGAGCCTCAATTCAGCTTTTTGAATTTTTACTGGGAGGCAAGCCACTGCTTCTTCTATTTTGCCAAGGTGCTGATTAAGAGAAGCTATTTCATTTTCTTGAGACGTCTTCATTTCTCTATCTCCCCAAGAATTACATTCAGCAAGATCTTGATATCCATCTGTTTTGTAAGGACTGCATCAGATGAACCCTCGGTTGAGGCTTCTACAGTTTCTGAAACCAGAAGTTGTCGATTCTTTATCCCTTTCTGACCCTCCTGGAGCTGACCACGTGGTCCCACGTTATTGCCTTCTGACAAATGGAGCGGGATCTGTAGCTGTTCCTGGACCCCTGATTGCGATCCTGTTACATCCACTACCGGAGTCTAAATCTGCATGAGCTTGGTATGGAGTAAAGGCGTAGCCCCAGAAAGAGTGAGATGTTGCCTGGTTTATGCAACTTTGGTTCAGTGCTGTGAAGGGATGAGGGAGCAGTCTAGACTGTTGCAAGTGCCATTGTAGATGTAGATGGAGATACGGCCTGGTACGAGCTGTAGAAGATGTCTTCTATCTCGACTGCCACTACAGACTGTTGTGATGGTTGGGCATTGAGTTGGGGAGGGGCAGCCTGATATAACTTTTTCATAAATAATGGGAATTCTTTCATGCTTTTCCCCTCCTCATTACTGTTCCCAGCTGTTAATTCACCCTCCAGATTTTATCTTAGTAGTTTCAATATTCTCCATCGAAGCCTGGGCTAAAAGGGCTCCTGCTTTCAAGAGCGGCTCAGCAGGTCCCTTGACCGGTTCCTCTTCCGAACTCTTAAAACTTGAATTGAGGCCGGGGCGGTTGACGGAGTGCCCAGCTCCGACTGTTGAAGAAAGCTCTTTTGCCTGCGCCAGGCGAGTTTTAGCCTTTAAACTTGCAGCAGAAGCAACTTTAGCAACAGGATTGTTGTTTTTATTGTGTCTCCCAATCTTTAACTCCCCTTAAGTTGACACAGCCGATTTTTACACTTTTACACTCCTTTTAAAGGTTTTTGTTTCTTTTTTTTCCATTCTCTGCTTTATATGGACTTAGTTCAAATTCAAATATTAAAGGCTGAGTTAAAGGAGGGTGGGTTAAAGCAAAAAGAAACAAATCTGCCTCTCTGTTTGATTTTTAAGCTGCAACACACCTAAACAAAAGTTTTCTGGGCCAAATTGCCTCACCTCCTCACCCCTTAGAGGGCATCGTCGTTCTGAGCAGAGCAGTTACTCCTCCAGTTAGCTTGGTTTCCAGTCCGGGGAAAACCAGCATATGGTTCCTCTCAGCTCCAGCCAGTCCGGTTTCCAGTCCGGGGAAACACAGCTTCTCTGACGGACAGTCGCGCTGCATCCTCATGCTGCCTCCTCGCTTAGGCTCAGGCGCAATTTAATTCAGCACGGTTCAGTAAATTACAGCACAACGGGAACATTCAAATGTGCCCGCCAAACGCTGCCAGGAATCTCAGCTCCTCATCGAGCCGTGTTGAAGAACCGGTTAAACCCACTTACTGTGTCTCGGCGGCGGGGGAACCGCCCAAGTCTTCCATACCTTCCATACTTAGTAAAAGGAAACACAGGAGCCTTCGTCTGCAGGAGGAACCCAGATTTATTCAATAGCCCAGGCTATGGAACAGAGTCCCAAGCTAGTCAGAGACAAGACAGAGGAGGCTGCTGCTTTACTCCGCAGGTTACAAGCCTTTTATACTTTTTCATTCCAGTCCTTTGGCTGTTAGATCATTGTTCAATCAGGGCAGTGTTTGCAGTTGACAACCAGATCCAGACGACGTTTGTAGATGGTGACCTGGTCATGGCTTGGTACACAAATCATTGTTCACTTGGCTTGATCAAGGCTCAGTCTTTCAAGTCATTGTTTAATCACCTTGATCAAGGCCCAGCAGTCAGACCATTGTCCAGATAACCTGATCACGGTGTCAAGGATGTTTACCAGGATGGGAGCAGGAGATGGAAAACAAATCATTTACTCAAGGTGTGAGTGCCTCGTGGCTTTCAGTTGAACTGCAAAGAACAGGGGGGTTGGGTGTGCGGCAGTTCCTGGGCAGAAATGCAGGCTGCAAGATGGCTGTTGTCGTGTTAGTTAGATTTTCCTCAGGCATCCGCAGAAATGACCAGGTGAGTCGTGTGGAAGGTTTTGACACGAGATGGCAATGAAAAAAACAATGGAGTCCCGGTACAAATTATGCCGATCAGAAGAACACTTTTCCTCAGACCCTCCTTTTGCCATTGAGTGGCAAATACTTTAAGAAATGTCAATGTTCATAAGGCCATCGGTTTCTTGTTGGAGCATCATCATCATATTGGTGTTGTGAATGTTAGAGGGTGAAGGCTTGATGGTTTGGACACACATTGTACAGAGCACTGGCAGACACTGAAAGCACAAACAGCAGGAGACCAGGACAGTTACTCCCAAGGCAAGGAAGATGAGGATCTTCCACCCCCACTGGGAAAGGAGGCCCAGGATCCAGCCTGTGAGGGACCAGTTGCCTTCACCCAGATGAATTTCGGAAGAAAGGCGATGCAGACGTTGGATGGCATCGTACACTGTAGGTGCGTTGTCTGGGAGGTACACGCAGCAGCTGGAGCCGATCAATTTACACACACCACCATGATCGGCAAGGATGATATCTAAGGCCATTCTGTTCTGAAGCGTTATGAGGCGGTCCACCTGCAGCTCTGCAGTGATGTTGAGGAGGGCACCAGCTGTTACTGTGATGGTGGCTTCAAGGACCCTGGTCAGTCCTCGTACAGCCCGACTGTTGGCCATGGGGCCCCAGAAAGGAAGGAAACCTTTAAAGAAGTCCCCGGTTTCCTGGCCTGCTTTATCCTTAGCTGATATGACGCCCCTATGTGAGCGGCGCAGAGCGCCCTTCATTGACAGGTGGTAACCTCCATAGGTAGAATACGTTGGTGGAAGGAGGAAGGCCAGATAGCAGGTACCAGACCAGTTACGGGGGAGCCAAGTGTAGGAGGCAATGCCACAGATGAAATAGGTGTTGGGGTATGCCACCAGCTTCGGAGGAGATGTGGAGTTTAAAGCTTTTGTGATATCACACATGCTGGTACCAACTTTCTTAGTCCCTAGGCCATGAATGCAGACACGGCCTTGCACATTTATGACATTCACAGTGTCTCGTTCATCAGGCAGTATCTTTCTTGTGCGGAATCTAGAAAATGTAAGTCAAGTGGTTGAGTTGAATACTACCATCTCACCGAGTTCATCTCGTGGTAGTAGCGATGTGGATGAGCTGGTCGGGCAAAAAGGAGCATTGGCATGGCCGGATCTGTTCCGTCAGAAGTCATCTCGAAATGTTCCAAGGGCAGAATTGGCAGTACCATTGACAGTGTAGGCCTCCTGCATCAACATCCACCATGCAAGACAAGACCCAGAGATGGAAAAAGGGTAGGGAAAGAATGGGACAGGGTGCATCATGGAATATGGCATCAGTCCACACGCCCATCAGTTGGAAGTGTTCATGATCAGCTGGTGATGATGCAACATTTGGATGAAGGTGTTGTTCAAGAATTCTGCACGGCGGGGTACCTCATGGGCTGGTAACTTGTAATACTGGTGTTCTGCAGGAGTCGGGGTAGGAGTTGGTGAGGTAATAGGATGATAGATTAGTCAGCCAACCAAGGATAGACAGGATGAGGGAGACAAACAGCGTCACCACGGTAACCAGGAAGCATTTACTATGTTGGAGGCTGACATCTTGTTTCTGGTTTCGGGTGTTTTGGACGGCAGCCATTGTGCTAAGCCAGGGACCTCTAGTAGCTGTCTGTGATAGTGGGTTGTTTCACTGGGCGCAGGTGCCAAGAGCCCTTATGGCTTACCTTAGTCTGACACACCAGCACTACTCTCAGCCGGGGAAGATCACAGCCTTACAGCCTATAGGTACTTGGCGAAGTCAAGGGCAAGCCTTCCCTCCGGGGCGCAAGTTGTATCGGTCGGAAGTAGGGACAGTATGGTCGGGAAACAATTGTTCTTGGTGTTGAGCAGAGTTAAGGGAGGGGTCCACCCTTCCTTTCAGTATGCTGTCACTCTCTGCTTCTGTAGATGTAGAATGCAGTCTGGCATCACTGAATGGGACAAACGTCAGGACAGTTTCTGTTTCTGAGTCTCCTAGTCCTTCCCTCACCCACTGATCATAGGGGAGGGGCAGAGGCACACACCTGCAGTGCAATGAATGCACCCAATTCTTTTGACCTTCTACTTTCCCGGCAGTGCGAGTGGCTAGTAAGACCTGACGGGGTTGTGTCCAGCGGGGCTCGAGGCTCTTAGTCCATTGAAAATTCCAGATCAGGATCCAGTCACCAGGTTGGCCAACGTGTCCTGGGCCCTCGCTTTTGTCAGGTATCGCTTCATGCACCTGGTGATAAAGAGTACGAAAGGTATTAGTTAGACTGTACAGATAATCAGTTAATACAGGGTATTCAATGTCAGACAGTTTCTTAGGCCGCGGGACACCCCATACATTGGCAGGCCTCCCAAACACAATTTCATGGGGAGATAGCCCTATCCTAGCATAGGCCGTTGTTCTTGTGGACAGTAGGGCTAAGGGCAGAGCATCAACCCGGGTGACACCTGTCTCGGCTACTATTTTGGCCATTTTAGTTTTTAGGATGCCGTTGTACACCTCCACTAGACCTGCTGACTGCGAGTGGTTAGCTGCATGAAATGTTTGTTTTATACCCAATGCTGTGGAGACATATTCCATAATTTGAGCTGTAAAGTGTGTCCCGTTGTCACTCCAGACCAAGCGGGGCAAACCGAATCGTGGTAGGTAATCCTTTAATAGCACTTTGGCAATGGTGATAGCGGTGCAGTCTTTGATGGGGTAGGCCTCCACCCATCGGCTGAAGGTACAGACCACTACCAGGACATATTTCAAATTGTTACATCTGTCCATATGGAGGCAAACCATTTGGAGGACTTCAAAAGGGAATGTAGGAGGAGAGAATCCTCCCTTGGGAGTAACTGTGCCTTTTCCTGGGTTATACATTAGGCAAATCATGCATGTTCTTACTAGCTTGTCAGCATATGCTGGTATCTTAGAGTTGTACCATGTAGGTTCCAACAGTTTACATATCCCTTTTGCACTGATGTGAGCAGGACCATGGGCCATCATAATTACTGGTAGCACGTGACTTTCAGGTAACATCCATTGTCTTTCCATAGTCGTACGGACCCAGCAATTTCTAATTGCTCCTTCCGCACCCTTAGTTCCTCAGGTGTAGTATGGTACTGAATATCAACCACATTCTGTACTGTGTTTTCAACCATGCCCTCGTCTGCCACCCACTTAGCGGGACATCCTACATACATTCCTTTCCTTTTCCTAAGAGCTGTTTGTCTGGCCGTCTGGTCAGCCTGGGCACTACCTTTCCCAACATCATCTATTTCTTTCTTATGGGCTTTACATTTCATAATGGCCACCTTTCTGGGGAGTGTCAGGGAGTCTAACAATCGGTGAATTAGGGGGCCATGTTGAATCTTGGTCCCATGGGAAGTAAGGAAATTCCTTTCTTTCCATAACCTCCCAAAGTTGTGGGCCACCCCGAAGGAATATTGTCTGTCAGTATAAATATTTACAGTAATTCCCTTTGCTTAACTCACAAGCTCTAGTGAGGGTCACTAATTCTGCTGCTTGAGCAGAGCACTGCGGAATCTGAGCTGTTTCTACTACTCGCCCTAAAGTCGTGAGGGCGTAGGCGGCTGAGGTGTTACCATCTGACCCTCTGAGACATGATCCGTCCACATACAGTGTACCTTCTGGTTCTGCTATCTGGATATCCTGTAAGTCAACCCATCCCTTCGTCTCTTCCTCTGTCCTTAATATGCAGTCATGTGGGTCTAAGTGTGCATCCTGAGTATCCAGTCGGAGTAATGTGGCCGGGTTTAGTACAGTGCATCTTTTGATGTTAATGTGGCTGGCAAAGAGTGTCAGTTCATATCCTGTGAGTCGTGCGCTAGTGAGGTACTGTGTCTTGGTGTTATTAAGGAGGGTATCTACAGAATGGGTGACCATCAGAGTCAGGGGGGAGTTCATGATGATCCCCGCACTCTGACGGACCATGAGGGCGGCCGCAGCGGTCGCCCGTAGGCATCCTGGGAGAGCCCTTGCAACAGAATCTAAGGTGGCTGAAAAATAGGCACATGGCCGATGGTGACCTCCGAACATCTGGGTCAAGATAGCGCATGCAAAGCCGTCTGTCTCATGTACAAAAAGAAAAAATTGTTTGTTATAATCAGGAGTACCGAGGACTGGAGCAGTACACAGAGCCTTTTTTAAATCTTGGAAGGCCTGCGCATGCTCTCTAGTCCAAGGAAAGGAACTGTCTGATATGTCTTTAGTGGTGAGGGCAAGAAGAGGTTTTACCATGGCCGAAAAATTGGAAATCCACTGTCTACAGTATGAGGTTAGGCCTATGAAGGCTCGCACCTGCTTTTGTGTTCGTGGGGCCGTCATAGCATTGATAATGGCTACACGATCAGCGGTGAGCTGTCTTTCCTCCTTCGATAGGAGATGACCTAAATAGGTCACCTTCTCTTGACAAAACTGAAGCTTTCAAAGAGACTTTGTGATTATGGAGGGCAAGGTGGCGTAACAAACAGAGAGTAGCTTCTTTACATGCTGGGGCAGAATTTGCAGCAATGAGGAGGTCATCCACATATGTAATAGTGTGGAATTATCAGGGAGTTCCAAGGAATCTAGTTGAATTTTTAGGGCTTGACTATAGATGCTGGGACTCTCGGTGAAACCTTAAGGGGCGCGGCAGAATCTAAAGCTCTGCTCACCAAGGGAGAAACCACAAAAATGTCTGCTGTCAGGATGTATAGGAATGCTGAAAAAAGCATTCTTCAGATCTATGACAGAAAAGTGTGTGGCGTCAGAAGGGACCATCGTTAAGAGGGCTGTAATGTCGGGGACAACAGGATATTGGGAGATTGTTATTTTGTTAAGGGCTCTCAGGTCAATCACAAATCTGTATATTTTAGGGGAGAGAGCATCTCCATTTGTCTTTTTAAGAACGGGAATAATGGGACTGTTACAGATATTGCCACGTTTCCTCCAGTACGCCCTTGTCCATTAATTCAGATATTATTGTTAAAAGGGCCATTTCTCCTTCCGCGGGCAGTCGATACTGCCGGAGACGGGGAGAAGTGCACCTGGCTGGATGCGTACCACATGAGGGAATATGCTGAGACACCCTACATCAGTGTCTGATGATGCCCAGAGGGAGGAAGGTAAAGACTGCAATTCTGGTGGGAGGGGATCGGACAGGTACATATAGGAAGCTGTGGTGGGAGAAATTGTTGGGATACACCTTGGGGACTACATGATATGGTCGCATACAGAGCTTTCAGTAAATCCATGTCTAACAAGTTTTCACTGCAACCTGTAGTAAGGACCAAGGGAGCGTCAACGTGTGCAGAGCCAATATCAAGAGGAAGGGTTTCAGAGACAGGGCTTGTCACAGGTGTTCCTGCAAAACCCACGGAGACATTCATATTGCCAGAAAGGGGTGCCTCCGGAACTGACAGATATGTAATAGAAGACCTGGTGGCCCCAGTATCCAAAAGGAAATTCTGATCGTTCCCCACAACTGACAGTTCAACATACGGGCCCCTTTGATCCACTGGAATTTGCACCCTGGTAATACCCCTTTCTTGGCTGTCCTATGCTTGGTAGGACCCTGTCTCATCAACTTCATCATAATCATCATTGTAATAAGTGCGTGTTGCTTCGTACCCATCAAACCTATTGGCTGGGCGCTGCCGGACGGGAGCGTCATCCCTGGGTCTACGTTCTTTATCCTGTGGATGGGGCGGGCCATGGTCCCTAGTCAGCCTCCCCTCCCTGGCAGCGCGAGGCCGAGTCTTCCCTGTTCGGATGTTTTCAGCTAACACAGGACACTCATCTATCCAATGGCCGTACCCCTTACAATAAGCACACTGATCTGTTTGGAGGGCTCCTCTACGTTGAGGGTTGGGGGTAGACTGGCGAGCCCTCGGAGGGAGTTGGGGTTGAGGTCTGAAATACCCGCGGGCACCGGGACCTCGGGGAGGGTAAGCCTGCTGCAGAAGTGCCTTTGTTTTAAGATCCCTAACCTTCTTACTTTCCTTGTCTCTATCTTCATTTTCCCTATCTTCATGATATTGTGCCATAGCCAAGATACCAGTCATAATTTGGGCAGACCACGTACTTTCAACTTTCTTAAGCCTGGCGGAAATCTCAGGAAGCAAGTTGCTGACAAACGTATCGACAAACACTGGCCCAGAACCTGGGGTACGGGGATCCAAACCACTATGTCCCTTGTATTCTGTCTCAAAACGGGTGAAGAAGTCAGCCACATTCTCATCTTTTCGCTGCCTACAGGCGTTTATTTGATCCCAGTTAATGACAGTTTCTGGCAAAAGTGTTTTCATAAACGTAATTATTTTACCGGGCAAAGTCAGGATGGCAGCTTCTGGTTTAGTCCCTCCTACCCTTGCTTCTTCAATAGCCTCTAGGTCAGCCCATTTACCTCCCAACGCTACTTCATGGTCAGTATGTCAAATTTTGTCCCAAATTTCAGTGGGGACAACTGTACCAAAAAGTAAATCTATATCTTCAAGAACGAGAGTACCTGCAGGTATAATCTGACCTAATTCTCTGTAAAAGGCAGCCGGATTCTTCCGGGGATCTGGTAATTGTCCTTTTAACTGCATTACCTTCTGACCTTTTCCAAGGAACATGAACCCAAAGCCTGCGCCAGTGTGCCTCAACAGCCCCTCGGCCATTATTTTGGGCATCGATAAGTGCGTTAACAAAGACAGGGGCCTCTCTCATTGGCATAGCTGTTTCTAGAGGGGTGTTGGGAAAAGCGGTTATATCACGGTAAGTCATTAAAGGAGACATAACGCCAAACATCCCCTCTCCCTGAACATCACCTCTTTTTATTTGCGACCTAAGGTCCATTAATCAGGTGGGTATCTGCATAAGCGTATTCTCAAATCTTTGCATGACCAGGGTTCACATGTATTCAGCCCAGGTGGTCTGTTCCATAATCGTCCACTGGGAAAAAGTAGACCATATTTCTTTAAAGGCATAAATATTCCCGTTATTTATCCAACATTCTCACTGTTGCCTCTGTAGGTCATTTTCTCGAAGGGACGAAAAGCTGACTGCAGAGCGCAAGGAGGCCAGTCGGGGGGAATTCAACAATTTATATAAGTCCCAAAATGTTAAAGTTAGGCTGTTTCTCAGTTTAGGAGTTCTAAACTGCAAGTTGCCTATGAATAAGCGTCAGGAGCTGCAAAACGCGTCAGGCGCAGAGAACTTTAAACCGGAATGTGAATGCAGGCTTTTTAAAAAAAAAAATCGGATAGTTTCATCTACTGTCGTGTGCGTCCCTAAGATCCTGGGCACTTGTTTGAATACAATTGACACAGCAGCCATGCCGTGAAGGACTGCACCATCCAAGGATTGAAGGTGAGGCTGCTGGGTGGAAACTGTTCTACACTCGACATGCAGCACAGTAGATGTAGTTAATACAAACCTGGTTGACATCTGGACACCGACTATAGGGAAAGGAATGCTTTAATGATGTGAAAAATGAAACGAAGGTGTGAAACTTGCTCGGAAAGGGACCACAAGTCCCGGCATGAATCAACTTCAAAAGCGCACTTAGCGAGGCCCACGGGGGGGGGCAGTACTTAATGGAGCATGCAGTCAATTGAACAATTAGAGCCTTCGGTTGAACTTTCACTGCAAGTTGCCTATGAATAAGCGGCAGGAGCCGCGAAACGCGTGAGGCGCAGAGATCTTTAAACCGGAATGTGAATGCAGACTTTTTTTTTAAATAATCCGGATGGTTTCATCTACTGTTGTGTGCGTCCTTAAGATCCTGGGAATTTGTTTGAATGCAATTGACACGGCAGCCCTGCTGTAAAGTACTGCACCATCCAAGGATTGAAGGTGAGGCTGCTGGGTGGAAACCTGTGGGAGGGATGCATGGAAATAGAAGCTAGGAGGCTTTAATAGTCTGTCAATCGTGAGGTTTATAAAATCAGGATGGCTGTGATATATTCTTTTTAAGGGTTTAGAGTTCTTGGGGTGGTGTACACAGAGTCTTCTTCTTCCTGTTGGTATGTCGGTCTATCCAGTGTCTGCCGACCCCCAGGACGCTCAAAGAAAAAGACAAAGTACTTAAGGACTCTTTAGATTAAGGGGGGGAAACCCTTCACCACACCCGGTGCCAAGGGTCTCAAAGGTAAGAAAGGTTTGCTTAACTTCTAAACTCCTTTTTAAGGTGGCAACAGCGGTATTGCTTTAATGGTCCTGTGACCCTGGTTTACCTAATTTGAGTGAGGTCAAGTGAGGAGTTTTGGGAGGTAGTGCTCAGGGAGGTATTCAGGCAAGAGGAAAGGGTAATGGTGCGGGGAGCACTATTTACAGTGCCCTGTTTTACCCGTCCTCCCGCCTCCCACAAGGGGGGCTTGGGGGAGGGAGCCGACCGAAGGGAGGTCCCCTCCCCCGGGCATTTTGGGAGGGCTGCGAGGGGTCTATTCGAAACAAGTAGATCCTTCGAGAATTGGGCTGGTCTAGTAGGTTTTGACCAGCCCAAATATAAATCCAGGTGACTCCTCCCCCTAGCCACCATTTTAGGTTTGGTGACCTGGTGGCTAGGAGGGCTGTTAGCGTTTTTTGTGTGTGGTGTTTGACTTGTTGTTAGATAGCATACTTTTGGTGTTAAATTTTTCCCTTTAGTAGCTTCGTGGACATGGAAGATCACAGAGTTTTGGAAGCAATGAGGCTTCTTTCGGAGGCAGGTCGGATGGATCTGCTGGTGGGAGGGGGGCCAGCGCGCCCTCAGCGCCAGGCCTCCGCTGGTGTTTCCGCAGCGGTGATGGCATGCTCCTCTCCAAAGAAGAGACGCTCCGGCCAGGTAAGCGAGAGGGGCCGGTCCCGTGCGAGGAAACCGGCCCCTCCTGTGCAAGCGCGAGTGGCGGTTGGGGCGGGGTTAGCTCCTGCGGTGTCTGGCGCGGCTTGTGGTTTTACGAGGGAGGCGCAGTCGGCTCCCTCGGTTGCAGCGCGAGTAGTGGTTGGGGTGGGGAGAGCTCAGGCGGTGTTTGTGGATCCTGCTGGGCTCCTCAGCGAAACGGGAGGCGCTTTGCCAGGCGCGTCTGTCGGGCAGGCAGGCGGGGCTCTTATGAGGCAGGGCCTCGGCTCGGCAGCACCAGCTACAGTGAAGTCGGCCGGTAAGAGGGGGGGGGCGGAGAGCGAGTGCAAAGCGCTCCGCCTCTGACCCGGTTTGTGAGAGGATTTCGGAGCCTGTGAGGGGGCGGGCAGTGCATGGTGCGAGGAGAGGCTCCCTTCAATTGGAATCATGGGAGGCATGGCAGTATATGAGGGAGGCAGTGGGACAGACATTAACCCCTCCAGTACAGATGGTAGTGGAAACACAAGTTTTGGTTGGCAATGAGGAAGGTACATTTTTAACACCTTCAAGACATTTTGTGCCAGGGATGCCTGTTTCTGACAGGAATGTTACATGTGGGTTTTCTTCAGTTGGCTTAGAGGTTGTTGGGGGTTTGGCACATCCAGTGGGTCGGGGGTTATCTGATGCTCTTGCAGGTGTGGTTGTCAATGAGATGGGGGATAATGTAAGGAGTCCTTTGTTGTTTTCTACGCCTGGTTCATCTGTGGGTGCTGCATTGTCAGGGGGGGGGGGTTCCAGGGGAGAGGGGGAGTGGGCTCAAGTGGGGGAAGGAGGTTCAGTTTCTGGCGCTGCTCCGGATTTGGAGGGCTCTCGTCCTGGGGCTGCTGGGTCTGTTGGGTTTTTGGACGTGGATGACCGTTTTCAGAGGGGAGATGGGAGTGTGTCACAGGTGGGGCATGGAGCTTTTTCTTGTGCTGTCACTAGCGCAGGTCATGTGGCTGGGGCAGGGAGGTTGGGGCTTGAAGGGGCAGTGGGGGGCGATTATGTAGGTGTGTCGCATCCTGTTGTCAGGGGTTTAGAGGGTGTTGTGTTTCCTGGCACGCCGGCCCAGCAGGAGGGGGGTTTGAGGCAATTGAGTGGTTGGCCTTTACGGGGACCTTTGGGGGCTGTTCCATATGGGCAGGGAGGTGCAGGTGGCCCCTATTTGATGTTTGGTTCTCCGGGGTGGGAGCAGTTTGGTGCTGCAGGTTTGGCGCAGCGTGGTTTACAGAAGGATGGTGAGGATCACGTTTGGGGTGCAAGGGCTCCTATTCGGGTTTCTTCAGCGGTGGCGGTTGATAATTTGGATGACAGTGACGATGATGAAGTGATAGGCGATTCTCCGGTCAGGGAGGTGCCTGCGAGGAGGAGTATTCGAGGGCGTTCTTTGGATAGGTTGCAAGGGAAGGTTGTGGGTGCTAATAAGCAAGGGATGACGTCTGCGTCAGGTGTTGTAGCCAGGGATCCTAGTACACCAGTCCAAACTTTTTCTTTTCAGGACAGGGATAGGTGCGCCGGTCCAGACTTGGTAGGGCGTGGTCCAGTCCAATTTCGCCAAGGGGAAGTGAGGAGAATGCCTAGCGCGGCCCTCTCTGTTCCACCGAGGGAACCCGACGCGGTCAGCACACGAGGGTCCGGCGTGGCCCCGCTGGCCCCGACGAATAGCAGGTATAGGTGGTCCACCTTACCGTCGGCTATGGAGCCACAGAGTCAGCGCCAGGGGAGGTACGGGCGTGTACAGTCTGCTCCCCCTCATGGAGTTCCTTCACAACACTTAAAATGTAATATTGCTGAGGCCGGGTTAGGTAAGACCCGTAGTGTGGTGTTTCCTGCTGAACTTGATTCAGTGGTACTGGATTATGATGAAGATAGTCCCGAAGAAGGAGAGTTACGGGACGTGGAGGGGGGGGTACCCTCTCATGTATCTAGTAGTGTTTTTCAGGCTCAAGCGGTGCAAAGACAAGTTACGGAGAGACGAGAACACGGCCCGTCAGTCAGGGCGCCTCCAAGACGGGATACATTGGTATCGGCACCACGGGCTGAGCCTGCGAGAGTGGTCTCTTTGTTACCAGGTGAGCAGTTAGCTACACAGGCCAAACCAACTATGGTGTCTGTGGGCACAGGTGGGGACGGGGTTGTTGGGGTTGGTGAAGGGCGGTTGCTGAAGGGCCGTTATGTTAAAGACACTGCTGTGGGCACTGACGATGTTTTGGACATTACAGGTAAAGTGGAGAGTAGTACTAGCACTGAGGCTTCAAGTGGTGTAAAAGAGCCATTGGCTAGCAAGGAATTGAAAATTAAAAAATTGCCTTATATGGGAGTCACGAAGCCTTTGGGTGCCCATTTAATGTTGAGTACTAAAGAGAGAATTTGGAAGGGTGAATATGTTGAACTCCTTAAGTTGTTACACCGAGAAGTCCGGTCCAAAGAAGGGTCCAAAGAAGAGGAATTTGAGCTTGCAAAAAGACCTAGAGTTCCGTTAACCATTGAGAATTGGACGGCTGCATTCCTTATATATGCGAGTGTGTATTGTGAAAAATTCCCAGAGCGCAGCGTATCTCTTTTTAAATACATGGATGTTATACGTAAAGCGCAGCTTACTGGGGGAGGGGGGGTTTGCTTGGTCCCAATATGATGAGGAGTTTAGAGCCAGGATGGCTTGGGATCCGGAGGCCAAGTGGGGAGAGCTGGACACTGATTTATGGCAGCACACTATGGGTTCTGCATCGGGGGGTAAGACGATTTTTACAGCTAGTGGTCTCCCCTTAATTTACCGGCCCTTTCAGGGCAAGCCCACCAGGGGATGGGTGGGAAGTAGCTCGAACACACAATCTGGAGTTGGCACGTGCTGGGAGTTTAACAAAGGGTCCTGTAGTAGAGAGTATTGTAAGTTCAGACATGAATGCTCAGGTTGTGGTAAGCGGCACCCCTTGTCTAGATGTTGGGATAACAAGACAGCAGGAGGTCAACAGGGAAAACAGTCAGGTGCAGGAGGTTCAGGGACGTCCCAGCAGTTTTCAGGGGGTAGGGGATCTAGAGGTAATCAGGGTGTTGGGCCCAAGGGCTCATACACCGGTTAAGTTTGAAAAGTTGCGCCTTGCACTTCAGGATTATGATGATGCAGCTATGAAATGTAAATTGTTGGAAGGTTTTGAATTTGGGTTTCGTTTGGGTTACATGGGTGCCAGGCAAAGGAGATGGTCTGCTAATTTGAAATCAGCGTCTGAGCATGGCGCAGTGGTACAAGAAAAATTAAACAAGGAAGTGCATGAAGGAAGGATGGCAGGCCCTTTTCATGATTGGCCGATCCATAATTTGATAATATCACCGGTTGGAGTAGTCCCTAAAAAAGATCCGGGACAATTCAGGCTTATTCAGCACTTGTCATGGCCGGAAGGGTCGTCTGTGAACGATTTTATTGACCCTGATTCTACTTCGGTCTCTTATTCCTCAGTTGACGTGGCCATGTCACTTGTTGTGACCGCGGGCGCAGCTGCTGAGATGTCTAAGTGTGACATTAAGTCTGCCTTCCGGCTGCTCCCTGTCCATCCAGATGATTGGTGTCTGTTGGGCATACCGATTTCAGGAAAATGGTATGTGGATAAGGCGTTGCCGATGGGTTGCTCCATCTCCTGTGCTCTTTTTGAGTGTTTCAGCACTTTTTTACAATGGTATTTTACTCATCAGTCTGGTCACTCATTGGTAACGCACTACCTAGATGACTTTTTCTTTGTCGGGTCCCCGGGCTCCACGGAGTGCCAGTCTGCTCTGGACACCTTTCAAGGGCTTATGGAGGATCTGGGAGTTCCTTTAGCTCCCGAGAAAACTGTGGGTCCTGCTACTGTCTTGTCCTTTTTGGGAATTGAAATTGATTCTGTGGCAATGCGGGCTCGCTTGCCAGAGGACAAGAAAGTTAAGATGCTGGAGTTGCTTGAAAACATGTTGTCAAAACGGAAAGTGATGGTGAGAGATATTCAGGTGTTGCTAGGTCACCTCAACTTTGCGTGCAGGGTGGTGAGAGCGGGGAGAACTTTTTGTCGCAGGTTGGGCAGGGCTCTTGCAGGCCAGCATTTGCCTCACCACCGTGTTCGCTTGTCTGCTGGTGTCAAGGAAGATTTGACAATGTGGAAATTTTTTCTATCTTCTTTTAATGGTGTACCTTTGGTTCGGGATGTTGACTTCCAGTGGGACGTGCAAATGTTTTCTGATGCAGCAGGCAGTGAGGGATTTGGCTTGTTTTGGAATGGGAGATGGTGTGCGGAACGATGGCCGGATGAATGGTTGAATGGTGGTCGCAGCATAACCTTTTTGGAGCTTTTCCCTTTACTGGTGGCTTTGACTCTGTGGGGGGAGGTCTTGGCGCACAAGAAGGTTCTTTTTCGTGTGGACAACATGGCTGTGGTGGAGATTGTTAATCGTCAGTCTGCCAGGGATGAACAGGTTTTGAAGCTCATGAGAGTCTTTGTGCTGGGCTGTTTGAAACACGACATTCACTTTCGTGCTTTGCACATTCCTGGTGTGGACAATGACATTGCGGATGCTTTGTCTCGTTCACAGTGGGGGAGATTCCGTGGACTGGCCAGGGAGCCGGACAGATCACCAACCCCGATGCCGATTCATCTGTGGCACGTAGGCAACGTCGGGTCTTACAATTGGTGGTAGGTTCTTTATCTGTGTCTACGCGTTCAGCATATTCTCTAGCTTGGAGGGAGTTTCTGGAGTCCGGCGCTTGCAGGCGTGAGGAGGTTTGGCGTCGTTCTGAAGACGTGGTGAAATTCATTTTAGATCTAATGGATAAAGGTCTGACTAGAGTAACTATTGCTGGAAAACTTGCAGGAATAGCTTTCATGGGTAAGTTGGTTTGGGGTTATTCTCCTTCAGCAGGCGAGATTGGCAGGAGAATGCTTGAGGGCTGGGCTAGAGAACAGGGCCATTCTAGTAGATTACGGGCCCCATTATCATGGCAGATGCTGGCTCGGTTGATAGCTATCTTGCCTTCGGTTTGTTCAGATGACTTTGAGTCTTGCTTGTTCTCAATGTTAATGGCATTTATGTTCTTTGGAGCTTTTAGGGTATCGGAGTTGTTGGGTTCCAAATGTAAGTGTGGAATTTTTTGGGCGTGATGTGTTTTGTTCTGATGAGGGGGTACATGTTTGGTTAGCTAGTTCCAAAACTGATCAGAAACAGTTGAGGAAAGGAGTGTGGTTGGAAGCGCGATCCCCTCAAATTACTTGCCCTTTATTGTTGGCCCGGCGCTGGCGTTCTTTATCGGGGGTGGGGATGATGCCCTAGTCTTCCAGCATATTAATAGCACTCCGGTTACAGCTTACCAATTTCGCATGGTTTTGCGCAAGGCATTACAACACTTGGGGCTGGATGGGAAATTATATGGTACACATTCTTTCAGGATTGGTGCTGCAACTGAGGCATTTAATAGAGGATGGACGCAAAGGGATATCATGAGGTTGGGTCGTTGGTCTTCTAATTGTTTTCAGCGTTACGTGAGAAACCAGGCGGAGGAGGCGCATGCGTCATCTTCCTTTCCATAAGCTTTAACTATGTTTTCTTTTATAGGATCTGTCGCTGGGCCCCGTTCTCCAGTGGTGACGGTCTGGATAGTTGGGCATTCCTTCGTGAAATGGGCCCGAGTCCAGGCGGAGCAGAGTTACTTCGGAGAGCTTTTGGGTTTTAATGCTCACATGTTTAACATTGTTTGGAAGGGGAAAAGTGGTACGCTCTGGAAAGACTTAATCCCATGTCTCAACAACAGTATGGTGGGTGGGCTCTGTCCTGACATTCTGGTGATTCATTTGGGAGAGAACGGTCTCTGTACCACGAAGGGTGTTGTATTGTTGCGGGCTATCAAAAAAGATTTGAGTCTCATTAAAGAGTTTTGGGCTGGTTGCCATGTTTTCTGGACTGAACTAATTCCGCGTAGGATTTGGAGAGGAGCGTTAAACCCCAGAGCTGTAGACAGAGCCAGGAAAAAGGTGAATTCCGAAGTTTCTAGATGTTGCCGGTTGCTTGGTTTCAGCAGGATTTCCCATAGAGAGATACGCTTCGAGACAGTGGAATTTTTCAGGGACGATGGGGTTCATCTTTCCAGAATAGGGATGGACCTTTACTTGTTGGAGCTGCGTGAGGTTTTGGCACGATCACTGTTGATGCAGCGTTGATTTTGTTAGTTTCTGCTTCTGTTTTTCTAGTTGGGGGGGCAGAAAGGGGGGTGGTGTAGTTTTCCTCCCCCCCCTACCTTTCTGGGTGGCAGGGTTTTTGTTGTTTCGCTGCTGTTTATTGTAAAGTTTTTGGTGAGTATTGGTCTGATTCATTGATTGACAGGTAATGGGGAAGTTGGTCATTGCTTGACCGTTCAGGTTTTTGGGGGTATTGACAGGGGTGAAGGGTCAGGCAGGCTTTTGGTTATAGAGGGCCTGGTTTTCATTATGTGATGGGGATTGTTGATGACGTAATATGTTAAGTGATGACGTAATAACTTAATGGATGATGTAATGCTTTATTCATGATATTATGTTTATAATGTTATTGTAATGTTTTAATGCTGTATTGTTGGGTGGGGGAGGGGCCAAAGAAATTTAGGGGAGGGGGTGGGGGCGGGGGGTTGAAGTTAATTATTTATTTAGTGAGGTCTAGTTTTGTCAGGCTTTGCCAGGTTTAAATATTGTAATGTGCACCTGTTTCCTAATAAAGCGGCCTTTTTCACACTCAAATACTTTGGTCTACTTTTCTCCCTCACCCCTCGCCCTCCCTCCCAAGGGGGGCTTGGGGGAGGGAGCCGACCGAAGGGAGGTCCCCTCCCCCGGGCATTTTGGGAGGGCTGCGAGGGGTCTATTCGAAACAAGTAGATCCTTCGAGAATTGGGCTGGTCTAGTAGGTTTTGACCAGCCCAAATATAAATCCAGGTGACTCCTCCCCCTAGCCACCATTTTAGGTTTGGTGACCTGGTGGCTAGGAGGGCTGTTAGCGTTTTTTGTCCCTCCCTCCCTCCCCTCACGGAAGTTGTTACTGGCTTTTGGTGAATTTTTTCTATCTCCATTTAATTTTTGAGAGTTTTTAATACAATTTCTTAATTTTTATAATTTCTGCTTTTTTGTCCAAAGGCTGTTTTTCTTGGTAACAGGTGTACAGGGGGTTCTGATTTGTATTGTCGCTAGGAACAGGTGCGGTGCGGGGTTTTTGTTGTTTCGCTGCTGTTTATTGTAAAGTTTTTGGTGAGTATTGGTCTGATTCATTGATTGACAGGTAATGGGGAAGTTGGTCATTGCTTGACCGTTCAGGTTTTTGGGGGTATTGACAGGGGTGAAGGGTCAGGCAGGCTTTTGGTTATAGAGGGCCTGGTTTTCATTATGTAATGGGGATTGTTGATGACGTAATATGTGAAGTGATGACGTAATAATTTAATGGATGATGTAATGCTTTATTCATGATATTATGTTTATAATGTTATTGTAATGTTTTAATGCTGTATTGTTGGGTGGGGGAGGGGCCAAAGAAATTTAGGGGAGGGAGTGGGGGCGGGGGGTTGAAGTTAATTATTTATTTAGTGAGGTCTAGTTTTGTCAGGCTTTGCCAGGTTTAAATATTGTAATGTGCACCTGTTTCCTAATAAAGCGGCCTTTTTCACACTCAAATACTTTGGTCTACTTTTCTCCCTCACCCCTCGCCCTCCCTCCCAACGTCCCTCCCACTTCCCGATATTGCTCAGCTGTGCCCCATGTGTGCAGTCACTCACCGTCCAAGCAGTAACTCTCCGGAGTTACGGCGGCGGTTGCGCCCTCCTGGGGGGGGAGACGGGATCCCCAAGTCTTCGGACCACTCTTCCGCGTCTCCAAATTCTTCGGCGTCTGGTTGCGGCATTGCAGCGTCTTGTCTCTCCTTCTGCTCAATCTTCTCGGCTCCTCGCGACTCTTCTCAGCGTCCTCTTCCGGCCTCGGTGACGACAACACGTTCTACGGCTGCATCCTCCTTTTCACTTTGTCCCGCGTGTCACGATTGGTCTGCTCTGTAGACTCTGACTTCTATTTCCTGAAACCGAGAGGTCCCGGAGCAAGAGTTACCCGGGTTGTTGTCTGGCGGGTCCCTGGCCCATATGATTGCGTCCGCATGTGTAGGTAAGGGCTCTGCACTCACGGAGTCCCCTCTGTGTCCCCTCTGACACAACTATTCTACACTCGAAATGCAGCGCAGCAGATGTAGTTAATACAAACCTGGTTAACATCTGGACACCTACTATAGGGAAAGGAATGCTTTAATGATGTGAAAAATGAAACGGAGGGGTGAAACTTGCTCGGAAAGGGACCACAAGTCCTGGCATGCATCAAATTGAAAAGCGCACCTAGCGAGGCCCACAGAGGGCCAGTACTTAATGGAGCATGCAGTCAATTGAACAATTAGAGCCTTCTGTTGAACTTTCACTGCAAGTTGCCTATGAATAAGCGGCAAGAGCCGCGAAACGCGTCAGGCGTAGAGATCTTTAAACCGGAATGTGAATGCAGGCTTTTTTTGAAAAATAAACCGGATGGTTTCATCTACTGTCGTGTGTGTCCTTAAGATCCTGGGCATTTGTTTGAATACAATTGACACGGCAGCCCTGCCGTGAATGACTGCACCATCCAAGGATTGAAGGTGAGGCTGCTGGGTGGAAACTGTTTGAATATATATATATATATCTATATATATATATATATATATATATAGAGTTGCCCCTCGATTGAGTAGCACCCACAGGAGGCCAATACAGTTCAGGGAAGGTCTTGTAGTTGCCGCTCCTGACACGTTTCGAGCTACGCCCTTCATCAAAGGTATGCTGCTCAAATATCACCAACACTGACGGTTTCCAGTATTTCCCCTTTTATTACTATGATTGAGCTCAGGTGAGTAAATCCTCAGGCTTTCTGGGACTGGAAGTCCTTTTATATAACCCATGTGGGCTGCTGGTGACTTGCAGTTGCGAAGTTATTTAGAGCATGGTTCCCATTCATGTCTCCTTCCCCATCCTCCTGCTTGTGTCCCGCTGTTAGCTCCAACAGCAGCAGAGCCGCATCACACAGGTGTGCCTCTCACGACCTGGGCTGGCTGTACGTATGAAAAGATAGAGTTGCCCCTCGAATGAGACACACCCGCAGGGGGACAATACAGATCATGGAAGGACTTGTGATTGCCACTCCTGATGATTTTCGGGCTACGCCCTTCATCAAAGGTATGCTCCTCAAAAGTCACCAACACTGACGGTTTCCAGTATTTCCCCTTTTATTACAATGATTGGGCGCAGGTGAGCAACACCAACCAACAGAGTGTAAAAATGTTATAAATTTGAACTGCATGTCCCAGCGTGCCTTATGGTAAAATCACTGTGAAGGCACACCGGAGGCCAATGATTGAAAGCACGCAGAAGGACGATGTGGAACTTACTGAATGGCTGCCTGGCCTCTGAAGAAGAAGCACAAATGCTTCAGAAACGCGTCAGGCCACAGGACTTTTAATGGGGATGGGAATCCGCCTTCTTGTGCAAATAAAAGGTTGATACCTACCTGGCGTGGAGTGGGTCCTCGTATCTGGGCAAACAACGGAGGAAGATGTTATCACGGCGGTTCCAGGCCACGGAGTTGGTCGCACCGCCCTTGAATAACAAATCGGGTCCGTACGAAAGGTAAAATCCCCTTTTGGTGAGGCACAGCAGAGAGACTAATTAAAGCAGATGTAATCCCATCCGGGCTCACTGGGGGGGCTGAAGAATTGGTTCCTTTAAATAGCGTGGTGCAACACAACCCACCAGAGGGTAACAATTGTATAAATATGAACTGCATGTCCCAGCGTGCCTTATGGTAAAATCACTGTGAAGGCACACCGGAGGCCAATGATTGAAAGCACACGGAAGGACGATGTGGCACTTAGTGAATAGCTGCTCGCGCCCGGTCTCTGAAGAAGCACAAATGCATCAGAAACGTGTCAGGCCACAGGTGTTTTAATGGGTATGGGAAGCCGTCTGCTTGAGCAAATAAAAGGTTGTTACCTACCTGGTGTGGAGTGCTTCCTTGTATCTGGGCAAACAACGGAGGAAAATATATATATATGCATTTGTGGTTCTTCTTCAGAGGCTGGGTGCGAGCAGCTATTCACTAAGTGCCACATCGTCCTTCCGCGTGCTTTCAATCATAGGCCTTCAGTGTGCCTTCACAGTGATTTTACCATAAGGCATGCTGGGACATGCAGTTCATATTTATACAATTTTCAACCTCTGGTGGGTTGTGTTGCACCACGCTATTTAAAGGAACCAGTTCTTCAGCCCCCCCAGTGAGCCCGGATGGGATTACATCTGCTTTAATTAGTCTCTCTGCTCCAAAACGAAAGGTTGCCCAATTTGGAGAAGCCACACACGAGGTGGTTATCACACAAATACTGCCGGTGGTAAAATACCAGCCTGGCACACACCATTCCCCTGGCTTGCCAAACGCGTTTCGGGCGACATCTCGCCCTTGATCACTGGCTGCTCAACAAAGGACAAACACGGCCTGATTTCATGCACCTGTTTTATTCAGCTATTCGAGTTCCGCCCTATGGGCTCTGGCAAGGCATTATGGTATTTGCAGTACAAGCCAAGAACTCACGGTGCAAACCCCAGTGGGTGCCACAGTCCTTCTGTTGAAAAATGTCTATCCCCAAATGGGTGGAAAGGAGTGTGCACAGCGTCGTCAGAGTACCAATATTTACCCGCAGCTCAGGCCCCCCTCGGTCTGGTCACCACTCTCAATATAGAGCAGTGTAGATCCACCATGTGCAGCGGCGGGGCCTCTCCGCGACCAGACTAGCCGCCAAATATTCCAAAACAAAAGGTTGCCCAATTTGGAGAAGCCACACCCGAGGGGGATATCACACAAATCCTGCCGGTGGTAAAATACCAGCCTGGCACACACCATTCCGCTGGCTTGCCAAACGCGTTTCGGGCGTCATCTCGCCCTTGATCACTGGCTGCTCAATGAAGGACAAAGACGGCTTGATTTCATGCACCTGTTTTATTCAGCTATTCGAGTTCCACCCCATGGGCTCTGGCAAGGCATTATGGTTTTTGCAGTACAAGCCACAAAATCGCGGTGCAAACCCCAGTGGGTGCCACAGTCCTTCTGTTGAAAAGTGTCTATGCCCAAATGGGTTGAAAGGAGTGTGCACAGTGTCGTCAGAGTACCAATATTTACCCGCAGCTCAGGCCCCCCTCGGTCTGGTCACCACTCTCAATACAGAGCAGTGTAGATCCACCATGTGCAGCGGCGGGGCCTCTCCGCGACCAGATTAGCCGCCAAATGTTCCAAAACAAAAGGTTGCCCAATTTGGAGAAGCCACACCCGAGGGGGATATCACACAAATGCTGCCGGTGGTAAAATGCAAGCCTGTCACACACCATTCCGCTGGCTTGCCAAACGCGTTTCGGACGTCATCTCGCCCTTGATCACTGGCTGGTCAACGAAGGACAAACACGGCTTGATTTCATGCACCTGTTTTATTCAGCTATTCGAGTCCTGCCCCCATGGGCTCTGGCAAGGCATTATTGTATTTGCAGTACAAGCCACGAACTCATGGTGCAAACCCCAGCGGGTGCCACAGTCCTTCTGTTGAAAAATGCCTATCCCCAAATGGGTGGAAAGGAGTGTGCACAGCATCATCAGAGTACCAATATTTACCCGCAGTTCAGAGCCCCCTCAGTCTGGTCACCACTATATGTATGTATATATATATATATATATATATATATATATATATATATATATTACCTACTGGCGGTCGCCAGTAGGTATATATAGTTAGGATTTTTTCTCTATGGGTTTTTTGAAAATTCTATGTCTAATAACTTTGGCGTTTGTGGACGGAATCGGCTGAAATTTTCAGGAAAATGGCACATTTTGTTTCTGAGCAGCCCTTGAAAATTTGGGGGGGGTTCGTCCAGTGGGGGCCGAGAAAAAAGGGGGGTCCCAAAACGTGTTTTTAACATTGAGTTTTCCATAGGGCGGTTGGCCTCACTTTTAGCCCGAACGGCTGAATGGATTTGCACGAAACTTGGCAAAATTGTAGGGACTGGTAGCCCGATGTGCCTTTTGTAGGTCTCAATATATGTGCTCCAGTGGATTTTGAGAAATTAACGTTTAAAAAAAGATATATATCTGTAACAGCGGACCGGTTAGCGCTCTGGTTCGCGGACTTTTTGCGCAACGGAGCTTTGTGAAGCGAAGCTGATTGGTTCTCCGGCGTCTGTCAACATTCCAAACAGTCCGTAGCGGCCGCCATCTTGTCTCTCGGTAGGATCGAGAGACAAGAGGAGGTCAAAACAAAGGGGGAAATAACTATAAGGGGGCATAGTAGATCCTCGCTGACCCCCTAGGTTTGATGTGGAGGTTTTAAAAGGGCCCCGCGGGGCAAAAAAAAATAATAAAAATAATAATTGAACGGCTGAATGGATTTGCACGAAACTTGGCAAAATATTAGGGACTGGTAGCCCGATGTGCCTTTGCTAGGTCTCAATATATGTGCTCCAGTGGATTTTGAGAAATTAACGTTCAAAAAAAGATATATATCTGTAACAGCGCTCCGCTTCGCGTAACGGAGGTTTGCGAAGCTGATTGGTCATTCTGTCACTGGGCTATAGTTGGGCTACATCTGGCTGATATTTGGGCTACATTTGTTTTTTTGTGTGTCTGGCGGCCATCTTTGGGCTACATTGGGCTACATTGGGCTTCATTGGGCTACATTCGGCTAATTAGCAAATAGCTCATCGCAAACTAGGAATGGTAAAGAATCGCTATTTATTCCTTAAAGTTCGCTATTTAGGAAATGCAAATAACTTTTATGATACATATGGCGGTTCATCTCTAACAAGATAAGAAGCATAGGGATAGATTTATGATGACTGGCGCATCACCAGGGATGTGTTAGTCATTCTGTGCCGCTGTTCCGTCACCTATGGTGTGCTGCATTTACAATGCGGCGCATCATGGGGCAAAAACAGCACAGATGCGTGATGTATCTGTGCCGTAAAGGTGGCGCATTGCTGGAGTTGTATCGCAAGTGTGATGAAGCTCCAGCAAGGGTCGGGGGTGCCCCTGTCGCAGGGTTTCTGTTCTCACACAGAACTGTGGACAGAGGATTGGAACCTCGGCGAATTAGGGTGTCCCAAAACTCACGTTAGTAATCAAAAACTATTTAGCAAGCTAGGTACAGTGTCACATTGGATATAACAAACTCTCAATGTTTAGACAATCCAGAATATGAACTTATAGTACCTCAGGATACGTGGAACTCATGAACAGTCGGTCGTTATATATTTCTTAGAAACCAGAACATGGAGTTAAGAAGAACACATGTGTATTTGAAATGTTTATTTACTAATGCCGTCTTCTCAGGCGTAGTACCTTAGATAATAAAAGTACACATATTATCAGTAGCAAAATTACCAGCATAGTTACTAGTACATAAAAAGTGAATGGTGATAGTATGTTAACATGCTGTAAATGAATAAGAGTTAGCAACACTTATAAGCAGCCGCGGGCCGTGGAGGGAGTTACGGTGAGGCAGGGAGGCGGGGAGGGGGAGAAGCAGGGTGGAGAATACAAGTACACATATTATCAGTAGCAAAATTACCAGCATAGTTACTAGTACATAAAAAGCGAATGGTGACAGTATGTTAACATGCTGTAAATGAATAAGAGTTAGCAACACTTATAAGCAGCCGCGGGCCGTGGAGGGAGTTACGGTGGGGCAGGGAGGCGGGGAGGGGGAGGGGCAAGGTAGAGAGGGCTCCACCCTGCTTCTCCCCCTCCCCGCCTCCCTGCCCCATCGTAACTCCCTCCACGGCCCGCGGCTGCTTATATCTCACCCTCCCTAATACACATATTATATTATTTGCTAAGAAGGTCTCTTTGTGTTGGTTTAGGGCGTGTCCATACTTTAGTGTCTTAGATTTGAAGGAATCACATCAGCATACACCAGCTCTCTCTTCATGTGAACCGCATCAACTGTTGTGTATGTGTGTTCGGCAAAGCAATATAAAACCCGCCTCATGCCCAGAATTGGCAGAAGTTGCACTTATGTTATGAGTATGAAGTCGTGGAGATCAGACCTCATAACAATTCTGTATCGTGTTGTTCTTGAAACTTTAGCACTCGCTGTACAGATATAGTTTAACAAGTAAAGCAGATAGTAGACCAATAACATATTATTCTCATGTAAACCACGATGAACTACTAGGTGGAAAGCTAAAGCAACAACTAAGTGTCGTGTGCAGAAGTTGCAAAAAAGGAAAAATGGCGTTTAAACCGGTAATGAGCCCATGCTAACTTAACACGGTGTAAAGATATCCAGGACCTAGATGACACCTCCTCATGATCCGGAAACGAACTGAATAAGATAATAGAAGTGCCATCTCATGAGAGCAGATTGCAAGTTTATATGTGGACGGTCCGCAAGGTAAAGCATTAAAAACTAGGAAAATTCAATGCTAAAGAAAAATAAAACAGCCAAGTACTTTATCGAGTCTTAAGCCAATAGGCAAGGTAAATAATAAAAACTTGACAAATAAGTCAATGAATTGTCAATGAAATGCTAGTACTCAGCATATCAAACATGAAAAAGGTCTATGACATAACTGTGTATGCAAAATAAGCTGCAACAGCCTCCAATAGGAAGTCACCGTCTTCATCCGAAAACAGTTCAGCCATCCAATTTAAAAGCGGAAAAGAACATACGTGCTCTCCCAGCACCGGATCCTCTATCACCATCAGAGGACAGCTCGGTGGGTTTTCAAGAAAGCTGTGTTCCAAGAAAGACTGTGCTGCCGCCAGTAAATTCCAGGGACCAAGTAGTCCATGCATCAATGCCACAGCCATAATCCTTTCGCCAGGACAAATCAACTAGTGAGTAATGATAGGAGTCATCAGCTGATTAAAGTCGACGTCAGGAGAAACCGGTCCGCAGAGACACAAATCAATGGCCCAATCGAAATCACAGGTCAGGCAGTGAAATACAGGCTGGACACAGGTGAAGTAGGAGAACCGAAAAGATAATCCATATGCCGTGCTTAATATCGCCAACGGCATTGTGCCATAATATTCTAGCATGCGATTGCGGAACAGTGTCAGCAGCTGCAGGGTCGGAGGTTGCATAGGAGGGACATCCATATTTAAAAATGTAAAAAAGCACAAGAGCGTCCGCTGGTAATGCAAGTAAAAATGCAATCCACGAACCAGAGTGGAGAAAATGGAATGAAAGGGAGCAGGGATGACTCCAAAGATTTTCTCAAATGAAGTCACGAGACCACTGGTAACAACTTTAAAAAAGTGTGCCAGGGATTTTGTGGAGGATGCGTTAAAGATAGTCGGAAACATGTTGCTGAAATTGAAAGGCAAACCTGTGTACGGGTGTTCGCTATGTGAAGTACGAAAGTTTCACGGGCCGAACTCAAGGCCACCTCTCTCTGAGACAAAAGAGCTCTTATTCTTGTCATGCCGTTGAAACGTGTCCCAAGGTTGGTATTTGTGGCCAGATTGAAAACTCCCTATGTTCATGTGTGGGAGGAAATAGAACATTTCTGCAGCAAATAACCCGTTCACTTACTGTTACGATAAAAGGAATACTTTTTAATTAACTCAGAACAATCTTCATTATTGAGCATCAAATAACTACCATTTTCCAACAACTTGAACGTGGGGATGATAGCAGGAACTGGCGTGCCTTGCAACACGCAAGCCATATTTGGTCGGTGTTTGTTGCATGAATCGTGTAACTGTATGTGCCTACACATTAGTGAATGATCTGGCGTCTCAGTGCATTCCTCTCCATTCAGATAAACTTCTTGATCATCTTTGAAACATCTGTATGTGTATGGAAGCGACCAGACCTCATGATCAAAAGCACTACCTAAAGGTTCATAAAGACCTATTGGTATATATTTCATACAATTTGAAAACTTATATAAAGCAAAAGGCAGCGTTATTAAACCGTGGATAAGGCATGTTGCCAAAAAACCCGCAATCCTCTGCTGATGATGTCACTGAGCATGTCATGAATGATGTAATATGTGACATCATCAGTAGTGGATTATGGGTAATAGTATCTCTAGTTTACTCCCCTATAGCTGTCTTTCTTTTAACATAAGTGTGTGTTTCCTTCCCTTATACTTACTGTTTTTGGTTCGCTTCCAGTTCGCGTACCAGCGAGCGAACTAGGAAGCGAACTAAGAGAAATAGAGGTTGGCACAGTTCCAAATATTGTACCAATTTTTTAATAACGGGGAGGTAGTTCTGAAAAGAACTTTTTTTTTTATTTTTCTGAACATTTTTTTACTGTTTTTGAATTTTTCGGAACAGTTTTATATTTTTTTGGGTTTTTCTTGGAGGGGCAATGAAAACGATTCATTGTAAAGGGCTCAACAGGAGCAACAAAACAAAAAAAAGAAGTATTTATTATTTTGGGCGTTTCGGACAAACTTGCATTTGATAGTCAATAGCTCTGTTGATCAGAGTGATGCTTCTTTCTCCGTAGGAAATGAATCCATCGCAAAATACGCAGGTGTGTTTTACTTCACCAAATCTCATTTGTATATTTGGCACCATCTCCCTGCCCTCTGGTCCCGTTACTTCCGGTACAACAGATCTTCTGGCCATAATAGGGAGATTATCTAGGTCGTTCCGAAACTGTGCAGCACTGTAGTTGTTAGGATGCCACCTAGTCATATGGCGATGCATTGTGTAGTTTCCGAAACTGTATTTTTTGTCGGTCCCTCTGGACAGTCTATCTTGACATATAAGGCAAGTTACGTATCTTGCATTTACTTTTTTCTGACCTTTGGGAATTTAAAAAAATTGCCAAATGAAGTTTTCTTTCCGGTGAGACGTCTTGGGCTGCTCAGGCAAAAACTGCCTCTCTTCGTGCTCGTCCTCCTGTTCCTCTTCTTCTTCTTCTTGTTGAATTACAACTTGAGCAGGTGGTCCACTCTTCCTTGGATGTGGTGGAGGTGGTGGGGAAGCACCAGCTGAAGCTACTAAAGAAGCCATTGCTCAGTGATCACAAAGGGTCTTTCTCTCACAATGATGAAAGTCAGAGTGAGGAAAGAAGGAGGGATTTTCATCATTTGGGAAAAACAAGAGTTCTCAACCAATCAAAAGTGTTCATTTTAGATTATATGACCTAGTCTTACATCATTAGGAAACCAAAAGTGAAATGAACCAATGAAAAGTGTTATTACCAAGTCACATGACTTGCTGTGTTTACGTTAAGCGCTTTGCAGGGCCTCCCGGTTTGCTTCCAGAAACCTGCGCTTTGGCACTCGCTTCGCGTACCAGTTTGCTAACGTAGCACGTCATATGACGTATCAAGCGACAACGTGGAACGTCATGCGGACGGGAGGCGTCACGATGTTGTTTTCTAACGCGGCACTTGCGGTAAAGAAACGTTTACCGGCTCGCGGTCTATTTCGCGGCATCAAGGTCAGCTAACGGGAAGCTTCCCGATTCGCGAAGCGGGAACGAAGAAAAAAAAATATTTTAAAAAAAAATTATTCATAAACATATAAAATATATTTTTGGATTTAAAGAAGAATACATTTTACAGCTACAGATATTAGCTGTTAAAAAACCAATGAAATTCACAGAAAAAACCATAGGTTATAGACCATATATAGTTAGGAATTAGCATTTACAAAACCTTGAAAATTCACTGAAAAAACCATAGGTTATAGATCATATATAGTTAGGAAATAGCATTTAGAAAACCTTATTTTACTCACACAAAACCATTGAAATTCCATATATAGTTAGTTGCACTAACTATATATCGCGCACCTGCAATCCACTGCTGATGATGTCACATATTACATCATTCATGACATGGTCAGTGACATCACTGATGACATCACTGATGACATCTCAAATGACATCACTGATGACATCACTGATGACAACATCCAGTGACTGTATGCTTCTGTAAAGTTAAAATATGTCTTACATATTGAAGAATGAGTGGATGTATAAGTGTCTGGATGAAGGATTTAGTAGGTGCATGACTGACTGTATAAGTGAGTGATTAAATGTGTCTCACTGAGTGCATGGGTTAGTGACTAAACTGTTTTAAATTGTGCATCATTGTGTCTGTTGTTTTGTAATCTGATGCATGTGTTGATCATTAGCTATATGACTAACTATATGGGTTATTGATTAGTTGCCCAAGTATTTGTATGGGAGACTGAGTGTGTGTGTGGGTGTCTGGGAGGTGTATGACTCTGTGCATAGATGTGTGAGCAGTTGATTCACTAGATGTATGGGTTCAAAAGTGCATGTGGAAACATCTGTATGGGCGGTTGACTGTGTGCATGAGTGTATTGGTGAGTGAATGGATATCTCAGTGCTACATGTCAAAGTAAGTACATATGTAAAACACAGTACATGTGATAGTTGACATATATAAATAACTGTGCATAAGAGCCAGTGAATGTGTGAGTGGCTGTATGGATTATTGTGAACTTGTATCAGGGATTGTATAACAGAGTAAATATGTGTTATTATATGTTCCAATAAGTAAGGTGTGTATAACTATATAGTTGAGGAAATCGAGGTGTGATTGATTCTTTGCAAGACTGACTAGGTGTGTGAGTAACTCCATGGATGAGTGACAGTCTGTGAGTGTCTGTTTACACTGAGTGTATCTAAGGTTATATTAGAGTCTGAAGAGGTTCATTGTATCATCACATGAATGATGTCATCAGTGATGTGATCAGTAATGTCAAATGAGATGTCATCAGTGATGTCATCAGTGATGTCATTTGAGATGTCATCAGTGATGTCATCAGTGATGTCACTGACCATGTCATGAATGATGTAATATGTGACATCATCAGCAGTGGATTGCAGGTGCGCGATATATAGTTAGTGCAACTAACTATATATGGAATTTCAATGGTTTTGTGTGAGTAAAATAAGGTTTTCTAAATGCTATTTCCTAACTATATATGATCTATAACCTATGGTTTTTTCAGTGAATTTTCAAGGTTTTGTAAATGCTAATTCCTAACTATATATGGTCTATAACCTATGGTTTTTTCTGTGAATATATATATATATATATATATAGTCTTCAAAACAAAAAATCATGGTACCCGAAAGGTTCCAATGCCAGTTTTCTTATTTATTCTGTGAAAGAAGCAGTTATACACTCGCTAGCCAACACGTTTCAACTTCGGTCTTGTTTGCGGCTGGAGAATCCTTTTACAGTGTCTATTAATATAATAGTCCCTTCTGCTCATTATGAGGCATTCTGGGTCTTGTAGTTGTGAAACGATATACATACTAAACAAAATTAAAATAATACATATAGAGGCAACTTGTACTATCCATATCAAACAGTGATTTTACTTTGATTAACTTATTAGCATCTCAGTGAGATTTTAGAAAACTTTCTTTGGTTTAAATTAAACTGGCAGCAAAATATTTATTCAAAAAGCCTTCAGTCATTCATTTGAGATTGTTTATCTGATACACTTTTTTATTCAATCTCTACATAAAAATTCTACATTGTTCTAGAGATTGTTTTCTTCGTTGTAAGATTGAGTTGCAACAATATAATTCATCATATATCATTTAGTTACCAGTCAGTAATAATTACGATGAGGATTTGGTTGTAAACCTTTCTAAATACATGCTAACTGAGGCTCAACATAGATTACTAAATAAAGGATTATCTTTCTGTCCAGAAATCCACTTCGATTTTGTAAAGCGGATATAGACACAAGATTGTGCGTAAATTAAAACTAGCAATAATACATGCACTGAAAAAAGAGAAAGCAAGCTCTCAGTTTTTGGGAACCCTTTCAAGTACAAATTTAAGAATAGACCAGATACCAGATTTGAGAAACATTTAAAACTGGGAAATGAAATAAAAGTACAGGATTTATCAGACACACAAATGTTGGAGTCATGTGGTATTGAGACAAACACATAAGTATAGTAATTTAAAGGCTAAATCAAGGATGCGCCCAGCTTTACCGCCAGGCAGTTAATTAGATATCTTTCATTAACTGGTAGCTGCGTAAATTGAAAATCTGCAAAAAAAATATCATCCAAGGATGGAGAGAAAATAAATCACAAAATTAAAGAGCAGCAACAAAATCATTACAATAGATTCAGGATATTATCATTAACCAGCAGATAAAGGTGTTAACATTGTGATACTAAACAAACAAACATGCCTTGCTGAAGCAAATAGCCAAATAAAAGATGAAGCAAATTACAACAAACTTACTTCTGATCCTACACTAAAAATCATAAAGATTCTAGATAAGAACCTCAAAGATTGGACACAAGAATGCTAATCAATGATGATGAATATCGATTCATGACCAGAGAAAATTATAGAACTCTAATGATTTACTTCCTTCCTAAGATCCACAACAGCTTAATAAATTCATCAGGAAGACCAACAGTCTATGCGTGTCTCAGTGCTTGAAAACACATCACAATATGTGGATTATTACCCAGCACCAATGGTAAAAGACTTAAGTTCCTACATTAGAGACACCAAAGAACTATTGAGTATATTGATGGACATACCATGGCACAATGAGTATAAATTAGTAGCAATCAAGGTGGTCTTGTTGTACGCCTCAATAAAACATGAACTAGGACTGGAAGCATGTTCATATTTACTCACACAAAGAGTGATTGGAGAATGGGAACACATGCAAATGCTAATTGAAATGATTGACATTTATCTCAATAACAATGTATTTCTTTTTAATCAGCAAATATTTAAGCAAGTGTGGAACTGCAATGGGCATATGCTTTTGACCCATGTTAAAAATTGAGTTTCTGGTTGGCTAGGGTACGCACATAAGCCAGCTGAACCCACCACTCTAGTCAGGGCAAGGGAATTACATGTATAAGATAACCCCTGCTCACCCCCTTGTTAGCTTGGCAGAGCATTCAGGCTTATCCCAGAGGCAAGGTGTAAAGCGTTTACGCAACACACTCACACATCATCGACACATTAGGCACACCACAAAAGAAACTCCACACAAGGTTATATAAAAATATCCTTTGTATTATCCATAAAAACACATTAGAACACAAACACATATATCACTGTGCCAATAGGCACTTGTAATGATGTCAAAGGGATTTACCTAAATGACTTGTCCAATCAGACCATTGTCACAACCATTCCATTATCAACATAGAAGCGGGTAGTAGTGTTCCCTGGTAGGGAAACGTCTGCACATTCATTTAATCATACTGTGTCTATACGTGTAACTTAAGATTTTTTATCAAAAAGAAGTCTGTATCAGGGTGCTAGATTTGCCCTCACAACACCAACTACCCAACGATGTTAATTACACACAAAGTGTGCATCACTATACAAAATGGGAAAGGGCTTGGACAGCACACCTCATGTCGCTTGCTAGTTAAATAAACATCATTTGCATTTATGGGTATATGTAGACCCATTCAACTTAGGTATAAGGACGTTAACATCAATTTCAGTCAAACATAAGGATTCCAAAACATATATTAAATCTTGATATTCTTTTATTCCCAAAAATGCTCCAATAAAAGTTCCCAGCACACGGCTTGCCGACACGTGTTTCGTCTTACAAAGACTTTTTCAAGGCAATTGAAGAATAGTATATCCTAGACATCCGAATCGTTCATGGACCAAAGTAAGTCTCCAATGAAGTGAGAGATTCACAGGATATCGCCCTGAGATCTGAATTATTAGAATATTCAATATTGAGCCAATTGAGAAGTATCTTTCCAATGATCCAAAATAACAATTTGTTAAGTTGGATCATTGGAAAGATACTTCTCAAATACAGAGGCGTCTTTCAATTGTCTCAATATTGAATATTATAATGAATGACTGAAAGCTGTTTGAAGAACCATGTCGCAGACAACTAATTTCTATCAAAGGAAGTGTTCCAAAATCTCACTGAGAGATGCTAATGAGTTAATCAAAGTATAATCAATGTTTGATATGGGTAACACAAGTTGCCTATATATGAATTATTTTAATTTTTTTGTATGTATATTGTTCCACAACTACAAGATCCAGAATGCCTCATAATGGGCAGATGGGACTATTATATAAATGGACATTGAAAAAGGACTCACCAGCTGAGGGTTGAAATGTGTTGGCTGGCGTGTGTGTATCCGATACTTTCACAGAATAAATAAGAAAACTGACATTGGAATCTCTTGAGTACCATGATTTTTCTTTTGGAGACAATTTTTGGGAAGGAGGTCTGACCTTCAAGCAAGCACCAGCACAAAGTGTGCGCCATGCTACACACCGGCTTGTAAAGGATACACACATATATTTATATATATTAGGTTTATTGTTTTCTTAATAACTTTTCTACAATTTGAAAAATCTGCACGAAAATTACTGAAACAAAGTTTAGTCACTTTGGGTCCATTCTAGAAATGTTTGCACTGATCCTATAAGCAGGGGCAAAAAGAAAAGAGAGGGGTCCCAAAAGTGTGATTTCTCATTTTAATTCCCATATGAACAATTTCTCCCTGATACAGAAAAACAGCTGAATAGAATAACACCAAGCTTGGTGCAAAATCAGAAATTTGTCAAGAAATGTGATTTTGTTGGTTTGGTGTAAATCAATTTAGAAGTCTTCAAGAAATTTGCATTTTAAATAGGTACTTGGGGCGGGCATGAAGAATTCACCCTCAGAAGAAGTCAGAGATATCTGAATGGATACATCTTGGTGGAGCCACGGTTCTAGAATTCATAACAAATATACTGAATTCTGATTTGTTAAGGGAGCTATTTCTCCTGTTTGCCATTTTGGCACCGAGGGTCCATGGAAACGAAATGATCTAATTAACTGGTCACATCAGGAAAAAATGTCGAGGCTGCTATTATAGGTCTCAGGACTACTTGCCTGAGGCCTGAAAAAACAATAGGGCACCTTTGGGGACAGGGCAAGCACACCCTGCACCCCAGGTTCATTTGGGGGTGTTCCAAAGGAGGCCCCTCTGTTTAAAATTTAAAAAAATGTAAATGTTGTTGTGAGATCTAAGATATCAAGAGCAAGTGTTATTGCGTTGGTACTGCAGTTTTGTGCAACAAAACTTGCACAAGACCGTGAGGCCATAGTAGTGACGATGCACCTGAAGGACCGCAAATCTAAGTGTGGGTCTGCAGTTTTCAAAAAATGTTAGTCCCATTCCTGTGTGTAGCGGGGTTGGTGCCAGCAGAGTGCAGGGCCCTATGCACCACTCCCTCGGTGCATGGCTTTTGGGATTGGGCATCTGCAGAGTAGGGGGCAGGGCATGTCCATAGTTGTATGCTTTATAGCACTTTAGGCACTTTACTAATAACTCTTTTAGAATAATGTAGGGTTTTATGAAGGAAAGTGATTAGCAGTATGATGGAAGAAGTCAGCAGTGATGTAAGCAATTATGTCAATTGAGATGTCATTAGTGATGTCATCAATGATGCCACTTGACTTGTCATGAGTTGTGTAATATGTGAAATCATAAGCAGTGCATGTCGGGGTCGCAAATTATTGTTTGTTCACTGAACTACAACTGGTGGATTTTAGTGCTTTTACTTTTTGTTTTGTAGCTATGACTGTTCTTTAAATGTTTTTTTCAGTAAAATTCTGAGTTTTTTTTAAATACAAGTTAAAATGAAATAAATATATTTATAATACATTTCCTCTATGTATACATGAACTACCAGTGCCATAAACAAGCACATACATATATAAATACATGTTTCAAAATATCACCAATTTAAACGTATTCTTAGCTGCTGAAAACAATGTGACACTATACTTATTTCCAAATATCGAAGAAAACAAATTAATGTTCCTAGTACATTCATGCTGCCCCACAACTAGGAATCAGGGGTTATATTATGGAATCACCGGGGGCGCAACAGGCATTAATGTACGATTTGCGCGCCCCCCCGGCCACTTTGGTATTACAGAAAGGGCAACATATGCTTGTGCGGCCTCTTCTGTAATTCTGAAAGCACTGGCACACTTATAGTGCAAGCACTTTCTCAAGAGGGAGTTCCCTCATTTGCATGGGGGTGTGGCCCAATGCTAATGAGGGAATCCCTTTGCCTCTGGGTTGTATTATAGTCGCAGGTGCAAGGCAAAGAAGCTGTCTGGAGACACGCTCTGATCATCAGACAGCTGCATTCAGGTATAACAGAGGGAAAAAGAGATATTACTTCTGATATTTTAAGCACTTTGGGTTTAAGATAAATAAACTAAAAATGCACTGCATGGGGTGTGGCTCTCTAGCAGTGAGCAATGAAAAGCGTGCATTTTAAAATCGGGGTGACTGGAATAAGGGCTTCGGTCTCCGGCGCTCGCACCAGATGTCACTAACAAAACAGTGCATGAAATCACTGACAACCGGGATGGCTAAATATTGGCAATAACCTCCCAGATTCGACAAGAATCCACAATCACTTTGTGACCCTAAAAAGATATGTCTGAAGAATGTCCTGATGATTGTCTTGTCTGTCGAGAACATTCACATGTTGAAAATGAATGTGAATCTTTCATCACAAAAAATTGTATCACAGTGCATGATACTAAATGATACTAAGAACTATATATAATATGCAACTTCAGAGTATGGAGTATAAGTAAGAAAGTAACTTATCTGGCTCCGCACACCTGTATGATGAAAGTTCTACTTTCTCGCAAAATGTATATTTTACAGGATACGATACAACTGGTATGAATCTGCTCGCAGGCAGGTTGCTCCCCACGCTGCTGCACGGCTCTGCCTGCATTGTTTTTGCCTAATCTTGTATTTTTCCCCTGGGCCTAACTTGCTTTCTTGCCCAGACTTGTTTTTATTCCCCTGTGCCTGTACTTGCTTTCTTGCCTAGACTTATTTTTATTCCCCTGTGCCTGTACTTGCTTTCTTGCCCAGACTTGTTTTTATTCCCCTGTGCCTAACTTGCTTTCTTGCCCAGACTTGTTTTTATTCCTCTGTGCCTGTTCTTGTTTTCTTACCCAAAACTTGTTTTTCCTTCCTGTGCCCAGTTCTCACGCGGCCCCCGCCCGTTTTTCCCACCGCTGCGTCCCTGCCCAATTGCAATCCCATTCGCTGCCCCGCTCCCACCTCCCAGCTGCTCCTCCCTCCCACATCCCCTCATATGGAAGCCGCTGTGCGGCCGCGCTTAGCGGGCGCGCCGCTGGCGCACCTAAGGTAAGCCCGTCTGTGCCCGTCTGTGCCTGGACCGTGCCCAGCGCCAAGACCCCTGGACACCACGAACGCTACGACGCCCGACACTGCTAAGATGCCAGAACCCTCCACGCACTCAACACCGGACGATCACACACCTGCTTCCTGGCCGCCCCGAAGCGCACCCACGGAGCTTTCACCTGCCGGAACTGCAGCTTCACAAGCATCCGCCCGCCATGCTGCCGACCAGGAAAGAACTCAACCACCTCAGATGCATCCTTCTCAACACCCGCTCCGCCCGAAAACATGCCGTTGAACTCTGGGACCTACTCAACTCAACCTCCCCAGACGTCGCCTTCCTGACAGAGACCTGGCTGAACCCCGCCTCGGCACCCGACATAGCCATAGCTGTCCCGGAAGGCTACAAGATCACCCGCAAGGACCGCACCAACAGAGCGGAAGGTGGAATCACAATCATCCACAGGAACACTCTCAGAGTCTCGACCAACACCGACGACACCCTCAGCACCGCCGAACACCTGCACTTCCAGATCAACACCGACCCCAACACCACCCTCAGAGGAAACCTCATCTACAGACTGCCCGGACCCCGACCACAGTTCAGCTACTCCATTGCCGACTTCGTCAGCACACATGCCCTCGCCTCCATGGACTACATCCTCCTCTGGGATCTTAACTTCCACCTCGAGAACAATGACGACACCAACTCCACCACCCTGATCGACAACCTAGCCAACCTTGCACTCAGACAACTGGTCACAACACCCACCAACTCCGCCGGTCACACGCTTGACACCCTCTTCTCCGCAAGCCCCCACATCTCCTTCAACCATACCACCGAACTCCACTGGACCAACCACCGCTGCATCCACTTCACCTTAAAGAAACCCACCACGCACCACCACACCCAACAGGTGCCTCACCGCTGCAGGAGCAAAGTCACCGAAGACGAGCTAACCACCACCCTCACCCAGAGCCCACCCGCCGACCATACCGACCCCGCCGCCCGCAACCTCAGACAGTGGATCAACGACTGTGCAAACACCCTCGCCCCGATCAAGAAACCCTCCAACAATCATACCAACAAGAAAGCCAGCTGGTTCTCTGAAGACCTCCGGGCCTCCAAGCAAACCTGACGAAAGCTGGAGAAGATCTGGCTCCGTGAACGAACACCGAACAGCCACGCCGCCCACAAGAATGCCACCCGCAGACACCATCACCTCATCAGATCCGCCAAAAGGGCCTCCTTCAAAGACCGCCTAGACAACAACGCACACAACAGCAATGAGCTCTTCAACATCGTGAAGGAACTCTCCAACCCCAGCTCCAACACCAACGACGTCCCACCCTCGCAAGACCTGTGCGACTCGCTGGCCACCTTCTTCCACTGCAAGAGTACAGACATCCACGACAGTTTCAATGCCACAACCGCCCTGACATCCACTGAGACCTCCGCCCCCACGACCACCATCCGCGTGCTCTACTGGACCAACATCAACGACGATTACACCATCAAGAACATGAACACCATCCACTCCGGATCTCCGTCCGATCCATGCCCACACCACATCTTCAACAAAGCCAGCACATCCATCGCACCCCATCTCCGGAAAGTCATCAACACCTCCTTTGAGACAGCAACCTTCCCGGAGAGCTGGAAGCACGCCGAGATCAACGCCTTACTCAAGAAACCCAAGGCGGACCCCAAGGACTTCAAGAACTTCCGGCCCATCTCCCTGCTCCAGTTCCCGGCAAAGGTCATCGAGAAGACCGTCAACGAACAACTGACCAGCTACCTCGAGGAGAACAACATCCTGGACCCTTCCCAGTCCGGGTTCTGCAGCAACCACAGCACCGAGACTGCCCTCATCGCCGCCACCGATGACATCAAGTCCCTGCTTGACAATTGAGAAACGGCGGCCCTCATCCTCCTGGACCTGTCAGCCGCCTTCGACACGGTCTGTCACCACACACTACGAACACGCCTCCACAACGCTGGGATCCAAGAGAAGGCCCTGGACTGGACCACCTCCTTCCTCTCCGGCAGAGCACAGAGCGTCCGCCTTCCCCGCTTCCGCTCCGAAGCCACCGAGATCATCTGCGGCGTACCCCAGGGCTCATCCCTCAGCCCAACCCAGTTTAACATCTACATGGCACCGCTCGCCCACGTCGCCCGTCGGCACGACCTCAACATCCTCTCCTATGCAGATGACACCCAGCTGATACTCTCCCTCACCAAGGACCCCCACACCGCCAAAACCAACCTTCACGAAGGAATGAAGGCCGTTGCTGAATGGATGAGGAACAGCCGACTGAAGCTGAACTCGGACAAGACAGAGGTCCTCATCCTCGGACCCAACCCTTCAGCCTGGGACGACTCCTGGTGGCTGACCACACTGGGAACCGCTCCAACACCCACCGACCATGCACGCAACCTAGGGGTCATCCCCGACTCCACCCTCTCCATGACTAAACAGGTCAACGCCGTCTCCTCCTCCTGCTTCAACACCCTCCGCATGCTCCGTAGGATCTACAAGTGGATCCCCACTGAAATTAGAAGACCAGTCACCCAGGCCCTTGTCAGCAGCAGGTTGGACTATGGAAACGCCCTCTACGCAGGAGCCTCGGCCAAACTCCTGAGACGGCTCCAACGCATCCAGAACGCCTCTGCACGCCTGATCCTCGACATCCCTCGCCGCAGCCACATCACACCCCACCTGAGAGACCTGCACTGGCTCCCAGTCAACAAGAGGATAACCTTCAAGCTCCTCACCCACGCACACAAGGCACTCCACAACACCGGACCAACGTACCTCAACAGACGACTCAGCTTCTACACCCCCACTCGCCAGCTCCGCTCCGCCGACCTCGCCCTCGCTACAGTCTCCCGCTTCCGAAGAGCGACCTCAGGCGGCAGATCGTTCTCCCACCTCGCCGCCAAGACCTGGAACACCCTCCCCATCTACCTACGGCAGACCCAAGACCTGCTGACCTTCAGAAAACTCCTCAAGACCTGGCTTTTCGAGCAGTAGCAGCATCCCCCACCCCAGCGCCTTGAGACCCTCACGGGTGAGTAGTGCGCTTTACAAATGATATGATTGATTGATTGATTGATTGTCAAAACTTCTGGGGTTTGTAAGTACAAACTACAAACAATCGGTTCTTGCAGATTCTCCCTCTCTTTGCGGTTAATCATGTGATGTAGTTAGGTACAGCTGACACTTTACTTTAGAGCTCCTTGAGGTATAGACCTCACTATTAGCTTGTGGCTTCTTGCTACATTACCTTGGTTGGAGTTACTTGTTAGGGAGGCTCTAAGGGCTGACACCATTCTTCCTAAACTTACTCTAGATTTGGAGACCATTTTAAGGTAGTGTGGGGAAGTTAGGGATTTGTAGGACTTAATTTGGAAACTTGATGCAGTCCGGGGTGCATTTTTATCTTTTGATATCATATGTTGTGATGATCGAGGTAATCATTTTATTTTTGCTGTACCACCTTAAAAGGTTTAGTAGATTCAGTTTCAAACGGTTTACTTTGTATTTTTAAAACATAATGATTCGATTGGTGTATATTAATTTATTTAAGAATTTGAATTAAAAAAACGAACTTGAATTTGGTTGTTGACCTGGATTCTTGCCTGGAAGAGTGGAAATTTAAACTCAAGATAATTCGAAGGAATTTCTCTCTTTAACTCTCACGCTGTTGAAAAAAAACCTTTGGTGCAAATTATTTAGTGTATGGGTTCTAGGTCTCCCACTCCCTGTAGATTTTAAAGCCAGAAAGATATACATTTAGAGATTAAAAGCAAGTTTTTATTGTTGCTAATTTTAATAAGCTCCTTTTCTGCCAAGAATTTGCAATTATGCAGAAAAAATATTGTTACTAAACAGATTAAGGCAGGTTACCATGGGAATCAGGGTTTGCCAACAGGACATGGTGAAAAAAGATCTACAATTTTGTTTGTAGTCGGCAACAACATCTGATACGGTGATCTTCGATCAACAAGGACACCCACGTGGCCGGAAATATTTGGCAAAAGAAAAAAAATCTTAGTAAGCTTCGAATGTGCACGTGGGCAACACCACAGCTGGTCTAGCCGCGAAGGGGTTAATGGAGAAAGCGGCGTTGCAGGCTTTACAGCATTTCTTGAAGCAGGCTGGGTTTGTGCTCCTGCCGCCTGTGGGAGGCAGAGCGCACCCAGCAATTACAGAGCCGCTTCCACAGCCCAGCATCGCCAGGCAGAGCACACCTCCCCGCAGCCATCCCTCTGCATACCCACAATGCACAGAGCCTGACTGTTCCAAAATAAGAATCTGGGCAGGTATGATGGCGCTGCTGGCAGCCGCCCTGAGCTGAGAGGTCTCAGTCGTCCCGGGTGGGACCCAAGTGCTTGCCGATTACCCCCGGCCGAGCGACCGGTCCTTGGAGGTCGTTCAAATGGCGAGCGGCATGGCTGCCACCGAGCTCTACTCCAAGGTGAGTTCCCGCTGCTGCCGGAGAAGCCCACGCCTGTGCGGTTGGTTTTTATTCGCTGCGGGCGGTGCCGGTTATTTTGGGCAGGTGTGTCGGGCGGGGTGAGCCCGGTGCACGGCAGAGGGAGGGAAGTGGGGGTGGGCAGGGCGGTCCCTGCCGCGGGAAGAGGATGAGACAAAGGAGTCCGAGCACTGGAAGGGAATGAATGAAGGATACAGTGGAGCCGCTCTGCGAGCGGGCCCTGAGCCTCGGCACAGCTGCTGCAAATGACAGATGTAGCACAGCAACAAATATATCTGGCATCTGGGCTATACGCCGCTACGTGCCTACGTAACATCTAAGCTGTCTGCTGCAGCCACATACAAATAACATCTCTCTCTGCTCGTGCCCCAGACCAATGCCACCGGAATGCCTTTTCGCCAATAGTGCTGGCACAATTTTCAGAGTGGGGGGTGCTGCTGCAAGCCATATTGCATCACTGAAGTTGAAGGGATTGTGAAAAATCCACGTGTTACGGAAAGAAAAAGTGTTGCAAATGAGCTAAGCTGACTCAGTAGGATTGTGGCGAGAGTGTAGTATAGAGTTTGTGGTGCATTTTCGAGCTCGGTGTCAATTATATTACCAAAACAACGTTTGGCCGCGCACTACTATTGACATGCCCACTAAATTAGCATTTTTTTTTACTGATAACACTAAGTAGGGCGCAAACAATAATCTGTAGAGAACACATTTCAGCAAATATTTATCCTCAGTGCATCACCAAGTGTGTTGATTAGTTCTGGTCCTATTAAAATCTTTGTTTCCAACAAATTTCAGAATTGCGAACTTGCTTTATTTGTGTTTTCCTAACAGCTGATATATTTGTACCGGTCATTTACGGGTCTTTGCATTTTGTTGTGTGTTAGAAAAAAATGATGTCCTTCAGCCTATCCTTTCACACTCCCTGTACCCCAGCAAGATTGTCACATAGTTCACTTTATGAATACCTCTCTTTGTAGCATAGAAAGAAAAGTAAACACCAGTCTCATAATAAAAGAATGAGCAGCAATTTGCCAGTAGACAGTCTGACATTTGACCTCTGTCTTTAAATGAACATCTAATGTGAGAAGATAAAAAACAAAAAATAAAGACATAATTATTATTCATTCACCTTCTGGACTCCAGCATGGTTATGGTTATTTTGGGGGTGCTGCAGCACTCCTCACTCCTACTTCCAGTAACTATGCTCCTCACTTCTCCACAGCTGTTCCGAGAGATATTATTCTTGCTGTGTACACTTTCATATCTGGCTTTCTCTACATATGCTCCGACCAGAGCATCAAAACAATAATTCTACACACATTGGTATTTTTAGCTCCCAAAGGCTGTTACCCTTGAGAAAGGGCAGTGGGCATTTTTTGCTGAATATGGCATTCTGCATACCTCATGTGGTTGTGTCACTGTGGGGTCGTAATTTAAGGATAACTTAAAGTAATTCATTACAAAATGACCATGGATGTGGCACCCAGTGTATCCTCTGTTCACACATGAAGCAGCTCTGAAGCTTTCAGAAATCACATGAAAGTGTGTTAGTAGGCATTCCTCAAGCTGAGTGCTGATGGGGGTGATTCTCTGACAAATGAGTACATTCCCTGCTGAATACTGCACCTAACTCGGTGCAATGTCGAACCAGACAACTCTAGCACTTTTACAGCATTTTCTGACGACACAAGATTGGTTTTTCTCGTCACCTTTCACAGGGCAGTCTCTCTCTCTCTCGCTCTCTCTCTCTCTCTCTCTCGCTGTCTCTCTCTCTCTCTTTGAAGAGTGAGCGATAGAGAGGGAGGGGCTACACAGACACTAAGAAACAAACCTATCTCCGCTAAGCCCCAGGGCCTTAAGTATAAGCAGCTTCTAAACCATTTACATTGTCCATTATGATTTTTTCACTGCATGAGTAATGTACGTGGGACTACCTTGACTTCAATTTCTCACAGTTTCTCACTAGGTTTCAGCCGAGAACTGGGAATTCTGTCTCCCTGCATATTATATCTAGACCTGGTAAGCTCATTAACACAGGCTTCCCCATTTTTGTCTAACAGTTCTTACTCCATCAGTTCCATATTTAAGGAACCATCAGATATCTTAAGGTACTTATTTCCACCATTTGCGGATCCGCATTAATTTTTCTTTCCCCTTGTTACTTCTTCACATCCTTAATGTTACGGCCAGCTACTTTTCCATTACCCCCTCTTTTTTAGACTGTAATATGTGTTGGACCTATAGAAGAATTAGTGAAACCTCCCTATTAGGGTTCATCAGTCAGGTATAGCTTGTTTCCAGTGGCATAGGAAGCACAGGAGCCACAGTGCCCACATCTGGGTATACTCGTCATTCTTGTGACAACAAAACAGTGATAGATGGAACATTTGAATTATTTCCGCCAACAGCAATCACTCGAACCAGGGAAAAAGCAACTGGCAGCACCCGCTCAGGGTCCATGCAGGGGAGGGCGAGGGTCAGCGCGAGCAGCGTCCAACGAACAAAGAGGGCGCTTGACCCTCGCCCCCTGGGCTATATAGTCGCCCCTCCCCCCAAGACACAGGAAGTGACAACACGGGGGGACCACCAGTCCCCCCAACCACTAGACCGCTCAGGGTCTGTGCCATCCTATGGCACTAAGGGTGGCCGCCCTCGTAGGTGGCCACCTTTGGTGTCCCGGGGCAGCCAATCATAGTGCCAATATCGGCACAACCCCAGACCTTTCTTCATACAACACACCATTCCACCAATAACCGACACAACACAGGTTTGATGGAGAAAGTTGTTGCAGTTTTATTAGCATATACATTATGCCACCATGTTGGGTTATCTTACGGGTCGATCCAGAGCAGGCCGCCTCTCGCGACCCGCCCGCCTGATGAGCCATAACCCCCCGGGGTGTTAACCGCGGGGGCGTTGTCAGTTCCGGGGGGAAGGTCTAACCCCTCCCCTCGGCGGACCTCTATTCCGCCCCTTGCTCACGCCCCCCCCTCGGGGGGCGGAGCGTTGTGGCAAGCCCCGGTTGCTCAGGTCTACAACTGCCCGAAGGACTAACGGGCGCCGTTGGTCCTCCAGGATCCATTACAGCGTGGATCTCCCTGGGGGATAATTCTGCTCTCGCACCCACCGGTGCTCCTGTAGAGGGTACCCCTCTGTACCTTTCTGCATTGGATCGCCCTGTAACTCCGCCATGGCTCTGGGTGTGGCCGCCGCCGCCCCAGAGTCCCCCCACCTACTAGCTTTTTAATAGTACCACCTGCTGCTCCTAGTGCTTTCCGCTATATCAACCAAATATCGTCATATCAGCTTCGGTAGATGAACCCCGTTTACATCAAAGCACACAGTGCATTTGGCAAGTAGCAACCCAAGCCTGATAAAACAAGTTCTCCTATGCTTCAGGCTATTCACGAGTTGTCAGGCGACACTATCCACCTCTCCTTGACGCCAAGGACCTATTGCACTATAATTGCAAACACCGGCCTCCCTCGGCTCAGGCAAGAACAAGTCTGCTCTCTTTCTCCGCACCGCTCAGCTGGCACGCAACCAAACTTCCTTCTCACTTCTGCCGCCCTCCGGACAGGGAACTGTGACAGTGATGTCCATGAGCTTCACAACTAACTGCCGACTGTGCTTTGCAGGTGTCCATCCCGTGCGCCATCCCCTCGTCTATTCCTCTTCTGTACAGCTGGCTGACCAGCAACCAACAAGCCCCTATCAGGTAAACAACACCACTGTCACTGGCATGGTGTCCCCTGTCAGCCTATGGCCTTACACCCTTACTTAGACCTACTGGGGACATATTCACCATCAAGGTCACGCCAGGCGGCTCACTCCCATGACGCTGACCCTACTGTAGGCTAACAAACTCATTGTATGTTTAGCATCACTGGCAAGACACGTAACTTTCAAACCCATGGGAATCTAATTGTCAGACCATCACCTCTCAACTATGCCTACCAACTGCGTTCTGGTGTTGGCTTGAAAGACTGTGTCTAGGATCTCCTCATGTTTGAAACTTGTACAAGGCGTCCCCCTGTGTCTGGCCTTCGATGGACCTTATGAAGCTTGTACAAGCCGCTTATACAACTGTATATCCAAGTTGTGCAACTAGGTGAACTACTCCCTCCTTGCTCTTACTTCCTGGCATGTGACCACTGCCAAAGCAACTAAGTGAATACTATCTAGGTGAAAGCTACCCGAGCACCTAGCCACGGGCCCTCCACTGTGTGTCGACCCCTGTTGTTGAATTTTAGCTGTAAAATTCGCCTGCCCGCTTCCGGACCCTTCACGTTAAACCAGCCAAACCAAACGCTTACATGGCCAAATATGTGCCAACCTGTGTCCCACGAATTAACAAGGTAGAGGCTTAATGTATCAGCCTGATCCAAGTGGAGGCAGAGCTGAGAGGACTTAGTGGGATCAGACTGGATGAGGTATGTGAGTGGCTAATGCATGCCCAAAATTTTGTGCAACCTGATAATGCATCCCCATAGTGCCAATGGGCCAGAGTGGAAACTGGCAATGTTGTGGTACGACTAAGTGATTGTCTCAGCGTGGGCCCGGATGCAGCAGTAATGTGTGGCTTATGCCGACCCAACTAATCTGCCGGGCTATCCAGCTTGTTCAGGTAATGTGCTGAATATTGCCTGGTATATAGCCGCTATGCTAATTGCCTCCCTGTAATTTACAAAAGTAGCACTACACTTACACAGACGATGCTGCTTAGTAGCCCAAGATAAAGAAGCCACAGTAAAGCTTTTATGCATAGCCAACCACGAACTAGCCACCCCCTTCAGAGCTACATGCGTAAAGCTGCTATGTGTGACATTTCCATTATTTCCGTGCGCGATGAGTGACTTAAAAGACTAAGAAAAACACTTTCTTGCTCCCATCTGACCCACAAGCATTCTAGGCAGACCAAGGATATCAGGCTGCTATTGTCAGACATTCCATAGCTTGGAGTGCGCATGTGTGAGACAGTAACCTATGCACGAAACTTGGAAGTAAAAGTGCCTGGTCTTGAATGAGACTGCATAGCTCAGATGGAACAGAGTATCACAAAATTACACAGTCAGACAGAACTGCCTGGCCCCGTGAGACCGGAGATTTTAGGAGAAGTCCTCCATGTACCCCACAATGAGGACCAGCCCAGTTGTCTACCATTCTACCCATGAGGTTACTAGTCCAGTCACCTAGGAGCTGTGGCCCGACAGGAAAATAAGACATTGTTGCTGTTTGGTCATTGCCTAATGTTGTTGAACAATAACTGTGGGTATCGTGGAAGAAAACCAAATCCCCCCCATTCTGAACTGATCAGCCTGTGCCAAGGGAGTAGTCCCAACAAGGGTTTTATCAATGTGCTACAGGTATCAAAGCCCCCTCCCGTCCATCAGTGGATGGGGCCTCAGTTGTTCAAACTGATAATTAAAATTATTAGAGAACAAACGGCACAGCAATCCATTAATGCACATGAGATGCATGATATGCCTAAATCAACCAGTTGATGAGCTGAAAACACATTCCCCATATCTTTCGTATGAAATGCATGATTAGCCCCTGACCTGCCACTGCATCCAGTGCGGACACCCCAATTATTGCACCGTAAAACACATTGTCCAGACTCAAGTAAAAGAGAACATCCAATTCTGCACAGGGCTGCCTGATAAGTCCCCGCTACCATTAACTATCCATGTATTGCTTCCATGAGTGAAACCGGCTCGCGTCCCACACCCCGGATAGTAAAGACAACTGGGGAGAACATGGGAATCCCAGACCCTAACACACTGCCCCCAGTGTGCTATGATCCTTATACCTGTTGATAGTGCAGGTGGCCCCCCATGTGGGTGGGGCGGTTCTCGTGCGCGGATCCTGCATTAGAGACAGAAAACATTCATTAAAATGTCCCCCCCATCCACGATCTGCATTCTCTGCAATGAGACATGGCCCTCAATGCCCCACACGCTACCCAGGCCAGTTGTGGTTACGAGCACTAATTAGCATTACCTGCACCCTTCCACAATTAAAGTTGTCCTCTCTTAATGATTGAAGAAAGTCCATTCATAAACTAAACACTCGTCTCCTTGGCTCTGAAGGCGTCTACCCAGGTGTTCTGATGCCTAGAGAGGCTGCCCATGCTTGCAGTATTGGCCCTCTAACTGAGTAGATCCTCTGTTGTCGCATGCGCCCGTCACCGACCTCTGGTAACACACAGCTTGCTACCTCTAACAATCTGTTTGGGTCCGAGGTTTGCACAAGTTGCCCCAATGCTAAAATAACGTTTGAATATTACGTTACTAACAGTGGGCTTTCTGATCCGTTTGGGCCTGGAGGGAGCGGCATCGCAACGAGTCCTCCACCTGGGTATATTCTTGAAAGAGGGGAGGGGAACTTTGGCTGTCCATTCTCCCTTCTGTTCCCCCACACAGGAAATTACAATGGTGCGACAAGGCGGAATGAAATTTATTTATTTATTTATTATTATTATTATTTTTGATCGATTCTGAGGAAATCAGCGAGGGAGAGCAAGAAGGGGCTACGGAGGGAAATAGGTAACGTTCGTTTGCACACTTGTAGGTGACAATTACTAGACAACACACTGACGTGTTCCCTCTCTGTGTGCACGCTCCCCCCCTCTGTGTCCACACCAAGACTGGTCCTTCACCATATACCTGTCTCTGGCCCACCAATTGCCACCTGTGCCGCTTCCTCGTCCTTTGCACTGATTACTTTGCTTTGTATCCTGAAAAATAAAAGAAATTGTCACAACGTTCCCCCATTCTTTAAATTGCGATATTTAATTTGTCGTGCTCCTTCAGCTTCCGGCGTCATGCCACCGTATTTCAGCTTCCTCTCCGCCAGTCCTCGCGAGCCGTACCCGTACCATCCTGAAAGTACACGCATGTTAGTGCAACCTTATATGTAACATAGAACAGCCCCGATTGCCCTTCTAGTTACTCCCTAAACAAAACCACCAAGGGAAAATTGAGTCATAACAATAGCTCACACTAACCTAATGCGAGACATATTGCATTGCAAATGCTTGATTAGTAAAATGCGCTTCACGGAAAAGTGGTCAAGAAACTTTTGACCACTGCCTGCCCCTAGGGCGATTCCTACTTGCACTCAGAAGGGGAGCAACCGCAAGGTTGCCCCTGATAGTAAATAGCCTCCACCCATGGGAAGGCATGAAGCACCAGGCTAGTGCAGCATAACCCTGGTCTGGTCGAGTATCGCACTGTCCAATGCGGGGCCAATGGCATGGAAAGGCGTAGTGCTGATGCTGGCGTGTATCCGACTGGCAGCTTCCTGCCCTTACCCCTGAATTGTACGTGAAATAGTCAAGTGAGGACACTAAAAAGGATACGGCAGCGCTGAGGAACGAACCCTCCAGCCTGCTCGATCGTCGACGGCACTGGGCGTAGGGACGCCTCTTTGCACAGGGTGGAAATCCCCTCCCGCCCGCCAACGAGGAGCAGAGGAGGAATCTAAAATGCATGACCACATGGCGAGCGCGCCGCTGTGCCACATACGTGCCCAAAGCACTCGAGGAGCCGGGGACGTACCGCCCAGGGCCCACGTCAATACTCCTATAAATACTTCAACATAAATACAAACATTAAACAGATCACCCTGTGCTGAGTTCCGTTTTATGTCTTAGGGGTATTAATAATGTGCTTCCGTGGTCCGGCCCAGCGCGGCTGCCAGGGTGTAGAGTCGCTGGCGGGACCGGGCTGGGCTGCAAGTTGGGGCGACTATAATCGTTGTGGGATATTTGCCATCTTCTATGATGCATTGCGAGCTCAGGAAGAAAGATAGCTCAGAGGGTTAACGTTTCCACCGCAGTCTGTGTGATCTGAAAGTCTCAAGCCCGGTGTACCATGAGTACACCTGCGGAGTACATCTCCCCCCACCACACATACACGCCGTATGCACTCCCCACGAGCCACCTGGATTTCAAGTATCGCCAGACATAGGTACGGGCTGTCCCTCTAATGCCCCTCCATGGCAGTGCCTCCGCTCACTGGCCTCGCAGCACTAACTCCGCACTCCTAACAAGTCTTGGCAGGGCCGCGTCGGCCTTTCATCCTTCAGTGGTTGAGTCTTGTGATGCAAACCTCAGCAGAGAGATGAACTCTGTGAAATGACCCAGAAGGGTCAGGTATCAGCTCCCGTCCGCTCGCCCAACGCGCAAGGCCCCCAGGAAACCCCGGCCCCTTCTCCCCACACGAACAATAAAATTACAGCTGCCCCAGCCGCCTACCTCACCTCCCTCAATACTGCCACCCCCCCCCCCAACAGGAGAAGCAACGCGCCCCGCAGAACGGACTCCCCCCCCCCCCCCCCCACTCCCCTATCCAAAAAAGATGAACAATACTTAACCCTGCAACAAACCCACAACGTCCCTCCTCACCTTATGCAGAAAAAAAAAAAGCAACGGGCAGCACCCGCTCAGGGTCCATGCAGGGGAGGGCGAGGGTCAGCGCGAGCAGCGTCCAACGAACAAAGAGGGCGCTTGACCCTCGCCCCCTGGGCTATATAGTCGCCCCTCCCCCCAAGACACAGGAAGTGACAACACGGGGGGACCACCAGTCCCCCCAACCACTAGACCGCTCAGGGTCTATGCCATCCTATGGCACTAAGGGTGGCCGCCCTCGTAGGTGGCCACCTTTGGTGTCCCGGGGCAGCCAATCATTCTTGTGGCAACAAAACAGTGATAGATGGAACATTTGAATTATCTCCGCCAACGGCAATCACTCGAACCACATCCCAATCCATCGTTTATAGTTTAGCATGTCACCTCATTTTGGACCCAACCATATGTAAATAAGTCTAGACAAGCAACCCTGGACCGGATTCACCCTTACTATGATTTGCATATGGCTGCGAACATAAAGGGTAGCAATAAGGATGGACTGGGGTGTGGTCCTGAGTAATTACCAGTGGCTGAGATTAATTCCAGCATTCCACCAATCACTTCTTTGTATGCTTTATTGCGTCACTCTGAATGGGACGAGTATGTCTTGTCATTGGCCCCGTGCACACTGTGTCACTGGAACCAAGGGCTGATGTGCCCTAATTAGGAAACCAGTTTGGGATTGTTTGTGTTCTGATACAGGGAGGGCCTGGCAGTTCGGGGTGGATTGCTCCCATTGGAGCATGGTCAAGCCTGAATTCCTATGGCTGGGTTCGAACTTAGTTGTCAAGGTGTGCAAAATAACAATGGTCTGGGTTTCAGCCCCGAGAAACTCCCAGTGGCTGAGATTAATTCAACCATTGCATCCATCAATTCTTTGTATAATTTATTGAAAAAGCCCTAAGCCTGCGCGCCGCATATGGGTTAAATATGTGTTGGATGAAAAAACTAAAATATTTTCCCTACGTTTAAAAGTCTACTGTTACATGAATACATTAACAGTATTTTATTTATTTTCATTCCTCTTCTGCCATGTGACCATTTGTTAATTGAAGTTTTGAATTCTCAAACTATAGGAATTACTTTGTGAATGTTATTTATTATCTTTTTTGGTCGTTCCATCTTATTATTCAGTGGTTCCCCATCTCTGTCTGCTGCAAGGCACCTTAGCATTTGTGTGTTATTGGGCACCGCAGCATCTCTGTGTGCTGGTATCCACACCATCATCTCTGTCTGTGCTGGCTGGTATTTCTGCATCACTATGTGATACGGCAAGCATTTTGGGAACTGTGTGTATGTGGACAGGCATCCCGGCATCTGTGCGTGTGTGCTGGCATGCATCACATCATTTCTCTGTGTGCAGGCAGGAATCCTTCCATCTCTTTGTGTTGACAGGTACCCCATCTCTGTCTGCTGGTAGGCACCCCATCAACTATGTTTTATTAGGTACCCTCCTTTCTCTGTGTGCTCTCAGCCACACAAGCATCACTGTTTGCTGACCGGCATCCCAGCATCTGTGTGTGTGCTCGTAGGCACACTCAATATCTTGGTGCAGCAGAACTCCCATATTACTGTGTGCTAGCAGCATCCTTTCATCTGTGTGCTTGGCTGGAAGGCAGTTCTCCATAGCTGTATGCTGTCAGGTGTTCCTCCATTTCTGTATTCTCAAAGGTATTACTCCACCCAGGGCTCGAGTCGGGGTACCACGCGGGTGGACGGCGTCCCCCCACTTATTGTACCGGGAGCTCGATAACTGGAGCAAATCGAGGCACACATTCACTCTTTGGCCTATCTGGGGCGAGATCGGAGCTCATTCAGAATGCTGCTCACGCGCCGGTTTCTCTGATGCAATTGCATCTAAGGGGTGAGCGAGGGGAGGCAATGAGTCTGACTGTGCAAGCCTCCTTTCGTGACGTCACTTCCTGTTGTGACGTCAGTGTCTCCCCACTTCTTTTTTAGGACTTGTGCCCTCACTCCATCTCTGTGCCAGAGTAACACTGCACTCCATGTCATTACGAACATTGTCTTTAGTACTGTACCTCTCAACCATACATCATTGGTTTCACCTGTGTAATCCAATTAGTTTAAGCGAAGGAAAAACAAGACTACTACACCTAGAATGTATTTGTTTATGACAGATTGGTTGCTGCTGTGTACCAGTGGCAGGCGGCACTGATCTGGTTTGGCGGGGGGAGGGGAAAATAAAAATGTAAATAAAACGTATCTCCTGTCCACGTCGCCGCGTCCTCTTCGTTGCGTCTCTCCACTCCTTTCTCTGGCCGGAACAGGAAAGACCCAGGCTCCCTTGCAATGCAGCGTTGTGATTGGTCTGTCCACTCTGGTTCGACACTCAGAAGGGGACCGGGGGCTTGGGCATGTTCTCCACCCAGGCTTCTATGCAGCCTGGGTGGAGAACATGCTATGTGCGCATGAATGTTTGGCCAGCCCGAGACGGCCGGCTAAACATGCATGCGCATGTAGGAAGTGAAAACCACTCCTCCCCTACCCTGCTATTTCAGCAGAGCAGCCCCACCCTTCTCGCAAAGCTGCAGCGCAACTAGAAAAAATAAAATGGTTATACCATTGAGTTATTATAATTTTTTTTTTTCGTACACTGCTGAAAAGTAGTAGGGCAGCTCTCCTCCGCCTTACCGGAGGAGCCGCCACTGCTGTGTACTGATTGTATCCCCCACCTGTGTTCTTGACTGGCAGGTACCACCGCACCTTCATGTGCTGGCATTCATCGCATCAACTTTTGTGTGGCTGACGGTGTCCACCTTTTCTGTGTGCTTGCAGGCATCTCACCATCAATGTGTGCTGGCATCCACCCGCTGACTTAGTGTGGTGGCAAGTGATCGGCTTCTTCGTGTGCTGGCACAAATCCAGTTCCTGTGTGTGCTAGCATGCATCCTGCTGTCTCCCTGTGCTAGCCGGTACCTTGCTTCTTTATGTGGTGACTTACATGTGGGTGGAGGTGTCTGGCTTTTCTTTTGGTTTGGCATGTATTCTACTGTACCTATTTGCTGCAGACGTCCAACTGTGCTGCGCTTGCAGGCATCCTTCCCAATCTCTGTGGGATATTGGCCATCCTTTTTTTTCTGTTTCCTGACGGTAATTCTTACTCTCTCTGTGTGCTGGCTGGCACTCTACCAATATCTGTATTTTAGCAAGCACCAGGCAGCCTTCCATTTATGGGATGGTAACCAAACCCTTTTCTCTGTGTGCTACCAGGCAACACTGGATGTATGTGTCCAGGCAAGCGTCCTACACATCTCTGTATGTGATGGCAGGTCCCCTGGCCCTTTCCTGTCTCCTGGCAGTTCTCCCCCACTTCTGTAGGCTAGTGGGCATCCTAGCCATCTCTGTCCTGTGGAAGCCATTCACCCGCCTGCGTGCACGGGCAGGCACACTGCTATCACCGTGTGTTGTCAGCATGAGTTAGGGGAGCAGGAATGCAGGCAAATCTGCTCAACGACTTCCTTCCTACTTCCTACACTGAGTGCACTGTGGATATCGTGTCAGTTGTGCACGGCTCGGCTCGTAGCTTGCCCTGTGCACAAGCCTCTTAGGCTAGGCAGTAGGACCTGCAAGCTCAACTTTATTATTTAAGCTATACAAATGTAAGCCATACAATGTAAAACACAAGTCGGAAGACTATTAAAAACACATACACAAGGAAAATAAAAAAGTCTCTAATATTGAATTAAAGTGAACGATATTTCTCCTAGGAATTGCTTAAATGAACACAAATTCACATCTAGACTCACACCTTGCGAGGCTTAGACAATGAGCTTTCAACCTTTATTACGCAGAAATGATCCATTCTATTGCTGAATCCAAGAACGCGTGTAGTGTCTTCTTCTGTCGTTGTGTTGTTCAGCTATATATATTGTGTTTAAGATAGCAAGGTGGTGCCAAAAGTGTGAGGGAGAGGGATTCAGTTAAACTTTTATACTTCATTTAGAATCTGACCTCTGTGGCTAATTTAATGCCCCAGCGCCAGCTGTGATGAAAACATGTTTAAATCTCCATATAGACGCCCACCCTTCATTACTAGCCTGGCATACGCGCATATAGACTCATAATGCTTTTCACAAGCTGGCCCTGCACTAGAGATCTTTAGGTATTGCTTCATGTCGTGCTCATCTCGCCAGTAGCATGTGACTATTAGTCCTTTACACTTTCAGTCAAATTGGGGTGTGGGAGTGGACAGAGACAGATGCACTATGGGAGGGAATGACGTAAAGATGGCTCCAATTTAATGTTATGTTGGATCTTCTACGTGTGTTTTGTATCCTCCGCACCCTACATCCTAGTGAGAACTTTCGATTGTGTACCCCGAGAAAAATAGGTGGAGTAAAAACCAATATCGTGAATGCAGGTAAAAGGTAGAAACCAAAGTGGGTATTCTAAGTATAGGCTATAGAAAAGGGTTGAGTTTTTGTAATTTTACACACGTTGAGGGTCTTCTTCCTTGCACTTGGTAGACTCTTCACAAGTGGAGATCTTGACTACTATGGGTTGTTCTCCTTATTTGAATCTAGGCACCATGGAACCGAGTGATCTTTTATTGTAGTATTTATACAACTTTTATATAGTTTTCAGTTTGTGTGTGAGTAACTAAAGAGGTGTTCTTATGTTGTCTTTGGATACTCAGCTTAGGGATGTGGTAGAACTGAAATGCTCATGCATGATATTGTCTCAAGACCCATCTTTAGGCGACCTACTGATGAAGCACAGAACAATAACACTGATTGCCTTTGCCTCCAGTAGCCATTGTAATCCTTGACGTTTTGGGGTGGGGTGGAGTTGCCCTCTCCTTTGTCTAGACTAAAATTCTGTTTAATGTCTCTATTTGCAGTGCATTGAGGCCTCACAATTAGGAATGCTTGGAATCCGTAGAATCTGCGTGATCTGCTCTTGAGAGGTTGATTGTGAATATCATAGTTGTAAGGTGGCTGGTTCAGATAGGCGTAGTATTGCTTGCCAGTTACAAAGAGAGATTACAAACGTTGCTCACCCCTAAAGTTTTTGTACTCAGTTAGGGTCTTGTGTTTTGGCCATTGGCTACTGGAAAGATTATGGTCTGTTTGAGTAGCTAATCATCAGCAACTCCATTTTTTATTTCTATTTAAAAGGGGCTAAATTACTGGGCCTCATCAAAGAAATTGGATAGTACTCATGGTGATGGACCACATCTCCTCTCCCCTCCCAGCTTAGTTTACGTATTTCACTTCTGAAAATACTAACAGAGTACCTCGATGATCCCAGAGATGAGCCACAGGCACAGATATAGGAGGGTAAGAGTACAGACATCTGTTGCATTTTACAGTTAAGTGAGATGATACTGGACCAATGGACTTCTCACTTTACATGGTGTGTTTGTGATCCAGGCCTTTGTTTTCCATCTTCTTCTGATGTTCTTCTACAAAGGTGATGGGTAGATGAAGAAGAACCAAGACTGCTGTCTATATAGTTTCTCTTTTGACAAGATTTCAAACCCCTGAAGGACAATAGAGCATTCTCCATCCAACATCGCTGTCAGATTAGTATGGATTAAGAAGGGAATGTTTCTCTATATATGTCTGTAATTGGTTTTGAATGATTTTCACTCCAAGTTAACCTGCTTTCATTTACAATTGAGATAGCCAAAATCGGACTATTTTTGGAGGAAAACTTGCATGTTTGAGAACATTTTTGTTAAGGGCATGTGGAGTCAGACTCTCCTTAAAGAAACAAACAATTAAAGATGTCTGTTAAGTCAGTCGTCTGCTTTGTAGCATGGACAGAGCATGGGCTTGCTTGGGGGAGAAATATCTGTCTTCCTTATACATTTGATCAACACTTCTAAGACAACAGAGCAGACCCCGCCTTCTTTTATTTCAGAATTAATAGCAATCTTCGTTCACATTTCAACTATTTCAGTACTAAATGATTTTCGCTGTTTAACTAATTCTTCAGACGGTGATGAGATACATGTTCCTGAAAGGCAGCAGGGTTATGCACGGGGTCAAAGGTAAAGATGCAATCGGCAAGTGATTGGAGATGTAGCTGGTTCTGGAAGTAAAATGTTCTGCATCAATATGCTGTTCTTAAAAGAAGTGCATCATCAGCGAATTCCTAAAATAGAGCAGTGTTGTTGTGGTCCTGATTGCTACGGTGATGATGTTCCAGATACTGGGTGCATTGATGGAGAGGGCCTCTTGCCACATTTTCTCTTTTTTACTCCAGTCTGACCAGTCCAAAGTGCAGGCTTGTCTCCTAGATAGGCAAGGATGCTGGTTGTGATGACTTTGTAGTTGGGTGTTTGGATTCCTTGCAGCTTAGGCTGGTGACATTTTTCTGATATTCAAAGAAGCAGTTATTATTGTGAGGTGATGTTTTCAGCTTGAATAGATATGCATTGCTGCACTGTTCTGCAAGAACTGGATGTAGACATCTACACACCACGTTAACTAGTTGTATATTTAATAAAAACAAAGTGCTACTGAGCTGTGGGTTAACCTTGACAACAACATTTAACTGAATTTCAAAGGAGAAATCAGTGTTGGATATAATTCCCATACTTTGGCTATTCTGTTAATTTGCTGGTGCATTTCAATTTTGAAAGGTTATAGTAAGCTGATGGTATTTCTGGATTGGGGCCTGTCATTTGCAGCAGACCAAGGTCCTTTTTATTTAGCAGAACACATGACCTAAAGCATGGCTTAGTTTGTGTGGTACATGGGCCTTTTTTCAGAATGGAAGTCAATTTGGGCTGCAACAGCGTACTTTCAGAAGTGTATGTGGTATATCACTAATGACTGTGCCTAAAGGAACATAGAGATATTTAACCTCAACTTCGAATGATCCCGCTACTACCAAGTGACTTTAGAGGGCAATACATGTATGGATCAATAAATTCCATTTGCCCCACCCTTTGTTTTAGCTTTTTCAACAAGGAGTTCTGGTTCATTGCGTTGTAGACCTGTACTAGAAGGATCAGAAAGGGCTGCTTTCTTATCTTCATTCATGGTCTGGAAAAGCTCCTCTCATGGCAATTTCAGTTAATCTCGAGTACCTGAAGTCTGATTGGTTATTCCATAGGAAGTAATCATCCTTCACATGTTATTGCAGATATCTATACCTCTCATCACTGGAAAGTTTGCCCATTGATCAATTGTTGATTGTACCTTTTATATTCACATGTTTGCTTCATGTTGTAAGAAATGTTAATATTTTTCAGCATATTCCTCTTTTGTAAGTCAAAAGTAAAAAAATTTAACAATACAGTAGTGACTTTTGGTAAAACATATCTTTCAAGAATAATGGTCGTACTGGTAATGTTATCTTTTGAAACCATTGATAGAGATTTCAAACACATTTTACATGATATTTAATTGGTTATAGATTGTGATTTTTTTAGCAGGTCTCATGAATTGTTACAATAAAATAGTTATTTATTGTGATGTCAAATACCATCTGATTTAACTATATCTTCTACTGCAGTTTCCTTTAACTGTGAGAAAATAGCAAACCACAATTCCACAGCGCTGCCACATTGGTATCACTAACCGGTCAACAGAGAGGGGTTTCCGACAGACTGATTGTCATGTCAAATAAAATGACATGATCTCATTAGAGGACAACCTCTGGGGAGATCACTGGCACAGGCATTTATACATGGTGTTCTGTACTTGGGACATGTGGCACAGACAGTAGCGATCTAAGGTGATTGGAAGGGTGGTATGAAGTACACTCGTGATTTTAAAATTAATTGGTTCATTTTCATCTGAGTCAGTTAGCCTTGAGGACCTCCTAGGACGCAGAATGCTGTACAGTTTCAAAATCAACAACAATAATGCAAGCTAAGTGTGAGCACATCCAATAATGGGGATATGAAATGCATTAATCTACTTAGATGGTTGAAGGAATTAGAATACATTTAAAGACGTTTTGAGATTGGTGTTTATACCACAGTTTGTGTGTTCTTCGAGGAGGCAAAACCGTGTCTAACCCTATTCGCCGTCATGAGATCCAATGTAGTTGATTACTGCTCTTCTCTGAATAATGATTTTGTGGAGTCTGAACTGCATTACTTCCAGGATCTTTTCTTTTTTAAACTTATTTATCGTTTTTCATTTTCAAACAACACATATCAACATAATTCCCACTTATAAGAGTACATAGATTCATCAGTATGTAATACAGCAGCGGTCTGGCATGTAAGGTGACATTTGAAGTGACCAAAATAGCAGAACCAATATCAGTGGGTAGTACCGCAGTGGTTGCCATATATCTTTAGGTCTGGAGGTATGTGGCTGTAAGGTGGCATAGTCTTCATATGTGATAGCACAATAAATCCTGCTTTTTAACCATGCAGAGTTGGTGGGGCTTGTTTTACTGCCTCAATACTATGCCAGACCTCATTTTGCGATCAGCAGTGCATTGGTGGTAAATCTACAAGTTCCTTTTGGGATGTCATTAACATAATCCAGTAGGACCAGTAGTTGGGCAGGCGTAAGTGTAACTACTGGCATGATGGAGATCAAGGAGAAGATTTTGTCCCAATATGTTCGTATATGTGGACATGTCCAATTCAAGTGGGCGAAGTAAGCCTCAGTGGTGTGGCATTTAAGGCATTGAGACAATCACGTAAGGTCGATTTGTGCTAAGTCCTGAGGTGTAGGCGCGGTGTAGACATTTGTAATGTAAAAGCTTGTGTTTATGATTAAAGGAGATGAGTTTCGTCTGAGTGCAACAGTAATACCATGATTTTATTAGGTAATGATTGTCCCAGGTTGCGTTTCCAAGTGGTCCCTCGTCCCCCTTGCCGGTTCGGGTTTCATGGGTACGCATGCTTGGTAAATAATCTGGAAACTAATTTCCTCCTTCAGTGTCGCTAATATTGAATGTCAATGGAGAGAAGTAATCTGGAGTAAGGGGATGGGAGGGTATATGTTGTAAGTAGATAAATGACCGCTGCTACGATCTCGTGGGAACAAGTAATTAGTTTATTCATAGAGTAAGAACATAACGCACATCTCGCCAGCTGACCAAACTCCAACTGGCAAGTCTGGAATCCAAGCTAGCTGATGTCAGACATTGGAACTGTTACTACATTCTAGAATAATGGACAAGGAACAACATAAAGAAAAGGCTAAGTAAAGTTATACTAACGAAAGATTACATTTACAACACATCTCCTTCTCTTGGAATAATAAACAAAAAGAAAAGTTTAAGAAGTCGATATAAAATTTAGCAAATATAATCATTCAAATAAACAGGTGGTCGACGAGATCTTGATCTCCTGATATTATCAGAAGCTGAAACATCTTGCGCAATCATGTTATTAGTAGGAGAATCATTACAATGGTGAATAGAATCCTGTACAATAAGATGATGAGAAGCATCACCATCACCATCACCTTCCTCCCTCCTACACCTTGTTGGCATAGGTAAGCTAAAATCTCCTTGAGTGGAAAACATGTAACCACTATTGCACAATGAATTGTCAGATTTCTCAGTACTTTTTTTAGTATGTGAATTTTTTTGATATAATGCAACTCTACGGTAATTTCACTTTTCGCCGTTATCCAATACTACATAATGTGGATAGACATGTTTGACTAAAACCGAGCCTCTATATTTAGTGAGTCCTTTAGTCACTCTTCCAGGTTTGACTTTTACAATATCACCAGCAGAAATAGAACAAGATAAATTACTCTGACTTTTCCGAAGAGAATTGACATTTCTTGCAATTTTTTAACCACGAAGGTGTAAGTTTTGTACCTGGGCTTCTACCTCTCATGAGTTCAAAGGGAGACTTAAAGTATGTCCACATGAGATACAGCACTGTTGAGGTGAGCGTATCACTGTTCAAAGTTACGCTCGAAGTGAAGATGCAACACTGCACTTGTACTTTGAATGAGTGATTTTGTATACAAATCAGTACATAGACGTCGAACACTGTACTGTTGTGGTGAGAGTATCACAGTTAAAATTGACGCTCAATGTTGATAAAATATACCGCTGTGGCACTTTGAATGTGTTTATAACACCGTGTATATTCAATATTCTATTTCGTTGTATGTTTCAAACTTCCAAGCTGTAGCGATAATGTATTTAAATAATGGTGAGTGTATCACCGTACGCGATGGCTCTCGTTGCTATGGTTGCAATTCAGATTTCACTCTAAGATGGCCGCCTGTGTCGGTACGTCATTACGTAGAACGTAACGAACGTCTACTGAGCCGTGTGGTGCTTGTGAGACAGAGACGCTGCTACTTTCCAAGACACGTCACTTTCCCTCGCGCTGTTCGTGGAAAGACACTCCTACTTAGCAACAACAGTTGCTAAGCAACATGGGCCACATCGTGCACGCGCGTATAAAGTTGGAGGTTGGCTCACCGTTAATATGATGGTTTCAAACTTTGTCAAATCTCCTCCTTCACTCTTCAACAGTAAATCTTCTGATGGAAATGATACCTTCGTCAGATTGAGATCGCACCGCACAGCATGGGTTCCTCTCTTTGGGAGATGTCGTTCGTCCTCTTCCTTCCCGACCACTTCGAGATTCTTCGAATTGTGCCACAGTCTGGTCAGAGTTGGAACCACTCGCCAAAATGTTGCAAGTAGATAAATGACCACTGCTACGATCTCGTGGGAATAAGTAATTATTTTATTCATAGAGTAAGAACATAATGCACATCTCGCCAGCTGACCAGACTCCAACTGGCAAGTCTGGAATCCAAGCCAACTGATGTCAGACATTGGAACTGTTACTACATTCTAGAATAATGGACAAGGACCAACATAAAGAAAAGGCTAAGTAAAGTTATACTAACGAAAGATTACATTTACAACAGTATACCGGAGCGAAGTGTATCATGGAGGCGCCTAAGCACAAAGTGGTCCATATATGTGGCATCCCTGAAATGGGCATTGTCTGCATGCGTAAGTACATGACTATTGGGAAAAGGTCCCCAATAGTGTGTAAATTGTGTTGTAACAAGGTACGTTGGACAGGCTTTTCCTTTGTCAGAGGTACCCAGGGGTTGTTTGCTTAGGGTACGGCAGGCAAGTAGAGGATGCATCCCCCTAAAACAGCATTTGAGCTTCCTTCATGCCCACCTTGTGGTTGAAAGCATTTGCATGTCGCAGGGGTCCTTGGAATGCCTTTAGGGAGTATGGAGGTTAGTGGAAAATGCCATGCTTGGTCTTTCTCAGGTGTTGTGTTGGGAATATGAGTGTCCGTATGATGCCAGTGGTACACAAAGTGGCATTGTGCTTCAAGATAGTATAACTGCAGATACGGCACACTGAAACCTCCTTGCTCATAGGGGAGCACCAGGGTGTCCCATCTAATCCGAGGTATATGCCCTGCCCATGTTAGTCGCAGTAAGAGGCTGCGTAAGGTGGTAAAGAAATTATTAGTCAGTGGAATTGGTATGTTCAGGATTAGGTATAAGAAGCGAGGGAGAACGACTATTTCTATGATCACCATGAGTCCTGCCATTAAGAGGGGGGAGTATAATCCATTGATCAATCTTAGTGGATAGCTTAGCGATGGCTGATCCATAATTCTGGCAGGTTATCTGTTTTTTCTCCCTATGTAGGGTAATTCCCAGGCATTTGTTGGGGTCTATACACCAAGTCCATGGATAGTCATTAGTCTCATGTTTCGTAATATCATTGAGGGGGGAAAAGTGCTGATTTGGCCCAGTTCATGTTAAGGCTAGAAAAGCCTCTGAATCGTATTATTTTGCATATAAGAGGGGGAAGGTTATCAGAGGGGTGACGGACGAAGAGTAATATATTGTCCGTATACATGGACACCAGCAGTGGACCAGGGGTAAAGTGCAATCCACGATGTATATGTTTCTCCGGTAGATCGTATACCGGGGGTATATGGCAACAATTAAAAGGATCAGTGACAGAGGGCATCCTTGTTGGGTTTAGTAGGAGAAACAGGGCCATTGGACTTGAATGTAGAAGCATATTCAGGGCAGTATATCCAGGAGGTAGTCCCAGTTTATCTTAGGTCGCTTTTAAAAAGAACCAGTCTAAAGAATCAAGTTCTTTCACAGTCTAAAAGGGCTACACCCGCAGGGATATTAGGGGAGATACTATTTAATTCCACGAAGATTGAAATGGATCTGGGAGGAACAATGCCAGTCTGTATGGGTTGCAAGTAGTGAGAGTGGGTAGTAGGAGGTACAGAAATGGGGTTCTTTCCCAGGCTTCAATATTAGTGTGATCACAGCTTTCCGTAGTGTGGGTGGGAGAATTCTTGCCTTGCAGTGCTTCAGCATACATTTCAAGCGAATGTGGTTCATGTAAGTGTTACGCACCTGTGAGTCCATACTTCCTGGATATTTGCCTCAGTTTCCCTCATGTTTGATCATGCCCTTATTCTTGATCCACTATTTGTCACGTTATGTTTTTGGCCACTCAGTTCGCTATTTAGGGATGCGCTGCTTCATAGTTGTCGAGCTATGTAAATATCTCAAATTAAATTGAACAAAATTAATCTTCAGAAGCTGTATGAGCAGTAGAACAAGTAATGGCTGGTAGTTACTTGACGATTAAAACTGAATTGAGAAACGTTCTTCACATAAGAAAAAATTGCTTCTGTTTCATAAAAGGTCTAACCTGATCTGTATCTAAAACCTAGCCCAGCTTGGTATTAACTGATTGTCTGTTTAACTATGGTGGCTTATTAAAATATCAAATGTTATGCTATCTATCAGGACCTTTGTGCACTCTCAGGGGCTAACTTTGAAAAAAGGCCTCAGCCAGGAATTATTAGCCTCCTGATATGCTTTCGGGGCTACAAAAGAATGATTGGCATGTAGGTATTAAGGGTCACTTTCCTAGAATTCCCAGCTAACAACAAACTGGAAAATTAGTTTGGGCTGAGCAGTTACTGTGAAGTAACCTCTATGTTGGTGTTATTTAAGCTGAACTGGCTGTGTAGACAGAGCATGTGCAGTTGGAATTGTAGGACAGCTGTTGACAGAGAAATATGTTTGGAAGCTCAGTCGCAGGCTGTACAGAAGGTGTAGCAAAGCTGAAGCTGATAGTGAATTTGGGTAAATTGGAGCAGATTTTAGTGAGGCTGAGTACAGAGAAGAGAGCATGCCTCAGAGATAGATTTAACAGGGAAAGTAACACTGGGGTCCCCTCTGAGCTGCTCATTGGCAGGTGGACGTCAGTTGTTCATGATTTCTGAAACTGGCATATGTGTAATTAAAAGTCTTATAGGTGAACTCCAGAATTGCAGCATTTTTTTTTAGAAGTCACAAATTAAACAGTATAGATGACTGGTTTGGTGAGCTTGTGTCTGTTGATGGATATGGCAAATAGCCTGATTCATTGAACCACTGGAGTCCACTGATATTATGGTCAGAAGTGAAATGCCCATACCGGGTCTCATCCTCTTGCCAGCACATTCCAAATGATGAAGACATTTCCATCAGGAGCAACTGCAGTGTCAGATCCCATGGGTCGAATCTGGCGCCTGCTCAGTTCAACTTGTACCAACAGCCACTATATCTTCCCGTCCAGCCACATGTCAATGACATGAAAAGGTACTTAAAAACATCAGCTTAGGTCCCTCTATTCACCTCCCTGAAACGTCTGCATAATTATATTTTCCCAATGCTTGATTATAAAAATACAGAGCTCCCCTTCCTTGTACTAAGCCACAGTTGTGGATTTCACTGGAACATGATGGCTTTGCTGGTTCACTCTACCCACAATCAAATCCCTTGGGTTCACCCCAGATGCCATCAGATCTATAATATTGCATCTTAACAGAGTGGCTAAATCAACATTTCCACCTATACTCACTAAAAAAACAATTCCTTCTTGAAATATCAAAAGCCCATTGCCTTGTTATTGTTTTTCTTTTAAATTATTATAATTTTTTTTGCAAGGAACAAACAGGATACAGGAAATATAAGTAAATAAATAACTTAAACCCCGTATGTGATTAGTACAAAACCAATTGAGCAGTATAATACAATGTGATAAAACAGATAAACATATGAGCACACAGGAAACGGAAAGAAATGAGAAAACAACGAACAAAGTAAATGCAATTCCGACCAACATTCCGTTAATAAAATTAAAAAAAAACACAAGCCAGAAGAAAAATCGGAACAAAAACAATCAATCCATTATATCCATTCAGTAATAGGGTTCCACATTTTTAGCCCTATACTTCCCTTACGGATACCCTTTGTTTTATATTTTGCAGTCTCCACACAGAAAATGAAGGAGGGTCAGGGGAGATCCATTCTTTGGATATACAACCCCGTAAAACTGATATACAAATAAAGAGGAAAGAGGCCCGATCCTTAGGTGTAGTCACACCTGCGGAGTCAGTCTCAAACAGCACCAACTCAGCATTAATACATTTGGGGGGGGGCTAGTATTTCAATCAAAAAATGTTGAATGGAGCTGAGTAGAGGACCAAGTTTACCGCATGAGAAAAACATATGTTGAGCATCAGCCACAAAACAGCCGCATCTACTACAGCTGGCACCAGGACCGGTACTCCATTTGGAGACTTTCCTGGGGCAATAGTACAAATCATATAAAACCATGTAGTGTTGGGCCTGCATTTTACCCGAGATCAGAACCTCTTTGGCAAAACAAATAGAGGAATAAAGATCAATAGTTGCTATATTTAATTTTGTTCTCAATCTCTCCTGGCGCTGATCCAGATCCTCTGGAAGTAACTGAATCAAACTGGAATAAAAGAAACCAATGGGAATCCCTTTTCCCATCCCTTTCAATAACGGAAATTGTTTAAAACGAGTTTCATATTGCCCCAGCCGAACATAGTAACTGCGGATCTGGAGAAATTAAAAAAAATCATTTTTATGTATTCCATATTTACATTGTAGCTCATTGGAAAGTAATGGCTGCAGGTTATGAAACATGTCACCTATATTACTTATGCCCAGCTGATGCCATTTCCTGGTTGTTACATCTCGAAAGATATTAGGTAAAATTCCAGCCGCCACAAACTGGGTATAGCGGTTTATTTGAGGAAGTCCTATATATCGCCTAATTTGCCTCCACACTGAAAATGCCGCAATCAGCACCTTAAACTTGTTTTTTGTATAGTAACTGGGCTCCAGTATTTTCAAAAGACAGCCATTAGCCTTCTCCCCGATAAAGAATTCATAAATTGCGGGTGTATGACACTGCAATAGACTGCATTTTTTACCAATAACTAAAGGAGAGATAAATTGCAAAATAGATGCCCAATAATAAAATACAAAATAAGGTATACTCCACCTAACCCTGGATCTAGGAAGTGCCATTTTTTTAAATGCCCTTCTATTTCGTTTGTACCCCCAAAGAAATCTTGACAAGACCTTTTCAAGTTTTTTAAGACAGGATAAGGAAAATTCTAATGGCACGGATTTAAATAAAGAAATTTAGAAAGAACCAACATTTGCTCTTCCGTATAGGGATAAATGCAAATGATTGAGGCGCTCTAACGTAGACTTAACTCCGTCTAAGACTGGATTAAAATTAATCTCGGGGATCCTACTGATGGGTAATGTAATTTTAACCCCTAAATATGTGGCCTCAGTGACCACGGTTTTATTCCTTGGGACATCATCCCCTACATATAATACCTGAGTTTTATTTATATTAAGCTTGTACCCCGCAAAATGACCAAACTGCTTAGCCAGAGTTTCTACTGTCGATAGAGCAGGCACCAAATCTGTAGTTAAAATCACAATGTCATCTGCATATGCGAGAGCTCTATACTCCATCATGTTAATACTAACAGGTTTGATCTGTGCTGATTCACTTAGTTTAACCAAAAAAAAGTCAATATACAATGCAAATAATAAAGGGGACGTGGGACAGCCTTGTCTAGTACCACGAAAAATAGGAAAAAGGTCAGATTCTTTACTTGCTAAACGAATAGAAGCTTTAGGGGCTGAATACTATGTCTGAATAGCCTGAAGCATACTTGGTCCGACTCCCTTCAAACGTAGCACCTCCCACAGATATGGCCAAGCGACCCTGACTAATGCCTTCTCGGCATCCAACAGGGTCACACCTATAGGTGTTTTAGTCACCTCTGCCCAGTCCATTAAAGAAATAACACGCCTCACATGGTCTGTTGTATCGCGGCCAGGTATGAATCCATGCTGAAAGGGTGAAACTAAAGAAGAAATCGTAGAGGAGAGTCTAGTGGCTAAAATTTTGGAGTACAGCTTACTATCAGCATTTATTAGAGATATTGGCCTGTAAGATGATGGCAAGAGGCCAGATTTATCTTTCTTTAAGAACACCGTTATTATAGACATATGCCATGAGGCCGGGGGTGATCCACTTTGTGCCCTGACACATACTTCCAGCATATATTTCTTCAAAATAGGAAAAAAGTTCGAAAAAATTCCAAAGGGATCCCGTCAGGACCCACTGCTTTTCCTAAAGCTAAAGATGAAATTGCCTGCTCTAATTCCTGCTCTGTGTACTCCAACTCTAAGGCTTCCCTCTGTATATCAGTGAGTATAGAGAACTCTTGATTGCCCAGGAACACCGCTAATTCGTCTTCTGTATCAGAGGAGTCCTCACTAGAATAAAGTTGAGAGTAGAACTCTCTGAATATTTCCAAGATTTTAACTGGTTCAGTGTGTATTAAACCATTGACATCCTGTATTGCATCTACCTTCCTAGCAGCGACTTTCTGCCTTAGTCGTTTGGCTAATAATCGGCCAGATTTTTCCCCGGCTTCAAACATACCAGAGCGAAAAATTGTAATTTGGGCTGCTAATTTTCTGCGTAGCTCTCATAAATTTTCATTCTCTGAATAGCGAGATCTCGCACCCTCTGTTCGAATTCTACTGGGTTAAAGTTTGAAGTTTGCATCAGCGCCAGCTCTAAATTATGCAATTTAGTAATCTCTAATTCTTGTTTGGCCCTGATACCCCGTTGTTTATTTATAGTAAAACTTAGCGTTTCTCTCCCGCACTCAAGCTTTAAATGCATCCCAGACTATACCCACTTCAGCAGAACCAGTGTTAAACTCAAAAAAGTCTGGGATCCACTTGGCCATATGCTGACGATATCCCTGGTCAACCAATAACTGGCGATCAACGGTCCATGAGCTCCTGATATAAGACATCAAAAAGGTATCCACTACTAATTCAAAAATAACCGGGTTATGATCGGATATGATTTTAGGATATATATTTTTGCATCGGTTAACAGATCTACAGGGGCAAAAACATAGTCAATGCGAACATGTTTTTGATGAGGGGCAGAGAAGAAAGTAAAGCCAGGGATAGCGGAGCGCATAAAACTCCATACATCTACTAGCCCAAATTCGTTCAAGATACCCTCTATAGCTTTAAAACTTTTTGGCTTTCTACCTGTATACGAGGAGTTAAGACGGAAATCAAAATCTCCGTGTAAATGCAAGTTTAAATCTCCACAGATCACAAGGGGAGAAGACCATTGAGCCAGCTCAATACTAATCAAGTTAAGGATTTCAGGATCGTCAAGATTGGGGGCATAAATGGTACACAGAGTAAAAAGAAAGTGACCAATCCTGATTTCAACAATTGCTCACCTTCCATATGGGTCAGCTTTAGCACGTTTACACTCACCCCACCCATATTGTTTGAAGATTGCTACCCCTTTAGTTGTTGTACCTTGGCAAGTGCAGATCAAAGTTTCAAAGCCCAGATCTTTCAGGCACATCCTGTTGTTCCATGCTACATGAGTTTCTTGAATACATAGTATCTGTGCCCCCATACTCTTAAGAATCTATGCCATCACCCCCCCTTTTTTTCTATCATTCAGCCCACATACATTCCAAGAGCAAATAGAAATTTAGCCATTATCAAAAAGGAAATTGATCTTCAGTGCGCACAATTTATTATTGCAGCTACTCGACTGCAGTCTCAAAAAATATAGTGAATTACAAATCCTGTACCTGTAGTTCCTTGCCCCCCACCACTACCCCACCCCACACCTACCCTCCCAACCTACCCTACACAAGCACCCCCCCACAACCCACCACTGTGAGGCAAAGGGACTGAAAAGTCCCTATAAAGGATGGAAAGAAAGGAGTAGACGCTCCCCGTACTCCCTCCCCCCCCCTTGCTATGATAAAGGAAGAAAAAGAAACGAAAAAAGCGTTACCGATAGGAGATATACATTAGCCCTGTAGCTGAAAAAGGGAAAAATGAAGAAAAACCCAAAAGCCAATACACACTCGGGCAGAGCATTACCCGACTCAAAAGGCTATTACAGGTGCCAAGCAAAAGATACTACACGCCCTTAAAGAGAGTCTAGAAACTCCTTCGCCTTTATTTCAGAGGTAAAAAACATAGTTTTATCTTTAGTAATGACCTTCAGTTTGGCAGGGTTTAATAGATAAACCTGAGCTCCCTTGCTTTGAAAAGTCGGGATAAGTTGACGGAGGTGCCATCTCGGCTGTACAGTCGCCTGACAGTAGTCAGGTCTGATGAAAAATTTTCAACCTTTTGCCTTCCGTTTGCGATCGGGACGAGCCAGGTCGTATAGATGCTCACGTAAAAGAAAGTTATTGAAGCAAATAAGGATTGCCCTTGGTTTATTTAACGCACCCCGGCCCCCTTCCGGAACTGAAAGGGAAATCTATGAGCTCCCTCTCCCACTTCCATTCTTTTAACTCCGGGAAAGCTTCTACACACAGATCTATTATGAAGTGTCGTACATCTTTCCCTTCAACCCCTTCCGGGATCCCCAATATACGGAGATTATTCCTTCTCGCCCTGTTCTCCATATCACAAAGCTTCCAACTAATATCATCACGCAGAATATGTAATGCAACATCAGCTTTACAAGAGCAAAATTCATCTTCAATGGTTGAAATTCTATTTTCAGCCTCTGCAATTCTGGTAGATAGTTCGGAATTAGATTTAGCAATGCGACGAACAGAGTTCTGTAATTTTCGAACTGCTCGATGAATATGAAGGCTCTCTGCCTTCGTCTCCTCACGATGAATCATGATTGCCTGATAAATTGTCAATAGGGTAACGTTACTGGCGTCGTCGTCAATAGGGTAACGTTACTGGCGTCGTCGTCAATAGAGGGCAAATTACCCCCCCGCGTCAAGACTGTCAGCCAAGGTTGCACTTTGCTCAACGGGAGATCTTGAAAAGTCTTCTTCTTCTTCCAGAAAAGCCGAGCTGGCAAGACTTCGATCATCTGCCCAATCAATCTCAAGTTCCGTAGTTCCTCTCCCTCTCCCTCCCCCTCAGAAGCCAGTGACAAATCTGACATAGAGTAAATTTTCCCTCCTGAGTCACATGGTTCAACATCATTCAATATGTCTTTATCCACGGAGGGATCGGCTAATACAGGTATTACAGGTAGAGACCTTGTGTCCAAGATAAAGGAACTAGGTAGCTCAGAAGTTAGAGGGTGAAGAGGGAGGGGGGTTCTGTAGCGAGGTGGCTACAGCAGCTTCAACAGCTTCAGTGTTTGACTGGGTGACAGACGTCGACACTGCATTCTTATCGTCCCTTAACTGGGTCTTTTTCTTGGACTTATTGAAAATAGCCGGGATTGTTACCTTTTGCAGATGCGGGGGCTCGTCAGAAGCCGGTAAACTCGATACACCAACAGAAGAGGCTACAGAGTCAGGAGGGGATACAACTGATTCCGCTTCTTGTAAACCTCCCCCACCAGACTTCTCATTCTCTCCGGTTTTGGATTTATCTACTCTTCTCCCCTGTAGTTGAATTTCGTTAGTCACAGAGCCAGGAGTGTTGGCAGCCGCCGCTGCTCTCGTAGTGGCCCCCTTTGGTAGCATATTTGATGCGGTATTCTTGGGTCTCATTATATTCTGTGAAATGATCCGCTCCGGGTTTTGACTCAGCCCGTCAAAGTGCACCTTGGTCTTGCTCCAAGAGGATTCCAGTATTGAAAACATCGATAACCAAGACTCTCAATAATACTGCGAGAGAGGTTAAACTCCGTGATACTAGCAAAGAAGTGTTGGGGGCCAGCCGCCAGAAGAAACTGAAGCCGGCGTCTCCGAGAGCTCACCTCCGCAAAAAAAACGGGACTCATTATATCCCCATCTCAACACGGGGGAGAGCCAGCATCAAGAAAAGAAAACTCTGCTTGCTTTGCAGTTTGCTTTGCAGCTGGCTGAATGAAAAAAAAAAACACAGGGTCTGCTGCCACCAAAGGCTTCCGAAGGCTTCCAAAGGCTGCTGGGTCGAACCACAAAACCAGGAAAAGCAAGTCCGAGGGATTCCAGTGAGAAAGCCGCTTGCAGTCTTGGACCCAGCTCTCCGCCGAGGGGGAGCAGGGCAGGGCAGATGAATCACAGCAACGGTCCGAACAGGATTCCTTACAAGGTAACATTCCGTATTTCGCCGTTATTTTGTATCCATTTCGCTACCCAGGAGGGCTATATCTCCATTTTAGCAGGGGGTTAGAGTCTCAATGAGCAGGGGGAACGCCGGCAGCTCCCTTACTCGGACATCTATGTGTCCCCCATCTTGCTCCCATTGCCTTGTTATTGTAGCGTGTGGATTTCAGGAACACTCTAGGAGGTACTTCCTACTACGTTGTTGCACTACTCAATCTAGAACTTAATTCCACAACTAGAGAGAATTGCATTGGCTCCCTATGCAAGGTATATTTCTAAACTGTGTTGCCTTGCATACAAATCTACCTCTGGTTCTGGGAGTTGAGGCCTCAGGAGCGCAGTTACTTCCTTCTACCTGAGGTAACCAGATTAAGAGAATCTCTCCCTCAGAAGTAGCCCTTCACTGGTGCTGCAGCTTTGGCCTGGAAATCTGTGCCTCCCAGCACGCTCATTCTCAATCAAATCTCCAAGGCTTTTTTGTGATGACCTTCCTCCAACCCAATCTGTTTTCCTATACAGTTCTATTCTATAACTTGCTTCAATGCTTTTCCTACTGTTTTGCCGTAATCTTTGTACCGAAAGTAACACGTAAAGTGCAAATACAGCAATAACCATGTCACAATGGGGTTCTCAGGCCTATGGGCCCCTCTCCAGCTGCATAAATGGAAGCTTACCCCTGTTCTAGATAGGCCCGGTCTGATACCTAAGAAGCAGGAGTGGAGGCACTGAGTATAAGAGTCCACGTGCAAGTAATCCACACCATAACTGTGCTAGGGACTGTGGCCATTTAACCAGAGAGGACTGATAAAGTGGGGTGTGTACGGATGCATCAACCTAATGTCAGTTTCTGATTTTCCAACATTGTATTGTGGAAATACAAACCATACTTCTTTACAGATGAAGGTATTGTTTCCATAAACCTACAATCCCCTTTGGCATAGATTGTTTTCCCCCCTTTTAATAACTTTTGCACAGTTGCTTACTTTACACAGTGCTCTCGATACCTTTTTTGGCCTACTTTACATAGTGCTCTCCATACCTTATTTGGCCTAGTCTCCGCTTAAACCTTGGTACAAATAATACGGTACTGTTGAGGCAGCAGCTAATTTTTTCACACAGTTAATGTGTAAATTGTTATTAAATGCAAACAAACAACTTATTGTAGTTATGCCCCGTAAGGGCATTATAGCTAAGAAATATAAACACTGATATTCAGTGGTGTGGCGTAGTATATCAAAATATGTATGGAAAGCCTGGAAAATATGTGGAACATTCTACGAGAGGTTTGAAGAAGCACTTTTGAATTTGTTTGAAAAGCTTTATTGAACATACAGAGAAATAGACAATAATAATACCAGCAATAAAATCAGCTATTGAGGCAAAATTACAACAAAAAAGAAAATTGGCTAGTATAATAAAAAGAATAAAAGCTAGGTTTTTTTTTTAAGGGTTTTATATGAAATGGGAAAGGAGAAAAGGGAAGGGGGGAGGTAAATACTAATATATTATTATAACAGAAGATTGCATATTACATTGCACACTATAACGGAATGTAAACAAGGCATTGATCAATTAATACTATAAATCAGATAATCGTGAATGATATAGAAAGAGAGCAGAGAGAGAGAGTATTCAAGGGGGTTGTAAATTTTCAGAATTGAGGGAGGAATTACGCTGTAGAACAATCTGATCTGAAGTAAGGGGTAACACAAAAAGGTCTCTATTGAGTGTTGGTTTACAGGTGTAGGCGAAGGCAACATAAAGTCTATGAGAGTGGCAAAGACTATTCCACCAGTGTTGTATAGAAAGTTTAGAAAGAGTTTTCCAATTGAGGGTAATATGTTGAAAGGTTAGAGCAAGCATGAAATTAAAGAGACCACATGAGGGTATAGGCAAAGAGTCAAAGAGACTTCCAGCAAACAGTAAAGAAGTAGAATAAGAGATAAAAGTCTCAAAATACGAGAAATATAGGACCAGTTGGATCTCCAAAAATTGGAGACTGAAGGACAGAGAAAGAGAAGATGCATAAAGTAAGCGTCAGGAGAACCACAAGTACAGCAGTTAGAGTCCGCATTGGAAGAGAAACGGGCAATAGAAGCAGGGGTGAAGTAAAGTCTATGATAATAAAAAACATAGATTGAGTAAGGGAGGCAGAGCGAGAGATTTTTAAGGATCTAGACCAAAGTTTGTCCCATAGTAAGATAGTCCATTCGCATCCTAGATCACATTCCCAGCAGAGTTCTAGTTTGGATTTAGCTCTGGATTGGGGACGGAGAAATATTTATATATTAGGAAAGCCTTGGGTAAGGAAAGGAGAAGTTTAAGAAGAGGGTTTTGGGACTTAGTAAGAGAAGGGGGAAGAAGAGAATAGTATACATCAAGAATAATAGCCATGAGAGAAGTGAATTTCTGTAGAAAGGAACAAGGACAGTGGAATAGAGCTCGATATTCGGGAAAAGAGCATGTCGAGAGACCATTAAAAAGGTGCCTAACCCAAATAATGCCTTTTGATCTCCAAAAATTCCAAAAGATGAGTCTCTTATTAAGAAGAATAAGAGAGTTGTGCCAAATGGGAGAGTCTAGGAAGGCATCGCGCAAGAGAGGGATAGGCAAAACTAAAGAATTCAGAAGGGAACAAGTGTGTCTAAATAGGGGAAAGGATATGTGAGGAGTTTTGACTGAAAAGCCATTACTTCCTTGAAAGAGAATGGTAACAGAGCTTGCTCAATGGATAACCAAAGGGGAGTAAAAGGAGAATGTTCGGATAAGAGCCAGTTCGAGGCTTGACGAAGAGAGAAAGATTTATGATAGAGGCGAAAGTCAGGGAAGTTCACTCCACCATTAGGCTTTGTTTTATGAAGCGACGAGAGGGCAATTCTAGCTTTCTTATTCTTCCAAAGGAATTTAGAAAGGCAGGAATCAATACGCTTCATGTATATGGCAGGAATGTGAACGGGAAGCATAGAAAGCGTATAAATTAAAATAGGGGCAATCATCATTTTAATTGAGTCTAATCGACCCCACCAAGAGAGGAAAAGGGGATTTCAGGAAGAAAGCAATATATAGCAATACGGGTCAAAGCAGCGGTCATGTTTAATTTAACCGAAGATGCAACTGAGTTGGAGAACCAAATGCCTAGATATTTAAGCGTTAAATCATTCCAGACAAAACCGGTGGACGAAAAAAAATGGGGAAAACATGATTTAGTGAGGGGAAGGAATTGATCTTGTAACCAGAAACCTGGGAGAAGGAGTCGAACTCATGAAGTAAAGGAGAAATAGAAGTGTCAGGTTCAGAAATGAATAAGAGTATATCGTCCGCATAAGCGAAAAGTTTTTATTGTTGGTCTCCAAAAGGAAAACAAGAAATAAACTCATTGTTGCGGATAGAAGAGAGAAAGGGTTCAAGAGCTAGAACAAAAAGAAGGGGGATAAAGGGCAATCTTGACGAACTCCTCGCTGAAGAGGTAAAAAGGATGACACACGACCATTTGCGAGAGACCATTAAAAATTATAATAATTATTCATTATTAACTAATACTGAGGCTTTGGGAGCAGAATATAATAGAGAGATAAGTGAAATCAATTTGGGGCCGAAATCATGCCATTGTAACGAGGCAAATAGGAAGGACCAATCTACTCTATCGAAAGCCTTTTCTGCATCAACCGATATGGCTGGTAAGGAAGTGGAGATGGAGGGGAGTTTGTTTAAAACTTTAAGAAAAAGCTGTGGATGATCAGAGGTATGTCTTCCTTTAACAAATCCACATTGTTCTTTCCCAAAAAGATGAGGCATAAGAGGATCTAAAGGTAAGGCAAGAATTTTAGCAAACAATTTATAGTCCATATTAACCAAAGATATTGGGCGATTAGTTCTTGAAATATTTATGATCTCGGCCTTCTTTATGAATTAGACAAATTGTTGCTTCTTGAAAGGTACCTTCTGTTTTACCACCTAAAGCAAATGATTGACAGAGAGATAAAAGTTTCGATAGTAGCAAATCAGAAAAGTGCAAATAAAATTCAACAGAAAACCCATCTGGGCCAGGAGTCTTTCCTTTGGTGAGAGAATTTAAGGCATGGGACAGCTCCGTAAGGGAGAAGTCTGATTCAAGAGTAAGAAGATTAAGATGAGATAAAGGAGGGGAAGGAATTTTATTGCGGTACTGTTGAATGGCAGAGGAAGATGGAGGAGATTCTGGGGTGTAGAGATTTTGATAAAAGAGCTTAAATTAATTTAGTATTTCTTGGTCTTTGTGTAAAAGGGAGTCCCTGGAAGAGTAACTAGCATCTATGAGAATGTGTTCCTTACGCGTTTTGAGATAATTTGCCAGAAGTTTCCCTGACTTATTATGACCTCCATAGTAACGAGCACTACTACATAGGAGGATGGAAGATGCCTTATCAGTAGTTTTATTAAAGGCAAGTTTGTCTCAAATCAATTCCGACAAAACCGAGTCTTTTGAAGAAGTGTAAAATTTGTGTTCTAAAAGTTTAATATGTGCTAAAGTGGCTTTACGTTGATAAATAAAGCGTTTCCTTTTTTTTTTAGACAAGGTCGATGATAAAGCCTCTTGCAGTATCTTTAAAAGAATCCCAAATGATATGAGGAGAGGAGTTGGGGGCACAATTAAGATGAAAGAATTCAATTGCAAAAGAACGAAAAGAAGAAGAAAAGAGAGGGTCTGAAAGGAGAGAATTGTTAAAATGCCAACAAGAGGATTTGGGATGCAGAGGGAGCAAAATCAAGATCTGTAACTATTGGGGCATGGTCAGAAATAACAATAGGTTCAATAGAGGAGGAGAGAAGATTTTGGGATAAAGGTTGAGAAGGAAAGATGTAGTCCAAGCGGGAAAGAGAGGCATGAGGAGGCGACCAAAAAGAGAAATCTAAAGAATCAGGGTGGGAGAGTCTCCAGGAATCAATGAGATGTGCTTGGGAAATAGTGTCAAGAAAATGTTTATGGGTTTTGTTGGGAACAAAACGAACTTGAGATTTACGATCGAGAAATGGGTCTACGACTTGGTTACAATCGCCTCCTAGTATAAAAAGATCATCTTGGAATTGAACACATTTTTGTGTAATTTGAGGCCAAAAAGAGCTATCAGGATGGGTAGGACCATAGACGTTAAAAACAGTTAAGGAAACATTATTAATTAACAACTTAGCTAGTATCATCTACGTTCTGTATGTTTCCTGAGATAAAACTTTGCATTTTAACTTTTTATGACATAAAATTATGACATCATTTTTTTTATTGGTAGAAGGAGAGAATAAGACTGTACCCACCCAGCCTCTTTTTAATTTTAAGCCTCAGATTCAGTGAGGTGGGTCTCTTGCAAAAGTACTATATCAGGGTTAGAAGAGGCGAGCTGGGAGAGGATTTTCTGCCTCTTTATTGGGCTGATAAAAGCCTTTCCATTCAAGGAAATAACTCTGAATGCAAACAAATTAACATTTTATACAGAATTAAATATGCAAGAAATGAATTAATGGAAGAATGAAAGGAAAAACAAATATAGGAAAGGGAAAGAAAGTTAGGAAGGAAAAAAGGAATATAGTAGTGAAAGAGGAAACCTAAGAGAAGACAGTACATATCCATAAGGAAATGAAAGGAGAAACAGATACAGGATAGGGAATGAAACTTAGGGGAGAAAAAGGAAAGACAGGAAGCGAAGGAAAGAGATAAGAAGAGACAGTACATATCCATAAAGGACGATTGAGGAGAACATACCTGAGGGGAACGGGAACAAAAGAAGAAGGCTGGGGCAATGGCGGTGAACGGAAGATGGGACGCCCGAATCAGGGAGTCCAAACCACACCAGAACACATAAGAAAATGCAGACGGATCGCACAACTATAAACCTGACCAAACGAACCTGTATGAAGATAAAAGGGGAATTAAGAGGGCATAAAAATAATAAAGAATAAATGGAGAATATATGTCAAAGCAAACTGAGAAAACAAACAATAAATATGAAGTATAGAAATGGAGGAGAAAAGGACAGCCAATAAAACATGAGAAGAGGAAACGAGGATATAACTATATGGAATACGATATATATAACATAACAATGATAAATAATAGGTAGAAGAGTATAAACATGTCAATCCATATAATAAACAGGGAAAGTTGAACACGGAACAGATATAAACATGAACAAAAATAACTCCTATATTAACATTGCAAAAACAATGTGAGTTCTGATGGTATGAGGAAAACATATCAGGGTGGTAGCCATGTTGGCCGAAGAATGAGAATGGATACATTTCTTGAGTTCTGCAGGATCTTCAAAGGACAAGGTCCGATTCTGAAAAGTAACTTTAAAGATGCAGGGGTGAAAAAGTCCATAGCGAGCACCCATTGAGCGAAGAGGGGGACAAAGATTAAGGAACTCTTTTCGTCTGGCGGCTGTAACATTGGAGACATCCTGAGAAAGCAAGACTCTCTGGCCTAGCCAAGAAATGTGCAGCTTAGCTTTAGCTGCAGCGAGAACAGAGAGCAGGTTAGTGAATTTTAGGAAGAGAATAATGACACCCCGGGGTTTGACCGAGGGAGACGAGAGTGAAGGACGTGGACCAAGTCTATGGGCTCTCTGAATGTTCAGCATTGTTGAAGGATGCATCTCAAGCAATTTTGAGATAAAGGAAGAGAAAAAGGTGACAGGATCTCCTCCTTCCAAAGATTCCGGCAAACCATAGATACATAGATTATTCCTTCTATTGCGATTTTCCAAATCCGCTGTGTGTTGTTGAAGCTTGTGGACTTCCTTTTTAAGTGAGGAAAGTCTTTGAGAATCATCCTGAATCGATGATAATTGTTGCTCAATTGTAGAAACTCTGTTCTCCATTGAGGACCATTTTTCTTCCAGAAATTGCATCTTGCTGTTTGGTTCTTCCACAAACGGGCACAAGGCGCGAAATTCCTCCAAAAACAATTCCAGGGAAATAGTAGGAGAAGTTTTGTCAGATGATGAAGGGTCCTGTCTTATTCTTTTAGGAGTAGAAGTGGGCGGAGACAATTTATGAGGCGATGACTGCGACGCTTGGGAGCGGACAAAAGACACTCCAGCCATACTTATAGAAGAAGGAGTCTCCAGTGCAGACGCCACCGACTGTGAAGGTGAGGATGTGGAGATATTTTTAGGGACAAAAACAAACTGTGGCTTACGTATCCTACCCATGATCGAGTGTGGAATCAATAAGAGACGCTCTCACTTTGATGAGATGGAGTAAAGGCACAGCTATGGTATGAACAATACTGAGTACATCCAGTTAGAGAAATGACGCCGAGAGGCGTGTCAGGAGAAGAAAAGCTCTCAGATATGAAGGCAACATTATGAGCGAATGTGTGAATCCAGCAGGCATTGCACTAGGAAAATGTTCAAAATGTCCGGTAGAGCAGAAAAGTATGTAGAAACATTGAGGAGTGTGGTAACAACGGAAAATAAATAAAGCAAAATATTCAGTATAAAAGGGCAGCTTACTTTGGTATTAACGTCTTGAAGAAAAACATGCTATGGCTGCAAATGGATCTATTTTCCGACTATTGTGAGGAAAAAAGTTAGCTTCCCAACTGCTTCATGCAGGGCTGACAGGAATGGGAGCTGGACCTCAAAATGGCGGCCGATCGAGGAAAATGTCCAAATGCGGGGAAAAACGAGAAGCGCAACGCGACTTACATTCTAAAGCACCTCCACGAACTCACTACATTTTCCAGTTCTTGAATTGACGAAAACCGCCAAAAAAAAGTGTGAAAAAACACACTTGTGGGTCAAAAAGCGTCCCGGTGTGTCGATCCTCTGGGGTCAAGAAGCCATCACTGGCGGCGCCGAAACCTTGCCCCCTGAGCACTTTTAATTTGAAGTCCAAAAAGGGTACTCTGTATTGCTTTTATTTCCCAACACAATACACCTATAATGTGAAATTGAAAATCTCATGCACCGGTAAGCCAAATGGTTGAAAGGCATATCCTCCTAGAAACGTTGGCCAAAGAATACTTTTAACATTAGAAATTTTAAATGAACATTTTTTTTCTCCTGAAAAAAAACTGTTTCTCCATGCAAATTGGCAAACACTTTGTCATTCCTTCCGTACCATGCAAAACATGAGAAAAATCTGCAATAAAATCGTCCTACAAGACTACGGATCGTTGGCAATTTTACTGTATGTGGTTTTTACAAAAGTTTAAGTGCAGTTTTACTGTTGAAGTCAAAATGGGGGTGTCCTAGAGAAGTGCTTGGGAGGAGTCAAGAAAGCACAAGATAAAATGACCAAACCAGCTTACAAAAATAGAGAAATGTTTATTACAAAGAGTGATCATCAAAATGCCATAAAGAGGAACATATGAATTTTTAACAATTTAAGGCAAAAGAACCCTAGAAAAATTCAAACACAAAAAAAAACAGTTTGCAGTTGTTCAGGATCTAAGTGCAATTTCATGCTGAAATATAGGTCGGATATATGAAAGGGGTAATCCCATTCTAAAAGATTTTACTTTCTGACTTAGTCTCTGTAATAAAAGTCAACATTGTTCAGCATGGCAAGGTCCACGACTTTACCTTGGAATGTAGTTACTTTTATGGATAAAAGAAACAATGGTTCTCAGAATTCTCCAGCTGGGCAAATCTGGGAGCTGTAGCTGGGCAGGGCTTCACAAGGCTAGATACCTTTACTATGCGGTTCCCTTAACCCTTTTTCAGCTCGGCAAAAGGCTCTGAGCAAGACAAGCTGGCTTTTTTCCTGCCTTGCATGTGGCTTCTTTGGGAAATCCTCAGCACATAGGGCATGTCCTCCAGAGGTGGAGAAAATGACTAAGTTCCACTTTTCTGCAACTGTTACAAAAGTTATTTTTAGTCACTTCCACGATCGGACTGGCCTACAGGGCAATCAGGCAGTGCCTAACGGCAAATCTCACTGGTCATCACTGGTCAGTGTGTGGGCCGATTTCTCTTTTTTTTTTTGGTCATTTAAAAAAAAAACTTTTTGTGTGCCTGTTCTATGGTTTGTTGGGGCTGCTTTTATCGTTTATTTCCCTGATATTTAAACACATATTGCATGCAGCAAGCTCCCATTCATGCAGCCTTCTATGCAAAACCAGTATTCACTGTGTCTTTAAAAGTTCAAAACGGCCCCAATTTGCAAACATTGAGAACTTGTTTTAGCTTTCTGATTCACTAATGGAGGCCACTTGTATTTTGGTGCTGGGCCCATTCTCTGTAACCGTCTGACTCTGGTCACTTCTACAGCCCCAGCTCCTCAGGCAGGATTTTATACACCAGGTGTCTCCCCAAACAGGTATCCTGCAGGGTCTAATACTCTGTGGTCAACCGGGCCCTCTTGCAGGCCAGAGTCCTACTTTTTGTGTCTTGGAGCAGGAAAACAGGAGGCCAACGACTTGACCTTTGGAGACCAGTTCCGGTCCCTGAGTGCCAACAGGAGTCAGGAGTCAATCAGTCCTCTTTTTCCAATAGGAGTCAGAAGTCTTCTTTCCTTCATCAGTGTGTTTTTTCTTCAGGTTTATTCTTACTAGGTCCACGTCTGTGTGCAGATGGTGGTTGAGTTGACAGATTTCATCATGTGCACTAGTCAGTTGTTGGAGAAATAATGCCATGCAATCCTATTTTCCCACAGTCCCTCCACACCTTCTTTTGGAACATTTCCACTTTGCCTTACTGTAATAATTTCCAGGAGTTTCCCATTTCAAGATAGCAGAGGCCTTCTGTAATCAGAAAGCCCTGTTTTTAGCTCTCTGTCTCCATTTAGATGATCTCTCCTCCAACGCAAAGAGTCCAATTTGGTTCTCTCCCTGATTGGGTCTGGAGCCAGACTGTCTAGAAGGATCCTTGTGAAGAAAAGGAGATGCCCTCCTTGGTGTCTCCAAGTCAACGGAGGTAGAGCTAAATCTGTCTTTTGTTCTACCATGGGCCATATTACATAACGTGCTCCAGGGACGCAACAGGCGTTTGCTCCTGCTTTGCACGCCCCCGGGGCACTTTAATATTACAGCCCCTTCTGTAATACTAATAGTGCTGGAGCACATAAAGCGCCAGCTCTGTCTTCAAGGGGGTGGGTTTCCTCATTTCCATGGGGGCGTGCCCCGTGCAAAGAGAGAATCCCTTCACCTCTTTGTCCGCGCCGAATTACAGATGTGGTTGCAGAGGCAAAGAAGCTCTCAGGAGGAGCACTGATAGTGTGCCACCTGAAAGGTGTCACTGTCAGTGCGCCCCCTGAGAGCAGCCCTCTGGAGGGGGGAAAGGAGGACCTGTGGACCCCCCAGACATCCCCTTGCAGATGGGTGCAGTCTGGCTACAATGCGATCTATAATCGCCTTTAAAAGTGTAGGTGGGTTTCCGCATGCACTGTGAAAAAATGGAACGGTTTAAAAGCAGCCACTCCATTTTTCACATGAATGCGCAGCGCGAGTTCGTGGGTGCCCTAAGGGCAGCACATTCATCAAAATGCGATTCATTTTCCTTGATTGCGCTGGTTACACGTTTTAAAAATTGCGCCCGGCGCAATGAGGGAGAGTGCACTGCATGTATAATGCAGCCCCATATGTTCCCACCCCCGTGCCAGATGGCTAATCGTGCTATGTGACCAATAGTTAACATAACCCTGATCATCCTGAGCTAAGAGACAGGCCATTATCTTCTGGGTCAGGGTCATTAACTCTCCCAGCCAAGGACATATACTGGGCTCTCAAGGTGAGACAAGGGCCAAACTAGCCAGTTTTGGGTTGGCAGCAAAAGTATTTTTTTACAAAGTCACTTTCACAGCAGCATTTTCAAAAATCTAATTTCACCATTAAATCAGATGTATAAAATTAAGCAGGAAATAACTTTTAATTATTTCTCAATTATATTTCTCAAACATTTTCCGAGGCAGAGAGATAGTATTTATATTTTAATAACCTGCCAGTGGTATAGTTTAGCTCAGCCTAAACAGTGAAACTGGCATTTGGATGTAATTTCACTGTGAGAACACACTACACCCTACATATCATGTGTCCCATTTTTATATATCAGAATCCAGCCTGGTGGGTGTACAAGGCACACTTTAGGCGAGACTTACGAATATATAAAATAGGCTTTTCTACATTGCAATGGTAATTTTTTCTGCGACACGTTACTGCAGTGAATGTAAACTGCTGCCCAGCAAAAACATAGTGGAGTCTTGGCAGCTATGTTATTTTGTGTTGTATTTGTGGGTGTTGTAAGGTCACACTGCACCTCCTATATGACATTTAACTTTCCATTTCATACGTGTATTTTATGCACTATTTACCATGGACTTATAGGGATGTTAAGGCAAATGGAGAATTCCAAATCTCTGCATGTGTTTTATGGGTGACATATAGGCTCCTTAAAACTGAGTAGTAGTGGTAAAGCGCACATAGTTCTACAGCCTGCTAGAGCAGACAGAGAAAAATGAAGGGACTGCATCAAAAAAGGTTCCATTGCTCACATATAGACGTCTTCGGGCGTCTGCAAGATTGCAGCAATATGTTGAGCACTTGCTGCAGTGATATGTAGGTAGTCTCCAGACAGTAGGCTCAGATCACAGGTTAGAATCTCGCTTGAACGGGCTCCGCATTGTATCCATATAAGCTTGCCAAAATCAGTAAGACTGAGCTGGATAATAAAAACTGGTTTTGAGGTGCTAAGAGACAGCTCACTGTGTTGTGTGTTGTTTGTGTCATTAAGTCAGGTAAGGGCCAATAACTTCGGTTATTGACCTACTTCACCATTCATATGCTGCATTAGCTCAGGAGTTACAATCTTGAGAGTGGGACAGCCAATTGAATTCCTCTGAACCCAGTTAATAAATACGTATATAGGAGTGCATTAGAATATTTCACAAAAACACACTTGATTTAAAGCACTGCCAATTAGCAGATGAAGAAAGAAAGAAGGGCGAGGGCGGGGCAGAGAGGCAGCTAGCACGTGCTAATGGATTTATTGATCTTGAAGCTGGACAATAATGCTGGGTTTGTCCCTTGCTCTTCCTTTGTGCCCTTGCAGGCGGCTCGGGACCATAAGTCCCATGCTGGACATTAACCAGTTCTATCGATCTGCTTAGTCGTCAATAATAATATTTAATGTACTTGCTCAATCTCGAATGTGACTTTAAGGTTAATACACTGGTCTCTTACACTTTATTATTTGCGAAAATGTACCAGTATTTATGAAGTTCTTCTGATAAATTGTTTAAAACTCGACTTTGACGGTGTCTCACAAGGTCTCCTTGTTTTTTTTTAATGAGCTCTGTTTATCATCTTCCTTTGCCTCCTATTAATGAAGTCGTTTCCAAGCCACCATCACAGGATCCTTCCCCAGGGCCCGTGGCTGCATTAGCACTCACCAGATTGTGCAGCAAAGTGCCATAAATAACGCATGCCTGCTCTTTCAGGGCAGGGACCATTAGTTTGACCGAAGCTGACAGCAAGCACAGGAGATTCATGGGCTGCATGGTGTTCTGTCCCTGGCTGGCAGTCACTCAGAGCTGCAGGGATGTCAGACCAAGGGGCCCGCATTGAAGTCTCTGTGCTTGGCGCTGGATTCTTGTACCACACAGTCGGTTTATGGCTATTTCTGAGACTAGTGGAACACTCTGCAGCTGGCACAGTGCATCACAACCTGGTGATCATCATAACCCGCAACAATAGCTCAGGGAGTTGAGTTCTGGTTTTTAATATCTGCGTGTCCGAACTGGTTAAAATCCTGGCAGGGTCGACTCATGCTTTCATCTTTCCGAGGTCGGTGAAATGAATCCCAATTTCGTTTTCGGGTGACCATATAAAACGTATATTCTGGTTAAGACGCTTGCTATGGTTGTATGACACCCATTAATCAATTAAATTCAAAACTTTATTCTGCACCATTGTGGCAGCCATTAAAGTTATTCATGAACAGAAAATGATAAAATGATAAAAACATTATAAATCATAGCATTTTATATTAAGATTTAACCAATATGTAGAATGCCTCAGCTAGGAGAATAGAATAACTCATACCGTACCAAATTGCAACAACATATCTCATCAGTGCAACAAAGTTCTTGACCGCATGGAAGCCTTTAAAAATGCACCCACATTAATAGACACTTCATCATTATGTAAAAGTAATAAGAATCTGAGAGCTGGTCTGCATTGACTTAGGCCGTAACCGTTCTTCTTTAAAATGGGAATTAAAAACAACGTAGAATATTGCGAGTAAAATTTGCAGCAAAAGATAAAACGGAGCATAGTCTGTTTACTGAGGGTTTTAATATCCGCGTAGAAAAATATTGCACTCACTACTCCGGCTACCACTATATCGTCATGGTAAGTATATATTTACTGTTCTTAACTCCGACGTGCACTATCCTTGGCTTGAATTCTATTAGATCGACCAATGTAGTGGATGTGATATATTTATGAAGCCATATAGAATTTCTCCCCCTCTTCCCACCTTGTCTTTCTGATACACTATCATGTGTAAATGTTTGCCTTTTTTTCGTACGGGCAAATAGGTTAGTCTTCTTAGGCTAGCTGCCCAAGTAAATACTGAAATTGTCCATATTTGCATTTTCTGCTGTAGCAGAGCTTTTGTACCACATGGTTAAAACTTCTATATTTCTGTAATACAAGTAAATAATAAATTGACAGGAAGTAGTTGGGTGTGTGACATGTCCTTGCTTTGTCAAAGTTATACTTCCTGTTGGTGTGCAATAATGGTGAAGTGTTTTCCGGTGAATTGGTGGTGTATAGGCCTCTTCATGCAAATGATGCCTCCCACTATTGGACTGATTCCATTACATTGTTGCTGTAGTCCCTCTTCTCTTTCGAGGACAATTGTGAGTTTGTGAATGGAAGTGACAAATTGATCACGAAGCTGTAGCCAAGTTAAGAGAAGTAAATGTATTGATGGCTACACAATTGTGGCGTAAAGGAACAGGAACTCCATCAGCCACTGTATCAGCTTCAACTGTGTGAAGTTAAACCCAAACAGTCTAAGAATACAGTACAAGAAAATCCCTGCATCCCAGCAACCTTAGAATACTGACAGAGAATGCCTCTCCCTGCCACCCGAGACGCAGACAGCAGGAAGGAGCATTCTCAAGCAGCATAACGCAATTCTACACACCTTCCCTCCTTCCTTGCAACAAAACAAAGAGACTAAATAATGTACAAACGAGAAACTTACTCCCGAAATCTCTTGGGAGTGACTGACACTCTTGAGCTTCTCCTGAGTCCACCATGACCCTCCTTGGACCCAGTGTTATTGTTCATGACAACTTTTTCGGTGCCACCCGTGGCACCCATTCTCACCTTAACAATTTTTGAAACATTCCACCAATGTCCCCCATGACCTGAACAGCATTATTGCCAATCCTCACCATTCTTGTCAGCTCACCGAATTTCTTTTCTCCATTTTTCACATGAATAGGAGACTTAATCCTGACCATATCACCAACCACAACCCAGGAACTATTTGAGGATATTGCAAGGTTCTTGCTAAATAAGGTGAATGTTATTTTCTCGGCTTTTCACAACCCAAGTGCTACATCGATGGGAGCTCAATGGGAGGGAAGAAGCACCGTTGCAATCCCCCAGGGTATCCTTGACAAGTTTGAGCCACTATCCACTTCTGATACAGAGAAGCTCCTACTGACAGCAAGATCAGGCTCCCCCTATGATCCCTGTCCGGTATCATTAATCATACGTGCGCCAGGACCCGTTGCCCTTTCACTCCCCCTCCCTGATTAATACCATGGTCGAAGTAGGGGAGTTCCTGAAACTTTGGAAAGTTACCTCAGTACTGCCGCTACTAAAAAAGCCCAACCTTGACCCTAAAGATCCCAATAACTTTCGTCCAATCTCTTGCCTCCCGCTACCAGCTAAACTGGTCGTGAAAGCAATGAATGTACAACTTACTGCTTTCTTAGGCAAAACCCAAGTCGTGGATCCAACTCAATATGGGACATAGCACAGAGTCCGCCCTCATTAAATCCACCGAAGGGATTAGAGAATTTCTGGATAGGGGAGGCAAGGCTGCCCTGATTATGCTGGACCTGCCAGCGGCCTTCAACGCGGTCCACCATGATTTATTGATGGACCGTTTGTCAACATGTGGGTTCCAGGGTAAGGCATGGAAGTTGCTGAAGTCCTTCCTAAGTGACAGATCCCAAATTGTGGCGTTGGGTGAATTCTGTTCCAAACCCTTCTCCCTGCCCTTCGGAGTACCACAGGGGTCCTCCCTTAGTCCGACCCTTTTTAACGTATATGTCTCTTTCTTAGCGTCCCTAATTGGCTCCTTTGGGTTTAACCTTACTTCCTACGCAGATGACACACCAATTGTGGTGGCTCTGTGGCCTGGACAGGGAGCAGGAATTGACTTTCGGTTCCACGACTGTATGGAGGCAGTTGGGAGGTGGATGTCTCAAAATTGCCTAAAACTTAATTCAGGTAAGACTGAGATCATTTTATTTGGGAATGATTCCAATTTCTGGGCCCCAAATTGGTGGCCAGATGCATTGGGCACCCTTCCCACTCCTACCAGGTAGGCAAAGAACCTGGGAGTGATAGTTGACGATAAACTCAACTTTGGTGACCAGATTAATGTGGTAGCCTCAACCACCTTCAATACCCTCAAAATGATTAAGAAAATACTACACTTCTTGCCGGGAGACAGTAGGCAGACAGTTGTCACAGCACTTATCATGTCTAGGCTAGATTACTGTAATAGTCTCTACCTAAACATTCAAGAAAGCTTTATGAACAAGCTCCAACTGTTGCAAAATGCAGCAGCGAGATTGCTCTCTGGTACACCAAGATTTATGCCAATTGCAAAGGAAATAAAAAAAACTCCACTGGTTGCCTGTGAGAAAAAGGGTACGTTTTAAAGCAATGTGCATCGTATATAAGGCACTGTAGGGCACGGGCCCAGACTATCTCAAGCAGCAGCTGCAGTGGTACCAGCCCAAAAGAACACTTCGCTCCATGGGGGCAAAGTTGGTATCAGTACCACCCATAAAAAGAGTTTCATGGTGTAGGAGAAACTTCATTGCTGGTGCAGCAAAGGCCTGGGACGATCTCCCCTTCCACATGAGAAACACCACTGATCTCCTAACATTTAGGAAACAACTGAAGACATGGCTCTTCAACCTGTAAATGTGCCTCAATGCCTAGAAGAAAGCAGCTAGTGCCAGGACACCTTTGGGTAACCGTTTGCGCTTTAGAAATGCCCGTAACATAACATAACATAACCCCAAGAGGGACACTTTTAGCGCCGTTCTTGCAATCATGCCAGGCTTTCTGTTTATCTTGAGCCTCAGACAAATGTTATCTCAGCATCTTCATGAGTTTATCCGAATCAGACTCTGATTTATCCATTTACCCATCAAAACAGGCATGAAACTGGTGTTAGCTTTACGTCTTCTACGCAGCTCAAAAGGCGACACTTTGGTTGTGGAATGAGGCATAGTCCTGTAGAACCACAACATGATGTTCATGGATCTAACAATGTCATTGTTCCCTGACGTTGCCCACTTAATGCACTCCCCCACCACATGGTTCATCCTCTCACCAGTCCATTAGTATGTGGGTGCTAAAAAAAACTATTTGGCATGTTTTATTCCACATGAAGCAAGAAATGTTTTCACCTCGCCACTCACAAATTGCGTTCCATTGTCCGGGACAAGAGTTTCAGGGAACCCTTCTTTCATGAAAACATCACTCAAAAACATCACCACATTTGAAGCATTAGCTTCTCCCCAGCTTTACTTCAGGCCAACTGAACACATACCTGCAACCACCAGACAAACAATCAAACGGGCCCCATCACATCAATGCCTAATTTGACCCATTGCCCGAAAGACACTCAATAGGTGGTAAATGGGGCAACACCTCTTTTAAACTTTTGTCAGCAGCACCGCACATACAACAATTAGTCACAGCCTCATCAATTTCACCATCCATTCTCGGCCACCAAAACCTTTCTCATATGCAGCGTTTAGTAAGTGTCGCACCCAAATGCCCTTCATGAGCATTCTTAATGATGGCTTGTCTGACCACATTAGGAGGAACAAGCTTATCACAGCGTAACAACATGGCATCCTCAATAGAGATCTCATCCTCAACTTTCCAGTAAGGTTGTAGAAGAGGAGACAAAACTTTCTCTCTAGGCCACCCCTTTTTAACAAATTTGCAAGCTTGCTGAAGTAAAGCATCCTCGCTTAATGCCTTTTTCCAATCACTTTCAGAACCTAACATGGACATAGGTATGTCCAAAGCAGCAACTAAGCAATCGTCACAATCCTCCTCACACAGTTCACCAAAATTCACATCTTCACCCTGATCCTTTTTTTGTGGAAAACGAGAGAGAAAATCAGCTCTCCCATTCTTCCCACCAGCAATGTGGGAAACATCACACTGGTACTGCAATAGCCTAGACAGCATTCTCAAGATCCTAGGGGTGCAGCACTTACTGACGCTAGCACCTAAAATGGTGACCAAAGGCTTGTGATCAGTTTGCAATTTGAATCACCTTCCTCAGATGTATGAGCGAAACTTCTCAATGGCCCACAAACAAGCCAATGACTCCTTTTCTATGACCGAGTACTGCACCTCAGTATCTCTTAGGACTCTGGATGCAAATGCCATGGTGCCCTCACTCTCACAATTCCTCTGTGTTAAAATAGCACTAAATGCTACTTAGCTTGCATCAACGGTAATACAACAAGGAGCATCCGATTAAAAGGTTTGCTCTTACCTAAGATCGACTTGATGAGATTAAAGGCTGAATCATACTCATCAGACCATAGAAATTTCATGCCTCTTTTAAGCAAGTTACTGATAGGATGCACAATGGTGGCCAAGTCAGGAATGAAATGCGAGTAATACTCACATAAACCTAGTAGTGACTTAACGCCATTCTTGTCATTGGGAGGAGAAGAATTGACAATGGCCTCAACCAGACCTTGCCTAGGTCTGATACCCTCATGGGACAACAAATAACCCAGACATTCAACTTCACTGCAAAGAAATGTACACATCTCAGTTTTGAGTACAACACCTTGTTCTTCAAAAAAATTCAGAACTCTGTGTAAAGTGATATCATATGAATGAGTATCTTTGGTAAAGATCAACATTGTTGTCCTGGAAAACCAGCACTCCTTCCACCCCTCTTAATAGATTTTGCTTCACCCTCTGAAAGACCGAAGCAGCAGATGCTAAAACAAAGGGCATACTTCGGTACTGGAATGTGCCAAGGGGAGAAACTAATGCAGTCAAATGACGGGACACCGGATGGAGCTCTATCTGGTGGTAAGTGCTGGCTATGTGTAATTTAGAAAAACACTTGGCTCCCCCTGACACAAGCAAACAATTTGTTAATCTTGGGCAAGGGATGCTAATCAATCCAAATGTCCTTGTTTAGGAACCTCAAATCTACACAAACACGGAGCTGCCCACACATTTTTCGAGCAACACCAAGAGGAGACAACCATAATGAAGATTCAGTGGGCTCAATGATCCCGTTATCGCATAAGCTCTTCAACTCCTTGTCGAGGTCATCTCTTACACTAAATGGAACACACCTGAGTTTATGTTTCACAGGAATGGCACCTTCCTTAACAATAATTTTGTGCTTGAACCCACAAATCTACCCTAAGTTGTTACCAAAAACAGAAGGAGAAAAAAAACATTTCTGTCCCCCATCATGACAACTTACCGCCACAATTTGCTCTTTGCCGCGTGGTCTTCAAATCATTCCTAACAAACCCTGGTGAAACCAGCCAAGTATGTTCAGACCCTTGACTGCAACTTAGACCTTATGCTTAATTTTTCTCCCCTTGAACTCCATTTCATCTTCAATGAAACCAAGTAACTCAGTACGACGTCCCTCACAGGAAACCGGATAACTGTCTTCTGGTGCTAATACTTAGTTTCCCGACATCTCCTCAAAAGGTTGTTGGGTAATCATTGTGATCCTAGCTCCTGAATCCACTGAAAGTTTAAGAACCTTTCCCCCAACACTGACCTCAGCTATGGGGTCAACATACTTAGAGGGATCACCAGTCACAGGGTCACTCCAGTAATTTTTACCCCACACAGGAATGTCTCTGATGACCGAAACCACCTCAGTATCAGACTCATTTTCAGATTACACTACACAAAAAACTACAGTTTGCTTGAAAAAGTGAAGTTCAAAGAAGTTGAACTTCCCTTTTTCAAGCAAACTTTAGCAAAATGCCCAACTTTTTTGCAATAATTACATGTGACATTGGCTCCGAGGCATCTCTCGCCTCTCGGATGTGGAGCATTCCCACATCGAAAACACACGTTCTTTTTGTTAATATTGGAGATTTCAGCTTTAGGTTTGACAGTCATAGAATTGCTATTCAGTACAACTTTTGTTTGGGTTTGTTTACTCCCACAGCACCAACAGACTCCAAAGGTTTTTCCTCTAATTCTTTTAAGGAAACCATGGACATATCTATATTTTTAGCTACTTTGATAGTTTCTTCTAAGGATGGATTTCCTGTGACTAATAACTTTTGTCTAGTCTGTTTATCTTTGCATTGACTAACAAATTGATCTTTAATTAGCTGGTCAGTGAACCCCTCGAATTGACAAACAGCAGCTAACCTTCTTAAAACTGAGCTACATCCTCACCATCACTTTACTTTCTTTTAAAGAACTTGCGTCATAAAACCATGAGACTAGGCTGTTTGTCAAATCGATTTATAAGATTTAGAAGAGTTCATTGATATTCATCAATATTTTCAGCCTCACTTTGTGTAATGTCTGGCAGATGCTTGAAAATAGACCTTCCTTCGAAACCTAAAGAATGAAGAAGCAAACATTTTTTCCTTTCTGCCCCAAATCCATCTTGATACCCCTATGGCTCCCAGATAGGTCTCAAAAGTATCAAACCAAACTTCCCATCTCACTGGTGGTTCCCCCGGATTGTCAAAAAATGTTGGTCGAGGAGTAATTGCTTGCATGGTGCACATAATATGAGAGTAAACTCAAAACAAGTAAACACTGTTCTAGGATGACAACAAAGAACCAATGTATAGGCAATCATAAATATCTATATGGGGAATTACAAAAACAACAAGTATATATATCCTAAACGTCCAGCATGAGTTGATAAGAACAACATGCACGTTTTCTCAATGTAATGAAAATTGGCACTGAACGAGAAACTTGAAGAAAGAAAACAAAACGGTGATCTTGGAAAAAGAAGGAAAAAATGAGGAGCTGGGGAAGAAACCTATTTATGGCAGATGACGAAACTTGGACCGCATATGTTACACCTCTCGCGGCTGCAACCAATGCACGTGGCAGACTCCAATGTGCGAGCTGACGCGCAGTCCGGTGCGCGAGCAGGATAATGAAGAGGCCCTCCTTGAAAACCTATGTACGAAAGCGGATAATCCCAAAACGGCAGGATGAGACAGTAGCAGATGACCGGACAAAAACACAGTCAGCGGACCGTGGGCTGTGGAAAACCAGGATATGCCGGGTTTGCTGAGCGGCAGATAAACTCCATAAAGCAAAGTTGCTGTTCTCCGACCAAAACCTGATCAGGACACAAATCCAAGCAAGGCGTAGTAACAAGGAACTACACCTCCAGTAGATAGTTTCATGAACCACACACTCCTACATGTGTGCCGGAGTGGATCGAAGCAGGGTCGTCCGTGGGTTCGTCCATGTAGCCAAATCATCGCCAACAATCTGAAGTAACGAAGCTGGAGCCAAGTTAAGAGAAGTATATTTATTGATGGCTACACGGTTCTGGAGTAAAGGAACAGGGACTCCACCAGCCACTGCTACAGCTTCAACTGTGTAAAGTTGAACCCAAGCATTCTAAGAATACAGTACACGAAAATCCCTGCATCCCAGCAACCTTAGAATACTGACAGAGAATGCCTCTCCCTGTCATCCGAGACACAGGCAGCAGGAAGGAGCATTCTCAAGCAGCATAACACAATACTACAGTGGTGTATAGGACCTCTTTATGCAAATGATGCTTCCCACTCTTGGACTGATTCCATTACATTGTTACTGTTTGAGCTGTTATCCCTCTTCTCTTTCGAGGACAATTGTGAGTTTGTGCCTGGAAGTGATAAATTGATCAAATATAGATGTGCCTGCTGGCTCCCTTCTATCAGCAGAATGTTGAGCCTGTTACAATGTTAAGATGGTAGTGGTTGAAAAACCTGTATTTGCCTTCTGCACGCTTTTTAGAGATATTATGCACCACATTTCCTGGCAGTCTATGAGGGGTGAACTGCTGGTTTCATGGAAACATCTCTAATGCATTTGGCTTTCAGCTGCTGCTTTTCAGAATGTTCAAGCATACGTCGCAACCAGAGATCAGTATAATTGCAATAAGGGGCAGTATGACTGGTGGGGAATGCACACCAAGGAAGGGGTGGGGGGATTAGCAGATGCATGAAGTAAAGTAGGGTGAAGGAAGAGCCTGTGAATAACAAGCATGATAACCATTGCAAGTGGCAAAGGCAATCTTTCAAAGCCACCAACAGTAGCACAGCCCTCAACATCGGCACCGTCAACAGCAAGTTTAGTGAGTACTAGTGACGGAGGATCTGGGGTGCATATGTGTACCTAAATGATTTCTAGGTTTAGTGAGGGGCAGTGAGCCTAATGGTGCACCCAGAAGTCTCTTCAGAAGTAAAAGGTGGTGGGTTCGTGAGTGTGGTGGTAGTTTGTCACATGGCAGGAGAGGCACTGCACTACCGTGCCTGGAGAATGCCTATAATTCCTTGTCTGTAGGAGGAGAGGTTAGATAGAGAGGGGCTAGGTTACAAGAGGTAACTAGACACAGGCAGGAGGATGTTTGCAAGTTATTACAAGATGGAGCTTGATTTGTTGAGATCCATAGTTGGAAAGCTCGGAGTTTGAGGTTCCAAGAGCCAGACAAAGACAGGGGTGTAATTGTTACAAGCTTGTGAAGACCAGACTTATTGAATTTACAAATGCTTGTTTCTTTGCTACACCTGCTGTTTCCTCTGACTGCTCCTGCTGGTGCCCACCATAATGTGTGCTGCTATGGAAAGCTCTCTTAGCTTACTGTACAGTACCATTTCTGTGCAATAAAGGCCGCCACTTTGTATCTCTTTACCAGGATAGAGAAAGATTGCAGTGCTGCTGGGTGTTGTGTCCTATTTCAGATAGATAGATAGATAGACAGATGGCATGCACTGCTGTTTCGCAGACGTTGTTTGATCTATTTGTGAAGGAACCTTGCACCGAAGGTGCCCTGACGAGAAGGCTGCATTAGTACTGACGGCAAAGTACCTGTGCGTGCCCAGTGTGAGGGGATCCTGTATGTGAAGCATGCAGTGCTGCTGTACAGGCTGTGTGTGAAGGATCCTGCACTGTTGCTGCCCAGACCGCTATTCGTCCGCGAGAATCCAGCTGCTGCTGATGGCGCCACCCTTGTCTAGCACAGAGAACCCTCTAACTGCAGCTCTCTGTGTTGTACATTGTATCATATGAGGGAAGCTTTCTCTGCTATCATGTGCCCGGGCGTTCTTGTAAACTTACTACCCCTGACGCGGCGATGAAGCGCATAGTTATGAAAACAGGGTATAGTGTGCCGTTTTTATTGTGTTATCACGTCGTGCTTATGATGTTTTTGCCTCTGCCTTATGAAGACATTCTCTCGATACAAGCATCAAAATGATTGGGCGAGTCACTGCTGGCTGTAAGTGATGACGCCACACAGCCTGACGTCATAAATAGAGGACGTGCTTCATTCGCCCGAACGCGCAGCTAGCTCATCGATGGGTCAGTGATGGGGTTAACACGAGGCACTCATGTATCCGGCCCAATTAGTAAACGTGGAGCCTGGTTGTCATTAGCTGCGCCCTGTTGCCTAGCAGCTCTGGCAGAACGAAAGCCACCGATGCTCTGCTCCTAATAAAACTCCCCATTGTACAGCTGACTAGATAACAAAAGAGCCGCCGTTGCGCTTTCTGACTTTAAACTGTATGATGATGAGCTATTTGGCAAAACCGAACCATGCGGCCTTGTGCTATCTTCGATTTGTACAGCACCACATTTCTGGACGTTTCTTGTTTTTGTTGGCTTTAAGAGCAATAGCACGAGTTGTCTACAATCTCATACTGCAGTTGGGAGTCGCATTGTGGGTCTAGTACTGCTCTTCTCACCCCAAAAGAAAGGTTGACGTTGACATTTGATTGTTATCAGGCATATATTGATAAACGGCTATCCTATATATTACGTAGGAAAAATTACCTAGTGGATAAAGTTCATTTTGATGAGATGGGCATCGCATTCTTTCATCGCAGACCCTGGCTAATCTTAGCCAAAAGCTTCTCAGAAAAGTTTGATTTTCAAGAGTTCTCTGAATCTAAAGAGAGGGAAGCCATTGATTTCTAGTAGATTTGTAGTTGTAGCCAGCTTCTGCAAGTATTCTGGACCTCTGCACTTTGGTCCAGTTGTAAGCATCTAAGGGCAAGCAATCTAGCTTTCTCAAGTAAGTGTGTGCCAAGATTGTTTGTATGCTTCTTGTATGTGGTGCACTCTGTCAAGCATTTTTGCCAAAGGCATGTTCCATCGTGCTTGTCTGGAGCCCTTCATCGAATGAGGACTGCCTTTTATTTTCTTGTCCAAGAACACAACCGTTCATGAGAGATTGTTAAAAGCTCTTACTTTGAGAAGACTTGTTCTCCGAGATATACTAGTCCTGAGACTTCATTTTTTTTAAACTACATGAGCAGTGCTTAATTTGAGCCGGTGGTTTTCTGTGTCCGGCACCAGCACCTAATTCTCAAAACCAGCACTAATGACAGTCCACCACATTGTGGTGCCATCGTTCTAATTTTGATATGAGCACAACGGTGTTTAATGATTTAATATACATTAAAATTAAATAATATCTACCCCACACCATTATAATAGCTTTGAATGAACTGGAATTGTCTGAATTGTCACACTTGTATGAGTGCAGAGGTTAGTAGTTGCGTTGGTACTTTCATTGGCATCACTGACAGAGGCAATTTGATGGTACCAGCTGCAGTTGCCTCCCGAGAAAAACCCTGGGACTTAGTTGTTTTTATAAATTAAGCACTGTGAACGTGAGTGTGTGCAATATCTGGACGCTTCTCATGCACGAGAAACTTTTATCTATATTTTCTTGACTTCCTCTCCTAACTGACATCCGTGGCAAATCTGTAATCGGTTTCTGACATCTTGAGGGTCTATCGCGGTTACATTAAATTATCACAAAAAGTTCTTAACATTTCTGACTTGCTAATATGGCATAAGCAAAAGAAAGTAAGTATTATAAAGTAGAGTTAGAAAATCTTCTGCAACTCAAAGAAATCGTAGGTGGGGTGAAAATGCCCTTAACTTATTTTTTTTAAAATTAAAGTTGTTTCTCTAAATCTTAAAGAAATGAGAGCGACGCCACGACTCTGTCTCTCTTATTAACGACTTTGTGATACATTTTAGGATGAACGACAATTGTTTTTAGAATGTTTTTAAACAATTTGTATTTTATATGATTGGATATGTCTTTTTATTGATTGCATTATTAAACAGATCTTTATAATTGACTATCTTAGATTGTTATTATGAAATGTGTGAATGTATAAATAGCACCGTGTGAGATGTTTGAATGAGTTGATCTCGCCAAGAGAATTTATTTTTTATATACTGACTGTTTCTCCAAATGCCATCTTCCACTCGAGTATTGGGATACATACTTCCATCTAGCACATTGCTGACAGTAATGTTAAATTTTGAATCTAAAATGTGAATCTGTTGCCCAAAATGCAGTACAGTTGGCTCAGTATATGCGCAGATGGCATGAAGACTTGGGAATCAACGCTTGAAGGTTCTCATCCCACTAAATGGCCAAAAGAAGTAAATGGCAGAGAAGTGCCTTATTTAAGCTTGGGGTTCCCGGTGTGGGCAACCACCAGCTTATAATTCATTTCCGGGGACCGGCACTGATTTTGTCCTCACCAGATATTAACCGTGGACAAGAGAGGGAAAAACACACAGAGGCACATGAATAGGGGCTAGGGGTTCTCTATTATACTCCGAAGAAACTAATCTTTCTAATGAGGCGTCTCGTTCTCTTAGAACAGAGAGTCATTTATGTGGACTACAGCCCCCCCCCCACAAAAGTAGTCTGTGTCAAAGGGTCCTCCCAGGTTATAGAAAAAACATATCTTCACCCATTATTGCATCTCTAACAACCACGAACAGTAAGGATTCTCAAATATTGCTTATTTTTTATGTCTGCTTGGGTTTTGAGATGTATTGTGATATAATTCTGCTGATATTACGTTTAGGAAAGCCATTCTATTTTGTTTATGAAGTCAAGCTTCTGTTTTTGTCTGCACTCTAAGTTCATTATGCACCCTCAGATCACATTTGTGGCATGTGGTTTGATATAAATTAATTTGTGGTGCAGAGCACGTGAGCATTAAGCACATGGCACTTTATATTGAGAGTGCCAAGTTATTGGGGTTTCAAATGCTTGTTTCTAAAGCATTGTTTAAAAAAAGTGAAAGAAAAAAAATCTCAAAATACTGGAGGAAGATCAAACCCATAACTTAAAGCATCTCAAATTTGTACACTGAATTCAATATTTACAATTTTTATAAATGGCATGGTTTAGTTTTCAGATACTTTTCACACAGGAAACTCTGAATAGAACTGAAAAAGAATAAGAAGCTTAAAGAAAAATGGTTGTTCAGGCCTAATGCACTTTCCAGAGAACATTCTCTAGCCATTTGGACCTCTGCAGCGGCCGTGGAAGTAGATTTGTTGGGCTTCCAGGAGAACAGTCATCTCCTTTTCAGTCATTCTAATTGCACCTTCTGCCTCAAATGCTAGTTGCAACAGAGGACAGGGGAAACCCTACTCACTTGGAATCAGGGTATTAGGTCTATACGAAAAAACAGCGGTTCTAGTGGCTAATAAAATAGCAATTATGATACTTAGTATGCGCAATGGCAGTAAGTTATGTAAAGACCTTTTTAACATCAGATAGCAGAAGGGACACTGTACACAGTTGAAGTCTGAGATTAATTTAATATATACAATTCAATTTTATAGAAACATTCTTATATTCAGAAATGCGCTAAACTATGTGCATTGTACCCCCAAGTGAAAGCATGAAAACAAAACATTCATGATTATTTACAATGAGCAATACAAGTTTTTCATGGAAACAGAAAACGGCCTTAAAATTAATTCATCTTTTGTACAGCCTTAGTGTAGGATTACAATGGCTGTGATAAGGTCTGATCTGTAGGTTTGACTACGACGTTTCGACCCACTATGTATGAGGGGTCTCTTCAGGACTGGGATTGTTTGGACATCTATTGGGAATAAGGAGAGCATAAGGCCCATATTAGTGGCACATATGCGAGAAACTCAATCGGGTCATTTTGAGAGGCATGAAGTATGTGTAGATGTAACATATGCATGAAGAAACCCAATAGTAAACTATACCATGCGTGTAGACAGGATATCGATGTTTGTAATCCAAACTGTGTCGTAATACGCATGAAATATGGCACAACAATTCACTAATAGACGCACAACGTGCAGCATATGCCTGCGCCAGTGCAACAAACAAAGTTTTAAGGTCTCAACAAGCATATGAGCCATATGCAATCACTACTTCATAGACTGTTTTCAGCAGACCCGTGCCTGTTACCTTGACAACAAGCACCCGATAGTCGGATCACTCATGCGCACGTAACTCTACGGGGCTCCCTGCGCTACGCACACGAGGCACCCTAGGTCCCTTACATAAATCAGTCTTCAACACACGCTCGGTGTCATCGCACCAGGAGCATAAATTCGGAGACCGCAGATTCCTTCGCGGGTCTCTAGGAAGTCGAAGATCGATCCGCAAAGGACTAACCAAGTAAGCCAGCCTTTGAGCCCCCACGCCCGTCATTTCTCGAGCTTGACAGGGCTTTTACTAATGACAGTGCACACCCTTCCTTGTTTTAGCAGAACTCTGGAATCTCCGAGTCAAGCACGATTAAGGAGCCAACACAGGGACTCGCTAGAGCCCGTTTTTAGGGCTCGGCCTACGCCCGCGAAGTGGGTGGAGCTTCGAGCTCCTAATGTTAAAGAGAAAAAAAAGTATCTCTAGGGCTTTGGCCAGACACATTCCTTAGTGTTTTTTGTCATCTGCCCAGTGATTCGTCTTCGCTGTGGTGTCTTTTTAGTAGCCTTGACGTGATAGGCTAAATGTAGTTTTCGTCCGCCATGTTTGGCATTTGTTGTGCGTGTGCGCGCACAGAAGTACATTAATTATAATTAGGAGCTGTCAGGGTGCCTCCGTAAGTGAATCCAGATGGCCGGGCGCGTTCACCATTCAGCAGCGCTCAGTGCGCAGCTGCTGCATGCCAGGCCGGGAAAGGGCTTCATTAGCCTCACTCATCCGGCGCTGAGACAGCAAGACATCCGTATCGGCGAAGCTCGGAACGTCCTGCCCCGGCACTTGGTAGAATACACAGATTCCAGCACCAGTTGCACACAGACACAACCAATATAGAAACAATGGCCAGAAGGAGACACTGGCTGAAGAACCATTAACTCACTGATGTACTCGACCAGCGTTCAACCCTGTTGCCTCGTGAATATACAAAGATTGCAGCAACATTAACCAACTGAGCTATCTTACCCGGATACGAGGGTGTGATCTGCAAATTAAACACGGAGCTTAGAGAATGTACAGTCGCTCACCTAGGTTTGTCCGTTGGATTCTTCCCTGAGACCTGCAGGCTACACCCATACCTCAGCAGCAGGAGCATTAACCCTCAGGACTGTTTTACCAGCTAGTGCGCTTCCATTTGTTTTCGGGCTTCCATAGCCGCCTGCGTGTGATGGGACTACGGGCAGTGCAAAACTTAGTGCCCCTAGAGAGGGTCATGTGTGGAAGAGATGCTCCCGGGTGCACCTGACACGCCCCCCCCCAGGGCCCCTCATACTCACGGCGTCCGCGCTGAAGTCCCTCGTGAAGTTGTTGAGGGGGTGCTTGGGGCTCTGCCCCCGCTCCCCCACCAGGGTGAGGGAGATTGAGTCCATGGTCCCTGCCTGGAGGAAGCAGCCGGTGGCCACCGTCACCTTGTATGTCGCCATGGCGAGGAGAAAGTGATGGGGCTCTCGAGGAGGGAAAGGCTCCTGCGGCAGGGAGGAGGAGGATGCGACAAATGCTGCTTCTCAAAGAGACTGGACAGGCGCGAGGCAGCGCCACGGACTGCAGACTGAAAGCATTTAATGCTGCTTCAGCCAGTACTGAAAGCCAAAAGCACGCGGGGACTCAGCCAATAGGAACCGTAGACTACAAGTTCCAGAATGCAATGCGCCCAAAAAGCCGAAAGGGGGTGGGTAGATAGTGGTGTCACAAATTAGTTGGATTCACTCGGAATCCATGCCCCCTCACATGTTCTAGTGGTATCTGCCATGCTGCACAATGCTATAATCTTCAGTAGAACGCAGCACTATGCCATACAAAGTTGCATAGCTACAGGAAGCTATCGAGTGCGCTTCAGCCTGTGCTTTGACTGCGCCGCATAGTCGGTTACCGAGTACCTGCACCATCTGAAAGGAGGAATACCTGCACTTTACAGCAGGGCTGCAATGCTTTTTAGGGCTCGGCCTACGCCCACGAAGTGGGTGGAGCTTCGAGCTCCTAATGTTAAAGAGAAAAAAAAGGTATCTCTAGGGCTTTGGCCAGACACATTCCTTAGTGTTTTATGTCATCTGCCCAGTGATTCGTCTTCGCTGTGGTGTCTTTTTAGTAATTGAGAGTGCAGATTGAGAGTGCAGAATCAGAGTGCAGATTGCAGTTTGAGAGTGCAGTTTGAGAGTGCAGAGTGGCAGTGAGTGCAGACTGAGTGCAGAGTGACAGTGAGTGCAGACTGAGTGCAGAGTGACAGTGAGTGCAGACTGAGTGCAGAGTGACAGTGAGTGCAGAGTGACAGTGAGTGCAGAGTGACAGTGAGTGCAGAGTGACAGTGAGTGCAGAGTGAGTGCAGAGTGAGTGCAGAGTGAGTGCAGAGTGAGTGCGCAGTGAGTGCGCAGTGGCAGTGAGTGCAGAGTGGCAGTGAGTGCAGAGTGGCAGTGAGTGCAGAGTGGCAGAGAGTGCAGAGTGGCAGTGGGCAGTGAGTGCAGACTGAGTGCAGAGTGACAGTGAGTGCAGACTGAGTGCAGAGTGACAGTGAGTGCAGACTGAGTGCAGAGTGACAGTGAGTGCAGAGTGACAGTGAGTGCAGAGTGACAGTGAGTGCAGAGTGACAGTGAGTGCAGAGTGAGTGCAGAGTGAGTGCGCAGTGAGTGCAGAGTGAGTGCGCAGTGAGTGCGCAGTGGCAGTGAGTGCAGAGTGGCAGTGAGTGCAGAGTGGCAGTGAGTGCAGAGTGGCAGTGAGTGCGCAGTGGCAGTGAGTGCAGAGTGGCAGTGAGTGCAGAGTGGCAGTGAGTGCAGAGTGGCAGTGAGTGCAGAGTGGCAGTGAGTGCAGAGTGGCAGTGAGTGCAGAGTGACTGCAGAGACAGTGTGTCAGGGTGCACATTGTGTGAGTGTGCAGAATGAGTGTGCAGGGTAAACAGTGTGTGACTATGCAGGGTGACATTGGGAGTGTGCGGGTGAGCAGTGTGTGAATGTGTAGGGGCAGTGTGTGAGTGTGCAGAAAACACCACACACACATACACCACACACACATAACGCACACACAAACCACACACCTCAGTCTCTCAACACCACACACTTGTCACCACTCAACACAACACACTCACCACCACACTCACTCCCCAGGCTCACCCCCACAGACTCACCACCACACACTCACCAGCACACAGAAAACAACACACACAACAACACACCCCCAGCCGTCAATGAATGCTTTCACCATGCACAAACACCAACAACCATCATCCATCTGTGCACGCTTTTACCAAGCACACACCCACCAGCCGTCAGTGCACCCTTCCACCAGGCACACACACCTCCAGCCGGCAGTGCACTTTTCCACCAAGCAATCGCAGTATGGTACACTTTACTTTTAAACATATTCATATAAAGCACAGCATGCCACCATTGGTAAAATTACAATTCAACCAACATACTTCCACTACACACCACATGCACACACTCCATAACACATGGCAAAAAGACATTGGCATTTACAATGCCATTAGCTCAAACTCAAATAAATCCGAGCCCGATTGCATTTCTAATGCTTGTTTTTAATATAGAAATCCATGAGCCAGCCACCCTCCCCTCACAGTGAGGTAAGAGAAGCACATCATCACAAATATGTATCTAGCATTAAATAAACTGTGCTCGGCTGAGCATAGTAATAGTCTTTTTCTTCCTCTGCCCATTATATCAAGAACCCGGTCGGGTCCTCACGTGAGTTCCTTACTTTCCCTTCTCACCACTGGGTTACACCATTCACGCAACCGCTGCGCTATAAGACATCAGGTAAATGCCTCTCAAAATTACCCGATTGAGTTTCTCGCATATGTGCCACTAATATGGCCCTAATGCTCTCCTTATTCCCCATAAATGTCCCCACAATCCCAGTCCTGAAGAGACCCCTCATACATAGTGGGTCGAAACGTCGTAGTCAAACCTACAGATCAGACCTTATCACAGCCATTGTAATCCTACACTAAGGCTGTACAAAAGATGAATTAATTTTAAGGCCGTTTTCTGTTTCCATGAAAAACTTGTATTGCTCATTGTAAATAATCATGAATGTTTTGTTTTCATGCTTTCACTTGGGGGCACAATGCACATAGTTTAGCGCATTTCTGAATATAAGAATGTTTCTATAACATTGAATTGTAAATATTAAATTAATCTCAGACTCCAACTGTGTACAGTGTCCCTTCTGCCCTCTGATGCAAAAAGGTCTTTACATAACTTACTGCCATTGCGCATACTAAGTATCATAATTGCTATTTTATTAGCCACTAGAACCGCTGTTTTTTCAAATGCCAGTTGAGCAAAGCATCTGGCCTTTCGCCCAGTGTGATAAAAACCTTTTATATACCAAAGCCTGAGTGCAATATGAAGAATGCAGGACATAAAACAAAACCAGCTCTTAAAGTCAGCTCTTTAGGCATATCCTGGTAAAATAGATATCTGTTTCTGTGCTTTTACAGATCTGCTGAGAGGAGTGGGAAGAAACACATAGTACATTCAGCTGGCTTTGAGGGGGGTGGGGGGAGTATAATATGAGAGAGAGAGTAAGAAAACACATGCACGCTCATGGAGCGCTGAGTGAAAAAGTAAAAAGTAGTACCGTACCTTTAATGCGAGCAGTGGAAGAATACAGGCAAGCCATTAAAAAAAGAAGGTAAAGAAGTTATTGTCCAGGGGAGGGACGAACACCAGAACACAAAAACCCATTAAATCCTGAAGCATGTCAGGGAGAATGGCCATAAAAGCCAACCAATGGCAAGTAATGGACCCATTCTAATCCTACTGTAAATTTTAGGTGTGATCCATAAGAGGTATTCGCTACAGACCGCTAAAAGATGTCTGGCTGGCAAAACCTAAAATGGGTATATTTTTTGAAAAGAGGAGGAGTGCTTGAACAACGCTCATGCGTTTTACAGGGACACAGGATACATTTGGTGACCATATTCAAGAGTCAAACCCGGTTGTGGTTTTTCAACACAATTTCATACTTTTTTCTCTCCTTTTGTTTATTTTTTCTAAAAAACACGGGGGTAGGCATTCTCTTACCCTTCATTCAATCCCTTTCTGCACCCCTCTCATTTTAATGATTTTCCTTTTCTTTGGTGGGATTTTATCTTTTTCCCAAAGACCATTTTTTTTGGCATTATTACAAAATATCTCAGTTAGGAGTATCTAGGGATAGCCGCTGCTACTCCTCGCTTGTCGTGTGGTATCCTTCCTCCCCTGGCCCTCTGGGATCACGATGGTAGTGACTGGAACTAAAAGTCAACTTGACTATGGGGTCTGTTTAATTTGTGTAATTTCCAGTTTATACCTTTCAGCATGAAACTTGGACGTTACCATTGGGAAGGGGGTTCAGTGTTGTTATCATCTGGGGTCAGGGTGTATATGAATTCACTACCACTTGCACCATTATTTAGCTCCATCTACCATAATTGGGCCTGAGAGATGCCAATCTAAAAGTGTTTATATCAACGCTATAACAACGACTCGTAAATATTTCGTTCCGTATTTGTTGTTATTTTTGGCATCTGGACTGAATGCCATACTGGGCACTTTATTTGTACTGTGGCATTATTTCGGCTTGTCATCATTTCCACAGAATGACATTATCTCACACTGACCCAGTATTCAGGTTTGAAGTGACAGAAATGCACCGGACACTGGCCAGGGACTAGAGCAGACCGTAATTGCTGGTAAATGTGTGTAATCCCTTTTGGCTGCACCGCAGAGAACGCTGTATTTTCTTCCCCAAGTAGCTGCTACCTTGGCCTCAGTCTGTTTAACCCTTTCCATGCTGATGACGGAACCGCTCCGTCATCAGCTGTGGTTGGGCTGTGCTGATGACGGAGCGGTTCCGTCATGGCCCGGCCGCCGTGCCTGCGCGGCGCTGATTTCGCGCCTGCGCGGCGCGTTCTATTGAGCGGGCGGGGCCATGACGGAACCGCTCCGTCATGAGCACAGCCCAACCGCGGCTGATGACGGAGCGGTTCCGTCATCAGCATGCGGCCGCCGCGCGGCCGCCCCGCCCCCTTAGCGCTGCGGCGGAATAGCCACCGCAGCGATGCAGTTAATAGAAGAATATTTCGAGCTTTTAGTCTGAATTACTCACTTACTAAGAGGTGAATAATTTCTCTGATGCGTCGTGAGGGAGGCGGTGCTTCCTTCCTCCTCCAGTTTCCATAGTGCAGAACTGTATGTGGTGCGCGAGCTAGCAATCAAATTGCAAACGCTTCATTTCAGGGCACAAAGAGGCTTTGAAAGGATGAATTATGCAAGCCTAATTCTAACGTAAAAAAACGAGAGTCAAGACTGCCTGTCTGCTCGTCTACTTAATCCTCACTTTGGGAGTTGGAACAAGAAAAAGCCTACTCATTGCACACTCCCAGCTGCTATTTTTAGAGCTCTGTTCTGTGTGCACATTGGAAAATCTGATGCATTTCCTAGCAAAGAAACGAGGCCTTCTCCTAGTTGGTCTTTTTCAACATGGCTGCAGTCAGTGACTAAGAGAGCACTCACTGTGGTAACCGTGTTCCCATATGCTGACACAGATCAAGGTGTGCACGAAAAATACACTTCTTGTCCTTTTTCAATCCTTTTGTTTTCCCTGTCTTTGTATGTTTTGGCAACTCGTCTGACTGCACCCCAAAATGCACCATCCTTTACTGCTTGCCTTTAACGTGAAAGCTCTGACACATCACCCTAACACTAAAGGAATTCCTCAGGCTGCCAGTGAAAGAAAGGAATGCATTCAGAGTCATTTTGGGAAATCTTGCATGGCACAACCATTGACAGTCTTCCCAAACTTTTCATCTCATGTAACCAGACCAGACTCCTAAGGTTGACCTCTCACACTATGCCCATAACTCTGAAAAGGTTTTGGTGCAGGTCCCACAACCAACAAGGACCCTCCCTCTGGCGATCTTAACCACTGCTTCTGTTTCTTTTAACCAACAACACATCCTTCCACAAGCACTTGCAGATCCACTTCTTCTGCCTTGAGTTTGTGTTGTATTGACTTTAGGCTGTCACCCACCCTCCTGTCTATCTTGCTTTCTGTAGCTCCCTGTAGTACCATGGCTAGCAGGAGATCCCTTAAACTGGATGCAACCCCTGGGTGTCTCTTTGAGCCAGTATGAAGTAGTTCTGTTGGCGTTTGTCCACAGAGCAAGATGAGGCATGACTGGCTAGGCATAGTTGTTGGTTCCTCTTTGGTATTTGGTGGAGGGAGTCATGGTGCCTCTTCTAATACAGGCCCATTTTCATACCATACATGGAGCTTTTCTCACAGTTCTATGAATCAAAGGAATCCTTGGGTCCAAAAATATTTCTTCCTTCCAGATGAACCCATGAGGTTCATGGTATCCTTGCTCCTGTGGTCCTAGTGATTCCTGGTGGTAGTAATAGGAACTCAATTAAAGTAATCTTGGCTCTAGAGGACCTGTTTACTTTCTGTAATTTCCGCCCTCTGACTTTCTCTCACCGCTTGGCATGAAATTGGAAGCTGTTGAGATGTTACAATTGGGAAAGGAAATGGGTATGTAGTTGAGCACACATATTGTTCATCAAAGTTGGGTTACTGACAGCTGTTTAAACACCCTTACCCCTCCTGCTTTTTAGGTGGGGCTTACCAGACAGCGTCTGGTTGCGAAACACGTATTTTGGAATTATGAAGAATGTACAGGGGTTTGCTGCCCACCCATTGCTTACCAATGGTTTACTTTGCTTTCACTGTTATTTGCTTGCTGTTTATTGGATAGTTTTCCTTGTTTTAGCATATCTATTTCCTGTTTGTCCTACCCATGGAGCATACCTCTTTACCATCTCTGTGATTAGCTACTTCTATGATTCCTCTGCTTGCTTTTAGGGAACTATTATCTTTTTGTTGAAGCACTCAATGAGATTGCATGTGTTTTCCCGCTGTCTCTCTCGAGCTGTTTTTTCCCCATTGCCCATGTGCTTTTCTCTCCCCAACCGCACTTGTGTTGCTCTCACTCGCCTTTATGGTTCTCTTCCCACGCGGCACATTGGTGTGTGTGCGCTCCCTCATGTTGCTTCTCACCCCTAATGGGGGTTAATCATGGTGCCTTCCCTCAGTGTTGCTTCACACCCACACATGCTGTGTTGCCTCACTCCCAACACCCTCCCAAAACCCACTCTCGTTTATGAGTTTAATTTTGTTTTTTAAAAAGCACTTGCGAGCTACTTATTAAAAGAGCGCTTACTCACTGCTTTTTTTTTTTTAATTTACCAATCCATCTCAATAAGTAAATACACATATATATTTTAAGCCACGCTGCACAATATCGGCAATGCTGTACAGCATGACTAAAACACATTGGCAAAGCCAATAGGCCGTGTAGACCCTGTAGGCGAGTCCTATTGGCTTTTCAAATGCTCTTTGTTGTCTCTGACAAAGTGACATTTTGCATTAGTATTGAAGGCTCCAGGAAGCTTTCTTACTCTTTCAGGGGCGCTATTGGTAGTTAAGCAGGTGCAATGGCACTGGGACAGTGCTGAGTGAGAGAGGTACTGTACTCTGTGGTTAAAATGGGCCTATTCATCTTGCTTGCATAAGGGTTCATTGCCCCCTGCTATGCCACTGCATATCTCCTTTTCTGCAAAGAAGACCGTGTGAAAGTCTCCAAATGAAATCTGTGTCCCCCATGCCAGGTGCACATCAAGACTAGGCTACTCTCAGATGCTACAACCCTTTCACTGCCTTCTTCTGTAATAATTGTAAAGGACGCCTAGTAGCATTTAATTTACAGGCTCTGGGTACACATAGTACCACTTCACTCGGGACATACAAGTAAATCAATTACAACAATTGGTTATAAGCCATTTCTACCATGTTTTAAGGAGAGAGCACTTTAGCACTGGTCAGCAGTGGTAAAGTTCCCAGAGTCCTAAAAGCCAACAGAAACGGGTTCAGAAAACAGGGGAGTGAAGCCCAAAAGTTTGAGAATGACCTTGCAGAAAGGGCCAAGTTCAACACCTATTATGTGATGAAGACCATATATAGACATTCCTTCTTGGTCTAAATCCTGTTGATGTGTTAATGTCTATTTTAATATGACTGCTTTGGAAGCACCCGTTCACTGACAAATCAGGGACTGTCCTTGCCCTGAACCCCTATGACATTTTTTTTAAATAACTGCACAAATATGTTGTAGAGAGGTTGGAAGGGCTCTTACAGTACATCTCTCATTGTTATTGATGTTTTTTCTTCTGTTCCTCAAACCATTTATTCATGTATATGTGGTCGCACAACAAGACTGCTATTTGTTTCTACATTTGCACTTCTGTTGTCACTTTAAGGTCTGGCATTAGCTAAGGACCTTTGTAATTTGACTAAAATTATATGTATAATATACTCAGGACGGCTCTTCAGCTAAGTCGGAGGAGCGTCGCCCCACTGCTCTTTGAGAAGAAAAATAAAATGATAATAACATAGTTATTATCATTTTATTTTCGCAGGTTCGTGGCTGGGCTAGGATGGGACTGGGCTGGAGGCACAGGCGGAGGTGTGGTTTGCACACTCCAGGTGTACATGATTGCTTGGCCGCCAAACAGTCATGCACACTTTGCATGTTCCCCACCAGGCTGCATTACACAGCCTGGTGGGGTACATGCCCAGACCCCAGGTCCCCATCTGAGCACTGATTCACGGCGCTCAGGCGAATCACAACACTGCATTGTAGTGTTGTGATTGTCTTAGCGTAGCCAAGCGCAAAGCTGTGATTGGCTTAGCGTAGCCAATCGCAAAGATGCACTGCAGCGTTGTGATTGGTATGAGGAGTCTGGGTGCTTCCTGATTCCGGGACTATCGAAGAAGCAAGGGAGTGACGCGGCCGGCGGAAGAGGAAAGTTTGTGTGTGTGTGTTTTTTTTTGTCCCCCCGCCCCCACCACCTTCATTCCCTGCCAGCCACTACTTAATTTACTAGATTATAGGGGCTTTCAGCTGGCCCTCTTCATCTGATGTGGTCTGTTATTGTATCATTCAAATTGTTCTTCCACCTGCTACTGGCTCAGCCCACTTCAGCTATTGGCTAACTTCATTGCAAGTGAAAGGGCAGAATGCCGTCACTCGCAATGAGCAAATCCACACTCATAGGATTTTCCCTAAGTGTCAAGGACTCCTATGGCAATGTGTGGATATTTAGACTAGAAAAATATTTTTGTTTTCAGTGTGTGTGTGTGTATATATATATATATATATATATATATATATATATGTATATATGCCGCAGACTCAATCCAAATCACCGTGCCCCCAGTGCAAGGAGCGTTTCGAAGACAAGAAACGAGAGTCGACCCAGGAATACAGGTGAGCAATTTAGGTGTTTATTAACACAAAAGCGCACCCTGCCAGCACGACGTTTCGGCCTGCCCAGAGGCCTTGATCTCATATATATTCACCGTCGGAGGACGGAGGCACCCAGCGAGCCACATTGGTTACCGGCTATTGGCGCATGTGTATCCCGAGGCAGGTCGGAAAGGTGTCTTTTTTGAGCCAGCGGTAAGGAGAGACGCTCGTTATTTGTTTCCCTTAAATGAACTGTGCATATCTTCAAAGGGGTTGCAATGTCGGAGGAACGGGATCGGGAGGAAGCGTTCGATCAACTGTTTATGCATTTGCCAACAGTACGTCAAAGTGATAATGGCAACAAAAATAAAAACGCTCCAGTAGATAAAGACAGCGATGTGAAAAAACTACTTAAGGAATTGGAAAAACACATGCGAAGTGAACTGACCAAGTGGTGGGAAATCCGCTCTTTGGAAAAATACCGTGAGGTTAACAGGGTCCCTAGAGGATTGCGAATAATGTTAGTTCCATGTTTTGAAAATCCGAACCCCCTACTACTTAAAGACTGGGCAGAAAGCAACCTCGAAGCATCCATGAGATTACTATGTCTCTTGGTCAAATATGCCAAAATTGACCGTGAGAAAGACCTTATAGAAATAGCTCGTATCAATGAAGAATTAAGTAAAGAGCTTTTCACAACAGACAAAGATTTGATCATGAAAACAAGAAAAGACATTAAAGAACGTCTTAGTAAACATGAAAATACAATCAAAATGAGGAAAGTCTATAAATTTGCCCGGGACGAGCAGGATTACAAAATGGGGCAAATTTACACTTTTGCGAGAAAATATGATCATTTACGCAAACAACGGATGTCTGGAGGCAATTTACCTAAACAAACACAGATGCGACCACAAGCCCAGGCTGCAACAGGAGGCCTAGGTGATTCCATTGCCTCAAGCTCCAATGAGAGCCTGGTGCCGAGTAGTGAAGAATCAAGTGGTGGGGGCCCAGGTGCAGAGGAAGGGGATATGGGCCAACTGTCACTGAGAGAGGAATTAGAATTTATGCGTCTACAAAGGAAGAGCACTTTACGCTCCAGAAATGTACAAACAAATTACGCAGGAATGCAAGGCGGCGACAACGCAGGAAATGCGCCAAGAGGAAGAGGGCGGCAACAGAGAAAGAAAAATTGGGTGAACAAAAAATAGGCACCGACAATACTGTTGTTAACCTCACTGACATTGAACTTGAGCAGGCTGAAGTACAATTACTTAGCTTGGGACTTTCTTATTGCCCTGAAAGTAATTTCAATTACGAAAATACCAGGGTTGATGTTTTCAAGTTTATCAGGAAGCTAAAATTGCGTAAGTATTATGCCATCAAGGGCGGCTTAGCCAGTAAAACTACTAACATAACCCACGTACCCAAAAAAAGTGGGCTTCAGGCTAAAGACATACCACTAATGAAAACTTTACATTTATTACGCAATTCAAATACATCTAGTCAAAATACCCAAGACATTGCCAATGAGGAAGATATCGATATATGTCAAACAACAACAAGTGCCTTTAGAGCCCCCTCCAAGTTTATACCACAAATGCCCAAGGACGCCATTGACACATATGCTGAAATTTTGACGGATGGCCTAAAGAAACTACACGTTCAGGTCAGAAAACAACAAAACCTCACTAATGTCAATATGCGGCCTTACAACACCTTGATGCAGAAATTAAAAACCAATGAAGCAATAATCATCAACCAATCTGATAAGGGAGGGAATGTTGTGCTATGGGGTAAAAAACAGTACATGGATGAAGTGTTTAGACATTTGAATGACACGACCTGCTACGCAGAGATCGACCTAAAAACTGCGAAATCCATCCAACTATCTTATCAAAAAGAACTCAATGGGTGGAAACGTGAAGGCCTTTTGACTAAGGACGAATTGAAATTCCTACATAAGGATCATCCTGTGCTACCTAACATATATTTCATCCCCAAAGTTCATAAGGATACCATTCCCATACCTGGCAGACCCATAGTGTCTGCAATTAACAGTTCATTTGAAAATACTTCTAAATACATTGACTATCATTTACAGGACTTTGTCACCGCCCTTCCGGCTTACATCAAAGACACTACTGAATTTTTGCAGGAAATCAATCAATGTGTATGGTCAGCTGACTTTCTACTTATGACAATGGACATTGCTAGTTTGTACACTAGTATTTCTCATGTAGACGGCCTCAGAGCTATTAAGTTCTATTTAGATAAAAGACCAATAGAGCTTTACAATCACAATTCCATGCTTGTCAACATGTTAGAACGTTGTCTTAACAACAATGTCTTTCTGTTTAATAACAAAGTGTACCGACAACTGAGAGGTGTGGCCATGGGGGCATGTTTCTCCCCCAGCTATGCAGGATTGCATATGGGCTGGTGGGAGGAACATGTCCTCAGGGTACAACACGCGGAAGCTTGGAAGACCAATATTGTAAAATATGTGAGGTACATAGATGATATTTTTATCATCTGGAGAGGCAATCTGACCGATGCACGACACTTTGTGGATGCTATCAACACTAATGAATTTAATCTTACATTTAGTGCTGAAATGAGTGACAAAAAGATCAGTTTTTTGGATGTGCAAATAGAAGTGATTAACAACACACTTACCACAAGCCTGTTCAGGAAAAAAACGGCAGGCAATTCTATCCTGCATTCACGTAGCTTTCACCCTGAGCACACTATCAGAGCAATCCCTAATGGGGAATTTCTTAGAATTCATAGAACATGTAGCTCAGTGGAACTTAGAGATCACCATCAAATGGAAGCAACACTACGATTACAGGCCAGGGGGTACAAGCTTAGTGCACTCCACAAAGCAAGATTGAGAGCAAATAAAGTAGATCGTAATAGTCTACTAATGGCACCCATCCCTGACTCCTCATCAGAAAAATCCAATGATAATGATAGTGCCATAAGATTGATTACCAACTATAGCCGTCAAGCACGCCAAATCTCCAATCTAGTTAGAAACCAATGGCCTATTATCCTCACAGATCCAGTTCTCAAAGATATCTTGCCCAGTAAACCCACTGTGACCTATCGAAGGGCGTACAGTATGCGTAATGAACTTGTTTCAAGTTCGCCTGAATTACCCAAGTATGTTGATTGGTTATCACCTAGAAAAGGTTTTTTTCGTTGCATTTCATGCCGTGCTTGTAAATTTGGCGTGAACACCAAAACATATCTCACTCCTTTTGATTCCAAGCCAGTTACTATTAAAGCCCATTACACATGTAAAACTGAGCTGGCAGTTTACGTTCTCACGTGTACGTGTAATTTGCGTTACGTGGGTAGCACGAAACTCCCTGTGTACCAACGTATTCTCCAGCATCTTAGGGCCATAGTAAACTGTGACCAAAGCTACCCGGTGGCACGACATTTTGACCTAATTCACAAAAGGAATTTGTCTCATCTTAACTATTTTGTGATTGATGCCGTGAAAACCAGTAAGAAAGGGGGTGATTATGAAAAAAGACTTAGACAACTAGAATCTTTATACATTGTACGTTTAAACAGTAAGACCCCGGGAGGTTTGAATATGGGAGAAGATTTGAGAAACTTTTTGTAATGGGGTAATATTCTGCACTATCTTCAACCGCTTATATATTCTGTGCTCCTTAGTAAGTTAGTTCATTTTCATTTTAGTTTATACACGGCATTGATACAGCTGTACAACATTGTAGCAATATATTGCTTTTGTCTTATAGAGTTATCTAATCATTTTATTTTAAGAATAGTAACTTTACCAAGTGGACTTCTGATCATCATGCTATCTACTGAAATAATAATATTAGCCTTTCACCTTTCAGATGTTTTCCATTTCACTTTGTCTGATACTGTAGCAAATTAGGATGTGAAGTAACATCTTAAGATCATGTTTTTAAAGCATTGTTTGCTTTCTAAGGCAAATTTAGTTTTTTTCATTATTAGGCATTCACTTTTTGATCACTTCCTCACCATTAATTCATTAATTAATGTATTTCATTTATTTCATATCATGTATATACTGGGCTATTGTATAACCTATTTGTATGCAGCGTTCATCATTTCTAAACTTACAATGATTTAATTATCATGCATGTTTCACTATGGGGCGACCTCCTAAGGGTTTATTTTTTGGATATATGTTACCATTTATGAATTGTGGATATAATAACTATATGATCATTAGGATTGCTATACTGTATTTGTACAGATATTTTTTTCTATTAGGCAATATTTGTCAATAATCTTGATTGTGTTTTTTGGAATATCCATATTCCATGATATATTGATTTAAAACTGGTTATCTATCACATATCAGTTTTGTATATATATCCACTTTTCGGTATTTGAACTGTTAGTTTCTATGTTAGGTAACTCCACTACAAAATGGCCCCCATAGAACCTGTGCTCAACACATTTTGAAACTGATTTCAGTCCCTCTTTTATGTTGTTGTTTTTCAATATTGAAATGGGCGCGCTTTTTCTTAATTGTATGGTATTTAAATATGTTCTAGCCCATTGTCCTGTTAACAGTGAGCAAGGGCGTTCACGCCCGAAACGCGTCTGTCTGACGATTGCTTTTCACCCCTGCACCTTATGATTTGAATAATAAAATCATACATCGATGACTGGCTTGGTGACGCATATTTTGTTGTCTGCGTTCTTGTGAGTGTGCATGATCTTAAATGCACAGTGACCGGTTGGAGTTATATATATACAGCCTCCCCCACTATAAAGTTTAGCAAAAACTATGAGAAGAGAAATACTAACAAAGATAAAAGGCTGGTGACCAACACCAGACCTATTGACTTTGATAATGTTCGTTTTAAAGGACAGTGAGATTGTGAAATTTTGGCCACTGATGGTGAAAGATGCTTTAGGGCATCTGGTCTTAACTTCTGGTCTGTGGGCCCTGGGGGCCGGCGTCTGTGACTCAGAGTGTTTGTGACTGGATAGAAAATTAAGTAATATTGATCAGATTAATACAGTATATGCATGTAAACAGCATAATGTAAAATTGAACAATGTAAAACGTTATGTGAATCTGTAGGAGTCTGAAATTTGAAGATAAAAGTTATGTTTGTTTCCTTAGAGTGATTCGTGACAGCAGCGTAAGTACAGCAGACTAGCATGGACTGTTGCAAGCTGCAATTAGGAAAAAACAAGTATACGCCGACACAAAAAAGTAAGCATTAGGAGCTAAAAAACAGCACAAATAGTTATGATGGAATCTAGCATATTGCTTTATCTTTCAGAAATAAAACCAAATTTCGAAAAGCTCTAGCCTTTCCATCAAAATAAAACATTTTATATTCGTATTTTCAATGTTTTGGGTAGCTTTTGGAACAGAAAAAGCAGTCTATTTGAAAATGCAGAGGGGCACACATTGTCCTGCTCTTTCAGGTGGTCTGTGGAGGGAACAGACACTTTGCTGCCCCTGGAATGCAGGTTAACAATACCTCCCTGCAGTGTGGGCTAGCATTCACCATGTATTTAAGATATTGGGCCTTAGTCCTGCTCTTGGGTAAGCAACCCTGCAGGGAAAGACAGAGCTTCAGTATTTAGAGAGAAAGTGTTCTGCATCAAAATCAGCAAAAGCAACAAGATCTTTTCTTTCCACATTTTTTGGTCTCGAATAAAGGCACACAGCTTTAGCTGTCTTGCCAGCCTCGTGTTTCCAAACAATTTCTAATACAAATACAGGCATATAGGTAGAAGTATGTTAGTCGACTCTTTTATACCTTGGATTCCTTCACTGTGAGTGACTGAATTTTATTTGTGCCATTGCTAAACCTTTCAAGGCACTTGTATTTAGGAGTGACTGCTGGTTCCTATTTATAGTAGGGTGTCATCAGTCCATTAAAAATGGACTATCATTTGTTATGGTTCTTTTTTGTGCAACTGTCCTTATATATGCGATCATTCCTGTTTTTTTTTACTCCTACTTGATGTTGTTTTTGCATTTTGTCCTTCCTCACATACTATTGTAAAGCGCTCTGATATCCCTCGGGATCTTGTTTGCGCTATATAAAACTTTATAAATAAATAAATAAGAAATCTATTGAAATCTGCAATACGAACTCCTTATCATAAACAACTTGGCATATTTATCTTATGGAAAACAAGAGCGAATCATTAAAATAGCTAAAATGTATATGCACATTTTTATGCTGTAGCCACACCCCCTCGAGTTGGGAGGTACGCCTAGTAACCACTTTAGTTACTAGTGCTTCATTAAATAATTTACAGACTTTGGCATCTCGATTTGAGACACTGCATGTTTGTGGAGACTTCAGGTGGATCTGACTAGAGAGGGACACCTCTTAGCCATTTGATATGCTGCAGCTCTGTGAAATAATTCGGAGACTTTTGCATTCAGCATTGACAGGGACCTCTCTAGTTACGACTTGAGTTACTGTAGGGTTGTAAATGCCTTTGCCGACTCAAGAAAAATCCATATTATATGTATATCTATAAAAGAACATTTCATAAAATAGATCTATTGCTCTGCTCCACTGACATTTTGCTCCATTCTACAACAGCAGAGGGCAGTGGTCTTTAATATAAGCACTTGTGATTTTTGGCACTCATCTAATGCAAATCTAATTTGCCGCTCATAAACCAGTTTGATAAGAAAAAGTTGGAAGGTACTTGTATTAACCAATGATGCCCAGTATATATGAATAGTAGGTTGTCTTCCCAAGTGCTCTGATGTAATCAAGACGCTCATTGAAAGTTGCAAGCGTATTGGACAGTAACCATAGTAACAACTTGGTACCCGACAAAAGGGGAGCCTTTGGTAACGACTTGTATCAACTTGAGCTGTTTGTGCATATCTTGCTAGCTCAAGAATAATCCATAATTACATCCTCACACATATATACACATTATATGTGAACGCATTTGCTTTGCTGTACTCAAATTGACATTTTCCTTCATCCTAAGACCACATATAGCATAGACCTGTGGGCTGGTTATTATTAATACAAACATCTGTGATTATTGACACACATGTATAGTGCCACTTAAAACAAGCATTTCCAATACAATAGGTCTCGCATTTGCACGACTTTAAGCTGTTGGCATTGAAAATGACAAAGCCTTTTATTTATGTGTTTGGAAAACCAACACATAAATAGAAGGCATTGTCATTTATAATGGCAATTGCTTAAACTCTCGCAAATGTGAGACCTCACTCGAAGCACACTGAAAGGGAGGGAGTGGTTGGGGGAGGAAAAATGCTGCACTTGGGGAGGTCTGTGTGTTAAAGGGCAGTGCTCAACTGTGCAAGCGGCGCCGATAAAGTGAATACGACGAGCCACGTCTAAAGAAAGGGGCGCTGCCTTCATTAAAGTAAACAAAAATGGACCAGGTCCCCAGAGGGCAACCTGGTCACAAACGTGCACAGCTTGGGGGGATAATTGCAAATAATTTGTCCTTTTTTTTTCTTTTTACCTGAAATTATTTCGAGTCATATGTTTTCCTACGTGTGTATTTCATTTAATGAACATTACACAATGTTAGTGTAAATCTACATTTCAAGACTTTTGCAATCAAGATTAGATCATCATATAATATTTACACATTTGTTTTATACAAGGAAACATAAAGAACAGAACCCAAACATAACCTGGCCCATTTTTAGGTCTCGGCTGAACGCGCGGAAGCGCGTCTCCGCCGAGAACCTATTGTTGGCGTGTCTCCTTTCCAGGAGACAATCCTGGCCGCGCGCATCGCCTTGGAGGCGATTTCAAACGAGCCCGCACACGCGAACGCGCTCGCTGTGGGCAGTGCTGTCGCGCATTCTCTCAGACACACACACAAGCGCCCATGCACGCACGCACATACAGCCCCCCCACACACATACACACGCGCACAGACACACGAGTGCTGCCCCCCCCCGCACACAGACACACATACAAGGTCACCAAGACCCCCCCCAGCCCTTTTTAACTTACCGTGCCAATCTCGGGGGACTCCGCCGCTGCAGCTCTTGCCAGCTCCTTCCACGGGGCTCCCTCTTGGTCAAGGGAGCCCCGCAACACTCGCCTAACCTCCTGCTGGCGGCCCCGGGGCTCTCCACCGCTCACAGGAGCTCCGGGCCGCGATGCGCATGCCTCCTCTTCCGGTCCGGACGCGGCCCCGCCCCCGTCACAGGCGACATTGCCTGACTTCAGGTGGGTGCGTAGATTTCGGTCTTCTTTATTTATTTATTTATTTATTTATGCAATTTTATATAGCGCGGACTTTACCCGAAGGTGTCAGAGCGCTTCACAAAAGTACCAATAGTGATACACGAGGAACAAAATACAAAATACAAAAACAAACCATAAGTTACATGGAGCAAAGTGACACTAGTTTTAAAGATGTTACACAGCAGCATTAACCGTGCCATGGTGCTTTTTTCTTTATTTCAAGCCCACGCAGCGATGCAACATCTTAAAAACGCCAATATGTCTCACACTGGTGAAAAATATTGACTTGTCCAATGTTTGTTTTAATTGCAAGAGATTTCGGATGCGCTACATAGGCATAACCTAATAATTACAAGAGATTTCGCAAGCGGTATGTAGGTGAAACCTAATGAAGAACCACTGCTTTAAAGAATCTTCAGGGCAGAGGGCAGCTTGAGCTGTTTTCTCGAATTATATCTGTTTACATAGTACTGTTCATAAAAATTAGCCTGAATATTTCTGTTTTGTTTTAAAGTACAACTCACTTCACGGAACGCGCTCCATAGGCTGATTAAAGAGTGTGAGATGCAGATTTTAATTACAAGAAATTACGCAATCGCTATGCAGGTGAAACGTAAAAACATTTGTTTATTTAAAATGCATTTATATGTGTAATGCATTGCCATAATTATAGCTTAAATGCTCGTGGCACCAAGGTAATAATAATACAGATGTACAGTGTACAGATTAATTCAGCCAAGCAGCGCTTAAAAATTAGTGGGCTGGGCTGCACACAGGGAGGCGAGCAGGAGAGCTCCAAGTAGCTCACGAGCTGCTCTTTGAGAAGCCTGCATCGGACTGAAGGCTAACATGGCCTGGTTCTGTCTCATGATTTGCAGCACCAGCAAGTGTCAACAGTGAGCTTTTAACTTGCGCAGCCATTTTGCAGGTTTGTAACAGAAGGTGACTATCAGTGTGCTATACTTGAGTGGCATCAGCACAGCTCAGAATTGAAGGCTCCGGGTGCTCCAAATGCAGAAAAGATGAATCGAGATTCTTAGTATTCTATACTCCTCCCAGACCACCTGCTTTTATGAAGCCCACTTAACCTTTAACGTACAGGTTACCTTCCAGGCCTTTTACTCTGACTCTGTAAAACAAACTTGGGCAATAATTGTGATGCTCGGGCGAGTGGATAGTGAACAGTAAATTTCATTGATCCACTAAGACAGGATGTTGAGTTCCAAACAGGACCCATGATTATTGGAAGGGCCTTCTGAACAACCATTTTTAATATTTGCATCCTGTACTGTTTCTAAGTGCTATAAATCGCACGTCAGTGTAAACTAAGGCTTTGATTGCCATCTGTAGAGTCCACCATGTATACGCCATCCAGGAGTTTGGAGTCACCTGCCTAAAGGGCTCTCCAAACCAATTAGGAACCGGGAGGAGTTCGAAGGTTCCAGGAGTTCCTGGCACTCACTTCCGTTGAGGCTCAAAGGACACCATGTCTAACGCTCCAGCCCTAGAAGCCACTTGGCGCTTCATGGAGGACGGCTGGCTTCTCTTCCTCCCAGTAAAAGTCTCTGACAATGTCCTTTAGATTATCGGGTCCTATGTGATACTGTGCCTTGGCGCAAACGAGATGACTAAGTTCGCTGTGTGATCGTTGTATTATAATAACCAGGTGCGCAACACCCATTGGGCTCACCGTGTCTACCAAAAGCCAGGACGTGAGGCAAAATTCTAAGCAAAAACACCTTATAATTTAGCAATTTATAATCACGGTCACTTTAACATAATTTGTCAGTCAAACACAGACCCCTCTCAAATAAATGCAACAATCACAAATGCATATAATCCAGTATTTTTATCAGTATAATATGGATAACCAGTCCTATTGCTTTGTGGGGGGTTTTTTCTCAAAAATTCATCTAAAGTCTGATGGTGCATAATTGCTAATATATACTGTATACTTTTTAGAAAAGAAAAACAATATAACAAAAAGAATATCATTTACAATACTAATAGCTCTAAACACTGTCACTGCGAGACCTATTGCATTGCAAATGCTTGTTGTTTTGGTCACACATGCAAGGCAGACATTGGTCAAACGTAGCACGCAACACAGTTTGAGAGGCAAAAAAGGTTGGTTGAATGTATGAAAAAGGAGTGCGCAATCTACACTCTCACTTTCCACTGAAGTAAAAGCACAGCATGGGCCGCTTTCACAAAAAATTTTGTCTGTGAACTTCGCGAAAAAATGTTTTTTTTTCTTGTAAAATTGCCCCATGCTGTGCCTTTACTTCAATGGCGGTCGCGCCCCTTTCTTGAGACGTGGCTTGCTGTTAGCTGAATACCGCGAACAGCGTCTAAAGAAAGGGGCACAGCCACCATTAAAGTGAAAGCACGGCATGAGGCGTTTCACAAAAAAAAAATATATATATGTATATATATAGCTAATTTAAATGAATGCTTCTGGTTAAGACAGTTGTCATTCCAACGATACACACCGAGGTTGCATTTCCAAAGCTCGCCAGATAATTATCTTCACAACTTGAAGGACATATGGGTTACGTTCTAGAGTCTACACTAGTTGAACATGTTGAGAGTAGCACAGATTTTCAGGAGGAGCTCTGTATTCATCTCTTATAAGGTGCCGTCCTTTAAAAACATCCACAGTTCAATAACTTCCCTGCATAGTATGAAGTACTAGGCAATGGCAGCCGCATGCCTTTATGTGCAAAATGCATTTATCCAACTGCCATTGGCTAGTACTCTGATAATAAGAAAAGATGGCGGCCACCAGAGCCGGATTAGGAGCCAAAATCGGACCGAGCAAAGTGCTCGGCCGACCCCCTTGGGGGAGGTTGGAGGTGCAACTGAGCTCTTTGCCGCGTCCGGTTTTCTGCAGATTTTGTTACAGGGCCGATTTTGCAGCTATGCTGCCTGAACGGCCCTGTAACAAAAACGGCCCCCAGGGGCCAAAACCGGCCCCCACTCTTGCGGCGCACCAGGGGATTGCCCGGTGCCCGCAACGGCCTGTCCGGCCCTGGCGGACGCTATAGTTAAAGTGGACCACAATGGCAAAAAAAATAAGAGCGCTGCTGCTATAGTTCAAACAGACGCAGGTTGGGTGAGCTGCGAATTTTGTGAATATGACGTGGCCACTGTTACTAATAAAAATATAAAAACGAGTGCCATGCTGAATTGTAGGGAAACATGTCATGGGTGGAATAGGAGAAAAGCATTTAGGAGAATAGTGCTCACAAACTAAATAAAACAGGCCTAGTAACAAAAATAGTAAAAGGGCCAATCCTCATGGGAGGTCACAAATGTAGAAAAGGCGGTAATAAAAAGGGACTACTAAGCCTATTCATGAATCAAAAGGAACCATTTATAAAGGACAGTAACAGAAGCCAATTGAAAAGATGGGCGGAAAATGAGCGGAGCTTCAAGTCCATACCTGAATACAGCATGCCTCGCAGAGCAGCGCATGCGCTGCCCAGGCTCGACCTAAAATCCGTTTGTTATGAATAAGGTGGAAGGCACTTAAATTTACCAGTCAGGGTTGGTACGCATGTATACTTGGGTGTCATCACAAGTGTTCCAAAGTAAACAAAACCTTCATTGAAAGTTACAGTACTGACTCATTATCATAAACCAGCTTAGGCATATTTACTTATCCTGTAAAAAACAACCTCAATTAATTAGAGTAGCAAAAGTGTATATGTAAGTGTTTTATGTTGAAGTCACCCCCTCCTCAGCTTTGTGGAGGACATTTGAAGTTATTGCATCTGATTCTAGAGTGACATCTGGGAATAGTTTGAGGTACTACAACTATGTGGTAGTCTTGTAAAGCAATTGCTTATTACTCAATTGTAACTTTTAATTAAATCTTTAAGAACTGCAACTACGGAAAGGCAAAACGTATTGGCTTTGTCAGTGCTTATTTGTTTTTGTTTTACTTCAGTTCATTAGCTTTTCATCACATTTCCTATGTACCTTTTCTGTGATGAAACCACAGTTCACTAGCATCTTGCGTTTCGCTTTAAACTGCGGTTATTTAGTGATTTTATGTCAAGTCTCATCTTCTCTAAGTTCCTCTGATGCTTTTACCTTCCCTCTCTGAGGTAATGCTCAGAGGCGCTATATGGAATGGATCAAGAATGCTTCCTCTTGTTCAGGCTGTGCCAGTACTGTGTCTTGTCTTTGAGAGATGTTGCAGGGTATAGGCATGACTGCTGTGAGTGCATCGCTTTTTTTTCTTTAAATACTTTTTTTCTTAATTTTACCAGAGTCTAACCTGGGTAATACACTTTATAAGATGAAACTATATTTGCTCCTGTTTTGAGTTCGTCAAATTAACTGTCTTGTCTATTTTATGCCATCTATTATTTCTTCTTAGTATCAATTTATTAACTTTCAGGGATTACCACGATTATTGTAGTTTGTTTTCAAACACTCCGTATCAAAAGGGACAGATTCACATTTTTCTCTAGGTCTAGTTTTGAGTTAATGATATATTTCTGCTTATATCACTACTAATTCACATAGTTGACTATACATGTAATATATGCATGCCATTGGGACTTGTGTGTGTGCTGTAGACAGCGTTTGAATTCATTATCCATGCACAGACTTTACATTAGTTTCGATAACTGGGCGTAGTTAGTGGAATGGAAAGTGAGCAGTGAGGGAACAACAATTCAGAGCAGATTAACACCTAAAAAGTAGCAACTGAGCATTTCGAAAATTACCTTCCCATATTTATCTTTGAAACTCATTTATATCCCCAATGGCCTAAGAGGCGTGGAAATGTGCACAAATCTGTCTTTGCACAAAACACTCTAGAGCAAATCTTGTTGTGCACTGGAAAGTTGCCTTTAAAGTAAAACATTACTTTATGTCAAGGTGGAGTTCCATGGGTATTAGATGGAACTTCATCAATCTGATGTTGCACTTGCTCATATGTCCTAAAGGGGACAACCTATTTGATTTGCCAAAGCTTGTTAAGACTGGTGTTGACCAAGACCTAACTTTACTGGGAATAACATCATTTTGCAGTTTCACAAAGAGCACATCCACACAACACAAATTAGCTCCCTTTATTACCGGATACTGTTATGGCTTAGTGTGATATATGAGACAATTTTTTTTTTACTGTGTAACCTTATGGGTATAAACGGAGAGAAGGAGCCACTGCTAAGGTATTATACAGCAAGTTTATTTAGGCTTTTCTTCACAAGACAGCTGAACAGTTCACTCTAAATGTCCCAGGGGATTCGGTATCTTCCTGCTTTTATCTTCGGTTGTCTACCCCAGCCCGGTCTCACCGTCTCGCCCGGTTTCAATAGGAGAAAAGAAAACGTGGCAATTACTTCACTGCTTGAGTCAAACTAATAAAAGGGGAAGGGAGTGAGGGTAACTATCGTGAGGAGGAGACAGAACGAACTACCGTCACCAACACCGACCTCACAAGTACAGTAGCCCGAAGTGATGTGAAGTGCTCAAAGTAACTGGTGTCCTGGTCCCTCCCGCTCCCTCCGTTACCCGGTTTCCCCTTTATGAAAACAAAGAAGGTTTCTAAAGCGCCCCCGTACCTGGCTGAGCTACGCGTCTTCCTGCGCATGGCTGGGTGGTGCGTGGGGTCGGTGGCCTCCTGGCTTCTCCCTCGGCGGGGCTTCCGGGTCTCCCTCTCCCTCCGACGTTCCGTTGTCGACTTGCTTCGTCCCGGGTTAGCTGGATCTCCACCCGACTCGGCGTCCTCCGTTCCTTGTTCTTTACATCTGTTTCTTCTCCTGGGCTCGATGTCTCCTCGGCACAGCAGCAACTCCGCGTCTTCCGGGTCCTCCTTTTCTTCAGCAAAGGCCAACGGGGATTGGCTGACATCCTCTGACGTCAGGGGTTTGGAATCCCAGCCAGGGAAGTCCAGGCTTCCCTTAAAGGGCCCGGACCAGTCCTGTAGGGGAGACGGAGAGTCAGTCACGGGGAACGATAATGGTGACTCCGTGACCCTGTGACATACTGTTAATCAGTCATTATTTTTTTAATATTGGCAAGGGCCTGGCAGATTATTAAAAATCAATTTTTGCAAAAATCATGACGATACAAACATTGACAAAGCATAAAGGCTGGCAGGTGACGCCAGACCTCTTGACATTGCCAATCCTTTTTTATAAATATAAAGGCTGTTTTGATCCATATTGCCACATGCAATATGTGTGAAGTCTCTAAATGGAAATGGAATCACTGAAGTATACTTGTCCCATCTTTTACATTGTCTCATAAAGTGACTGCGTTAGCAGAGGAAAGTGACCTATCTGTAAAACAGGCCGGGCCTGATTTAGAGTTTAGCGGATGGATACCCTAATCCCAAACATGAAGGATACAGAGGCATTTTAAGGCATGGGCAAAGTGGGAAATTGCCCTGTGCCCCCATGTTTCAAGGGACCCCCTAGTAAAGTGAATCAGATAGTCAAAGCTCCTTTTAAAAAAAACATTGCTCATAAAAAATCCCTCTTTTCTAATTTGTCAGCGGAGCATGCTTACCAGATTTACTAAGGCTTTCGCAAAGTCATGCAAAGTGACACAAAGCAGTGCAGAAAAGTTATTTCACTCATAAAAGGTGCCCTTTTCTCAGCACAGATGACACTTTTTGGGCCATTTTGCGTCAAGGGAGCATTGCTTGCATTTAACTTTGGTGGTATTAGTACTAGCACCCATAGTTTTTGACACAAAGCCCAATCTACTAAGTTAGCCATATTTATTGGGCTCTGTGTCACAAAAATTCCTCCTTGAAGCAGGCGCAAAAAAGGGAAATGTTTTCATTGCTCCAAACAGATTACATTGCATGTGTGCTGCTCGTCTAGGAATAGCATTTTTTACTGGAGGGGTCCTCTTTCAGTAGCTCTCTCAACATCCTTCTTTATGGATCTATTTACCTCAGCGCTTCTGTCTCTTTTTCTGTCTCACACTTTCTACCTCTGTGTACACCTAACCCTTCTTTCTTTTTTCATGTATGTCTCTCAGCTTTTTTTTGCTCTATACCATATTTCTCTATATACCCTTTCTTCTCACTGGCCTTTTTCGCTCACCTACTACTTTCTTTATGTGACCCATTTTTCTACAACTCTTCTCATTTTGCCGTCTCTCTCCCTTTCATCTCTTTGCTTTTCCTCAAGTCTTTTTACACCTGTCTCTCACTGTCTTCCCTTTCTCTAATTCACATATTGTTATGCATTACCTCTCCTTCTGCCTCAACCTTTTGAGTACTGTATTCCTGTGCCTCTCTACATTTCTCCCTATTTCCATCTTTGTCTACCGCACCCAAAGAATTTACCCATTTCTTTACCTCTTTTTCTCTGCCTGCATCTTCCCAGAGCCATTGCTTCTTATCTTTCCTTCTGGCTACTTCACCTGTATTCACTTTACTTGTCTTCCTAACTCCATATATTTCTACATCACCCCCTTCTTCCTCTGTTTCATGTCTCTTGTTATGCTGTTCGCTTTATTCCTCTGTCCACCTCCTGTGTTTTGCCTTATCCCATTTCTTTTACTCAGCAGGGTCGAAGTGTACACATAAATAAGGAGAAGAAGGACAAGGCAGTGGAAGAGAAATCAGCAGAAAGTAATTAGATTTTAACCAATGAAATGATGAAAATCCTTAGAGCAGCGCTTTGATTTTTATTGCTGCCGCAAGAACATCAGTAGTGAGAGGATATATGTGCAATCACAAATATTCGGTAACTAATGCTAAAGCAATGCCTTGTATGTATCTTACTTTAGTATTATGCACTAGTCCACTAAACATCTAACAAGCCAACCTTAGCATGTTTTCCAGAATGGCGTTAACAAACTGGTTAAACTCAGCTTTCCACAAAAAATGTAATGCAAGTAAAATAATAAATCTAGATCCAACTCCAAAAAGAAATGATTTTATCAATGCTTGTTCAAGTTTATTTTGGTACTATGTGGCTGACGGGCACTAGTCTCCTTGAGCTTTCGGCTGTTTTTAGTGTCTGAGTTTCTGAAGGTTTAACATATAATTCAAAATTGTTTGGCATCATGAGGACTTGAATGAGCTATAAAAGGGTACTAAATTAAAAGTTTCTTCAAACAGGGGACTCCGTAACCCACAGATCCTTAAGATGTTACCCAGCAAATATTCAATTCACCTTATTACAAGTGCATTATATTTTATGACACTTGCAATAAGTCATACGAGTATCTTGTACATTTGTGAAGGAGTAACTCATCCTCCAAATTCAAAATTGTTTGGCATCATGAGGACTTGAATGAGCTACAAAAGGGTACTAAATTAAAAGTTTCTTCAAACAGGGGACTCAGTACCCCACAGATCCTTAAAATGTTACCCAGCAAATATTCAATTCACCTTATTACAAGTGCATTATATTTTATGACACTTGCAATAAGTCATACGAGTATCTTGTACATTTGTGAAGGAGTAACCCATCCTCCAAATTCTGATCAGGCCCTCAGTCTCTCTCATAAAACATAATTGAAAGGTATAGGAAAGTTCTTTTCCCTGCTTGCGTGTTATTCTAATGGAGTTTGCTCTGTTTTTGCTGTTCTATTTTGAGAAGACATTTATACATTTCTGGTTAGATTATAAATCCTATTTTACTTTAACGTAAATTACCACGTGCACCCTGAAATTGCTCTGTGAATTTCGTTACATGTTGTCCAGTTTTGTTCACACCTGCAAAGGCAATTATTTCCCAGGATCATCTATCAAAATTGAGAGCGAATGACACTTCTGTAGCAGAACAATGTGCCATAGGATTATAAAACAGAACCAGGTGATCCACCATTGAGATCTCATTCGATTATCAGAATAGAAGCTCATACTTCCTCACACAAAAATATTTTGTTGTTGTGAAAACTGTGAATTGTGGTAACTTTTATGAGCCATTTTCTAATTTTAAGCCAGAATGTCTCATACCATCTGCCAAAACATGTCAAGGTAGTCGCTATATTAGGTGGTGAATGGGAAATTTGCCGATTTGAGTGATGGTCTAATGCTTGTGTGCTGGGGTATTTAATATATGAGTACATTTTCCTCTAATATTACTATTCAGTAGTCACATGCCGGGCATTATCGTCTGCGGTCTATTTTGGGTTCATGGTTTGGTTACATGTTTTTGTACCTCAACCTAATGCAATGATTTATGGAGGGATTAAGAGCAAGATGTCTATGTACATGTTCGTTTTTTTTAGTAAGATGAATAATAGCAAACCCCCAAGTGTACTGGGCGTGTTAATGTGACCTAGATTGCTTTCAGTATCTGACATTTCATTTACAATTTGTGTTGTCACTTGGGCCATTTCCAATGGCTCTCTAGAAGTGAACCAATAATACAACTCCCAGAATGCAGTAGGTTGTTAAATAACAACTTAGAACGTCCTCTGGTCATCTTGAAACCTGACCGACATGGTTTTCACATTGCGTATGTATTTTGGATGCTTAAGATTTTTGTTTAAGGTGTAAAAAAAAAAAGGTTGCTCTGGCGTCAGGGGTTTAGACCTCAGGTATTCAAAAGCAGTGATGTCACTCCCTTGTTTAAGTTTTATGAATTTAACAAAAAGGAATACTGAATTGTTACCTCCCTCCACAGAAGTAATGCATCCTGGTGAGATACACTTCAAAAGCTATTTATTCAGAAGTGTAATCAAGCTTTATTACATTAGTAGCGCTTCCTAGCCACTCCAAGTAAGAGCTCTTAGAGCTATATTGCTCTGAGTTTCTTGAGGAGAGGCACACCCCTCACATTCCATTCTATCGTGAACGTCACTCGTGTCTCGTCTTTGGCTTTTGTTGTGCTAGGAACCTCCCTAGACAATCACCGCAGATAAAGACGCCCTTTTGCACACTGCGATTGTGCATGCACTCCAGAAATAGACCATCAGATCAGATGCTTAGGCACATTTTTAATTTTTGTGTAGAAACTTAAAAACATCCAACCTTTATCAATAAATACTTTGTTAGTCCTGTTGTTTTGTAATCGTCAGTAACAAAAAAAAGACTTGGAAATTGAACAAAGCACACGATTGAACGATCACGGGAGCAGCTATTTACAATGAAACTGTCAGAAGGAACTTGTGGAATTTATACGTTGTGTGGGAGTGGCTGTGATTTCATGCGTATTCTTGAAACTCCTGTTCATTCTTTTAAACATTAGCCAGGTGAAGTACATGTGTATTTTCTTTGCGCACGTGGCGAGGATCGTGTTACCGACTCCTTTTAACATTGTTTCGTTAAACGTGCAAAATAAAATTGTCCGTTTTTTTGCCTTTGTTAGGACGTGATGCACAGAGTGTGGAAGTGTATATACTTTTTCTGTTTCATTTATTTAGTGGATGGCATGGACTTAAAGACATCTGTGCGCCTAAGCAGGTATTCAAAGAGCATCATGACGAATGAGCAGAGATGATTCAGAAAGGAAACTGGCATAAATAAAGAGGAATAGATTCCTGAGGCAGGTGCCAACCATTACTATCGTCTGAGCGACACGTTTTTTGTTCTCCAATTTTCATTACTGTGAACTGTACCCCAGGGCATTGGAGCGCTTAACATGAGTACTAGATTAAGGTCCGATTTATATTCTGTTTTGTTAAGGCAGAGGGAGATTAATTGATTTGCCCAGAATCACAGGATATTGTGCCGGCGCTGGGACACGTACCTGGGGTCAGGTGTACAAAGCATTTTTAGGTCGCATACAGCCCGATTCGCTGTTTGGGTTTCTGACCTAATACTGAATTGGTATTTGAAAGGGGCGTGTTTAGGGTGGCTCTCCCAGAATAATGAATTGTAGTAGTCTGTGTTAATGTTTTGCAACCGAAATACAGTCGCAAAATATTAATAATATGTTACCAATGCCTAAAAAGAGGTGGTTACCTGTTCGCAAACAGGAAGGAATCCTGAAGGGACACCTTTCTTTATGTGAATGTAAAAAAATAAAGTACACTTTTTAGGTTTTGCCTTAGCGATGCGTACGAAGTACGCATGCGCTAGCAAAACCTCTTGATTTCTATCTGGGGTGATGACCCGCCTCTGCCTATCATTGGCTAGCTCCATAAATGGAGGCTAGCCATTGGGAGGCAGAGGCTGTCAATCGCGTTTTCTCTCGAAAACGCGATTCGGGGGCGTTTCTGGTGCTTTTTTAAGCCCCGCCCCTTTGTCCCGGGCCGCGCTGTGATTGGCTGCCGGCCCGGGACACCCCCGTGATGTCATTCCCCGGGCCGCGCTGTGATTGGCTGCCGGCCCGGGACCTGTTCTTGTTTTGCCGACTGTAAGCTATAAACGAAGGCAGGGAAAATGAAGCCTGTAAACGGTGTTATACTGACTCAAACTGTCAGTTTAAGTTAAACTAAATAGACTAGTGTCCAGTGATTGGCTAGAAATACGACCTACCCCCGGAAAGATCTATTCTCCCCGGAAGTAAACACATACACTCCGGAACGAATGTCCCACCCTTTACGGAAGTTGCGGTCCAGCTACAGATGGGCTGGTGTCCTCCAAACTGTGCAGGCTACAAATCGTTGTAGTCTGCCGGTTCATGCAGCCCTTAGTGGCCAGGGCACACTCGGGTACTGTAGCCGGGGAGGTACGGTCTCTGGCACTGCAGGGGGAGCTTCACCTGTAGGTGGCACCCGCAGCACAGCCCGTGGGCAAGGTCAGTGTTAGTGTCTTAATATTTAAGCGGAGGATGTGTGCACGAGCAGTGTGTTTTTCCTGATACTTTTGCGCAAAGGAAATGGCGTTAGACGCACTGGCGTAGCTAGGGGGTTCGAGGGTGGCGGACCGCCCCAGGCGGCACAATTTTGGGGGCGGATGCATTTTCAAGGTGTGCTTGCTCTTAACACGGGCACCGCGCGGCACTGGTGGCGGCATTTATAATCTATTTGGAGACACTCAAATTCTATAATAAAATGAACTATAAGCTGCAGCCAGTGCCGCGCAGCCCCCGAGTGAAGAGCAAGAACACCTTGAAAATGCTGCCTGCAGTGCCGAAGGCGCGCCAAAGGCAAGCCCGTCTGCGCCCGTCCGCGACCGGACGGGGCGCGGGGCCAGAAACCCTGGTCAATCCCTGCCCCCTCCTTTACGGTATGACAAACATACTTTACTCAGCCTACGCCCTGCTCGCGCGCCATCTTGTTTACACTCTATGGAGGCGCTATCAGTACATGATTGTTCAGTGTGCCATTTTACACCTAGCACTGGCTCCTCCGACACCCCCCATAAAAGTGTTTTAAAAGCTGCACTACTTAACTGTCGATCTCTAAGCAAACATAACACCCAAATTTATCACCTCCTTGAGGATGAAGCTCTTGAGATCCTATTTCTGACCGAAACCTGGCTGGGTGAGCACTCCGATCCCGACGTCATCGAGGCGATGCCTCCAGGATACTCCCTCGTCAGGCTCGATAGGCAGGATGGTAGGGGAGGCGGAATAGCCATTGCCGTCAGAGCCCCCTTTGAATGCTCTTTATCGCCGGTGAATATTGATCGCTGCGAAGCTGGATCCTTTACCATTATGGTGAGCCCTAAATATTCCCTATCGGGCATTCTTCTATACAGACCCCCGGGAAGACTGTTTGATTTTGCATGCAGCCTTATAGAGGCCACAGCCCATCTTACTTTAAGGAAATCTAGACTTTTGGTGCTAGGAGACATGAATATACACTTTGATGATGCTGGGGACAAAGACGCCACCAGCATACTAGCAGAATTACTGTCTCTGCAGCTAGATCTGAAACATCAAAGTCCCACCCATAGACAGGGTCACCTGCTCGATCCAGTATTTAGCAACTGGAACGGAGTAAAAGTGCTTCCTCCTGTGCCAGTGCCCTGGTCTGACCATTTTGTGGTCCCCTTACATATATTAGCAACTGAAACGGCAGTCAAAAATGAAAACCTGCAGACCTATTGCTGTCGCAAATGGAAAAATTTTAATCCCAAAACGTTCACCGACAAGCTTGAACTGGCTGGACCCCCTAAAGGCTCCGACTGTGAGACCGCCTATACTTGTCTAAAAAATACGATCCTCACGGTCCTGGATGAAACGGCTCCCATCCGTAGATCAGTGACCAACAAGAAATTGAGGAAACCTTCCCCATGGTTTACAGCTGAACTTCAGGATGCTAAAACCGCCTGTAAAAAATTGGAACGAGACTGGCGTGTCAACTTCTGCCCCACTGCTAAAGCCCATTATAAAAATGAGCAAGCTAAATACTATAAATTGATCCGTTCCGCTAAAGCTCTACACTATAAGACTCGTATAGGTGAAGCAGAAAACTCCTCCAAGGAGCTTTTTAAAATTTTTAAGGAAATTTCAGTAGTCACCAACGAGAGCAATGCCCTTAATGATTCGGTGGCGAAATGCAATGATATTGCCAAATACTTTGCTAATAAAATTACTACCATCTATTCTAATTTCTCCACCGACCTGCTTTCAGGATCTGATTTTACTGAAAATTTGGAGCTCATCCATACAAAAAAATGTCTGACCAGTTTCTCTGTTCCTCACACTACTGCTCTTACCAGCATCTGTAGGAGCATTAAGTCTGGCTCGCCCCGGGACCCTGCTCCCCCCAAGATACTCACAGCTAGTTTAGAAGTCCTCGAGTATCATTTCAGGCACATCCTCCAACTTTCTTTCTCTACGGCTACCCTCCCTATGGAATGGAAAAAAGCTATTGTGCTGCCGATAAAGAAGAAACCCAACATCAGTCAGGACACTCTGGAAAATCTCCGGCCCATCTCGCTGTTACCCTACTTAGCGAAGGTGGCTGAGAAAATAGCTAATAGCCAACTTATGGCCCATCTAGAATCCAATGGTGCGTTTCACAGCTCCCAATCAGGTTTCAGGGCAGGCTATTCTACCGAAACCGCCCTACTGAGAGCGACAGAAACCCTACGGGCAGGTGTAGATGCAGGACAGACCATGGCACTTATAATGCTGGACCTGAGTGCGGCGTTCGACACTGTAGCACACTCCATCTTGCTACAGTGTCTGAACAAAGCCGGGGTCACCCAGGAAGCTTTGGGTTGGCTAAAGGCATTTCTCACCAACCGCTGCTTTCAGGTTCAGAGAGGTGCTTCTCTCTCTGACAGCATTGCCTTGGAACAGGGGGTGCCTCAGGGCTCTGCCCTGAGCCCCACCCTCTTCAATCTGTATATGGCCCCTCTGGCTGAAGTTGTTCAATCGTTCGGCATTGAATTAGTCTCATATGCCGACGATACCCAACTTCTCATCTCCCTATCTCAAGCTCCCTCTGTTTCTTCTGACAACTTTAAATCTTGCATGCAAGCTCTGGCGGTTTGGATGACCCAACACTGCCTGAAGCTTAATGGCTCGAAAACAGAGGTTCTTGTTATGGGAGGTAGGGATTCTAGCTGGACCAAGGAGTGGTGGCCTTCTTGTTTGGGACCGCTACCCACCCCCTGTGAAGCAGCCAAAAATCTGGGGATTTGGGTTGACCCTAAACTCTCCTACGACTGCCACGTGAACAGGGTGGTCGGTAAATGCTACGGGGTCTTAAAGACCCTTAACCGTACCCTGGATCTCCTCCCTCTTGAAGCAAGGCGCACCATGACCCAAGCGCTCGTGTCTTCCAGAATAGACTATGGGAATGTGCTTCTGCTCGGAACATCGCAAAAAAACATCAGGAGACTTCAAGTCCTGCAGAACACAGCAGCACGTCTAGTCCTTAGGCTTCCTAAGAGAGCCCCTTCCAAACCTTCTCTAGATACCCTCCACTGGCTACCCATAAAAAAGAGAATTCTTTTTAAAGCATTATTAATATGCTATAGGATCATCTCCCAAAAAGCTCCTTCCTACATGAAAGACTTAGCCATTCCCTATGAGCCCAATAGAACTCTTCGCTCCAGGGGAACTGGCTTGCTCACAGTACCCCGTATCAGGAAGGCCAGAATGGGTGGCCACTCCTTTCGGGCTATGGCCGCCAAAGAATGGAATGCTCTCCCTATGGAGATTAGACTTGCGGACTCGGAGACTGCTTTCAGGAAAAGCTTGAAAACTCACCTGTTCTCTCTGTAACTCCATCTATGCACCTGATTTCTTTCTCAGCGCGGGGACACGCCGTGATGGCGTCACCAGGCGCTTTATAAACTCCTTTGTTGTTGTTGTTGTTGTTGTAGTGCAGTGTTTGTCAGTGGATCGGGTCCCGTCCCTGTCTCTGTTTGGATGAAAGCGCCTAGAGACAAGTGACTCTGGAGCTATGTTAAATAAGTCACTGCTAAGCAGACGTGCCTGACAGCGATATGCCGTGATGGGCAGATTTTTGTAAGGGTGTGGTGACGAGGCAGGGGTGCGGCCTCTGCACCAGGTCTCTTTTCTCCATCCCTGTTGGCTTCTTTGCTGTAGAGCGATATCTCTGCCTGGTGCCTGTTTTTAAGGTAGGTAAATCTCCCCAGACCCACCTTCAAACCATCCCCATAGGCACCCACGCACGCAACTTCTAGTGGCGACCGGAAACAGAAGGCCCCACTGGACCTCGGCAGGTCGGAAGTATTAGAAACGTGAAGTGCTGCCCTTTTAAATGAGCACTGAGGCCAACGATGTGCAGCACTGCCCTAGACTATGAGACCAGTATTAATAAATGGTGCTGCACAGCTCCTCGAAGGAGGGACCAGAGGGCAGCGCTTTACATTGATCGGGGGCGAGAGTTTATTAGCAGTGCAACTCTGCACCCGGAAGTAGGGTTCGGAGATTTTGAAAAATGCGGCATTGCATCAGGGTCAGAGGGCTCAGGGATTATAATCACGTGGTACTGCTGGGTTTGTGAGGGCTGCGATAACAAAGGGATTTAAAGCCGTTTTAGCCTGTCTTTCGAGAGCTTGAACCTGCATATTAACTGTGATCTCTCATCTTTCTCCTCAAGGTCTTCTTTATATTATTATTTTTTATCATAACATTTGTATCCTAACTCTCTCTCATCTCTTTATTATCCGTCTCTCTCACTCTCTCTTTAATGAGATGCTGACACCTTTTTTTTCCTAACCTTTTTATGAGATACCGTTCACTTCCTCTTTTCACAGAAGTGCCACCTTTCCCTGTAGTCAGATATTGTAGTTCCGGGATCTGTGCCTACACCTTAAGTGTAGCACTGCTTTCCTTGTGTTTTTCCCTTAAGTGAGGTCCCTGTTTCCAGTTTAGTATAGCGCTGTTACCTATGCCTTTTAAATGAGGCACTCTCCCGTCAATCTTGTAGCGCGCAATAGCGCTACCAATGACGGCCCTGGGCATAATGTGTGGCCAGTCACGCGCTCCAGCACCATGCACGCCTTGCCTATTACTGGAGGCGGGCCGGACCCGGGCGGCAAACTCAAATTGCTGAGGCCGGGGCCCGCTCTAACTCACTGCCTGAACCTGCCTGCCCTGCAGCCTGCCTTGCTTGCACCTCTGCAGAGCGCAGACCGGATCGTCGATGGATGTCTTGAATGCTGCTGAATTTAAATGCAAGGCCAAAATCGGTTGAGGGTTAACCTGCTGCCTCTGAATTTGAGTGGCTCTGCGAATGGCACACCCTGCCCTCACTCTGCACAGGATGACGTCTCAGAGTGGTATCCTGTGGGCACGCGCTTTCCTTACCCCGCAATTCAAAGAAGAAAGTTGGTAGGTACCCCTCCCTGATTGCGCGGGCTGCTCCTAGTCACTCTTTATTGGACAGTTTTAAACTGGTGTCTATACATACGATGTCCTCACTCTCTGCATACGATGTCCTCACTCTCCACATGATAACCCCGTACCCCGTGTAGGCACTGAGTTATAAAGTGCCCCCTCTGTGCACCCTCCCTTACTTTCTTATGGATGTAGTGCTCTGCACTCAGTGAAGTGTTTGAAGTTGCGCCTCTGGTACTCACATGCCTGCCACCTTCTTGTGCTGGAGGGCGCTGGAGCAGGCTGCCAGGCAAATATGATGCCTGCTGCATGCCGCTCGCACCAGTCCCGCCGGGTCCTATCACTAGCTCTGCGTTTTCCTTAAACTCCCTCCTCAATTTAATGATGCCAGACCCGAGGGGGAGTCTAAGAGAAATAAAGTGAAAGGCCCGGGTTGCAGCGGCCGCCAGGACATAGTCTGCTGTCACTAGACGGCCCCGCCCACCCAGGGACTCACTGGCCTGCCAGCCTGGAGGATGACTGTTAAATGAAAGGGCTGGCAAACCCAAATTACCACAGCGTGCAGTAGCGCCCTAATTGAGCCTGCAGCCACTGCCTTCAGAGACGGTGATACATGTGAGAAATATTTGTGCCCGAAATTTGACAGTGAGGTGAGATTCAAAATTCGAGTCCGAGACTTAAGCTCACAGAATCACAGGGCTGCGGATGCCATGGGCGGCAACCTGAGGGATAGCCCCGGGCGCCACAAGCTCTAGCTACGCCCCTGGTTAGACAGAGGCACTTAGGCTCCCGGATTTTAAGTTTGAGTAGGAGTTTTGTGAGTTGTTACCAGATTTTTATCATGCTTTTATACATTTTGTTTGACCCCTTTTGATGTGCATTGTTGTGTATTAGTTGTGCTGTCATGCATGCTTACATTTTAAATATTGTAAACGTATTTAGATGAACTATTATTGATCCCTGTTGACATTACTCAATGTGCTCTCGCATGTTAAATCTTTGATCTAACATAATAATGATATTTATGTTTCCAGTTGGCCATGTGGAATTGGAATGCAGGCTGAAGATTTACTGTTATTATTCAGCAGCCCCCCCCCCCCACGCACACAGCTTGTGTATATATGTACGTCACCGCCTCTGTGCAGCGCCTAGTGCGCTTAGAATCCCGGGTGCATGAGTGAGACGGACGAGGGCGGGCTTCCGTGTGTGTTCAGCGGGTGGGTGTGTGCGCTCTGGGCTATGCCTGGGAGGGAGCTGTCATGGAGCGACACGTTGAGCCTGTCTGTCTCCTCCTCCCCGCTGCCTGTATTTATCTCAGGATCTAGGGTCACTGCGTGCCTCCGACTCTGCACACTTTACTGCTAAAGCATGACTCGCTGCCAGCGAGCCATGCTTTAGCTGCACGTGGCGGGCCCGGCCCCTGGAAGGGGTGGGCTAATATGTATATTTAACATAGAGGCAGGAGGGGTGGCAGGTCCAGCTGGCGATACAGGGGTGTGTCAGGCTAATCTATTTATATTGTTTTCTTTAGCGCAAACCCAATCTACACCACCCGTTTTATTTATATGTATGTTTTCTATAGCACAGACTTCACCACCAGATGGAGTGTGGCTGTGAAATAACAAGGGCATCAAAGCGTGCAGTGATAGTTACAGAGCATGTGGATACCACTGTAATAACAGAAGGAGAAGTCATTGACCTGAGTCGGTGAGAGGGATAACATTAGCATAATCGGAAATAATAGTTGTTTGAGTCTGACACAGTGGAGGTCTAATAGCAAGAGCAGCGCACACGTCATTAAGCAGTTTCAGAGTGCTGTACAAAGCATCTCCAGATGTGCGGTCGCAAACCACTGCGTGGAACAATTTTAGAGTGCCGTGAACGGGCTTTTGTAACAACTGGAGTAAACAAAATACAGCAGTGGGACATTATCTTGAGGAGTGGAGTGCAGAGCGATTGTAGTTTCTGCACCACAGACACGGGTCAAGCCACAGTTGTCACATAAGAAGTACACAGATCTGTGACATTGTTTGCCACGCCCCCTTTAAAGCTCTAGTGCTATTGTTAACCTCCAGCCCAACTGATCGCCTCCTCCCCCCCCCCCTCGGTGCTCCTCTCTGCTTCCTGTATGACTGGTTATACCGTTTCTCGCCTGACTTCGCTTCCCAGATGACCACAGGCTGCAATGCCCGAGTTCTGGGCTCTCCGTTTACTGACCACTGTGATTTTGTAGCTTAGTCAAATTTACAATTGCAGCCTCTCTCGTGTAGTCAGGACATAATGTTTCTACTTCTGAGGTTTCATTTAGCTATTTAAGGTATTCTGGGAGTTGTTTTCGTTTGAGTGGCAGGCCGGATACCAATGGTTTGTTCAGAATAGCCAACCACTGGAAACATGGCTGTGCTTGCTTCCCTTCCCCCTGGCTGTGCTTGCTTCCCTTCCCCCTGGCTGTTCTTGCTTCCCTGCCCCTTGGCTGTGCTAGCTTCCCTGCACCCTGACTGTGATTGCTTCCCTGCCCCCTGACTGTGCTTGCTTCCCTGCCCCCTGACTGTGCTTGCTTCCCTGCCCCATGGCTGTGCTTGCTTCCCTGCCCCCTGGCTGTGCTTGCTTCCCTGCCCCCTGGCTGTGCTCGCTTCCCTGCCCCCTGGCTGTGCTTGCTTCCCTGCCCCCTGGCTGTGCTTGCTTCCCTGCCCCCTGGCTGTGCTTGCTTCCCTGCCCCCTGGCTGTGCTTGCTTCCCTGCCCCCGGCTGTGCGTGCTTCCCCATCCCCTGGTTCTCCTTCCCCTGGCTGTGCTTGCTTCCCTGCCACCTGGCTGTGCTTGCTTCCTGCCCCCTCGCTGTGCTTGCTTCCCTGCCCCCTCGCTGTGCTTGCTTCCCTGCCCCCTCGCTGTGCTTCCTTCCCTGCCCCCTGGCTGTGCTTGCTTCCCTGCCCCCTGGCTGTGCTTGCTTCCCTGCCCCCTGGCTGTGCTTGCTTCCCTGCCCCCTGGTTCCCCTTCCCCTGGCTGTGCTTGCTTCCCTGCCCCCTGGCTGTGCTTGCTTCCCTGCCCCCTGGCTGTGCTTGCTTCCCTGCCCCCTGGCTGTGCTTGCTTCCCTGCCCCCTGGCTGTGCTTGCTTCCCTGCCCCCTGGCTGTGCTTGCTTCCCTGCCCCCGGCTGTGCTTGCTTCCCCGCCCCCTGGTTCCCCTTCCCCTGGCTGTGCTTGCTTCCCTGCCCCCTGGCTGTGCTTGCTTCCCTGCCCCCTGGCTGTGCTTGCTTCCCTGCCCCCTGGCTGTGCTTGCTTCCCTGCCCCCTGGCTGTGCTTGCTTCCCTGCCCCCGGCTGTGCGTGCTTCCCCATCCCCTGGTTCCCCTTCCCCTGGCTGTGCTTGCTTCCCTGCCACCTGGCTGTGCTTGCTTCCCTGCCCCCTGGCTGCGCTTGCTTCCCTGCCCCCTCGCTGTGCTTGCTTCCCTGCCCCCTTGCTGTGCTTGCTTCCCTGCCCCCTCGCTGTGCTTGCTTCCCTGCCCCCTCGCTGTGCTTGCTTCCCTGCCCACTCACTGTGCTTGCTCTCCTGAGTGTGTGGGTGGCTCTGGGTGGGTGTGTGTGGCTCTGGGTGGGTGGGTGTGTGTGTGTGGCTCTGTGTGTGTGTGTGTGTGTGTGTGTGTGTGTGGCTCTGGGTGTGTGTGTGTGTGGCTCTGTGTGTATGTGTGTGGCTCTGTGTGTATGTGTGTGGCTCTGGGTGTGTATGTGTGTAGCTCTGGGTGTGTGTGTGTGTGGCTCTGGGTGTGTGTGTGTGGCTCTGGGTGTGTGTGTGTGTGGCTCTGGGTGTGTGTGTGTGGCTCTGGGTGTGTGTGTGTGTGTGTGGCTCTGGGTGTGTGTGTGTGGCTCTGGGTGTGTGTGTGTGTGTGTGGCTCTGTGTGTGTGTGTGGCTCTGGGTGTGTGTGTGTGTGTGTGGCTCTGGGTGTGTGTGTGTGTGTGTGTGTGTGTGGCTCTGGGTGTGTGTGTGTGTGTGTGTGGCTCTGGGGGTGTGTGTCTGGCTCTGGGTGTGTGTGTGTGTGTGTGTGTGTGTGTGTGTGTGTGGCTCTGGGTGTGTGTGTGTGTGGCTCTGTGTGTGTGTGTGTGTGTGTGTGTGGCTCTGTGTGTGTGTGGCTCTGTGTGTGTGGCTCTGTGTGTGTGTGGCTCTGTGTGTGTGTGGCTCTGTGTGTGTGTGTGTGTGTGGCTCTGGGTGTGTGTGTGTGTGGCTCTGGGTGTGTGTGTGTGGCTCTGGGTGTGTGTGTGGCTCTGGGTGTGTGTGTTTGTGTGGGGCTCTGGGTGTGTGTTTGTGTGGGGCTATGGGTGTGTGTTTGTGTGGGGCTCTGGGTGTGTGTGTGGGGGGTGGGAGCTCTGTGTGTGTGTGTGTGTGTGTGTGGCTCTGGGTGTGTGTGGCTCTGGATGTGTGTGTGTGGCTCTGGGTGTGTGTGTGTGTGTGTGGTAGTAATTGCTATCTGCTGAGCTCGTCCGTAGGGTACAATAGGTCTCACATTTGCGAGAGATTAAGCTATTGGCAATGTAAATGACAATGCCATTTATTTATCTGTTTTCAAAACCAACACATAAATACACATTTTGTCATTTACAATGCCAATAGCTCTAACTTTCCAAAGGCGAAACCGTTGCATTGTAAATGCTTGTTTATTTTTGAATATAACATAACATAATACAAAATGTCTATTTGTAAGGCGCACATTTACTGTGAAGGGCATTTTGGCGCTAAAATAAGATATGTTATTGCTACCCAATCCAATAGTTGGAATAGTTGAACTTGAAATTAAACTGGAAATGTAATCAGAAATTCAACCAGTTTTCTCCAAACCCCAGCTTATAATTTATGAAAATACATAGATTTTTCATCTCAAAAACATGCTTCTGAATTTTAGCATACAAATATTATTCAACAAAGCTAAAGCTTCAAAAGTAGTATGCTGGGCTGCATACAGAAGAGTTACTTACAGGTAGCTGGAGAATTAGTAGCTCACAAACTACTCGTCGGAGAAGGCTACTGTAAACAAAGAGCCATTCACCGCTGCTTGTACTTGGATGTTCATTCACCAAGAGGGTAAGTTCTTTACTTTTTATTGGTAAGTTTGGTAGAAACTCAAAACTAGGAAACCGCAGGCATGCATAAGAAATGTCAGGAGGTGGCAAAAACCAGCAACATAACGTTTATTTGGCAGCATTAAGCTCTGACGCACTGTTGGGTAATAGTTCTGCTATACTATAATCAAGTCTCACAGTCCATTCCAATATACATATGACACATTGAATTGTGTGGGTACACAAACATACCATGCCAGAAGTAGTGTGCCATGGCCTGGAAAGCACAAGTAAAGCCATCTCACATTAGTGACACTTCTTGGCTTGAAACGTTTTCTAGTAGCTCAGTAGTGCTTTCCAGATCTTCTCTACTGTTCTGAGATAAACAAGTTTACAGATTTCATTCTGGAAGGCAGGACACGGTGGACAGCTCGAAAGCAGCGTCAGCTCTCTGGTGCCAGGCTATTTCAACATCCAGGTGCACACCCGGCGGCGCATGTCCTTTGCCATTCACATGATAGTGCACTGTGCACAGAAGACCGAAGGTGCCTTTTCTTATCCCATCAGTCAGGATAAGCACCTTTACCTACTATTCCATGTCATAAATCTGCTCAACTACATGATGGACGAGTTTCATAATATGGGCAGGGAAAGCCATTTTATTAATAACCACAACATTGTAGGTGTTCCACATTTCAGTTCTTGGTCGCTCCATTTTCCATGTTTGTATCCAGGACAGGTGGTTTAGTCAGTCTTTAACACCAAAGTCTACCTTTCCTGAATGCACCTAAACCTTGTAATCTGAATTATTTCTAGCCATGAGGGTTTGGTAAAACCAAATCGAGAAACAGATATTCAAAAGGAAGCTAATGAAAGCCAAGTCCTCCAGTGCTGTATTCTCTGTTATAGTTCATATCCTTTCATACTTTGGAACAAATGTTTTAGGGATTCCTTAATGTTTGTCTGACCCTGAGTTTTTGTCCAACTGAATGTAGACTTGGGTATAATCTGGCACATTATTTGCCATTAAGATAGCCTCCCTTACGTCTCTTGCAATGTGTAATCCTCTTCAGACTAAGTGTAGAGCCATAGGTTTAAATCAATTTTTCTTGGGTTTTATTAGCTTTAGACCTCAGCAGTTGTAGCAGGATAAGAACAAGAATGGGTAGCATTCATCAGATACACTACAATTTCAGTACATGAATCACAAGGAACCAAGGTTCAATACCTGCACATAATATGTAATGGAAATAACCAGTATCAGCAGGATGTCGGTTTCAGTTAGTGCTTCGCTTTGTAGGCTAAGAGAGAAATGCACTGGCTCTTAATGAGGAAAATGTTGGATTCCTTCAGCTACATGGTGCCGCATAAAGCGTCATTATGGCTTCATGTCTCCCTAAGTGTCCTAGGAGGATGAGGGGCACCCAATAAATGATGTGTATGTATGTACAACAAGAGAGGAAGGGAATAATTAGCTACTCTCCTACCCCTAGACTAGCAATTATTAACAACAAGAGAGGGCCTACAATTGTGAATTGTTAAACGACAGTATGTCTCAAGTGAGGAACAACAACACAGTGAATAAATTAAATTAAGTGGCCAAAAAACAACGTGAAGAAGAAAAGATCATTCTCTAAAAGAACCCTCACTCACCCTAGTGGTGACATGCTTCATCATGGGGTTCAGTCACAGGTGGGGCCGACTATCCCCACCTGTGTGCTTCGACGCCTGCGAATGCAGCGGAGCAGGTATGTGTGAAGAGAAGTGATGTATGTGATCAGTGACAGGGAATAAGTGTATTAAAAGATCACAGCTGTGCCCCAACACACTTTATTAAGGGCCAGTTGTTCACAATAAAAACAGTGAAGTTACTGGGATTTATATTAGAATTCCAGTGACTTAGTGTGGGTGGTCAACCTGTTTCTGCTGGGTAACGCCATTTTAGCTCAGCTTTCATCAGGACCAAGGTAAAAAACAAAAGAAACCGTCCTACGGGGGTCCACGCGCGCTAAGGCGTGCCCACACCGTTAGGACTATAGAGAAAAGACAGTGAATTTATACTCTCCTCTATACACTCACGGTTTTACCCGTCGTCAAAGTTCCTGCCAATCGTCAGGATATACTGGTGCTTGCAAAAGCAGCATGCCTCATGGGCTCGCAGTGTTCGGCATATTTTCACGTCCAGCTCCGTTATGTGCCGGAAGACTCGCCGCCCGAAACCTGGTATTCTGTCCACTGCAGCCCGGATCTTGAAGATGTGGACAGAATACCAGGTTTCGGGCGGCGAGTCTTCCGGCACATAACGGAGCTGGACGTGAAAATATGCCGAACACTGCGAGCCCATGAGGCATGCTGCTTTTGCAAGCACCAGTATATCCTGACGATTGGCAGGAACTTTGACGATGGGTAAAACCGTGAGTGTATAGAGAAGAGTATAAATTCACTGTCTTTTCTCTATAGTCCTAACGGTGTGGGCACGACTTAGCGCGCGTGGACCCCCGTAGGACGGTTTCTTTTGTTTTTTACCTTGGTCCTGATGAAAGCTGAGCTAAAATGGCGTTACCCAGCAGAAACATGTTGACCACCCACACTAAGTCACTGGAATTCTAATATAAATCCCAGTAACTTCACTGTTTTTATTGTGAACAACTGGCCCTTAATAAATTGTGTTGGGGCACAGCTGTTATCTTTTAATACACATATTCCCTGTCACTGATCACATACATCACTTCTCTTCACACATACCTGCTCCGCTGCATTCGCAGGCGTCGAAGCACACAGGTGGGGATAGTCGGCCCCACCTGTGACTGAACCCCATGATGAAGCATGTCACCACTAGGGTGAGTGAGGGTTCTTTTAGAGAATGATCTTTTCTTCTTCACGTTGTTTTTTGACCACTTTATTTAATTTACTCAAAAAATGATAACACATAAAGCCTCCGCTAACTGGCGTGGAAGGCTGAGGATGAGGATGGGTTGTAGAACTGGGAAGAAGGAACCAGGATGGTCACGAGCATTAATGGTATAGTGATGCGAAACAGAATTTGGTGGGTTTGCGGGCCGGAAAGCGTCACATTGGGGTAAGGGGTGCAGGAATAAACTCTTTCATATCGTGATGTGAGCAGTGGGTTGGAAGTAATGTTGGGGCATTAGGGGAGGATGACAAGATGTATGGAAGTGATAAGTCGAGGGCCTGTATTGTTGTTGGCCTCCAATTGAAGCCGGGAGCCAGGGTCCTTTAAATTTGGGACTGTACGGGGGGGTTCCTCTTCGGCTAGTTCCTTGAACTACATGAGCATGGTATCCCAGGCTGCGGCTATAGGGCGCTGACGTATTCGTCAGGTTTTTTCACAATGCAGTACAGAGCTTTCTGCCTCTCCCCATCTGAGTAGTGCCTTATGCCACTGGGCTAGTGCTAGGGGGCAGGGGGGGTGGTGTGCCTTCCAGAGCATGGGTAGGAGATGCTTGGCCAATAGGAGGGCGAGGTTGGCAAAGTGCGTCGACACCCTATGGTGTTTCTGTCTGGGGAAAATACATAGAGCAGTTGCCTCCCATGAATTTAATGTGTTGAGTGCTGGACCGTGGCTACTGAAGTCTGTACTGCACGCCAGAAGCTCACTATGCTGGTGGTCGGCGACGTGGGTGAGACATCTGGGGCAAATGAGATTGGCCGTGTGGAACATCCGATTTATTCAAGAGGGTGTAAGATACGCCCTAAGAAAGATCTTATAGTGGATGTTTTTTAGAACAAGCATTCCTCAAAACAGTCTTAGGGGACTCCTGGGCTCTGGACCACTCTGTCCTGAGGAGGTCTTGCTAAGTCCTCTTCCCAGAGGCGTAGAAGGGGAACTAGCTGTGATAGCTTTATATAGCCGTGGAATGAGGTTTCAACCTCCCCTATGAGGTATAGATTATATATCACCGCGTGGGTAGGCTGTTCTTCGTCCAGCGCCCCCTCATAGTGATAGGAGTGCCACTAGCAGTTGCCCATGTGTTAGAAACTGGTCCGGGGGTATGTTGTAGTACTGATGAATTTGCTAGAATGTGTAAGGATGTGGGCATTTGGAAGAGGTCTCCCACCTAGTGCGTGTGCCACTCCAGACAGCTGGTCAGCCGTGAACGGACTTAAGGGTACTGGTAGGACGTGGAGGGGACTATTAGGAGAGTATGGGGAGGACAATACTCGTCAGCTGGAAAACCCTAGTTATATATTTTTGGGCGATCCACCTGTGTAGGGACCAAGAGCAATGCATTTTGATAGATCATTTAGAAAGTGATGTCCTGCCTGTGAGGGCGAGCCTCGGCCAGAAGCGGGTTCAGGAAGAGCTGTGTAAGTTCCTTTCAGGTTGCCTTCACGTAGGTCTCTTTGGAAATGATATAGCCAAACCCCTAGATACTGGACCGCAGCTGTCTTCCAGGTTAGCGGAGCATCCCCCATTTGGATTGCCTGTGGGGAGGGCGGCATCATTGTGAAACCGAAAGACACATAATTTCCTCCAGTTCATATGGAGGCCCACATCTTTCTCAAAGTCCCAGAAAGTAGTTGATATGGAAGCTGTGTCAGCTGAGGCGTCTCAGACATATAGTAGCAAATCATCCGCATAAAGCGACACAGCGTGTGGTTCTATCTAGGGGGATTCCCACAATCTATGCCCTCTAAGCAAAGGCAATGGGACAGCGGCTCCATGGCTACTGAGAAGATAATAGAGGATTGAGGCAACCCTGATCTGTACCACGGGCTGTAGAAAGGGGGACAAGATCATCGACTGATGCGTGCCCTAAATGACGGTTTGTGTACAACAGCTTGATATAGGCTAGCCGACGTTGGACCAGGCCTGCTGCCCACAGTACCTCGAAGAGGTACTCCCAAGGTAAGGAATCAAAGGCCTTCTCGAGGTCCAGTATGAAGCATGCTGTCTGTGGCCTGATTCATCATATGGAAGAGTCGCCTAATGTCATTAGATGCGTTGCGACCTGGTACAAATCCATTTTGATCGGGGTGGTTGAGGACAGGAAGTACTCTCAAGTACCGGTCTGCTAGGACTTTGCCAAGTATCTTACAATCAGCGCCCAATATGGCCACCAGGCGATCGGGGAAGAGGTGAGTGGAGTTCTTATCGGGCTTCAGCAGGGATACTAGAAGGGACTCCTGGGGGGAGGTCAAGAGCGCGCCCCGGCTTAGGGCTTCATTGTACACCTCGACTAAACGAGAGGCAAGTCTGACCAAGAACTGATCATAATATTCAATTAGAAGCTCCTCTAATCCTGGGGTCTTATTGCGAGCTAGGTCATGTATTGCCTTCTTTACCTCAGCGACAGTGATGAATTGGTCTTGCTCTTCTCATACCAAATCAATGATGGAGGGTGGGGGAGGTTAGGAAATGTTTGATTGTGCCAGGGGATGGGCTAGGAGGCATCCTGTACAACTCCACAAAGTCTGAGCTGAATGCTTGTAGTATAGCTGATTGGGACCCCAAAATTTGGCCTGTGGCTGGGGCTATTTTCATGTTTGGGGAAGTGTGTGTTTCCTGTCAGTCCAGCCATGCAAATAGGCAACTGTATATCCTGTGAAGTTGTAACAGCGGAGATGTTCTACCAAGGCAGCTTGGTGTTTCTTGGCATCTGTCAGGCCATGGCGCACTGTGCCATCAAGGAGGGGGCGGTTATCCAATGCAGTCACTGCATCATCTGCGTCTGAGGGCCCAGGTCAATTGCCTGTGAACCCCAGCTATATTTTGAAAGCAAAATTCCCTAGTGATCACTTGAACTGCACAGCCGGTGCCTGTAGCATGGTTTTCCTCAAAGGACTGGCCTATGTGGGCTAAATGGGAATCACAAAATACCACGTCATCTTGTGTATCTTTGGATAACTTCCAGGTAGGAACTGGTGGGTGAGGAGTACCCCACTTTATCCCTACTATATGTACAGCATGGTCTGATAACATACAACACAGGTAGTCTGAATGGAGAAGTTGTGTCACTAGGTCCTCGGAACATATACAACGGTCCAAATGAATGTAAAGGTTGTGTGTGACTGAGTAATGAGAGTATCGGCATAGGTGTGGGTTATCGGCACTCCGCGCATCTAGAAGGGACCACTGTTGAGCACATCTGGAGAACTGCTGGGAGTGTTGGTGAGCTGGGGCATGAAGGAGCGGGGTGGGAATGGTCAAGAGAGACTTCCAGTACGTTGTTGTAATCGCTACCCAGAATCAAGGGGATACCTAACCATTGGGCAAGAACCCCTGATAGAGTAGTCCAGAGCATCATTTGCTCTGAGTTTCGGGCATAAATGCAACCTAGGAGGATGGGCTCACGGTCTAACCGGCCCTCAACAAATACATATCTGCCCTCCTTATCAATGACTGTGTTTTGGGCTTAAAAGGGGGTTCCCGGCCGTATCTAGAGCAACACGCCCCAGGCATATGCGGAATATGTTGTGCCCTGGAAAGTACCTCTCCATCGCCTGCTTAGGTGCTGAAGGTCATCGCTAGGAAGATGTGTCTCCTGTAGAAAACTATGTGCTTGCTGTCTTACGATATATATGTATATTGAGTAGCGGCGGCGTGCTGAATGCATCCTCGCTCATTTGTTGTGAGAACTCATATGGTGCTTTTAGTGGCCATAGGGAAATGCAGGTGCGTTTGGGGAGGGAAGGGGGAGTTGTAATTGGACACCCTTTCCATTTGCCTGTTCTGGTTCTCAAGAGGAGGGATCATGTGTCACTCATGCCATGGGAAGGAAAACAACAGGTAGCAAACAGCAATACTGTAACCAAAACTAGAGCCTGTGGCCAAGGGCCACACGGCCAAAGCGTTGCTTTATGAGCCAGTACATGAAACAGGGGTGATGGAGGCGTACCGCTTGAGGTGGAGAAGTAGCAGGGTGAGATGCTTCAGACGCACAATCTAAGTCATGGTGTAGGTGGATGAAGAGCCTGGGACGCCAGGGGGTCCTCGGGCAGCCAGGGGCTGTGTTCAATTACCGTGAGGGGGGGACTTTCAGACTAGATTCTTTGCTGATTGTGGTGTTATTACAGGGACTGACAGTAGCCCCTTGCGCTGTTGATCATCCCGTACCATCTCATGCAGTGCTTCCAATCTAAATTGGTTGCATCCCCGTGGGCACACCATTATGTAGGACTTCAATAACGTTTTCAATAAAGTTTAGTCAAAACAATTTGTTTTATTCCATTCTTAATTAATCCAAAATTTCTTTCATTTCGTATTCCACAAATTCATATGTATATGCGTTTTTCTTTAACATTGCCCTTTGTGCCCCTATGCATTTCGGGCTGAAGGCCCTTCTTCAGGGAATATCGCTGTAAAAACAGATCATAGCATTCAGGTTTGTTACATACCACAAACAAAATAAACATATGTTGTATTCATTATAATGCATTCTGATGATACTGAAACATTTGAACATTCCAGTATTGTGATAGTGTGATAGTGTGATTTGTATAGCTTCAATCTTAGACACTGCTCTGAGTGGCTTGGGATCTGTTCTGTTTGGTGCCGGTCGATTGAGTGTTTGAGAGAGGCAGCATAATGAGGAATCCAGACGTATATATGCTTGTACCAGGCGACTTGAAGCTTCAATATCCAAATCCAGAACGTGGCCCGCTGTGTTTGTGGGCTCACTGACAATATGATTGAATCTTGGGGCATAGGTTGTTTATTTTAAGTGGGTGGCGTTGCTGCTGTGAATCACCTTATAACAATCTCTGCCATACATTAGACTGAAAGTCGCCTTTTTTTAAATGAATCCCTTAAAAATCAATTTGCGTACTTGTTCCTTGGCACATAGCCTCCCATCACAAGGTTTTTGACTGTCTTCAAAATTCACACCCACTTTTTAAATATAACTGTTCTCTAATAATGTTTTGAGGTTTTTCACATTTTTTGAATATCACAAGACCGCTGTTTTCGGAAGCATGTTCGATGCACTTCCAGCTAAACACACTGCCCCTCTGTTTAGCAGGAGTGATAAAACAACTTGTGATATAAAAGGGCGAGCACAATGAGGGAATTTACTTCTTCCGCATAGTATGTCACACGCTCAGTCCTGCTGGGTCTCCTGAATGCTTCATATGGGCATTTAGGGCCAGACAGACCTGTCACGGAGCTTGCAAGATCAGTGGTATCTTCTTGAAGTCTATTGCGAGATCAACAGGAATGTTGGAAAATAAGGTGTAACTTTTAAATCACCTGGACTCCTTTGGAATTAAAAATGGCAAACAATTTTTTGGATGTTGCATTTGTTAAGGTAAGGATATTTGATTTCTGCTGCTCAGCTGGGACCCCAAGCAATGGAACAGTTAGATACTTTAATTCTTCTGAATTTACATGTATATGCATTTGTATTAAACATGTATTCTTGAACATGGCATATTTTAGTATAAGGATGTAAATATTGAGATACTGAATCTCGGTTGTTCATTAACTGGAGGTGCTGTTGATTTAAACACTGCAATTATATGTTTACTTGAACTTGCACAGTTGAGTACACAATAAGAAGGCAAAACAAATATCAGCAATGTAAAGTAATGCAAATATTTCCGCCAAGGGCGTAAGGCAAAGAAATTCAACTAGGAATGGTGATATTGAATGTAAAGTGTATACGAGCAAAGCGTGAGACAATGCTAGAAGGCTGATTGGTGGAGATACTGGTAAAGTGTAGTATTCGAAAGGTTTACACGTTTAAGAAGTTGAGTTGTAAATACACGTCTGTGCGATCAACAATAATGTACTGGTAGATTAGATGTAAGACCTGTTTTGAGGTCTGCCTTGATAGTGCAGCTGTCCCCAAACTTATGTGATAGACAGACATTTTCAAAAGCACTAATGAAAGCGGGGATTTGGCTCTGATCGTTGGTGGAATACCTGGTGTACCAGATTTGATTGGGCAGAAGCTGTGTGTCTTAGCTGAAAAAGGGTGCTTATATTGCACGTTTTGCCTTACGAGAAAGTGTATGCTCATTGCAACAGGACCGAGTTGCTTAAAATGACAATTCAATGGTCAAGGCTATAGGACTTACCTAGTCATTATAAAAATAACAAAAATAAGATTTTTTTTTTATTGTGAAAAACATAACTTAAAACTAATAGACCTTTAAGGGCAGACTGTTATTGCATCGTGTTAGCGTTGTTAGACACGTATTTTGTTACATGGAATCAAACTGATTACTGTAGTAGGCAAGGGTTTTGGTATGGGTTATCCCTCTGACAAACCCTGTGGTAAAATATTTTCCCTGTGATTATCCTGTTTATGCTTTTTTAGGCAGGGTTGCATATTGTTTTGCCAACTGTTATGTCGGAAATATTTCCAGTTTTTTGACTGTATACTTGCTGGTTGCTTTGTGGGAAAGCTTGTGCTTAACACAATAGGCCCAAGCTGGTGATGTTTAAAAGGTAATGATAACGGCTATAGGCTTGATTAGTTCATTGGAAAACGTTATGTCCGATGACATTGGTGTGATATGTTTGTTATGAAAAGTTACAAAAAAGTAACTAGGCCTAGCTTATTTACTATTAAATGTTGAAGTCAGTGCACCTTTAATTGTGGGCTGTTACTGCATGGTGTTAATGCATGTAGACATATATGTTACATGGAAGCGCACAAATGACTTCACTAGTCAAGGTTTTTTTCATAAGACCTTTTATTACGTTTTGCCGAGATAACCTGGTCTGTAGCAGATGTGTATAAGAAAAACGAAGCATACAAGTGATCTGAAACAGTAACATAAAACATGCACAGAAAGTTCCACATATCCCCCCACCTCCCAAAAGCCGAACCCAGATTTCTCCATGAACGAGAGTTCAAATCTGCTCCCTTTGTCCACCTCCAACATTTCCATAGGTTCGAATCTATTCTTGAATACATGAGTTAAGAGAACACACATGCTCCCGTATTATATCCCTTTAGTACACCCACCATTGCCAGATTTTGGTATGTTTTTTGGGACATCTCCTCACCTGCTACACTGCAACCTCAGGCCCATACAAAGATCTAAACCCTGCTTCCTCACTGTCAAAGAATGAACATGGTCTGCCTTCCATGATTGACTGTATCCGTCTTCACCAATGTTAATCCCAGGAATAGGAGGGCACATTTGTATCTATTACTGCCGAGTCCATCTGCAATGTGTAGCAGAATCAGTCTCTGGTCCAGTGGAGCCGTCCAGGATAGAACCTCGCCAAGGCAGGAGGTCACTTCCCACCAAAAGTGAGTCAAAACTCAACTACCCCAAACCGTGTGTAGAAACGTGCCGGCTTCCATTCGGCAATGGAGACATGATCGAGAGATTATCAACCCCATGCACCATAAGCAATATCTCGGGTAGTAAGCCCTATGATGGTATTTAAGTTGGATAAAATGGAGATGAGCTGAAATGGCTGCCTCACGGGGTGCCTGTAGAGTGTCAGACCAGTCATTGTCATGTAGGGTGTTGATATCCGCCTCAGATGAACTTCTAAGGGTAGAAGGCATATGTGTACTGTGCAATACCAATAAGCAATATGACTTGGTGATCTTATGAGGCCTAAGATCTCCTAAAAGGAATTTGCCCTCCAGCTTTTTTAATTCTGGGAGTGTTTCAATGTGTCTAATGTAGAGGGTAAGGGCGTGTTAAAGCTGTAAGTAATGATGAAATTGACTGATTGATATTCAAGCTGCAGCTCCTGGAATGATTTCAAGACTGTGCCACCTATTACATCTCCTATACCTATATTATCCCATTTCCCAAAACCTTCCAACCGAGCTACCTGCTGTAACGCCTTTTCATGCCACAGTAGCACCCACTCCATTAGCCTGTCTAACCATCCATTGCACCGTAGGCGACTCTGCCATACATTCAGAAGCACCTATGTCACTTGGGGAACCCACCCCCACCGTCCAATAGAAGTAATCCAAAAAGGGGATAGCTGCCATTGCCCATTTTTCAGCCACATATTCTGGATCCCCATGGAGATTGTACCATCATTCATTGATTATCATTAATTATGAGGCAGAATAATAAGAGTATACATCTGCAGCAGAATGCCACCACTGTAGGTAGACTGAAAGCACCTGGTGAGTGCAATATGGGGGGTACCTCCATTTCAGAGGAAACCTGAAAAGATGGAGTTAATCTGTCTAAACCAGCGTCATGGGATGGCATAATGATAATTTTGTAACTGGTACAAGAGTCTGGGCAGGGTGACCATCTTAAATATAGTTGATCTGCCCATCAGAAATAACGGAAGAACACTCCCAGATATTTAATTCTGCCCTCTGCCAACCGTAGACCCAGTGCCCAGGATGTAGTCGTACGTACCCATTTAAGACCACTATTTCTGCATGACGCCCACCAATCGTGGGGAGGCACCGCCACATCTCCAGCAGCGTGAACCAATTCTAGAAATTGTTTCCCCAGTTTAGAGATGAAAACTTTGAAAATTCAGCAGGGAGACCATTTGGGCCTGGGGCCTTTCCCTATCGGAGTCCTGATAATGCTAATCTCAGATTTCAAAAGTGCGTCATCAAGTTGAGCATGCGCTGTATCCAAAAGTGCTCTTAGGGGCAACACATCTACGAAGGCGACCACCTGCCCAAGGGGCAGCGCCTCCTTTTGGGAGTACATGGTTCTAAAGTACGTCTAAGTACTGTTGGCTATCTCCTTGCGGTCCATCAACAGTTTACCTCGCCCGTCTCAGATAAGCAGAAGGTCTGTCGGCCGGCATGCGGCTTGGCACAGCCTATGAAGCGTGCTACTCCATTTGTTGCCCCATTGGTATAAGCGGCTCAGCGCTGCCCGCCAGGTAAGTTTGGCCTTGTCCAGTAGCAACTGTTGATACTGTTGCTGTGCCAGAACCAGCCGTCTCCATGCCGCCTCCCCATCTGCCCGGCGCCCACGCTCCTCCAGTGCTTGTATCTGTGTTTCAAGAACTGCTAGATCTCGTTCTTTGCTTCAGCGTTCCGCAGTGCAGTAGCTAATGTCAACCCCATGAAGGGCAGGCTTAAAAGGTTCCCAAAGCGTCACTGTGGAGGATACGAACCTGCATTGTGAGCTAAGTATTCCTCGATAAATTGTGTAAGGTGTAATCATATGCGAGTAGTTGTAGGTTCACCTGCGATAGCTGCCAGTGGAGGGGTGGTCTCTTGGGCCCAAGTTGGAGCCTCATGGGCATAGGTGAGTGGTCTGGTTGTCCTCTGGCTAAAGTGGTTATGTCTGACACACTATTTATGTCTGTGGTGGGAACATGAAAATAGTCCAATTGAGAGACGGACTTATGTCTTGTGGAAAAATAGGTTTACCCTGATTCCTTAGGATAATGAGATCTTCATACATACGCCATTCCCAGGCTGCTGTTATGGCAGCCAATTCGGTTCTATTAAGAGTCCAGCAGACCACCTTGTGCGCGCCATCTATCCCTCTGTATGTCCATAACATCATTCCAGTCATCCTGATCACTGACAGGCCCCTAGGAAGTATCCCCACAGATGCACATACACTACATAATGTGAAGGTTTCGCAAATAAAGGGTGCCAGGCGGTAAAACAGGTCTTAACTGGCTAGAAGGGAACTTTCCTCTGTATCAGAATGCATGTGCTTCTTTACCCTCTCGAAAATCCCAAGTGAAACACCTGGGCGTAGCCAGATCTGGCCAGGCAGAGGGCGTTATTGTCAAGGAGATGGGTCACTTGTAGCATTAGGATGTGTGCAACCGATCATTTTGCATATTTTAGAACTGCACCGCGTTTTATCTTGTCAAGTATCCCTCGGATATTCCATGACATTACACGGACATGTCCCAGTGGATCCTTGGGTCTCTTGATACTCATTCTGTGTTAGGGTATTAATCGGCTGCTTCACTGGGAGTAGGGTATTAATGGGCTGCTTCACTGGGAGTAGGGTTGAGTGGTGAGTCTGTGCCTGTGAACATTGTGTGACTAATGTAAAACCTCCACTGAACGTCCCCCATCCCATATACTTCTTCCAACAGGAAGCATCTATCGTGGAAAGCAAAAACACTGGGCCACAAAAGGGGATGCCAGTGGCGCGTCCAATAGTTCCCCCTTATCCCATGAAGAGTGAGCACTAGAGATGAAACTACAACTGTCTCTAGCGTTAGCGGGCAGGCAAATGTGCATCCACACTGCTGCATACATGCCGCACGGTGACAGCAAACGATGTCCCACTATCACCCCGGTATCGCACCAGGACACAGTAGAGTGGAGCCAACATGCATCTTCTGTTCCCTCTTCATGTGTCTCCGTCTCCCACTGTGCCATTAGGTCATGCCACTTCATCAAAGATTTCTTGGGGCAGTCTCTCGCATTGCCCTACGATGAGACTGAATCAAAACTTGGCGGGTTGTGAGGTTCAGAAGTCACTCTCAAGTCAGCCCAGCCTAAGACCTCCTCTGGGGTCTCAAAGAAGGAGGTTCACTACTCAACAACGACTCTTGGGCATGCCGGGAACAGCAACATGTATGAAATTTAAGCTCACAAAAATGTTACTTGACCGCTACAAAGGACTGCCGCCGTTGCTGTACCCTCCTGGTGTAATCTGGAAAGATCAGGATGGACGAGGCTTGGTCGGTGATCTTGCCTTGTGTGCGGGCAAATTTGAGCATCGCATCTGTCCACATAGTTTAGGATACATACTAGTCAAGAACATACTATATGCAGACATTGTCAAAGTGGGTCATTCGGTCACTGAGCAGGTGCAACAGTATGAATAAGCATATAAAGCAAGCGACCACTTCATGCCCCACCTCCCAACAGTTGTGAACAATACAATACAGGGTGATGGTTGTAATCCTCTCTTGCCTCCAGGTCCGCTCCCCGTGCCTCAGATGCGAGCATTCTAACACAGACCCTCTCGCTAATTCATTGCGTCAGCTTCCCTACTTCTAATGTATGTGGTGAGAGGGTTCCAAATATCTAATGGTCTGGATCAAGCTGGCAATAGTTCCCAATACACGCCAAGCTGCTCCTGGCAGTGGGTGGCGTCTGACAGCCATGTGGTATGTGCGGGCGCAAGTCTCCTGCCCCAGTATATTGCTACCCTGCGCTTGGCCAGTAAGAGCAGCATCGCTATCAGACGCCGGTGTGTGATTGGCGTCTTCCCGACATCCCCCAGTAGGCAAGTCACAGGTTGCAGCGCTATGTGGGTACCCGCAATGGTGCTGATTGTGTCAGACCCTCACCCACTGAATTGCTAATTAGTTGATTCTAAATATCTACCATATTACAACTTAAAAACATCAATATAATACATATATACTATGCACAATGAGATTATAAGATGGTTTTCAATTGCTATTAATAATTGTATTTATTATTGCAAGCATATACACACCACATTTAGGCATCGGCATGTTATCTTTTTTCTGTACTTATAATTTGTCTTGCATGTGCTTGTCGAGTTTGTGTTTTATTATAGATGGAAAAGTGATTTTTTATTTAGACCTTTGTTTATTAAACTGTGCAATGCTATTTCATTACATTTAGCTTGAAAGTTACATGGACATAACCTATGCTGTCAAAGCAAATAAAAACCTATTCGTCGCACAAATGACATCCAAAATTGCATATCATGTAAATATTTTATAGCATTCATCCTAGTCAAAATCACATATTTGATAAGAACAGGTTTTTAACATGGATGCTTTAAAGATAGAAAGTAAAAACAATCCAAGAAAACTTGAACAGTAGAGCAGCGCACCTTTAACTTACACTCCCGCAGTTGCCATCTCCATTTTGAATGCCTTTCACTCCAATTCCCTTTTCGTTAAAAGTAAAGGGACGTCGAGTTTCAAATAATGTATTTTAAAAATATTGAGCCACTCTGTGTAGGTGTTCTTTTCAGCATCTTGCTCATGGTAACTCACTGTGGCATATGTCTTTGGCACACAGATATCATTTTTATTTTAAAAGTAGTGCCAGAGTCGTAGGCTTAGGTTTGATGCAATGTTGTTCTAAGATTTCAGCTTGACTTCCACTTTAAGTGCTTGAACCATGACACATGGAGGAAGACCTAAGAGCTTTTGATGGAATTGCCTTCTATCTAATTACACCAATTACAGGCGACCCATTGCTTTATATGCATTAAGAACCGGCTTACATTCTTAAGCCGACCCACAGAGGATAGCGTCCGAGTTTTTAAGGTGTCAGGGGTGCTTTTTCCACTATAGACCACTATTAACAACATATCTAGGTATTTATTGGAGGAGCTTTTTATCACAACCATTTCTCCGGTCATCCACTTAAAGAACTTACATTATTTCATATTGCTAATACGTTAATTTTCTCTATTTCAATTGCTAATTCATTTGCATTGCAGTATTTACTAAAAACATGTATAAAAAGTTTAAGTCCCTCAAGCGTAACATCCAGAAAGACTAAGTCGCAACAAATAAAAAAATGGTTAAGTGGGTGAATGAAGGGATGCATGGGTACAAGGATGAATAGCAGTGTGTGCTTATGGTGATTTATTGAGTGCCTAAACTCACCAGTGACTAAGGCGGCACATTCATCTGTATTCCAGTCCTAAAGGCATTGCCAGCGCTTGTTTTGAGTTGGGGGTTTAAATGTTTAAGTAGTTCAAAGGTTACAGATTAGGACAGTACTTGACTAGTGAGGCTAAGGATTGACACCTGACTTTTATATAGCACTTGAGCCGGTGTAACTTTTATTGCGTAATTGCAAAGTTGTTTCCTAAGAGCGTGGCCATATTTGTGTTTAAAACTGAGGTATGCATTCTCATTAAAGTTCTTGAAAAGACCCACCTAGGATATACTTAGCTATGGTAGTAGGGGTGTGCCACAACTGGGTTTGATAAGGCAAATTGCATGGATGATTGATTTTTCCTGTTTTGGTGGGAGACATATCATATCTAGTATTGGAAATTATTTGTGGTTGATTGGATGATATGCAAATGCCATTGTGAAATATACGAAATAGAAAAGTCAAAATGTGTTTTGTGTTAGGAACTTTGCGAAACACATAGAATACAAGATTGTCAGAAGCTGGGGCAGAGCGAGCTTAAACAGTTATATGTAAAGCATAAACCTTAATTTGGATGGCAAGCATTGTCATGACAGGGAAAGATTATCTGGCGGGCGCAGGAGGAGATAAGAAGGAAAGAGGATTGGATAATATTTCATTCTATTGTTTTGTTGTTGCAAGCCATTTATCGTGCATCTCTGATTGCTGGTGTGAAAGCAAACATTCCTTTATCTTCATTCAAAGATCACGTTTTAGCAATCTGATGTTCATTGACAAGCCCCAAGATGGCGTTTGGTGCATTCTGACTCTTCTAGGCAATCACTTCAAAAATAACTACTTCTATGCAGCACTCACCTCTTCCACATGGCTTTCAGATAGAGGTTGACATCTGAAAATTTACTTTGCAACAGAAATTAACCAAATCACAAGCATTATTGTTCAAGCCAGTAATGTCGGTCGCACCCTCATACTCTGTTCAATGTTCTAACAAATGCACATATGAGCATTTAGAATTTTACACACTTCTTTTGTAGTACCCGCTGTACCAGAAAGCGATTGCCTGTACAATAGGAGTAGCTCATGTCCTAGTCACCTGATCAGACACAACTTTCTTTTCTTTCCTTCTTTCTGTGAATTGGACACCACCTTTTGCATAAACAACAGTGGTCCCAAGACCATAAATATCACTATCAATGTACTTATACATCAAATTAGTTCATTTACTCAATTTTATATAATAACATATTAAAAGTAATGTTATGGTGCAATAGGTGGGTTACAAATGTGCTTGGTGCTCTCATTCAAGTGATACAGACATATGACAATACGTGATCAAGAGTGTGCATTAAGTAAGAACACAGCCCATTTTATTCTTATATACAATCAAACTGGATCTGTAGAACTAGTCGACAATGTTTCGATCCTTTATAACAATATATGGATCATCATAAGGACTCTTTAGAATATATGAACCAAAGAAAAATAGATCATGGGCACTAATCAAACATTGCTGAAGGGACCAATGGGCTCAATTCAGCTACAACTGTGCTAAGATTGTATAGACTCCCAAATTTGTCCCAGATTGCCAGTGTGGTTCAGATGGAGTCCAAGGGTATCTGGTAATGTGATCCGGACAGAGTGGGCAGCTTCTAGAATGTAAACGGGCTTCCAGAGGAGTACTACGAGATCTTTCTGAACAGCAGACAATACTGGTTGAAAGGAGAGCTGAATGAAGTCGGACGGGTGTGCTCCAAAAGATGGCAGTTTCTCCTGGGATCCAGGAGCCTATGGATCCAGCTTGCATTCAAAATGGGTGCAAATGTTTGAAATAGTTTACATGTCACACTTAGATTGATAACAGACATACAGAAGAGACGTCTTAAGGTTGTGCATACGGGGTGACAATGGTACAAGAAATACAGTCAGGTTGCCCAAACAAACTTTGGTGAAGGCTGAGTGAAGGTGGTATTAGATGCCATATCCAGATCAAACGTGTGATACCCTTACAGTAAGATCTCCAGTGCAGATCCACCTCCTGCCGCCCCGGTGGTCTACATTCGAACAAGGGCCTGACATTGGAGCCCACTGATAAAAGCATTTCAGAATATTATTAAAAAGATTAACACTTGAAACAAACTCCCAGTTTAGACTTAATCACAATAATTTGTTATTTCTTCAGAATTTGCTGTATTTTCAGAATTATATGCAGTATATAGTGGATTAACTTTGTCCCACATTTCCCTCTGAGAAGTGCTAAAAATAGTAATCAGATTAGATATGGAAGAGCCGCTGTATCTGTCTAATACCCCAAAACTATGATGCAAATCAGCTTTTTCCTTGCTGTCTCCATTGACTATTATCAACACAAGGCTGCTTTAACAATATTAGCAGACGTATATTCATTGCTGCCTGACAGGCATTCATCACATCGCTTTAACTGTCCGCTTCATTACAGGGCAGCAGTTCTGCGAAGGAGGCAATTCATTTATGTACAAGATAGCTGCTCTGCCTACAGCTGTGTGCTCTGTAGTCAACATTTCAGAAGATCTACAGCTGACAACATCAACTGTGGTATTATTTAGGTATGTGTGGAAAGATTAGAAGAAACAGTTACAAAATGTAAAATTGCAAAATGTTTGTTGGGTTTCTCAACCTTTTGCGATTCACCCCTAAAAAATAACTTAGGGTTTTGTTAAACTATGCCTTCTGAGCTTAGAAATACTATAAATCTCTAGTTTTGTGAGGGATCAGTGCTCTCTGAAGGTGATAGAAGGAAGAGGCTGTATTATCGCACCTTTGGTTCTTGCAGAATATCCATAACTGCATTTCAGATTGGAAATTTGGTCTTGAAACCTAAACAAATTGATTCAAAATGAATACAAAATAATTTTACCAAATGAAACTATGGCGGTTCATCCAAATACCTATTAAGAATCTATAGAAGGTATGCTTTGCATTAGCCTCACCCTCAGACTCTAGTAGACATCAGTGCTATATAATGATGCCCATATGACCTTCCTTCTGAGGCCTAAAGTGCTTAGTAGACCATTAACACTTCATACCTAGTTTTATACGGGGGCTTCCTCTGTACCCTGTGCCATTCACACTCGCCGTTTTTTGTATGAGCCCTTCTCTGTTTGCTACAATTCACGCTCCTGGGTAGCCATGTTGTGTGATCATTACAGATTTCTGACAATGCAGCCTAAGTGTACTTTTTAGAGCACACCGGCTGCTCATTACCATATATTTCTACTTTGTTGTATTTGTGAACAGATGATTTGCCTTTCAAAAGGATTCCTTGCCCTCCAGCAGTTCCAGCTATGAGCAAGGCGTGGTGTGCTAACAGTAGTAAGGGAAAATGCACACCTTGCAGCATCAAGAATGTTTACATGGTATTTGCTGCCTCTTCCAGCACCCAGCCTTTCCCATTATAATGGTATAAGTATGGCTTTACACTGTTAAATCTACTTCTCCCCACCGAAATCAACACACATCAGGGCTGGATAAATGTCTGGATTGTAAAAATACAAAACTGAGGGACTGGAGTTGGCAGCAAAATAAATTGGGGTGCTCAATTGTTCTTTCTTCCTGTGACTGTGAACTTTTCACACAATAATCTGTACAGTTCACCCTTCCTTTGTAGACAGTAACCCTGTGAATTTGATCAAATGTGGCAGTGCTTCCTAGCAGCAAGAGAGGAAGGCATCCTCCCACCTGACTTGCATAAAGCCACTGTGGTCATACATAAGGCCGGAAAGCCATCTACTGACTGCAGCTTTTCCTGGCCAATTTAATTTAACAATATAGAAACAAAGGTATTGGCCACCATCCTGGCTGCTAGGCTTATAGGTGTTATTTCTCCCTTAGTCCATAAAGAACAATCTGGTTTTATGGCCAAACAATCCACCAGAGGAAACCTTCGAAGACTTCAAAATTGTATGGCGGAAGTTCAATCTAGGCAGGACCCCCCATGTGTTTGTTTCCCTGGATGCTGAAAAGGCCTTTGATGTCATTCACTGACCTTCCATGATACAAACTCTGAGGAAAATGGGGTTTGGATCACAGTTCGTGAACTGGGTTGGCCTGCTCTATAAGGAGCCCACAGCAGCTGTACGAGTAAGTGGAACATTGTTGTCAGAGTTTCCTTTCAGGAGAGGGACCTGTCAGGTGTGGTTCGCCCACACCCAAACATCAGGGGTTTTGAAATGAATGGTTCTCCGATCCAAGAAGAAAAGATCTCACTCTATTCTGACGATATCCTGATATAGCTGACCCAACCGACGGAGTCGATTCCAGCAGTCCTTTAGGTCTTTGAGCAGTATAGGTGGCAATCTGGGTATACAATAAACTGGGACAAATCCGTTCTTTTCCTTGTTGGAGGGCACCTAGACTTGACTGAGCTTCCTGGGAGGTTACGGGGGAATTGGGAGGGATTTCAATATCTAGGGATCTATGCTAAAGTCGAGCAGGAGAGGTGCATAGAACACAATGTAAGAAGGGTGCTTGCCGAATTTCATATGGAAAACTTCTAACGATATTAGGTAGGGCAGTAATGTTTAAAATGATCACCCTATTAAAATTTCAATATACCCTACAAAGCATATATTTCAAAATCACTGATGATGTTTTCGTCAAAATTGATGATGAACTTAGGAATCTATTGTGGAATAATAAGCACCTTAGAATAGCATCCCATTTAATAACCATAAATGACTGGGGACACATAGAAGGCAATCACCCCACATATGTGTTAGAAAGGACACAATTTCAAACACGCCCCATCACCATTATCTTTAGGGGGGAAAGGAGCAAGAGGCCTACTACCGACTACCCAAGTGGCTCTAGAAGTGTTGTGCAAGGCTAGTAAATGTCTGAGATGGATACTTCATCCGGGAAATTCCACTGTAGGTGGAACAATGCCTTAACGAAATTAGGAAGCTGACGGGATTTGAAGTCTGGAATCCTATTGGTATCTCCAAGGTGGGTGACCTGATTGAAGAGGGTCCTCTGGTGCCCTTTTCGTCCCTCCAGAGGGACTTTCAACTTCACAATAGGCAACACTATAAACATTTGCAGATCGCCCATGCCTGGAAGGCTGAAAACATTTCCGCAGATCTCCCGGTGTATGCATCCATAGAAGGTAGCTCAAAATCCGACATAGAACCTAGTATGATAGTTCTCCTCCATAAAATACGTAGAGCAGCCTCGCCAGAGTGCCTGAGATGCAGGGGACACTGAGGGGACTTTATTAAAATAATAATTGTACATCTGGACAGTTGGGTCCTCAAGAGACTCAAGAGACTTTTGCGGGAGCATCAATTTAATAATGGAGCTTTCTAATTGGCCCAGGGATCTTTATTTTCTTTGGACCATTTTGCTCCCGCTGGAGTCGGACTCCCACGGGAGCGAGCGGTCTGATTAGCTGCCGGCAACATGACAAAAATGTTTCTGGAAGCCAGTACAGGACCTGGGGCCTTAGCCCCCTGTCTTGAAATAAATAAAGAAAAATAGTATAAAGGGGCATGGTAGGGATACCCTGAACCACCAGGCCACATGGGGGGCTGGGGGCGGGTGAACCCAGATGAACCCATTGGGGCCAAAAACAAAAAATAAAAAAAGCAAAAAATGCTGCAATTCCACTACTTCTCTACCTCCCCCCCCCACTCTCCTCCCCCCTTGCTCTCTGAGCTTGCAGAGGCCCTGGGGACCCCACCCCTTTCCAAGACATTAAAGGACCCAGGGAGCTCAACCATAGGGCTGATTACTTTAAGGAAGAGTGGACCACGTGCCCCCCCCCCCATTCCCCTTCCCTGAGCCATTAATTGCCCGGTGACCCTATCCTCTGGACCCGGCTCAAAAGCTATGTCCCCGGAAGCCCACGTCTGGGACATAGTGGTTTCCGTGCATGTACCAACTAAGCAAGTAAAACCTGTGTTTGCTCTAGCTTGGCAGGAGTATGAAAATGCAGGAGGAAACACCAAGTCTGCTCCCAGCGGGCAGGAGGTTTGAAAGTGCTCCCAACCTCTGGGGGCACACTGTTGATCTGTTTCCCTGTCCACAGTGAAGCTGGCAGGGAAACAAATCAAAATATTGCTTCCGCCTGCATGTTTAGCAGCTTCCTAAGTCTGAAAGCAATGCCGGCTCCCGCAGGAGGTAGAGAGCTGGCCGGGACCAAAGGAGCCTTGAGGCTCCCCTTGGAAGTCCCAATGCAAACTGGGCACCAGGACTAATGGCATGGCCCCGAGGGATGGGGTCCCCAGGGCTGAAATCAGCCCGGATGGGGGGGCTGCGCGCGCCCCTCCCCCTACTACAAATATCATTTAAAATAAAGACCAGGCTGATGGGTAGCCATGTGGCTCCTCTCCCCTATTAGAAATGGGCTGGGCCACAGGGATGGCATCCCAGGGCCAAAATCGGCCCGGGGAGGGGGGCCACACAGCCCACCTCTCCTAATAAATAAAACAAGCATTGGAAATGCAATAGGTCTCGCAATAGAATAGTTAGACATTTTTCTTTTTGCAAATGGAAGAGTGGCGTTGCGTGGATGAGTGGCGTTGCGTGGATGAGTGGCGTTGCGTGGATGAGTGGCGTTGCGTGGATGAGTGGCGTGTGTGAGTGGCGTTGCGTGTTTGAGTGGCGTTGCGTATGTGAGTGGCGTAGCGTGTGTGAGTGGCGTTGCGTGTGTGAGTGGCGTTGCTTGTGTGAGTGGCGTTGCGTGTGTGAGTTGCGTGTGTGAGTGGCGTTGCGTGGATGAGTGGGGTCGGAATGCAATAAGTATCGCATTAGAAAAGTTGTATTTATTGGTCTTGTAAATGACATAATTTATTTATTTTTGCGATGTTAAAATTGCTATATTGATAGCTTTGTCATTTACAATGCCAATAGTTATAACGTTTGCAAATGTGACACCTATAGCATTTGGAATGCAACATGTTTAGTATTTACGTGACTTATATGGCAGCTCTGGTCGTTATGCTACATCTCTAGATAGTTTTATCTTCCGCAAATGTGACATCTATTGTAACACAATATGTGTTGTGAGGGTGAGTGAGGGTGAGGGGTTGAGGGTGAGGTGTTGAGGGTGAGGGGTTGAGGGTGAGGGTGAGTGAGGGTGAGGTGTTGAGGGTGAGGCGTTGAGGGAGAGTGAGGGTGAGGCTGAGGTGTTGAGGGTGAGTGAGGGTGAGGAGTTGAGGGTGAGTGAGGGTGAGGGTGAGTGAGTGTGAGGGGTTGAGGGTGAGTGAGGGTGAGGATGAGTGAGGGTGAGGGGTTGAGGGTGAGTGAGGGTGAGGGTGAGTGAGGGTGAGGCTGAGGGGTTGAGGGTAAGTGAGGCTGTAGAGTGAGGGCGGTAGAGTGGTAGAGTGAGGGCAGTAGAGTGAGGGCATGAGGGCGGTAGAGTGAGGGCGTGAGGGCAGTAGAGTGGTAGAGTGAGGGCAGTAGATGAGGGCGTGAGGGCAGTAGAGTGGTAGGGTGAGGGCGTTAGAGTGAGAACGTGAGGGCGGTAGAGTGGTAGAGTGAGGGCATGAGGGCGGTAAAGTGAGGGCAGTAGAGTGGTAGAGTGAGGGCCATAGAGTGGTAGAGTGAGGGCGGTAGAGTGGTAGAGTGAGGGCGGTGGAGTGAGGGCTGTAGAGTGGTAGAGTGAGGGTGGTAGAGTGAGGGCGTGAGGGCGGTAGAGTGGTAGAGTGAGTGCAGTAGAGTGAGGGTGTGAGGGCGGTAAAGTGGTAGAGTGAGGGCGGTAGAGTGAGGGCGGTAGAGTGGTAGAGTGAGGGTGGTAGAGTGAGGGCGGTAGAGTGAGGGAGTGAGGGGGGTTGAGTGGTAGAGTGAGGACGGTAGAGTGAGGGCAGTAGAGTGGTAGAGTGAGGGCGGTAGAGTGAGGGCATAAGTGTTTGGCAGGAGCTGAAGAGGTGAGTGGCTGGTGCCTCTGTAAGGCAGGCCGACATAGGACCACCCCTCGCCCAGCCCTCCAGACAACACTGTCTACAGGCTTACCTGTCTACACTGCTGCTTTGGAATCGGTGTCTAGTCAGATATCTGGGCTTGGGGAGGGTGGGGGGAGGGTTGCGGCTGAGCATTGAGACACTTGGGTAGATGCATGTACATCCTTTGAACAATCCAGGTATCCGTCCGTGCACCAACAACCATGTATTCATTAAACGATCCTGTTAATCACTGATTTAATCATTTGTGCATTCATTTAACCACCCCTGAACCTGCATTATCCACCTACACATCCATTACCCATCCATGCAGCAATTGAAGGTTGAGAACATACGTGCAGCCTGTGTATAATTTCTGTTGTTTTGCTGTTTTCCGCTATGAAATATACATTAACGGAGCTGTGTGAGGTCTCAGTTGTATCCGTCTGCCAACACTGCAGTCTAAGGCTGTGGGGCCTTGGCGGCGGCCTGTGGTTCCCTGTGATGGCAGTGCTGCATGCTACCGATCAGAACTGAGGTGATTGGTCGGGCTAGGATGGACTTTCATCGGGGCTGGTGAGATTTCTCGTAGAATGGCAAGGCAGGCAGACACTGAGGTGGGGTGGGGGCAGGGCTGTTGAGAAGTTAAAATATTTGTAGTTCCCTTCTCCCGGGGTGGGGAGGGGGAAGGGGGTTAGTTAGAAAGGATTAAACAAATAGTGCCTTCAGCGTACTGTCTGCGGGGCACAGTTATGTGTGCATGCCAGGTGTAAGGGGCAAGACGTTTCAAAACACAGCACATTCCAGGAAAGTTCTTTTGGTTTACTTGAATTTAAGATTAAAATTTCACTTTTAGTACATGTCTCATATTGCTAGCTGCTAGCTCGGAGCTGAGCAGGATGCGGGCTTCTCCCAAGGGTGATGGGAGATTTAAATGTGTGCAGGAGGGGTGTGTGTGTGGGGGGTTGGGGAGGGGGAAAGACATAGTGAACACAGTGAGATGGGCTGGGTGAGGGGTAGAGAGAAGAGAGCCATAGTGGTAAAGTGAAGGTGAATATGGACGGTAAAATTGACATTAGGTCGGGGTTATGGGGACGGATAGGCAAGCATGTGAAGGGAGGGTTGGTTAAGAAGGATTGCGCGAGAGAGGAGTGGGGGCGGGTGATGCGGGTATGACGTGGGCAGCTTCTTTTCTATACTTACCTTTTTCAATCTTAGAAATCTTAGATCCGGCCAGAGGAAGGAGTGGATGGGTTCTCTGGCAGGATCCTGCGGTACTGGCTTCAATGCGTGTCCACTGGGAGGGTACCCGAGGAGTTTTGTAGGCGATGAGCCACTGTGGATGCCACTTGCATTGTAAGGAGGGGCTGGGGCAGAGTCAGTCAGAGGTGCGGCGTGGCAAGGGGGTTAGTTAGAAAGGATTAAACAAATAGTGCCTTCAGCGTACTGTCTGCGGGGCACAGTTATGTGTGCATGCCAGGTGTAAGGGGCAAGACGTTTCAAAACACAGCACATTCCAGGAAAGTTCTTTTGGTTTACTTGAATTTAAGATTAAAATTTCACTTTTAGTACATGTCTCATATTGCTAGCTGCTAGCTCGGAGCTGAGCAGGATGCGGGCTTCTCCCAAGGGTGATGGGAGATTTAAATGTGTGCAGGAGGGGTGTGTGTGTGGGGGGTTGGGGAGGGGGAAAGACATAGTGAACACAGTGAGATGGGCTGGGTGAGGGGTAGAGAGAAGAGAGCCATAGTGGTAAAGTGAAGGTGAATCTGGACGGTAAAATTGACATTAGGTCGGGGTTATGGGGACGGATAGGCAAGCATGTGAAGGGAGGGTTGGTTAAGAAGGATTGCGCGAGAGAGGAGTGGGGGCGGGTGATGCGGGTATGACGTGGGCAGCTTCTTTTCTATACTTACCTTTTTCAATCTTAGAAATCTTAGATCCGGCCAGAGGAAGGAGTGGATGGGTTCTCTGGCAGGATCCTGCGGTACTGGCTTCAATGCGTGTCCACTGGGAGGGTACCCGAGGAGTTTTGTAGGCGATGAGCCACTGTGGATGCCACTTGCATTGTAAGGAGGGGCTGGGGCAGAGTCAGTCAGAGGTGCGGCGTGGCATCGAGTTGAAAGGCTTTGTGTTGTACACTATGTTTAACCAAGTTGACCTAGCCATCTATAAGTTGAAAGGCCCTATGGTGTAAACAATCTTTGACCAACCCGTATTTGCGATTTAAGGACAAACGGAAAAGGTCGCAAAGCACAACAAGCAGGATTAGGTGAAGCAAGACGGGGGAAAGACTAAACAAATCGGGTGGGGGAGGCGAAGTAACACCCATTTTGAATTATTACTACGACGGAATTGCTTGTAATTTTCTGTAAATTGGGATTTAGGAGGTATGCACTGCGGGCTAGAACGTGACTTACAGAAAATACCAACAAGCAATTACGCCATTGTATTGAAGGCAGTGCTTTAAATGGGAAACAAGACGGAGGGCATTGCTGTGGGGAGGGGGTGGAGGAGAAATGCACACGGCGGGCAGGGGAGGGGGCGGAGCGGGGAGAGCGGCATGTGGGTGTGAAGAAGCCGGGCCTTTGAAGTGAAGCTAAGCTTCACTTCAAAAGGTGTCGGAGGAATGCGGCAGAGGGAACAGACGGCGATTGCGGCTGTGCACGCGCTTTTAAGCTCAATGCACATGCGCATTGAGCTTAAAAGTCACGGGCACTGCAAGGAATCGCCACGATTCCTTGCTTCTTAGTTAAAGGTTGTTTAAGCCGCAATAGGCTCGCAAGCTCGATGCGCATGCGCATCGACAGGCGAGACCTAAAAATGGCTGGCCCCAGGGGAAGTTGCTGAAGGGTCCAACTTCTTTCTCAACCACTCTGCAAAGGGGCCTCCTGGTGAACAACTAGTTGGGGATTGAAGTCCCCTTGGCTGTTGAGGGTTCTTGTGGGCCAACAACCCTTCTCGTTACCTCCAGTAAGTCCCACACAGCGGGATTGCTGAAAGGTCATCTGAGGGCCTACACCAGTTCTCCACCACTCTGCAAACACCCTTCCTGGCGCACTACTGGTTGGGGGGTGAAGTCCCCTTGGTTGCGGAGGGTCCTTGGGGGCCAGCAACCCCTTCAGTTACCTCCAGTAAGTCCCATAAAGCGGGATTCCCGAGAGATCGTCAAAGGCCCGCCCTCTTACTCCACCACTCTGCAAAGGCACTTAGTAGTTACAAAACAAGATTTGCATGGTAGGAGCCACTAAGTGGATGAATGACAGTTGCCTCATACTAAATAGTGAGAAAACAGAAATGCTTATTTTTGGCAAACAAGACACCTGGTCTGATCGGAAGTGGCCTCCAGAGTTGTGTTCTCCTCATGCCAGAAACCACAGTATTCGTTTTCATAATAACCTCTCTTAGTTAGGTTATTATGATTGTGACTACTTGTTTCTCACTGCTTATATCCTTGGGGAAAGTTCTGCAGTGTCTACCTGTCTTGGCCCAAAAGAAAGCTGTGCATTCCTTAATCACCTCTAGGTTACATTAGAGCAACTCATTCTATCTTTGATGCATTACCTGCAAACCATACAAAATGCTTCCACTAGGCTTTTCTTAAAAATGTAAACTAAATAAATCTACCATACCTCCGCATACGTAAAAATACACTGGTTTGGTGGTTTGAGAGCTTCTCTCCCATGTCGCTTGTTTGGATTCGATTCAGGTTGATCATCACATTTTGTTACCACCAGGCAGCGTGTTTGCTGCTTCAACATTGTTTTTCTTCAGTAAACATATTTTCCCCATAAATCCCCCTTCAGAACCACCATTCATTTTGTGTTCTTTGCAGGGTCGCTTCAAGAACAGTTGGCACCCTAGGCAAAGTAACATTTTTCTCCTCCTATAATGTGAGCTATGTTTATATTTTGGAGCGTAGTTGCACTCCATTATTTTTGGTAGCCTAGCTGTATCCCGTAACTGCTCTGCTGCCCTACTCGTTATTTTGATACACACATCAGAAAAGCTAATAAATAATAAAGCCTGCTGGGCAAACTAGAATGACTGTCCCTCCACTCTTAACAGATCATTTATTTATTTATTTTAAATAATTGTATTTATGAGATTTTGTGTACATACAATACAGGCGAGAGTTGTTATGTGGGCTACCAGCCTCTGAGAATACAAGGTATAGAGTTAGTGGCATACATCTCGGCCGGTTACCCCTTGACTGGTTATTACTGAGCAATAACTTTGAAGATCTCAATTACTCTCATGTCACATTCTGTGTAAAAAATACAGGACTGAGCCACAAAGATTTTCCTATGAGTAGTTGTGCTGTAATCTCTGTATAACTCCTAACTTTACTTTGTGAATCATGATGCAAATGTCCAACTCGAAAATCCCAGAAGTACAGTGCAGCGAGCAAGTTAGATATCTACACTAAGGCGAAAGTTTAAAAAACATGTTTTATTGCATCTAATCCATTCTTCCTAGATCACACCATAACACTGGACTATATTGTTAATTTACAGAGTTCAGAAAGGGTTTTTATTTAATGAAACGGAAGAAAAATGTAGTCTAGTCACTCCTTCGTGTTCATCTTAGCCTGTCTGATTAAAAAGGGTGTTTTACTATTGAGTCATGTTTACTGGTTTACATGACCAGAGATTGAACGCTGCTGTGCGCAGCTCTTCACTAATTGGAACTTGTATCAGATCAAAGGAGGGCACAACGGGGGCAGGACGGAGTCACTTCAAAGAGCCACTGTTGAATATTTCTACAGTAATTCATAGTTTTATATATAGCTATAGATGTGTTTATGCATACATGTATCTATATTTATATATCATATATGTACCATATTTCACAATATATATTTTTATTCTTAAGTAGACATGTGTGAGTTTTGACTGTTTGAATAAGCATACCATTTGTCTACTGATCAAAACTGTAAGATCCATCCATTGTGCTCATTTTCATACTGTGAACGTGTCAGAGCACACACAGCATTTAGCTCAATCGTTGTTTTTAGTAATTTCTGTCCCAGCGCCACGTCTATTATTTTGCTCAGAATATTTCCGTAGCCATTAGCAGACCCTCCAATATCTACAAAGCCTATATTTCAGTCTATGCTTTTCCAGCTTCTCCTTGAACAATTGTGACTCTTTCGCAATTAGTACTACCTCCATACCTTTTGGTTTAAACACGTTTTAAACATATTTGGAATATTTTGGAATGCAAATGGACATTAAACAATAAATAGATAAAATAATATGGGTAAGGAGCCATTTATTAGTAATAGGTGTGTGACTGTGTGGGCGTGTATATATGTGTTTGTATGTTTGTTTGTGTGTGTGTGTCTATATATATATATATATATATCTCCAAAGTCCTGACCCTCCAATAACTAGGAGGGAATGCACAGCAGGTCCGGACCACCAAAGGCACTTACTCCAACAAAATCAAGGTAGGCGGGTTCACAATTGCATAGCTGATTTATTCATCCATGAATAATACAGACAAGTGTCCGCCCCAGACGCGTTTTGATAGCCTCCGCAATCTTACTCACATATATATATTTTATATATAATATTAAAAAATTCACTGAAAAAAACAAATCCAACTGTCCAGCTATTCATATTTATTTGGACCTTAATTTCGGATTTACACCAAATCACAAAAAACACAATCTGCGTACCAAGATCTAGTTTCCTGCCAAATTTGGTGGTGTTCTGTTTAGCAGTTTTTGCTGTAGCCCTTAACTTCTCAAAGAAGTTTTATGGAAAATGCATGGGGATTTCGCCTTTTGGGACGCCCTATTTCCGCAACCCCGCTTAACAGATCATCCTGAAACTTTCCATGCTAAAACTAGTCAAATCGTAGCACCTCTTAGGAAGGTTTTGTGGATATTTGTCAAACGGTGGCAAAGTTATTAGCAATACAAAAAACTATTTTCCCATGGAACAGCTGACCTAACTATAACTACCCAGTGGCAACTCTGTCTGAAAGTGGGATTTTAGTTACGTGAAAATGACAGGTAAAATGTAACATTTTAACTCAAAAACATATCGAAATTTACTAGTTATAATTAACTAAGTAGCTTGCACCCTCGTCATGCACAGTGATGTCATCAATTATGTAATTTCAGATGTCATCAGTGATGTCATATAACATGTCATGAGTGTTGAAGTATGTGAAGTGATAAATAGTGCACAGTGAGGACACATGTTATAGTTAGTTGAGTTAACTATAACTGTAGGATTACAGTGTTTAGCCCACTAGGGTCAAATAAAAAAAATACATTTTCAGGTTTCTGCAGGTGTCTGGCGAAAGCCAGTGGGGCCTCCTAGTCTCCCACTGGAGTACCATGGGAATGCAGGGGCTATGCTGGCTCCAGGTTCAGAATTCTTTTTTTAAAGAACGGGCAGCGCCTAACTGTGGAGAGTTGCTGCAAACGGGCAGTTGGTCCTGCGGCTAATTCACACTGCGCACAGATAAAGCCTGTGCACAGGGGTGGTTCTCCACCCAAAGGAGTGTTGGCCACGGCATTATAAGGCTTTGTAAAATAACTGTATACAGATTCTCTGTGTCGGCCCTATAATTGTGCTATGGTAAAATACACATGTAAAGCCACAACACCGCATTCTTCAAAACCAGTTTGAGGCTTTTATTGATTAATTACAATAAATTAAGCTTGCAGCAGTCAGCATTATCACAAATATAATTTGCTCCCATCTCTATTCAGAGGCTAATAACCAGGTGCAAATGAATAATATCATAAGAGAACGAATTACTGTTCAGGACCACATTAACATACTACTGCATATGCAACACACACACCATTTATTTTGCCTAGTCTCAAATTGTTTCTTGTCCACAATCTCTCCTTGCAGCTAAGGTATCACACAAACCTGGCTCTTTAACTATTACAACGTGAGAAACGGGTCTACAATAATGTGTGTAATTGTAGAGATGTTTGGTGCCTTTCTAAGATTAATTTAAGAACATTAGATCCTATATTTGGTGCTCTGGCATATCAAAAGGTAATTTAACTCAAATCATAATGATAGTTACCACCTGAGAATACCTCTAAAGTGTATTAACCTTCCACTCTCCACTTGTAACCACAACGCAGAATAGGGTGAAACGGGGCACCACATACAACAGAAACATAGTTTGATGTGGGAAAATCTGCTTTATTGAAAACAGGTGCACCTCACCAAATAAACCTTAGGTCTTTGCCGTTACAAAACTCAACCTCACTGTGCACAAACTTCCTACCTTCACTAAACCCCCACCCCTAATTTACCTGCCCCCTTTTAACTCTCTATCCTACAACTTACTAAGTCCTACTCAGCTGTTGATACATTGACCTTTTCTTCTCCTTCCGCTTAACGTAACATCTATCAAGATCTAACTATCTACATCCTACAACAAAACCTTTTATTTTCTTGTTTATGCATATTTAACTTTTGGTTGAAACCCCCCAATTGTCCTACTTACCTATGGAAACAACAATAACCTTGCTCTATAATCCTTTAAATTTGACCACCCTCCGCCACTCAGAAAAGTCCTCCCGATTTTTTTGAACCCCCCTTCCCAAGCAGGAAACCTTCATTCATCCTTGCATTTTAAACGTCTCATCTAGAGCCTCCTGAATCTGCATAATGTACAACTCCATCGCAAAGCGAGACAAATGCACCTCATCGTTGCGAAACGACTCAAATATGTTGTAGAGCAACTCAGGGTGAACCACCCTGCCGAAACTTTCCTATTCTTTGTTCAATTTCCTCTGAGCCTTGCCAATTGCAGAGGGGTGCCTAGTGCCCCTCCATTTCTTCTGCTGGACAAACTCAGTCCAAATCACTTGGCAGACCACCCACAATCGCTTTATTTCCTGTTTCCTGTCCTTGAGCAAAGCCAAGCCCTTTCACACTATCATGTCATTTTCCCCTAGGTGAAGAAGCAAAACATTTGGACATCTGTTCTGTCTCAACAAGCTGTTTAAACCTACTAAAATGTCCTTCAATCTCATACCCCATCTACCATGTCAAGACACTCTATCCAGTTCATCATCAAACCCCAAATTCTTTCCATTACCTTTTCGCACTTCGTATCTCTCTGCCCATTTTATAAACAAGTGTCCTACAATCCATATTGGCAAGTTGATCGCCTTTGGACCTGCCGCAGCACGTGAAAAACAAAACAAGTGATAGACATGAAAAATAGAAGCCAGGAACATTAGCACTCCCCCACCCCCAAACGCACATAGCAGTAATAGCAATCTGAGGACCATCTCCCCAAATTCATGATCTTATCCCAATCCCATCTTGCCGCTTCAGTGGCCACACCGATCCTGAAGGAGTGGGTTTTAAAAGCCCCCTGATCTTCCCCAACCTGTGACAGGGCCTTGCGCGATTCTGCCAATAGTTGAAAAGGTGTCACCTGTGTCCCACTAGTGTGGCAGAAAACCTCCCTGCTTGGTGCCACAGGTTTCCTTTGAATGCACTCACCCGCAAGCTCAGGGCATAGAACAGATCTGGAAAAATTGACAGCACCACCGTCTTCTATTGCGATCTCTGATCAGTCTTGGACTTGCTTAAATGCAGTTCAACACACTCTGCAGGGTTTGAAACCTTCTCCCACTGTATCCTACACAGGCCCCTACCACACAGCAACTCCAACACCCATAAAACCCCAAAAAGCATCCACAACATTAACGTGGAGAACAAGATCATCTCCTCCTGCCTAGAGCAGATGGCAGACAAGGATTGCAAAACCTTCCAAAACAGACCCCTCGTCCCTAGTCTTTTCTTTCTACCCCCGTGGCCCCTCTCCCTGTCCCAGCCCTCCAGTGTACTCCATCCCAATTCCCCCTAGAAGGAGCATAACCCCACTACAGCTTGCCCATGAAAGTGACCCCCACCAATTTCTCCTTGATTGTAACCCTAGATCTACCCTTTTCTACCATAGTAAGGATTAACTGGACCATGTCTTCCTCCCCACTCCAGCCTGCCGGCCTCCACTGTGCTTCGTTGCCGATAAATTTCTCCCATGCCTGTGCATAACAATGCCTGGTAGACCATGCCAAAAATACTGCCACCAACTGTAGCATCCTTTTTTCTCCTATCGTCCACAACTCCACTGGCATAGGAAACTTGAACCTGTTCACATCTGTGGCCAGCACACTTAACCTCTCCCACAATGAACGAGGTAAAGCATTGCAAAGGCATTGTTCACTCTTGGTACATGTCTGGCTTTAGGCACTACATCATGTTTCAGGCATCCCAAAACAATAACCCGCAGCAAATTGAGGACCAGAGTGTACCCCGCGGACTGTCTGTTGACAGTGAAAACTACTGCCATGTTATCAATCCGAAACCAGACCTAGCAGTGCACTAGCTCACGTCCCCACAGTGCCACTGCTATCACCAAGGGAAAGAATTCAAGAAAGGCAATGACCACCCTCCCCCTATCCAGTCAGATGGCCATTTCCTGGCGCACCACTGTCTCCGCCAGTACAAACCAAAGCCTAGTGTACCTGCAGCATCATAGTAAATCTGCCCAGTGTTTTGGGACCCCTCCCCAGGGAAAAACCATTGAAGTCTTCGAAGAACCTATGCCATATTCACAAATCTTCCTTAACTCCTGCTGAAAGCCACACATGGTGATGAGGTTGAGACGGACCCGTCAAGAACAAGCTAAGCCGCCTGCAAAATTCCTGCCCGCTCTGATTACTCTGCATGCAAAGTTCAGGTGTCCGAGCAAGACTTGGACCACCCTGACTGTCACTTAGTCCCAGCATCGCGTTCAGTAGCAACAGCATATGCACTTTTTTGTCCACAGGTAACCGTGCTTCCATCACTGTGGAGTCCAATTCAATACCCAGAAACGACGGAGCCATGCTGGCCCTGACTGTCTTCTCTGTTGCAAGGGGAATCCCCAGGTCACCCATGAGCTCCTGAACTGTACTAACTGGCACAGGCAGTCCATTGAACCGGGTTTATGCACAAAAAAGAAGTCATCCAGGTAGTGCATCACCGTGCACTGACCTGTGGACCAAGGAACAACCCATTGCAGAAAAGAGCTGAACATGGTGCATTATTTATAAGTACGACTATTTTGAGGAAAGCCGTAGCAAGGTGAGACACTGAAGAAAGGTCTGTGAATGCATACAGAGATGCAGCCCTAAATCTACAGGGAATGAGTCGTGTAGACTGGGATTCAGCTCGATGACCAGGCGTTATTACTTACTTATAATATAGCCTTATAGCACGCCGTAGCGGGCTAAACCGGCTATTAAAGGCGCGCTCCAGCGTTAAAGGCCTGAACCGAAGGCGAGGGCCTTTAACAAAGGAGCGGGACTTTAATAGCGGATATAGCCCCGCTATGAAGGGCTATAAGGCAATTAGAACATTCTGCAACTAGAGGGCAGAATGTTCTAACAAATTAAACAAAGGTCTCTCTGAGCATGAGGGGGTTGAAATCCCCTCGGGCTCAGAGAGGCCTTTGTTTAAACAACATTGGAATGTTGCTCTGCAGGCCTTTACTGACCCATAGAAGCACTGAGCACTCCATTGTCTGCAATGGAGTGCTCCACATTCCAATGTTCTAATATTTGTTAAGTACAATGTAGACTTCTTAGCACTAGAATCCACCTACCACCATACTGTGCAAGAGAAGGGACCTAATAATTAGCAATTTCTTTAATTTTCTATAGAATTGCATAAGCTCATATCTGCCAAGGCATTCCACAGTTTCAGGCCAGGACCAAGAACACCTGGCCCCTTTTCCTGGGGGACTTGGAGTACCAAATGAGTTGTTGGACAGAGGTTGTGTGACCACGAGTACCTCCACAGCTCATGTTTTAAAAACGTAGGCTTTGCCCCACAGACAGCATCTTAAGCAATGCACATGACACAAAAAATTGCCTTGACATTAATGGGCACCCTACAGTTATTGCATAATGAAGAAACTGCTGAAAACTATTTAGGGACCTTAGGTAGTAATCTTGCTGTTGCACTGTGGATGGTCTGGGTACATGCTAAGGCATCTAATGTAAGTCCAAGATACACGTGTGACTCAAGCTAAAAGAATGGCCAGTATAGGGGTGTGCATGCCACATACTGTGCTCAGGCACTTTCTCCCCCACAGTCTCTTGTGTAAACAAAATGCTGACTCACTGTGAAGAGTAGAGTGGGTATGGTTTATGTTTCAAAACTCTGCCTGCCCAGCTTTCTGCAATAACATATAACAGCGTGGTGCAGATGAGTTTCTGCCGTGTTCCTAGTCATTTCCATTCCTGCTCGTTCTTCAGTGCTATCTTTAAATGTGAATGTAGGATAACCCTTGTTTTGCTAAAAAAAAAAGTTGATATTTGAATTGTCTTCCAAACAAAATGTTGATCATGAAAGAACGAATCTGAAACAAGGATTTGTTCTTAAAACTAATTTAGGTTAGCATTTATTCAGATTGCAAATAATATAAAAAGTGATGGAACCCCAGGTACCCCACTTTCCCCATATTTAACAAGCTGTTTTTACTGATATTTAGGTGAAATCCCCGAATACCTGGATTTAACTTTTCTAAAGTTAGAAAACACACATAAAGGAAATTATCCTCCTAGACTTCTCCGCCGCCTTCGACACCTTCTGCCACCGCACAGTACGCACACGCCTCCACGCCGCAGGGATCCGAGACAAGGCTCTGGAATGGACCACCTCCTTCCTCTCCGGCAGAACCCAGAGTGTTCGCCTACCCCCGTTCCGTTCCGACGTCTCCGAGATCATCTGCGGCGTACCTCAAGGATCCTCCCTCTGCCCGACACTGTTCAACATTTACATGGCCCCGCTCGCACACGTCGCCCGACAGCACAACCTCAACATAATCTCCTACGTCTGCGACACTCAACTGATCCTCTCCCTCACCAAGGAAACCATCACCGCCAAAGCCAACCTCCATGAAGGAATGAAGGCCGTTGCCGACTGCATGAAGATCAGCCGGCTGAAGCTGAACTCGGACAAGACGGAGGTCCTCATCCTCGGGTCCAACCCGTCAGCCTGGGACGACTCCTGGTGGCCAACGGCACTGGGGGCAGCCCCAACCCCCACCGATCACGCACACAACCTGGGAATCATCCTCGACTCAAGGCTCTCAATGACCAAGCAAGTCAACACCGTCTCCTCCTCCTGCTTCAACACCCTCCACATGCTCCTCAAGATCTACAGATGGATCCCGACAGATAAAAGAAAGACAGTCACCCAGGCCCTCGTCCGCAGCAGACTCAAGTACGGAAACGCCCTCTACGCGGGAGCCCCGACCATGCTCATCAATCGACTACAACCCATCCAAAACGCCTCGGCACGACTGATCCTCGATGTACCATGACACGGCCACAACACCCCCACCTGAGAAACCTACACTGGCTCCCCGTCAACAAGAGGATATCCTTCAAGCTCCTCACCCACACACACAAGGCACTCCACAAGACCGGCCCAGTCTACCTCAACAGACGACTCTCCTTCTACACCCCCAACCGACAGCTACAATCCGCCGACCTCTCACTTGCCACCGTCCCACGCATCCGAAGAACAACCACCGGCGGGAGATCCTTCTCCCACCTCGCCGCCAAGACATGGAACACCCTCCCACTGAGCCTACGACAGACCCAAGACCTGCTGTCCTTCAGGAGGATACTAAAGACCTGGCTGCTCGATCAGTAGCGGCCCCCACCCCCCCTCCAGCGCCTTGAGACCCTCGCTGGTATGTAGTGCGCTTGACAAATGACTGATTGATTGATTGATTGATTGATTGATTAATTGAAGGAAGTAAAAACTACCCTTCCCCTAAATTCACCTTTCATGTGCTCACTGTTTGTCGCACTACTCCTTTATCCCTCCTGATTCACTGACGTGGGTTCTTAGCCCAACAGCTGGATCACAATTTGTTCCTCCTCCCCAGGACACCGGAGGATAGAGGCCATGTTTCTGTATAGCCTGCTAAGTCCTTGGCATCTCCTCTCATAAGGAGAGAGTAAGTGCTGGTGTCTACAACTGACAGTGGGGATGACTTCTGTCCATGAAAAACACTTGCCCTCTTGCCATGGCATCACAGGATTGTCAAGAGCCACCCCTGGTGGACTTGAACACTACTGCCTGCAACCCATGAAGACTGCGGTCTTGCCAGGAGGGTTTGCGGTGCTGCCAGGTATCATTTGAATTACGTAAATGGTCTTTGCATTTAAGAATTAGTTGCACAATTAGTGAAAATAGAAGCATGAAACAATCATGAAAGGCAGACCTGAGTAATCATTATTTGAAAAATATCTACAGTAAAAATTGCACATCTTTTAAATTAAGCAAATATTGGTTTTAAATCATTAGTTCATGTAATCTTCATGTCAGCCTTGATATGTTATTGCTCTTCGTTTTATCTTGTCTAGATAACTTTAACCCTGCAATTTTCAGACTTCGGGCCTGATTTTGGATTGTATGTTAAAAGAAAATCTTGCTTTCTGAAGAAGATTGTAAATTCCAGGAACAGTTCACTGGTGGACTTTCCTGAACCCTGCTACCTCTTTTATGAAAGAAATTCTACCTATGGATGTTCCTCTGAGTTTTTTTTTCTCTAGATATCGGAGGACTCTTCATTTCTTCCAAACTGCATTATCCCACTATACCTAATAATCTGGCGTCACCTTTACACAGTGTCTAGAGTTTGAGATGTATGACACAAATGCATGAATACTTTCTGTACACTTTACATTCTAATTCTGCTTCATACAGTTTGTTCATATTGTCTCCTAGAACCAAAATAGTAAAAAGAAATTGCATTCCACTTCGCGCTGCATTGGGATTTGACATTTCATCTGCTCACCTAGAATGGAATCCCAGACTGTGCGCCTCACTACTTCCATGAACACGGATCATGTTGATGAGTTGTGACACATCTGCCTTGAAATTGCTCACCTCTGGATGAGCAGGCCGAGCGTTGCCATTTTGTTTACAGGCTTGAGGGCACTTGGTCTATGCAATCCTGTAAGTAGCGCCTGAGCATCTCTGTGTATGGGCCAACAATGACATCAACTGTACCCTTGAGAGATGATGAATAGGGAACTCTTTCATGGAAGATATTGTGTATGTTTATTATGGACTTGCAGATTTACAGCAGCTTTGTATCTGTGGAAAGTTTGCGGTAGCAGATGTTCTTTTCATAGGTTTGACATGTCCTGTTTGTTCAGTTAAGCTGTCTAAATTCAGTCAATAGAATTAGCAATTTGTCTCAGCTCCAATTAACGACTACCCAGAAATCATGGGCCATATGAAGAAACTTTGATTTGAGTCCATTCACCTAAATGAGATAATATGATTTGCGTTCAGTTCTGCTTAGCCATTTTTGTTAAATGTGAGGCTTGGTTGTATAGCAAACACATAGTTTGATATTCACAGAGGCACATGTTCTGTGTTTGTGGGCAGAGCTGATAATGACTCCAAACCTAATGGCCCCACGTGGTACCATTTCAGCCCTATATTAAAATGCTTATTGATAAACAATCACTATAACTTCCGAGGTGATGCCAGCAATTATGTGCATGTTGTCTGCACTGGGGTTGGAGCATTACAAGGAGCATCTTGGTCACCGGCTGGACTTCTTCCTGGCACTGGTTGAACGCACTCCTTTCCAGTCTTTGTTGAACCACGTTCCCGGGCCAGGTCAGTCATCCTGTCTAGTCGTCCCTCCTGCTCCGGCCTAGTTGAACCTTCTAGGCCCGCCTTGTCCAGTCTCCAACTCTAGTCTGACCAACTCTCATGCTCCAGGATGATTGTTCTTACCACTCTGGCCAGGTCTCCACTGGTGCTCCCACTTGGTCATCGTACAAGTTCTTGTCTGGTTTATCTACCCTCTGTGACCTGGTCCACCTTCCTCGTTCTGTTTTATACGATGAACTTGTGGATCCTCCCATTTTCTAGCCTTGCTGACTATTCTGCTCAGGTCCAACCAACCCTCTTCCTTTCTCTTGGGTGATTACTCTCCAGGTTAAACCCTCTCATCTGGCCTGGCTGACCGTGCATCACAGTCTTGGTGACGTAATGCCACTAGCCTGTTCAACTTGTTTACTCCAGGCTGATTGACCATCCTGATGGAAGTGCAATGGCTCCCATTGCTGTCCCGCACGATCTTCAAAACCAGCTGCTTCATTTAGAAAGCTATCACAACCAACACCTGTCTTATCTTGCAGAGAAGCTCACGATCTCTGGTGTATCTCTGCACACCCATCCAGGACATAATCAGACTGTGATCCTAGAAATATGAAAAAAAAGAATAAACATAGCAGCATGCCTTTCCCATCTAAGCATCCAGAATCTCAAACAGTATCCCCATATCCACCAGGACGGCCTCAACACTGCTCCAATTTAGGAAAGAGTTGAACACTCACTTCTTTAGAAAACACTGAATAATAATACATTAACCATCCACTACCCAGCTTCATCTCCTTCTACTCTTTCACTTTATGCTTGTCTTTGAGCATATATAGCACTCCCTGCCTTTTGGCTAGGTTCACATTATAGAAATATCATATTCACTCATAAATACATTTTAGTCAACCCTATTGCTGTAATTTAGTCACTTATCCTGCTTTGGAAATATTGACCCACCTGTTCTGGCCGGTTGTATGATGGAACCACGCCTCCCTAAATCAAGCATGCCTAACAGCGCGATCTTAACAATGACTGCGTCTTTACCACGCATCCCTTTATAAATACTTTCATTGTAAAAGCTTGATTGGTAAAGGTATATGCTTGGTAAAGATCTCACCCCAGCTCCCCCTTCCTGAGCCCTAATACATGGCCCCATCCCTGCAATCTACCTGCCCTAGACCTAAAATCTACCCTTATCCCCCACCCTGAGCCCTAAAACTGGCCCTCACCCATGCAATCTACCTGCCCCAGATCTAAAATCGACCCTTATCCCCCACCCTGAGCCCTAAAACTGGCCCTCACCCAAAAAACTACTCCACTTGAGCCCTAAAACTTGCCCCATCCCTAAAATCTACCACAAACCCAGCCCCGAGCCCTAAAACCGGCCTCCAGCCCTTCTGTTCCTCTTCCCACCCATCCACTCTGCATCTATTGTGCTGACTGCCTTAACAACGCATAAGCTGGTTAAGGCGTATGCATGGTTATGGCAATCGTTGTTCTGCTTGCTTAGATAAGGCATGCGTGCTTAGGCACATGTTGTAAAGGCTGTTTGCAGTTCTTGCTAGATTTGCCTGTATACTATGTCCAGGTTAAACCTAACACTCTGGCACACTAGACTTTCCCTCTTTGGCCTTGCCCACCCTTTCCTCTTTTACACTCCTCCTTCATCTTAGGCAACGCGCACACTACGGCCTAGCCGAGCCTCCAACAAAGGGTAAATATTGTCTTTTTATAATTTGAGTCAAACTTTCTGTAATATATGTGATGACAGGGACAACAGCCGACACTCTTGAGTTGAACAACGTCCGGAGTCAGTAAATCAGAAGGGCAAGGAGGTTACATTTTTCCACTTTCCCACTTTTTCCCACTTCCCTGCTGCACCTATGTGAGATGTAGCCTTAGTTGTCTTTGGTTTGTAATTCCTAGCAAACAGCAGCAAGATAACTGTGAATTACTGAACCGACTGAAGTCAAATGGACAAGACAGGCAACTAAAAGTCTAGCAGTAAGCAGTGCAAAGAGCTTTACTGATGCATCTGTCCTCTTGGTTCAGTGAACTGTTTCCTGCACTCAAACCTCAGCACTGTAATAATGCAAGCAGGAGCAGACATTGCTAATTTACCACCATTTTGCCTGGGCTGAAAATATTAGGCAATCTCCATCAAAAAATGTTATGTAAAACCCAAGTAAATTTCACAAGTTGTTTGATATCCACATTGGGTGATTGAAAGACATCTTTGATGCCAGACGCTCCAACAGACCAACACATTACCCATATAGTGTAATTGAGGAGCAAAACCTCTGAGTGATAGGATGGCTTGCTTCAACAGACCAGAGGCATAGCACAAAATGATGGAACTCCCTCGCAGAGTGTGGTGAGGGGCCCCTGGAACCCTTTCTTTTAAAAATCTATAGGCCTTTGGCTTAGTGGGAGCCCAATGAAAGGAGAGGACCTCCCTGCTCCACAGGGGCTACATGGACATGCATTATGCCCCTTCCAAAGAGCAGAAAAGAAGATTTAAATAAAAAAAGATCAATGTGTGGGACTAGGAAAACATTAAACAAGAATTGGCAATACCAATGGGTCTGACTTTAATTAAATACATTTTGTATGGCAACAAGAAGCATTACAAGAAAACGTCATGAGAATGTATATGTATTTATGTTGCAGCAAAGAACTAATGAATAATATTGGTGTAGGTTAAAATGTCAGGAGATAGTTGCACTGCCAAGCCAGGCCTAAGAATCCATGCAGGTTAATGACTGCCCCCCACTCCAATCTGTGCTGCTGCTAGAGAAAAGAAACATACATTATGTAGTTATTTAAGACACATTAATTGCAGTCAAGTGCCGTGTGTGCTTCTCGAAGTGAAAGCTTTGATAGCTGGATAAATAAACAAAATGATCACGGCTGCATGGAGGGCAAGCGCTTTTTTTGTGGAAGCACACAACTTCGCCCAATCAAAACAAGTACACCTGGCTCCCGACATGTGGACGGAGGAAAAGCTCCTCTCTAGTGATGCTCACATAATTATCTGGTGACAGCTGCGCTGTCAAACCAGACCCTAAAAAGCTAGGACTGATGTACTAATATCTCTGTGCAAGCCAGTCCGTGGGCAAGTTACTGGTTTGTGAACAGGATTTCAATTTATGGCACGACTTATGCACAAGAGGGAGAATCTGAGATGTCCTTTTCACAGGAACTCATGAATCTTTGAATATTAATCCGCCAGATTGTTATTTGTAACCAGTCGCGATTGTCTCTGATTTCGGTATGTTGGCGTGCGAGGGTCAGCAGACCTCCATTTGTGCATTTCTTTTTCTAAGCAGCCCATTTCCATTAAAGGGAATGGTGCAGGTTCAAAAGAGAAGGTTTCCTGTTTGTTAAGACATGGTAGTGCTCCCCTAAGAGTCCGCATCCCCTTTGTTAATCCATTCCCAACGTAATTATTTGGGTGGGTAATTTCTCATTGGTCTGGAACCGAAATTGCGGCCACAAACCTTTAACACATTTCATTAAGGATCACAATTTGGGAGACACACCCATTTATTCATGATCCTAACTGAGATATGTAATGAGTTGCACAATGCATTTTGCCACCGCAAACCCTGTGGTTTTGAGACTCACAGGTTTGGCAACAACAGATTGTGACAATACATTGGGCCCCAGAAGTTTAGGTCTCGCCTAGCGACGCAGCGCATGCGCTGTCTCGCCTTGGCGAGATCTTTTGTTGTCGACTTGGTTGCCGAAGGGGGGACAGGAGATGTGCACGGCCGGGCGGACTGCAGATGTGCGCGCTTATGACGTCTTTTGGCCTTTCAGGACAGAAGATGTGCACTCCCGGGTAGGAGATGTGCAGGGGTACAGCGTGGACGCTGTACCCCTGGGACGCGGGATGCTGCTTTGCGATGGCGCACGCTCCTCGCAGCCTTGTCGCGCACGCACCACTGCAGGCTTATCTGCGCACCCCTCACATGACGCTGCTTTCTGATGGCGCCTGCTCCTCGCAGGGATCTCACGGGCTTGTTGCGCGCACACCACTCGTGGGCTTCTTTAAACTGAATGTGACTCTGAACGTGTGACCTATGAAGCGCCTCGGCCTGTGCAGATAGTTCTTGCGCATGAAAATGACCACGACTTTGAGCTCAATTAGAGGGCTTTGGAGCAGATTTTACTACAAGACCTCAGAGCCCTGCCAGTGCTGCAGCCACATGGGCACTGCATGCCGGGCACACATAGCACAATTTGCTCTGTCTGAAGGTGAAAGATCGAAAAGTTACAGAATACATTGTGTTTTTAAGCCGCGCCTTTGACCACGCTCACTCACCCAGCATGGCAGTTCCCATACTTTTGGTAATGCACTTCGACCACTGGGTGCAAGTGAAGTACCGCTCGCACTTTCGATTTCCTTGCTTCCGCAGCAAGGATGCTTAGTTCTCAGTCCACAGTAAAGTGTCTCAATTCGTTCCTTCCGGACTACCAGGGGCGGCCTGGACATGTGCACTGGGTGAGCAGCCTATTTCACGTGATCCACAGCTTCCTGTGTATCCAAAGCTGCGCCCATGGACGAAGACGGACTGCCCGCTAGTGAGGTCAGGGATAGACTTAACCAAGATGAGGGTGAATGGGGATAAGAAGGGGCGATCGGAGGGGTAAAGAGAGCGGGAGCTGACCTGACCAGTTTATGTCATAAACGATGGTTACAATCTATGCCCAAGTAAGATACATGTTTGTATAATGGCAATGTGGTGCTTGTTGCTGCCTGGTTTTTAGGGCTCGTCCTATTAATCCCGCAAGGGATAATAGGACGAGAGTATAGGAGGCAAAATAAGCCGTCAAACCATCGGGCGGATTTCCAAGAGTGCATGTGCTCATGCACGAGCTTGCCATTTGCTTCCCAGCCGTCTTGCATCAGGCAGCTCGGCCTCAGGCATTCACCCCAGCGCACGCTAATTACATTTAATTAATCCCTGCTGTTTCACACTTCTTTCACGGCCGCGAGGCCGTGCTTCAAAGGGATCCGCTCCCCCGCCCCTAAAAGCTTTGTTCGGCGATGTTCTTGTTGATACCGGTGCAGGCATCTTAAGCCTCGATCCCTTTTCTTTGCTGCTTTTCGTAACTGTGTCTGATGTTTAACACCACCACAGAAACATGTTTTTAATATTGTTTTCTTTAGTGCAATGTGCAGAGGACGCTTCTACCGAGTCTATCGCTTTTTTAAGTCCTCTAATTGTGTCTCATTTGTGCTGCTTGTAAAATCACAGCACGTCATGGAGGCGGAAGCAGCTCCAGATGGGCATCACTCACCTTGTGCCTCGGCTGGTAAATGGCTTCACAAGCTTTTCTTCATCCTGTACTCCTGTGGGCTTGAATAGACAGACTACTCGTTTATTTGTTTCCCCTGGCTCTATTACGCACTGTGCTCTCTACACAACTTGGCAGTTTAGACTTTGTTGGAAATTTGAGATCCTGCTATTAAAGGCAACTTAATTCACTATGTGTTCCACGTCTGTCACTGCAGTAAAGACAATGATCTTTGCTAGGAGCCTAACTTGCACTTTATTATCCCATCACTGTCTCCTTTCCCAACACTTCGAGAAACGATTCATACCTATCATGCTAGTCCAGACTGATTGGCTCAAGCCCCCCCCTTCTTTTTCTGATAAATTAAGTATGAATACATTACAATAAGCTTAAAAACAATGTTACCCTTTGTGATAATAAAACTTTACTTTCGACAAAATGGTGCTGCTGTATGGGTATTTTTAAACTCTCAAAGGTGCATTTAATAAATGTATTTATTTTTAAAAAAAATATGTTTACAATTTGCTGTTGTGGAAATAAATTAAAGGAGGGAATGTTGCGTAAAGGCCAAAGCTGCTGATTTAGTGCTGGGGAACAAGGTCGGTATCTCGGGGTAGGCTCAACATCTTATTTTTTCTTGTCTTGCCTTCTGCTCCCCTGATTGACCTCGTTTTCTTGCCTTCTGCTTCCCTGATTGTACTTTTTTTCTTGCCTTCGGCTCCCCCACTCCATCCATCCATTCCCCCACTCCATCCATCCATCCCCCCACTCCATCCATCCTTCCCCCCACTCCATCCATCCATCCATCCCCATCCATCTATCCATCCCCCCACTCCATCCCCCCACTCCATCCATCCATCCATCCCCCCACTCCATCCATACATCCCCCAACTCCATCCATCCACCCCCCACTCCATCCATCCCCCCCACTCCATCCATCCATGCCCCCACTCCATCCATCCATCCATCCCACTCCATCCATACATCCCCCCACTCCATCCATACATCCCCCCACTCCATCCATCCATCCGCCCCACTCCATCCATCCATCCATCCATCCCACTCCATCCATCCATCCCCCCACTCCATCCATCCTCCATCCATCCCCTCATCCATCCATCCCCTCATCCATCCATCCCCCCACTCCATCCATCCATCCCCCCTACTCCATCCATCCCCCTACTCCATCCATCCCCTCCATCCATCCATCCCCTCCATCCCCTCCATCCATCCCCCCACTCCATCCATCCATCCCCCCACTCCATCCATCCCTCCCCCCACTCCATCCATCCATCCATCCCCCCACTCCATCCATCCATCCCCCCACTCCATCCATCCATCCCCGCACTCCATCCATCCATCCCCCCACTCCATCCATCCATCCCCCCACTCCATCCATCCATCCATCCCCCCACTCCATCCATCCATCCCCCCACTCCATCCATCCATCCATCCCCCCACTCCATCCATCCATCCCCCCACTCCATCCATCCATCCCCGCACTCCATCCATCCATCCCCGCACTCCATCCATCCATCCACCCGACTCCATCCATCCCTCCCCGCCCCACACTCTATCCCTCCCACACTCCATCCCTCCCCCGCCCCACACTCCATCCCTCGCCCACACTCCATCCCTCGCCCACACTACATCCCTCGCCCACACTCCATCCCTCGCCCACACTCCATCCCTTGCCCACACTCCATCCCTCGCCCTCTTGCCCTGCCTCTATCTCTCACCCTGCCTCTATCTATATTTCACCCTCCCTCTATCTATCGCCCTCACTATCCATCGCATCACCACAGCATCACTCAGGGGCACCACAACATCACTATGCGCTACCAGAGCATCACTGAACGCCACAGCATCACTCGTCGCCGCCACAACATCATTCAGAGCCACCACAGCATCAATCTGTGCAACCATTCAACAACAACTGATTCAAATATGTTCTCTCAATGTTTCAAACTTTATTACAAATCTCACAAAAAAATGTTAATATTTCACTTCTGCTCTTGTATTTTCATCACAATAAAATACACTAAACATAATCTTCCAAAAAGTTATTTGCAAAAGTTTAAGCTATTGCCATTATAAATTACAATAACTTTTATTTAAGTATTAAATATTGAAAAAAATACAACCCATTGTTATTTTTAATATTAATACATCTAAGTCATGTAAATACAACACATATTGCATTACAAATGCTATAGGTGTCACGTTTGCAAAAGTTAACACTATTGGCATTGCAAATGACAAAGTTATTAATTTCGCTATTTTCAAAACAAAAACATAAATAAAAAATTTGTCATTTACAATACTAATACCTCTAACTTTACTAATGCGAGCCCTATTGCATTGCAAATGCTTGTTGCTTCTGCTGTCATGCTAGTGGGATGTATCTATGTGTGGCATGTGATGATGGCGTATGATATTAGGCATCCCTCTAATGTGTGTGTGTGTTTCCTCAGAGATTTTTTCTTGTTTGAAAAAATGTGTCACGTTCCAAACTTAGGCACTTTTAGGACCTGTTCAAGGCATTCTATTCAGGCCCGATAAAGCCCCCTCCATCTGTAGCAACTCACCGGAGATGTTCAAAAGTACTCCAGTGGCTGCCTGCATGATGCCTGTATCTGCCTGCGTGATGCCTATATCTGCCTGCGTGATGCCTATATCTGCCTGCGTGATGCCTATATCTGCCTGCGTGATGCCTATATCTGCCTGCGTGATGCCTATATCTGCCTGCGGGATGCCTATATCTGCCTGCGTGATGCCTATATCTTCCTGCGGGATGCCTATATCTGCCTGCGTGATGCCTATATCTGCCTGCGTGATGCCTATATCTGTCCGTGTGATGCCTATTTCTACCCATGTGATGCCTGTTTCTGCGCATGTGATGCCTGTTTCTGCGCATGTGATGCCTGTTTCTGCGCATGTGATGCCTGTTTCTGCGCATGTGTTGCCTGTTGCTGCGCATGTGATGCCTGTTTCTACCCGTGTGATTCCTGTTTCTACCCGTGTGATGCCTGTTTCTACCCGTGTGATGCCTGTTTCTACCCGTGTGATGCCTGTTTCTGCCCATGTGATGGCTGTTTCTGCCCATGTGATGGCTGTTTCTGCCCATGTGATGGCTGTTTCTGCCCATGTGATGGCTGTTTCTGCCTATGTGATGGCTGTTTCTACCCGTGTGATGGCTGTTTCTACCCGTGTGATGCCTGTTTCTACCCGTGTGATGCCTGTTTCTACCCGTGTGATGCCTATTTCTACCCATATGATGGCTGTTTCTGCCCATGTGATGGCTGTTTCTGCCCATGTGATAGCTGTTTCTGCCCATGTGATAGCTGTTTCTGCCCATGTGATAGCTGTTTCTGCCCATGTGATGCCTGTTTCTGCCCGTGATTCCTATTTCTGTTCCTCAGATGCATGGCAATTTAAACAGGGAAAAAAGTGTGATTCACGTCGAAATGTATCACTCGATCAGAAGAACTCTACGTTTGAGTTTTTTGGTTTCACAACTGCAGAGTGTTCTGAGTGTACTCAGGTAAAACGTTGCTCATGTGATGGCCTCAAATTAAAGTAAAATCTTACCAGCAGCAGCTTTTGTTTATTCCAGGTTAGTCTGGATGCTATTTTAACTAATCCAAAAACTGGAGTACTTTACCTTTACGAAATAATTTTATGTATGTCAATGTCCGAATTCGCAGGGATAGTACTACACTTATCCATTTGCTTTAAAACTTGCCAACCGGTTGCCACTAGGTCATTTAGGGCAGCTGTTCATTAAGGATGGCTATCAGGGACTACAGGTTAGTCTGTGATGTTCTTAACGTCTCACCGCTTCAGAAGGGTAGGTGAGGATAGGTCTTGAAAGATATGGATTGTAATTTAGTTATGGTGCACGTTGCCCTCTTACCTTTCCACCTCCATTTTATTTTATTTCCTTTGGTATGGATGAACCCTTGAGATTATATCTGGTGTGCACTTGAGGCTGTTTAATGGAGTTGCCTCATGGTGCGTTCTGTCTAGTTCATTTTGGACTTGCAGTGTGATGAGTGCTTGCTCTACCTGTCTCAAAACCATTACCCCCAAGTTCCAATATCCTTTTTAGGTCGAGCCTGGGCAGCGCATGCGCTCCTCTGCGAGGCATGGTGTATTCAGGTGGGGACTTGAAGCTCCGCCCACTCTGCCCATATTTTTCATTGGCTTGTGTAATTGGCCACTGTAAACTGTGGCTGTTCATAGGTCAATAGGCTTAGTAGTCTCTACTTAGTACCGCCTTGTCTCATTTTGTAACCTTCCATGGCGACACCTCCTGTTATGTGTGTTGTTGCTAGGTGGGCTTTGATTACAGCCTCCTAGCACTAGTTTCTCAAATAGCTTTGTCAGGCAGGATACGCTCTCTCCTAACGCTTTTTATAAAATTTTATAGTACGGGCGCCAAATGTATTAGCAATGCAATAGGTCTCGCATTTCCAAGAGTATAAGCTATTGGCATTGTAAATGACAATGCCTTTTATTAATCTGTTTTAAAAACAACACATGAAAGGCATTGTCATTTACAAAGCCAACAGCTCAAACTCTCGTAAATACGAGACCTATTGCATTGCAAATGCTTGTTTTACTGAAGTCTTTAAAAGGCTCTGACAGTAAAACCAGATTGTTTTCTCTTCCAGTGTTGGTGGATGTCGCCAAAATAAGTGCATGTGAATTCAAATGGTTTACTCTTTAAGCAAATTAATGCAAATTCACTGTGGAATTCAGAGCTCCTACAGAAAACTTAGCCTATGCCTCGACAGCCACAGTATTTTACAATGGAACTTATTAAACGGATATGGTGGACGTCTGACGAGCGTTCCATTGTGTGTTTTTAGGTTTCGCATAGCGTTGCAGTGCAACGCACTGTTCGCTTTGCGAAACATGCAGTATACAGCATAGTGGGGGGAAGCTCCACCCACTTTTCGTCCATGATTTTCATTGGCTTTAATCAGAAATGCTGCATTCTGATTTGTTTCTGGCGTGTTTGTTCCTCCTCCTCCTCATGGTCATTTTAATCCTTCCATTGCTATCACCCTACTACTTTACAAACTCTTTTCTTCCTCTGCCCTCCATTCCCTCCCTCAGTCTGTAACTTTTCTGTCCACCCCCCCTCTCCTCCCCCACTCCCGATCATGCCTTCTTGGAGGCAGGCCCTTTTGTTTATAATGCAATAGGGCTCGCGTAATACAAGTCCTATTGCATTTAGAAATGCTTGTTTTCTCTTCGGATTGGCTGGCTGGGTCACGCACTTTATTTTGCCTGACCTGTCCAGCCGCTATATTACGCATGCGTCATCCAGCAACCGCTAAACAGACGCTCCTGCACATGCAGCACTATTTATTTCCGCTCATTAGACTTCCGCCCCTTAACGGCATCGCGTATGCGTTATTAGGACAGCATCTTTCAGGCAAAATCACTTTTACTTGTTACAGCTCTGTCGGCCTACATCTGTGCCACTCGCTTCAAACGTACATTAACGGAGCAAAGCATCCTTAAACAAGCTTGGCAAAGGCAGCAGCCTTAAACCAGCACACGCATCAGAAGGGGGCAAATGTCACGGAACCACCCCATCGTTCCCCACGAATCGGGTGGAAAATCCGCTGCTCTTAACAATCTGGGACTCTTGTTCCAAGGAGCGAGGTTTGTTCCGGTCCTTTTATGCAAACCTCCGGCGGTATACGGGGGTCGCTGCCTCCCTTCTGGTAGCCCCAGCTTCTCCTAGTTTGTGGGCTGCTCAGGTTGAACTGATTCTTCCAATGAGAGTGATGTGCGCGGATTTCTGTCAGTTTTAACGCACCTCCCGTTAGAGCGCAGGCACTGCGCGCACACCGATGCTCCCAGGAAGCCCGCGCAGGGATACTCACTCTTCGGTACAGTGACACTTCCGTGACTGACGGACACTTCGGGTGTCCGCCTGGACTGAGTGCCCCCCTCTGCGCCAGCCCTGCGCCGCGCAGTCTCAGAGCGCAGACGTGGATGGGTCTGAGGGACGTTGTCCAGGTCCAACTGCAGAAAATGATGCATTCGATTATGCCATTATGCCACTTTACCGATCAAGGGAGAGGCGCGCAGCCGCCCTGCGTGCTGAAGATGGGCTGGCGATGGGTCCGAGCGCTACCTTAGGCAGAGTACTGTTGGCATCTGTCTTCTATTCTTGTGTCCTAAAGATGTTTTGAGTGTTGCTTGTAATGTTTGTTTGGGAGGGAGGGATGAGGGGTGGTGAGCAGACAAAAGAAAACTGTTGTGTGTAAAAAAGGCTGCTTTATTGAAACAGGTGCACATTAACAAATTAAAAACCTCGGCCAACGCCTTACAAAACTAAACCTCACTAAATATAATATATCCTCAACCCCAAATTACTACCCCCACCCCTAATACGTCATCAAACCCCGCCCCCACCCGCACATTACATAATTACAAATTCCAAACAATGCAACCCCCCTGCATAAACATTTCAGCTTATCAAAAACCCCCAAAACCATAACACAACTCCCCAATTTGCCCCCCAACCAATCTAGGTCCCCCAACTTATGGAACCTACCCAAAAATCATCCTGCCCAAATTCCCCTGCAAATGCCACAACTTAAACACATGCTAACCAAAATCTTGACAATCCTGACAAAACCACCGTAAAACCCCCGCACTGCACCTGTTCCAAGCGACAAGAAGCACAATACAAAAAAGGCCCCCTTGTCCACCTGTTCCGAAAAACGCCCGAGAAAAAATTACCATGTAAAAGGAGAAAAGAAAGAAAAAATGGGGGGGGAAATGTAAGGGAGGGGGGGGGGAAATTGTCCTTACTAAGACACCTCCCGGCCACCAGGTCACCAAACCTAAAATGGTGGCTGGGAGGCGGAGCCCGGGGCATTTATGCCTGGGCTGCATTTGGGCGGAAAGAAAGCCCAAATACAAAAAACCAGGCCAAAGCTGCAACCCACCCCTAAGGCCCTCCCAAACCGCCTGAGGGGGGACCTCCCTTCGGTCGTCTGCCCCCCCCAAGCCCACCTTGGGAGGGAGGGATGAGGGGTGGTGAGCAGACAAAAGAAAACTGTTGTGTGTGAAAAAGGCCGCTTTATTGAAATAGGTGCACATTAACAAATTAAAAACATCTGCCAACGCCTTACAAAACTAAATCTCACTAAATATAATATATCCTCAACCCCAAATTACCACCCCCACCCCATATACGTCATCAAACCCCGCCCCCACCCGCACATTACATAATTACAAATTCCAAACAATGCAAACCCCCTGCATAAACATTTCAGCTTATCAAAAACCCCCAAAACCATAACACAACTCCCCAATTTGCCCCCCAACCAATCTAGGTCCCCCAACTTATGGAACCTACCCAAAATTCATCCTGCCCAAATTCCCCTGCAAATGCCACAACTTAAACGCATGCTAACCAAAATCTTGACAATCCTGACAAAACCACCGTAAAACCCCTGCCACCCAGAAAGTGGGGGGGGGAGGGGAGAAATACCACCACCCCTTTCTGCCCCCCAACAAACCTCAGAAAAAACCTCAAAAGAATTCAAAGCTTAGACAAAAACTGTTGAATCTTCAAACAACGTGACAACACTTCTCTCAACTCAAGAAGATATAAATCCATGCCAATCCTGGACAGATGGACCCCATCACCACGAAAAAACTCTACCGTGTCATACTTAATGTCACCATGGGTCACTCGACCAAAACCCAAACCTCTACAAAATCTGGAAACCTCTAGATTAATCTTCTTACGTGACCTGTCAATTGCTTTAGGCTTGATCGCACCTCTCCAGGACCGCCGCGGAACCAATTCAGTCCACAAAACATGGCATCCTGACCACTGCTGCTTCAACAAAGAAAGGTCCTTTTTCATGGCTCGGAACAAGACAACACCTTTCACAGAGCACAAATCATTTTCCCCTAAATGGATGAGAAGGACATCTGGGCAATGACCCCCAGCTAACCAAGAATTAAGGGCAGGAATTAGGTCTTTCCAAAGCATCCCTCCCCTACCCTTCCAAATGACAGAGAAAAAACGCTCATTGAAACCCAGCATGTGACCAAAATATCTATCTCGAGCTTGCACAGATGCTCGCTTCACGAATGAATGGCCCACAATCCAAATGGTCAGAACTGCTGAGCGGGGGCCAGCCACACAACCTGAAACGAGAAAAGCAGTATCAAATAGAAGAAAAAGCTGAGGACGCAAGCGCCACTCCTGTGTTATTTCGCACATAACGCTGAAAACATTTTGAAGACCAACGCCCCAAGCGCATAATGTCCTGGCCGGACCAGCCCCTGTTGTGTGCCTCCGTAGCAGCCCCAATCCTAAAAGAATGAGTGCTGTATTTTTTATCATCTAGACCAATATACCGCAAAGCCTTACGAAGCACCATGCGTAATTGATAGTCCGTGACTCTGGATCCGTCAGCATGATGAAAAACAAAAACCCCCAGAGCCCCCCCAGAAACAACCCACCAACGTCGCGCCCAATGTAATGGGCAAGTCCCAAGAGGAGAAGACGCTTCCAGCCAAACACCTTTGCCCTTTCCTCTCTGGTCAGTCTTGGACCGTGACAACCATAAATGGACACCTCTCTCGGACAAATGAACATTCCCCCAAACAACCCCCCCATGTAACTTAGAACCTAACAATTCCGAAACTCTAAAAGCACCAAAAAACATCCACACCATAAGAGTGGAAAAAAGGCACGCTTCAAACTCATCTCTACACACCTGGGGCAAGGCGTCTACCACTCTAGCTAAATTTTGCCAAGACAAAGGGCTGCGGACTGCCTGTTCCCCTCCCCGCTCCCGGGACCAACCTTCCAACATTCTCTTACCCAACTCCCCAGCCGAAGGAGAATAACCCCAGGGCAGCTTTCCCATAAAGGAAATGCCAGCTAACTTGCCTGCGATAGTAACCTTAGAAAGCTGTCTGTCCATCAAATCAAGAAGAAACTGCACCACATCTTCGGTCCGTCTCCAACCAGGATCACGCCTGCGGGCCCCTGACGCCAAAAATTCTCTCCCAGCCAGTTCATATGCAGACCGAGTAGACACAGACAACGAACCTACCACCAGCTGTATGACCCTGTCTCGCCTTCATCCCAGAGGTGCTCCGGCATGGGGGTCGGTGTCCTGTCCGCCTCCGAGGCCAGCCCATGGAATCACTCCCACTGCGAACGAGACAAAGCATCCGCAATGTCATTGTCCACACCAGGAATGTGCAAAGGCCTAAAGCTGATGTCATACCTAAGGCAGCCTAACACAAAGACTCCAAGCAATTTCAAAATCTGTGTGTCCCTAGCGGATTGCCTATTAATGATGTTAACCACAGCCAAATTGTCAATCCGAAAGAGAACTTTTTTGTGCACCAACTCTTGTCCCCACAATGTCAAGGCCACAACCACAGGAAACATTTCCAAGAAGGCAATACTCCTATCACCCTCCAACCATCTCCCAGGCCATCTTTCCGCACACCACTTTCCTTGCCAGTACACACCAAATCCTTCACTGCCCGCTGCATCCGAGAAAATCTGAACGTCCCAAACCCAATCATCCTCCCTGTGTAAAGGAACACCATTGAAAGAATGTAAGAAGGCTTCCCACATGCGCAGGTTTTCCTTGACCCCTGCTGACAAGCGCACATGATGATGGGGTAAATGACAACCAGACAGGGACCTACACAGACGCCTGCAAAAAGTCCTTCCAGCTCTTACCACTCTAGAGGCAAAATTCAAATGGCCCAACAGCACCTGCACTTCCTTAACTGTGACTTTTGTTTATGCCAACATTAGGTGTAATAGCTCCAGCATTTTCACCTTCTTATCCACGGGCAAGCGAGCCTGCATTGCCTGTGAATCAATCTCAATGCCCAAAAAATACATGGTCGTGCAAGGCCCCATTGTCTTTTCCGGTGCTAACGGTACTCCCAAAAATGCCATGAGTGACTGAAATGTAGCCAAAGCCATCTGGCATTCAGATGAGTTCCTAGAACCGACAAAAAAGAAGTCATCTAAATAGTGTGTCACTAACTGGTGTCCAGACTTGTGTGTAAAGAACCATTGCAGAAAAGTACTGAAAGTTTCAAAAAGAGAGCAAGAAATCGAGCAACCCATAGGCAGTGCCTTGTCCACGTACCATTTTCCATTGAAATGGATGCCCTGAAGATTCCAATCTTCAGGATGGACTGGAAGCAATCGAAATGCAGATTTTATATCGCATTTAGCCATTTCAGCCGAATTGCCCCGCAGCCACCACCAATGACATAGCCACATCAACGGAAGAATAAGACACAGAAGCAGCCTCCTCATCAATATAGTCATTAATTGAAGACCCCTCTGGCCAGGACAAGTGTTGGATTAATCTAAACTGCCTTGCCTCCTTTTTAGACAACACCAATTGGGGAAATGATCAAATTATCCAGAGGCCAATCATCAAAAGGACCCGCCATCCGCTGTTCTTGAACCTCTTTGTCCAATTTACCTTGCACTATCTCTCTGAACTCATCTGCCGATTTTAAGTTCTTAGACCAGCGCCGCAGCCGCGGCCCTGAGTAACCAAGTCGAAATCCTTCATGGAAACCAGTCAGCAAAATCTGTCGTGCCCTAGAATCATCATACTCCAGCAAACTTTCCGTTAAGTGATCTAGATCAACCGGAGTATGAGCCTTTGGGCCCAGGCCCTGAAATGTGTTTTGCTCCCCTAGGAGCCTGTGACTGCTGGGGTGCGCCTGAAGCGCTGGTATTCTGTTGGGGCCACTGCTGGCTACCAAAAGGTCGGGCCCCCAACACTTAGCCATGGGGTGTTACCTGCCACATTGTGAGCACTCATGACGATATTTACAGAACTCCCTGGTACACAAACCTTTGTTAAAGTCCCAGCAGGCGCCCACCCCAGACTGTGTGACCGATGTACTTCCCACCCCTCCCCTGGTGGGTTTTCCTTGAAAGGGCCGGTAAACCAACGGCAAGCCACTTGCAGTAAAGATTGTCTTACCACCGGCTAGTGCCCCCATTGTGTGTTGCCATAAGTCCGTGTCCAACTCCCCCCAATTGGCCTCCGGGTCCCATGCCATCCGGGCCCTAAACTCCTCATCATATTGGGCCCATGCAAAACCACTACCTGTTATCTGTGCCTTTCTGATAACATCCATATACTTAAATATAGCAACGCAGCGCTCAGGGAACTTTTCACAATATACACTTGCGTAAATTAAAAAGGCCGCCGTCCAATTTTCTATTGTGAGAGGGACTTTGGGGCGCTTAGCTAACTCATACTCCTCCTCCTTTGACCCTTCCTTAGAACGTACTTCCCTATGCAATAACTTCAGAATTTCGACATACTCACCTTTCCAAATCCTTTCCTTAGTGGCTTGCATTAAGTGCGCACCTAAAGGTTTTGTAACACCCATATAAGGCAATTTTTTAATTTTCAGCTCTTTGCTGTGTAAAGAACCTGTTACTATTTCAACTGAGTCAGTATTCATGCCACTTTCCACCTTAGAACCCAACGCTCCCTCACCATCCCCTGTGCCAACGCCCTGATCTTTAACATAACGTCCTTTATATAATTTGCCTTCCACCCCTTCCACAGGTGGTTCCCCTCCCGTTCCCACAGACACCATCTTTGGTTTGGCCCGTGGAACAAGATTCTCACCTGGATGTAACAAGGGGGGTTGCCCCGGGCCCGCTCTTCATGCCATCTGTTCAACATTATCGACCATCCGAGGAACCCTTACTGCGGGGCCGCGCTCTCGACTTGGTCCCGGTACCACCTTCCTTGGACGCACAACCACTGGTGCCTGAAAAAGACTACGAGAAGCATGAGATTGCCCCCCCCCGTTTCAATGTCACGTAACTCTCCCTCCTCTGGGCTTTCATCATCCTAATCCAAAAGCAAAGATTCTTCCAACCGGGGGTGGGCTCACCTGAGCCGGCACAGAACCATGAAGACCTACATGGGCCTTACCAACCCTTTTAACACCACTTGACGGGGGAGCCGACTGTACCCGCCGGTACTCCCCACCTGGTTGACCACTCAAATGTAAACGTTCAGTTGACCGCTCCTTCCGTGGATGTTGAAATGTTGGGGCCAGCGAGGTCGCACCAGACCTCCATTTGCTGACGCGATGGGATCCCCCGTCGGTACGGATTGTGCCGCGCTAGGCTCCACCCTCCCTTCACCTCGGCGCCAATGGGCCGCACTTCGCCCTACCGAGTCAGCTGCTCCGGAGCGACCTCTAACCTGAAAAGAAAAAGGCTGGACTGATGTGCCGGGTCCCTTACTAAGAAGAACGTCCAAATGCTCACCCCTGCCAGTTACTCTACCTCCAGACCAAACAGCCTTCTCCTGCAAGCCCCTCTGCGTATCTACAACATCTGCCCTAAAAGAAACATTACGAGGTGGGGGGAGGGGTCAACTAACTCCTCACCACTGCTCCAATCCAACCTAGCTTGAACAACCACCGGCTCCTGACCAGACTCCTGACGGGCCCCTCGCCACCTACTGCACTGGACCCTTCCTGAGCCCCTCGCACCCTACGTGCACCTCCAATTTTCAAACCTGGGAAATTCAAAGCACCCTGAAAAGAACCCTGTGGACCAAAATCTGTAACACTTGTATCCAAGCCAGCTCCACAAACCCCCTCAGACCAAGAAGGAAAAACGTCCAAACCCTCCCAAGACCTATGACGCCTTCCCTGAGACAAATCATCACCTCTAAACGAAGAAAATGATAAATCCCCAACAACAGCCTCCTGAATACCCCTAGACGCTGGCAAAGTATGAGAAATAGGGGGCAAACCGACTGCCTCATGATCTGAAACCTCCAAAGACAAAGCCCCCAACCCCCAGTCTGGGCCCACTCACCCTCACCCACAGAACCACTCTGAACAGACAATACATCGCCCCCCTGGGAGCTCTGAGGGGAAAACAAAAGCGGACTGCCAGGAAAAGGAACCCCACGAAAAGAAACTTCCCCCTCCCCTTGACACTCCAAGTCCATCCTAGTGCCCGTATGTATGGCCTTCAAAGGAGGGGGCAAAGAAATGAGAACATCCCCCTCTCCTGCCCCAGAAACAACATGACCAATTCCCTGCTTGACGGGGGGAGGGGGGAACAACCAGTACATTCTTAGCCGAAAACCCAGTGTCAGCTAAGGACAGGGCCGGAGAGCGCAGGACAAGCCCCGGCCCTGCCCCCTCAACAGGCCGCGTCTCGAACGTTCTCCCCGCTGACGCCGATGCGGAGCGCCTCTTACCACTGCGCCTACCGCCGCGTTTTCCACTCGGTGTAGGGGCAGAAACAGCTCGCGCATTAAGCGCCTGACCCGGCGAGAATGCCGGCGGGTCAACTACGTCATTCAAACGCTCCGACCCAGTCACAAACTCTCCGCCATGCGCGAACTCAGACCCTTCCACACGCCGCGCTTTCACTGACGGGGCCGCCTTACGAACACGCGAGCGGCCCCGTTCACTTACCATTTCCGAGCGAGCACGCTTCGGAGTAAGGCATGCCGCCACTCCAGCCGAGGCCTGGCGCTGGGGCCACGAAGGGCCCGCGACATCCCCTATCACCAAGTCCAATCTACCCGCTTCACTAAGAAGCCGGATAGCCTCTAATACCCTGAAATCCTCAGCTGCCATGACCACTACCAAATGTAACTAGCAGGTTCCTAAAGCTAGAAACAATTTCCTTACTAAGACAACTCCCGGCCACCAGGTCACCAAACCTAAAATGGTGGCTGGGAGGCGGAGCCCGGGGCATTTATGCCTGGGCTGCATTTGGGCGGAAAGAAAGCCCAAATACAAAAAACCAGCCCAAAGCTGCAACCCACCCCTAAGGCCCTCCCAAACCGCCCGGGGGGGGGGGGGGGGCGGGGGGGGGAGGGGACCTCCCTTCGGTCGTCTGCCCCCCCCAAACCCCCTTTGTATAGTGCTTACTTTTGGTAACTAACGGGTTTCTAAGCACTCTTACAGCGCTTCAGAGGCATACTGGTGACCGGAAATGAAGGAAAGTGGTTAAGATCACACGATAAAGTAAAATTAGGAAGCTGGGATTAAACATCACCCCCCACGCCGTTGCACAGCTGGAAACTTCACCACTTATTCTCCCAGCCTGCGCCCAGAGGCTGTAAAGTCTGTGTGCTGTACCCATGGACACGCTCACTTGGCTGTACTTTTATTTTTATTAACACTACAATATGGCGAAACCAATTGGCATGGCCAATGCTTGTTTTTTTTTTTGACTGGGAGCACAAAGTATCAATTGACTTCACGAACCTAGAAAACATCAGGCGGCAACATCAGACATGTTCATCACATGATGGAGGCGGAGGATGTTGGCATTCTCTTTCATGTACGTCTTAATCCAGCTGATAAGTAAAGACCCATGGGAAAGGCACCGCTTTCCTGCATTGCCATGCCGCTCTAGGGATAGGGCGGGGCCATTCAAGGCTTGTCCAGGCTCCTCAGCTGACGTCCGCCAGAGGAGATTATCAGACACGCGGTGAGTCGTGAACTGCGTTCTGAAAATGATGTATGCCGAAGATGTCTGCACGTAAACGCGGTGAAGTCACAGCCGTGAGATTAGTTGCGTCAGAAAAGTTAGGCCTGAAATGGTTTGTCTTTCATGGTCCTTAAATGTTCCTAATTTATCCCAAAAATATGTGTACGTTTTTGTGGCCGGGGCGCTGCAGTGTTAGAGACGGCAATGCCCGCAAGGCAGAGGCCAAGAATCCTGTAATGACTCAGCGGCTGCAAAGCTCAGTCATCCCGCCCGCCAGTCAGGACATGACATCGGACGGTTTACGTATCCCAGGAACGTACTGAGCAGTCATAAAACGGCAGTTCACTTGCTTTCGAAAGCAGTTTTGAAAAGATATATCCGTCAGTTGCATTTTACTATACGAAAAGACAGTAAACCCACTTCCCCCATAATTTATCATGCAAAATCATGACTCAATCTGAAACGACGTGCATGAGTGTTTGTTTATTAAGTTTTCTGTTCGGCTCAGCAGTATGATAGGTAGGCCACAATTCCCTTATAAACTTTGTGAATCCCGTCACTATCCGGGCTTTCTTTCCAATGATGTGCGATCCCCTTCACACTCACTGCTAGTCCACGGGAAAGAGTCTACCCCATTCCCTCAGGAGGCAGGGCAGAGCCAAGTCTCCTTACCCAACCTCACCGATGGCATGGGTCACTTGCTGTCCTGGTTTCTCCAGGTCCAAATTGTTGCCATCTGGTACTCTTGGCAAGCGACCGGGGTGCCCCAGGGGAATCTGCACATGGTGGTATGGGGCAGAGACTGGAGCTGGCCTGTCCTGCTCTGGGATTCCCAGGAGATCTGTTCCAGCTCTGTTTACCCTTCCCACTGACATGGACCCCTCAGGGGACAGCATCACCGTGCAGCATGCACCAGGGGGCATGCCTGCTCAGGTGGCTCCTATCCCACAACAACAACCAGAACAGGCCCATTTCAGGTACGCATTGTCACTTGCTAGCAGACCCCCAACCAATCAAGCTCGAGCTGGTCCGTCAATCACAACATGCCTTTCTCCATGCACACTATGAACACTCCGGTGTCACTCCCTGTACACCTCTGGAATCCGTTAAAGAGCTCAAAAATACCCACATGTTCACTTAACTTAATGGACAGTAGATCTAGTGACCAATCACCCTACAAGTGCACTTCCTTCTTTTCACCGGAGGACACGTTACAGCATCAATACATGCTCCAGAGGGAATTAGCTAGAGGTAATTGACCTTCACCCATGTTTTGTGTCCTATAGCACATGTGAAGGCGCACAACTCTTGAAATGGCCGTGTAGAATGTTTATTAATGCTATTAGAAAATGATCAATGGGAGCGACAAGGGTTTAGAATCATACACTATGTATTTTTGCTTAACATACTGGAGAAGTCTTGACGGTTACCAGACTTTATGGAGGTAGGCTAGTAGGGTGTCCAATATTTATATAGATTCGCAGAAACTCTGTGCAGTACACATAGTAGACTGTAATGACTACTACTTAGGTTGCCTTCGGTTGTGAATATCTGCTCTCATGACACCTGTAAAAGTAAGTAACTTGAGAAGAGCACTCTGGGTTAAGAAACCAACTGCACGGAGGACGGACTTCGGCACCATGAAAGATCTTAATTAAAGGGGATCGTCCTCCCAGCTAGTACAACATGCAGGTGGTTTCTTAATCCCCAAGTACTCAATATCATCCATTTGAGGATTCTGACTTCTTCATTTAAACAGCATAGCATTAGTGTTAAGGAAACTAATTTTTCTATAAAATGAGGCATCGGAACCTTTGGATTAAATTTCTGTCTCCTTACTAATCATATTAATGACACTGTTTAAGAGGGGGATTTTTCAATTTTTTCCTGAGACATCAGAGGGCAAAGACTGAAGCAAATCAACCTCAAAATCTAATTTATTGGTCGATAGCTGTAGAGCACCAGCTGTTGCATCAAGGGTTGAAAGTAGTGTTTTCGATGAAGCACACATCTCCCTGCCTGAGTCTCTAAAGGTGGTTTTACTCAAGTGGGCCTCCACCTTCCCTTGGGGGTTGTTTTCAATCAGCAGACCTTTCTCTAACATCTCAGCGGAGGCTCTGCAAAGTCAAGGTCCGTTTCGAACCTGTCGCCCATTGCATCTGACGTAGTATGGATTATTGGATTACTGGATCATTTGTTGTGACAGAGAATAAGGGATTTAAAGTTATTAGAGCCAGTGTAGCAGTTAAGTCAAACGCCTGGGGCCTCGTGTCCTGAGATTGTGTTGCAACGAATTTTCCCCTGACAGTGGACCACTGCATCCATAGGTTCTGTAGGTCCGCTTTTTAAACTATGATGATAATGGAGAGGAGTAGCAATAATGTGACATTTCTTTAAAAAATAAACTGAGGGATCTCTTATGAACTTCTTATGGGATCAGCAGGGTTTTTTCCCTGAGAGCAGCAAGTTGTGAGTCCACATTTAAAAAATGGTATAGTAAGAGACTACACTGAAAAGAAGAGCATCCTAAAGCCAAATCTAGACTCAGCTGTGCAGCGTTTCTTGCCCTTTCAGTCTTCCATCCTGACTGCACTAAACTTTGAGTGGGACTCACGTTCTGCTGTTGCAACACTTCGATAGGAATTTTCAGTTTGCACCTGGCATGGCAAATGGTAGTTGAGATCCAGTCCTGACTTGCGCCCCGTCATCTCGCACTACAATGCCCCTGGCTCGTTGATTGGGCCGGACTTCCCCGAGATGGGTCCATTCAGCCGTTCAAAGCTCAAGTATATCAAAGTGCACAATGCACAGCGTAAAACTCTAGACCAAAGTCTTTATCGATTTGCTCTATATCAGTGTTTCCCGGGCAAAACGACTAGCACAATTTGGAGGAAACTTCTACAGGCTTGTCTAATATCTATATGTTCTTAAAAACCTTTATTTCTTAATTTCTTTATAATCACTGTTTCCTGCAAAATGCCCAGCTTAAATTTCAGGTTGAGATTTGTACATTATAGGACTTGTATTATGGCCAGAATGTGATCATAACACTGAATCAGCATGGCTTCAAAATAAATAACGGCGACTATACGTGAAATGCAGTTACACTTTGCTGCACAGGCAACCACTCTCACTGAGTGCTTTTTATTCTCTCTGTGATGTTCGTAATGATATTTCTAGCCCCCACCTAAATGTACGCCTTCTTTAGTGTCCAACAGATATCCATGAACAGTGACATTATAGATGGAAGCAATAGAGCATTGTGGGTACTGTGGTCCTATAACCAGTGAGTCAAAAGTGAGGATTCTAAATAGAGAGCTGTTTTGGATTTACTGATGCAATGAATCTTTAAAAAAAAAAAGACACTGCTTCCATCTATAACGTAAAATGTGAACTTATCCATGAACCGCAGTTACGCCTTGCGCCTTCCCTATTGCCGGTTGTCCCCCGTCACTGTTCATGGATATATGTTATAAATTAGACCAATAAGTGACTGTATGGTATTGCTTATGATTAAGACTCAGCAGAGTCGAAACACGTTGTGCTACTTGCTCTTCCAGAATAAATAATTTTTTAACAGTGGTTGGGCTAGATTGCTAACTCCAGGATGTGGAATGTGGATTTCTCTTTGGAATATATGGGGACTGACACTACACAGCAAGCCCTGATTCGCTAGGCTGGGCATCCCGTTGCTGTTCTTTTTGATATATATATATATATATATATATTCACTGAAAAAACCATAGGTTATAGACCATATATAGTTAGGAATTAGCATTTACAAAACCTTGAAAATTCACTGAAAAAACCATAGGTTAGAGACCATATATAGTTAGCTGGACATTTTATTGACATAAAACCAATGAAATTCCATATATAGTTAGTTGCACTAACTATATATCGCGCACCCGCAATCCACTGCTGATGATGTCACATATTACATCATTCATGACATGGTCAGTGACATCACTGATGACATCACTGATGACATCTCAAATGACATCACTGATGACATCACTGATGACATCTCAAATGACATCACTGATGACTACATCCAGTGACTGTATAAGTCTGTAAAGTTAAAATATGTCTTACATATTGAAGAATTAGTGGATGTATAAGTGTCTGGACGAAGGATTTAGTAGGTGCATGACTGAATGTATGAGTGAGTGATTAAATGTGTCTCACTGAGTGCATGGGTTAGTGACTAAACTGTCTTAATTTGTGCATCATTATGTCTGTTGTTCTGTAAACTGCTGCATGTGTTGATCAGTAGCTATATGAGTAACTATATGGGTTATTGATTGATTGCCCAAGTATTTGTATGGGAGACTGAGTGTGTGTGTGGCTAGCTGGGAGGTGTGTGACTCTGTGCAGATCAATCTGTACTTGTATCAATGATTGTATAAGAAGGTAAGTATGTGTTAGTACATGTTTGAAAATGTAAGGTGCTCTATGTTTAACTGTATAGACAAGAAAATGGAAGTCTCATTGATTCTTTACAGGACTGACTAGGTGTGTAAGTAACTCCATGGATAAGTGGCAGACTGTGAGTGTCTGTATAGGTGTATGAGTGCATATGATAGTGTTGTAAAGATGAGTGATTGTATGTATGAATGATTGTATGGGTGAATGAGTGAAGGTGTGTGTAGACGTAGCAATCAGTGAGTGCGTATGTAGTAACTAGTATTGGTGTGTCAATGGTTTCAAAAATTATACTCTTTTTAACACTGGGTGAAACAGAGGTTATATTAAAATGTGAGGAGATGCATTGTATTGTCACATGAATGATATCATCAGTGATGTGGTCATTGATGTCAAATGAGATGTCATCAGTGATGTCATCAGTGATGTCATTTGAGATGTCATCAGTGATGTCATCAGTGATGTCACTGACCATGTCATGAATGATGTAATATGTGACATCATCAGCAGTGGATTGCGGGTGCGCGATATATAGTTAGTGCAACTAACTATATATGGAATTTCATTGGTTTTATGTCAATAAAATGTCCAGCTAACTATATATGGTCTCTAACCTATGGTTTTTTCAGTGAATTTTCAAGGTTTTGTAAATGCTAATTCCTAACTAAATATGGTCTATAACCTATGGTTTTTTCAGTGAATTTTCAAGGTTTTGTAAATGCTAATTCCTAACTATATATGGTCTATAACCTATGGTTTTTTCAGTGAATTTCAATGGTTTTTTAATAGCAAATATCATAAGCTGTCGAATGTCAAGTACGTGGTAAGTAAAAACATTTTCGTGTTTATGCACACTGATCTGCTTTGAATGCTGCCCCCCACCCCTCATTTCTATTAGGAGTACTCTCTCTTTGCAGATAGTGAAGGGTAGTTAACGCGGCCCTTTGCCCCCTTTGTAATCCGTCGTGCCTGCTTCTCTCTCCATTTGATTGATTGTTCTCTTTGGTTCATTCTCTATTTACAAACAAGCACAGAGTCGCAATACTCTGTTTAGTCTTTGCAGATAGCGAAAAACCGTGTAAAAAAACAAAAGGAATCGAGCAAAATCAGTAGGCCACTAATGGGATCTCTTTTTGACCTCGCTAAAATAGAAACATTAGGAACAACCTGTTGAAAATAGCAATGCGTATGTACATAAGCGGCGTTCATTTGTGTTCACAGTACCCCTTGTTGATTGTTTGAATCGAGCATTGAATTGTTCGAAGTTGGTTCTCTTAAGGATCTTCTCTGCCTGCAAACGAGGAAGAATAGGAATATTCTCTCTCCCTTTGCAGATAGTGAAGGGTAGGTAACGCAAGCCTTTAACACGTCGTACCTATTTCATTCCTCATTGATTGATTGATTGTCCGAACATTGACTGTTTGGGAATTAGTTCTTTTTGGAGGTATTCCCTGTTTGCAAATAAACGTAGGAAAATCTTTGCAAGTAGTGAAAGGGTACGTAATGCGGACCTTTCTCCCCCGTTGTAATCTGTCATGCCTATCTACTCCCCACTGATTGATGCACCTGTTTCACCCGGACCATTTACTAGACATACGTCATCTGGCCCGACCAGAGAGCACCCCTAGTGAAAAGGACATATGCAATAATAACGAAGTAATCACTGTATCCTGTTAACAGAAACTTTAGCATGAAACAACCTGGAAAGAAAAGAATAGGAAAACGAAAATCAGTAGGCCACTGATGAACATGAACTTTTATTAAACAACGAACAAAGAAACGATAACATAACGTAATGATAAAACCTGTTAATGTCCTAGAAACAAGAAAACGTTAAAATATGCCATTGGTGAGAGACCAGAAAAACAGTAAGAGAAACCAAATCACCCCTCGCTGTCCCACCGCCTGCCACGCCAAAAAAATCGATAGACTAGGGAAAATGCAAGTCAGTAGAACATCCGCCCCCACTCTGGAAACTTCCAAGGTGGAGCAGGGTTCCGGCTACGCCCAGCCGGGAGCAGCCCATATAAGGCAGGTCCTGCTGCCACGCCTCGGCCAGGAGATCCTAACGTAGGGTGTAACCGGAGGAGAGGCCGAGACCAGCGGGACCCGGCCAGGGGATTGCCTTTACAACGCTGAACAGTTGCAGGGGGGGGGGGAATGTCTGCTCGACCCTCCCCTCTCTCTCCCAGTCCGGCCGCGGTGGCCCTTGAGAGTTGCAGGTAGTCCCGCCACATGCTCTTCCGGTCCGGCCACCAACGGTCGGGGGGCCGAGGCCGACGGGATCCGGCTGCAGCCGATAAACCAAGAAACCCGTTCATGGGGCCAGAGCCAGGGGCGTCCGGCCGACATCTACCGGAAGCCCGGCCCGAAGACGGACGGGACACTTCTTCTTTCTTGTATAATTGCTGCAACAACCCTGGGGGGGGATGTCTTGCACATGCCTCCGACCCCCCCCCCCTCGTCCTCATCGCCTGGTCCGGCCATAACAAATATCAAGCGAGACGCCGTGGGGTGCACTGGGAGGGAGAGACGGTGCGAACAGGCCTCTCCCGCCTCCCCAGTGGAGGCTTCCCAGCTGCACCCTCAGCGCTCCAGGCGCCCGGAAAAGAGTTCTTCCACTGTGGCCATGCTGCAACGTCTCGCCCGGCAGGGTGGAGCCCGTCCGCTCATTTGACCCCGCGATCGCCAGTAGCTACCGAACTCTCAAAATGGCGGTCGACCTGGCAAGAGCGGGCCCAGCATAAAGAAATGGCCCGGTCACTGGTTGACTCCACCACCGTAGTCCTCCACGACCTTGAAGATTCTAGAGGAGCCGCGGGAGTCTCCGACCCCCGATGGGGAATGACTGCCATGATCACCCGTGGAGTGACGAAACTGTATTCGCGGGACGTCGGCGCCAGCCTCACTTTGAATTACTAGAATCCTGCAGACCTCACTTCCGGTAAAAGCACAGTGTGACCCGGTAGGAAAAATTGTTGCACCCCCTCCCCTTTTTGACTGATAGTTCAAACCACCGATCCTTTCCTTTGCCCTTTTAACGGAACTTTGGACTGCCTCCCCCTCTTTTACATTTTCTAGAGAAAACAAAACATTAACCACTACATTAGCATAGCAGTTGACACCAGAACTGTTTTCAAATTGAAAACCAACAACATCTTCAACAGAATCCTTTTTGTTTCTGCTGTGACCCTGCTACAGCACAGGCATTGTCCCCAGCAGTAATTCTGCAATGCCGGTAAGAATAGCTGTGGTGCCTACTGGACTCACTCACCCCCGCGGCGCCCCACACCGTTATGTGCTGGGCGGCAACTTGCTAGACATCACTTTAGTGCCATCTAGATTTCAGCGCGTTCTGCTGCCTTGGAACTATTCGCACAACAGACCGCTACTGACAAGAATATTTCATTATTGGTGCTGTCAATTTCAATAAATCTATTGGATAATTCAAAAGAAATTGCCACGGTCTCTTCGTTGTTTAAATGTTTTTACTGTTTTTGTTTTGTTGTATATATTTATATGTTATTAAAGTTTTATATTCCTACTACTTTGTTGGAGTGCTATATATTTTTAATGTGAGACATAATTGTAAAAACTTTGATGTACAAAGAGTCATTCCTGGAATCTTCCGCTTCAGGCTCGATCCCCTCCCCAATCACAATACAGGATAGTTTTCAGATAGTAGGAACACGTGTGGTGTGACGGATCTCATCGGGTGTGGGCCTTGATCTACTATAACTCCTTTGAAGAGGGGTGATTCTTTACAGCTGAGGCCATAAACTACATCTGCAGGGCTAGCTGATAGCCTGGACAATCGGACACAGAGGAAGAGGAGTGTCAGAGGGTGCGGTAGTGAATAGGGCGAAAGGGAGGTGTCGGGCGGGCACAGAGTGTGATTCTCAGGGAAGAGCAGCGCAGATGGGGGGAGGTTTATTGCCCATGCATAAGACAGAGAGCGGGGGTGACCAGTGCCTGGGGAAGATGCTTGCGAGGGTGAGGAGCCATGCTACGAATCGACAGCGTGCAGAGAGTGGGTCTGGTCAAGACATCTAAAATGGCTGCCGTGCACGACAAAAGTGTGGCATTTCAAAAAAGGCAAGATGGCGCAGACAATGTTTTTCAACACTTCCTCATTTCCTTCGAATCGAACGTTAACAGACGTTGGGGCATATTACCAAAGTTAAGCGATATTTATCGCTAACGATGCTTACCAACGAATTTTTTACCGCTAAGCATCGTCAGAAATTATCAAAGATAAACCTTGCTATTATCAAGGTTTATCACAAATGCGATAATAAACGGCCGCAATGCATGAATATCGCTAAAAACTCAGCGATATTCATACATTACCGAGCTAATGCTCTTAGCCATGTTATCCACCTCCCATTGGATAACATGGCTAAGAACTGCTCAGGGCAGGTGTTACTTTTTGGAGATATTCGCGCTTAGCGCGAATATCTCCAAAAGTTGGTAATAGGAGATAGATATCTTGCATGTTGTAATGCAAGTTATTGTGGTATATGGAACTCATACCATAATCTCTCAGGAAAGCAGAAACTGATCCTTTTGGGACCGCCTAAAAAGGCCTAGGGGGTGAGGAGTACTCTACTTTGCCCCCTTTTCACGTTCCGAACTATTTTATTTTACTCTCTTCTGTAATTACACAAAATAGCACCGATAAGATGCATCGGAGACACACAGTGAGAGAAAGGAGGCCGGAGATGAAGAAGAGATGTCAAATACACATTGGAGATAATATAGTGGCAGAAGGGAAGTAAATATGAGTAAACTTACCATGTAACATAAAAATGTTGCACTCTATACTATAAGTCTCATTTTATACTACAATCACTTCGCTACAACCTCATAAATTAAAAATAAAAATGAATAATGTCTCAAACAATTTTTGATTTCTAAATATAAATTTATTCTTCAGAATTTTCTAAATTTGAAAGAACTAGTAACATGTCCTCATCAGCAATGTCCTCATGAAAAGTCTGCAATAATGATTCTTGTAACTCTATCGTCTCCAAACACTCGATAAATTCGCCATCAAGAGATTGATCAAAAAAATCATTCAAGTCATCTCCTCCTTCTGACAATATTTCATTATTGGTGCTGTCAATTTCAATCAATGTAGTGGAATCATTCAAGTCATCTCCTCGTGACAATATTTCATTATTGGTGCTCTCAATTTCAATCAATGTAGTGGAATCATTCAAGTCATCTCCTCCTTGTGACAATATTTCATTATTGGTGCTGTCCATTTCAATCAATCTAATGGAATCATACAAGTCATCTCCTCCTTGTGACAATATTTCATTATAGCTGCTCTCAATTTCAATCAACGTAGTGGAATCATTCAAGTCATCTCCTTGTGACAATATTTCATTCTTGGTGCTGTCCATTTCAATCAATCTAATGGAATCATACAAGTCATGTCCTCCTTGTGACAATGTTTCATTATTGGTGCTCTCAATTTCAATCAATGTAGTGGACAATTCAAAAGAAATTGCCACGGTCTCTTCATTGTGAGCCATTTTATTTTGAAATTGCTTGCTGTAAATTGCAGAAAAAAATAATCACTTTCATTTATCGTTTTTAGTAATACATAATATAAAACTAACTTTATCAAGTATTTAGTATAACAGAAGGACTGCAAATAAATAACAGAAAACATTTTTCAAATTATCTTCAAGTGTACAACATAGTTCCCCTTACAAATTAACAACTCACCTTTTCAAAAGTAGGAAAAGTGTTAGTACTGTGTAAATCAAACACCAGAAATTCACCACCAAAAATTCCTCACAAATGTACCTCAGACAGTAGTATCACAAAATGGCTGTGGTTTCCTCTCATTTGACATATATACATAACCAATTAACTTTCATCACACACAAATACAAAACCAAAGTAACATTTTAATTGGTTCTAAATTTCAACACTTTCAAATGTGTTTTCCCCATGCAATTTTCCATAGGACATTTACATACGTCTACAGCCTGAATGGCTGAACGGAATTACACCAAACTTGGCAAAATGGTACATCAAACCTAAGAGGTCAGGAAGGATCTACTATGCCCCCTTATGGTCATTTCCCCCTTCGCTTTGGCCTCCTCTTGTCTCTCAATCCTACCGAGAGACAAGATGGCGGCCGCTACGGACTGTTTGGAATGTTGACAGACGCCGGAGAACCAATCAGCTTCGCAAAGCTCCGTAACGCGAAAAGTACGCGAAGCGGAGCGCTGTTACAGATATATATCTTTTTTTGAACGTTAATTTCTCAAAATCCACTGGAGCACATATATTGAGACCTAGCAAAGGCACATCGGGCTACCAGTCCCTAATATTTTACCAAGTTTCGTGCAAATCCATTCAGCCGTTTTATTATTATTATTATTTTTTTTTGCCCCGCGGGGCCCTTTTAAAACCTCCACATCAAACCTAGGGGGTCAGCGAGGATCTACTATTCCCCCTTATGGTCATTTGCCCCTTCGCTTTCGCCTCCTCTTGTCTCTCGATCCTACCGAGAGACAAGATGGCGGCCGCTACGGACTATTTGGAATGTTGACAGACGCCGGAGAACCAATCAGCTTCGCTTCACAAAGCTCCGTTGCGCGAAAAGTCCGCGTCCTGGGCCGCTGCCCAGTCCGCTGTTACAGATATATATCTTTTTTTAAACGTTAATTTCTCAAAATCCACTGCAGCACATATATTGAGACCTACAAAAGGCACATCGGGCTACCAGTCCCTACAATTTTGCCAAGTTTCGTGCAAATCCATTCAGCCGTTCGGGCTAAAAGTGAGGCCAACCGCCCTATGGAAATTAACATGGGGAAAACGCGTTTTGGGACCCCCCTTTTTTCTCGGCCCCCCCTTGACGAACCCCCCCAAAAATTTCAGGGGCTGCTCAGAAACAAAATGTGCCATTTCCTGAAAATTTCAGCCAATTCCGTCCACAAACGCCAAAGTTATTAGACATAGAATTTTCAAAAAACCCATAGAGAAAAAATCCTAACTATATATACCTACTGGCGACCGCCAGTAGGTAATATATATATCATATCAACAGGTTGCAGTTTCTCAAACGCAATGTGCTATTATGGCATTGAGAACTCCCGAACATTTTACAAACTTCCTAATGGTCGTTTATATTGAATTCATTGATTTTTCCATTTGAATATGTATTTTATGAGTGCACATTGTGTGTTTATTTGTCAGAATTACGATTTTATTGAGCTAGCAGCTTTTGATGAACAATTACTGCGTTTCTTAAGAAAAGAAGACATTCAAAATGATGAACGACATACATTGTATGATTCGTGCTATTAACAGCTAATAATTTATCAAGTTTTAGGCATTTATCACATGCAAACAACATCGTTCCAAATGTCCAAAGTAATCATGGCAAATGCTGATGGCTATGTTCAATTACCCTGAGAGCATAATAATCATTAATTAATCATTAATTGTTTTGATCTGCGGGCACCCACAATATAACATGGGAGTATTTCCTCTATGTTTATGCTATATTGATTTTACATATGGGTCACAAAATGGAGCTCCTCAGAAGATTAAGGCTGTTGCACAGCAGAAATGCATCCTCTGTCCAGAGTGGTATGTTTAAATAAATAGACATAAGATTTCCTCCTTGCTCGTGAAGGAATCTGTTCATCATAAGCATTTTTATACTTCTCTTTTAGACTTCTCTTTTGGAGGTAGATGTAGAGGGGTTTGCCCTGGTTTCAAGTGGCAAACCATTCCAAATTCTAGGGGCTAGACCGGAGAAGGAGCGGTTGTAAGTTCTTTTTGTTGAACTTCTGAGTTTTGAGCAACAGGGAGTTTGGTGCTACTTAAGGACCACATCCCATCAGCTGGATCGAGATTTTGGGCTAAGTAAACTGGGGTGTTATGATAGAGGGCCTTGTGAGTCATGCAAGCTATCTTCAACTGGATTCTTGCTTCAAACGGGAGCAATTTTAGATGGTTTAGAACTGGAGTAATGTGATCAGACCTTCTGGATCCAGTGATCAGCTGAGTTCAAGGCTGCCCTCAGTGGAGCCAGCTTTGCTTTGGGTAAGCCTGCGAGAGTACTACTCCCATAATCTAGTCGAGAGATGACTAAGGATTTGACTGGTGATTGAAAATCTTCCGGCGGCAGAAAGGGCTTTATTTTCCTTAATGTGTTTCAGTGGTAGTTGGCTACCCTAGTGGTTGCACTGATATAATCTTGCATATTCAGGTATTTGTCTAACTTAATCCCTAATGATCTAGTGGATTCAATAACATGTGGGGCGCAGTTGAGCGTGTGAGTTGTTTGAGCGACTCTTATGAAGGAGTTGAGTGTTTGTGGGGGGTGATCAGGAGGAATTCAGTTTTGAGTGTGTTGAGCAAGAAATGTTTTGGATCAAGCATTGTAACGTTTTTAGTAAGGCGCAGTTGAGCACTTTGATGTCTTTGGGTGAAGACATTTTCAGATATAATTCTGTGTTATCAGTATACATGTGATAATGAATGTTTGAGAGCTTCAGTAGTTCAGTAAGAGGTTCCATGAGCAAAATGAATATCCCCTTCCCCCTGAATCAATATATTCTGTTGTGTACCTTAACCTTATTGGAGTCACACACAGAATATTTCTTCAGCACTGAAGAGAAATTATGACCATTTTAGAGGAGAGGAAAACTTCTCCTACTGCATTATGTGTATATACAAGTGTATTAGGAGACAGACAAAATTATCAGAGAATCTCTTATATATGCAGGTGACTATGCAGAGTCCCATCTCTAATCCCAGAATCAGTACACGCACAAATGTTTTATTGTGTTAGAATGTATGTGTTCTTCTGGCATATATCATGTAAACAAGAATTAATCAACTTAATTATAAACAACCCAAGAATCAAAAATGAATTATGGGTGAAAAATAGAACACCCCAGCATTGATTGCACGTTACTAACATTTTAGTACAATTTCCTAACTATATTATATTTAACTGGCTCGCAACTTGATATATTTGCTTAGAATGATATAATACCACTGCCCAGCTGTGTGCCATTAGACCTTTCCCCAACAACAAGTCACTTGGCTTGCCCAGCCCCACACTTCTATGACTGTTTATACCTTGTAATGCAGTAAGACCTATAAAGCAAGCACGGGCCCTAGATGGAAGCAACTATTCCGTCTTTCTTTCTCATTCTGATTGTATTCGACATTTACTTGGTCAGCAGAAGCATAGCTTAGTGAGTGAGATTCGAGGTGGGAGGGTGGTTGGATCTCAAAAAGAAAAGCAGCAGGGTGGTGGGGTAAGGTGACTAAAGTTCGAGAGTAATGGTTTCTATGAGGAACAGAGAAGCCTACTACTGCCAATGTTTGTAAATTCCAAAAAGTAGTACATTTACCCCCATTCAAGGGGTCCTTCTATGCGTGCAGATGTATTATTTGTTTGATAAACCAGTCACTATATAAATATACGTTTCCTCTCCGAAAATGAACATGTTAAAGTCTGTTAGTGAAATGAGAACAAGGAGAAAAAGCATTGGCATAGCCAATAGTTCTTGCTTTTGGGATCTTATTAGTATTTAGTTATGCAGCACAATATCCTTGGTGCAACAACATAAACTGTTGCATGGCTAAACACTTAAAAGGTCCCAAAGGGGAGACCTATTGGCTATGCCAAATGCGAGACCTATTTCATTGCAAATGCCAGCACCTGTGCCTTCAAATTTTTTTTAAAGCGTTCGGAGAGACTGTGTCCCCAATTTAAGAAAATAGTGCTTGGAAGCTGCAATTAACAACACACTTAACAGGGGGTGTCGCCATGGGAGGTTACAAAATGAGACAAGGCGGTACTAAGGAGGGACTAGTAAGCCTATTGACCAATGAACAGCCGCAGTTTACAGTGGACAATGACACAAGCCACTGAAAAAATATTTTAAAAATGGGTGGAGAGGGGGCGGAGCTTCAAGTCCCTACCAGAATACAACATGCCTGGCAAAGCACTGCATGCGCTGCCCAGGCTCGACCTAGAAAGTTTGGGATGCCCCTCAGACCTTTCATTGGGATTGCGGGACAGTCAATCGTTCCCGGGCAGTGTCCTGCATGGGTACTGACCGTGTTAATTAGTGAAAGAAAGAATGCCGGTGCTTTAGCACTGCCAAGCTGAATACCAAGGCTGGTGGCCTCTCATGCACTTCCACACGTGCCCTGTCCCTTTTTCTCCTGCAGGTTCCTGCATGCTCTCTTTGTTATGGTTTTGTCCCCTTTCTGTTCCTCTGTCTTACCAATCTGTGTGTTTCTCCAGCTCTTGCGCCTGTAAATATCAGATGCGGGAAATAAGTCCTGTGTCACCCCCACTGGCAACCATCGGCTCAAATTAAGAACTGGTGTACTGGTTAACTGCAGGGCCACAATATTAAAGCACTGCACATGGATAACCAAATTACTCCTTTTGAGCACCTGACGTTCTCAGGGTAGAAAGGACGAGTGTTCAAGGCTTACTCCAGGTCACGGAGGAGGTTTAGACCTCAAATTCAGTATCAGAATGTAAATAACCCCAAATAATACTTTTCAATCCGTTTTTTTAGTTTAGGAAAGGAAGCCCCTTTATTTTACAAGTTTGTATATAGTTCAGTTACAAAAAAAATATACAAAAAACAAAAGGTGCACGCACCCTCTGATGCTAACATACAGCACCTTATGTTACTAGAGCATGTCGTCAGCTAGTAACTACAAGTAGGAACCAATCAAAAGTTTGGAGTGGCGCTTACTGCCTGACACGCCAGCATTTGTGCAAAAATACACAGACCGCACTGGGCTCGACCTAAAAACCGACATAACAAGTCCCACTTAGGGCTCCCAGATCCTACTCCTAAGCCTAGAAAGCATTTAGGGTGTCAAATTTTGACCCTTCCCCCACCAACCCAACCCCAACAGCTCCACCCTTGCTGGTTAGTCTACAAACAGATTTGTAGCTACAGTAGTGCAAAGAATGGAAATATCTTTCTCCAGCTTTCGTTACTCTAGCAGTAGGAAACGTCCAGAAAATACCTGACAATTTAGGGATGTATGACGTTACAACGCATACTTTTACAACGCATACCGTTACAACAAATTTTTTACAACGCAAAAACTTTTACAACGCATACCATTACAACGCATGTTTTTACAACGCAAGTACTTTTACAACGCATGCCATTACAACGTAAGTATTGGTAAGTATATAATATATATTTTTTTTAATTAATTGTAATTAATATAATTTAATTTAATTAATTTAATTTTTTTTTACCCTGTACCCCTGTACCCCAAAAAACCCAAATTAACCCAGCACCCTAAAAATACCCCTGTACCCCAAAAACCCCAAACTGTCCCTTAACCCTAAAAATACCCCTGTACCCCAAAAACCCAAAACTGACCCTGAACCCTAAAAATTACCCCTTTACCCAAAAACTGAAAACTGACCCTGAACCCTAAAAATACCCCTTTACCCAAAAACTGAAAACTGACCCTGAACCCTAAAAATACCCCTTTACCCAAAAACTGAAAACTGACCCTGAACCCTAAAAATACCCCTTTACCCAAAAACTGAAAACTGACCCTGAACCCTAAAAATACCCCTTTACCCAAAAACTGAAAACTGACCCTGAACCCTAAAAATACCCCTTTACCCAAAAACTGAAAACTGACCCTGAACCTTAAAAATACCCCTTTACCCAAAAACTGAAAACTGACCCTGAACCCTAAAAATACCCCTTTACCCAAAAACTGAAAACTGACCCTGAACCCTAAAAATTACCCCTTTACCCAAAAACTGAAAACTGACCCTGAACCCTAAAAATACCCCTTTACCCGAAAACTGACCCTGAACCCTAAAAATACCCCTTTACCCAAAAACTGAAAACTGACCCTGAACCCTAAAAATACCCCTTTACCCAAAAACTGAAAACTGACCCTGAACCCTAAAAATACCCCTTTACCCAAAAACTGAAAACTTAAAAAAAAAAAAACCATATAAAATATTAAATATAATTATATACTTACCAATACTTACGTTGTAATGGCATGCGTTGTAAAAGTACTTGCGTTGTAAAAACATGCGTTGTAATGGTATGCGTTGTAAAAGTTTTTGCGTTGTAAAAGTTTCGTTGTAATGGTAGTGCGTTGTAAAAGTTGCGTTGTAAAGGTTGTTTCCCACAATTTAGCACATACGAACTCTGACAACTTGCACCGGAAATGAAGCTGTGACACTTGTGAACGGAGAGGCATGCATTAGGACTAGCAGATTTACATTACCGAATTAGACAAATCGTAATTGTTCACACAATGATAATGTTTACATGCGTCAAGGCTTGTGAGATGTGTAATATTGTCCGACATATAGAATATATGCATCACTAGTTTGCCAGTGTATACAGCAGACACTTTGGGCAATTTGTTTAATGTACAATTTTACAAATAAAACAAAGCGGGGGGTGGAGGGCGGGGGCTAGTCGATATTACATGTAACTCCAGCTACCTCACTGTTTTGGATTTGTGGTACAGATGTAAAACAACGTATTAGCAATACAACAAAATCCACGACTAATAGAGGCACCTTAGCTTTTTGCGGCAGATAGTTGTCCTGCTTGAATTTCTTGTCAAAGCCCCAGTAAATATATATTTTAGAGTGCAATCAAGCACGTGACATTTTACTTAGCAGGTACCTCCTTGTATCCTTTTGATAGCCAGTAATCTCCAATACGTGTAAAAAATTACACTTTGCCTCCAGTTTATTGTGTTTTTTTTATAATTTCACAAACGTGTCATGCACAAATCCTATTAAAGCAGTAAAGACAGAATTTACAACTACCGAATCTGTATCGGAAACTTCAAGAATAACTGTGTTTCTACATTTCTTGCTCAGGAAGGTTGAAAAGTTATGCAACGTTTCCTGTACTAAAGGTTTTTATGGCCCGGCCTATTCGGAGACAGTTGTATTCAAACATTTGCTTAGCAATGCTATTTATGCTAAGCAAAATCTTGGCAGCTTAAAGGGTTCTTCTAGCCAATTTTAAATTTGACAAATTCATGGAAGTTAAATAATTGAGCACTGCTTAATGAGTGTTGATGCCAATCTAGAACAACGTCACCATTTAAGGTATATTGAACATGCTGTGGTGTGTGCATGACATATCACTGCAAAGAGAACTGATTTATAGGTGCTAGAACTATTGGTAAGAGGAAATGAGCATTGCCAAATCCAACATGTCTTGCCTTTACGACCTATTGGCTTTCCCAATGTCTTTTGGGGATAGTGCAACAGCGGAAAAAAAAACCAATAACACGATGACGCGGCCACAGTGGCCATGCCATTTCGTAGACGCATGCACGCAGGATGATGAAGTGTGCATTACTATGCATGTGTGCTTGCAAAGTGATGCATGAAATACAGTAAACACCTAAAGCAGTAGCGTGTAGGAGCTTTTTTTTTTTATGCAGAAGAGGTGGCTCAAATTGCTGCTTAGTCCTTCCCCCAAAAAACTAATTAGACCGTGGAGGGGAGGGCAGTGGACAAGCAGATGAGGGGAAAAAGTAGGGATAAAGGGAGAAGTAGTACACGTGGAAGAGAAACACTGGGGTGAGAATCACACAAGCAAGAAAGCAAATGGAGGTAGGTATTGGCAGCGGGAGCATATGAGGGAGGCAGCTAGAAAACACACACTCATGGAGTGCCAATACAAAAAGAAAAAGTAGTTTCCAGAAAGTGAGCACTGGATGGGTAGAAGCCCATTAAAGAGATGATAAACATGCTATGCCCCATGGGATGGACAAACACAAGATGGACAAGCTGGGACAAGGGAATACATTAAATAAGAAGCAAGCAAATAAGAGTGATAATAAAGCCAACCAGTGGTAAGCAACGGCGGGCTGTAAGCCCCTGAAAGTTCTTGTATGCCCACCGTAGGTGTCTTTCAACCAGAGGTTCTACCTAAAAACAGAAAGGTAAACTTTCCAAACGTGTACAAAGGTGCTTGACGACTATTGAGTGGAGTTGGAAGGGGGTGCATAGAAGAACGAAAGACAGCCTAACCAAGTACTGAATTAATGTGTTTTTTTGGAGACAATACGCATGAACATGCACCGTATTACAGGTCAATTGTGGGTCAGTTCAGAATCATCCTTACCATTGGAAAGGACCAGCTCATTGTTGCCTCCATAACATACCTGGAGACATTGCATTTCAAAAGAGGACATCGATCTCAAGTGGACTGTGATTGGGCCTGTGTTAATAACACCTCATCTGGCCAACAAGAAGAGCCTTCTGCTTATATCTGCTTTTTAGGAATTAAAGCTGTTTACAACAAGCACACAGTACGCATGCACCTCTCATCTACAGATCAAAGTCATATCTTTGACAATCAGGAGCCTCCTAACATACAAACGCAGACCACCGAGCAAGTGATCATTGTTAATTAGTGCCGGCCACAGTCTCCATGCAAGCCTGCCGCCCCGAGGGCTTGGATTTGTAAACCATGTGCTTTAGTGGCAAAGCCCAGCAAACCCAAGGCTGGCTTGGACAGCTGCTTCAGTAACAGATCATGCGTGCTCCGGTCACACCCTTTTCCCCCTGCATTTCGGTCTGCTGAACCCTCTGACCGCCGCCTCCTCGTGGGACACGCGAAATGTGACATGTGAGTCCCGGTCCTTTGTGTGGCTGCGAGAGAGGCTTATGGATGTTTAGTAACTGGCTTAAAATGTGAATTTCTAAAATGTTCGTTTTATTATGGGTGCAGCTTGGGCGCCTTCACGGTCACTTGCAGATCAATGTGCCAGTCTGAAACCGCAGATGCCAGGCATGCCCGGAGTGCAGATGCGTTGAAGCACATTGAGAGCAGCTCGGTGCTATGTGCCCTGCGGTCGATATGCATCCACTTCTGTGCAGGCCACAGCCCTAAGTTTCTATGAGCGCCATTAGGTTGTCTTACTTCTGTGAAAGCAATGGCGTTTTCGTGGCTTTAGTCGCAAACCAGGCATTCGTTTCTAGTGAATTCCTCGGCGGGGCATTCAGTAGAGTGTGTGGCTCACCCACGCGCATCTCTGCCATTTCGAGACATTCATTTCTAAGCAGCAGCTGACATCTGGGGCTACCGACTTTTATGGTGCCTAACTTGCAGGAATTTGCTTATTTGGGGGTCAGGCAGCTCAGTTGAGATTGTGCTGTGTTGCCGCAGACAGGCAGCTCTTGCATCAGTCAGCTGTGCAATCATCTGCGGATGTGTTGGCCTCACTCAGGTCACAAGTGATGTGAGCATGAAGTCAGATTCCTACGGTGAAATTCAGTGGGAAATTCAGCTTCGCCTCAATGCTTTTTAGCAGTGAAATAAAGGAAAAATAAAATGATAATAACTCAACGTTATTATCATTTTAATTGTTTCTGCGGTGGCAGCTTTGCGGGGCGGGCTGCTCTGCTCTCAGAGCAGGGGGAGCAATGGTGGGCACACTATAATTGCGCAAGAATGTTTGGCCCGTTGTCTCGGGCCAGCCAAACATTCATGCGCACGTTGCATGTTCTCCACCCAGGCTGAATTACAGCCATGCTGGAGGACATGCCCAGGCTCCCATTTCCTGGCTGAGCGCCAAACCATGCTCTCAGAACAATCACAATGCAGCACCACAGCGGTGTGATGGGCTTAGGGGAGCCTGGGTACCTCCTGTTCTGTTCCTGATGCGTAAGAGAGACGGCGGAGAGATGCAGCAATAAGGTTCTTTTTTTTTCTTCTTATTTTAAATCACCACCCGCCCCGCCACCCCCGACCCATGCCGGCCTCCGCTGACGGTGAAATACACTGACACCGTGAACAACCTTCCACTGCTGATTGCAAATCTTGGTAGGAGAGGGGTTAGCAGCTAGGCGTCTGTCCTGTAGTCATGTACTGTCCCCCAGAGCAGTATTTCTGAACTTCCTTGGTGCTGCTGTACAGCGGATGGGGTGGAGCAGGTCACACAGTGAGTGCCTCAATGGCACACCCGTTCGCACTAAATTTGTGCTTTCGCACAGAGATGCTCATCCTGTCTATTCAGCTGAAGCTGGGGGTAAGCCAATAGTTCTCTCTCACACATAATTATTCCATTACATTGTTTCCTTGCCACTCCTTCCAACGGAACACCATAGCAGGTAAATGTGGCAGCAGTGCTAAATTTGAGCCAGTGGTTGCCAGTGGGGCCCACCGGCATTCAGTTTCTGGACCAGAACTTGTTTTTACTTATTGCACAATTCCAAAAAGAAAGAAATTAAAAAACAAGCAAATGTGACAAAAGGAGAAAGAGAAAGAAAACCGTCACAGAAGTAGAGAGCAGGAACCTGCAAGAGTAAGGTAAAGGGGCAGGGTATGTCTGGTAGTGGATTAAAGAAACATGAGGTGGATTTTAGATGATGCCGACTCGGTATCCGGTGCACTGACATGCAATAGCTCCAGCCGTGGGCTTCTGAGCAGAGCTTCTCGCACCGCACTTCTTCTTCTATAAATTAATCACTGTGTGGCAGAAGTCAGTGCTCCACCATCAAATCATCTAATCAAAAACACTGCTTGTGATCAGGCCACGACTAGAACTAAAGGGCCTCTAAAACCTCCTATCAAAACCAAAAGAAGGGAAAGTGTAGGACTTTGGAGCGGTCACATTTACTATACCCCCTCCAATGTAAGCAATACCAGGGAAAGTGTGAAACTTTGAGGGGGCATATTTATTATTCCCGCTCCTACATTTTTCAAATTAAACATTTAAATAAACCAAATCTAAATTTAAAAGAATACATTAACTCATTAAATATAAAAACAAATACAATTACTTTTTAAAAATTCACATTTTATATTACAAATAAAGTCAAATAAAAAGAGATAGCTTTATTTTAAATTAAAACATTTCACTACCTACTTTCCTAAGAAAAACGGCGACAAACTAAAATTAATAAACACAATTATAAAAATTAAAGATAAATAATAAACACATTTAAAAACAAATAAAACAATATACAATTGATATAGTTTAATAAGTAAACCGATCGACTAATTAACAATTAAAAAGCAACACGTATTTACAAACACAATTAATTTACACACTTAGCAATTAAAAATAGTTACATAACAGCCATAATTTTCATTTTAAAATCATGGCACCCTAATCCCTTCCAAACTCAACAACCAGCTACAGAATTAACCATTTCTAATTAAATACACAACATTTATTTCAAACTACAGTGACACAAATTAAGTGCAAATATTCTTAATATTCTAATGTTATAATACAAAAAGAACAAATAACTATCAAACTAATTTAAAACATGTATACAACTATATGGAATAAAACAATATTATATACAACTATAGAACAATATTAAATAATTAAAACATGATATTTTTACATTCTATAGTCTGTCACACAATGTCTTTGACATCACTATTTTTGACATGATATTTGTAAAGTACAATATTGTTCGTCAATATTTTTTTGGAATACTGACTGGAAACAAATGGTATTATAAATGACTGCCAGATTTTGCCTTAAAGAAGCACTGAAACGACCTCATTAGCTTCAGAAGAGATTAAATCCTTACTTGATGATGGTAATTCTTCTGGAATGATATAGTTAGATTACTTGTTGGCCATGACACAGTTGACCATAATATTGAGGTCTGCTGGACGAGAGAAATAGGCCTCTCTGGGTTGCATTCGAATGCTAAACATTGTTCATAGGAGGTCAAGTCTAAACCTTTTAATTTGCCGATTTTTCCTCGGGTGATGGGGCTTCCACATGGTTGTTTACTGTCCTCATCACAATTTAATATCTACATCCCCCCTCTGTCCCAACTGATTCCATCTTCTTGACTTCTGTGCCCACTATCACAGTTGACACGGATCCAGCGCGGCTCCAGAAATTTTCTATAAACCATCACCTTAACCCAGGGAGCTATTCACATTTTACTCATCAGTGGGCCCATAACACTGTAAGTCACTCATACACACATTTACCCTGCTCCGAGGATTCTGTGAAGATGAAAGGAGAGCTGCTGGATTATAGCGGAGTGTCTAAAACTAACATTTTATACATTATTTACATCTGAAGTTCAATTTCTATTACCATGGTTTGATTTAAAGAAAACATTTAAAACACCCCACCATTATTTGTCAATGGATCTGCTAGTAAAAGTTAACTAAAGGATAACAAGATCTGCTTAATTCTCCATTTATTTATTTTTTATTTAGAAATTAAATCTCCTAGCATGACCTCTATCTTTTATTTCAAGGAAAAATTCAATTATGCATTACTAACCTGAAAGAAAAGTTTAAATTCAAAACATTCATTTATTAGCATGACCGTTTAGAAAATAAGAAAAGGTCAATATTACCAAAATGTAGAAACGCAGACATCAGCGCAAGACAAAATAGTTCCCAAAGAACACCTCTATATCTCTCTCGATGTTCCCCTCTCAAAGAACTCCGCACCCATTCAAAAATGAAAGTTCAGAAAAATTTCAGTCCCTGCGCAATAGGAAAATTGTGCAGTCCGGCAGCATCTCGGGGTGCAAAGATTAGATCGAAAAGCAGCAAATTTCATCGTCCCAAATGTCCTCTTTTATACCCTTTTTCACTAACTTATCTATCTAAAATTCGTAACTCTAGGGTCCTAGAGTGTCCGTGATTGGTCAATTAAGGGGTGGATGAGCATCACCTCATCGCCTTACTGTTCAATTTCCGCAGAGTCATCGTTATAATTGAAAAAATAGTAAGCCCATTGTTAATGTAATGTTTCTTCCATTGTGTCCTTTAATTCGTTATTCGATGCCCTATTCCCACGTTCAAGATGCTGACATTTGAAAAAGTTGGCATCTGTTCCAAGTGGCAGGCCACACTGTCCTTGACCCATTCTGCACAGACACAGGCAGCTCGCTCTTCTTTTTAGCGCATGCGCGCTTAGATCGTCACCTCAGAGTCACCGTCAATTTCCATTCTCTTTGGCCACGTAGGTCTTAATTTAGGAACTATTATAGAAACAAACACAAATAAACGTAAATTTGAGAAATAAAGCCCTTCTGTTTACCTCCCCCCTTCTAATAGTATCCCAGTTAGTATTTACCTAGCTTTAAGCAACGCATATACGTGATTTTTCTTACCAATCTTCCTGATTTATGCCACAAATAAACAGACAAAAAGCTCCTTCATGCAATTTTTGATTAGATTACGACAAATGCGTACTTTTTATGACGAGATGCATAACAAATGAGTAAAAAACGCTTGTCCATTACATGCAATTTACTATCCCACGTGTATTTGTGTAGATGCATTCTATTCTATGTTGGTTAATTTCAAAACCACACAATTAATACGTGTTACTATTTTGGAGAATTGACTTAACAAGGGGTATACAAAAAATTTTGTTTCCACCTTGCTCCATCAACACCCACGTCATTATCTGCTTGTTCTATATATACACGCCCCACAGCCCGGGTACGCATGTCCAGATACATCTCGGATCCCATAGTTATCGCAAGGGGCACGAGACAAGGCTGCCCCCTCTCCCCGCTCCTCTTCATTCTAGCGCTCGAACCACTACTCTGTAAACTACGGACTGTGGCCCCCCACCGTGGAATTACAAGAGGTACCACGACGCATATCGTATCAGTCTATGCTGACGATATTATCCTCTACTTACGTGACCTAGGTGGCGACCTGGACCCTATCCCTTCCATATTTGAGGACTTTCGATCATTATCTGGCCTCACTATCAGCGAGTCCAAGTCCTACGGGTTTACCTTTGTCGCCTCTGCCTTGACTACACCGCTGCTCTTTGAGTCACACGCGTTTCAAATAGCAGATACTACATTCCGATACCTCGGGATACAGGTTTACAGGGATGCCGACATGATGATTGACGGCAACCTTGGAAGGGCTATTAGGACTCTAAAGTCACAGATACAGTTCTGGTTGTCACTCCCTCTCTCGGTGGCCGGCAGGATTGCCATCTCCAAGATGGTACTGCTTCCCCGTCTCATTTACTATTTTACAAACTTACCGTTCCTGATACCTGCCACGACGTTTAAAATGCTTGACACTCTCCTTACGGAACTCATATGGGGACAAGGGCGACGACGCATAGGTCTCACTAAGCTACAACTCGCAACCAGTGCGGGAGGTATGGGAGTACCTGACTTTAGGGCCTACAACTTTGCATGTCAACTGCAGTGGCTGGCCTTCTGGCTTGCTGGTAGGAACCTCCATGAGATTAGCATGGTGGATGACGATCGTGCTAAAGGGAGAATACATGCCCTGCTCCTTCCCCGCTCGGCCTTGCCGAGAGATGCCCCGCCGCTTCTCCGACTTGCAGTACTCTACTGGCGGAAGGCGGTGAAATACACGACCCCTCTATCATCTTACGCCCCCACCATTCCGCTGCTGGGATTGCCATTGGGGACAGGTCCGCTTACGACACAAAAACTAACGTCATGGCTTGACGCAGGTGTAACACACGTAGGAGACCTTTTTGCTGACGGGCGGATGTTATCATTTGAAGACCTCAGGTCCGCGCATGACGTACCCAGGGGTTCGTTCCTCATGCATGCTAGCATCCGCCGCTACGTACTAGGACATTGGGCGCCTGAGGGGGTAGAACCACCCACGAACCCCTTGCTGACGATGCAGTACCTCATGGGAATGGGAAGCCATCTAACAAAATGGCTCACTGCTGGCATTAGAGCGGGACGAGCGGTTTCACTGTCACCTCTCAGGACCAAGTGGGAAGAAGATATTGGGAGGCCATTACGGGACAAAGAATGGGAGAGGATCCTTCAATTCCCCAAAAAGGTAGCTAGAAACCCTAAATTTAAATTCATCCAACTAATGGTCCTGCATAGAGCCTACTTAACGCCACGCTGATTGCATACCATGTTCCCCAACGCCGCTGACACCTGCCCTAGATGCGCTTTGGATGATGCGTCACTGACACATATGTTGTGGAGTTGCCCCAAACTGGGCTATTTCTGGACTACTGTTAATGACACGCTTACGGACGCAGGTGCATTGATGCAACCTCTCACCATGGAATACACGCTCCTGGGGTTGGGTCCTACGGTGCGTAAGAGAGGCGTGGCATCACGTTTTACTGATATAGCAATGCTGCTTGCGAAGCGTGCCATTACAATGAGGTGGAAGTCTCACACACCACCTGACCCTGACTTGTGGAAAACGGAACTATTGCGATGGGGCAAGGCAGAGGGTGCTGCGCTACAACGTGAGGAACGCAGAGGCCTCAGAAAAACACCGATCTCACTGGATTGGTTTACCATATTAGGGAGGTTAGAATCAGGGAGTGATGAAGAGTCTGATATTTCAATGCTGTAATCTGTACTGAGCGAAACTGTTAAAGGGCCTCCATGCACCTCGCATGACCATGTTGCACTAAATTGAGGCACGAGTTGACTTGTGCTACAAATGCTTATACCATTGTCTAGTTGTGTAAAACACAAACATATGCGTTGTAGAATTGTTCTGCCTGTAGGGGGCGCCCTGGTACTAACTACTATATGCACTAGCTTGATGGGAGTGTCTAGGGTGGGACTTTCTGTGGGTGGAGGGTGGGTTTTTATATAGTTCTTCCGGGGATTCTTTGATTGTCTGATGACACTACGAAAGCCTTAAAATGTTTGACATACGCACTGTTACTGAGCTTGATGGAGCGGTCTTGATCCTGTTTGATGTTATACTATTGACAATGTAATCTTGCTCTAATCATCCTGTTAATAAACCGATTTCAAAAAGGATTATTTAGAGGCGATCCAAGTACAATATTTAGTTTTTAGGAAACAAAATTGCAAAAAGGCTTCTACTTTAAGATTTGGCTCACTGGATGTCATCAATCTGGCTGTCATATTTGGTTCCCACTCTACCATCTAAACTGAAATCCTTAGGGCAATCCTTGATGACAGTTCTTCCACACAGCAAGTGGTCCAAAATGTCGTGGTCTGTCTTACTTACCATTTACCACACATAAAGAGCTTTACCGGTTGGTGCTGATCCAGTTTAAATTATTAGGCTTCGAACGTAAATTTATTTATTTTATTTTATTTATTTTTTACACTTATATGGCGCTCAGCTACCCAAAAAGGGTTTCCCGGCGCCTATGACATGTGAGGGAGCAAAGCCATATGGTAATCTGGTTTAGCATAGCTGTTTCTGGAAGAGCCAGGTTTTTATGCTCTTTCTAAACCTGCCGTAAATTTCTTCTTTTCGTATGTGTGGAGGGAGTGAGTTCCACAGAATGGGTCCTTTGACAGCGAAGGATCTTCCTCCCATTCTTGTCAGCCTGAACCTAGGGACCGTGAAGTTTGCTGCTGTTTGCGAGCGCAGATTTCTTGCTGGTAGATAGGGAGTGGCTAAAGATTGCAAGTATTTTGGTGCGGTTTTTGATTTTATCCTGAACATGTAGCTCAGGGCCTTAAAGCAGATACGGTTCTCCACCCTGAGCCAGTGCAGATCATTTAGATGTTTTGACACCCTGGCGGTTTTTGGTATTTTGCACAGGAGTCTCGCGGCTGAGTTTTGAACTATCTGTAGCCGTTTAATGACTGCCTGATTTGCGCTCAGGTAGAGAATATTGCCGTAGTCAATACGCGAAGTAATCAGTGCGTTGACTACGGTCTTTTGGGTGGCAGGGGGCAGCATCCAAATAATTTTATGCAGCCACTTTAAGATGGTAAAGCAGAGACCTGCTACTTTGCCTGCTGTTTCATTGATAGTGCATCATCAATGATGACTCCCAAGTTTCTTACTTGGGTTGCCGGAATGGGAAGATTTCCTAATTCGGGGGGCCAGTGAGAGGAGTTCCAGAGTTCTTTATTATTTCCTAACAAGAGAATTTCGGTTTTGTCACCGTTCAATTTTAGCTGGTTGGTCGACATCCAGCTGAAGATTTTATGAAGACCGTGTTTAAGAAGAGAAGGGGCTGAGGGGTTTGAGTCGGATAATGAAAAAATAATTTGGGAGTCATCAGCGTAGGTCATAAGGGTGAGACCTACGCTATCGGCTAGATCCGCTAAGTCTCTGAGATAAAGGTTAAAGAACAACGGGCTCAAAATGGAGCCCTGAGGTACTCCATGTGGGGCGTTGAAAATGTCAGAGCAGGCGAGGGTAGATTTTATCTGGAAAGTCCTGTCTGTAAGAAATGACTTGATCCACTTCAATGCCTCGCCACGGATACCATTCCTCTCGAGTGTGGCCAGGAGTTTACCATGGGAGATGGTATCGAAGGCCGCACTCAGATCTAATAAAATGAGTGCGACCGTTTGACCTTTATCCAAGAGTCTCCTGATATTTTCGGTCACACCCAGCAGGGCGGTCTCCGTGGAGAAACCGGCTCTGAAGCCAGATTGTGTCGGATGGAGAAGATCGTTTTCCTCGGTGAAGAGAGTAAGGGCAGAGTGTATGTGCCTTTCCAAGAGTTTCGAAAAGGCCGGGAGCAGAGATATAGGCCGATAATTGGTCAGTATTGTGGGGTCTGCTGAAGGTTTCTTCAAAAGTGGATTTACCATCGCATGTTTCCAGAGAGATGGAACTGTGGAAAGTAGGAGGGAAGAGTTTAAGGTGTTTGCTATAATGGTCAGAGAAGTGGTATCGATCTGTTTCAGAACGCTAACAGGCACTGGGTCCCGAGGGGAGCCTGATGAGATAGTGTTGAGGGAGGGTTTTAATGAGTCCACGGTTATAGGGGGCCACTGTTCTAGGATGTTCGTATTTTCTGATTTCGGAGGGGTGGCTTCCTGTTGGCCAATGTCATCAGAAGTGGAGTTGATGTTGAGAATAATTTTTTCAATTTTGTCATTGAAAAAGGATGCAAGATCCTGACATTGTTTTTTATTTAAAGGACGGGTCATCGCAGAGGTTTGGGCACCAGCAAGGTCCTTTACCGTATTAAATAATGTCTTGGCTTTATTTGTGGCATTATTTATAGTGTTAGCGACATGTAAGGCTCGGGCCTTGATACACAAAGAGTGGTATACATTCCTGGCTTTGTTGTATATCACCTTTTTTTCTTCAGTGTAGTCCTTTCGCCACTGCCTTTCCAGGGCTTTGCATCTTGATTTCTCGTTTTTTAGGAGTTCATTAAACCAAGGGGCCGGAGGACGATGAATATTCCTCTTGGTCCGCGTTTGGGGCAAACATTTCTCAACTGCATTTTCCAGCCATGAATTTGTTGCTTCGGCTATACTTTCCATATCCCGGGCAAGGGTGGGTGGTCTATTTGCGAGGGTGTGATTCAGTTCATTGACATCGAGAAGCTTCCAGTTTCTCATGGAAGTAGCTGGCCAAGCCATATTTGTAAGGGGAGCGTTGGGTAATGTGAGGCAGAAATGAAGAAGATGGTGGGCTGACCAACATATGGGACTGGTTTGAACCCATTTTAGTTCAGGAATATTTGAGAAAATGGGGTCTAATAGGTGACCAGCCCCATGCGTGGGTCCAGATTTAAGTAATGTCATGTTGAGTGCAGCTAGGTCGTCAATTAAATTACAACATGTTACATTTGTTGCATCCTCAAGGTGTAAATTTAGATCTCCAAGGAGTGTGAAGTTTTTAAAATCAAGATAAAAGGGGGTGATATAATTTGCTAGGTTGGTCGCCCATAAATGGGCATTCCCAGGGGGCCTATATATTAGGAGACCGGAAAGCGTAAAATTAGGGTTTAAGGTGATTTTGAAGAGTGCGGCCTCACAGTCTGGAATGTTGACTGGATCCAGGTTACAGATACATTTTTTCTGAAAAATGATCGCAATACCCCCACCTATTTGGCCCTGTCTGTCTCTTCTAACGATGGCGTAGTTAGAAGGAAGGGCGGTCGCAATATCCGGGCCAGAACTGTCGGGTAGCCATGTTTCTGTCAGAAACAGGACACTAGGTGCCTCGTCTAGCAAAAGGGTGAAGATGTCAAGTTTATGTTGTGGTAAGGACCTGCAGTTAACACTGTAAAAAGAATATTCGCAGGAGGCATGCTTTGGGGGTCGGGGTAGCGGTACAGTGCTGGAGTCAGGGTCAGGGTAGGGTTGTATATTTTTAAGTGCGAAATTGCAAAACGTACAGTGTGTGCTATCAGATGGATTTAGCACGGTACACTTGCTATGTTTTGCAGACCGTAAGGATTTTATTTGATCAGAACTCATACCTGAGATGGTGTGATTTTGTAAAGTATGGGTCCCTGCCCCATGTCCCCGCCTGGCCTGGACGGGCCCAGACGGGCAGGTCTTAGGCTTGTCTTTGGCGCGGCATTGGCGCGGTCGCAGCGCCTCTTCGCTGCGCGTCATAGGGAGTTTCCGATTTTTGTAGAGGACGGGCTAGTCTTCAGCTCCGCCTCTACTCACTCCCTTGCCCAATCAGTGCCTGCCCCGGTCTGGAATCCGGAAGAAGGTACCGCCCTGCGCCCTCCACTCAAACAAGCCTAGCGCTTGCGGTGGAACGGGGCTACAGGGATAACAAGAGAGGATTGTTCAGCAGGTAAATTCACATTTCAAACACACAGTGCAATTTTAAAATCAATCGACGCGGTGAGATTAAAAGTGAAATGTTTTCGCGCTTAAGAACTGCAATCGTTTTTAAAGCGCTGCTCGGCTGAATTCAGGTATTTTAGCCTTTTAAAAAGAAAGGTGGTGTAATTAGCCTTCAATCACACACAAATCTACTTTTCACGCATCCGCATATGCTTCGCTCGTCAATATCATCAGGGAGAGCACAGAATAGTAAAGGGCTTTTGTAGAGGACGGGCTAGTCTTCAGCTCCGCCTCTACTCACTCCCTTGCCCAATCAGTGCCTGCCCCGGTCTGGAATCCGGAAGAAGGTACCGCCCTGCGCCCTCCACTCAAACAAGCCTAGCGCTTGCGGTGGATCGGGGCTACAGGGATAACAAGAGAGGATTGTTCAGCAGGTAAATTCACATTTCAAACACACAGTGCAATTTTAAAATCAATCGACGCGGTGAGATTAAAAGTGAAATGTTTTCGCGCTTAAGAACTGCAATCGTTTTTAAAGCGCTGCTCGGCTGAATTCAGGTATTTTAGCTATTTATTCTATCACTACCCTCAACGATCTTGCTTAGCCTCTCTCTGTCAGCCTACCGGCCTTTGTGATCACTTTGTTGAGAAGGCATGCGTTTGCTGAAAATCCCTTCAGTGGAAAAATACTACATGGATTCTTGGAAGCCAATCTATGGAACCAGCTACCGCTCTCCCTGTGATATATTCCTTAACAATTCATCTTTAAGAACGCCTTGCAAACTTTCTATTCAATTAATTGTAGAATTCATCCTCGTATGTTCTTCTGGCAAATGTTTCTTTCTGCAACAAGACACCATTCAGTGTTAGTTCCTTTTATACATTCCCAATCAAGTAATTAAAAAAAACAAAAAAAAGGTTTGTTGGCCAAATCCATTGGCCCTTCCAATGCTTGTTATTACTTTCTGTTCCTGCTGCTACTTTCACGGCTCTTTGGGCCAAAAGTCATAGTGACAGTGCTGTGGTACCATACCAAGAGGCAAGCCAGAGCTGCCAACTCCTAATTGATGTCCATGATGTCCATGCAGGCCATGTTATGAAATGTATGAGGCCAAAGTCAGATGTTACTTAACATAGATTGAAGTACTTCCTCATAGTCTACCTTCTTGCATTGCAATTTCGAAGAAGGTCCTCAATTATGCTACCTTAGAATTTTGAAGTTCTATCACTTTTTTTTAAACATCATAACAGTCGTCCAAGGAACAAGCAACTTGGTGGCCCAATGTATGGGTCTGCTTGTGTATTACTCCACCCCAGAACAGTGTAGGACAGCTCGTCATATGTACGAAGTTGATGCCCAGTTCCCTACATCTAGGGCATGGTCGTGGTCCTCCCCCATATTTGGCCTGAAGTCATCTTAAGTGCGCTGTTCAAGGATGCGCATTCTATCTGAGCGATCCTCCACCCCATGGCCCTGTCTTTTGTCTGCAAATCATTCAGGGAGGTTTCAGCCATGTCCACTCGATCTGCTAGTTTGCTGGGTTCCGTTCGAAGCAGTCCCAAACCCACCGATACAGCGTTGATCTCCTGCTGAAGTTGTAACTTGGTATCTTCAATGGCGGCAAGCACATTATCAAAGTGGAGTAGCCTAGAGGGCTCTGGGGTATCACGGCTGTCCGGTACCAGCACTGGGGGGAGGGGGCAGAGGAAGGTGGGAGGCTCCTTAGAACTGGGCTGCATAGTCGTCTGTTTGGTCTTTGTTTTACCCATTGTAGCTTCGTCGCTAGCCCCTGTAGTTAAATAAGTAGGTTAAAGGTCACTAGGGGTGTCCTCCACTAATCAAGGAGAACTCTCTTCCTTCCAGGCCAAGGGCACCAAGAAACTGGTCAGTAAGGTCACAGACCTCTGCTAGCGCTGCAGCACAGCTTCGTAAAAAATAAAAAAGGGAAGGGGGCACCGGTCCCACAGTATCTGAACCTTGCTTGTGCACCACATAATATTAATATGTTCCTTACTTGTTCTTATAACAGGGAACCACCAGGGCTGTTGGCCCGTCGTGAGACACTCCCACCTCTATGGGTACCTGTGCTCCCAAATCTCTGCACCCGTTTAGTTCTTAGATTGGGGCATCACACCACCGATCTCGGACATCTTCTGGAGCCAAAGTCCCAAGGTGCAAAACAGTGGGCAGCATGGTTGAACACTGCAATAATAAATTGGCCACCACCAGGCAAGAGGCTTCAGTTTCACTCATCCGTGCAAGCCTCCCCGAGTGTTTTACTGGGCTTTCTGATCTTCACTTCCACAAAGACAGCAATGATTTGGGGGGGCCACTGCCACACGACCCCCCTTCAGTGTCTTGGTCCAGGTTTGCCACGTCTAGAAATCCCTCAGTCTATGGTGGATGGCTGTGACACCTATTCTAAAGTTCATCTCACCTCAGTGGTCTTGAGGTAGGTCCCAGTTCCAGGCTTCCCCCCAGAATGCAACAAGGGAGCGTCACACAGCTCCGCCTCGCATGAATATTAGGTTTTTGGGCTAATTCTTTAGCATTTCAATGTCCAAGAGCTGGTCACTCACTAGTAAAGGGGAGAGTCAGTCACTGCCTCTTGGTGCTCCCATGCTCACTCGCCCGGCATTTCCCGGGCATACGGCCGCCGCCTCACCCCTCCCCCCCCCGGTGTCCTCAGGGTGCCGCTGTACTTCCCAGGCCCAGGTCACATCTCCGCTGTGCCCTGCAGGATCAGGCTCCAACCCGAGTAGGCCAGTCGGTCCTGGCAGGCCTTGCAGCATCATGCCTCCGTGGCACCTCCCCACTGTGCTCCACTGCCTCGGGGGATAAGCCTGCCTCCAAAGCTCTTCCTGCTACCGACACCAGCTCCAGGGCTCTCACATACCTCCCAGCACCTCCACTCTGTTGCTCCATCCTCTGCAGGCATAGGCCACACCCCGGGCCACGAGGCCAGGCACCATCCATATCTCCAGAAGCGCCTACCACCCAGAGCAGCTCCGTTGTCCCACAGCATGCTGTGGCGGCCCCCTCCACTGTCCCACAGGTTTCCAATCTCAGTGTTTGTTTAGGGGGCTGCAGCGCCCCAATGGTGCCCCCATTCAATTCAGCCCCCACCAGAGTTATTGTGCAGGTAGTGACTTGCCGCCATTTTGTTAAGGCTGGGCCGTTGGTTCTCCGCAGCTATTGTGCCTACCACGGTGTTGCTGTCTGGTTTCACAGTGCCCAGGGCTCCGCCTGTGCGTCTCCTCAGCAACTTAAACGCTCTTGGCCGGTTCTTCAGCAGCCTGCGCCATGGATTCCTCCAGGATTTGTGTTGGGTTGGTGCGGAGCTGCAAGCTCACCCGTCTGCCATGAATGCCGCTCAAGCCACGTCCCCCTGAAGGTTGATCATTTAAGGACATTGTTCTTTTAATGTTTCCAATGTTCTCATTTTTTTAGCACGATTGGCTTCAGTGACTTATCCTTGTTCCAATTTTTGTTCATTACTTGTACCAATTTGATTCTTTCTGGAGGGAAGTAGATAATTTGCACACAGATCGCAAGTGCACTACTGCTGACTTCCCGTGTCTTGACTTGACTTCACTTTCTTTCTTTTCATCAGAGAACAATCCTTTCACCATCTGTTTTCTTCTGATTAGTAAACATTGCAATCAGGAGTCAGCAGAGACAGGGCTGTTCAAGGAGGCCTTAACATTGAACGAACTTATAGTATGATAAACAAACCCTGGAAGTCGCGAAACCGTGTAATGGACGTTGCATATCAATAAGGGCTCTAAAACGTTGTTTTCCCTTGGTGTAGAGGGCGGGTGTGGAATTCTGATGGGGAGTAAATGAGCTAAAATGCCCCCATTCTACAAATGCAGTTTGGACGGTGGCCCATCGCCACAAAAAGAAACGGACCATGTTGTACCTTTTTGATTTGCAATTTGCAACAGTTCTGCTATTATTCCTTGTGCTCGTCAAGGATCTACATTGTGAAAGAAGTGGGGTATGTCTCCTCTTCGCAATAATGGAGTTCTGGTGTTTTCATTTGCTCCAAATGGAGCTATTGTACCTTGCTTGATGCAGCTTCACCTCTTTGGAAAATAAAAATATTATTATTATTGATAGCAAGTTATCCTTTGAAGGACAAATAAATCACATCACCTCTTCGTGTTTCTTCACTTTGAAAACTCTAAGGAAAGTATTGCTTTTTATTCAATTGAGCCTGCAGAAGAGGGTAGTTACAACTCTTTTCTCTTCAAAAGTAGACTATGGTAACGCACTCTTCATCAGTGTTCAAAAGCGTTTTATTAACAAGCTAGAAACGCTACAAAATGCAGCAGCATGATTATTACTGGGTATTCCGAAACATAAATCAGCCTCCCAAGCACTGATCAAACTACACTGGCTCCCCAAAGACAAACGTGTTCCGGACTTAGCATTTCTCTGACTTTTGCCCTATATTATATTATTTTGCATTTGATGGCCTACATGAAAAATGACTTCTATGAAATGTAATCAGTTTACTGCTGCATCTGCAATTTACTATTTTCTGAATTGGGCCTTTACATTTTGTAATAAACCTTGATGGTTTTCTAAATTTCAATCTCAAACTTTCTAGTTTGAGATAGTCCTTTCTTATTAACTATATTTTTAAACGCTGTTTTGACACGTGTCTCTAGCTACACATTGCCTCATAGACTTTGAGGTTAACACCGTCCCCAATCCACCCAGTTGTTGGGCGCAACACTGTAATGCAGATTTCCCAAAGCCCTGTGCCCCCATGCTGCTATTCTGGTGGTGACATTAAAGTGGAGGCCATCAGCAGGAAGAAAGGGACATTGGGCGGAGTCCTCCAATTTTGGATTTTGGTCTTGCCCCTGCACTCCAGAACATAAACTACAGATGTGTTGAGAAAATAGTATGGAACTGCCTATGTCACCTTGCCATATAGCAGCTCCAGAGTTATGGTCGTTGCCTACTTGCTTCTCTTTGTCCTGCCTTCTCACATGTATGCTGAGATCGTCAGTGTTTGTACCCCTTACAACACAATCACTTATCTATGGTTTCTCAAATAGAAAGATTTACTTCCTGGGATTTCCCAAAGCAACAGTTGTCCTATTTAAATGTTCTTTTGATTTTTCAATAATTTGTATTGCATTTTCTATTGATGAATAATGTGTGTCACTCAGCACTTTTGTTTTTTATGCGCTGGGTTGATTATATATGTAGTTGTCTAATAATTACCGGGCATCATGTTGCATATGTTCAAAATTTATATTTGATTCGCTCCTTGTTGCTTAAACGAAATTATTACTTGTTTGAGAATATTCTTGTTCTGATCCTCTAATGAGAGTGGCTTTGACGAATTGGTGCCATCTAAATTGGAAGGACTCTGAAATTAGTGCAAATGATAGTGTTAATGGCAAACCTGACTAGCTGTGCACTGTCTGACTCCAACTTTGTTCGGAACAGGGTCTCTTACATTTCCATTTTTTTTAATTCCTTGCGGAGTGATATGAAGGGATAGTAGCTTTTGTTGTCATTAGTAAGATCCAGAATTACCTTTATCTCTGTGGGCTTAATTCCTAAACCATATTCTGTGAGATGTGGCTTAATACTGATTTCCAGGAGTAAGTCTGACCTATAATTAGAAATGGGTGTGCGAATCATATCCAGCATTCTTCTTGACTGAGCCAAGTAGGTGACCTTGTAAAGAAAGAGTTTCTTCTGCTTTCTATCAGCTACTGAAGTCTATAAAAACGTAAAGGGTGTCTAGGCTGCAACCATTTTATAAGAGAAATGATTTGGGAACCAATCCTGCTAGCTGAGATCAGAAATGTTGTGATTTTGAGGTGCAGCATGGTGAAAATGTGTTTTTGAGCATGGTGCTAACCTGCCCTCAGGTCTGACTCTTTGCAGTTATTTCAGATGTTTGTCAGCCTCATCTGAACATGAGCAGATGTAAGGATTGGATTAAGGATGCCCATGACTGAGATTGGAAATGGGGGGTTTGCCAGTTCGTACTCATGGAGTTAATTGTTTTTTGTTTTTGCTGAAATGTAGGAGAGGTCCCTGCTATGTGAGCTGCTTTGTTAGCTGCTTTGGCAGTACTCACCAATATCATGTGAAGTAGTGTACAGCGAACACGTAATGATGTATTTTCTAATAATTTACCCTTGTATGTCTATATTGGCAGCTCCTTCTCTGAGATAGATTTGCAATAGTAGCTTTCCAAGTCCAGATATGTTGAAGAATCTCAAATAAAGGACATCCTGGGCAAAAGCCAAGGATGTAGAATTTGAGCAGAGGGAGGGTGAAAGCAACAGAGGGTAGGACAGAAAATGCAAGCATTCCTTCAGAGGTTGTGAAGAAAGGTCAGAGAATGTAAGCGCTTGGTTATGCTTAAGAAACTCCATTCAAGTATCACTAAATGTCCCCAATGAGTTCATATAGCAAGGTCACCTCTAAAAAAGTCCCCTTTGCTTGAATTCTGATATAGTTTCAAGTTAATAACAAGTAGGCATCCACTACAGAAAGAGCTTTCCACTGGTCATAAACTGAAGAAGTTACAATGAGATATGAGATGAGAGGTCACACGCTGGACTTAATATGGACGTCAATGCCGGTACAGGGACCGTCGACCTCACAACCGTGTGTCTGGTCGGACCATCGCTTACTGAAGGGAGATCTCCTGATGAACTTACATAAAACGATACCGGCAGAAGGCCAGAGGCTGGTGAGGAAATGGAAGAACATTAATGGAGAAAAGATGGTGGCACATCTTCTAGCAAATTCTTCCCAGACCCGTTTAGTTAACAATCCTGATGCCCTCTGTAGTAATCTAGAGGAGAGGCTTCTTAGTGCGGTCGACCATGTGGCGCCAGCACGCAGGGTCAATCTAGTAAATAGAGGTCGGAGGTCCCCTTGGTACAACGACTCTCTAAGGGAGAAAAAGAGAGCCTTGCGCATGACGGAGAGAGCTTGGCGCAAAGCCTATGATACTAAGGCGAGAAGTATCTATATGCTTGAATTAGCGAATTATAAGCGGGCAATAATAGCTAGGAAGGCGGATTTTTATGAGGAAAGGATCACCACAGCTATAAATCCTCAAAAGGAAATCTTCCGAGTCCTAAATGAACTCAAGAAAGTAAAAGAACAAAGGCCGGAGTTCACTTTAGAGGACTGCCAGAGATTTCAGAACTTCTTTACCAGCAAAATTAAAGATCTTACTTTGGAAATTGCCTGCACTCCCATACATGCTTGCCCCCCACTGACCATGTCGGCTAAAAAGCTGGTGGATAGACTGCTGGATTTCCTTCCTCCCATTACGAAAGAGGATTTGTCCCTGCTCATTGGGAGAGTTAAGTCTGGCTCCCAGGCAGACCCTTGTCCCCCTGACGTCTTCAAACTGGCTATGCCAGGAATAGAAGAGGAGGTGCTGAATCTTTTGAACTCATCTTTAGCATCAGGAAAGGTTCCCACTGCCTTTAAGGAAGCAAGGTTGATCCCTTTGCTAAAAAAGCCTGGGGCAGACGTGAAATGCCTAAAAAATTTTAGGCCTATTTCCCAGATCCCTTTCCTGGCCAAAGTGCTGGAACAGCATGTTTTGGCCGACCTTTCTGACCATCTAGAAAGGAACGGTCTGTTGGAACCAAACCAATCGGGGTTCCGTGCTAATCACAGCACGGAACTGGTCATGCTGTCCATCATAGATGAGCTCCGGAATAGGGCAGACAAGAAGACACCCGGCGCCCTGGTGCTGTTAGACCTCTCCGCGGCGTTTGACACTGTTTGTCACAAACAACTCCTGTCGCGGATGAGGGACTTCGGCATCCAGGGCACAGCCCACGCCTAGTTTGCTTCTTTTCTACAAGGGAGGACACAAAGAGTTCAGCTGGGAGAACTGCTCTCTACTGCAACACCAATCTCTTGTGGAGTGCCACAGGGGTCGGCTTTGTCTCCCCTGTTATTCAATATATATCTTCAACCTTTGATTGCACTCCTGAATCTGATGGATTGTCAGGTTTACAACTATGCGAACGACACCCAAATTATTATCCAACTGGATAATGCGTTTGGGGCGCCAGCAAATCTACAAACCATCTTGAAGCACACAGCTAATTGGATGTCGCTGAACTCCCTAAAAATTAATCCGGACAAGACGGAAGTTCTACCTATTACAATCGCCGGCAATCCATGGCATGATGGATTCTGGCCGAGGGAACTTGGACCGCCTCCGGAGCCGGCAGGGGCTGTAAAAAGCCTAGGCATCTACGTGGATGACAAGCTTTCCATGCGGAAACAAGTTACCACGGTGGTAGGAACTTGTGTTGGCTTGCTTCGTCAACTCAGAAAAATTGCGCCACTACTGTCCCATTCCACACTGAGACGGGCGGTTTCCGCTATGATCCTTGCAAGACTGGATTATGGTAACTCGCTCTATTTGGGTTTACCCCAAAAACTCCTAGACAAACTTCAGATGGTGATGAATGATGCCGCGAGGCTCATTCATAAGAAACCCAGGAACACGCATGTGTCCCCACTTATGCGTGAGCTACATTGGCTCCCAGTAAGGCAGAGGGTGCTCTTCAAAGGGTTATGCATCGCACATAAATCTCTTTATGGTAAGGCACCAAGATACATTAAGACCCGCCTGATTCCATATAAACCTGCCAGGGTGCTAAGATCTGCTGAGGCAACTCTTCTCATGCAACCTCGTTTCAGATTGGCGACAGTGGGCGGTCGTGCCATTTCGAACACCCTCCCAGGGGCTTGGAATAGTCTACCGGCGGACTTGCGCAAAGAATCTAATCTGCTGTCCTTTCGGAAGAGGTTGAAGACTGTTCTTTTCCAGAAGGCCTGGGGAGGGCTATAAATTTCTGGGAAGTATCTTTCTTTTGGCTTCCTGTGGTGCTTACTGGACAAGCGCTTAGAGACCCCTGGGTTATATAGCGCTATACAAATCGAAATAAATAAATAAATAAATAAATATTGCCAATTGGCAACAAACACATTTTTTTCAATGCACCTATTAAATTGATCTAAGATTGATCTAAGATTACAATTCTATCTCTACTCGTTTGATTGTTTTTATGTACTAAGAAGCGCAGAGGCATGCTGTAATCTAGACAGTGGCTTGAAGCATCTCCCATCGTTTCCATTTCTTAATGCCCTTCATAAATGCCTGCTTTTGTTTAGTCAGCATGCTTAATTAATCTCGCCTTTTGGTATTACGGACCCGCCTAGCAGACTGCCCCTGTTGTATGTGGTCTTACTCAATTTTTTAACTTACGTTCCTTTGTGCGCACTATTTATTATTTACGCCGGCCTCGTGCTTGTATATCAGCACAGCGCCCGCCTTAGCTAGTTAGTGTTTTTGTGCCTGGCTTTGTGAGGTTGTCCTCTCCCTCAGTTTCTGGTTATTTGCTCGTTCTCGTGTTACGTTGCATGTTCCGTACACGCTGCGTTCTCATTGAAAGGTCAGTCCAGTAAGGAAACCGGTCCCTGTTTACCCTCCGCCCCTCGTTCGTTTGTATTTCTAGGTGGTGGGTATTTAAATTAAGTATTCACACGTAGTTTTCGGCTCTGCCAATACCCCAGGTTTTTGCGATGTTGTGTGTGTTTAAAATGTAAACTACACTTCTCTCAAGGTATACATTGTTTCAAAGGAATGTCGACTTGTGTTGGGTGTAAGGTTACCAGAAAACTCCATGTCTAGAAGGACGCAATGCTTCAGTATTCCACCTTTGGTTTACAAAGCATGCACTCACTGAACACTGAGTGAGTTGTTTCTTTTTGCCATGTTATCCGTGTTCCTTATCACCAGCCATGTTAAAGCTTTATTAATCTCAAACAGGGTTGAGTTGTGACCAGGAGCATATGCCAGTGCTCTCAGGTTTCCCAAATCCATGTGTGAATAACGCATCTAGCGGAGGATTTCGTGTTGCTTTCTGGGAAGTTTGCCATGCTTATTGAAGAGTCAGAACTACAAGTCCCAGCATGCTAAGTGAGCCTGGCCTGACTACCCTTCCCTCACATGTATTGGTGGAGGCGACAGGAGCAGTAGTTAAATCTTTGTTGATGGTGAGGATTTCCATGCTCCTGTTTGTGCAGGAGTCAATGCCATCTGCAAGACCTGTGAGCTTGGTGTCTACCGGTGGTAGCGCCCTAGGCAGATCTGAAGAAGTCTTTATCCATGGTTTCATGATGTAATGTATTTTGGAGGAAAAGTAGAGTTGTTTCCTACATGATTGTTTTCAGGACACTGTGTTTGTTGTCCTGGGATTTTATGTTGCACTATTATCAGGTAAATGAGTTCAAATAGTTTGTTGTCATTGTCTTATGACTACAATTAACACTACACATTGGTTGCAAAATAAAATCTGAATACTAGAAATGAGGCGCCTTGATGAGCTGTTTAGCAACCTCATGGACATGGCCGACAGCAACAAGCATGTGTGGGTCTGTAAGGTTCTCACTCCTTGGTTTTTCCCAAAAATAGGCTAATATATGGAAATGTTAAAGAAAACGGTTCAATGCTTGGTATTTTATTGATATTTGTAGAAACAATCCATTTTAGAGCACATTGCACTGGTAATCTTGGTCAAAATCAGATGTGATTCGATAAGTGGGTGGGGTGAGCTTCACCTAGTTTATATGGGTAAATATATAGCACATATAGAGTTGTAAAGCACTTTAGGCCAGTGTCACAAATGGAAATATCTCCAGTCCTGGGTTTTCGTTTTTACACTTCTTTGTTATGAGGAGTGTTTTTCCAATTTGTTCGAGTCACCTGAATGGAGATTAAGTCACTGAGAGCACTGATTTATTAAATAAAGGCATCGGACAAGGAGTTGCAATGGTTTAACGTGTAGCGGTATTCGTAGGGTGGGGGGTTTCTAACAAATAATTCATGGACAATTGGCTAAATGGTGCTTTACAAATTTCATGGAGAGCATGCGGGTTCTGTTCAAAGGAATGTGTGAGAAATTGTTCCATTTAGAGCACAACAATAAAGGCATATAGGACCAACTCAGCGTTGTAATTCGCAACTGCTGACTGGCGTCCAGGACAAGCGCAAGGCACCAATGACACACTCTCCTCCTCCTCTTCTTTCAGTGTCTTCTGCTTACACAAGGGCAGCTAATTTATGCTTCTATAATATTCTCTCCCCTTCTTTCTCTCTTTCTTGTATGCTGTTTCCCAGTGGCGTCACTAGGGATGGTGTCACCCGGTGCGGGTAACTCATATGGTGTCACCCCCTCACGACTTACCGCATGGACCTCTTCCGCTGGGGACGTTAATTGATTTGCCCAGAATCACAGGCTGATGAGCTGTGGCCAGGATTTGAACCTGGTTTGCAACTCCAAAGTGGGCAGCTCTACTCGCTAGGCCGCAGGTAGCCCACCCAAGCTTCGATCTGAGACTATCGGATCTCTGCAGTAGGAGCATTAACACGAAACGCTTTCTTACGTCAATGGAAAGAAGTGACGGAGGTGGACGGTGGCCCAGATCAGAGGGAGCGCTGAAGTTGAGGTCTTTGGGTAGTTTACAACCCCCCCCCCCCCTCACCGGCTGAATCTGTGTCCACAAGGGGTCGCTCTTTACCACCGCCAAACCCAGTGCCCTGCGGCCAGTCGGGTAGTGCCTGTGACTCACACTGACTGTCAGTGAGAGACAGTGACTCACTCTCCGGCCCTCCTGACTTCCTTTGACCTACCGCCAGTATGACCAATCAATCTCTTAGGAGACGAAAATACGCCGGTGCAGAACTGGTGTCCACAAAGTACACAGAGAGGCCAATCTGGCAGCTCTACCTATGTGTCTAACCGCCCGGACAATGGAGGTGCTGGGTTTTACTGCAACACACTCACCCACCACAGATGGCTACCAGATCACAGAAGGGGCCATTAAACACCAAAAGGTAGAAGCTTAATGCCATGCTCGCCGGGTCCCACTGCACTCCAAAAAACACCCAAGGCATTAAGCAGCTTGGCAATACAATTTTAAAACACAAAGGCCTTGAGCCAGGCCCAAGTCTGCTTATCTGTGTTGAAAATCTGTTTATTCTCTTTTCTTGTTCTCCAAAAGCAGCAAGCATAGGCAATTAACTAATGCTAATACGCAGAAAAACTTCAAGGCCACAAGCCTTTCTTGTCTCCCGTGACAAGGGCGCGCGGGCCCCTGCTCCTGGCTACGTCACTATTAGAGGGGTTGTGTGATCTCAGCAGCGCCGCTCCGCACCCCTTCCACAGGCTCTCAGGGGGACAAGATGTTAAATAAATACTTTTGTATTAACAGATTGATATAGGGGCTTTGAAGGGGTACATGTCTTCTTGTTTGAAAACCCCATGAGGGGACTATTTCTGGCAATCGCTCGGTGCCTATCAGTACTTTAGGGTCCTTATAGAAAAAGGGATGGAGAGCAGTGATATTTAACAAACCTAAACTCCTTAGTAACACCTACTGGGAGATTCCGGGGCGCAACTGGCATGAAGGGAAGGTACCGAGGCCCCTCGATTCTCACTTGTGACCCATCTTCTCTCTCTGTTCGCGTGGAGATGGCACAGAGGTGACATATGTAACTAATGCATATGATGTCACTCTACTCTTCCCTGCGAAGGGCCCAAGACGAGAAGCAAAAGTGCATCATATTTCCGTGGCAGAACCCGGTGACTTCCTGACGTGAAACACGTACTTATGGTAGGGGGGCATTACCTGTACGTACCCTCAGCGCTTCCAAGGCCTCTCTTACCCCTTGCTCTACTCCGAAGGGGGAAGGTGACATGTACACGTACAGGAACGCAGTCAGTTGCCACATTAACTGCCCTGTCGCCGGTGGCTTTTCGATGGCGAAGATAAATATGCGACGACTGTGCCCTCTCAAGGGAATAAGTGGGAGAGAGAGACGGCCAGGTGTATCATACCTGTTTGTCCAAAGCTTTTCCAATCTGTCTGGGTGTTGTAGGCCGTCCGGTTGGTTCGGGGTGCTGATGTGCACAGCAGCCGCGCTGCAAGGCCCTGCCCCCCGGTAGCCTCGTTGCCATCACATATTCCTCCGGCCAGACAAACTTTGCGTCCATCGCGTGCTGCGCAGGCCCCTGCAGGAGCTCTATGGGCACGCTCCGGCGGCTTCCCCTCTGCGCTAGCACGGCCGGCTCCCTCCCTACGCACGCCTCCCCCACCGCCAGCCAATCTCGATTCCCCTCCCACCCCGGCCTAACAGCTACACGGAAACACAGAAAGGATGATTTTGGGGATGTTGGTGCGGGAGAGAGCCCTGGGGCCGGGGGTACCTGTCATCGGGCGGGCAGCAGCGGGTGGACCGGGATGAGGCTCGCGAGGCTGGTGGCACCGGCTGGTGGCGGCGGCAGGGAGTGTAGTGGGTGGGTGTCACCCCATGTGATGGTGTCACCCGGTGCGGTCCGCACCCCCCGCACCCCCCTAGTGACGCCGCTGCTGTTTCCCCTACAGTATGGACAGTTCATTCACCACTTCGTGCACAAACTACCTACCCCTCTCAATCTTCCATTCTGTCTATTCTATACAGCTCTCACCCTTATCTGTTTACAATGCCACATAATCCCAGTACACAAATATACTACCCACCACACACAATTCCACAACTAACAATTCCCATTCAAACCACATAATTCCACTCGGAGCAACATACACCCACTCCAAACAAAAAAACGTAGGTAAAAAACATGGTCATTTCCAACGTCAATAGCTCTAGCTTTCACTAATGCTAGACCGATTGCATTGGAAAGACTTGTCTACCTTTAGACTGCTCGCTCATAACATTATCCACAGAGACAAAACGCTCTCAATAAAAGTGTTACCTGCTCTATGTACAGCACAGCTGTTGCAACATGTTGTGACAACTAAGATATGAGCAGAATCTCATTTTTCAGGTTGAGTCACTTCTGCAGGTTCATTATTTGTCTGCAAATGTGCACGACGCAGCACGCCTACTCCTAATCACTCTGACGTGGGCTGACTTTTGTTTTGTTTTGTTTGTTCCTCGTGCTCAGCTAGCATTAAGCCATTGGGAGGTGACATAATGGCTTTTTTCTCACCTATTCTGATGAATATCTAGAGAAAAGTGAATGTCCTGAAATGGTGTACCTCTGTTTTACATTTCTCACATGGTAGTAGTCTAAGTTTGATGAAATGTGGGAAGCCAGGCATAAGCAGTGATCAGCACAGATCTGGACGTAGCTTCTGTTTGTGAAGCAGGTGCAGTAGCACCGGAGCCCAGAGGCCGAAAGGTCGATTGAACCCTGATTATTGATGTATTTAATAATTCAAACAGCAGCCTGGGCCCATTTCCTTCCTCGCAGTAGGGCCCATGACGCACTGACTACAATACAGGCCTTGATGTAGTGATTGGTTTGCCCCGTCCTATGTAGGCAGCTGCCTGTCTACCGCTTGCATGTCAGAAAGTCCCCATTATAGAAAATGACAGTCTAGATAAAGCTTGTCGTTGAAGCTTTACCAAAAATAGTAACATTTAAAAAAAATTATTCAATTGCTTTCATTTTTACTTCTGTAGAAAAGGATTACCTTATCTCATATGACCGGATGTATGTGGCAAGGCAGTCTGCAGTGTTTGTCACTATAAAAACCTGTTCGTACACTGAAAATAGCAGAGGTGCAGTTATACGGTACAGGTCGACTTGTGTTATGCGACTGCTCACCAATGCAGCATTCGTGTAAAGTGAACTCTGCAGGCCTTATCGGCCAGGAAAGAGTCCAATGCTTCTTGTCTCAAAAATGTATTGACAAAACGAATATTTTTGGCTTTTGTATAGCAGTAAAGTTTTAGAGAACTTTACGAAGTTGAACCGCGCAGATAACACACATGGCAGCAACAGTGCTAGCACCCCTTGATGCACAACAGGTGTAACACAGACAGCAGCAGTGCAGAACGACCTCACAATAACTACGGGCGCAGCACAGGCTGCACTAGTGGTGTGTGTGCGACAGCATTATCTTACATAGAGCCGCAACAGTGCAAACTTCTCTAATACAGAATAAGTACAGCATAGACTGAAGCAGAGCTAGCTTCCCCTGCATGCAGCAAGTGCAGCAGCAGCCTCACACATACAGCCTCTACAGCATAGCCCCACATACAGCAGATTGAGTATAGGTACCAGCAGTGCAAGCTTCTCTGACACAGCATGGGTACAGCATGGATCGAAGCAGAGCGAGCTTCCTCTGCATGCAGCAAGTACAGCAGCAGCGTCAGCGGCCTCACACATACAGCCTCTACAGCATTGCCCCACATACAGCAGCGACAGTATAGGTACCAGCAGTGCAAGCTTCTCTAGCACAGAATGGGTACAGCATGGATCGAAGCAGAGCTAGCTTCCCCTGCATGCAGCAAGTGCAGCAGCAGCCTCACACATACAGCCTCTACAGCATAGCCCCACATACAGCAGATTGAGTATAGGTACCAGCAGTGCAAGCTTCTCTGACACAGCATGGGTACAGCATGGATCGAAGCAGAGCGAGCTTCCTCTGCATGCAGCAAGTACAGCAGCAGCGTCAGCGGCCTCACACATACAGCCTCTACAGCATAGCCCCACATACAGCAGATTGAGTATAGGTACCAGCAGTGCAAGCTTCTCTGACACAGCATGGGTACAGCATGGATCGAAGCAGAGCGAGCTTCCTCTGCATGCAGCAAGTACAGCAGCAGCGTCAGCGGCCTCACACATACAGCCTCTACAGCATTGCCCCACATACAGCAGCGACAGTATAGGTACCAGCAGTGCAAGCTTCTCTAGCACAGAATGGGTACAGCATGGATCGAAGCAGAGCTAGCTTCCCCTGCATGCAGCAAGTGCAGCAGCAGCCTCACACATACAGCCTCTACAGCATAGCCCCACATACAGCAGCGACAGTATAGGTACCAGCAGTGCAAGCTTCTCTGACACAGCATGGGAACAGCATGGATCGAAGCAGAGCGAGCTTCCTCTGCATGCAGCAAGTACAGCAGCAGCGTCAGCGGCCTCACACATACAGCCTCTACAGCATTGCCCCACATACAGCAGCGACAGTATAGGTACCAGCAGTGCAAGCTTCTCTAGCACAGAATGGGTACAGCATGGATCGAAGCAGAGCTAGCTTCCCCTGCATTGAGCAAGTACAGCAGCAGCTTTAGAGGCCTCACACATACAGTTGCTACACATACAGCCACTTCAGCATAGGCAGCAGCAGTGCATGCTTTTCCGACATAGAATAGGTACACCCTTTAACCAAAGCAGAGCTAGCTTCCTCTGCATGCAGCAAGCACGACAGCAGTGCAAGGACCCTCACACAAGGACCCTCACACAAGGACCCTCACATAAGGACCCTCACATACAGCATGTACAGCATCGGCACACATAAAGCCAGTACAGCATTGGCGGCAGCAGAAATGCAAGTTTCTCTTCCACAGAATAGGTACAGCAAGGGTAGACGCAAAGCTAACTTCCTCTGCATGGAGCAAGAACATCAGCAGCCCAAGCATCCTCACTCCTACAGCCTCTACATCAGGGTTCTCCAAAGTCGGTCCTGGAGAGCCGCATCCATGCCAGATTTTTAGCATATCTCCATTTGGATAATTGAAGTTATCTTGAAAATCTGGCATTGATCTGGCCCTCCAGGACTGACTTTGGAGAACCCTGCTCTGCATCAGAGGCAGCAGCAGTGTAAGCTTCCCCCTCAGACCGAACATGTGTAGCATATGCCGCAGCTTGCAGGATGCTGCAGAGGCCCCTACTAGGCCTCCTACCTTAAACGCGCCCCTCCCTGACCTGGCTTCATCATTCTTTCACATACCGGTGCCTTGTATGCTGTTTGAGTATCTGTTGTTCCCCCCCAAATTCTGTTACTCATTAAATATTCATGAAATCCCACACCCAATAACCCAAATGGAGCAGTGTGAGCATGGCTACCAACCATGGTATCTCCCATTCCAACGTAATGATGCATGGATTTGCATAAAGACAATCACTATGCCATATTGCAAATTAATTTATTGCATTGATGGCAGTGCTTTTCTACAGGAATGTAGGGAGTGGTGATGCAAGACTACAGTTAGGTGATGTGTCCTCTTTCTTTGTGATTTAACCCCAAGAGGACCTAATCTGTCAATAGAGGCCAAATGTAAACAAGAAATGGAAAAGGTAATCGGTCTGGTTTATTTTGCTAACACAAGCACCTGTAGCATATTAGATCAAAATACTTGATTGGGAACTAACAGGAGTGGACAGCGAAGGCTATAGTTGTAAAGCTAATCTCTCATCATTTCAACCACAGGATTGCTGGTACACAGAGGAACCGCAACACAAATGGAGCAACAGCAACACAAATGGAGAACAAGTCACGAAACCATGAATAAAGACATCTTCAGATCTGCCCTAAGGCGCTACCACCAGTAGACACCAAGCTCACAGCTCTTGCAGATGACATTGACTCCTGCACAAACAGCAGCAAGGAAATCCTCGCCATCGTCGAAGATTTCACTACACCTCCTGTCGCCTCCACCAACATTTTGCAACAAGCTCTCAGAATTCTTCTGTAACAAAATCATCTCCATATACGACTACTTAGACCCTCAACCGGACCCTGTCACTGTCGCACACTCAACTTCCCATCACTGCCAAAGAATGAAGCCTGACCTTGTGGCCCATCATCACCACCATTGAAATCACTGCTGTCATGAAGGCCATCTGCTCGTGGGCCTCATCTGACAATTGCCCCTCCACACCTTCACCAAAGGACCCTTACCCATCAGTGAAGCACTAACATTGATCCTCATTGCCTCTATCGACTCAGCCATATTCCTGGACAACTGGAAACACACCACTGTCGCCCCCATGCTCAAGAAACCATCCGCTGACCCAATCACGCTCTCCAACTACAGACCCATATGCCTCCTACTGTACTCCGCCATGGTCTTCGAGAAACTGATCAGCTGATGCTCACCAACCACCTCAGTGGTCACCGGCTCACGGATGCCACGTAGTCTGGATTCAGGCCAAACCACAGTACAGAAACATCACTCATCACTACCGTTGTTGACATCTGCATGACCCTTGACAGAGGAGACACGGCAACCCTTATTCTTCTGAACACTTCCGCTACGTTTGACACGGTCTCACACCGCTTGATCATCAGGCACCTTCATAAGATTGGCATCCAAGGTCCCACTGTCCCCTGGATCTGCTCCTTGTTAACGAATAGAACACATGCTGTGAGCATGGCACCTAACTTCTTAGAAGACTGCAAACTCTTCTGCCGAGTGCCTCAAGGTTCATTGCTCAGCCCTACTCTCTTCTGCTCCTCTCCAAGGCACACATGATCCCTCTTGCCAACATCATCTGCACACACATCAACATCCTCTCCTATGCTGATGGCAAGCAAACTCTCCCACTCTGACAACACCGCCAAGACAAGAAATGCCTGCTTGACCGATGTTGCTAACTGGATGAAAGCCAACTGTCTTAAGCTCAACACAGTCAAGAGCGAAGTAGTAATCTTCGGCAAGAACATTTCGCCATAGGACTACAACTGGTAGCTGGCTACACTGCTAAACACTCTCAGCACACATATCATCATCAACGGCAAACTAGACATGACCACACAGGTCAACGCTGTCACTCCATTCTGCATCCACACCCTGAAGATACTGAGGAAGATCTTCAAATGTTGGCAAGCAACACCAGAAAAAACATTACTCATGCCCTAGTCACCAGCAAGTTTGCCCATGGAACACCTTCTATGCCAGGATCATCAAGCAACTCACCAAAACACTACAACCCATCCAGAACTCAGCAGGCAGACTCATCCTTAATGTCCCAAACAGAGCTCACATCACACAACACCTCCAGGAGCTCCACTGGCTCCTGATACACAATTACACTCTTTTTAAAATCCTCACACACACAATAAAGCCCCTCAGTCAAGCAAAAGTGAATAGGTACTTAATGAGTTACTCAAAACTGTACATTTTTCACGACCATTGTTCAGTATTTTTAGCTAGATTTTTACTTAATCATAGCTATTTTTCATTTACTCTATATTGGAATTGTACTTTTCTTCATATCGTCGTACTAATGATTGATCTACTTTTTGCCCCAATTGTTTTTTCAAAGTCCATTTTTTTATTTGATTCTGACCTCGTCTGAGGTCAACAAATGCCAGTTCATAATTTAAAAAGATTTTATTTATACTTTTAAAACACGTTATAGGCATGGTAATTTAAATTTAACGAGTACAACTACATAGTTTGTGGTTATTAGAATTATAGCATTTTTTTTAAACAACTTAAAAGAACTCTGTAAGAATTTGTAAAGGTTATAGCAAATACATTTATTTAGAGGAGACTTGCACAATGATATTAAATATTGAGATAAAATAGCGTTATATCTAAGGCGAATAGGTTTTATGAAACATTGCCGGGCTTCTACCAGGGTCGAATTTGGGCCAATTAAAAGTATGTGGCAGAGGTCTTGTACTCCACTGTTGCACAAGTCACAGATACCTGATGAATATTCAGAGGAATTCCATTTGCAAGAGTAAACTTTTAATGGAAGAATTCCTAGGCGCAGGAGAAGGATACAGTGCCTTACTCTATGTTCAAGCTGCAGCTTTAAATAGGTCTCTGGAGTTTTATATGCTATACAACTCCCGAGCACTATTTAACGTCTCAATCTACTTTTGCAATTACGCCAAACTTGTTCCTAGAACATCCTCTCATGTAAAATGTCAAACTGTGCATTGTGTTCCCTATTGTGTTGCACACTGCTGAGGGTGAGGCATGGCTTTCAGGAACTGGTCTTGCCATACCGTTGAACTGCATCTGTAACTTCATCCCCTGATGTCACACACCCATGTTGTTTCCTCAAACGCCTCACCAGTGTCGGACTGGGGAGCCAATAGCAGTCCTGGCAGAAATGCTCATACATGCCCCACTTCCTTCGTATTCTTACTCTGTTTCTTTCTTTCCCTCCATCCATCCACTCTCCCTCCCTCCCTCTGTCCTCTCTCCTCGCTCTCTCTGGTCGCTTTCTCACTATCTATCCCCACCTTCGCTCTCTTTCTCTCTTCTTCCGCCCCCCTCACACCAAGGGCTTGCTGCAGTTAACCTCGGGGAAACTGGGGAAAGTGACAGAGATACCAGAAGCGGCCATGGTCTTACAACCCGGACTCCATGGTCTCCAGCCCACCGGGTAAATGCCCGGTGGAATAACAGACCTGTCTGGCCCTGCTCATCACTACGTAGAACTGGCACATAGGAAGACCTCTGAATGGATGAATGGAAGTTATTTCCCCCGTTGCACCAGTAGCTTTTGGCGCATCAGTCTTCTGGGAGCATATAACAGTCGTGCAGGAGGAAGTTGAGGGCGCTTTTCTTGCTGTATACAGTGCATACACTGTTAGTAACTGGACGAGGGAGAACACGCACTGCATGCATTGCAGCACAGGTGGAAAACAAAGAGCTGTTCTTGCTACTTAGGCTGCAATACGAGCTGGCCAGAATATTGTGTGGGTTTACTGTGGGTCCGCAGTCTCTGATTACGGCCGGGGTCTCCACACCAAATTCCAACTATTACAAGTGTTTGCCCGCAGAAAAGGGAATAACTGCTCAGACCGACAGATATCTGTCCTTCTCTCTGCACATTTCCCCATTCCAGTGAAACAAATACTGATTTTTTTTCCACATGCTCTTTACAGGTGGAAAGTGCCAGTGAGGAAGTGGAAGTTCTGTGTGATCTGGACAGGTTTCTGCTCTACTCTCTACTGTGAGGTTAGTGGAGGTCAGGCTGTTATGCTGATGGAAGCCCTCCCACCCCTCCCTTGCTGCAGCAAAATCAGGTCTGATGACTTCTGACTCGGAATGATCAGGTCCAGAGTTTGCAAACCTAATAATTCTGGACCCGCAGAACAGTTGTAGTTGCCTGGAGCAGTATCCCCAGTGCTTCATTTGTGCTGGTGTTTGTATTTGCCCAGCACCAGCACTTCTTTTTTAACTCTGGCATATATTTGACAGCCCACCACATGGTGGCGGTGTCTGCCTATCTTTAAAAGAGCAAAGTGTTTAAGGTGGGGACTGAGGCAGTTGGCAGACTCAGCCTCATCTACCTCGACTGGCATGGATATGGACCTTACGCCTTTTCCTTCCCCTTAACTGGTGCACTTTTTGTGCCCTATCTGGACAATGGTAAACCGTCTTTGAAGCTAGAGCCGACTGTCTAGGATTCGCCTCGTCTTCAACTGGTTTGCTTCAATCTGACCATTAGCTGGTCTCAGGGCTCGAGTCGGGGGTACATGCAGATACATGGCGTCCCCCCACTCTTTTCACAGGGTGTACGCTGTCTCCCCTGCCAAGAAGGTGGGCCCCACAGAAATATGTTGAACTTGTCCTGGTGTAATTTTCAGACACCGGGACACGTTCAGCAGCGCCTACACGTTGCCCGCTTTCCATTTCCAGCAGCAACGTGCAGGCGGAGGGGGGGCTTGGGGGGGCTTTTTTCCCCTCCAGCTGGGCTGAAGTTAAGGGGCCATGCGGCCTCCTTTTGTTTGTATATGCTGACTGGGGCCGCCTGGAACCTTACATTTAAATGTAAATGCCACAGAGGGAAACAAAGTAACCAGCTTGCCTTCTCTTTACAGGTACTTACGAGAGGCATGCTTTTGCCTTTGTTCTGTCCCTGTATATAAATGCGGACACTGTAAGACTGTCAGATGGGTTAGTCCGTCCCAGTAGTTACACAAATAATTTAAAAAACACTATTTTATTTATTTTATAGCTCTATGTCGTGATGTCATGGGGTAATTTGCATATTGTCTTACTTGGTCAGTCCCCCCACTTCTTTTTATAGGACTTGTGCCCTGGCTGGTGTCTGGGATCTGGCAGAAGAATCTGTAATTGACGCCAGCATTTCCTTAAAGCCCTTTAACCTTCCCCATTATAGTGAAATATCGGGGGTTTCACAGTCCCGTCTGTCCCTTCCATTAACCAAAGCGCTTAGTAGGTCATTACCCCACCCTGTGCAATAGCAAACCCACCTAGGACTTGAAGGCACTGATTGCTATAAACACGGGCTCCTTTCAAGACCTGTAGGCCCTAAATCCTGGTGTAGGAATAGACCCAGTACTGCCAGCAGTAGGGAGAAGTAGAAGTAAGTGCCTAAGTGCAGAGAGATGTCAAGTCCTGGGTAGAGTAACTCCGAAAGACGTTAAAAACAATTCAAAACGCCTTGTTGTAGCCCGTCTGTGAGGGATGCTGGCCCCACCAGAGAAAGGCCTCCTACTTCCAGGCTGGCCCCAACGCCTCACCTCATCTGTGGATGACCACTGCACCAGATTCCTGGCTGTCAAATGACCTCCTCTGTTCTCAGGTCTCCCTGCCTCTGGCCCGGCCACAAGCCAGGGACTGAAACCGGGAGACCGCTGCCTATGGGAGGCTTGGGGCCTGGAGAGCGTGACGGGAGAACCACTGCAAGTTAAGAAGCTGCAGGTCCGAGGCCTTTAAATGGAGGTCAGTTCAAGGTGAGAACGTCGGAGCTGCCCATTCCAAATGAAGAGCACTAGTGGGTAATACTTTGAGGAGTTCATGTTATGTTCTTTTAAGAATTGCCTGCATGCAAAGCATTGTGCACCATTATGTGCTGGTATATTCTTAAAGTTGAAATAGTCTCGTTTTCCCTTCATTGAGTATACGGTTTAGAGCTGAGATAAGGCAGAATGATGTTAGTGCCTAGAAAACACAGGATCTTTTCTTGTGCTCAACGGAATCATTGGTTTCTATCAATGCAATATGGGTTTTAATACATATATTACAGATATGTAGTTTGGGGATACAGAGATGGCAATAGAGGTTCATAAATTGAAATATATTTCTCATTTGGATTTGTACCCATTTCTTTTTGGTACGGGGTGCCCCCTAAACCCTGTATCTGCGGTGTGGCTTCAGTGGAGATTGGGTGGTCAGTCGTTTTACCTGAGAAATGATTGCCCTTATGGTATCAGATCCAACAATATTTTACAAACATACCTCACCCGTAGTACATACTCTGATAAGTTTGTTGATCAAGGCTGTTCCATGTATATATACTCTGTCTCTTCTCTTAAAACAATCACTCGTTTTTTCAACAAAAAAAGAAAGCTATTAATTTAATCTCAGAGGGTTAGGTTGTCTGCTTTCTCCTGAGCACGCTCTGTCCGGGTCTGTTTGTCTGTTCGGTTCACAGCAAGCAGACAGAGCTCCGGTCTGGGGTGAGGGATGGTTAGTCTTGTGACCGGAGGCTTTGGTAATGGAAGCGAACTGCTGTTCTCTACATGTGACCTCCATGAGATCATATGAGGGCTACTTGTAACAGGCTTGAAATGCTTATCAATGGGCTATAGAAGTGTTCTGTCTGGACTCTCCGCGTTATCTTCCTTCTCTTGGGATACCCGCCCATAGTCTGCTTAGATTTCTTTCAGTGTCTCTATAAGATGCTGCTGGACTTTGAATCGTCTCTTGTGAACGTGTGAATTGACCCTTGTATATTAAGTTTGAACACAAGTCCCACAACCGCTTTTATGCTCCTAATTTAAGGAAAACTCCACCAAGAAAGTCTTAACTATTGCTGATGTGAAGCCATTTCTTGATTACTGTTCGCCCAGAGTTCCCTTTAGAATAAATAATTACTTAACAATGGTGCCTACTTCAGCAACCTCACTAGGACCATGAATTCAATTTTGCCGAGCCTCTGTGAAGTTTAACTTGCAGGTTGTAGGTTTCAGGACATGGGCTGTGCTCTACATCACACTTCCTGAAAATGAGGCTTTGGACTGAATTTTGGATGTGTTCAGTATTGAATTGGTGCACTTTTTACTCTGCTTCTATTTACTGATCTTAGGGTTTTATGTGTGCTGTTTGTCACACCTGTAGAGTAGTAAGCAAACTAAGGGGTACTGATGTTTGGACTAGGAGACGATGGAGCGTAGCTCATATGTGTTGCTTGGAGTTAGTGTCTGCCAATGATAATATGGCACAGGCTTGGGATACTCAAGGAAAGAAATCCTACCAAAGTGGTCATCTAGCCATATGTCATGCTAGCGTAATGGTTGTATTAGTTTCTTGAGAGCCATAAATGCACCTCTTCATGCTTGTCGGATTGTTTTCATTTTCTCCGTCGAGACTCATTTTGGGGGCTTACAGTGAGACGTAGACCATGCATTGGATACATCTGCCTGCTGGTCTGTGTTTCTATTTCATTATCAAAGCCAAGACCTTTGGATTTTATAACTATATCTGTACTCTAGTTATTCATAGGGGCGTTCATCCATTCCTCTTCATCCATTGGTCTGTTTTTGTGTCATTAATGTGTTTGCTTTTCATTACAGCATACATCATGGGGCAGTGGGTCAGCCCACTTCAGCACTGGCTAACTTCAACAAGGGTGATGGCTTTCTCCTGTTTCACAAGGAGCACAGCCGCACACAAAGGGGTTCCCTCCCGTGCAAGTGTATGACTGTTTTTTTTTATTTTTTTTATTTCTGTAATTTTTTATTGAAGATTATATTTACATGGAGCATTACATATACATGGGAAGAAGAAAAAACGCCTGGGGGGGGGGGTTCAGTCTTCTTGGGGTCAGTCCATTCGATCGCATTTCCCCTCGTTGTTGGTCCTAGAGACTCCCACATGTTTGAGACCAGAAAACGTTTTATGCCGTCACCCATTTTTTTCCCTAAAAAAGGCAGCTCCACCAAAAGCAACGTTTTACAAAAAACATGGGAAATCAAAAACATGCCAGAAGGCTTGCAGCCAAATCGGACTGATTGGTTTTGCCAATGTTTATTTTGTATTATTATTACGGTAGTATATGATGAGTGTGACTCTGATCTCAGACGTGTCTGTTACATTTGACAAATAGAAGCAGCAATCATCTGAAACAAAAAAGCTGAAAGAAAGGGTGTTGACAGCTCTCGGTGTGCAGCGGTTCTGGGAACAGCTGGGTACCACTGGTTGTCCCAGGATGTAGACGGGAAGCAGGGGCTGGATGACACATGCTGCCTCCTTCCCGCCACCCCCTGCCGTTCTTGACGAGAACACCATAGATCACAGGGTAAGCCAGCAGTAATGTCGTCTTGTGTGATGGGGATGACTCATGCTCGCCCCGGAGAGGACGCCGTGCTGACGTCGGATACTGCAAGGGTTGCATGTTATCATCAGTCATGCAGCGTTGAGACGCTGGGAAGGGCTGCTGTGATTGGTGCCTTCGCTTCGGAGAGCGAAAGGAGATGTAGCTGAAAAGGTAGAGCGATTCTAGAACTGCTAACTGGTGAGACGTGTGTCTGTCACTCCTGGAGGTATTACTCATGCTTTACTCTTCCTGCTCATTTGACTTTTTTGTGAACATCAGTGGGCCCTGGGGGGCTCACATCCCACAGACTGTGGTGAATGGGGGTGCAGGGCCTCGCACAGAGCCGGGCACTCGTATTCTCTGCTTCGAAGAGGCCACTGCTAGCCCGCAGGTGGGATCTGCTCCCCACCTGCATCTTTTCTGCACCGTTAGATCACTCCATGTTTATGCAAATACCCAGAGCAGAGGAATAAGAATGTCAGGTACCCGGGTCACTCTCTTGCGTGACCGGCTGTCACCTGGGTGCATAAACACCCCCTCCCCCCAGCAGTGAAGCGATCACTCCAACCTTCTCCTCCCCGACTACGGCATCGTGTGCGAGTCAAAGTGTGCTGTGTAGTTACTTACTGTGTACGACATCATTTTTAGACTATATTTTCTTCACCGAGCAGATCATACAAATTTGGTCCTCTTTTCTTGTGAGGTTTTCCGGGAACTTCTGGACAGGAGTCTCCTGTCCGTCGCTATATAAATTGGTATTTGGTATTATGCGGCGCTAGATTGTTGGTTGAAGTAGAAAGATGGGTTGGGGTCAGATATGCTGGCCCTGTTTTTTTTGTTTTCTGCAACACTCTGCCATGGTCGACCGACGGTTCTTCAAGATACAGTGGTTAGTGGTGTGACATAACACACACTTTGCCTGCCTGCCCGTCTGCCTTCCTTCCCTCCCACCCTCAAGGAGGGGGAGCCCCCTAGAGTTATGTGTTGTTATTGTTCTTGTCGCTGCCAGCCTACCCACTGATGCCAGGGTATGGCGCACAGTACTAGGGGCACCAACGTGCTGGCAGGGACATGATCTCAGATGGGTTCTATCACACACCCTCCTTGGCTCTACGTGAAGCCACATTATATTGATTTATTTTCTAGCCCACCCTGATCACACCCTTGACAGTGCACGCCACGCGCCACTGCCTGCAGGTGGTTCCTCGGTCACATCCGGGGCCTTCATTGTATCTCACCGCCCCGTGACTTATGTGGCGTTTAATGTTCTCACCGCAAAATTAATATCTGCCCGCTTATCTCATGTGGAAGACACAGCTGGCAAGCCTGTTTCCATGGCGATTAATGTTCTGTGGGCTCCTTCTTTTGAACGCCAGTTAAGAGTTTTCGGAAGCATGCAGTTGCTTTAGCAAAAAAATAGAACAGTTACAAAATTTCATAAACGAGCTAAACTTTTGGGAAATAAAATCGATAACGCATATCACTGTTTCCGTTCAGTCAGACATGCCTTTTTAATGGTGTTCTGAGATTACAGATTGTCGATGGACCAGGTCTTTCACTTTTTTGCTATCTATTGGAAGGCAGTTACCATCAAGAAAGGCAGTTTATATATGGCCTTCATAGATCTCAAAACGGCTTTCGACCTGGTCCCCCGTGCAAAATTATGGGAGATCCTAGGTGAGATGGGATTTCCCAGTGGATTCCTGAACCTAATCGTAAAGCTCCACAAGGGGAATTACGCGAGGGTCAGATGGGGATCCCAGGGACAGCTAACAGATAGGGTCCCTGTGAGGAGAGGAGTACGCCAGGGCTGTGTTATGGCCCCGACCCTTTTCTCCCTATTCGTGAATGGAGTGGTGGACCATCTGAAGGGGGAGGAGGCGGATGCCCCATCCCTGGCGGGGGAAAGAATCCCCACCTTACTCTTCGCCGACGACACCTTATTAATCTCCAAATCCCCAGCGGGTTTGCAAAAACTCTTGAACCGGTTTAGCTCCTTCTGTACCATCCGAGGCTTAACCATCAATACCTCGAAAACTAAATTGATGGCACTTTCCCCCTCTAAAAGATTCAAAAATAACTTCTTGCTTAATGGTGTCCCTCTGGAGTTGGTCGAGTCTTTTGACTACCTTGGTGTTCGGATAAACAGTCGCATGACCTGGAGGGACCATTTGGCAAAAATGCTACTCAGTCACCAAAGAGTATCTGGGGTGACTTTGAGGGAGCTCCGTGAATCATGTAGCAAACCTGTCTCCCCGGCTATGGCCATCTATGAGGGTCAGATTCTCCCTGCGGCACTATATGGCTCCGAACTCTGGGGGTTTGAAAATGTCTCAGAGCTATCGACAGCGGAAAACAATTTTCTAAGGAAGGTGGTGGCTCTTCCCACTTCCACCCCACTGATTCCCCTGAGACTAGATTTGGGCAGAAGAGCACTAAAGGACTTGATAAGGTTACGCCCGCTGCTTTTTTGGACTCGTTTAAGAAGAACTGAGGAGCTTGCAAAATATGCTGAAGGGCTGGACGATCTTCTTTTACTGGATACGGGTAAAAAAATAGGATGGTTGAATAAATTGAAAGACCTGGCTCTTAATCTGGGGCTAAGAGATGCATGGGAGTCACAATCGCCGCCACCCAAGGAAGTGATCAAAAAGCTATATTGGGACTGGGTACAGAGTAATGCGCTGAGGGTCACGGATGGGGGCTCACTCACGGACCAATTTTTGTTATTTAAATGTGTGAGAAAATTGGAGCCCTTCCTTGACCTGATAACCAAACCTTTAGATCGAGCACTATATCTAAAACTGCGTTATGGGACGCTTCCGGTGCATGATTTCACGGTGAGGTGGTCAAACTCTGGTGCCCCCCTGCGCTCATGCCCTGGTTGTGTAGCACCAAAGGAGTCTGTGGCCCACCTATTTTTTGCCTGCCCAGCTTACAAAGGGGCACGGAAATTGTGGTTGAAACCTGTTTGCAGGGAACTGGGGTTGAGGTGCCATAGCCAGGCACTTCGTGTACTTTCTACGGACTCTTCATCTTCCATCATGATCTGCGGGGTGGCAAAATTCTTGGGTAGTGCGTGGATGACGCGCACCCGTTTACTGAAATTGCATTCGGGAGGACCTACGGTCTGATGCTGTATCCGCTGGTAGAAAACTTGTGACTGTGGGGTACTTCTTCCTTTTATTGTATTTTATTCGTATTTTAATAATTTTCTGGAGAAATTGGAAATGTATATTGCATATGTATTCTTTTATGGTGATTAATTTGCCGAATAAAGATATTGAAACAGATTACAGATTGTGTTATGGGCGCGCGAAACTGCCAAGCGGCCATGTCTGTGTGACGCTTTCACCCAGGGTTACCGGGTGGCTCTATATTATTGACACACTGATTGCGCAGTACTTGAAAATATATATAAATCCTACCACATTAACCCACTGTATATATCCTATATACCGCGCACATTTCACTGAGAGTTTATCTTGGTACCCCAAATAGCCACCCCTTTTTATTTTAAATTGTTTGATTTAAAATTCAAATATGTATTGTTATTGTTTCCTGCATACATATATGTATTTGCTTCGAAGTTTCGGTTTATTGTAGGATTTTTCATTTGCTTTTCCTTTCTCGATTTTTCCCACGTTGGGATACGGTGACAGGAGAATGTTGCCATGTGCAAGGTGCTTGAGACTGACCCCTGTGAGTGACGTCACTGCTTTCTGGGCATGTGCTGGTACATTTTCCTGGGAGGTACAGATCCTTAGGTTATGCACTGCCTAGAAAATTGAATGTGTATGTTAAAGCGATTATTAGTGTGTTTGATGCATAATTGCACGTTTCTATTGTTGCTCAGCTGTGGCAGCAACCACCACTCAACAGAGATCGCCAGACGTTATTTCCACGTGTTTTTATCTCACTTGTTAGAAGGGGCGGCTTTAGCACTGGTGAACCCCCACCCATGAACTCCTTCTTGGATTCCCTCACTATCACCCGACAAAAGTACCCCTCATCGCTCCATAGCCCCTCTCCCACATTTTTGTAAAACCCTCTGAGCTAATTAATGGAGAGTCAAAACAGGGTCGTGTTGGTAAGGCGGGCACTCTGGCAGTGGGCCGGTATCTGAGTTGCAGCTGTGGGCTGCTATTTTAGGCAGCGTGGTGGCTGATTTGGGCTGTGTCTGTGCTGGTCAATTGAGTCCAGGGCCTGAACGGCCTTTCTCGAGGCGGATGGGCTCTATTACCGGCCTTCTACCAATAGGGCCGAGGTGTCACCCCCAGTGTCTTGCTGGCTGGCCCATTAGTGTATGGAGATTGAGCAGGGCCAGAGGCCTGAGCAGAAGTGGCCTCACTTCTATTCAGTTGTGGTTCACCAGCGTGAACTAAACTGTGCACAGAGTCCTGGCAACATTTGCAATTTTTTAAATCTCATTTTAGTTGAGAGAACATGTCACTTTTAGCGCCCCCCCCTTTTCATAATACTTAAAAACACTGAAGCAATGACTTGCAAAAAGGCACAATCTGCAAATATGGGCCACTTTTTTGGGGTTGCATGGGCCTATTTTTGACCCCAATTCGACTGTGAGTCAACACTGCCACTAGACTAAACTCCGATCTCCCTCTCTCTCTCTCTCTCTCTAGAAGGAACATTAATCACCGGGTTTTTCTTGACATTGTTATTTCTGCATGAAAACTGGAAGCACAAGAAACTCTGCAGCAGGTGCTTTTAAGTAATATTAGTACCCCCCCTCCCCCCGAGGTCAGTGCCCCCCTTTACAGGTCAGCGCCTAGTGCGGTCGCACTGCCCTAAAGCCACCCCGTGTGTTAGTATTATGGCTGAACCCAGAGAGGTTAAGAGGTCTCCACTCCACCATGTGACCCTTTTATCATCAGTGTGAGTGACTGTGTAGAACACTTGAGCCTTAAAGAGGGGACACACCAAGCACAAAAGACTCCTCATTAGGTTAATGACAAAATTCCCGAGTGAAAATTGTTATTAAAGCTATTAAAGTTTTTTTGTGTTCAAGACATAAATCCTCCAGGCATCGGCTATGGTGTTGAGATGCCTGACTAATTAAAGTCCGGTAGGAGACCCCCTTTAACACGGAGGTCTGTTTAATGTTCTATTGGTGGCCAGAGGGTCTCTGTTCAGAAGAGCTAAACAGACCACAGAGCTCATGAGCTCAAGAATTGTAGGATTGTTTGCAAAATAAATCTCATCAAAATACAGGGGAGCAGAAACAATTAGTAGTTACAAATCTCTAGGGAGGTCGAAGGGATATGGACCCTGTATCTTACCCCAGGCTATTTGTCATGCCTTTTTTTGAAAGTTAGAAAGAGGCCTTTTGTTTCCTCCATCCTGAGGATCTTCCATTCCTTGCCGGCTTACTCTCAAGATCTAAGGCGAGAGGACGAGGCAGAAACGCGATCTTCTAATGAAAAAGGACATATCCAGTTCACTGACAAAACTGCGCGGATATATGCCCGTCCAAGGTAAGTTTTAATAATTTTTAAGATAGAAACCCTAACGGACCAAGAAGAGTGGAAATACCATTATACACCGCTAAGATAGAGGAGTGGCTCATTACCTCCGCACTCCACACCCCACAAAAAAGATTTCTATGTAGCTGGCGCAAGAAAAGTGAAAGTGCCAGGACATACAAACAAGGAGGAGAAGAAGCACACCAACATTCATTTTTAGATTGTAAAGGAAAATTGAAATTTATATCAGAAGCCAGGACCTGAATCTCTAAACTCCACCAACAGCGGTGTCCTGCCCATAAACTTATATGAAAGGGTGTTTTAGCAACAACCTTTGAAGCCGGTGATCCCAAAGAAATGGCAGTCCTGAGGAAGGTGCTACAGTATCTTTTGTTCTCCGCACCGAAACGCGTCGACGCATTTTTTTATGTAGAATCCAAACAAGGTCCAGTGAACAATTGATACGCACACAAAAGTAGTACTATTGATGTCACTTTCCTATGAACTAATGACCTTTGGATCAAATAATTAAGAGTGGCAATAATATCATTAAAATGAATCTGGCCTGGGATCACTAGATCGCCAGGGCTCCAGTGCGCACTAACTAAATGAAAATATTCAAAGTTTTCCAATTATTGCATTTTAATCCATATGCTCTGATTTTTGCATCATTTCATTTTAAACACATGAAGTATAATCGAATGAAATATATTCATACAAAGTATACAATTGACCTATCATATCAAACATTTTTCACAAATCTTTATGCACAACACTATTACATATACAACCCAATGCATTTCGGGGTTACGAACCCCTTCGTCAGGGGCCTATAGAAGAAAAGAGAAAAAGGAAACCTATTTAATAACAATGCTTAAAGAAGGGTGTTCATTTACTGTATAAAGTGATATAGCGTTCTCTTACCTAGATAACTGGTTGCAAACTTATTGCATGGTCTACATAGTTTAGGGAGGATCTAAAAAAAAATATAATCAAATAAGTATCCAAACTAGCGCTAGAAACAGCACAAAATATCACGTAGTGCTTTTATATGATTACCTCACATCCGGTAGTTGAAAATAGACTACCTATAAATAAATCAGAAACATAAGCCTGCCATGAGCAATCCGATAAAACATAGTCAGTAAACCACAAGGGTTTATTTGCCATATAATGAGCACAAGGCTCTATGCTCACCTCAAGATCTGGGCTTCTTATCAACGATGTAAAAAGGAAATCTAACAGAATAAATAAATAGAGAGCGTTGAGAAACCTCTTATGTGTGAAACCACCAAGTTACATACTGGACAGCTTCCAACTCAAAACGCAGAACGTTATTTTACCTGCGAGTCCTTTAGTAATTCACAGAGTCTCGCTTAAACTCGGTTTACTCCCATGCTAAAAAATAAAACGAAAACTGCGTTTTAGTATTCGGTGAATTAAACCGATAACCATGAAGTCTGAAAAGCTCTTCTTACAACTAAAACGCTTACCGGAGATGTGTAGAAGGTGGCGTTGTATCGGCGTCTTCCCTCACTACTAACAACGAGGACAGGAGTCCTTCGTTTATGTTAATGCGGTTAACCTGATACTACCGGATTGAAAAGCAGACTCAAACCTAAACCGATGGCGGCCATTTCTAAAGGGGGTTATTCTCAACTAATTCGAAGTTTGAAAGGCTCTCCTTACAACTAAGTGTTTACCGGAGATGTGTAGAAGGTGGCATTGAAACGGCGTCTACCCTCACTACTAACGTCAAGGACAAAAGTCCTTCGTTTATGTTAGCGCAGTGAACCTGATGCTTCCGGAATGAAAAGCAAACTCAAACATAAACCGATGGCGGCCATATCTAAAGGGGGTTATTCTCAACTCATTACCTTTGGGTTACAAACTAACGGGAGCATATTAAACGGGTGACTACATGATTATAACTCATGAAATGACTACATTCGGATGATACACTGAAACATATCTACTCATTCTATGGCAGATGTAGGAAAAAACGGATAGGAATAAGTAAAGAAGAAAAGAAAATGAAAATGAAAAAACAAAAATCAATTGGTCACATGTACACTCTTTTGTTGTCAATGTTAATAATCCAAACGACAATTAAATCATTTCTAAAATCAATGTGAAACACTATGTACAATGCATTCAAGGCACCACTGTGCAGGTCATACCCTGCGGGAAATTAGCTGCAATCTCTAATATTAACTATAGGAAACATATCATGTCCAGTTTGTCATTAAGCCCATCTGGCACTAAAGTCTGCAATTTCCGAATCCAAAAGGTTTCTCTTCTGAGTAAGATTTTTGCATTGTCTACTCCCAAACGTTGCCGAACTTGTTAAATAATTTGAAATCGAACCTGTGCTATGGTGTGACCTTTTTCAACCCAATATCTAGCTAATGGCGAGGTCAAATTTTTATTCCGGATTCTGCTTTTATGCTCAGCCAAGCGTATTCTCATCTTCTTGTCGGTTTTGCCGACATACAATAATCCGCAAGGACATTTAATAGAGTATACCACATGCTCTGCGTTGCAGTTTGCCGAATGTCGTAGGATTATTTGTTCTCCTGTTTTGGGATGAGACAATTGATTTCCACTGATTACGTTGTTACAGTTCTTACAATTAAAGCATTTGGTTGTACCTCTAGGGTTAGCTGTTTCTAATTCCATGTCGTCTGGTCTGTTCAACAATTCTTTTATGTTCCTTGACCTTGAATATGCGAAGAGAGGTTTCTGGTCATACAAGTGTTCAAAGTCACTCTCCATTTGTAAAATATCCCATCTTTTGAGTATTGTCCTTTTAATTTCTCTTGTTGCCGTAGAGTATTTAGAAACAAATACGTATGGAAGCTTCCACCCGACAACCCTTAAAAACAATCTCCCAGTGTCTCAGTTTATGAGAATAAAAAGGATAGCATCGGATGATGCTCAATGTGCCATAAGTTTTGAAAAACAGAAACTCTGTTACTTAAGTCGAGGTTATCCTGAAAAACTAATTGATTTGCAAATGGAAAGGGTTAAAACGATACCAAGGGTAGAACTGTTACAAAAAAAGACCAAAGACTCGAAAAAGAGGATGGTATTTGTTTCTAAATACTCTACGGCAACAAGAGAAATTAAAAGGACAATACTCAAAAGATGGGATATTTTACAAATGGAGAGTGACTTTGAACACTTGTATGACCAGAAACCTCTCTTCGCATATTCAAGGTCAAGGAACATAAAAGAATTGTTGAACAGACCAGACGACATGGAATTAGAAACAGCTAACCCTAGAGGTACAACCAAATGCTTTAATTGTAAGAACTGTAACAACGTAATCAGTGGAAATAAATTGTCTCATCCCAAAACAGGAGAACAAATAATCCTACGACATTCGGCAAACTGCAACGCAGAGCATGTGGTATACTCTATTAAATGTCCTTGCGGATTATTGTATGTCGGCAAAACCGACAGGAAGATGAGAATACGCTTGGCTGAGCATAAAAGCAGAATCCGGAATAAAAATTTGACCTGGCCATTAGCTAGACATTGGGTTGAAAAAGGTCACACCATAGCACAGGTTCGATTTCAAATTATTGAACAAGTTCCGCAACGTTTGGGAGTAGACAATGCAAAAATCTTACTCAGAAGAGAAACCTTTTGGATTCGGAAATTGCAGACTTTAGTGCCAGATGGGCTTAATGACAAACTGGACATGATATGTTTCCTATAGTTAATATTAGAGATTGCAGCTAATTTCCCGCAGGGTATGACCTGCACAGTGGTGCCTTGAATGCATTGTACATAGTGTTTCACATTGATTTTAGAAATGATTTAATTGTCGTTTGGATTATTAACATTGACAACAAAAGAGTGTACATGTGACCAATTGATTTTTGTTTTTTCATTTTCATTTTCTTTTCTTCTTTACTTATTCCTATCCGTTTTTTCCTACATCTGCCATAGAATGAGTAGATATGTTTCAGTGTATCATCCGAATGTAGTCATTTCATGAGTTATAATCATGTAGTCACCCGTTTAATATGCTCCCGTTAGTTTGTAACCCAAAGGTAATGAGTTGAGAATAACCCCCTTTAGATATGGCCGCCATCGGTTTATGTTTGAGTTTGCTTTTCATTCCGGAAGCATCAGGTTCACTGCGCTAACATAAACGAAGGACTTTTGTCCTTGACGTTAGTAGTGAGGGTAGACGCCGTTTCAATGCCACCTTCTACACATCTCCGGTAAACACTTAGTTGTAAGGAGAGCCTTTCAAACTTCGAATTAGTTGAGAATAACCCCCTTTAGAAATGGCCGCCATCGGTTTAGGTTTGAGTCTGCTTTTCAATCCGGTAGTATCAGGTTAACCGCATTAACATAAACGAAGGACTCCTGTCCTCGTTGTTAGTAGTGAGGGAAGACGCCGATACAACGCCACCTTCTACACATCTCCGGTAAGCGTTTTAGTTGTAAGAAGAGCTTTTCAGACTTCATGGTTATCGGTTTAATTCACCGAATACTAAAACGCAGTTTTCGTTTTATTTTTTAGCATGGGAGTAAACCGAGTTTAAGCGAGACTCTGTGAATTACTAAAGGACTCGCAGGTAAAATAACGTTCTGCGTTTTGAGTTGGAAGCTGTCCAGTATGTAACTTGGTGGTTTCACACATAAGAGGTTTCTCAACGCTCTCTATTTATTTATTCTGTTAGATTTCCTTTTTACATCGTTGATAAGAAGCCCAGATCTTGAGGTGAGCATAGAGCCTTGTGCTCATTATATGGCAAATAAACCCTTGTGGTTTACTGACTATGTTTTATCGGATTGCTCATGGCAGGCTTATGTTTCTGATTTATTTATAGGTAGTCTATTTTCAACTACCGGATGTGAGGTAATCATATAAAAGCACTACGTGATATTTTGTGCTGTTTCTAGCGCTAGTTTGGATACTTATTTGATTATATATTTTTTTAGATCCTCCCTAAACTATGTAGACCATGCAATAAGTTTGCAACCAGTTATCTAGGTAAGAGAACGCTATATCACTTTATACAGTAAATGAACACCCTTCTTTAAGCATCGTTATTAAATAGGTTTCCTTTTTCTCTTTTCTTCTATAGGCCCCTGACGAAGGGGTTCGTAACCCCGAAATGCATTGGGTTGTATATGTAATTGTGTTGTGCATAAAGATTTGTGAAAAATGTTTGATATGATATGTCAATTGTATACTTTGTATGAATATATTTCATTCGATTATACTTCATGTGTTTAAAATGAAATGATGCAAAAACCAAAGCATATGGATTAAAATGCAATAATTGGAAAACTTTGAATATTTTCATTTAGTTAGTGCGCACTGGAGCCCTGGCGATCTAGTGATCCCAGGCCAGATTCATTGTATTGTTGGGTTCTAGCAGGCACCAATCTAGTGCAGCACACGTATCGACCAAGTGGTCAAATTTGAGGACAGAGTGCAATACCACCTACCATACATTTGTTAATAATATCATTAAGCCACGCTGTGTAGGGGTTTATTGAAGATTGTTTTTTATATTATAAGATTTTTTCACTGTGACTCTATGTAATTCTTGCATGTGATCTTTGCCTTAAATGAATCTGATGTTTAATATCTGATTTAATAATTTTTGTGTATGTGTAATGAAATGTAATGAACTGTTATGATTGATTGTTAAAATTAATTGTTTTTACTATATTTTTTCAAAGACCGCCCTTTGAAATTTTAATTTGTTACTGTGTATAAACTGTCTTATGTTTTATTAAAAAAGACTGTGAACGTTCCTATTTTAGTGTGGAAATTTAAATTCTTTGGTTACTTTAGATAGGTATGGAGATTTAATAAGGCCATACATGAATGTGCACCCAGGGACTTCCCCTTGACTGATTACTCTCAAGAAGCCACAAAGAGCGGAAATCTGAACAACCGATTTGAGCGCATTGAACTGGCGATAAACCCTGGGCTGCAGGTGTTATATAATGTCCTCCACTCTTAATTGATTTCACAGCCTCTGTTATATGTAAAGTTCACATGTCAGCCCATGAAGAATAGTCACAGCCCTCTAGGATCATTTCACATCTGCTGCCACCGCCTCAGCTAAGGCACTTCGTTAAGGCACTCGACTGGGAAGGGTGTCTTTGACCAAAAACAGTGATGCCATATGCAGTGTTCATCGAGGACGAGCATCCTTCTGCTCCTCAGTATCCCTTCTGCTCCTCAGTATCACTTCATTCTGAAGATGCAAATTATATGATGGAAGAAGGGATAGACAAGAGAGAAATTACAGAGCTCAGGATGGACTGTCCTTCGGGGACACAGAGAAGCCTAGTGGGGAGGGGTACATGAGACAGCCACCAGGGTCAAGGATGGACTGACCGGTGACACAGACAAGAGCAGTAGGCTGGGGGACACAAGATAGCCACCAGGAGTGGGCGGAGTGAGGAATCCTCAGCCAAAAGGTGCATGACAGCTGCCAGGGAAGCCAATGACCTTAAAGACAACAAATTAGAAGAATTCAGTCTGTAAAATGAGACGTTTGGACCATTTTGAAAATGTTTTTGTGCAGAGACTCTCCAAAGGGGTCGGACTTCAGCACCATGTTTGATGCTATATGGACCTAGTATTAACATGTTTCATGGGATTCTGGGATACTTTTAGTCCTATTCCATCTGCCTTAGCAACCACCTCCTTTCACCTAATTGGCGAGGGATGAGACTCATGTTTTCTTTAAACAGTTCACCAAAAAGGCTTAAAGTGGAGCATTTTTACAGTCACAGTAGACACATCTTGGATCCTTAGTTTACCTCTTGAGAGAGGCTGCAGATCTTTGCTTTCTTTGCTCTCTCAGCAAAAGGCCCCAAGAGGAAACAACCTCCTCTGTATGTAGAACACGGTATCATGCTACAGAATCAGTAGTCGCGGAGCATGCAGGTGAGGAGAAAATCGAGGCATTATTGGAAGTGTGGGCTGCTGACATGTGGAATTTCTAGATCTCAATCAGAAGGTCCCTCCTGGCCATGGTGGTCTTAGGAGAGCCCATTTCATGTTCCTTATATTATGAACATCAGTCAGCCCCCCCACCCTGACGGCGCTACATCTGCTGTTTAGTGTTTTTTTTTTTTGTTCACCTTCTTGAATGTTATTTGTTCAGTGAAACATGTTGGGTGGAACTGCCTGGGATCTTGAGCCTGTTGAGCATAGATGCGCTATGCAGTGTACATTCGAAAGCTTTAGTTCAGTCTGAAGATATTTAAGATGGAGATTTTGATTGGTTAGTCTATGAAATGAATCTAAACTCCTTTCCTGGATACAACATCCTAACATGTTCAAAGTGTCTAACCTCTGGGTGTTGTTCTGTGTAATTGCACTCTGTGCCTTAGGGATACAGTAGAACTGGTTTTATCACTCATAAGTGTCTAGATGTTTTTGTACACTCTTCTCTGCCCTAGAGCTGTAGTCCTTGTAGCATGATTTTCTCGTAGATGGTTTAGGTACAGGCTACGCCTTCAGTATACAGGTGGACTCCAGACATTACAGCATATGGCTGCTTGCTTTCGCCAACAAACTATGCCTGAGGCGCCAGGTTACTAAAAGAATACAACAAATTGTCCAGTATTAACTGTCACAAGCAATTTGTGCCTGTGCACTTTAAGCAGATGCTGCAACCGGGACGATTCTGCATCTGTTTTGGGGGGGGGCTCCTCTTTAGTCCTGTATATCACTACTCAATGGCCATCCGGTCTGTTACCTGGAGTATTGAATGTCACCTCACAAGTCTGCAGGGGCCACCATAGAAGTCCAAAACATGGCGCCAGATTGCAACAAATGACATAAATATGTCGGTGCTGCTAGGAGAAAAGTGAGCGACCAGAAACCCTGTGCTCTAGTTAAGGGACAGTCTTAAGATTTTGGGGGCCTTGGCCAAATGTATTTTAAAAGGCCGTTTTGGTAACAGCTTTGAATTTATGATCCAATTTCAGTTTTTTCATGCCCTCTTTGTCCACGTCACTGACACTGTACAGGCACATTCATACAAATTCTACATGTGTTTACATCTAATATTCAGGAATAATGACATGTTTTAATATTATACCACAGCAACAGTACCTTACTAATATTATAGCAAATAATCTCTGACACCCTCCCATTTCTCATATGGGAAGTCCTGTTTTGATCTAAAAAAACTTTTCTTTAATTGCTGTCCCCCGTCGCAACCACATCTCCGGACACCTGCAGAACCTGCACTGGCTCCCGGTCAACAAGAGAATCACCTTCCGTCTCCTCACCCATGCACACAAAGCCCTGCACAACCAAGGACCAGGATACCTCAACAGCCGCCTCAATTTCTACGCTCCCAAACGCCAGCTTCGATCGACCGGCCACGCCCTCGCCGTCGTCCCCCGCATCCGAAGAGCTACCACAGGGGGAAGGTCCTTCTCCTACCTCGCCGCCAAGACCTGGAACTCCCTCCCGACCCACCTCCGCCTCACCCAGGACCACCTCGCCTTCAGGAAACAGCTCAAGACCTGGCTGTTCGAGCAGTAGCGGACCCCCCCTCCCCAAGCGCCTTGAGACCCTCCGGGTGAGTAGCGCGCTATACAAATGCTTTGATTGATTGATTGATTGATTTGCTTTAGTTATTTATTTAAAGAGCCTGAGCGCATTTACTGGAACTGGATTGACACACACCCATGCAGGTGTTTACAGCTTCCAGGCAATTTACAACAATTGGAAACCTTGCCCTTTATGCTATCACCTTTGCTTGTGAATTGCAGAATTGTGTCTGTGCTTTACACAGCAATCCCTGTTGGGCTGAGAAACTCCCAGCTGTCTCGTACATGTGAGCAAAACAGTGGAACTAGACCACTCACAAGTAAAGTATTCAAGTCCCTTATAAAGGGAAGACACCATCTGATATTAAAATACTAGAAAATGTGAGATGTCATTTTTGCGCCTTGCAATTAATCAGAAAATACATCTGATTTCTCTGTGGTGGATTGGCCTTTGTGAAACACAAAGTCAAGGCAGAACACAGACTAGTTTAAAGGAAATATGCCTCTATGAACTTTGATACAAATGAGCGGATTTTAAAATAGTCTGTAAAAACATCCATGACAAAAGACAACAGTGTGCATAACAAACTACCAGATATCCAGCTGTTGTTAATCTTTTTTTTACCAAGAATGTGAGGCACCATGAGATGAAACCCGCCCGGGCGAGTGAAACAATGTAGGCAAGGTTAAATGGAGGCGAGGCTCAGCTGTCAGAAAACAGAGGCTCCACGTGGTGTGACTCACAGGCCCTGGTAGCACCACGCCTTGAACCTCTGACCTGCTACCTTTGTGTAACTGACACGGGCTGGTGCTGAAGCATATTGGTGACTCCCCCCTCCAACTTACCCAACCAAGCCCATTGCCCCAATATGTCGAGATTTTCCTGGATAGCAGAGAACAGCTTTAGATTGAACTCTAACAAAGAATGCAGGATTGGCCATTGTGCCACTCTGGCATTCCACAGTAGGCCGCCATCCTTCAGAACCGGATGGGCTGCTATGACTCGAGTATGAATGCAACACAAAAAGATGATGGACGGAATGCCGAACAATGTCAAACATTCTCCCCCGGGCACAGATCTGAATTAAATCCATCGTTCTTTTGCTCACCTTGCCACCCCAGGTTGGATCCAGCCATATGCAAATCTGTTTTGACCCTGCCCCCTAAAGTTTCAACACTCTGACCATCATTTAATTTTTTTATTTTATTTTATTGTGTGATGCTGTCAGGTTTGAAAGCCGTCATGGCCCAATGGTTACCTTGTAGTTGCGACTTCCTGTGGGGCTGATTTGAACATTTTTGCTTGGGCTGATTTTGGTGCCATTCTGGCTCTGCTGGCAATTTTTTGTATGTGATTGATGCATGCTTCACTTCCATTGCACTTTGAGAGGACAGTGCATGTTTTAATGCCCTAGGAGGCAGGGTAGGCCACCAGAGGGCAGTACAATATTACTCTCATAAACATAAACAGCCATAAAGATAATAGTATACCTACTATGTCTATATTATAGGACGGAATTGTGCCCTCTGACTTGGCCTGGCCTAATCTTTAAATGTAATAACAGACTGGAGAGAATATATTATTATTATTAAAGCATATTATAATCAGGGACACTGGAATTATGTGTTTGTGTGGCCATGGCGAATTTTGCATATTTATAGATTTGCCACATTTGCTACATAATCCATCATCTGCCGCATAATCTGCAGATTTTAACAAAAACATAATAATTTCCAGCTCGAATCAAAAGTTATAAAAAATGCAGCAACCAACGCATGTTGCTGCACAGTGGAAGGCCCTTGGCAAAGCTGGACTGTTCACCTTTCTGTTGCTTTTTGCTACATTTAGGTGTTAAACTGGTGCTAATGAGATGCAACCAATGCCCAAGTAGTGTTAGTAAGTGTAGGAATTAATAGTGTTACAAAATGTGCCACATTATGCCGCATAATTTGCCTTTTCTTGCTGCTTAATTTACTCAATCCTGCCACATAATTTTGGCCCTCTCCTGCCGCGTAATTCCAGGGGTCCTGATTAGAATAATGAAGAACGATTGCTTGCTTATTTAGCCCTTTATCACAAAAGTTTCAAAGTGGTGCAATAGCAGGTCTTACTATTACCGTACACAATGGCTTTCATTTTTTTGTTATTGCGAAAAATGAAAGTCTGAACGCCTAGTCAAGATTAGAAATTTTGATCCAAGGGTTACACAGTTTCTCTAGTGGATGCAATAGTCCCCTATTGAATCTTAATATGACTTTGCTCTTGGGAGAGGCGGAAAATTGGCCTCCCACCCATGGTAGAAAGTCTATATTGATCAAAAGGACTTGCCCTCCCCTACAGACTAATAAAAAAAGATGTTTGGGCAGACCAGTAGGCCATCTGGATGAGCAGGTATCCAATCTCATGAAATAACTTGTGTGAAGAGCAAAGTCAAACTGTTTGTGTACAGGAGGCAATGCCAAGATTTTGTCGAGCCTTGTATTAAGCTTGGGTGATAAGCTGAGGCTACATAGGAGCAACCTAAACTGTTAATACCCACACCCTTGAAAATAATGTAAAACGAATTGATTCAATTTACTTGTTGCCATCATAACATTGCACATGCTCTTAAAGGCCCATGAGGACCTAGTTCAGCCCAACCAAATTCTTCAAAGCTGCACAATCCACCAGAGAGTAGTAGGGGGGAAAGATGAACGGTCACAGATTGAAATAATGTTAATGGAGCTGTTTTTTGCAAGTGGTTATGACTTAGCCTTTGAATATCTGTCCTGCAAACCTGCAATTCAATTTGAATATTTTTCACATTTTTGGCTTCATGACCAGCATACACAGGCATTGAAGTGATCTGTTGATTTCAGAAATACAACGCTGCAAGGCTGTACTGCTTGCAGTAATGTGCAACATAACTCCATATACTTAAGTGGCACACCTCGCTGTCGGACAATCCATCACTTCCGGTTGCTTTGCTTGTTCGAATGAAAGAATTTGTTGGACAATGCAATTAATGTGTAGTTTGCAAACTCCAGGACTGACTTCAACACAGGCACCGTCATTGAAAGAGGACCAGTCGTACGGGGTGGATTAACAGGTGGTGGTGGTGCAGTGGCTTTAGCAATGTTCAAGTGAGGAGCTCCTGCAGGTTGGTGTCTGAAGGTTCCCAATCCTACCCATGAAAATATGGAATTTGCATGGCAAAATGAAGAAAACTAGTGCCAGCACCAGATGAGATAGGATGGCCTGGAGCACAGTAAATGGGTGTTGAGCGAAATAATGATGAAGGTGAAGATAGAGATGAGCTTGGCTCTGGCGGCTTTGTAGGCAGACGTGTTTATAGCAAGTAGTACTAAAGAGCTCATGATCTTGGTGGTGATCACTGTGGGACTGGACCCGGCAAAATAAATTCATGTGGAGAGTTCAGTCCGGACTGAAGAGATTGATCTTTTTTAAACAGAAGGAAACTACATTTGACATTTTTTTTGTGTTTCATATGATGCGATTACATTTTCATGAACGATATTTCCAGAGCATTATTTTCCTGTACTTGTCAGCTTCTACATTACGAAATGACTGGTAAAATAAAAATAGAAGAGCAAAAATTTGTTGCAAAAAAATCTGCAATAACATTCAATTTTGAGATATTAGGATAAAAGAATACATAATCATATTAAACATAAATAAACTTTCACCAGACACTCTTGAGGATCTTACTAGCAGCCATAACAGTTAGGCCGTGACTTTATGTAGTGGTACTGTACCTATCTGGTGCAACGTTTGAAATGCACTTTAAGGTCCTTAATAGAAATCAGCTGTGTGTAGCTGCAGGTATAACGGGCTTGAATCCCCTCATGTGAATTCTACCATTATCAATCAGTTATAGACCGTGGAATAGGGAATAACTATGCCGAAAATGCCAGTTGAAATTCTGTATGGTTTCCCAAATTCTGTGGTCTGTTCCACTAAGCATTTTGTAAATGTTTGTGTAGGGATGGAGGAGGTCAGGGGGTCGGTGTCCTTGACGGCATCCTAGCCCATTCTAGAATCTCATCTGGCGAAGGGGGAGCAATCTGTCTCTTCTTGTGCTGAAGGGTTTGGGAGGGAGAAGAGCTGTGCCTGCAGCCCTTGTTGCCTGCTCTGTGGTTTGCAGATCCGCCCAACTGGAGCACCCTATCTGTCTCTAAGGAAATGATCCCAAATATAGCAGCAGTGAATGGTGCTTTAAGTGGCGACAATACTTGGTGATTGAGCCCCATCTCTTAAGCGTGTAAGGGCCCCAAATAAGGTGGGACTGGAAAGACTTGTAGAGAAAAACTGAATCACTTGACTCTCGTGCTCAGCATGATGCAACCAAAAAGAACAGTTCATCTCACTAAGGAACGCCTATATTGCACAGTAAATGTGATCCCTGTTTTTTTTTGGGAAATGATAACAAAGGAACAATAATTTTAATTGAGATGTGAAAAGTAAAAATCTTAAATAAACTAGTCAACATTGGTTTCTTTAAATGAATCAATCCTGCTCTTAAAATGAAGAAAAATAAGCTAATTTAACTATCATTATAAGGTATATCTGGTTATTCTCCCAGTTTCTGTGATGGCACCCAAGCGGATGGTTGATAAGGCATGGGCTAATGTCTCAACAGTGGCCTGTCGAGCTCTGAGATCACAAGACAACTGTTTTTTGAGACAAAGCCAGCCATAAGCTCAACCCCTGAAAGACAAGCTGAAGAGTTTGTGAACAGGACTGATGATGTGTAATGGCTTCCGAACTTCCACTTGGTCTTTTTGATGCGTCGGAAGGCCCCCAGCCGTCCGACGTCACGGTGGGCGTGTGCGTCGGCTGGCCGGGGGCTGTTCGATCTGTGCACTCATCAGATTCGGCTGCACCCCGGCGGGATGCCCACCGCGGCGAAGCGGATAAAATTGGCAAAGCCCTTATACAGTTGCTGTAAGTGTAAGGTCAGTCCAAATTGGAATATGCACTAGGCAAAGAAGATGTTATTCCAAATTCTCTCCTGATAAATTGCTGGCACAATAGTCATTGGTATACTCAAAATATGACTGCGATTATGTACTTTCAGACATGGCTTCAAATATTTCTCTCTGGTCCTCCATTAACGCGTTTCTTCACCTCCCTTTGTGCGATTGGCCTCTTCTATTGACTATGTCCTTGTCTGTGTGCATCTGAATTCCGTGGAGCTTTATAAATTGGACAGACAATATTAAGAAGTCTTAGTTTGATTGGTATCATTAAATCTAACACCCCACACCACTCTGTTTTCTTCTGGCTGCTGTGACAAGAGATCTGAAAAGAAAGATGCCTCAAGAAAGAGAAGGCAGTAAATTTGCTACAAAGAGCCCACTATGATTTCATATAGTCCCACTGTTTTTTGAGGATCCCACTGAAGTTGATTGACTCTAAGGTGAGGTGTAATGAAAGTGGCCCAGAGATACCTCTGGAGCTAGACTTTGAGTTTTACTCTGCCACCCATTAGTTTAAAAATGTTGCCTACCATCCTGAGTGGAAATTCTAGTTGCTGCATGCAAATGTTTGCTAGTGTTCTTGTTTGGGAGAGGTTTATGTTCTGAAGGCTGTATTATAAGAAGCGCAATCATGCCCGGAGTAGACAAGCTGCCCGTCAGTGTTTGGACACTTTATATTCTAATTTTTCACAAAATCATTATCATTCATTAATTTAATACAGCAAACAAGCAATGTACCTTTTATAACTTTGTGAGGGTGGGGACTGATGTCCTGTCAAGAATCCCCATTTTAGAAGAATTGCAAATGCAGTATTTGCTTGTATTCCCAATATCTTATGGGGGGGGGGGCAGAGACTGGGGTGGGAAGGAATGGAGAAATGTCTCTCCTTTGAAATTCAGAGAGCCTTATTAGGGAGGTGGGTAATGAAGGCCAACAACAAAGATGAGGAGCACTTTGAAGAATTCCTGCACCAGCCTGTGTCGCAATCTCCACAACGCATACAGCCAGCTGACAAGTAATTGCCAATTGACTGCTGCGGGCCAACCAAGGAAGGGAAATGGGAAGGGTACAGAACCTGACAACATTCCTGCAGAGGTACTGAAGGCAGAAATTGAAACAATAGACATGCTCTACCCCATGTTTAGAAGGATCTAGAAAGAAGAAAAGGTGCTGCCAGGCCGAAAGGAGGGATAGCTGATCAAGATTCCCAACAATGGTGACCTGAGTTACTGCACATACTACAGAGGCACAACTCTTCTCTCAACCCCAGGCAAAGTGTTCAACAGAGTCATCCTGAACAACATGAAGGAACGAGTCTGTATTCAGATGCGAGACAAGCAAGCTAGCTTCCGCAAAGATAGATCTTGCACAAACTAGATTGCAACTCTGTGCATCATCATTGAGCAGTCAATGGAATGGAACTCTTCCCCCTATGTCAACTTCATCGACTTTGAGAAGGCATTCAACAGCGTCGATGAAGAGATCCTTTGGAAACTCCTCCACCTTTATGATGTGCCAGATAAACTCATAAGAATCATCAGGAACTCTTACGAGGGAATAACTTGCAAGATAGTCCGTGAAGGACAACTCACGGTAGTCTTTGAAGTGAGGGCCAAGTCCACCAGGTTTGTATGCTCTCAACTTTTTTCTTCCTGTTGGCAGTAGACTGATTCATGAAGACATCCAAAGCAAGGAGAAGGAGTGGGATCCCGTGAAAATGTTGGACGCAGTTCGACAACCTGGACTTTGCAAATTACCTGGACCTACTCTCCCATACCCATCTGCAGATGAAATAGAAGACCGACAATGTGGCAGCCACATCAGCACAACTTTACCTTAACATTCACATGGGAAAAAACAATATCCTGAGGCTAACACGGCCAGCACAACCGCAGTCACTCTTGCAGGCATTGCACTTGCAGAGGTTGAGGCCTTCACCTATCTGGGCAGTGTCATAGACAAGCAGGGCAGCACAGATGCAGACGTCAAGTCAAAAATCGGCAAACAAGGGCTGCCTTCAATCAGCTAAAGAAGATCTGGAGCTCCAAGGACCTAATGTTGCAAACCAAGATCAGGCTTTTTAACGCCAACGTAAAATTGGTTCTTCTGTATGGAGCAGAAACTTGGAGGACAACAGTAACCTCACCAACAAAGTCCAGACCTTCATCAACACCTGTCTGAGGAAAATTGCTCAAATCCATTGACCAAACACCATCAGAAACAACTGCCTATGGCAGCAGAGTTTCCAACTCCCTACTCATTAAGAAATCATGGATAGAAATCCCCCTAGGCTGGATAGGTCACACCCTCCACAAGCCCTCATCAAACACCACCACTCAAGGCCTCACCTTAACCCTCAAAGGAAAAGAGGAAGCCCAAGAAACACCTGGTGTCGAGGCCTTGAGGCTGACTGCAAGGAGATGGGTTACACCTGTAGTCAGACTGAAAAGAAAGCCCAGGACAGAGATGGCTGGAAAGTACTGGTTGGTGGCCTATACCCCAGGAGGGGTAGTAGGCATAAATCAGTACATTCTGAGGGAGTTGTTGCTGATTACTTGTTCTTCCTGGGCACTCCAGGTTTCCTTGATGGCATATGTGAAAGGTGGGCCTACATTTTCTATTGCTCCTGTGAGGAAGGATCTAAGCAGAGCTTTTCATTTTGTGTGCCTGATTACTGCTACAGGAAGGCCGAAGGACAGATAGATGGAAGTTCTCACACTTCATTAATTTATGTTGTGTGTGCTCCAGACTGGAGACAAAGCCAATGTTACCTGCCCTAAGCAGCATTACTTTACACTAATTCACTAAAATGGGCCCTGTGCTCTTCGATCCCTCCTAAACCCCAGAGGTGTTTGCAGTTTTCTTCCATCTGTTTTAATGGGAAAAAGAAATCATATTTACTTAACTATATTTACCCTGTGGCTGATGTGTTTGTGCTGGGTTCCTTGTGGTGTAAAGTGGAATTTAACACATGCAAATAGTGTTTCTTTCTACAGATGTGCAGCCTATCTCAGAAAGTGTCCACAATAATCAAAACAATCCTGCATAAAAACCAACCTTGGCTTAAAATTCTAATTACAAACTCACCTTTTGTCTTTCAAACAACTTCTTTCTCTCCTTCGTTCTATCTGTTGCATGCCTACGCTCTCTGAGTACAGACTACTCAAGTCACATGCATGCCTCCTTAATCCCTATTATTGTAGCTCTGCAAATATTCCACACTTTACTTTGAAGAGCACAACTTTTCCTTTCCATACTTTGACCTAACAATACCTAATCTCCTGTATCACATCTACTAATACTGCCAGCCAGTGCATGAAATTCTTATTTTACCCCCCATATCGCTCACCCAGTACTGTACCAGTGCACTGCAGTAAACCACCCACTACCATCAGATCATAGTCGTATTAGTCATATTTATTTATCTGATTCAGACCTCAACTGAGATCACCAAATACATATATAAAATTATTTTAGTAAAATAAGATAATATTTTTAAAACTCTTTCTAAGATGAAGAAATAACAATGTATTGTGGGCCGCTTATATAGCATTTGATTGTATAAGTATATTAAAATTATGCACTTTACCTTTAAAACAGCTTTAAAAAACTTTTCAAAAACTTCAACAGAATATAGCATACAAATTCATTAACTGGAGAATTACACAACAAGATTAAATCATTTGATAAAATAGCATTGTACTTTAATTGAATTGGAATTATGTATCGTCGTCGAGCCTCTACCATACTTCAATTAGGACAAATTAATAAAACGTGAAGCAAATCTTGTCGCCCACCGTGACACAATTCACATATGCCTTTAGAGTTATTTGTACCGTCCCAACTGGCTAAAACTGTTGCTAATAGGAGTATGCCTGTACATAAGAGTAGGATACAGCTCCTTACCCCATGTTCTAATTGAAATCGTATATAGGGAACTTGGGTTTTAAATTCTATATTTTCTGCGAATGCTTTGTAATGCTTTAGCTGGCTGCAATATTCTTTATCCTTTTCATAACTGATTCTAGGGGCCAGATGTTTTCAAAAGAGCTTCAGGTGCGCTAGTGACCACTCCTGCTACAGTGCCCTGTGAAATCTCAGACGCTGTTATCAAATTCCTATTAAAAGTATACCCAGATGATTCCTCTCTAAAAGTTTCCAATTTTAATAAGTGTCTTAATGTATTTGGTTCTGCATGTAGGAGGTTATACGCCCACCTTATGATGTTAGAGATTACACGGGCATAAATTCCCGTTAGAGATAACTCAAGGCGAAGAGCTTGAATGGTACCGAATGAGACACGTTTACCAGTTTTCGGATTACGGTGCCCTCCTTTAATTTTATGGCTTTCCATGTTTTAATTTGTGTGTATTCTATGCCATATGATAGAATCTGTGGGATTTTCATACCATAGACTTCCGGCATCGGTATAAAATGTCTATTTCCCGTAGAGCGATACAGATGTTTTAAAGCCCCAACATGGGAGTCTGGCTTCCGACTTAAATGTTGAAGGTGGGCTGCATCTTGTAAATTATATGTAAAGATGCGGCCCAGATAGACATACTCTTTTACTGTCTCGATTGGTTTACCTCCTAATGACCAAACATAAGATAGAGGTTTCCTTCTGCCACTAAAAGGAAGAGCTTGAGTTTTAGAAATATTTGGCACCAGATAATTTTCAGTTACATATTGATTTAGTTCACTCAAGTTTCTTTGCAAACCTATTGGGGTTCGATCAAATATCACAATATCATCGGCATACATTAAACAGTGTATGTCAACTTGAGCTAATTTTGGTGGATAGTATTTAATTTGGGAGAAACGCCCCGGTAAATTACTAATATAAATGGAGAATAATAAAGGAGCTAACAGGCATCCTTGCTTCAAGCCATTCTCCTTGGGGAATGGTTTGGTTAGACCTTTCTCTTCCCCCCATTTGTACTTTACACCATGTTGCCATATGGAGGGAGATTATTATTGTTATAAGATCTGTAGGAATCCCCAGATTCTCTAGCTTTCTCCATAAAATTGATCTATCTGCACTGTCAAATGCAGTTGAAAAGTCTATAAAAACACAATACAGAATTTGAAGCATTAATCCTGACATATTTGTCAAGAACTGTTTGAAGCACAGCGATGTTATCCAATCTTGAATGCTTTGGACGAAACCCAGCCTGAGACATAGGAATCACTTTATTTGAAAAATCCCAGTCTCTTAAATGTTCCAGGACACAAGCTGCGAACATTTTGCCAGTGGCATCAGGTAGTGCTATTTGTCTGTAATTGGCAGGATTCGTTCTTGAGTCTTTTTTCAGGAGAGGGACCATCACACTCCCCCACCAAGATTCTGGTATTTCCCCGCTCTTCAGACAATATTGAAAGAGTGAGGCTAAGAATTTTCCCCAGTCATCTGCATCATTATGTAGGACTTTGGTTGGGATTCTATCCGGGCCCATTGCTGCAGAAGACCTAGCAGAGGTTATGAAAGCTGATATTTGCGTGTCTGTAATTTTCATTACCTCCTGATCGCCTTGGCTCTAATGTACATTACGCTGTCTGGGTATGGTCTGGTTCTGATAGTTAGGTTTGTAAAGCCTGAGAATATGCTTTTCCCAGTCAGTTGATGATGGTGTGGCTTGAATTGATTTTCGTATCCTCATTTGTGCAGAAATTATTTTCCTGAACATTTTAGTTTTCCTATGATTTGCTGCAAATTGGATGTCGGCCCAGACACGATCTCTTAGAACTTTGCTCTATCTAACTTTTCCCTGTTGGTGTTGTTTTTTCAATTTCCTGATTTCTCCTGGTCTTGTGGCACAAAAAGAACGAAATTGATTTCTATTGAATCTATTACCATTAGATCAGGCCTGGAATAACTGAAGAGATCTGTTGCATATCGCTGGCCACAGGAGGACTCTTGAGTCCACCATGCAGGTCTCCACACACTACAGCCACTTCTTGGCATCCCGCAGTGACAATCAGATTTGAGAAGATCTCAACAAAGTTCATCCCAGCAGATCTCCCACCACTTCTCTGCTTAACCTATACCTGCTCAGTACCATTAAAAAAAGGTTCCTCAGAATAGACAACACAGTGCAGTCACCAGCTCAGTGGCCTATGAACACAAGAAATACAGAAAAGGCGTCTATTTGCCTGTCTCTCATACTTCTTTATCCATCACACTGCTATGCGATAACACGATAACTGCACCTCGGTGGTCCTCACTCAAGACATAAACACTTTTCACATAGGATCAAAACAAAGACAGCACACCTCCAAGAAAACACCCTTACACATTGTAGTGTGCTACCCAGGAGCAAGCACTTCAGCACACTACATAGGGATAGTTAGCACTATATAAATGTTACAATACAATACAATGGGTCACTGAGATTGGAGGTGGCTGCCCAGGTGATCACTCTGGACGGGTTTCAGCTTCCCTACCCATTCAGCACCAGAATGACTCCAGAACTTCTGTCATACACTTTCTAACCCTACTAGCAAATGCTAGACCGTGTCCCACTGATAAATCTGCGCCTCTAGGCTACATCGTGGAATGTCGGTTCATGTGTAGGGTGACCAGGCGTCCCGGATTTGCCCGGACAGTCCCGTTTGTTCACCAGCTGTCCCGGCTGATTTCAGGAAATTGAGCTCATGTCCCTGTTTTCAGGGAGGGTCGGCTGAAAACGGTGGGAGGTATCTTTTTATGTTTTGCAAAGCAGGGATAGTAAGCAGCTGCTATAAGAAAGCAATTTAATTAACAGGCATGCTACTGCCTTTAAAAATGGCATTTTATGTATGTTCTTACTGCCTCTTCTGTAACTCTCTCCTAAGGAGCAGTGTCTTTCTGTGCTTTGGGTTGCAGTCAAATTGAAGTTTTTCTTCTATTTTTGGGAAATGTCCCTGTTTTTGGCTTTAAAATTCTGGTCAACCTATTCATGGGGTTTCTCTTACTGGGCAATGGGCGCCTTTGCTACCTTTCACAGCCAAACCTGGGGAGGCCCTTTAATGATCTTCTCTGTGATGAGTCCTGTCTCTTAGCTGATAATGGTGGCTACGGATGGCAAGCAGCCTCCGGAGCCCTGCAAACCTCCCTGTGGCTTCTCATACATGGCAGAGGGGTGTGTAATACTGTGGGGCCTAGGCCCACATGCTCATAGTAATTGCGACACAGACACAATAGGCATAGTGGGTTAGTGAGCCACGAGCACGTGCGCTCGGCTCTTTTATTAGCTGTGTCACGTGGTCTCGTGACATCAGTGGTGGGTGGGTGTTAGGTGTACCATTACATCCAGAACAACTAGACAGTGTCTGCTAGGACACTACATTCCTCCCAAACTTTAGTAAAAATTAAGGAAAAGCAAAAAGTCCGAGCCTGTGGGAGGAAGTACATAAATATACAGTAATTACAAATTTACAGTGGTCTCTTCAGCTGCTTGCTTGATGACGGTGATGGAAATTGCTGCTGGGACTTTATTTCTTCTTGGCTCGACGTCCTGGTTCTCGGTGGGCATACTCTTCTTGGCTTGCGCCGTGGACGTGTGTTGGTCAGTCCACGGAGATCTTGCTTTTGAGGATGACGTCAAACAGGATGACCGGATGTTAGACTTGGATGATGTTGTCTTCAGCTAGTTCGTCGGTTTCTTCACTGTAAGCAGCTTGGCTTTACTTTACAAAGGATGGAGTGTTCGAAGGACATTCTTCTCACTAGGATGCCCCTCTCGCGGGTGTTCTCCTGCCACGAGATATCACCGGAGGCCCTTTTACCAGGTTTCCACTGGGCCGGGTATTATTCCACAGCGTTGCTCCAACTCCACAGTCTGCGTGTGAATGGAGGAGTCGATGGGGGTACTACCTCGCAAAGTCCGTAGCTCCTCCTGAAGGGTAGTTGTTGACTCTTGTCTTTGTGCACAAGTTCCTCATTTTCCTGGGACGTGCAGGTTAGACGGCGATGGACTCATCTCTCGTGTTGGGACCCTCTGCCACCGGTGTCCCTGAGGCCTTTGCCCCTTGGATCTCCATGGGCTGGTGTGGATTGGTCAGTTCTCCTTGTTCAGGACATCTGAGCTCCCTCAGCTTCCAGACTTCCGCTCAATCCCAAAGGTGGGTGTTGCCAATGGTCCGGCCTGTGCTCTCCTACCGTCCACGGGTCGTCGGGGTCTTGTGAATAGGTGCCTGTTCTGTTCTTGGTGCTATCAGTGTTCTCCAGGATGTGCGGGTCACTGTACACGATGTTGTGGTGTGTTACCTCTTCTTCTTCTTGTAGGTGTGTGGACTTGTTACACCTCACTTCACCTTTTCCAGAAGTTGTTGATGATGATGATGTCGTGTCACATGACTTCTTACTTCAGTTCTCTTCTTCATGGCATCGTGCCACTCTTCTCCTTTTCACGACACAGTGTGGTCACCTTTCTTCCTTTGTCTTGCTGACCAGGCTTCTTCAAGCAGCGTGCACTCCGCCTGTTTCCATCTGGTCTTGCCCTGTCTTTAGGACACTGTCTTCTCTCCACTCTTCGGTGACTGGACCGGTCATTACGATCTTCTCTCTTGTCTCCGATTGCTTCTAGTTACTCTTGGTGTTGCGTCCGTCTCTCCGGGTCTTCTGATCTCTCAGTTCACGGACGTCTTCTGGCAGGACATATTCATCCTGACTTGGCAGAATTTCTTCTTTCATTTCTAGCGATCATTTTGGGTGATCGGCTTTTGTTTGGGCGCCCCTCTGGCTTGTCGGATCATCCTTTTCTTGGGCGATCTTCTTTTCTACTAGATGGGGTGGACAGCTTCCTCTTCGTGAGTCTTCTTGCTATCCGCGACCGTTGGGATCGCTATTGGTTCTGCTGCAGTGCTTTTGCGTTGGCGCAGTTTCTCCTGCGCTCTTCGTGTGCTCTGCTTTTCCGGAGGGTTAGCTTCACCTCTCCCTGGACCTTCTCCGGTGGATGCACTTCTCGTGCTCGCTTCCGGTGAGGCTCTGTAGCTTCTTGGGGCGTTGACCTTGCTTGGTTTTTTCGCCTCCTTTTGGCTGCGGGGTAACTTTTGCGTTACTCTTCCGGTGCACGTCAGTGTGCAGTGTAGTGGCAAGTTCTTGCTTCACTTGGTACCGTCGTGATACATCTTCAGTGTAGCTTTGTTCCTTGCGGTTCATTTAATTCTTGGGCATTGTCGCTTTCCACTTGCGTGTCACACTTTTCTTCTTCACACTTGGGTACTTGCCTCGCACGTCTTCTGGTGCTTTGGGTGTGGCTTCCGTACTTTCAGGCGCTGTCCTGTACTGTCCGCGTCCGGGGTACACTTGCGCTCTTCCAGTCGGTTGCCTGTGAAACTTGCTGCTTGCGGTAGACGTCTTGACTCTCCCTCTTCGTCCAGCGTGAGGTTGTCTTCTTCTGCGATTGCGGTGAGCACCTGTGGCCACAGGCGTCACTTCTGCCGTGGTGTTGGGTCTCCGTCTTGATCCGCGTCGCTGCAGGCTTGCTTTCCCTGTAGGCTGTCACTTGTGCTTACTTATGCTTCTTTGGTGGTTGAATCCCTCCAAGGCTGTGATTGCTGCATTTCGTCACTAGATGGCAGTGTAGGCTTTCCTTCACAGCTCTATGGCTTCCCCTTCCATTCGACTGTCCTTTGTCCGGTTTGTGCAATCCTGTCCCAGTGTGCAGGGCCTGTTGTTATGGAGTGGGCAGGAGAGGAGGGGTCAGAAGTTACTACTGATCCCTAGACAGGAGCATGACGTCACTTCCAGGTAAGTCATTTATTTTTTGGTTTTGAGCTGGCTGCTGGCAGGCACTAAGTGCCTTTCCCTTTGTTTCTGAGCAGCGCTGGCTGCATGCAGACTGTCCATTCCTGCAGCGACCCAGGGGGTGGAGCACATGTCTTCGCCCTCCCTGCCCGGCAGCCTCTCAGTCCTCGCATGGGCAGGGGGCTATGGGCCATATTTAATTATGCGGGGATCGGCACCCGCTGGCTCTCTATTTTATTTTCCTCCTACGGAGCAGCCTAACTCGCGCTGCGCAGGGGGAAGGCTGGGGGCCAATGTCCGATCAGGTGAGGCAGCGGGTGGGCTCGGCTTTCTTGTCGGCGCCCCGCAGCTCTGCACACGCTGCGGGCGCTTGCCTTGTAAGTTTAATCCCCCGCCGCTACAGCAGCTCCTCCTCACACCGGCGGCGGGGTCGGGGAACACTGCAGGCCACGGGTAGGCTCCGCTGGCTTAGCTTCACATGCTCAGCAGGGCGTCGCTGTCATCGCGGGTGGGGTTTCGCTTGATGCCTTCACTTTCCCCGTGCTCCTCTTCACACGCTGCGCTGGGCGGGGGACAGGGAATACCTCAGGCAGGCCGCGGGTGGACTCCGCTGGCACTGCTGTACTAAATGTATCCCACCCTCGTCGCCATTGTAATACTGTGGGGCCTAGGCCCACATGCTCATAGTAATTGCGACACAGACACAATAGGCATAGTGGGTTAGTGAGCCACGAGCACGTGCGCTCTGCTCTTTTATTAGCTGTGTCACGTGGTCTTGTGACATCAGTGGTGGGTGTGTGTTAGGTGTACCATTACATCCAGAACAACTAGACAGTGTCTGCTAGGACACTACAGGGTGCACGTTCAAGGCGATCAGCCGCTTCCCTTCTTATGTACAGGGGTGCTTTGGTGGCCTCTGAATCACCAGTTCCTGTGTCTAAATAGAGGAAGAGAGAAGTGGCCGCACCTCTGGCGGTCAGCGGTGTCTGCAGGCATCACTTGGTGACTTGTCGCTATTTTAGCTAGCAGTAACCCATTTTTTTAAAAAACAGAACCAACGTCTCCTTTACACCAGGCTGCATTTTGGATGAAAAATGGAGCTGTATTTCTTGCATGAGGGAAGTAAACAATGATACATTTTTGAATCACTCTTCCGTTCATCCTATCAGAGGTGAAAGATACACCTGCAACCCAGAGATTTTATATTTTCAAGAGCAGAGCTCATACTAGCACCTGCCTCATGGATCCGGTGTGAGGAAAAAAGTCTGCCCACCCCATTTTAAAAAAAATATTTTCTTATAGAGAGGAAAATAGCGTTTTGGAGACAAACAGAATAATATCCCCAAAAAAGCACCCGAGGAAGCTGCACAGCAGAGCATCCTGACGGGCTCTGAACAAGTGTACGTGTACATTTCTAAAATAGGTTTTGCGAACAATTAAATGCATGTACATTTTTTTTTTGCGATTTGTTGGGTAAAAGGTGTTTTAGAGAGGGGTGTATAATCGAAAAGTATCAATAGCCGCGAATATTATTTTCATGAAGTGAAGGACTTTACCAAAGCTAAAACTTTGTAGTGAAGCTAAAGCGCTACTATAGGCACTCGGAGCGATCAACAGTGCAGCGGCTGCAGAGGCCCATGCATGGCCTCTCAATGATGGTCGAGTCTGCCCACCCATCATGGGTCTACAGGGCCCATGCTCCTAGCTTGGATTGTGACCTTTGCCCACTTCGCAACCTTTCTGCATATATCGGAGGGAGAGACCAGACATTTAATAACAGTTGTTTTGTTTTGGTGATCGTTTTAATTGCACTAGCTGTGTTGTTTCTAATTATAGTTTGTGGTTGTAAATAAAGAATGCTGTTTAGATTTCAATATTGCTTGATCGTGTCTGCACATGGGGATCAAACCGCTCTGCCAATCACTGACTGTGCAGTAACGATCCTCTTAACTCTGCTCTGATAAGTAGCTTTCTGCGAAGTCACTTTCAGCTTCCCGCTGGGATTAAAGCTTTTCAATTAAATTATTCCAAGCAGGTGTTAAACTGGAGTCTCCTGGAGGAACTCAGCCATGAAGCGGGCTCCATGGTAATCCACGGATCGTATGTGTGTGCCAGGGGCGGCTCTAGGCTCATAGTGGCCCTGGGCAGAGAGCGTAGGTAGGGGGCCCCGGAAGAGGGGTCCGTGTGGGGCGGAGCGCGGAGGCCAGTGAAGAGGGGGGGGGGGGTCAAGGTGTTTGGACCTGGAACAGAGCCAGAGACCGCCAAATCCCTGCCAGGGGCCGCCACTCAAATATGTAACCATCCTCAGAGGGTTATTATATTAAGGATATATACTGGTGTGGTGGCCCCTGGGGCTTGGTGGCCCTGTGCAGGTGCACAGCTTGCACATGCCTAAGGCCCGCCCCTGTGTGTGCGATCGGCAGAGTTAATACTGATTTCAAGTGGTTTTTTTTTGGGTGTGATTCGCACCTCATGGACGAGGCACGGGTTAGAGGCTCAGAGGAAACAAAATAAAATATTTTTTACTTTTAGTCCTGCTCCATTTGGCACTGCATTGAAAAGTAGAAACAAATGACTACAGAACAATTTTAAACTATTCTATAGCGAAATCAGTTCTTAATTTATTAAAAAAAGGGTGGGGCCCAAAGTTTTTTTTTAAAATCCCGCTGTGAGCGCTGTTTAACCCCAGACTTGCTGCACAGCAAGGCTTTCTAGACTTGATTTGACCTCACCCCTCTTTTTTTCTTATTCCGTACAATTTCTGTTAATCTCGGTCTTGCAGCTTCTTTTCTGTCCATTTCTTTCCCTTTGGCAGTGTTTTCTGAACTTTCTCTTCATCCTTCTTTCTCATTTTCTACCTTTATCTCTCCTGTTCTTGATCAAAGTATGGAATGAAAAATAGGTCTTGGTCTCCAAAATGAGTGCACGTGTCCATCACCCGAAAAACACCAGCACAAATTAAGCAGTGGTGTAAACCTCTTTAAAATGATTCCATGGAGAAACCCTCTCATGGACTTTAAAAAAACCTAAGGTAGGCTGCCTTTCACTAAATATAAGTAGGGCTCCCGGTTTTATGGTATTTATATTTTTGACATTTCTCTCTGTATTTATCCATATTGCTTTTTTGCTAATTTTACCTGTATTTATCCATATCTTTTTTAGGTTTTGTGAAAAAATGAAGAAGAAATGTGTATATTTCTACTTTTATTTAACCAGTTAATATGCACTCGTGCCTGAACGCCTGACCGGTTTCAATGATATATATACACACACTGATGGTAAAATGCGCACTTTAAGAGGATATGTACATTTTAGGATCAAGGTTGTGCAAATCCACTGCTGTTTAAGACTATTTACTAAAATCCCTATATATTTTTAATCCCCGTGCCTGTCAATCTGCAGAGCTATTGGCATGGCAGTCATGATTTGCAGCATTTGGAATCATTCAAAAACAATCCAAATTCCATTTTTAACCGCATTTAAAAATAAATACATACTGGAAAATAAATGGTTTTCTGTCTGTCTTTATCTGTAAAAATCAGTAAAAACGGAAAACAGGGAGCATTAATTATAAGTATTTAAATCCATTAAAAAAATATGCGGCCTTCTGTACGTACAATGTATTCGGTAGTGATCGCAATTTGCGTACCGACTTACCAAATGCACAGTTTTTTTTGCGAACGTCATGTATTCAGACATGATGGTTTGCAAATTTCTGTTTCATAGGGAGTGTCACAGTTTGACCTATCTCATTAATATGCTTAGTATAGGTCGATAATTGTGACCCACTACGAAAAAATATAATTTACAACATTGTCAAGAGGGTAGGGGTCCCTAAAGCACCCCTTCTCGTTTGCTAGTGGGTTACCACCTACTTTGAGGTGTTGGTTAACTATCAATATTGATCCACAATTGTGATTGTAAACCATTGGGTGCAAACCATATGGAATTGCAAATTGGAAGTGATGATCTAAACAATCCCCTTTAAATTTGCAATTTGGAATGTAGTCGCAAACCTATTTTCTTATTCTCTAACAATTTACTAAATCGGAAATTGGGTTTTGTGCATATCGAAAAGCTCTTTGCATTCGCAAAGGCTTCAATTTTGCGATTCAGAGCCTATGCGACTGCAAAAAAGCTTTGAACGTAAGTCCTGTCGATCCCAAAGATAACGAAGGATTTCCATATATGTTCTCCATTTATGTTTGCAAATATGTCAGACTCCAGCTCCTGTGATGCTATTTTTGGGGGAAAGGTGGAATCCATAGGATTTTTAAAGTTTTACTGTATTAGTTTTTTTTTTCTTTAGTATATGTTGAAAGAATGACTGTATTGGGCACATATTTAAACAATAAGTCCGGTCTTTGGAGTTTAGGTATTCAATATTACAGTAAGAAAATATCTTGCTGTACAATTTTCTGTTGACTTCTCAGACATCAAGGGATCAGACTTACTGTCTAAAAACACATAAGTAAAATGTATTTTTTATTAAACTTGATTTTTCTTTTAGATAGTGTTTAAAACTGGAGTGTTCATTTGCCATGAAAAATCAATTGTCCTGATCAAAAGTTGCCCACTGAATTGCAGTCCTCTTCCCTGTAGCCTTTGTGATAAAATGTGAGGTCTCTTATGCTCTGGATACGCTTTGGAAATTGCTCTCTTAAAAATGTGTGAAGATCCCTATAAAGTCTCTGACTCCTCTCTGACCTACTTTACACCCTACCTACCCTGCTTTCAAACTGGGCGAACACCAGTCTGGCTCTCATAAGTTCTCACTTGGAGTCCCACAGGTCCCTTTTTAGGTTTCGTAACCTGGCGAGGGGCGAAGCCCCTCCCAGATCGAAATCTGTTGTTTTTAATAGTGAGGTTAGGACAGCCTCTGTTTCCAATTGGCTAGCTCCATAAATGGAGGCTAGCCATTGGGAGGCAGAGGCTGTCAATCGCGTTTTCTCTCGAAAACGCGATTCGGGGGCGTTTCTGGTGCTTTTTTTAAGCCCCGCCCCTTTGTCCCGGGCCGCGCTGCCATTGGCTGCCGGCCCGGGACACCCCCGTGACGTCATTCCCGGGCCGCGCTGTGATTGGCTGCCGGCCCGGGACACCCCCACACCTCCGTGATGTCATTCCCCGGGCCGCGCTGTGATTAGCTGGCCGGCCCGGGACTGACTTGTTTTTAAAATCTCCCACTTTCCTCTTCTAAAATATTGGCATGTATGCGTGTGGAAACGTTGCTTTATGAAATGTTGGTTAACACAAATTGAAATCTGATAAAGGTAAAATGTCTCAGTTTGGGCACCCTTTTACTCCTACAAAAGCAAGCTGGAACCTCGCTTACTGATTGCTGTATTCGGGTGGTTAACTGATGACAATGAAATATTTGCACACGCACTATTAACGTGTGTTAAACAGCAAGATAGCGGAGTAAGACTTCAACCGAACGTGCCGCATAATTTGCATGTTCTTGTATATAATTAAGTTCTCTTTAGCAGAATAACTATGGTTCTAAGTACAAAATAATCGCGTCCGCGTCACGATACTGCAGCCACAATCCCATTAGACAGGATTTGAAAATAGTCTCCTTCTGTTGTTTACTGCGACTGTGATCTCTTGTATCCCGTTCCATTCGGGTCTGCTGTGGTCATAGTCCACTCTCTATGTTTATGCTTCTGTAAGCTGTTTTCTGCCATAGCTGTTCCTTCAACGGAAGTTACGCTGCGCGGCGGCCATCGCTTCCGACTTGGGTACTGCTGCCGCTTCCGGACTAAGGGAGAGCAGGACAGTCTGTCGGGGAAGTCAGCGCTTACATAGGTAAGTGATTGTAGCCAAGAGCGTTTGAGGAGTAGGTACTGAGGGCACCGAAGGGACTCCATGCTTGAAGGACAGAGGGCATAGGAGGAAGAACATAGGAAGATAATGGGTGTTGAAAGGCAGGGAAGTAAAGTGTGTTTTATCAGATGAAGGGGAGGACGGATTGCCGTAGAAACAGCTGAAGGTTGTTTGTGGTGTTAATCGCAGGTACGATTATGGAGGAAATACGAAAGTACGAATGAGAGCTTTTTGGGCTAGAGCAAATTGCCCTGCAGGAACAAGAATGGGTAAAAATTAGAGTCTGGTGCTTGATGCTTTTAGCGGAGACCTGGGTGTTGTGATAAGGGAGAAAGCGGGGTGCTGAAGTGTTGTTGCAACGAGCGGGGGATATGATACTATAGAGGGTAGATGGACTGGGAATCGTAAAGGTAGGTACTAAAAGGATGCTCCGAGTACAGAGGAGAGTGGTGCTCATAACGGGATGACGATTGGGTGTTGGAGTGGAGCGCACGATTTATATAGCCAAGGAGAGTGTTGTGACGAGAGAGAGAGGAACAAAGGAAGGTGGGTTGCTGGAGTCTTGGGTGGAGACACTTGTGCTGAAGGTTAAGGAGAGGATGGTGTGTTATGCTGGCAAAGGAAGGCTGGAGGGACTGTTGAAACACCACACAAGGACATAGTCCTTGTATTGCTGGTTTTGGGCATTTTAATTGCGTGTGATGAAGCCCTGCAAAGGTTAATAAAGGAGGTCGTATTTAAGGATTAAAGGTGTGGAATAGGCCATAGGAGGAAGATGCAAGGGGTTGTACTAACATTATTCTAGACTATAACTGGGTGTCGACGCAGGGGTGGTCTAGGGCTAGGAGAGATATTGCAGGGATTCGAGATGACTAGTGGCAGATGACAGCTGAAGGAAATAGTGATTGGCTGGAGTAAGGGTAGCTGTTGAAGTAGGACCGTGTACGCTAGAGGAGTGGAGTTAGTGTGTGCTGAAAGAATAGAGTGTTGAAGGAGGGTGGACTGTTGTCAGGTTAAGCTGATGATGATATACTATGAGTAGATGTGTATTTGGACAGTGTAAGTAAGCAGTTTGCTGGAAACAGGATGAGTGTGTGTTGATGGTACAGAGGGGGTAGGACTGGGCTGGATAGAGGAGAATGGATTGGGGAGGGGGTGCTCAAGTTAATGGAATGGTGTTTAGAACAGTGTCCTTCAAGAATAGGAGAACGAGGAGGAGAGTGTGTGGGATGAAATATACAGGAGGTGATGTTTCACCAGAAGCTTGAGAATGGGTTATGGTGCTTGAGTGACAGGGCGAGAAGAGAATGAGTGCTAGAGGACCAGGGCAAGGTGTGCTGAATGGAGGAAGATGTACAGGAGAGATAGTAGGTAGGGTTCAAGAGGGACAGGATAAGGGTGTGTTAGCAAGGAAGTGGATTCTGTGCTGGAGTTGGAACCAAGGATGGTACTGTGGCTAGAGGGTGAAGGCTACTAGTGAAAGATGTGGGAAGGCTAGAGAGGAGGTGCAGGAGGCTAGAAGCATTTGCAAAGTTAGGGGAGGGCTAGAGGAGGACCTCTTGCTAGAGGTCACCACGAGCGGGTTGCCAGCTACTTCACAGTAACAACCAACGTCTGAATAATGTGAAAGAAAGCCACAAATGTAAAGCGTTGCCAAACATATAACAGAAAAGGTGATAACAAAACATTATGGGTTATGTTCACACTGAGAGCTGGAAGAAGGGTAAGCAATGTGGACCTAAGGGCTGGGGAAAGGATTAGTAGTGTAAATAGGATGGTTGGAAGGAATGCAGAAACGTGAAGTGTATGATATTTGTGAATGTTTTGTGATAAGGCATACAACACATGAAGAGAGCCTAGGGTAGGTGGGAGTTAGGAACAAAAGTGTAATAGAGAGGGGAAGACAGCAATGCAACATTTCAGACTCACTGGAGCAGATGTATGCAATGCATTGAGTAAAACCCCAATAAAATCTGTTAAAAAAAACCCACATTTACAGATCATTACGTTTTATGATAATTAGTCGATTGCATCAGGTTACCTGATCATGAAAGTTGTATTTGCCAGGATGTTTACACTTTTGAAGGTCAATAGCAGGGCTTTATTTTGGTGCACTATTACTACATGCAGTTTTGAGAGACCTAAAAAGGATGTGGGCTTGATATGTTCTATGAGAAACTAGAGTGAAGATATTGGAAGAAGAAGTCTCTGAACAAGTGTTTTACAAGGACTCGAAAGAATTATGTTTGGCTGTAGGGTGCAGCAGTCGAGAACGGGGGTATTGTTGGCAAATAAGAATTGTCCAATGCTTTTTTGAGTGTCTTTGTTGCAGCTGTAGCGCTACCCAATATAAACTGCATGGATGAGTAACTAGAAATGTGCTTGGTGCAATGTGCACTTTAAAAACAAGAATCAACGAAAGTCTCAGAATTCTCCGCTGTGTATGAAACTTAGTTGAAACTCTGTGGTTAAATGGAGCTGCTTTAGCATTCCAGGTACAATTTGTTGCACCCTGGTTGGATTCTCGTCAGTACTGCTAACATTTCATCATTTTTTCATTTCGAGGTAGGCACAATGAATGTGTTAAATGAGCATATCGTAATGCCTGTTGTTCATAGCACGATGTAACGTCAAGCTGTGGCTGTCAGCATGGTACAAAAGTAAGTTGTAAACAAAACACAGTATCCCACGTGGCTGTGTGGGATGCTGTATTTTGTTTATGGTTTTTGTTTTTCCCCTCATCCCAGATCTAAAATGATTTTGTAAATGACAGCCTTTGAGTTGCAGAAAAGACAATGTGATAAAACTCTAGCGAAGGGACTCTGTTTGAAGTCCTCCTTTAAACCTTTGTAAATGTATTCGTCCTACTCCATCTCGGCATTCTGTGAAGGAATTAAGTGATGTGAACGGCTCTTTCTTATCCCTCTGAATTTTAGACTGTGTGTCTGCAGCAAACAAAGATAAACACCAGGAAACCTATTTTAGATGACTCCTTCTCTTATGATTCTCAACTTAAGTTGTCTTACTCTTGGGGTTCACCATTTGTTTAGAATTAACCCTTTGCTATCTGAAGATAGCAAAGCGCCAATGAAGATTAAAGAGCCTCCTTGTTGGAAAGGTTTTACGTTCTTTCACTAAATCAATTTTGACGCAGCCCTGTAAGGTTCTGGTTTCTTCTTTGACTGTGCACCAAATAGTGCATTTCATCCCAAATTTGCCTTTGGTGTCTAAATGGTTCTTTGGCCAGTTCCTTACTTAGTTGTATTTCATCGGTACACATTGAGTGAATGATTGTTCCCAGGTGACAATCCTAGCCTCAATGTTTCTTAATTGTTCTTGACATTCTATGTTGAGAGGTTAGTACTTTGCAACCACTGTCAAATGAGAAAATTGTGTTTGTATTTTTTTCTAATAATTTGTTTAAGAAAGAAAAACATTCTTTCAGTGCTGTTCACTGTTGGATGATGCTTTTGTTAGACCGAACTTTCCATCTTGGCAGTGTTTTTTCGTTGTCCATCCTGTTAATAGTCTGTGGGCCACACTCATTGCCTGCTTTTTGTATTCAAAAGTTTGAGTTTGGCTGTTCAAGACTGCTTGCATCAATCAGCCCATATATTATCTTTAACACAATCGTTTTTGTTTTCCTTATTAGGTTTCGTAACCTGGCGAGGGGCGAAGCCCCTCCCAGATCGAAATCTGTTGTTTTTAATAGTGAGGTTAGGACAGCCTCTGTTTCCAATTGGCTAGCTCCATAAATGGAGGCTAGCCATTGGGAGGCAGAGGCTGTCAATCGCGTTTTCTCTCGAAAACGCGATTCGGGGGCGTTTCTGGTGCTTTTTTTAAGCCCCGCCCCTTTGTCCCGGGCCGCGCTGCCATTGGCTGCCGGCCCGGGACACCCCGTGACGTCATTCCAGGGCCGCGCTGTGATTGGCTGCCGGCCCGGGACACCCCCGTGACGTCAGCCAATCACAGCGCGGCCCGGGACCTGACTTGTTTTTTTAGCCGTCTCTCTCCCGCCCGCCCACTGTCCGTGCCTCCTCCCTCCCTCCCTCCCACTTATAGATACACTTGTTAGGATCATATTTACATACTGTGATAGAATAGATAAATAAACAGAGGCCCATAGGCATCTAATGAAATAACTTATATGAGTAGGGTGTCAGCCCCCCTCAATCAATAACCTAATTTATTACACCATCTTACCAAGAAGCGTTCGGATAGTGTAGTAATAATGTTGAAATGTGTTGGTCATGGTTATGATGAAAACATAACAGCCCTACCAAGAGGTTTTGTTAATAGGAAGGTCACGGCATAATGGTCTCTCAAAGTACTTTTCAAAAGAGGCAGCCTAACAATTCGTGTTATTTAAGGCCAGAAGGCACCATTCAGGTATGGCCGCCACGTTAACCTACTTGGACGAATCTAGCGAACGCGACGGAAAAGGAACTCTGCTCTCGGAAGTGACAGGCCCGCCCCATCCTCACGAGCCACCGTAGCCAATCGGGAAACGCTACGGAAGCCGGCAAGACGGCGGCCCCGCAACGCTAGCCTACAGTCGGGCCAATAATGTCCGCGATAATGGGGAGCAGGAGGGCTCAAAGAACAGCGCTAGGAACCGGGGAGGCGTACAACGCGTGGAGGGCAAACTCCGTGCTAGCGTGGAGAAGGGGGACTACTATGAAGCGCACCAGATGTACCGCACCCTGTTCTTCAGGTAAGGCAGCTGGCGTCCTGCAACCAAAGCCTGGTCTTCCAGGGCTTTCTTTGCTCTTTAGTGGAGCAACTCACTGTCGTCAGGCCCGCCCCCTCACTCGCAATGGCCTGTTTTGCGGCTTTAGCGTTGATGTGACTTTTTGATAGGTCAGAAAGAATGTCAGTTTGAGGAAGGCCCGATTTTTTCCTCATATAGAAAGTGTCAGTTGCTTTCGCATCCTTTAAGTCAATGGCCTACCTGTCATTGGCCTTGCTCAGTGTCACTTACGCACTGAATGCCGTGCCCTAACAGTACCGTAGACGTGTCCATATGCTTCTGTCAGCTGGGGTTTAACGCAATGTGCAATATAATATGTAAAGTTTTGGTAGGGAATGGGAGCGGAAATGCAGGTCGCCCAGCACTGACCTTTTAACCAAACCACTAAGTCAACTGTATGTTGACTTTTAATTTTAATTTTAATCCAGACCTGCAATGTTATAAACAACTCGTGTGTCCTAGAAGGTATTCTCTTGTTTGCCCAATAAAATAGATTCCTTGCGTGTGTTAACTCTGACACGAGACCGATTGAATAGTATGTGTATGTAGCTTGTCTTGGGTAAGGTTTCACTTGTGTGTACTTCTAACGCATAGAAAAGTCATTCTGTTCATCTCCATTTTTTGCCCCAAGTTATTTTAAATGGAACCAACCTTATAAAGCTAATTAATTCATTACCAGGTCTTGGAGGAATAATTCCCACGGATCTGTATAGGGTTGGCTTTATACCCGGCCCTGAGGTAGGCAGTTGAGTCCGCTATAACATGGTGGTCAACCCTTTTTTGGCAGAAGAGATATTGTCACATAATGCCACATTGGAATGCTGGGGGATCTTGGTAGTAGAAGGGGCCCCGGGGCCATACCCTTTAGTATTCAGAACATCGTTTATTGCCAAAGTTTAAGCTATTGGCATTGTAAATGGCAATGCCTTTTATTTAGGTTTTAAAACAAAAACAAAAATGAAAGGCATTATTTGCAATGTCAATAGCGCAAACTCGCGTAAATACGAAACCTATTGCATTGCAGATGCTTGTTTATCATCTCTTATTAAGGTCTGCAGTTGCAACCTCTGCTATCACTCTTATTCGGCTAACACTCAATGCACCCATGCGTGGTCGACCAACAAAGCCATTACCAGTCACTGAAAATCTGCCTCTCCGACACCCTGTCACCCTAGATTACTAAAACTCAGTAGACTCAAAATAGTCAGTATTACTGAACACTAAATATACTAGTAAACATGCACCTCTCATCTAAGGCTAATTATTCATTCATAGGCCTAAACAAAAGCTAAGAGGCGCAATTGCTGCTAAAATTAACCTTGATACTAGTTTCAGGATTTAAACAATGAAGAAAATATTTCTAAAGGCACATTAGATTCCGGGCAATCATGGCATATCTCTACTTGGCCACAAGCGACTACCTAAAGAACCACTGCCTGTGACCATCTGTTGTAAATGCGTTGTCGTTCTGACCTACTGTTAGTGTTTGGTGTGCTGAGGAAGGGACTTCAGTCCCCCTCAGGGTAAATCTCTATCCAAAGGGGCTTCACAGAGTCATGTGTATTTTCACGGAGCCCAGCATGAAACAAACCGCTCCAGTGTGGCCATACTGCCTTCTTTACCATTAGGGTAATAACGGTATTACTAAAGTTATAGCATACATCTGACTTATGATGGCTGGCTCCCCTTTTGAAAAGAACACCTACCACTATACCAAGACAGGTGGTGCGCCACAGACTATGCTGCTCTCTTGCCTCGTCTGCTGGTTGATCCTTTTCATGGTGTTGATGCCCTTTGGCAGCCTTCTACAATCCAGTATAGGAACATGTTACCGACTGATTATGGCATATGGGTCCTTCTCATAGGAAATTAGTTCATGCAAATGAATCCTGGGGTATTGTTAATGCTGTGGTGCTGCAATTCAGGTATATAAATGCTGCTTATGGCTTTTCACTGTATCTTTCTGGAATAGCGGTTGAGAAATCCCAGTGGCAACATACTGCTAGAGTTAGGCATTCCCTGTTGCCTATTATGTCGGAGGACCATATGTAGACACACTTTTCTGCCTAATTCATATCAACATGTTTATGTTTACTACTTTGTGTGTTTTGGAAGGAATCTTATTTTAGGAACATGTAAGATCCATGGCCAATAGGACATCAAAGATCACAGGAGGCACATTCTGACCATAAGTTTTGTTTATTCCATAAAAAGAGAGACCCATCCATCTCCCAACAGCATTCCTTGGCAACTGCGGAGTTCCTTTGAACCACAAAATTCAAGTCTCTGTAGTAACATACATGCCATTCTAGTGACTACATTCCATTGCCACTGCGGAATGACCGGGCTATCCACAGCCCAGATACCAAACACCTCCCTCCTATAACATATGTACAGAAGTAAACCCCTGCAAGGTTAAATAAACAAAAAAAAACACGAGCTTTTCACTAGAATGCAGGGAACAGACATGCTGCATACTAAAATACAAAGAGCTTATTGCACAACATCTCTCAAATAAGACGGTCTCCGCTGCACCGTAGAGGACCTCTCGGGCCAACCTTTGTGCTACCATCAGTTGCACTACCGTCAAGTACCATATCTTCACCCGTCCTCTCCTGTTCAGAGAGTCTAGAAGGACCCTTGTACACCTCTATTCTGCCAAGGTTTCAAATGTGATGATCCTGTGTCTTTACAGCATTATCAAAAACGTTGATAACACGAAAAGATTTAGAAACTTTGGACCCACTTCACACTATCCAGGGCATTTGATCATTACCATGTCACCCACTGCAACCACTGTTATTTTTACAGCTTTCCTGCAATCAAAATATATTTTCCTTGCATGCACTCTTTTAGCCTCCCTCTCACTCCAGTTTCCTGCAAATTTATCCTTCTTCACCGCAACCGCCATTATCAGTTAGAAGCATCTCAGGGAAACCTTCCCCTGCTATTAGACCCTTCAGAGATGCAATACAATGCTCGGTCTCAACTCCCACTGTCAAGCACACTTCAAGCCACTGTGAAAACATGTCTACAACCACCATCACATAGATTTGCTGACCCTCTCCATGAATAGAACCAAGGATGTCTAGGGCAATTTTTTTCCATGGTCCAAAGGGGCGAGTTCTGACCACCATGGACTGTTCCCTCGTCTTATTAGACTTCTCACTTAAAGAGCATGGTAAGTAATCGTGCAAAAGCCTTTCAATCTGTAAATCCATCCCCGGCCACCAATAAGAGGAGCGTAATCTCTCCTTGGTTTTTGATATACCTAGATGAGAAACATGAGCTAGATCGATTAACTTCTCACAAAGCTTGCAGGAGGTACTAGGCGAGTACCTCGAAACAGAAGATTACTGCATGTGCTCAATTCATCTTTCACTCCCCAAAACACCTTACCCCCATTGGAGGCTTGCCAGTTTCAAGTTTGAATACTTTATTCGACAACACTGTCATAAAAGCGTTTGTCCCTAAGCTAAACACAATAAATACTACTCTAAAATTTTAAGAACAGAATAAAATACAAATTAAATACCATTCATATTATACAGTGTTGGCGAATAGTTCGGTTTAAATGAATTCATACGCTATATAAAAACCAAGTCACAGCACAGGGCCTTACGAAGTTGAATTACATTTCCCATAATTAATTTACAATTTTAAAGTGCGTGTGCGTATTATCCAGGCCCACCCCATAAATTTGGCTACAGCAATTGCAAGATTGGGGGCACAATTAGATCTTAGTATCCTTAGTGCCTCTAAGTAATTCCTTGTCCCCAAGTTCCTGCAAACCGGTTTTAGCCATCTGCTTCTTGGGGCAACATATAATGGGCAGACAAACAAAAAGTGGGGAATGTCCTCTACATGTGTTTTACAGTGAGAGCAAGTTTTTACATTACCGGGGGACCATTTAACAGTGAAGGCATTAAGGGGTAAAGAGCCAATTCTAAACTGAAAGTACAGTTTTCTATCTAGGGGTTTAGAGATCAAATCCCAGTACTGTTCACACTTAGGTATAATTTTAAAATCCAGAAACTGGGATGACAACATGGATGGTTGGTTGGAAATCAGAACAGTAGTAAATATCATATCCCAATACATTTTTTCAGTGATGCCTTGGATGGAAAGACATGTGGGTCTACTGCTGTCCACAAGTGGTCTAGGTGCAATTTTTGGAGCAAGATCCTAACTTCTTTAAGCCATGATATTTTATGGAAGCGATCAGAGTTAACAACATCCATAAGGGCAGCTGCGTAATGACTCAGTTCAGGAGTAGTTTTTATACGCCTCCAATGGAGGAGGGGACGCAGCCTAGCCATGTCCTCTATCTTTTTCCTCCCGAGGTCATATTGGAGCGGAATCGAGGGAGTTGCCTTTTAGTATGCCCACCATTCCTCACAAGGGACAAGACCTCACCAAACATTGAATTAGCATCAAACTCTTCTAGCCACTGCTCCTCTGAAATAACACTGTATCCCACCACACACACACATTCAGCTTCATCATCATACAGATCACAATCATCTTGTCCATCATGCTCACATGAAACCAATCTTGACAACGTGTCAGCAAAACCATTCTCCACTCACGGTATATGTCTCATACCAAAATTGAATTCTTGCAGGGCAATCACCCATTTAGTTATCCTTCCTGACACAGTCAATTAATTTCTTTATAAATATTTCACAGAGGGATTTGTGGTCAGTTCTCACTTCAAATTTCACACGCTAAAGAAACTTCTTCAACTTTCTTATCACCCAGAATACTGCAAGAGCTTCGCGTTCAATCACTGAATATCTAGATTCAGCATCTTTTACACTGGACGACACAAACATGGTTGTGTTCATGCCTGGACCCCCTCTCTGCTGTAGCACCACACCTAAACCCTTAAGACTAGCATCAGTTATGATTACAGATTTCTACTGTGGGTCAAAACCTCTTCAACTTGGGAGCTGCATTCAGCGTCTCCTTCAGAACCGTAAACTTCTTTTCACATGTCATTCCATGCTAACAACACTTCCTTCCACATCAAAAGTCTCTTATTCACACTCAACTCAGCAAAAGTTTCAACAAACTTGTTGTAATACTCAATCATCCCCAAGAATTTCATCAGCTCCTCCAGTGAGGAGCCAGAACTCATGCGTGAGATGGTGATCACCAAATCTGCTTTAGGCATTATTCCATCACCAGTAGTATGCCCTAAATATTTGAATGTGGTAGTAGCAAACTGGCATTTCAAGAAATTCGTATGATGAATACTGTGCTCCTCTATATCCTTTCCAAACACAAGAATATCATTTTGGTAGACACATACACCCTCCATCCCCTTTAAAACTTTCTCCGTGGCACGTTGAAAGACCATGGCTGCTGAAACTAAGCCAAACGGCTTTTGAATGTTTCTGAACGGGTCAAAAAGAGTGACAATAGCAGAGTAGTCTCAAATCCAATGGGGTATCTCAGCGCAGGTTCGGATCCTGCCGACAACGCCAGTGTAAGATCCATGGCCAATACGTCATCACAGATCACAGGAGGCACGTTGTGACCATACGTTTGGTTTATTCCATAAAAATAAAATACCATCCATCTTCCAACAGCATTCCTGAGCATCTGCTGATCTTCTATGAACCAAAACATTCCAGTCTCTGTAGTGATAAAGATGCCATTCCAGTGACTACATTCCATTGCCACTGCGGGATGACCGCACTATCCACAGCCGCAGCAGAACTCTTGTGCAGTCTAATATTGTGTACCCAGGATGAAGATAGTGTCTCTTTCGAATTATAACTAATTAGTCTTCTCTGACAAATAAGGCAATGCCCTTTCTCTGAGCCCCTTTGAGTAATGTGTTAAAAAAAGAAACGATTTTATTGTGATTTGTTTAGTAGGTAATACACATATTATGCATTGAAATTTTGTTAGTTGTACAGATATGATCCTAACATTTGTATAACAGCAGATGTCTTTGTCTACAATGGCTCATATTAGAATATCTGGTAAGCGATTGTATCATATGCATAATTCAGCCCCAGCAATATTATCCTCATTAGCATTGAAAGGATCATACAGGTGAATACTCAAAGCAAAAGTAAAAAGTGGTAAAATGAACAAGAACTCCAATCCGACAAGCCTGTCTGATGTCCATGGAGGTAGGGGCGGCTCCTCCACAATGGCGGAGGAGCGTTGCCTCAAAGCCAGCAAATGAAAAATAAAATGATGTTCTAGCATCAATTCTTTTTCCATTTGCCGGCTCTGAGCCAGCATGTGGAGGGAAGGGAAGGCGGGGCACGGGAGTAGGACTGCTATGTGCACTCCCTAAGTGTGCATATGTGTTTGGCCGGCCATCTGAGGTCGACCAAAACACACATGCGCACTTCGGTTGGCTGCATTGAACAGCCGGCTGGAGAAACCCCCACACATTCCCTGACCTGAGCAGAGCGTCTCTTCAGCCTGTTCAGGCCAATACCCACGCTGATGTCCTAGCAGGAGAGCAGCTCGGGGATTGGATGAGAGTCTGTCCCAGGGGCTGCTTGGACCAGGAAGAGAAGAAGAAGCGCAATGCAGGAGGCGGCTGACGGCTTCAGGTAATTTCTTTTATTTTTATATATTCTAGCACACCCCCTCCCACTCGCCCCCGCACACATTCTCCTGCATTCCCTCTACCCGTCCCATCACCCTTTGTTTGTGGCGGCTGCCACTGAAAGGAGGGTAGCAGTGAGAAAGCATGTACAGTGTAATTAGGTTTATTCTGACTCTCTGTCCCCCGATCCCCCCCCTTATTATACCTATGCCTTTTTGTACACCTGTGTGAGGAAGGTTATCATAGGTTCCATCCCTGCTGTTCAGTGGGGCCTAGTGTCTTCCTTTACATATGGCTGGATGGCAAGTGTTAATTCATCCCATTGTGCAGAAGTGGGGTTCTTCCAGAGTCCCCTATCCAGTGACGTAGCTTGGGGTGGGGTGGGGTGCGGACCGCCCCAGGCGGCACGTGTTTTGGGGGCAGCAGCCAGCCCCTCCTCCCCCAAGAATCAGCAGCACCCATCAACCCCACTCGCTCTTACCTGCGGCTGTATCAATGGTCAGGCCCTTCCCCCACTCCCTCCGGTCTTCAATCAGGTCAGCTGCTGTGGGCGGCAAACACAGGGGCCGCCACTGGCGACCTACGGCCTAACTACGCCACTGCCGCTATCCTCCTCTCTGCGCAGTGCCCCAGCCTCCGTCTCCGCCCCAGCCTCCGTCTCCACCCACTGAAGGATGACCTCACACTGTGGGGTACATTGAGTTAATAGCTGTATAACCATTTTGTTGTGAGATAACAATGGCCCTTGGAGTTCATCTCTTGGTTTTATTGATTTTGTCTTCTGTCCCTTAAACCATTTAATCAGGTCTATGTGGCCCTATAACAAGACAGCTATTCCTTTTTAAGTTTATGCCATTGTTGCATCTAATTTGGAATCTAGCTGCTTTCACAGTATGAATTTATGCTATTTTTTAAACGTCTCAGTAACTAGTTATGGCTTCAGCAAAGACCTTTTGATTTTACTAAAATTATATGTATATTATTTATTTTTTGTTTGAATCTGTTTTATTGTTTTTAAACAACAACAAACAAAGCAGTCAAGTTTTACACAATTCATTACAAATTATTGGCTGGAATTAGGATACCTACCTGACATGAGTTTGTTATTACATTGCTATCTACACGCATCTGTACGTATAATAATGTGCCCCCAGTGTTGAAACTCGTGATGTTCAGTTTTCATTGCATGGCACACATTCTGTCTCTAAAATAAGAGTGCATGAATCGGAGGTCAAGATGCCGATTGGGGAGGCGGGTATTAATGTAGGGGACAACTAAAGCATAACAGGGATCATAACTCCATGTAACATAGCACCCCATCCTAACTCCTGTGCCGGTAAGTTGGTAAATTCCTAGTTCTTGAGAATTAAGTGCCTTTGATGTGTGTACAGTGTCTATCAACCAGATGTTTTGAGCATGGATATGATAAGTTGTGGCATTGAGGGCGTGCCGCCCTCTTTCTTTTTTAAGGTATAATTGACGTGGTCACGGCTGTATTTTCAAGCTGTTCCTCTGTTGCTTGCAGTTATTGCAATATCACGTCCCAGGGTGCTGCGAATGGTGTTTTGTGCAGACCCAGGGCATCCTCCATATTTGGAGCAACACTTACCGCTTTAGCCCATATCAGCAATAAGCGCTTCCAAGCCGAAGTTTCAGGGGAGTCAGGGGACCGCCAACGCTTAGTAATCAATCATTTTGCTACAACTAAGCCCAAAGCGATAAAGCACGAAGTCACTTTCTGTTTCTTGGCCCTGTGGTATATATGCAGAATGTAAGTGTCCCAACACATGGGTATGGCACGTTCTGTGCGGTGGTTCAAGGTGGCGACATCTGAATCCCAGTATTCCCCTAGGTGTGGGCAGTTCCACAGCATGTGCAGTAAGTATGCATTGATGGTATGACATCGTGGGCAGCCAATGTGCATGCAAATGAAGTGCCTATTGATGTTCGCTGGGGTTTGATATGCCTTCTGCGTTATATAATTATATAATATGGTGTCAAGCGGAAGCTCATGTTGCGTGGTACACCATTTGGCCCTTCCAACACATTGGTCGACTCGGAATCCTTGAAGGGACGCTGCATGTCTACTTCCTAACTTGTACGTAGGGTGACTAGAGTTGCCGCTGTGTGCTGTCTAAGGGATGCGGAGAACCATCTAATTAGGTTGCGGCCTTGCCCCATGAGATGTAAATATTGCACAGTGAGGTGCATTGGGGGCTCTGTTGTCATGTCACCCTATTGCTTGTTCAGTGACGCTATGATCGTATGGTGTATTAGGAAATGCCCTGGTTGCAGCCCATTACTTTCCACCAGCGAGGCAAACAGTGTCAAAGCGCCGTCATGAGTGTCATCTCCAACATCATGGATTCTGCTGTCTCTCACGTATTGTAGATCATACGCCGTGATAGCCGTGGAGGGTCTGGGGGTGCCCTGAAGTGGCAGTGCAGGGTGTATTATTTTGTGCTTCATGTGATGTAGTATAGACACTTGCGGATGCACCGACATGCTATATTTAGTAGTAATGGTGCCAGCACTTTTTGCCTGCTACCTGGGTGGAATAGGGAGAGGAGGCTTGGCGGGACCAGGATAGGGAAAAAGTTGCTGTGTCTGATAAGGAGCGTTCTAAAAACCACCTTGCTATCCATTGCAGCTGTGCAGCAAGGTAATATTGCTCTATGTTGGGTAGAGCGATCCCTCCCTGACTTGTCAGCAGGTAGAGTTTCCAGAGGGCAACCCTACTGCAGGAGGTTCCCCAGATAAACCCTTTCTTCACTCCCTCCAGAGTTTAGAAAAAAGGACGGAGGTATGTATAGGGGCAGGTTGGCAAAGAAATACGCAAACCAAGATATAACCACCATTTTAATTAGAGCTACCCGACCCATGACTGCTATAGTGAGTGCTCCTCAGAACGACATTTGAGAGCGAATTGATGTCAATGCTTCACCCAAGTTGCCATCAAACAGTACATTCTATTGATGATAGACTCTGACCCCAAGGTATAGAAAGGTGTCTGTTTGCCATTCTATATGTGTATCATCGAGCGTGTATTCTGGGTTGGGACAGGTTTTGTCAAATGGGTAAAGGCATGATTTGGCTTAGTTTGTTTTCAGTCCAGATAGGGCGACAAAGTTTCCCTGGGTGCACACCAATGACCAAGGAATGGAGTGCGTCTTTAAGGTATATGAGGAGGTTGTCCTCATTTTATTTATTTATTTAGTTATTTAGTGTTTTTTAGAGCGTGAACCAGACCTGTGAGGGAATCAGAGCGCTTTACAGTAGTATCGGGTGGGATAACACCACATAGGAGGAGGAGAGAAGAAGGGATAGGGAACAAATAGAAAGATACAATGCATGGCAAGACAAACAATCATAATATCCGACTAACTTTTGGGAAAGGAACAAAAAAATACAATAAGCTAGAAAAGCAGTCACAGCAACCTGGATGATTGTTCGGAAGAGCCTTGTCGGTAACATAAGGAGAGGGGCCAATGGATAATGCAGTAACGATAGGTAAAGTCAGGTTACGGAGGTGAATGTAACGTGAGCATTAGGAGAGGAATTTGCCAATTAGGAAAGTTTTGGTCTCCTTTTTGAAGTGAGCTAGAGACAGTATTCTTCTGATGGAGGGTGGGAGTGAGTTCCGTATTGTTCGTGCGGCCCCAGAGAAAGCCCGAATGTACATTCTTTTTTTCTTGAAGCGTACAGGTTGGAGCAAAATGGCTCTGGTGGACCGGGAGTTTCTGGTGCCTCCGGATAAAACCAGTTTCTGTGCGAGAAACGCAGAGGACTTGGAGTAGAGAGCCTTCTGGGTGATGCAAGCCAGCTTAAATTGGATTCTGGTCTCAAGAGGAAGCCAGTTCAGAGCTTTAAGGTGGGGCGAGATATGGTCGGACTTCTTAGAGCCAGTTAGAAGTCTGGCGGCCGCGTTGAGGCAGGCTTTCAAGGGTGCCAAGGAGGTCTTCGGTAGGCCTGAGAGGGTGGAGCAACCATATTCTAGCCTAGAGATGACTAGAGCCTGAATTGCCGATTTTAGATCTGGGGGGTCGAGGAAAGGTTTCAGGTTTCCTAGGTAGTTCAAATGAAATCTGGTAGTTTTGGCCATCGTGTTGATATGGCCCCGCATGTTCAGGTTGCCATTTTAGGTAATTCCTAGGGATTTAGCAGAGTCCACAATGGTAGGAGAGCAGTGTAGCGCTGTGATAGCCTTGATCCAAACTTGAATGTCTGTATTGGCATCAGGTGGTGAGATTAAGAGGAATTCTGTTTTTTGGCATTGAGTTTAAGCTGGTTTGATGTGAGCCAGTGAAACGTCAGCTTCAGGGCCTCATTCAGGGAGCGGATGGCCTCTGGAGAAGAGATTTTGATGTAGAGCTGTGTGTCTTCGGCATAAATGTGGTAGGAGATATTGGCAGTACGCAGCACCTCTGCGAGCGGTTAGAGGTAAAGATTGAAGAGGGTAAGGGACAAGGTTGATCCTTGGGGGACTCCAACTGTGATCGGAGAGGGAGCGGATACGTTGCCGTTGATCAGGACTCTCTGTGAGCGGTTCTGGAGGAAGGACCTAAACCATGCCAGAACGGCACCATCCAGGCCCATCCTAAGTTTGAGGCGATTCAGGAGAATTTCGAGGTTAACAGTGTCAAAAGCCAAGGATAGGTCAAGGTGGATCAAGAGACAGGTTTTGCCTTGGTCAACGGCTTGAAGGGCATCATCCACAATGTGGAGGAGTGTGGTTTCCATGCTGTGCCCAGGTCTGAAACCAGATTGCAAGTTGTCTAGAAGGTGGAAGTTGGTGATGTGTTGGCTCAGCTGTTGTTGTACACATTTTTCCAGCACTTTAGCAAGGAGAGGGATTTTTGAGATAGGTCTGTAGTTGTCAGGAGAAGCAGGATCTAGTATAGGTTTTTTAAAATGGGGACAACCTGGCTGGCTTTGAGAGAGTCGGAAATCGATACCTGTAGGAGGGAGGAGAATTGAGAACTGAGATTGCGTGCACACCGTCGCCCAACGGGATCCCCCATCCTGCCCCCTGAGCCCGGATGGCGGCCATTAATGGCTCCATGGCCAGCGAGAACAGTAATGGGGACAGCGGACATCCCTGTCTGGTGCCTCGCCGCACTCCGATAGGAGCTGAGATGTATGGGCCTGTCTGCACCCTCATTGTTGGTGCGTGATAAAAGAGTCGTACCATTCTGAGGAAAGTGTCCCCTAGCTCATAGCGTGTCACAGTAAACAGGAAGCCCCATTCCAGGGTATCGAAGGCCTTTTCTAGATCTAAAATCATGCAGCCCAAGCGGGTCCATCATATCTAGCCACCCTGAAGAAGCGCCACAAGTTCAATGAGGTACTGCGGGAAGGCACTAAACCATTCTGGTCCTTGTGAACCAAGGACTGGACATTAGGCGCTAGCCTGTCCATTAGGAGCTTTTGAAATATTTTATAATCTGGATTAAATAGGGCCAGGGGGCGGTACAAACCCATTTCCACTGGGCCTCTACCGGGCTTGGGAAGCGGGCAGTTACAACCTGCCTGATCTCATCAATTGGGGCATCTAATGCTGGGCGTTGATCCGGTGTTATGGCAGGCAGGTGTATGGAATTCAGAAAAACGCTTATTTGTTCCTGATCATGTGGGATAGTAGTTTCATATAAAGCAGTGTAATGGTTCATCATCTCTGTGTGTAACTCTCGTTGTGAGAAATATGTGTATTATACATATCGGGAGTTTCAACAAGTCCTCCATTGATCTGTTATTGTGTTATTATTCAAGTTTTTCTGCCATCACTACAGCATAAAACATCTGCTTCATATTTTAGTTTGGTTTATTATTATCACCAAACATATCATTTAGAGGCTGTGGTAGTCCAACCAATAAATAATTTCACATTGTCATTTCATGGTAGTATTTAATAATATGTGTTTGATTACTTCTGGCCACAGTTAGTAGATGCCACCCTGATGGTCAATTAATTTTCATAAAACATCAGCTTAAAAAACAAGGAGTAAAAAAGTTGAAAAAACAATAAGTGCACTTTTGTCCTCCTTCTGTACTTGCATTCTGTGCTTATACTTGTTTTGTTTTAGCAAACAGCTGTGAAGTGGGACAAATGCATTTTGTGTGCATGGTTTTCTAGATTGTGGCTGTTGTAATGGAGCCAGTGATTTTTTCCAATGTTGGACTATATAAAGCTTGGTCACTTTCTGCCTTCCCTCAGAAAGGTTATTAAAGTTTGCTTCTTCATTTCTCTTCCAGCATGCCAGAGTGTGGATACCTGACCCGGAAGAAGTCTGGAAATCGGCAGAGCTGCGCAAGGATTACAAGCCAGGAGATGCCACTCTTCAGCTCAGTCTGGAAGAAGGCTCGGTAAGGCGTCACACTTTCAGTATTTTGATTGACTCTGCTTGGTTGAAAGTGGAAGATGATGGAGCGGAAATTGGTTGGATTTCGATTATACAAATTGATCAGATCTCCAAGGCTTGTGCGACTAGGGAGTTGAGTGATATGTTCACAATTAATGGAAGTACAAATTTACCCGAGACCTTACAAGTGCAAGTGTTGTTAGTTGTTTTTGACCCCATCCTTTTAAAATCACTTCCTGTTTTTAAACCTGTCTATAACGTTTCGAGTTTAAAACCTTCTGACAGCTCATATTCCCATGTTTCATAACAGTATAACTTCCTAGAATGGTTTACCAGTCAATCGAACTGGTACCTTCGAGACTGTCCCTCCTCCGGTTAGTATATTGATTTTAGAGGAGACCAATTTGGAATTCGTCCCAAGCCATCATATCTTGTTATTTACTTAAAACTTTGAGCATCTCAGTCATAAGTCTACAGTTAACACAAAGAGTATTGGCCATTTTACGATTCATAATAATATATGCTTATTCTGTACCAGCTCTAGAACTCAACTGAAAAATATTCATGTCTTTTGAAAATATTTTATAAATGTCTGTGCCGCTATCTTGGGGAGGATGGGGGAGCAGGTGAGTTGCAGCAGACCAGACGTCCATAGAAGAAAAATACTTCAACCCTGGATGGGTTTAAGAGGCACCAATGCATTTTATTGGTATACTATACACAGAATGTACTTCAAACAAGCTCTTTACCAGTATCTATAGTCTTTACTAGTATCTATAGTAAGGAGGACTGAAAATCATAAGCAGCACCTTACGGGTGCCTGGGTGTCCTTGCTTTTTTAATGCCTTTAACTGGAGACGTGCCTCTTCTCAAAGTTGCCAGGAAGCATCTTGTGCTGCAAAGTGTAAAAAGTCATATAATAACACGCCATACTAAATTCCCCATGAGATGAATTGGACACATACTTACACAATACAGGTAAAGCGTAATTGTAGCAAGACTACTGAAGAAAACATAGCATTGAAGGACCTGTCAGATTTAAATCCAGGGGCTACACACGCATCAGTATAGAGGAGGCAAAAACCAAAGCTAAATCAAGACCCAGAGAAGAACTCCTATTCAAGAGAAAAGAGACAAAAAAGCTAACCAAGATTGAGCCACATTTCAGACGTATTACAATGTATAATGGACAGGAAGGAGCTGTACAATGTACAATCAGAAGTACTGGTACTTAGTAAGGAATTACCCCATAGTAGGCAAGGTAGCGCCCAGGAGACCGGGAGTAACATTCAGGAGAGTCAGAGCAACGAGGGAAGAACTAGTTGAGAGTAGACCTGAAAGTAGCAAAGCATGAAAAACAATTTGGCTAAATCAAAATATTGGCTTTAGAAAATGTTGTAAATGCGAGTACATAAAAGGATCCTCCAGCACTTATGAGCTATTAAAAAAAAAAAGGGACAGAACATACCCAGTTGCTCGGCACTTCGAAGAAGTACATGGAAGTACAATGGTAAGTCTAACCTATTTTGTGGTGGATGCAATTGCTGCAATTGTCAGGAGGAGATAGGGAGAAACAATTTAAGCAACTTGAGCGCAGATACATAATAGAGATGAATGCAAAGAGTCCAGGTGGGCTCGATATGGAGGAAGATTTGCACACGCAACTGTAACAATTTATACTGTAAAATTTTCCATCATTTGGAGGTTTTCTTCAATTCCTTAATATGCAAACTGTGAATCATGACTACTACAAGTAACTAAAGGTTTTAGTTTATTACATATTGGTTTCACATTTTGCACTGTATATATTCTGAATGAGCCAGACTGACATAACATTAACATAGTGTACAAACTAGAAAGGTAGCACCAGCAGTGCCTGCCCGATTGAGCTTAATTACACAATAGGTGTCAATGATATGTTTGATAAATATGTTGAATTGGGTAAGCCCACTATGCTGTGTGGGTTGGCGCTAATCACTCAGTACCTATTTTCATAATAACATGCATACCAGTTATAACAATGTTAAGTGAGACAATGTTATAACTGGTATTTTTACACTTAACAATATGAATTTTACAGCCACTGTGGGGTATTTAAGTATTGTGTACGTATGTATCCAATTCAACTCATGGGGTATTTAGCATGGCGAGTTATTCTATGAGGTTTTTTTCGGAGAATTGACTTATTGTGTTTGGTATACATATGAGATGCAGTTTATGTTATAGTGAAATATTGCGAGCTATTAGGTAGTCTGTCTACACTTGTGTTAGATCATGCAACACGCAGCAATGGCATAGTTCACACATATGATAAATTGGGCAAGTCTACCATGGATATATGAGTCAGCAGTAATAATGTCACGCTTAATCTTACAATAACATGGCAGTGACTAGCAATTATGAATCATATAGTCGTAGTGGTGTGATTTTATTAATTGAAAATTAAGTGTCCTATTTTACTCATGATTAATTTAAGATGTATTGTACTAAGTAGTTTACATTTTAATGTATAGTATATTATGTGCATACAATTTGAAATTCATGCCATGATGTATTAATATAAGTAAGTATGTGGTCTGTCTTCGCATATGTTGACACATCACAAGGCAACCTGTATAAATAGGGTAACAAAATGGCGCTCATTATCTGTGGACAAGGTTGTAGGGCAGCCGAAACTCGCCAGGGTAGCACACCCATAAATGTATTCTAAACAGCTTTCCAATAAGTGTCGATTTCCTCATGTTTACGGGGTGGTTTAAAGAGAAATCACGGATATTGTTGAGTCCGTGTACGACAACGCGCCCTTTGATTTGGTGCACGGCGTCGGCCAGCAAAACTGAAAACGTTATAAATATGTGTGTGTGTTTGTATCTTACCTCTGAAGCTGCATTGTAGATTCAATGTAATGCTCGCATTGTAATGACATGAGTTGTAACTGCATGAGTGGTAGTGACATAAAACACTCTTAATGCTGGACACTGAGATACTTGATTCAGCACTGACTGCATTGATCTTTTTCTATGCACAGCATTGAAAGGGTATCTGATTTAGACAGTAGGTTTGCAATACTCTGTTCTCTTCATTTACAGACAGTGCAGCGAGACAGTGCAGCGTTCACAATCAGTTATTGATAAAAATATTATCTGTTGTGAGTAACTTGGAGGATCAGTGTTCTATCGTTACTTACTTGTGTTATTTTGTTTCACAATTTGATTTAGTGGGCTTTTCATCATTTTGCACTTTTTTTTACTGTATCTATTTTTTATCTATTAGATGTATTCTTAGAACGTTATCTGATTACCAGTCTATCTTTGTCGCAGCTGTTGTAATTATATTGTATAGAACCTTGACTTAATGTTCGTGTCCACTCCTTTTAGCTAAGTCTTGGCTGATTAACCAAGGTCCATGAAGAGCCAAAGTGCCTGGCAAGCCAACTTTCCTTCAATGAGCAAGTTTCCAGTGTCCTGGTTAGTGGGAGGAATGAATGAATGACAGACTTTTAGAGCACGGACTTAGCCCAAGGGCATCAAGGCGGTAGCACTGATCAGCATGCAAGCAAGACCGATTCCTACTCAAACCTGACTCTCAGGGAACAACCATGTCTTCAGGGCTTTACGAAAGATTGAGTGTACTTGTTGCCCCAAGAGAAAGTCCGGGAGGGAGTTTCAAACATTCGCAGCTGCAAATGAAAATGCTCTCCCGCCCCATCTCATCTTTTTGACCCTAGGAACAACAAGGAGGTTCTTTTTTGCTGACCTCAGGTTCCTAGAGGGCACATACTGGTGAAAGATGGTCTTCATGCCCGAAGGGCCCAGGCCATAGTATGCATTATGAGTAAGGCAGAGGGTTTTAAACACAATTCTACGATCCACCGGGAGCCAGTGCAAAGACCCAAAGGAAGAAGAGACCGAATGATGTTTCGGAAGGTCCATCACCAGTCTAGCAGCGGTGTTTTGCACCAACTGCAGGCGGCGCAACTGGCCTTTGTTGATGCCTAAATAGAGGGCTTTACAATAGTCCAATCTGGACAGTATTAATGCAACCACCACTCTTTTACGTGCTTCAAGTGAGAAGAACTGAGAAATGTTCCTTATGATCCGGATAAGCCCAAAGCAGGTGGCAACTGTCCTAGAAACGTGCAGGTTCATGCATAGGGAGTCATCCACTAACAATCCCAGATTTTTTCCATGGGAAACGGAGTTGGATAGGCGCCCAGGGAGTCAGGCCACCACTCCCTAGACCAGATGTCAGGCCTGTCTCCAAAAATCAAGGCTTCCGTCTTCTCGCCGTTCAATTTAAGATAGTTTTCTACCATCCACGACGAGACTGCTAGCATGCAGTTCGTAAAGTTCTGCGCGGAGTCCAAAGCGTTTTGCACGATTTGCACCATAATTTGGGTGTCATGCGCATAAGACAGAACTTCCAACCCAAATGATTTAACCACCCTTACCAGCGGGCCACATAGATATTAAATAAAGTGGGGCTCAGGGAGGAGCCCTGAGGCACACCGCAGACAAGGTGGATAGACTCCGAGAAGAAGCTTCCCAGTTTGAATATTTGGGAGCGCTCTTCCAGGAAGGAAGCCAGGGACACTTGCAATATCTCCTTAGTGGTGGTAGAGTATACCCTTAACCCCCCAGATCAGCAGACAAAGCATGCCAAGAAGAATGTGATCCGTATGAGGAAAATGGTGGGTTTAGGCACAGCGACCCCATACTTTTGCTTAGCTTTGCTGTGATGCACCTTGGTCAAGGCAGCTCTGACAGAAGCCTACAAAGCCAGGGGTAGGAAGGATGAGGGAAGCAGGTTGCTTTGCAACACAAATGGAGTTATTTGAGGGCTGAGCGATAAACTGAGGCTGAAAAGTAATATAACTTGGTTCAATTATTTTTACAAGAGGTCAGTCAGAACATCAGAAGCTTAAGACCCTTCGAGGCAGACATGGGATACTTACTCTCTGCTGTAGCGCTGGGATGATCTAACACCTCACCACTTCCCATGAAGAGGCGGCTCAAAGTGTTTGGGAAACGGGGCAATGTGAGCATTTTTGTGATGTACTGTATCACGGTTGTAAGAGATGGAAGGTTGTATGTTCTTGATTATCAGTGGTTCATCAGGTTTCTTTCTCTGCACATTTCACCAGTATATGGTAAGTGCTAACTGGTGGATTATTTGTTACCTAAGTACCCCCACACTCCCAGGGCATCCTTCTGGGCTGATTGCCGTTCGGAATAGTTACAGCTAAACTCTGGAACAGCCTTCCACTGGATCTGAGGTTCATTGAGTCGGGGCCTTTGTTCAGATGCAAACTCAAAACTTGGCTGTTTACCACCTTATAAGCAGCTTTCCTCTTCTAGCATGTAATCTGTAGCGCCGGGACACCCCCTCTGGGGGTAGCTGTGCACTTTATACGCTTCTTAAATAATAATAATAATAATTGCTCCCCCCCCCTCCTTCAGGCCCTGATTCCTGTTCTTCCAGTGCTGCTTTCTTCTTCCAATTGAAAACTGATGTTTTCTAGTTGCCTTTATTAGCTTTTCTTATTTATCATTTTAATGATCCTTACTTTCATCGGATTGAAACAGGATGATGCGATGTACGATAGCACTCATTATTGTAGATATGCAGACACTGCCCAATATAAAGGTACCATAGCCAGGCTCACCGCACTTATGTTTTAAGGTACATTACTCTGATGGATCTCAACCCTGTCAAGTAAACACTTTTCTTGAATAGGTAACAAGCACTACGTATGGCACCTCTATTCTGTGCTAACGTGTTTGTAGGCTACCCATGTCTGCAGCAGTGCCTTGCCCCAGCCATCTGTTTGTGCTCAATAGCTTGTAAAACAAAGCTGAATACTATTATTCTAATTTATGTTTTGTTTTTCTGGCCCTTTTTGATGAGCTGTCATGCCTAATTCATTAGTTTTGCTGATACCATATTGAGCTGCCGCAAAAAATGACTCGTTTTGCATCATATCAAGTCAAGTAATCTGGCCACCGTGTAAATCTTTCTTTCCACTTTTTGGTCTATGTGTCCCACCATAGTTTTTAGATGTATGCATCTTTTTTTATACGATTGACAGTAAACTTCAGCGTTTTTTTTTTGCTTGGGGTTGTATTCAATTACAAAAAAATATTCGACGTTCATAAATCGAAAAACGTGGCACAAATCTTAGCCCAAACATACTTTAGAGATCTTTTTAAGACTCTGGCATCGGTTAGCAAAAGGAGTCACAATTTAGTGGTAAATAAGGAGTCACAATTTAGTGGTAAATATTTAAAGTGCACAATTTGGTCGCAAGCAAGTTATCAGTGAGAACTCTAAGTGTGTAAGAGTACTGAGAAAGACTGGTGCTGATATATGCTAATATATTAAGGGTGGGGAGATACCAATCTGAGTAGGAATTTCCAATTATAGAAGATATGAAAAAGAATGCCGTTTCTATTCAATATCCAACTAACTTTGGATTCTAGTAAATTTAGTGACAATTCATAATAAAACATTATGGTAAGTATCACAATTTAAAATTATCATGGGTGGGTCGGGGTGTAGTCTGAGAAAATAAATAACAGTAGGCAAGTTCTTAAAAACGACACCTAGTCGAAGTATAGTATTACAGTTTGAGGCAACGGTGAGTAAAAATCATGGCTGAAATGATTACAACATCTGATTCGTCCACAAAGTGTATGATATGATGAGTATGGGCAGGAGGATAACTTTGACGATTATCTCATATAGCGAGAGGGGAAGTCTGTTGGGAGAAAGGGATAATAGATAGAGTGTTCATGTTATCCTGTGATAAATTCAAGGGGATTAGATGATGGTCAGCAATTGGTTTGCGAGCATCAGCTCTATATTGGCGATAAACAAATTGAACAAGACTGGGGCCGGGACACATTCTTCTTTTAGTCCTACATTTTTCCCTACAGGCTCCCACTGGAACCCAACTTAACATGAATCTAATTGTTTTATAGAGTGACATTTTTTCATTGAGGATCTATGTAGCTTTTGGATAAAACTGAGCAAGTGGGGCCTCTCTTATAAAATCCCCAATGCAATAAATAAATAAGCCAAGAGTTAAATAGGTGTTTACTATTACCAACCTCTGTGTAGTAGTGCTTGGGATATGCAGTTTGATTACCAAGTTTGATAACCTCCTGCAGGCCTGCTCATTTGGGTCGATTTTACTGCAGGATTATGACTGGAACACTTGCAAGTTTAGAAATTATTGGTGAGCGTGGGCAGGTTGGAAGCACATCACTAGCCTTTTTTTTAACACAAGTGTTAAGTTTAATTAAGCACAGGTTATAACTGAATTTATTTTTTTCATGTTGCTAGCTATAGCTCCTAATGAAATCTTTCGTTTTAGCACTGAATTTACATTTTTTCAAGGGTTACATTTTTTTTCAAGGATTAAGGTGTGCCTCAACAGAGCAGAGATCATCACATTTAGTGCAGTGGAGAGGTCATACAGTTTGTCAATTTGTTCTATCTACTTGGTCTGGTGAAAGTGACCTTTGTCGTAGGGCTACTATAGAACAGGATTCTTGATTCTAGAAGATCTTTGTCAGTTATTCTAGTAGGTGCTCAAATCATTGTACCTCTATATCAGATAGAAATTGAACTTTTTCATCGGGCATCCTAGGCCAATTCACTCTTTGCGCCTTGATACCTCCGGGCAAAGTTGCGCAATACAAAGCCTAAATTCATTCATTCATTCATTCATTCATTCTTTGTGGTTCAGAGATGTTATTAATGTTCATAGTGAGCTCTCTGAGGGTTTGACCTCAGTTGAATGGCTTTGATTGTTAACTCTTGATCTTGAATTATTTTTATGTATGTTTGGTGTAGCGTTATTCAGACCCTTTTAAGACTGGCTCTTTGTGGGCCATGGTTTTATAGAGTTTGAAATATCAATGTAGGAACGATAGGGTGTGACAGAAATTTCACATCTTGTTCTGGCAGTTTTATGTATTGCTTCTTTTCCTTGCTTGTGTTATTACTGCATAGCGTTCTTTAACCACTTCCCTGCTGGGCCTTCCTCCCCCGCCCTCCCTATTTCCCACAATGCTGACCCCTTTTTTAGCTATTTGGGGTACTTTGTGCTTAGGGCTCCAATAACTTTTTTACATGATAGGGTATTTACCCCAAATTTGAATCCCTTTTTTCCAATATACTAGAAATTCAAGACATACCCAGGATGTGCGGATTGCCCTGGAGAGGACTGAAAAAATAAGCAAAATATAGCAAGATTTTGATTAAAAAAAAAATAGGGAAAAAGTGCTCCAGATAAGTGTCTGTTTATTTCCTAAAAATGGAATCCATGAACGGTTTACTGTACTGAAGTCACATGTAGAGCTGACTCAGAAAACCTAATTTTGTACCACAGTTATGCTATTTTGCTAAAAGGTAGCCTATTTTCTCTATTTGTTGTGCTCACAACCTATTTCCAGTTAGTGGTGGAAACCAGTGTGAAACCCATGGGTGATCCAGAAAAGCTATAGATTTCTGAAAAGTAGACACAATTACGAATTCAGCAAGGGGTCATAAGGGTAGATCCCACAAGGTTTTCCCAAAGCAAATAACTGTTGAAATAAAAGAAATATTGAAAACGGTTATGAAAAAATGGGTATTTGTGACATTTTAATCTGTAACGTTTTGTCACGATGGCTGATTTACAAAAGCAATATATAATTACATCTGCTAGACCCTTCTGGTTGAGGGATATATAGGGTTTATAGGCTCTCCAAAAACCCAAGGTACTCAGAGCCAACCGCTAAGTTGAACCGTACAATGGTTGTGCATTGAGTACCCAGTATACACCAATTCATATAGCGAAATAGGTTTCCTACGTACCCATTTTTCACTCTGCCTATGTATTTCTGAAATGGACACAAGATATGGAGTTTAGGAGCAGTAGTTATTTGTACATCTCTGAATTTCTGGGTACTGGCATATGATTTTTCGAAATGTCATTTTTTTAATACTCTGGCTTACATATAAAAGTCACAAATGCAGCAAAATCCAATTGGTAATTACAAATGTTCTACTATTCTATGCTTCCATAAGACTATTGATAAAAATAGTACCTCACTTGTGTGGTTACGCTTATTGCCCGCGACGGGGAACAGGCCAAAATGCAACAGAGACTCAGAGCATTTTTCCACTGGAAACAGAGCCTTTTTTCCAATGTGGGAGCGCTAGATTTTGGACTCTAGCTCACACAGCATCTATGGAAACCTAGCCAACCTGTAAATGTTTTAAAACTAAACACCTAGGAGTATCCAGGGTGGTCTGACTTGCGTGGCTCTCACCACCTTTTTTTTTCCCAGATTCACATGCAAACCTCAAACTTTGATTAAAAAAAGCGGAAAGCAATACACTTCCATCCACCTAGTATTCCCCCAAGTCGCCAGATAAAAATGGTACCTCACTTCTGTGGGTAGGCCTAGTGCCAGAAAATGGCCCAAAATGCTATCTAGGCGCATCACATTTTTCTACCGAAAACGGTCTCTTTTTTTCTAATATGGATAGCTCTAGATTTTGGACCCTAGCTCATCCAGCAACTTGGGATACCTAGCCAATCTCTACCTTTTTGAAAGCTAGACACTTAGGGATATCAAGGGTGGGCTGACTTGTGTGACTCTCACTACGTTTTGTACCCAGAATTCCATGCAAACCTGACACCTTTTAAAAAAACATTATTTGTAATCAGCTGGCTGTACAGTATCAAATCTCAAACTTTGACTAAAAATACACATTTTCCCCACATGTCTTTGATGGAAAGTTTTAGAATCTGCGGGAGCCACAAACCTGGCATTCTCCTGAATCCTCCGATAAACATGGTACATCACTTCTGTGGGTTGGCCTACTGCTCACAACAGGAAACAGCCCAATACGCAACATGGTCGCATCACATTTTTCCACCAAAAACGGACCCTTTTTTCCAATAAGTGTAGCTCTAGATTTTGGACCCTAGCTTAGTCGGCACCTAGAAAAACCTAGCAAACCTGCACCTTTTTGAAAACCAGACACCTAAAGGGTAGCTAGGGTGGGCTGATTTGCATGGCTCTCGCCACATTTTGTTATCCAGAATTGCTTGCAATCCTCAAACATTGCCTAAAAAACTAATTTTCCTAAAATTTCTGTGATGGAAAGTTCTGGAATCTGTGGGGAGCCACAAACCTCCATCCACACGGCATTCCTCCAACTTTCCCTGATAAAAATGGTACCTTACTTGTGTGGGTAGGCCTAGTGCCCTCGGCAGGGAAAGACCCAAAACGTATTGTGGAGTCATCAAAATTATCTATCACAAAAAGACCTATTTTTGCAAGAGGGGCACCAGCGTTTTTGGTCCTGGGCTCGGCGGCCATCAAGGGAAGCTTACCAAACCCAGACATTTCTAAAAACTCTACACACAGGGAAGTAAAGAGCTGTGTGGCTTGCATGGATCCCCGAAAATCCTATTACCCAGAATCCCCTGCAAACCACAAATTTAGCTAAAAAGTAATTTTTTTTTCTCCCATTTCTGTGTGGAAAAACTTGTGGGATCCATTCTTTTCCCTTCTATGGATAGGGTTAGTGCCAGTGTCAGGAAACAACCCAAAATACAACATGGATGCATCACATTTAGCCCCTGAAAATGGACCCTTTTTTCCAATGTGGTTAGCCTTAGAGTTTGGACTGTAGCTCAGCCAACACCTAGGAAAACCTTGCCAACCTGTACATTTTTTTAAACTAGAAAACGAGGGCTATTTCAATCTGGGCTGACGTGCATGGCTCTCACCATGAATGTGCACGAATAATCCCTTGCAAACCTCAAACTTTGGCTAAAGAACACATTTTCCTCACATTTCTGTGATGGAAAGTTCTGGAATCTGCAGGGAGACACAAACTTCCATCCGACATTCCCCCAAGTCTCGCATTAAGAATGGTATCTCACTTGTGTGGGTAGGCCTAGTGGTAGCGACAGGAAATGGCCCAAAACCCAACATGGATGCACCCCATTTTTCCACCAAAAATTTACCTTTTTTCCCAATGAAGTTATCTCTAGATTTTGGACCCTATCTCATCCAGCACCTATAGAAACCTAGGTAACCTATATATTTTTTTAAACAATACCCTTATAGGTATCCACAGCAGGCTGACTTGCATGGCTCTCCCCACATTGTTTTTACCCAGATTCCCTTGCAAACCTCAAAGCTTGACTAAAAATCACATTTCTCAATCAATCAATCAATCAGGACATTTGTAAAGTGCACTACTTACCCGTGAGGGTCTCATGGCGCTGGGGAGGGGGGGGGGTGCTGCTACTGCTCAAATAGCCAGGTCTTGAGGAGTCTTCTCAAGGATAGCAGGTCCTGGGTCTACCGTGGAGTGGTGTGGCTCACTGGTTAGAGGCGGCAGACCTAGAAGCAGAAGTCGGCCCGGGACCAGGGTTCGATTCCCGACGCGGCAGGGTCGTGGACCAGGGTCAGCGGACTCGATAATTCTCGCCTCGGTGCCTACTCTAACCAGGGGTCCCACTCGACAACTCTGGGCATTAGCTTGCCTAATCTCCACAACGGCCCCATCAACGCCGGGGATGCCTGGCTCCACCTTGGGGATTCCCAGCAGGGACCATCCCACAGGGAAAGCCAGGATGGGTTCCCCAGCGGTATACAGCGCCAGGACGCCGGCTGGCAACAGTGCGCTTTACAAGTATACACATTACATTACATTACATTACCGTAGGAGGATGGGGAGGGGTGTTCCAGGTCTTGGCGGCGAGGTGGGAGAACGATCTGCCGCCGGAGGTCGCTCTTCGAATGCGGTGGACTGTGGCGAGAGCTAGGTCGGCAGAGCTGAGCTGGCGGTTGGGGGTGTAGAATCTGAGTCGTCTGTTGAGGTATGCTGGTCCGTTGTTGTGGAGTGCCTTGTGTGTGTGGGTGAGGAGCTTGAAGGTGATCCTCTTGTTGATGGGGAGCCAGTGCAGGTCTCTCAGGTGGGGTGTGATGTGGCTGCGGTGAGGGACGTCGAGGATCAGGCGAGCAGAGGCGTTTTGAATGCCCTGGAGTCGTTTCAGGAGTTTGGCCAAGGCTCCAGCCTGCTGCTGACGAGGGCCTGGGTGACCGTTCTTCTTGTTTCGATGGGGATCCACCTGTAGATCTTGCGGAGCATGCTGAGGGTGTTGAAGCAGGAGGACGAGATGGCGTTGACCTGCTTTGTCATGCAGAGAGTAGAGTCAAGGATGAACCCTAGGTTGCATGCGTGATCGGTGGGTGTTGGAGCTGTTCCCAGTGCGGTCGGCCACCAGGAGTCATCCCAGGCCGAGGGGGTGGAGCCGAGGATGAGGACTTCCTTCTTGTCCGAAATTAGCTTCAGTCGGCTGTTCTTCATCCACTCAGCGATGGCTTTCATTCCTTCGTGAAGGTTGGTTTTGGCAATGAGGGGGTCGTTGGTGAGGGAGAGGATCAGCTGGGTGTCGTCGGCGTAGGAGATGATGTTGAGGCTGTGGAGTCGTGCGACATGGGTGAGCCTGTGCCATGTAGATGTTGAACAATGTTGGGCTGAGGGATGAGCCCTGGGGTACGCCGCAGATGATATCGGTGGCTTCGGAGTGGAAGGGGGTAGGCAGACACTCTGGTTCTGCTGGAGAGGATGGAGGTGGTCCAGTCCAGTCCAGGGCCTTGTCTTGGATCCCAGCGTCGTGGAGGCGTGTGTGTAGGGTGCGGTGGCAGACAGTGTCGAAGGCGGCTGACAGCTCCAGGAGGATGAGGGCCGCGGTTTCTCCGTTGTCCAGCAGGGCGCTGATGTCATCAGTGGCGGTGATGAGGGCAGTTTCGGTGCTGTGTTTGCTGCGGAACCCGGACTGGGATGAGTCCAGGATGATGTTCTCCTCAAGGTAGCGGATCAGTTGTCTGTTGACGGTCTTCTCGATGACCTTTGCCGGAAACAGGACAGGGAGATGGGCCGGAAGTTCTTGAGGTCCTTGGGGTCAGTCTTGGGTTTCTTGAGTAAGGCATTGATCTCGGCGTGCTTCCAGCTCTCTGGGAAGGTTGCTGTCTCGAAGGAGATGTTGATGGCTTTCCAGAGATGGGGTGCGATGGTGGTGCTGGCTTTGTTGAAGATGTGATGTGGGCATGGGAGATCCGGAGTGGATGGTTTTCATGATTTTGATGGTGTTGTCGTTGTTTGTTGGTCCAGGCGAGCAGAGGGGTGCGGGTGGTGACCGTGGAGTGGTAGGTCTCGGTGGTAGTCGGGCGGTCGTGAAGTTGAAGCTGTCGTAGATGTCCGCGATCTTGCGATGGAAGAAGGTGGCTAGGGAGTCGCACAGGTCTTGCGACTGTGGGATGTCGTTGGTTTTGGAGCTGGGGTTGGAGAGTTCCTTCACGATGTTGAAGAGCTCTGTGCTGTTGTTTGCGTTGTTGTCTAGGCGGTCTTTCAAGGATGTCCTTTTGGCGGATCTGATGAGGTGGTGGTGTCTGTGGGTGGCGTAGCTGTCCAGTGTCTGTTCACGGTTTCATTTCTTCTCTAGCTTTCGGTAGGTTTGCTTGGAGGCATGGAGGTCTACAGTGAACCAGCTGGCTTTCTTGCTGGTGTGTCTGTTGGTGGGTTTCTTGAATGGGGCAAGGGTGTTGGCGCAGTCGTCGATCCATTGTCTGAGATTCCGGGCGGCGTTGTCGGGGTCGGTCGCGTGGGCGGGTGGGCTCTGGGCGAGGGTGGTGGTTTGCTGATCTCTGGTGACTGCTCCAGCAGCAGCGGGGTATCTGTTGGGTGCGGTGGTGCGTGGGAGGTTTCCGGAAGGGGTAGTGGATGCAGCGATGGTCGGTCCAGTGGAGTTCAGTGGTGTGGTTGAAGGAGACCTGGGAGCTTGCCTAGAAGATGGGGTCAAGCGTGTGACCGACGGAGTGGGTGGGTGTTGTGACGAATTGTCTGAGTCCGAGCTTGGAGAGGTTGTCGATCAGTGTGGTGGATCTGGAAGTGCAGGTATTCGGCTGTGCTGAAGGTGACGTCAGTGTTCGTTTGAGACTCTGAGAGTGGTCCTGTGGACAATGGTGATTCCTCCTCCTACTCGATTGGTACGGTCCCTGCGGGTGATCTTGTAGCCATCCGGGACGGCTATGGCGATGTTGGCTGCCGAGGAGGGGTTCAGCCAGGTCTCCCGTCAGGAAGGCAACATCTTGGGAGGCTGAGTCGAGTAGGTCCCAGAGTTCAACTGCGTGTTTGCGGGCAGAGCGGGTGTTGAAAAGGATGCATTTGAAGTGGTTGGGTTCTTTCCCGGTGGGTGGAGTTGCTGATGGGATGCTGGTGAAGCTGCAGTTCCGGCGGGTGAAGGGTCCTTGCATGCGTTTCGGGGCGGCCAGGAAGTAGGTGTGTGATCATCTGATGTTGAGTGCGCAGAGGGTGCTGGCTTCGTAGCGGTGTTGGGTGTCGTGGTGTTCCCGAGGGCCAGGGGTTCTGGCGCTGGACGCAGTCTAGGCGCGGACGGGTGCAGACAAGCTTGCCTTAGGCGTGCCTTCGGCACACCAGCGGCGTGCCAGCTGAGCGCGTCCGATGGAACAGTGGACAGTTCTGGAATCTGTGGGGTCACAAACTTCGATCCACCCAACATTCCCCCCAAGTCTCCTGATGAAAATGGTACCTCACTTGTATGGTGCCTAGTGCACTTGAGAGGGAAGGACCCAAAACCTAATGTGGAGACATCAAAAGTATCTATCATAAAATGACCTGTTTTTGCTAGGGAAGTACCTGCATTTTTGGTCCCGGGCTTGGTGGCCATCTATGGAAAACTACCAAACTCAGACAATTCTGAAAACTAGACAGCCGGGGGAGTCCAGGGAGGTGTGGCTTGCATAGATCCCCGATGCTTTCTTTTACAGAATACCCTGCAAACCCAAAATTTAGCTAAACAATCACATTTTCCTCATATTTGTGTGTGAAAAAATTGTGGGACCACCAGGCCGTCACAAATTTCCTACCACCCAGTGTTCCCGCGGGTTACCCAATAAAAATGCTACCTCACTTGTGTGGGTGCACCAAGTGCCTGTGACTGGGATTGGCCCAAACATATTGTTGAGACATCAAAATTAATTATCACAAAACAACCTGTTTTTGCAAGTGAGGCACCTGCCTTTTTAGTTCTGGGCATGATGGCCATCTAGGGAAATCTACCAAACCCAGACATTTCTAAAATCCAGACCCCCCAGGGAGTCCAGGGAGGGGTGGGCTGCATGGGTCCCTCAATGTTTTCTTACTGAGTATCCCCTGCAAACCTTACATTTTGCTAAAAAAAAGCAAATTTTCCTCACATTTCTGTGAAGGACTCTTCATGGCAGGAAGGGAAGGAGCATGAGACAGAAAAGGCCACGAGGAGACAAACTGGGAAGGAGGAGCACGAGAGGAGTCGAGAACAGTTGTCGATAAGCGAAAAGCGAGGACAGCCAGAATTGAGGAAGCAAGTGAAAGCTGTTGGGAGAAGGTTGCAGGGTATGAGGAGAATGAAAGTAGACGGAGTGATGCTTCAGCCAGGGGGATAGTGAAAGAAGAAGACCAGGAGGAAGACCCATTAACCGAGGAGTGGTGGATGTCACCAACAGTCGCTGCCTAGCCCCCCACAACTCTGCAGGGTTGTGGGGGGCTACCTGGGTGAGTCTGACTAATCCCCATTGATCTCGATGATACCATACCGTGGTCGTATTCCTGCAGATAATGGGAGATTTAAGTAATTCTTTTACTTGTGTGGTGGAGGTTTTCTGCTCTTTTCTCCTCACCTCTGGATAAGGCGAGAGGGAAATGTGAGTCTCTGCTTGTTTAACGATTGGTCTCCAGCACAGTATAGAGCGGATATACATAAGTTTGGAGAAGAACAGAGAAAGATATTAACAGTAGTAGAAAGGTAGGACTCGACAGAAGAGCGGGCACTTCCTGGATTTCCTGACATAAAGTGACCAGTCTTCATCACCAAATCATGGTGTGGGTCACAATTCGTCTTGGAGAAGGGAATAAAAAGCTCTTGGAACCTGATATTTCAGACTGCATTAACAAGGATAATGCTTGACACAGTGCTCATGAACAGCAGGGGTGAAAGAGATTATAGAGACAGGTGGACAGGATAAAAGATAGAACCACAGTTACGAAAAGGTACATGGGTTACCTGGGTTGTACTTCTTTTCCTGAGGAGAGTTAGTGGCACCACCATGAATACCCTGCAAAGGAGAAAGAAAAAAGGAATGTTACCAGACACCGACACCACAAATAGGAAGTGGAAGAATGGACTTAAACAAGAGACTGTTACTATAAAAAAAGAAATCCAATTCCCAATGAAGCCATTATTCATAAAATAGTACAAGACGAGCCTCCTAAACATTATTTACATTCATCCCCACACACTCGCATCAGTGGTTAAAAGCAATTATACCAGGCAGGGAGTGCATTATAGACTTGGAACTCTGTTTAGTCCTACTTGCTTCTTTTGAATGTCTCCTCACATATTCTACTCCTTTCCTTAGCAAATTACGCAGGGCATGAGTTATTTTCAGCCTGTCCTTCCACAAATATGCTATAAATTCGAGTATGCCTGAAAAAGATTGTAACTTTTCTTTGCTGTTAGGAGAGTCCAGATGATCAAGAGGATCCACCAACTCCTTATTAACTAAAACACCAAGGGCCAGATGTACGACCATCTTATTTTGTTCTTCGCAATTTGTGACTAATTGCGAGTCGCAAAATAAAATGTACAACAGTGTGTTTAACACTGTTTGAGATTCCCAATGGGGCCCCAAATTTCGAGGCTCTTTAATATGAATGCGCCTCTTGCAATTTGCGAACCCATTGGGAATGGATGGCCCTTCCAGGGATGGTGGCCTGCTGGGCTCAGGCTGGGCTCAGCAGACCACCATGTCTGGGACTGTTTTGAAATAAAGCAGTTTTTTTTAAATTCAGTCCGTTTTCCCTAAAGGAAAACGGGATGCATTAAAAAAATTTTTTTTTAATGAAACGTTTTTGTTTCATTTTTTAAGGGCAGGCAGGGGTCCCTGGGACTTGAAGTAGGTGGTAATTGCAAGTGTTTTGCGACCTCAATTGCGGTCGCAAAACATTAGCACATGATTTTGAGACTCGCTATTTGGAAGGGAACGCCCCTTCCAAATAGCGAGTCGCAAAACCTATTTAGCGAGTCGCTATTTATTTGCGACTCGCTAAATAGGCTTTGTACATGGCCCAGGATGTTTTTGCATCCGCAAACGGGTTGGCAAACCCGTTTGCTCTTGCAAAAACGGGTCGTACATCTGGCCCCAAGTGAACTGATTGTTGACCTAGACAGGTAATTTTCTTCTTTCAAAAACAATATTTTTCTGCCCTCAAAATCAAACTCTGTGCTACAAAATCATCTGAGACCCCCTTTAACCATTGAGTTTTACTCTTCCTATGTTCTTAAAATGTAATCTTGATAAAAACTGTCCCCCTGCAAGTTGCCCCAGCAGCAATGACTTGGTATCCTGGAAGACCGAGGCTGCAGATACCAGCCCACAAGGGATAGGTAAGCATTTAATCTCTCCAATTGGTGTAATCAAGGAAGTGAGTTCTTGGCAAATTTCCAATGGCCTCATCTGATGATATGGCTAAATCAAAGGTTGAAAAGAATGTATCCCTGCTCATTATAGACAGAATCTCTGGGATGTTGGGCAGAAGAAACTTTTCCTCCACCACCTCACGATTTAAGGCTACAGGATCAATACATAAACGCATCTAGCAAGAAGATTTCTTGGTTTATAAAACCCACACCAACCATTCTGAGGTTTCTATGGGAATTATAACCCATACTTCTCAAACAAGGAGAACTCTAATTGGATTGCCCCGTGCACCCTCCATGTCTCTTTTCAAAGTCTTGCAGGAACTTTTAATCAAAATTAGCACAGCCTTCATGAACAACCTGACATTCCCTCAAGTCATCCCATGCCTGCCCTAGTGGCTCAGCATAAGGTCCAGGTAAGTCCCTAACTAGCTTTGATGTAGCCATCCAACGATGCAGTCACATTTGACTGAGACATCAGTCTTCAAATACAGTAGAAATGAAGCATCTTTCTTCACTCAACCCTTACAATCTTGACTACCTCAGAAGGATGAGCAACACCCTTGTATGCCATTTCAAGATATTTCATCACTCCTCTCTTTCTTCTCCTTATCCTTGTCCTCGTAGTTCCCACCCATGCAGCAACCCAAAATCCATGTTTACCACTGCCAGCTGGGTATTTTTTGTCATTCTTACCGTACCTAAAGCAACTACCTTTGAACTGCTTTCCAAATTTATTCTTAACCTTTTCATGGCTTGCCTTGAACCCATCGTTGCAGCAACACTCCAACAGACACGTTTACTGTATCATGCTTTATTTACATTTGTTCCACTGCTTCGCTACAGCAATTACCTCACTGAGTGGTGGCCTATCTTTGAGCTACAACTTCTTGCATAATTTCTTATATTTAACAATTGAGTATAATTGATCTTTAATCCGTTCATCAGTTTGAGATCCACATTTATAAGTGCTCAGGAGCTTCCTCAAAGCTAAATATTCTTCCACACTTTTGTCATCCCCCTGAATCCTTGCTCCAAAATAGTAGCATTCCATGATGATGGTAACTCTGGGTAACAAATGTAAATAAAGTTTTCTTATGCAAATGTCAAATGTATTATGACCGTTTTCCTCTTCAGGTGGTAATTCTTCTCGGTTATTCAATAGCTCCTACTCTTCCACCTCTAGACTAGGTTTAATAATGACTACTTTTTATCAGAACTCAAATTTGTTCCACAGTCCCAAAATCATGAACATTTTTTCCCCTTACTCGACCTCAATAGTGGTTCGCCCGGGTACATAAGGAAACAAGCATTGACAAAGCCTATGCGACCTACTGATGATGCACTGCACCAAACAGGGTCTTATTCTACTAAGTGGTCATGGTTTTAGTGGGTTAAAACACCTGTACGAAAGAACTGTGCAATCTACTAATAATCTGGCAGAGGCAACTATGATTTTAATTTTTTATAGAGTGCAGATTATTTCCATGCTAAAAGGAAATCCAGTTCGTGAATGAATGAATGCTTTCTTAGATTGGTTCATAGAGACAATTTCACAGTTCCGTATCATATTAAAAAAGACAGTATAAAAAAAACTTGTAAAAATAAAATGTTAATTCTGTATAGATCATTTATAAGTGTACTTTTGAAACGAGGGTGAAAAGCTATACAGGCAAACTCCTGATAGGTTAGGTTTCTGGACGAAAACAGGAGGGGGAAGAAACGTGTTGCCTAGAGACTTCAGATGTTAATTGCCAAGCATTAATTCCCAACGCAACCTAATTTAGCGCCATACAATAGTTTACAACACAACCAAAGTAAATTTTGTACATGCCAAGAGGCTCTCGGCGGTTAGGATATTCAGAGGTCACACAGGAGTCGAACACTAAAGGTGTATGGCTAGCTGTAAAGTAGGTGACGGTGCCGGGAAAACAAGACAAACGCCATACAACTGAGGGCAACACGAGGGCTCTGTTAATCTGATAGCACCCAACCTCCCACTAATGCCTAGTTTATCAAGGAGGGCAAAAAAAAGACTAAAGAAACCATTAAAGAAACAACGCTTATTAAAACGAAACTCGACGACAAACGTTACATACAGGTGGGATCTAACCCAGCAAAATTCTTTCCCATATTTGATCAACTGACTAAGCCTACACCCCTGCCTCCAGCGACCGGTGACAAATGTGACAATGCAGGGCAGCCTACTATTCCATCACATAGGGAGGGCAAGGTGAAGTGTTTTATCAGGGATTCCCAGATCCCGACAGCCCCAGATGCTGCAACCTTGTTTATGGGGGCGCAGCAGCTGGGCTGTGGGCTCCCCCCCACAATACAGGGAGTACAGAAGATTAGAAGGGCGGGGCCTCTAGGATCACTTAGATATATCATGGACCAAGGCACACAGTTCAACTGGAATTGCTCAGACATACCATTAGATTATAACCTAAGGGACATAAGCAGGGGCCCTCCAATGGGCTGGAACTCATTTGAACCCTTGCGGCTCAGCAGTGAGCAAGCAACCCCATCTGAAGTGAATTTAGGCTTAAAGTTGGATACGACCTGCCGAGTTGCTTTATTTAACCACCAATTTTGAAGCGAGACTAGAGGCCCCTCTCTCAACAGCAATTTAGCTGAGCCCTTGAGGATCCGAAGAGGGCCCCCCACTGCCAATTTGGATTACCAACAGTCCGTTACCTCTGCCGTAAGAGAGGAGGATGGGCATGTTTATCCAGAACTGCTCTTCATGCCCCGTTAATGTCCAAACGGCCCCCAGGGCACTCTCAATAGAGGAAATTTGCTGCGACTGTTCACATTTCCACACTAAAGCACATAACTTCAGAGGACCTTGAATATGGTAAATTCGATCTGCCAGTCTTAAACTCAAACGGGGAGGTTACCACCTCAGTATGGATGAGAGAGGCCCAAAGAGACACAGTGTGGGCTGAAAAAGCCACCTTTGCGGAATGGGGCATTGATCTTCATATGCCTTTACCAGTGAAATACCCCTATGTTCCCTTAAATCCATACCCAAGTCAAGCAGTCATGAGCGTCCTGAAGGGTACAACTGGAGGAAAATGAGTCTGGGTCTTGGAAGAAGATGAGAGATCATGTGCCTTAAAAATTGTTTGCACGCACAATCAGAGAGAGGTATGTTCTGACATCTGATGTGATACACACAGGAAGCAGGGGATTCACGAACCTCTCGCAACCAAGGGGACTGGTCTATTGTCCCTAGCCCCAAGAGACGCCTTGGATATTTGCCTCCGAGTTTACAAACCACTCTCTCAGCAGTCTCATAGAATATGGCCGACCTCAAAAGTGTCAGTACGGGCAGCAGAGAAGCAATGTCCTACCTGGAGACAAATGACATTCTCTGCCTCCAGGAGACCTGTGCTCTCGCCTCTACGACTTTGCCAGGTTTCTATGAGACCTTCACACCACTGCTACGAACAAGTTTTTTTGGGCGCCTATCGGGGGTTTATCTATCTTTATCAAGCCCTTAATCAAATTGGAGGCCACCACATTGGATCTTGAATGCACTGGCAGATTCCATCAGAGGCCTGAAACGTAACCAGAAAGCTATTGGCCTGGTACTGGTCAACTGTTATCTTTACATCCCAAATAACACAAAACATGTTGACGGTTAGAGATCTGCTCGACCACCTTGAGTCACTCCTTTTGGATCATACTTGTCACAAAACTATAATTGTAGGAGACTTTAATATTCAACAACTCGGTGCACCACCTGACTGCATCACTCAGTCGAGAGGGGGTGTAACAAACAGGATTTCCTGTCAACCTATAAACTGATATCGGCACAACTGGAGCCAGAAGCTAAAGAGAAGGAACGAGCATTCCCTCTGACTCAAAAGGTCTATCTAATACCGATTTATATCTTTCTCTCCGAGCGCCCAGCTTCAATGCTTGCAAAGTTTGGAATTTCAGAAAGATCCGAAAGAGAACACAACCCACTAAAGTGCACACTGAACCTAACATCACAACCTTCTACTAAGAGCAATCATGTTGGCATGTCGACAGGTCAAGAGAATGTGAACTTAGTAGGAAAAATTAAGTGTAGACCAGAATATACAGCAACAGTCATCGCCTGGCTAGGCAAACGGGAGCCCTCATTAAAACCGAATCATCCAGAATTAGCCCTTGAGATGTCGGCAAATTGCGTGGAAGACCTCAGAACAGTTATGTTGGGAAGTGGGTCCAGACTTAATCCCCAACAGACTGGATGGGACAGGAGAAAAGCGTCCGAGAATGATAAAGCCTTCATCACCACAAGCTCAGCTGGCCTACAGACAAAAGCCTTCAATCACTGCAGCTAAGGGAAACTTATGGGATCAACCAGGGAACACAAGGAGGAAAGGAACCAAAAGAATAGGCTACCGTTTTTCAGTCGCTCAAAGATCCAGACCAAGTGCACTTTTGGAACCTTGTCAACAAATTAAACAATCATTGGCATAGCCAATAGGTCTCGCCTCTGTGGCCTTATAAGTGTTTAGACAGAGCTATTAGCTTTGTTAACGTTGACAGAGCGAGAAAAGAAGAAATATAAAATAGAGCATTCCAAAAGAGGAAGAAGGGCAGGCAGCAATAGAGCGAGAAAAGAAAAAATATAAAGCAGAGCATTACAAAAAAGGAAAAAAAGAAAGCTGGGGCAGGCAGCAATAGAGCGAAAAAGAAGAAATATAAAGTAGGGAATTTCAAAAAAGGAAAAAAGGAAGCAGGGGCAGGCAGGAATAGAGCGAGAAAAGGAGAAATATATAGTTGGGAATTACAAAAAAGGAAAAAAGGAAGCTAGGGGCAGGCAGCAATAGAGCGAGAAAAGGAGAAATATATAGTAGAGCATTACAAAAAAGAAAAAAAGGAAGCTAGGGGCAGGCAGCAATAGAGCGAGAAAAGAAGAAATATAAATTAGGGAATTACAAAAACGGAAGCTTGTGGTAGGCAGCAATAGAGCGAGAAAAGGAGCAATATAAAGTAAGGAATTACAAAAGAAGAAAGTAAAGGGGAAGTCCGGGAGAAAATCAGACAAGAAACAAAGAGTATAATGAAAGAAAGAAGGTGAAAAAATAGAAAAAGAGCCCGGAAACAGACGAGGGGAGAAAAGTGCAGATGAACGAGAGAAGAGAGTATAAATTCATCTAATGACAAAATCTCGCTAATAGTGATTAGGTCATTCTGAGCAAGGCGTGGTATTCCAGAAACCAAAAAGAGGAAGTAAGTCAGTAAAAACATGATGTAACTTCCGCGAGTACCTAGCTAACACTCTTTGTGAAAAGGCTGACGGAGGCTACGATTTGGAATGAGACTTAAATGAATTATAGTGGCTGTTCATTTCAATACTTTTTCCTTACAATAACGCAGACCATGCCGGGGACAGCAGTGAATCATTCATAACATAAAGGCAGGCAGCAGGCACGCACACAACGGGGCTGTGAGCCTGGGGAAAGCAGTGAATCATTCATAACAGAAAGGCAGGCTGCATTCACACACGCAAAGGGATTGAGAGCACAGGAAAAGCAGTGAGATGGAGGTACAGGCAGTCAGTAGGTACTTACACAATGGGGCTGAGACCTGGGGAAATCAATGAGTAGGGACAGGCAGGCAGCAGGCAAGTACCCAACGGGGCTGATAGTCTGGGTAAAGCAGAGGTTAGGAGGGACAGGTAGGCAGCAGACACGCACACAACGGGACTTAGAGCCTGGGGAAAGCAGTGAGAAGGAGGGACAGGTAAGCAGCAGGCACACACACACACACACACACAAAGGGGCTGAGAGACCGGAGAAAGCAGTGAATCATTTGAACAGAAAGGCAGGCAGCAGGCCCGCACACGATTGGGCTGAGAGCCTAGGGAAAGCAGTGAATTATTCATAACAGAAAGGCAGGCAGCATTCACACATGCAAAGGGATTGAGAGGACAGGGAAAGCAGTTAGGAGGTACAGGAAGGCAGCAGGCATGCACACGACGGGGCTGAGAGCCCACAGAAAGCAGTGAGGAGTTACAGGTAGGCAGCAGGCACCCCCGAAACGGGGCTGAGAGCCCGAGGAGAGCCATAAGAAGAAGGGACAGGCAGGCTGCAGGCACACACACAACGCAGCGGAGAGATTGGAGAAAGTAGTGAGAAGGAGGGTCAGGCAGGCAGGCAGCGCGCACACAGGCAACAGAGCGGGGAGAGTGGTGAAAGCAGTGAATCATTCATAATGTGGCGCTCCCCCTGCTCGCTCCTGCAAGTGGATGCCGCCACAAGCACGAGTATGTGCTTCGAAAAAGAGCAGAACAACGGCTAAAGTCCTCCTATGTAGCACATGCGCGCTGCGTAGGCGGGACCTAAAAACAGCAAGTAACCGGGGAGGCCGGTGTTTCAGAAGTGGCATGGGTTAGGCAGGTATCAGAGTTATGCTGGGATAAGCCCTCAGCCCCCAGTTTACCAGCGAGCCCATGGTAACAGACTAAGCAAAATTCCATCTTAGACCTAATAACCGAAGAGTCCCCCAATCGGCCTATGAATAGAGCCAAATTAGGACAAGAACGGGACTTCCATTCTGACGTGATCCAGAGTGCCATAGCTGAACTAACAAACTTCAAGATGGTTGAGAGCACAATTGATTCAGAGAATCGGGATGCACACCATGTTTTTCATGTCTTTCCAAAACTTGTCCACTCATGTAGAAGAATGCGTGCGACTTGGCAAAGTGCCTTGCCCTGTTGCACTTGTATTCATAACGATGTGGTGAAATGAGGCGTCCTCTCGCCCCAAACCAATCACACAGCAATATGGCGCCTTCAAGGCTGATTGTTCAACTGTTCATCCATCATTTAATCCATTTTACGCAATTACTCCAACTTTTTACTCTTATTTTTTCAATCAACTTGTTTTATGCTCCACACGCGGGATACATTGCCAATTTTCCATACTTCTCATGTGAAAACTGTGCCCATCCGGGCCTCTTGCTTAAACACGACAGATGCAAAGGTTCGTTCCAAGCAGTGTTTATTTGGGTTATGTGAAAAGATGGTTAACTAGAGTGCCGAGAAGAGGTATACAGATGGACGAGGAGTTAAAATTGAGAGTTTTACAAAGGGGTGCGTTGACCTACATGTTTATAAGGAAGGGTAAAAGAGCGCGAGGTCGAGCACAGGTCAAACTGTGTGTCATATAAGGAATTTTTCCATTAGTATGATGAAGGGTGCTTTATGTGAACCGGGAGCCAACACTTATTTAAATCATTTACTTTTGTTTGTATAATTAATAGCATAATATTGATGATGGATTCCACGATTGTAGGATTTATATAAGTGGCACAGTGTATTGTATTTCATAGATGTCATAACAGCATTCAGTTATGTAACAGTGATATGTTTTTATTGTTATTTTATAGTTTCCCCTGACGACGGGCGCTTACTGCCCGAAATGCATTGGGTCTTAAATAAACACTGCTTGGAACGAACCTTTGCATCTGCCGTGTTTAAGCAAGAGGCACGGATGGGCACAGTTTTCACATGAGAAGTATGGAAAATTGGCAATGTATCCCGCGTGTGGAGCACAAAACAAGTTGATTGAAAAAATAAGAGTAAAAAGTTGGAGTAATTGCGTAAAATGGATTAAATGATTGATGAACAGTTGAACAATCAGCCATGAAGGCGCCATATTGCTGTGCGATTAGTTTGGGGTGAGAGGGTGCCTCATTTCACCACATCGTTATGAGAGCACAATTGGACACATGAGAAATGATGGGGCCACTGGCTTCAATGGTCTTCCTGCGAGCCTATTCAGATGTGCTTCTTATAATTGGGCTGGGTTGCTAACTCCACTTTTCAATCTCGCTCTTCAAACAGCAACCGTCTCTGAATATTGGAGAGGGTCTATCCTTTGTCCTGTATATAAAACGAGGGATCGGACAATGGCCTCAGATTATCATCAGATCGTGCTTCTGGGTGTAGAAGCCAAAGCTTGTGTTCTGTTGGAGCAGCTAGAGGCCTGGGTAAGAGAGCAAGAAGACATCCTGCCGTTCTTTCAATCCAGCTTCCAGGCTGAGGTGTCAACCTGTGGTAAATAAATAAATAATACCTCTATTTTTGACTGGATATAACAATAACAGATAGCTCAATAAATAAGAGTCTAGATTCGAGGTAGTAGGAGTTTGCAGGTTTAATACAGCATAAAGGACAGGAACAGGACAACCTGCACGGGCAAGATCTGGGATGGCTAGCAACTTTTAATAACAGTGCACAAGCATATATACTAAAACAATTGCATTACAGTGCATACAGTAGGCGTAGCAGTGGGTGGGGTTCGTAGCAGTTCGCGAAAGATAAGGGTGAAAGTAGGTGTAACAAGAGGCGTATACATAGACATGTGATGTAAACGTAACACAATATGTCATAAATGGGGCGGAAACATGGAGGGGGCTACCTGAGGAGCCGGGACCTCTAACCTAGTGGTGCGCGCAAACTGGCAATGACGTGTGACTAGGAGAAGCTGGGGGCTATGACTTCTGCGCTAGAAGCAGAGACTGAAGTCTGGAGAGTCAGAGCGACATGTACCTAAACACTATCTAGTATCTGATGTTTAGAGAACATGTTGATAGAATCCAAAAGTTATCAGGGCAAAGGCTAACAGATTCTAAGACTGGTGCATGCATTATTCTACATGTAGTACGTGTTGGGGAATATTAAATGACCATTAATACAGTATTTCTCTTACATGGAGACGTAAAGGCTAGACTATGACGGAAACTATTGATGCGATTCAGTAGCTTAGGAATGCAGAGAAGGAGGGCTGGACTGATAACTAGAATCATAACATACTCTTGGCAGACTGGCAGGCAGAGCCAGGACGAGCCGGGCACTGTGAGGCAGGAAGTAAGTGAAGGGTCAGGGATACAGGTGGGGGCTGTATCGCTCCTCAGCGAGGGTTCAGGAGACAGGAGCTGAATCTGAGACCGGGCCCTTTTGAGGCCTAGAAACGGGGACTTTACAATAAAATAACGTGCACACTGAGAAACGTGGCAACGTAGCTTTACATAGGCCTAATACTCGTAGCTTTCACGAGAACTGGAAACTGGCATACTAGAGTTGGACACAACTGTAATTGCGTCTTTAATCGATCATGGGGAATACATATGCATATTAATCATGCACACATAACATAAGATGGGGAACACGTAGGGACACAGAACATGGCAAAATTTACTTTTCCACATTCCCTCCTTGTCACTACGTTTCCATCAGGAAACATCAATATTCATGATACCATCTATCATTTCATACAGTATCATTTGCTCGTCTCGAATTTTCTTGGAACGGGATTTAGGACGGGACTTGGGAGTAGGAATACAAGAGGTAGCACAAATGCCGCAAATCGCAGGGCCACATTGTATACAGAGGCAGCAACTGAATATGATCGCTACTGCAATACCTAGAAATGACAATACTTTCCATCCCCAGGCAGAAATTATACTCCAAAACCAACCGGACCATGTCCAGGTGCCTGGATTCTGGTGTAACTGATGGGCAATTTTATGAAGTCTGGTTATAGCTGAATAAACAGACGGCGCGTTATTAGGAATAAAAATGCAGCAACTAGATCCAATGACTCTACATGCTCCTCCTCTATCGGCCAGTATGACGTCAAGAACGAGACGATTTTGGAGCACGACAAATCTCATAGCAGATTGCTCTTCCGTTAAGTTACCTAGGGCAGAGGCAGTCTCATTCACTACCGCTTCAAGGGTTCTGGTTAATCTACGTATTAACTTACTATTCTGGATAGGTCCTATAAAGAAAAAGAATCCTCTATTGAAATCTGTATACTGTTCTAGAGCAGTTTCAGTTTGGTCGACAATCGGGGACTCGATCTCCCTTCTATGTCTAATGTGTACTAGATGTGTGTTTCTGTGATAATCAGATGGGGCTAGGAAAACTGGTGGCAGTAGGAAGGCAATGTAACAGGTTCCCTCCCAATTGAGGGGCAGACGAACATATGCGGTCTGACCACAAACAAAATAAGAATGACGTGAAGCTTTGAAAATAGATTTCCCACCGTCACTATACTCGACAATAGTAGTACAATCACTATGTCCTACATGTACGGAACCGTTATTTCGGACACATAATTCGCCTTTGACTGGTAGTACTGAAATAGTAGGTAAGTCTGGAGTAGGATCAGACTGAACATTCAGGACCATGAAATTCGAAGAATAATTACCCAAATTATAAACTTCATTTTCTAGATCTAACCCTGTTCTGTGGGGAAGACCTTGCTTGTCTGGAAAACATGTACTGTTCAGAAAGGACATATCAGTTGAGGATGACGTTAACATGGACCAGGCTCCACATGAGCCATTATGTGAAAATGGATAAGGAAACAGTGGCAGAACTCCCTTCGGTGTCTGGAAAGGGGGGAGTCGACCACACACCCAACAATTAGTGGCATTGCTGGTCTGGACAATTAGTGGCATTGCTGGTCTGGTGTGAATGATGTAACATACGGATAAATGAATTGTTGCGCATAGCAAGACGATAAGATAGTTCATGAGGAGGCAGATCACTAAACGTGTGCTCTACTGTAGCATTAGAAAACTTATTTACATGAGAAATTGGAAAACATAAATGAAATGCATAACTCGTGCAGGTAATCATTAAGCTTAAAAATAATATGAAACTTAGAAAAACGATACATCGGATTGAGTTTTGACTAACTCTCTCGCTATGGGGGTCTATTTCATACATGTCAGAAACCTGTCTAACCGTTTCACCTAGGGGAGGACTTAGACAATTAAACTGGCTGACTTATTTTACTAGACCGTAACTTCTTTTTATACTCCTGCTGCGGAGTTTCCTCTAACAGGGGAGGCTTGGTATCAATGTCATTTGCGGGACAGTCCTTAAGAATAGTATTTTGGCAGTCTTTAGGTAAAATGCAATCCTTGGCAAAAGTTTTAGGTTTTAGTCCATGAAATTTCTTGACGTGAGACAGATGGACCCACCCCTTACGGCCCTCCAACTTCACGGCCGTACGGGTGGTCAGAAGGACTTGCTTCGGTTCCTTCCAGCGAGGCTCCAGCGGACTTGAACGATCAAAATTGCGGACGAGGACCAAGCTTCCTGGAACGATTTCATGCGGTTTCACCTCGGTATTGTCTGGAAATGCAGCGGCAACCTGTGAACGACAAGAGTGGAGGGCAGACATCAAGGAAGCTAGGTAATCTGTCAGCATATTACTGGAAACATCTGTAATACTTCGGGGTCTAGGTGTACCCCACACGTTCGGGGGGCGGCCGAATACGACCTCATACGGGGACAGACCTGATCTGGAATGTGCGACCATGCGCATATAAAACAAAGCGACTGGCAGAGCAACTAACCAGTCTACACCTTTTTCTTGACAGATTTTGGCAATGCGGATTTTCAAGGTTTGATTATGTCTCTCTACGAGACCGGCTGCTTCTGGATGGCGTACACAATGGAACTTCCACTGGTACCCTAACAAAAGGGAAACGTGCTTCATTAATTCAGATGAGAATGGCTGGCCGTTATCAGAATACACGACCCTAGGGAGTCCATAGCGGGGGAAGAATTCACGAACCAACTGCTTGGCAGTGGTCGCGGCTGTATAATCTGGAACTGGATATGCTTCTGTCCATCTGGACAAAGCGCATACAACTACAGGGACATACTTGAAACCTTGACATCGCTCCATCTGAATATAATCCATCTGGAGGACTTCAAAAGGGTGGTCAGGGGGTTGGAATCCACCTTGTTCCACCGGGACACTTTTACCTGGATTGAACTGGCAACATATCATACAGGTACGGACTTTCTGCTTGGCTGCAGCTCGTAAATGCTTGTTGAACCAAATGTTCTGGATACTGTCTAACATGGCTTTTTCTCCTAAATGTGCTGGACTATGTGCGGTATTGATAATGACTTGAACCATTGAGTCGGGGAGAAACCATGTGGCTTTTCCCTTCGTCAACCATCCTTGATCTGTCTGGACCCCTCCTTGTTCGGACCATTTCTTAATTTCCTCGGGGGTAGCATGTAACTGGATATCTATGACATCTTGAGTGGGGTCCTTAACTGTCATACATGTAGTCTGTGCTAGAGTGGATGTCGGTGTCTTGCTAACTGGTATGTCTGGTGTCTGTGCTGTAAGCTTGGCTGTTCGATCTGCTAGATCTTTAGCTTGGGAAATAATGTCGGTGACTTTCGTATGTGCTTTGCACTTCATGATAGCGATAGATGTCGGTAAATGTATTGCATCTAACAGAGCTTGAATAAGGAGACCATGCTGAATCTTGGTTCCATGAGAAGTCATAAAACCTCTCTCCTGCCAGAGCACTCCGAAGTCGTGTACGACTCCGAATGCATAGCGTGAATCTGTGTAAATATTAACTTTTAGGTTCTTGGCGTGTATGCAGGCTTGAGTCAGAGCAACTAGCTCCGCTGCTTGAGCAGACAGGGTGTCAATACGGTGTGTTTCAATAACTTCAGTGTCAGTGGTCACTGCATACGCGGCTACTAGTTCTCCTGTACTTGTTCTCATACATGAACCATCCACATAAAGTGTCAGGTCAGGATCTGGTAATGGAATATCTGTCAGGTCTTGTCTTGGCTTGGTCATGGTGTTAACTACTTCCACACAGTCATGTGTGGCAGGACTGGAAGTAACTGACGGTAACAGTGTAGCAGGATTCAGAACATTGCAGCGTCTGATTTCTATGTGAGGCTGGAACAGTGTCAATTCATAACCTGTCAAACGTGCAATTGTCAAGTGCTGAGTCTGTGTTCGGTTTAAAAGAACTTCCACGGAGTGTGGAACTTGTACTGTCAAGGAATGTCCTAATACTATGGAATCACTTTGTCTGATAGCTAGTGCTGTGGCTGCAACTGACTTGAGGCACGCAGGCAGAGCCTGGGCTACTGGATCTAGTGTGCTCGAAAAATAAGCACAGGGCTTGTATTGTCCTGCTTGATCTTGTGTAAGAACAGATAATGCTGTACCATCACGTTCTGTGACAAAAAGTGTAAAAGGCTTATTGTAGTTCGGTGTAGCTAGGACAGGAGCTTGGCATAAGGCTTTCTTTAACTCATTGAAACTAAGTGTATGTTCAGATGTCCAAGGGAGGACAGTCGATACGGCTGCCTCCTGTGTCGTTAACTGTATCAGTGGTTTAGCTAGAAATGCATACTGAGGAATCCATTGTCTGCAATAAGAAGTAAGGCCGATAAAAGCACGTACCTCCTTCTGTGTCTTGGGCTGAGGAAGACTCGCTATTAACTGGATACGATCGGGTGTCAACTGCCTACCCCACTTGGACAGTAAGTGGCCTAAGTAGATCACTTGCTGGACACAGAATTGAAGCTTCGAAGGGGACACCTTGTGCCCCATCTCGGCTAGGAAATACAGGACTGTAAGTGACGCTCGCTCGCAAGCACGTTCAGAACGGGCTGTGATCAGTAGATCATCGACATATTGGAGCAGGGCAGTGTCAGTTGGCATGTGAATATTGTCTAGTTGTCTCTTAAGTGCTTGACTGTAAATACTAGGACTTTCTGTGAAACCTTGAGGAGCTCGTGTAAATTTATAGCTCCTTCCATTTAAACAAAAACCGAAAAGGTACTGGCTGTCTGGATGAATGGGGACACTGAAAAATGCGTTCTTGAGGTCTATAACTGTGAAAAATGTGGCTTCAGAATCAATGGCTGTCAATAGGGAAGAAATATCTGGAACAACTGGATACTGGGGAATGATACATTTATTGATTTCTCGAAGGTCAATCACTAATCGATATACTGGGGGTGCATTTGGATCAGTACGTTTCATGACTGGAATGATCGGAGAATTACATACATTGGAGTCAGTTTCTACAACTACTCCTTGAGCAATGAGCTCGTCAATAATTTTGGATAAGGCTGCTACAGCCTCAGGTGGCAGTCTGTACTGTCTGATTCGTGGTAACACTACACCTTGCTTGAGAGTCACACGATGGGGTGTGATTTGCATAAAACCAATATCAGTTGGACCTTGCGCCCATAGATGCTGGGGGACATTCAATAATCTTGGATCAAAATCTCGTAAAACATAGTGACCCTTGAAGTCACGTAAAAACAAACGTATTCCTTCTGGGGAGCAGCAAATAACTGCACCTAATTCTTTCAGTGTCTTAATGCCTAACAAATTTTCTGGACATGATTTCGTAAGTAACAGGTCAGTAGTTCGGGACAATGGACCTACTTCTAGAGTAACTGGTTTTGATATCTCGTTTACAATAGGCTTTCCTGAAAATCCAAGGGAAACATTTCTAGAGCCTGAGAGCGGAGCCCCTGGAACCTCGTCGTGACTAATAGTCGTCCTACTTGCCCCTGTATCAATCAGAAACTTTCTGTCTTTCCCTAATACTTGACTGTGAACATAGGGACCTTCTTGATCTACAGGAATCTCGATGAGAGGCAAGCCTACCTCCCTCTCTAGGCTGTTTCATGAATACGCTTGATACTCTGGATACTCTGTCTGTGCATACTGGTACATCTGCTGTGTAACATGCTGTGTTGCAGCGATAGGCTGCGGTGCTGGAACTGTCTGTTGTGCATTCTGTGGCTGAGAAGTCTGTGAAACTTGTTCTTGTCTAGGCGGACGTGGTCTTTCTTTAGTTTTACCAGTGGCTATATTATGTTTCAGAACTGCACACTCGTTTATAAAATGACCTGGCTGTTTACAATAATTGCATGTCCCTTTAACGGGAGCTGCAGGATGACTAGCTTGATTCGGACCCCTCTTCTGACTGTCTTGTGGAACAGATTGTGCAACTAGTACTTTCATTTTCGTGTCTTTCATACGTTTCCTTTCATGATCTTGCTCTTCTCTAATTCTATTCTGGTGATACTGGAGCATCTGAAGCATTTGGGACGGAGTATTAGCTTGCCATGTACTTTCGACTTTCAAAACTCGATTTTTAACTTGTGGACTCGAATTCTCGACTAGTTTAGTAACAAAAAGATGAGGGTATGACTCACTACTCGTCTTGAGACCACTGTTAATGCTAAAGCATTTCTCGAATCTAGAATAAAAATCACTAGTGTCTTCGTCTTGTTTCTGTTTACAGGCTGAGATTGCATCCCAGTCTTTCTTTTTAGTGGCTAATAATCTAGGCAAAACTTGTATTAATAGTTCAGGTAATTCTTTACATTTACCTCCTAGACCGGTACCTGGTACACGTGTATTTTCTTCAGCTTCTAGAGCTGTCCAATCGATCTTTTTCTCTCCCACCTCCCAATCTTTTTCCTTGAGTTTTTCGTATACCCCTGCGGGCAACAGGACTTTTAACATTTTAATAATATCTGGATATGTGTATTCTCCCATACGAAGCATGTCTTTTAATTCTCGGTGGAACCCTGCTGGATCTTTGTCGTGACAGGGAATTAATTTCTTCATTTCTAAGAGTTCCATCTTGGTAACTGGGGTGTAAACAAATACTCGTTGCATTTCACCACCCGCTGTCCTAACTGGGTGTACTTCTCGTAACGGATTCTGTCTGTCTATATAAAACGGTTTACTTTCTGGAGGTGAGTCATGAACAAAATGCGGATTTAAAAACTTTCTATATTTGTGGCGCTGTTCTAGAATGACACTAATTAAATCAGTACCTAAACCTTTCCATCTATACTGGAGTAACTCGTTCAGGACATCATATAACGGACCTGGATCAGAATGTTGACCCTCATACAGTGTAATGAGGTGCTGGATCATATACATACCCACCAGTCGCTGCTCGGCTGGGGGCAGTTTCAGAAACATTTGTGCCACTATTTCGTCTGGAAAAGTGGTAGAATCAGTAATCCATCGGACTGCTGATCGGGCTAGTTCTTGTTCATGCATGGTACTTAATTCACTATAACCGATTCGTGATTTCAGAATTTGATCGGTAGCTTGAAATACTTGTTCTAGAGAGCCTTGTTCCGGTGCTGGAAGATGAAAGACTTTCTTGTGTTCTAGACGTAAATGTCGGTCTGGAATTCTAGATTTACCTACATACGCTATTCTGGCGGTATTCTCGTCGTCTACCTCTTCAGTAGAAGAGTCATTTTCTTTCTCGCTTACTTGTGCTTCTTTGCGTTGTTCGTGTAACCTTATTATTTCTTTACGTATTTTCTTGTACATACTCTCTATACTATTGAGTGTCTTGTGCTTACCCTCGGCTATATTATCACTCCACTTTGTCAGAATTCTCATTTCGGTCGGATCTTTAGTCGGGGAATCTTGTTCCCGTATTAAACAATTGATCAGAAACTTTAATAACATGAACTGGATCTCAGCTTTCCTGAGAGACATGACTTCACCAATACTTTCTGGATCGTCTCCTGTACGAATGAAACGATACATTCTGTCTAGATCTTCTTTCATATTCGGTAGGGTGACCAAATACTCGGACACCTGTCTTATACGTACGGAATATAGAACCATACTATCCTCGCCTGGGACTGGATCATAACAGCATTCAGTAAGAACTCGTCTGATCTCTGCAATAGACTTATATTTGGGCGTACGCTGTAACGCACGTTCATGTAACTCGACTGCTCCTAAACGTCTACTTGGCGGCGGGGTACCAGGAGGACCTCCTCCCGCGGCCCCTATACTGGAATCGTCGACTGATACTCTTCGTGCTGGCAGAGTGACTGATGTGGCGGGAATTTGTACTACGGGCTGGACCGGGGGTACCGTAACAGGTACTGCAACAGGTGCCCCGGTGACTGGAGGAGCAGGAATTACATTATTCACGGGAGCTGGCGGAACAGGATTTGCATATTCTGGGACTGTGTCGTCCAAATAGGACGAGAGAAAAATCTCAGCTGCGGTCGGTTTGTGACGCAGCTTGGTCGGAACTAAGGGTGGCGGAAAATTACATGGTGCTTCCGGGGTTGCTTTTGGCAAACCCTCGGCAAGAAGAGGATACATACCCTTAATGAGGGCATTCCTCTGTCTGTCTGACTGTTCGGTTTTAACTCGTTCACCTATTTCGATTAATTCCCTTTCTTGGGCTCTTTCTAAGGATTCTCTACTTAATTCTGACTTTCTGATTTCTTTTTCGGTTCTTTTATGAGATTCTTTGCGCCATAACTCGATGGCATCTTTCTGTGACTGTCTGGCTTTCTTTTTCCATAATACTTCTTCTACTCGCATGATGCACTCGGCATCCCATGTACCCGATACGGGCCATCTGTACTTTTCTTCTAACTGTTTGGTGTACTCCACCCATAAATCTAGATATAATATGGCACTTATGCCATGCTTCTGATACATAAAATGACTTGGACTGTCCCTAGGCGGGACAGGAACTGCTTCTTCTAACAGACCTTTTCTAGTTTTTAACTGACGTAGTTTTGAGAGCAGCGGCATGACTGAACTGTAGTCTAGACACAATACAATACACAATGAACACGATAATTACACCACTTTCATACCACGACATTGAAATACATGAATGACATTTAAATTAACAGTTTTGACAAAATACTACCTGGAATACTGAAAACAGAATACATGAATTTCTCGAGAACAGAACGGACTAGAACAGAAACTAGATGCACTGCTAAAACAGTACGAAACTTACCGGTCTCATAAAGAGACACGTCAGGACCCGCATCCACCTAAGTGGACACTTCGTGTTGGATCTGTGTACCCAAACCCACGGACCAGAGACAATGCAATTGACCCTGTCTAGATACTACCCCAGCAACGGTACTCACCGGGCAGCAAGAACAGAAGGCCTCGGACTGGACTGGACTGCTTCGACGCCGGACGGACGAACTTCGGACTTCTGTTACGGGTGGGCCTCCGGATACCTCGGACCTTGGACTCTCGGCTTGGGCTCTGGTCGGGACTCGCCGCGTTCCTCCACCGCCTCGTCTGGATGCTGGACCGCAACCTCCGTCTCCTCCGTGGGCCTGAGGGATACTTGAAGCAGAAATATCTGCCACTGCGCAGGATGGTTCCGTCACGACTGCAGAGGATCAGGGGGCTTGCGTGGCTTCACCGGCGCATGGGGAAAGGGCAAGTCCCTGTTCGGGCGCCATTATGTGGTAAATAAATAAATAATACCTCTATTTTTGACTGGATATAACAATAACAGATAGCTCAATAAATAAGAGTCAAGATTCGAGGTAGTAGGAGTTTGCAGGTTTAATACAGCATAAAGGACAGGAACAGGACAACCTGCACGGGCAAGATCTGGGATGGCTAGCAACTTTTAATAACAGTGCACAAGCATATATACTAAAACAATTGCATTACAGTGCATACAGTAGGCGTAGCAGTGGGTGGGGTTCGTAGCAGTTCGCGAAAGATAAGGGTGAAAGTAGGTGTAACAAGAGGCGTATACATAGACATGTGATGTAAACGTAACACAATATGTCATAAATGGGGCGGAAACATGGAGGGGGCTACCTGAGGAGCCGGGACCTCTAACCTAGTGGTGCGCGCAAACTGGCAATGACGTGTGACTAGGAGAAGCTGGGGGCTATGACTTCTGCGCTAGAAGCAGAGACTGAAGTCTGGAGAGTCAGAGCGACATGTACCTAAACACTATCTAGTATCTGATGTTTAGAGAACATGTTGATAGAATCCAAAAGTTATCAGGGTAAAGGCTAACAGATTCTAAGACTGGTGCATGCATTATTCTACATGTAGTACGTGTTGGGGAATATTAAATGACCATTAATACAGTATTTCTCTTACATGGAGACGTAAAGGCTAGACTATGACGGAAACTATTGATGCGATTCAGTAGCTTAGGAATGCAGAGAAGGAGGGCTGGACTGATAACTAGAATCATAACATACTCTTGGCAGACTGGCAGGCAGAGCCAGGACGAGCCGGGCACTGTGAGGCAGGAAGTAAGTGAAGGGTCAGGGATACAGGTGGGGGCTGTATCGCTCCTCAGCGAGGGTTCAGGAGACAGGAGCTGAATCTGAGACCGGGCCCTTTTGAGGCCTAGAAACGGGGACTTTACAATAAAATAACGTGCACACTGAGAAACGTGGCAACGTAGCTTTACATAGGCCTAATACTCGTAGCTTTCACGAGAACTGGAAACTGGCATACTAGAGTTGGACACAACTGTAATTGCGTCTTTAATCGATCATGGGGAATACATATGCATATTAATCATGCACACATAACATAAGATGGGGAACACGTAGGGACACAGAACATGGCAAAATTTACTTTTCCACAAACCATGGATAAACATCCTAGCATTATCCTTCTTGAGGCATCAAGCCGCCTAAACAAATAAATTACCTCTCTTCTGCTGATCATTGATTACAGTGTGACATTTGATAGGTTTGAGCAGGCAACGCTATGGAGGAAGCTAGACGCATGGGGCATACCCCCAATTCTGCTAAGAGCTGTAATTACATTATACACAGGGACTTGGGTCCGAGAAAAACATGCACTCAAAACGGTTACTCATAAAATCTACACCAATCGGCGTCCTGGCCTGCCTCCTGTTCAAGCTATACAGTGCCGATTTAGGGAAAGCTTTGGAGTCTAGCTGTCTGGTTCCTCTCAAGTTAGGAAATACAAAATTGCAAATAATTCATTATGCAGACAATATTATGATCATGGATCACACCAAAACTAGCATACAACCGGCATTAAAAGCACTGAACACATTCAACTTGGCCAACTATCTCCAGGTAAATCTGGACAAAACAAATGTCCTAATAATTGGGAGATACTGGAACAAAAACATTGCATCCGGGCACCTGGGCAGCAAGTTAATTAGTACAACAAGGAAGTATAACCACCTGGGTGTGTGGTTTAGTGAGAATAGTACACCAGCTGTACAAGTGAGAACTGCCCAAAAGAAAGGTGCCCCCTTCACGTATGGGATTGGTCAACTGAATCGGCCACAATGCAGCACCTTGGCGGCCCCAGTTCGACGGGCAATGAAGGCAACACTCCTCCCAGCCTTGCATTATGGCCACCATGCCTACCCAGGTGTTCTAGACTCCGCGTTCGAACATTAGACTGTAAAGCCTCTATGCTGAAATTTTTTATTCGGACCAGGAAGGCTTTACGAATTCATTACAGGGCCACCTGAAATTCATCTTAGAATCTTCAGTTAATCCTTGGTCCAATCAAGTATGGAGTGCTGTTGCATCCCTCCAGATAGAAGAAGCAGCCTTTCAAGCTGGGGACCTTCCACATAACTCTGGAAAAAAACAGCCAATCAGCAATTAAAGGAGACCTCAAGGGAGCAAGACTTACTGTCACCAGGTAACTCGGAGCTGGTTTAGTCCCTGAATGACACTTAACCTAGTGGGAAGCCACAACCCTATTGCTTGGAAGCCATAAACGTGGAAAAGCGCTGATCGATATTGTACATGCGACAACTAGTGCTTCCAATAAAATACTTTAATCCAGCCTGGGCGGGCCATGGAGATAAAAGCGATTGCAGGTTATACATGTGAATCATGGCTACATCTACTATGCTGCTGCCCCTGTTTAGACCAACAAAGGCGATTACTGCTCAAACCAATGTTCCAACCCATAGGGGTGTGCAGGTGCTAGGAAGCATTTAAATCCTGTTTTAAGAACAGTGCTCCTTGGACTTTGGCAAGATGCTCCAAATTTGTGAAAATACGCAGGCACCCGCTCTGCCCACCCACCACGGCTGTACCCAGCCTTATGCAAGGGCAAAGCTCAATAACCAAATATGCGGTCTGAACGGGAGCTAAACAAAGACTCTGAACTTTGGGGTCAAATTGTCGTGGTTCACTTCGTTACGATCTGTACACTACCCATCAAGTCCGGGCAGGACCAACTGCATGACCCTGGTACTTGGTGGCTGGTTTGCTACTTTTAGCCTTTAACTGTCTTGTAATGCACGCATTACTTCCTGTTATTGCACACTGGCTCTTTGCACATGGCACTTTAAGTATTTAACTGCCTATTACCTGATGTTATCTAAATGCAATGGTTTTTATTAACTAAACAAAAAAAGCGTAGTTACTTACTTAACTAAGTGAAAAGGCTTGTGCTGCGGTGTGAGGTCTGAGGACTTAAGAGCCACAGCAGCTCATAAGACTGCTTAGATTGTATCCAAACACCTTGTTGTAGTTGGGCAACCTGCTACTAATACTCTTCATAAGTTCAAGAAGTACCAGCATTTAAAGGGAACAAAATCAGGAACCTTTCAGCTACTTGAGGCTGACACCCAGCAACCTAAGAGCACTGTTTGTGGGGCCTGAATTCTGAGCATAAACCCATAGCCATTTCAGGGTTACATTTGCACATTAGCAAAAGAGAGTCTACATTTTAAAACATAAAGCTCCTGAACGGGTTTCTCTTCAAGACACACCAGAAATCGTGGGCATACAAGAAAATAAAACATATCTGCTTCTGACTTTAATTCTGAGAACAGTTTAGCTTCTGTCCCCTTTTCTTTCTTTTTTTTTTTTTAAGAACTGGAGTCATGTGTAGCAATTAAAGTCACACGACTAACACAGCTTGGAATTATTTTCAATGATAAAAATAGTTGTTCCCCACTCTAAACTAAACTGAGTGCTGTCTAGATGACAGCATGAGTATCTCTATACATACTATGTATGTAGGACAATTGTTTGTGACATCCAATACGCGTTCACTGCGGGCCTGATTCATAAAGGTAAACTTACACTTTTATATAAATGTCATATTTTTTTCCTATTCGCAAACTACCAGTTAATAATATGTTTACCACTTAGATAGCGTGTATTGTGAAATGGAATTTTCTTTGTGTACTGAATGTATCAAATTGAAGGTAACTTTTTCAAGAAGTTCCGATATGGGGCTACTAGAATACACTAGTGTATTAGTCAGTTTGAAAAAGAGTTCATATTGTGTTGAACATCTCCAGACTGCGTTATTGCTGGAGAAGCTGCTGGAGTTTTCTTTTTCTTGGAAATGAGTTAGTGTTATTTTTTTTGTTGGGGCAAAAAAATGTCAGATTTGTTCAAAATATATTATCACTAGTCATTCTGTGCTGAATTTGCAGTCTTTGCTTTTTACCTATTGATAAAATGCGTATAAAACCCCTTAATTTTGGGGATGAGCCAGAGACATTTCCTGATCAACTGACTGGAGTGTGGGTAAAATGTGAAAGTGGCGGTGTGTAAAAGCTGGGGATGAGTGTTGTGCTGCAAACAATCGAACTGTGTGCTCCTGAGCACAGTGAGTATGTACTGTACCATGCCATTGAAGATTAATGTGGCCAATTTAACATGTTAGTTGGAAAAAAAAGTCTACTAATGTTTCGACATTCACCCATTTAGTACCAGAGTGTAAAGGTGAAATTTCATGATGTTACCGGATTATTTTTTTCCTACTTTGAGTAGTCCCTGCTTACTGCCTTGCAGCTTTCTTGTTACATACGTTTTACAGGAGAAAAAGTGAGCCCATAATCACAAATCTTTTTTAAATTCATTTTCATCCCTCTGCATGACTGAACACCTCGACTGGTTCAGTATATTTGTTTATAACTTAGAACATGGCATGTGCCATGTACACAGATCCGCAGAGTGAAATTGCAAGTTCTAGGTCAGTATAATGCCTTGAGTACTTTTATTATTTATTTGTTCTTCATACTCCTGTAGCGTTCCTGCATCACTAAGTATTAGGATCCCCTTACATGAAATTCATATTTGTAACACTACAAACATTAAATATATAGGAAAAAATGTAACTGCATGAATGAGTCTGGAATAGAGAGTAAAGAGTTTGATTGACCGAGCACAACCCAATCAAGTTACAAAAACAGGACTCCAGTGAGTCAACAGTAACATAGGCAGAAACAGATCTAATGGTATATGTAGCCATAATTATTTTATTCTTAGGTCTTCTTCTTTATTGACCCGCAGAGACAGAAACAACTGACATGTGTTTTGCCTTGAGACGACTTTTTCAAGGCTGTTTGACAGAATAATAAACCTCATTTCAGTTTGATATCATATATAACAGAAGAATTAAATAACTACATATGTTAAAAACCATCTATAAAAGAAAAAAGGGGGGGGGAGGTGGAAATTGAATTCATTATATAGAAAGAACCAAAACTAATAGACTCATAGTCTGGTGTGACTCAGTAAATAGTGCACCAAAGTGAATATAGAATGAGAGACCAAAGTGATGGAAAAATAAATTAGTGGATCAAAAAGGAAACCCAATCACCAAGCTACTACTCACTTGCTAGTGCAAAACGCAAACTCTGTTTTGAGAAACCTTAACCAAGACAAAGGTATAAGCCCAGAAACAAGAGGCGTACCTAAGAACAGAAGTTCTAATCAGAGCTTGATGTGTGATGACGCTTTCCGAATAGCACTCAATGTGTTCATAGCAAATTAACCAGGCTCCTGTGTGTAAAAATGCATGTCAATTGTAGACATTGAGTAAGATAAAAGACAGAGACGAGCATCTAGAGATAATCATTAGCGTTCTGAGGTAAAATCTAGAATTGCGGATAAACAACCAAAGTCTTGGAATGAAACCAACATTCGCAAATAATAATACGGACAATTCTTAACCAAGTAAACTGCCTGCTCCATACTGTTTCCTGCAAGGCTGAATGAGCATTTATACAGAATACTTCACCTAATAGGATAACCATATGCGGTGTACGATAGAAATATTTTAACCAAGGGAGTAAGTATACAAAGGAGAAGCAATTCATTTAATATTCGACACCGCCCATTTGTCCCATGACTTACTCAATCTGATGAAGCGAAAGTATCTTGTAGTTTTAATCCGCACAGTACGATTAAATGCATCCAAAATTAGCAAAGGCTCTTTCAGATGTAAGACATGTAAGTGCCCAGCAGCTAAAAAAAGTGAACAATTAAAAACAATCAGAAGTGTAACGTCCGAGAGTTGCTTCAAAATCCATCTAGATTGCCATTATGGTACTTACTTCAAATAACGGTGTCCGTATGTCAGAGAAGTATTATTATCAAGTTCATCCACTGAGTAAACAGAGCCCATATGAGTATATTATTATAGTTAACTCATTGCAGGATACTTATGGGGACAATACCTGCTACACTTCATACGTCTCACACAACTCCTATCATTCCCCACAGGGCAGGGCCTGCACTATCATCTCTTCTCCCCGAACGATCAGGGGGAGCCCGCCGCATCTTCCCCAGCAGGGTCTGTCTCGGAGTCATCTTCAGGTATTTGTAGTGCTATCGCTAGGGCTTCCCACGCTCTTGCTGCTTCCATTGCCTTCTCATTGTTGGCGCGTCTAGCCTGTTGCAACCTAACTGTACTCTCACTCGTGGCCCACTTGAGTAGCTCCGACTTCCATTTCCCTATGGTAGGTCCTCGACATGACTTCCACTGAGCCGTGATCTCTCTCTTAGCCAGTAGTAGGCCTAGGTCCAAAAACGTACTCGTGATTTTTGTCTTAGTAGTATGTGGAAACCAATGCAATATACAGGTTCCCACGTCTGTATCTATGTGACGCTCCGTAAGTTCACAAAGCCGTTCTACCACCTCCTTCTAGTACATTCCCAACTGTCCGCAAGACCACAGCATATGAGATAACTCCGCCCACCCCCTAAGTTACAGCGCGGGCACTGGGCAGTTTCCATCCTAAAGTATCGATTAATCTTGGCCGGGGTTAAATAGGCCCTATGCAAAATAAAGAAATGTATCAATTGAAACCTGGCATTCTGTGTACTCTTCCAGGCCCTTCGGATCTGTTGGGCCCACGTCGTTTCCGGTATTTCCTTCCCCATGCCTGCCTCTCACTTTACCTGTAACTCCGTCAGTGGGTGCAGGCCCTCCGCAACTAACCTCCTGTAGATACAAGTGATTGCCTTAAATGTCCCTGTCGCCATCACTACATATTGACACGCCATAGAAGTCTGGGGTTCGAGAAGCCCTTCCCTCCAGTGGGCCGTATCGATGAAACCAGGGCTGCATGCAGCAAATAGTCCCCTCGCAGCAAGTCATACCTCTCCTGCAGTGTTTGAAATGGCAGTAGTACCCCATCTTCATACAAATCCCCCATGACCGGGACTCCCATCATCTCCCAGTGTGATAGCACTGACCAGTCTCCCCCGTGTGGGAGTGAAGTGCACATGCCTAGAGGGATCTCCGGTGCATACGGGCGACTAATGCTAGCTCTGCGGTGGCTCCGGTTCCAGCATTGCCGCAACGTCCGCTCTTCAGCAGTCAGTGACCCAAGATGCAAGGGTTGTTGCAATATAATAAATGAGCGCACATGACGAAGAATCCACCGAACCTCCTGACCCTCTGGGCCCCGAAATTCTCGAGCCACTGCCTGCGTGAGCCACTGCAGCTGAGGTGCCAAGTAATATAGTTCAAAGTCGGGGACCGCCAGACCCGCCCTTGCTCTGGGCCTCATCATGGTGGGCAGTGCCACTCGCCTTCTACCATTGCCCCCATAAGAAGCCGCTAACCATAGACCGGATCTGCTTAAATATTGACCCCGGTATCCAAAGCGGCAACGTCCTAAAATAATATTACAGGCGGGGGAGCACGACTATCTTCAGGAGCGCCACCCTCCCAGCCACCGATAGTGGCAGAGTACTCCAAAAGGACAGGCTCCCTCGTAGTCCACGCAGGGCCCTTCCCACATTCCCCTCCAGCAATTCTGCCGCGGCATGATATATAGTAGTCCCAAGATAGGGCAAGCACGATGGTTCCCAGTGGATTCGGTGGATGTGATCTATCCATAACAATGTCAGGTATGGTGTTAAAATCTCCCCCTAATATCACTGTGCCAGTTAAGTAAGGTGCTAGCTTCCCTGAAAGGTGGTTAAAAAAGGCCATCTGGTCAACATTAGGTGCGTATATGCTACATAATGTTATGTCTAAGCCATTCAGTCTACCCCCCACCACTACAAACCTCCCCTCTGGGTCAGCGAACTGGCGGGTCATCTGTAAGGGCACCCCCGCTCGAACCCATATCAACGTTCCCCTGGCAAAAGCCGGATATGTTTTACAATAGACCTGCCCTCGCCATCTACTCTGTAACGCGCTGCTCTCCGCTCAATCAATGTGGGTCTCCTGCAGGAAAGCTATATGTGCCCCCCTCCTCACCAAATAATGATGCACCTTGTGGCGCTTATGCATTGTATGCATCCCTCTTACATTCCACGTTAGGCGCTTAAAATCAAGCAAGGTCCCCATAGTAGTTCTCTAATCCCTGGTACCTCCACACCTTCACCATGGACACACCAGCAGCCCCTAATATCCCAAACAACATACACAACTTATCCCAACTACCCCTCCCCAGGACAGGTCCTAACAAAACAGCACCCATCCAAATTCTCAACTAAATCACGTCCTCGGTAGCTACCGGGGATTTCTAACTGTACCAACAGGGGAGTCGCCCAAGGGCCAGACGCTTCCTAATTAAACTTGTTCAATCATCTCGCGCCTTACCCCTCGTCCAATAATGCCACGGCTCTTGCTGCAGCACCCCAAATTGTGGGAGCACCACCCCAAGGCCCCCCTCAACCCCCCACCCCCGCCACCAACACTCACTTCACATGGTCTGAACACCCAGAGCGGAATATCAATACACTAAATCACCACCCAGTCCTGAATAAAGTCTTACTGCATTATGCATCCACTAACTCATCCGCAGTCCCCGGTGTGACATGGGGCAAATTGGTGCTTGCCGAGTCCGATTCCTCCGATGCCGTCTCGGCGGACCCCTTCTCAGAACCGGACGCCCCTTTCAATTCTGGTTCCTGTTCTTGTGATATCTCCGTCACCGCTTTGAGCGCCTCCTTCCTTTCTCTTTCCGTCTAAGAGACCGTCGGCCTCTGGGAACGGAGCCGCCACCTCTCAGAACGCCATGGCCGCGGAGGGCGCGACACCCCCTCGGCAGCTCCCAATCCTCGACCAACCTCTCCTTGTCCCGCCCTGTAGGCTTGCAGCCAGTCCCATGCTTCCTCCGGGATATTGAAGAAGAAGGTTTTACCATCCATGGCCACTCTTAAGCGTGCCGGAAACATCAATGAGTATTGTAAACCCTCTGTGCGAAGTGCTTTCTTGACTTCCAAGAAGGAGGATCGCTGTCGCTGCACATCAAAAGTGTAGTCGGGAAATAACTTCACACTACTATTATCCACCTTGCAAGGACCCACAGTACGCGCGCTGTTCAAAAGAAGATCTCGATCTTTGTAGTGGAGCAAGCGTGCCACTACAGGCCTGGGTGACCTCCCTGGATTCAACGGGCGTGTCGGCACCCTATGCGCCCTCTCCAAGGTGAAGAAAGGGGACAATCCCTCTGGGGCTACTGCTGACCGAAACCAGGTCTCCAGATAGTCCACCACACTGGTTCCTTCCACTCCTTCCGGCAGGCCAACCACCCGTACATTATTCCTTCTGTTCCGCCCTTCAGCATCCTCTGCCCACTTTTCCAAGAGTTGCAAGCGACGTTGTACCTCACCCTTCGGCATCTCAAGCGCCTTGCGTGCTGGATCCAAGACTTCCAAAGTAGCTTTGGTTTGTTTTACCCGGTCCAACAGTTTTGCGTGATCCGCTCGGAGGAGGCCCAGACCCACTGATACCTGCACTATGTCCTGCTTAAGAGCTTCTCTAGTATCTGTGATGGCTTTGAGTATAACTTCCACCTGCTGCTGCGCCATGCCCTCAGTGTGGGTCGCCAATGCGTCCGTCTTCCGACCTTCGATAAATCTCCTCTTCCTGTTCCCGGGGTGCGCCCCCTTGCTTACCCCGCGGCTTTCCCATAATCTACCTCTTACCCGGGCCAATGTCCACAACGAATTCCAGCCGCTTTTTCTCTAATCCCCAGCTCCAGCCAGTGATGTCGCCTGTTGCTCCTTGCCGCGAAGTGTACGCCTCTCACATCTCACTGGGGGCCGACCACCCTGTAGTCCTCAATGCTCCCAGGGCACTCCTCCAATTTCCTTACCAGTTGCGGCACTGTCTGGCGACGCACCCAGCCATGCCCCCGGTCCAACTGGCAGGTCCACTCTCAGGGCCACTTTTCCAGACAGGATCTCGCGGCAGTGGGTGCAACCAGCCCCGTCCCAATAGCACCGGTCCGAGCAAAGAGTGTTTAGGGCACCCACATCACCCTCCTGCTATATGCTGTCTCCAGGGACTCCAGTCTCAATGCTCCCGCCCAATCCTATGGTTCGCAGTCGCCTCTTGGTGCTCCTGCACCAGACCCAGTGCACGTGGCCTCAGCTGGCAGGTGGGGCTCCCACATACCCTCGTGGTGAATAATCAGCACATTAATCCGTGCTAGATACCTCCCTTCTCGCCCCAGGGCCTCCGCTTCCAACTCTGCAGCGCCTCCTCAGTGCGCTGTGGCGGCACTGCAGATATTCCTCCAAGTCATTCCTGAACTGTCCCGAGGCCCGCTGCGCAGCGTTCCGGTGCCCAGCCCAGCTCACCAGCCCCACAGCCACAAGGGACTCGCCATCAACCAACCAGCCCCAGAGCAGTAGTCAAGTGTCCCAAGATCTCCTGCCACCTAAACGTACCACCGCAAAACAAAATGGTGGCTATGTTATTTCGGGCAGTTCATTAGTTGCCTAGCCTGCTGCCACAAGCAGAAAAGATCATTCCCTGGACATCCTCAAAGTCTGTTACTGCCCATCAAAGTCCCGCGCCATGGTTCCTGCCGCAGCTATTACAATCCCGGGTGCCCCGCGCATCACCAGGAGGAATAAGGCAGGAGGAGGATGGGAGGGGAGAAGCACGTGTCATGACGCGGCGGCCCCCGCTCCGATTGCTGCCCAGCTGCCCCGTCTCCAGCACACACTGGTATCTCACCAGGTTTCAGCAATGAGCAGCAGCTGTCCGCTCTCCCGCTCCACCATCTCAGCAGCCGACCGCCGCGATCAGTGGCAGATCTTCTCCCCGCATTCTAATCCAGCGCTATTTTTGTGCGAGTGGGAGTCTTGCCGCTGTCCAGCTCACAATGCCCGGCGGCGGCCTCGTCGCCGGCAAGTGGCACCGACACCCTCTGCGAGGTGTACCACACCACCAGGCGCACCTTCAGCCAGAAAGTGGCCCCCCAACAGGAGAAGTAACGGGGTTGGCGCGGAGCTCTCAGCTCACGCTGCCATCTGCGTCGGCTCCTTAGCCACGCCCCCATAAGGAGTGACACTACACCTAGTACTAGTTCAATCACTGACAAAACTAGGGAACACCCTACTTCCAACTCTTTTTTACGGGAGGTAGAGAGGTTCCGGAAAGGAAACAAGGCAGATTACAACAAACGCCAAAACACTCCCACAAGACAAGGAGGGGCTACAACAGAACCAACCGGAAAAGGGAAGGAAGGTTACAACACCAGATCGAAGACAGGCAACAAATAGTTGGACCAGAAAATCAATGTGCTAGTTCCAATATGAATGATGTCTGTGACAATAAAGGAATATCTATCAAGATATGCTTCATGTGATGATGAAATAAAGCTATTATCTAAAGGCTTTAATTTTTGTCCTGCGTCTGAACCTGATTTTCACCAAATGCATGTGGATGTTTTTAAATTCATGCAGAATTTGAAACTAAAAAAGTTTTTTGCATTAAATCCTAAGAGGCCAATGGGCATGTCAATATCTAATAGGATTGGTAGTGATAAAACAATACAGGATATTTTTGACATACAGACTCTGCTTGCCATCAATGAGGAAGAACAGGATGTACCGTCTATTTCACAGATCTTACTCGACCTAGATGTTACATCCGACCGAAGCTCAGACAGTGGTTTCAGACCTAAATCCATTTTTCTCCCTTCCTTGGGCAGTGACAATGTAATGGAAACATTTTTACGTCTGGTGACATCTGATTTATATTCTTGGGAAGACACACATGTAACCAAAACACCTAGATAAAGAGACCATCTTTCTAGTGGGGAAAGACGGGCTTTACGTAATCTTAGCCAGCACTCAGACCTAATACTTAAGGAAGCGGATAAGGGTGAGAACCTTGTCCTGATGGACACTATTGACTATCTTACGGAGATTGACAGACAATTGTCTGACAGGTCCTCGTATGGCCCTCTTCTCACTAATCCCCTGAGTTCCATTACTACCCTACTAGAAACTAACCTAAAAAGGTGGAAGGGTAATGTCCTTATTAGCAAGCAAGAATATAGATATCTTTTTGTTCCCCATCCAGTGGCACCATGTCTAGATACTCTTCCAAAAATTCATAAACCAGGGGGTTTTCCCGCTGGTAGACCAATTATTTCTGGAATTGGTTCACCTACCAAACATATTTCAGAATTTATCGATCAATATTTCAACCTTTTGTCACAAACTTACCATCACTCATTACGGACACCAAAGACCTGCTCAACCAACTTCAGGATTTTACTTGGACTGATGTGTGCAGCTTTGTTACTCTGGACATCAGTTCCTTATATACATCTATTCCAATTCACGAGGGATTAGAAGCTGCCAAATATTTTTTCTCGAAGAGAGATGCCTCTCTGTGGGAACATACGTCTATGATATTGGAAATGATTAATCTAGTATTGGAGACTAACGTCTTTCTCCATAACAGCTCATGGTATAAACCACATCGGGGAGTGGCTATGAGGTCTAAATTTTCTCCATCCTTTGCCAACCTCTTTGTAGGTTGGATGGAGAAATTTTACATCTGGTCCCAATGCCCCAATCACCTAATAGATCATGTGATATATTGGGGTCGCTATATAGACGACGTGCTACTAATATGGACAGGTGACACAACACAACTGGAAGAATTCAGTCTCTTTCTAAACTCCAACACGTACAATATCTTCTTTACACATTCCCATAGCAGGAGTCAGATCGTTTTTTTGGATCTGAAATTATACATCAAGGATAATCGCATTATGTCTGCCTTGTTTAGGAAACCCACTGTCTGTAATGCATTGCTACATGCAGAAACTGCACATCCCCGCTCACAGGTTAACTCTATTCCCTTTGGAGAACTCACTAGAGTTAGACGGAATTGTAGCGAGGATGACACTTTTAAGCAAGAAATGAATAATACCATTGCTAGATATGGCTCTAGGGGTTATGATCGAGAGATACTTACCAAGGCTGCTAAAAAAGCGAGCAAATTGGATCAGAAACAACTGCTTATACCCAAAACTAAGAAAAAAGGAAACAGTGCCTTTAAGGACAAGGTTGTTCTGGTGACTCCTTATAGTACACATAGCAGTAGGTTTTTCAGAATACTCAAAAGACATTGGCACATCTTACGGGTAGACACTGACATCCAGAAAGTGACAGGTACTAGGCCCACTATTGTGTATAAACGAGGACAGACTTTAAGAAACATCTTAAGTCCCAGTTTTTACAATCCTAAAAAACATAAATGGAATATTACCTGGCTGTGTAAACCACCTGTGGGTTTTCACAGATGTGGACACTGCTCTGTCTGCCCACATGTTTTAAATAAAATCAAAGGCTTTAGATATAACACCAACACAGAATACAAGATTAAGTCCTTCATGAACTGCAACAGCAAGTTTGTGGTGTACTGCAATATCTGTATTTGCAAACATATCTATATAGGCAGTACAATTAGACCGGTCAAGGAAAGGATTCAGGAACACATACGAGCTATTAGGAATGGGAATGCTAGTTACCCATTAGCTGTACACTTTAATGAGGTACATAGTTCTGCAGAATTAGCTCCGTTAAAATTTCATGGACTTGAATCTTTGATCACCCGAGAGGGGGTGATAAAGTTGTATGCCTTCGTAAACTGGAGGCCTCCTGGATATGTAAACTCAGATCTGTAGAATACGGGTTGAACATCGACAAAGAAATGCACGTGTTCCTGAGAGATTGATGGCATCTGTTAATATTGATTAAATATGATTTGCCAATACAGGACTGAAATATCAAGATCGACTCATTTAGACAGATTGCCTGAATTTGTTCTCAGTATATGTGGAAAACTGCCAGCTTTTTTCTAATTTTCATTTCAGGGTCTAGGACTTACTGAAATCTGTATAATCTCAAACACTATGTTATCCATTTGTGATGCTGTGATACAGTCTGTGTAACATTGTGATTCATGAAGTGGTTATCAATGTTGATTGTTTCGAGTCATCCCCGATGAGAAGTGTATTGCTTTTAACTGTATGGTTATTTTATTAGTTCACATGTACCACTATTTAATGTCATTTACCGTTTGGAAATCGTTTAAAACTGATAATGATATGTTGACAAATTTTCGATATATGTATAGTGCTTGTTGAACCGTATGAGAAATTGTTCTTCTTGTTAACAAAGATGTACATTTCTGTAGGATGACTTGCTATTGCACAAGTATAGACAGAATCCATGTATTTGTTTGGGAGATTTGTAAATCGGTGACTTCTCTTGCGAGTGGAGATATCCTGGGGCTTTTTACACATCTTTTCTGTCTTCCTTTCTGACACCCTTCGTACAAAATAAGTGAGGACACACGGAGATTCCTCACATATTTTGTCAGTTTTCCCTTCTGACACTCTCAAAGCCTTATGTTCTCGTTTTTTTCTTTCATAGGTGATATCATTTTAACTGATACGTGAATCTGCTTGGGGTTCGTTTCGCACTCACTCGAGTATTGGACCTGTTCCTTCGGTTAATTACCTGGAGGGCTTGCTTGACACACTCTACATTTACTTTTAAGACGCAAGAACTAATACGCTTATATAGAACTACTAACATGGTCGTAAGCCGTGAACATAAACACTTGATGACGTAATCAACGCTGACGCTTGGATGCGTGAGGCGGGTAGCCGTTACACACTTTAAACGGCATTTCACTGTATTAACAACTTCATAGTGGTGTGTATCCGGTAGCAAGCAGCTTCTACTCAGACGGGGTGAGTTCTTCTGTAGCCAAGACATGTGTTGGGGAGGCATACGTGATGTTATTTCGAGCTGACTATTGATTTGCTGGACAAATATAGCTCTTTTAGAATTTAACTTTAGAGAAACTTGAAGGCCTTTGTAATAGTTTTTCCATTTTTACAGCTGTGCGACCTTGTGAGCGGCTAGAAGCCATTCATTATTAAGTGAGGGTTCCTGCCCAGACGTTCCCCTGAGAACTGCTCTAGCTCGTGCTTTTTGACTTTGTAAGTGAGTTTTCCCTTCTGGTTGTGCTTACCGTTATGGTAGTTACGTGACCCTGACATGGGTTATAGGAGCCCCGATCAATGTTTTTTTTTGGATTACACTGACAAACTGATTCTTTTTGCCATTTCACAATTCAGATGTTTAATACCTGCGTTCATGTCTTTTTTCGTTTTTCACAGTATACTTTTTTACGTATCTAGTTCTATACTCATATGGGCTCCGTTTAGTCAGTGGATGAACTTGATAATAATACTTCTCTGACATACGGACACCGTTATTTGAAGTAAGTACCAGGGGAGAGTTTGTCAACGTTGTCCCATAAGGGCAATCTAGACGGATTTCGAGGCAACTCTCGGACGTTACACTTCTGATTGTTTTTAATTATTCACTTTTTTTTAGCTGATGGGCACATTTACGTGTCTTACATCTGAAAGAGCCTTTGCTAAGTTTGGATGCATTTAATAGTACTGTGCGGATTAAAACTACAAGATACTTTCGCTTCATCAGATTGAGTAAGTCATGGGACAAATGGGCTGTGTCGAACATTAAATGAATTGCTTCTCCTTTGTATACTTACTCACTTGGTTAAAATATTTTTATCATACACCGCATATGGTTATCGTATTAGGTGAAGTATTCTGTGTAAACGCTCATTACTTCTGTTGTGTATCTCACTTGTATGCAGCCTTGCAGGAAACAGTATGGAGCAGGCAGTTTAGTTTGTTAAGAATTGTCTGTATTATTATTTGCGGATGTTGGTTTCATTCCAAGACTATAGTTGTTTATCCACAATTCTAGATTTTACCTCAGAACGTTAATGATTATCTCTAGAAGCTCGTCTGTCTTTTATCTTACTCAATGTCTACAATTGACATGCATTTTTACACACAGGAGTCCGGTTAATTTGCTATGAACACATCGAGTGCTATTCGAAAAGCGTCATCACACATCAAGTTCTGATTAGAACTTCTGTTCTTAAGTACGCCTCTAGTTTCTGTGCTTATACCTTTGTCTTGGTTAAGGTTTCTCAAAACAGAGGTTGCGTTTTGCACTAGCAAGTGAGTAGTAGCTTGGTGATTGGGTTTCCCTTTTGATCCACTAATTTATTTTTCTATCACTTTGGTCTCTCATTCTATATTCACTTTGATGTACTATTTACTGAGTCACACCAGACTATGGGGCCCATTATGATGTCGGGCGGATTGCCTCCGCCAGGCTGGCGGTAGCCACCGCCGGCCTGGCGTAGTCAATCCGCCCGACACCTATGCCCGGATTCCCCCCCGCCGTATTAGGATGGGGGGCAGCGCGGCTGACGGAAAGACCGTCTGCCACTTTACCGCCGCGGTCGCCTTGCGGTAATGGAATAATATGGTGGCGGTGTCCAATGGACACCACCAGCCATATTACAATTGCCACATATAGGTGCCTTTCCGCGGCGGCAATGCCGCCACGGAAAGGCAGGCGGTGTTTGCTGCGGCGGCCCCCTGCGGGGGCCCCAGGTGATGCCAGGTGATGCCAGTTTAGGGGGAGGATAGGGGGGGTACCTATGGTACCCCCCCACATTTGCATATGCAAAGCGGCAGGCACCGCGCGGTGCCTGCCGCTTTGCACATGCAAATGCGTTCACAAGTGTTTTGCATTGTGGCGGGCGGTGCAGAGTGCACCGCCCGCCACAATGCAAATCATGGAGGACGTGCCCGCCACAGTGGCGGGCACATCCTAATTCCCCCTATGGGACCCCCGCCATAATGGCGGGCGGTCCCGTTCTCCTAATGAGCCCCCTATGAGTCTATTAGTTTTGGTACTTTTGATACAATGAATACAATTTCCATCTCCTTCCCCCCCTTTTTTCTTCTATAGATGGTTTTTAACATATGTAGTTATGCAATTCTTCTGTTATATATGATATCAAACTTAAATGAGGTTTATTATTCTGTCAAACAGCCTTGAAAAAGTCGTCTCAAGATGAAACACGTGTCGGCTGTTCTTGTTTCTGTCTCTGCGGGTCAACAAAGAAGAAGACCTAAGAATAAAATAATTTTGGCTACATATACCATTGGATCTGTTTCTGCCTAGGTTACTGTTGACTCACTGGAGTCCTGTTTTTGTAACTTGATTGGGTTGTGCTCTGTCAATCAAGCTCTTTACATTTTGTTTGTATGTGGGCATCTCACATACGTATTAACATTGTGAGTGGCACAGTGTCTGACAATGAGCACGCTGGAGAATATCCTCTTTACTTCTTTAACTTTAGGGCATAACTTACACAGAGGTGCTGGCTGTAGTGTACCACTGCCACCAAGTGTCCTTAGAATAGAATAGAGAGTAGTTTGCTATTAGCTTGAGAGTAGCCTCTCCGTGTCAGAAGCAATATTTTGTACATCCGTTAAATGTTTCGTGGGAACACCTAGTTTAGTAAAAAAGCAAAAGGGATATGTTTTTAAATGTTTTTAATTTTTAAATTGGTGTTAAGACACAGTTGCTTCAACTTGACATTGGGATCTGGAGATTTAGCTCAGATATGTTCAAACAATCATAGTTGTATTGTGCCCTTTTAGGTGCTCATCAATGTGACGCATTGGAAATGATATGAACGTTTTCATAATGGGGTATTATTTCTAATGCCGAATCCGGGTAAATAGCTTGGTTTTCTAAAAAGAGAGGCTTTCTTGCTGGTCGTGTAACATTCCACTTGTTTAGCTCAAATTTGACTTAGACTTTGATTTCAGTGTAAATAAAAACAAATCTTACTGGAGTCTCCAAATAACCATTTTCTGTGAAGAAACCAATCCTATTTGGAAGTGCTGGATTCCCTCGGAAGTCAGTTTTATTGAAAGAGAAAGGAAAGCACAGAAAAACAGTCCTCAACTCATTTTTACCTCTAAATCATTTTTTTTTTTGCACCGTGACCTGGCATCTCTATTTCTGAGAGTTGCGTTTCCCTTTTGGCCTGCGAGGTCAGTAACTTCCAAAACTTGGGATGGAATAAGTCTCGTCTCCAACGTCATGCACAATGTGGTTAGAGGCTCTGCACACGAAAAGGGAAGAGAGCAAGGAACAGAAATGGCCAATCTCTGCATGGTTTCATAAGAAAGCCTTGCAGTGACTGGCTATGTTTCGACCCCTGGAGCAGAGGTCTAATGGTGTGACCTGAGCCAATCCATCCTTGCTGTTATGTTACCAAAACTGCTTGAAAGCAGTGCCAGGATTGGCCCGGGCATGCAAACCTAGCTCCTATTAGGAGTACAGGATGCTGCAGCTGTAATGCCCCCTGCTCACTAATTGAGCAAATGGGGAGACAAATTTAATGCGCATGTCAGGCTGGTCACTGAAAGGCAGCCGTCCAACTCGACATGCTCACTTTAAAGAGCAAGAGTTGAATCAGTTGAGCCTGAATGTTCAGTGTACTGGCAATCATTTGTAAGCTCCACCCACATGCCCTGCCCGCCTCACTAATCATGCAGGAACCCAGCCTGCGGCGGAAAAAAGCTCAGCCATGGCCGGAAAAAAAGTATTCTAGATTTATTTTAGGTTTAATACTTGGGCTCGGGTGGCAGTCTAAATAAGGGAGCAATGCCCTGGCGCCCAAATAGAGGGGCCACCGCTGGATCTACTAGAAAACATGCTCATTTATTCAAAGCTTTCTTTAATGATGTTTTACTGCTTATTGAGTCTTAAAATAATTCTGATTTCTGGCTATGAGCCTTCATGGTGTACATATTTTGAATTTCTCTGTAATGCCTATTTTGAGATTTTGTAATAAAACCCTTTAACTTTTCGTTGATCTAGAACTCCGTTGTTGAGTGGTCCCAGTCACTATTTAAATTACTCTGCTAATCCGTTGGGCCTGATGTCAAGGAGGGTGGTGAGTGTAGCGCAAGATCAGGGGTGCCGGAGCAGAATCGCCAAAGGTAAATTTTAGGGTGATATGATTTTTGGGCCCAGCGTGCTGTCTGACCTTGCGAAATCCTGTTCGGCTAACCTTGCCCCACTGGAGGAACCTGAATTCCAAAAATGTGACTAAGTCCGAAGGTAGAGATCTTCTCCTGTCAAAGGCCCTAAAAGTATCTGACCGGCAAAGGATCTTCCTTGGACATGAATTTTGAATTCCTCCCGTTTAAAATTTTGATCCAAAAGTCAACGGCTTTACTAGGGCTTCACCTGATGACTATCTGCCCTTGTGGAGCTCATCTTGGCTACATCTTGCTGCCTTCCCCTGCTGAAAGTGTTTGGCTTCCATGTCAGTGACAAAGTCACAAGGTAGTCCTGACTGGGGTGAGCCTGGTTTCTGCATCCAACCCTCGCTCCAGAGCGGTCTGTCTTAAATTGTGCCTAAGTTTCAGTAAAGTACAACCGGATGACCGTGGATGGCGCTTAATACTTTTTGGGGCTAGTTTTTATGGTAAACTTCAAAGTCAAGTCTACGCCTCCCCTGATTAGATTTTTGTTGTTTTGATGTCATTTTGTTCATTAAATTGTTTTCTATATTTATAAATTGGAGTGGGATTTTATTGTTTTTTTGTTTTTGACCTTGGTACTTCTAAATGCTTTATACATTTTTTCAAGTTAAGCCTGTCTGCGCTGTGCCATAACTGCCAAGGGTTGACCTCTGGTTTTAATTAATCCTGGGCGGAGTTCTAAGAGTTTCCTCTGGGTCGAAATCCGCTTGGTGCAAAAAAATTCTGCAGCGCTACGCGTAGCTCCCCAAGTGGCAGAGTGCGTTCGATAAATGCCGTTCGTGATGATTTTCAGACCCATGTGTTTCTCCGCACTGTGCAGTTATCACGAACGGCACCATGCACAGCGCAAGCGGGTGCTGCTTCCTTCTGGTGCTCGTGTAGATTTTTTTACTCGAGCGGCTGCTTTCTCAACGCGAACGGATGGTTTCTCAACACTAGCGGTCTCGAGCCTACGCAACCAGTCGCAATGAGAAATCTGACTGCCCGAGTTGAGTAATCTCGCCGGGAGGTTGATTTTGAACCCTCGCGCTTGCCAACTTGACGTTGACGAATGCAAGCGAGAAAATAAACTTGGCTACGCAGAGCGGATTTTTTGGGAACTCTGCGAGTTCATTTAAGCGGAGTGCGGAAAACTCCACAAACTCCGCGAGTGGAGCGGAGTTGATCATCAAGACTTAGTTTAAATTAGTGAAGCTTACTAAATCTAACAAGAATACTAACAATTATTTCTGGTGCTGGACTACCATTCACCTAACTAAGAATATACTTTCTCACGCTTCTTTTACAAGCCGGCAAGCAGCCACAGTAAAGCAGCCTGCGGTGAATGTTGTGTAAATATAAGGCATAGAAATACAGGCTGTGAAAATATTGCTCAGAACATTTTCTCCCCCTGTTCCTTTCAGCAAGGTGATAAAGTTGTGATCTGGCTGTGGTTGTGATTATGAGCAAAATTAGCAGTTGTGGGTAAGAGAGCAAAGCAAAATTGCATTATGAATTTGTAACAAAGTGTTGTAAGAGTATCAGCCAAAATACACTGCGGCGCTATATTTTAAACTCATTTTTATTCAGCTCTGAATTCTGTCCCATGTCTCTTATTTACTTTAACTCAATGTTTTTTTAAGGATTTGGACTATCGCATAGACCCCAAGACAAAGGAATTACCTCCTTTAAGGAACCCAGACATTCTCGTTGGTGAAAATGACCTTACAGCTCTCAGCTATCTCCATGAACCTGCTGTTCTTCACAATCTCAAAGTTCGATTCATCGAGTCAAAACTCATTTACACGTACTGTGGTAAGTCCTTGATAATTACAATTGTTTTTGTTTATTAATTACAGAACACAAGCATGCCGTTTCAGGACACTTATTCAAAATTACATGGCTAATTTACTGGAGCTAGAGAGGTAGTACAAAGTAACATTACATGCTTTGTACCCACTGTGACGTTACATGACCTTTGACCCTACCGACGAAGGGCTATGGAACACTTCGCTGCAATTTGTTAATAAACAGTGATTGATAAACTGCACAAACTATAAAAACATAAAGACATTTTAAAAGAGCTGTATTTTAATTGGATAAACTACAGAGGTTACAAAGTAGTCCACATGGTTTGGAAGAAACTATATAGTGATACCCCTGACTGCCATAAACAAGCATTTACAATGCAATAGGTCTCGCAGCATTAAAGTTTGAGCTATTGGTATTGTATATTACAATGTGTTGCATTAATTTGTTATCAAACTCTGAATTGTTTTATAAAGATGATTTGCAAACTGTCAAATGTTGCTGAATAGTAAGCAACCGTGTGAATATATTTGTTTGCTAGTCATCCTTGCACACGAATCTAGGAAACACTTGCTAAACACTCAAGAACATAGAAAACACTAGAGAGACACAAGAAACTAAAAATCACAGCACACACAAGCTCTAAAACACTAGACATACAGGAAGCTTGAAAACACACAAAAGACTCACTAGAAGCCAGAAATTACTTGCAATTCAAAGAGTAAAAGGTCGAATTTATATGAAGTTACAGACTCATTTATGTATCAGTGTTGCGAGATATATTATTGATATGCAGAAATAGGAAGGCGAGAAGGCAGTAGTGTGACATGCCGGGACAAAGGTCACCACTGCAGACAAGAATGACCAGGCACCAGTGGTCAGAGCTGCATCACTGCACAGTCCAGTCCAGCGGTTGTGTACACACTGCCTGTACACCAAGACGAGCGCGGGAACATCTGGAGTGTGGGAAGCGAAGCTCCAAGTAAGGGGCAGCCCTGTTCCCAGATGTTCAGTCTTTGCACTCAGGCAGCGCCCCGGGGGGGGCGCACCTTAGTCCCTGGTGCCCCCCAGCGCCGCAGCCGGTGCAGAGACCCGCCCGCTGCCCCCGCCGCTCGGTCGCCATGGTTACTGCGGGAGCGTCCACTTATCTTAAACGTTTGTCTGTGAAACATATGTTTTGTATCAGAGCACATGCTAAAGGTAAAATCACATGCTGCCAACTAGACAAGGCACTCTGCCAGCTAAATTATGTTTACATATTTAGAACAGTGCTTTTTTAAAGCATATAGTGACGACCAGGTCTGCTCTTTAGTCCAGTTCGTTCTAAGCCCACCCCATATAAACACAATATACCAGGGCTGAATGTGTGTGCCAGTGGTCACAGGTAGTGGACAACAGTACTCATTTGGGAGGAATGGGGATTATTTCTCATCCCTAAACTTTGACCCAGGACAACAGAGAGAAGGGAGGAGGAAGAGAAGGAAGAAAGGAAGGAAGAAGAGGACGGAAGAAAGAGGACGGAAGAAAGAGGACGGAAGAAAGAGGACGGAAGAATGAAAGAGGACGGAAGAATGAAAGAGGAAGGAAGAATGAAAGAGGAAAGTAAGGAGGAAGAGGAAGGAAGGAAGAAAAGGAAGAAAGAAAGAAAGAAGGGGAAGAAAGAAAGGAAGGAAGGAGTGGAAGGGAGGAAGAAGTAGTGGAAGGGAGGAAGAAGTAGTGGAAGGGAGGAAGAAGTAGTGGAAGGAGGAAGAAGTAGTGGAAGGGAGGAAGAAGTAGTGGAAGGGAGGAAGAAGTAGTGGAAGGGAGGAAGAAGTAGTGGAAGGAGGAAGAAGTAGTGGAAGGGAGGAAGAGGAAGGAGGAAGGAAGGAAGGAAGAAGAGGAAGGAAGAAGAGGGAGGAAGGAAAGAGAGGAAGGAAGAAGAAGGGAGGAAGGAAGAAAGAGGAAAAGAGGAAAAGAGGAAATGAGGAAAAGAGGAAGGACGGACTGCATGGTGCAACCTATCCCAAACATATCAGATTTCTGTATGATGAACTGCAGATTCGAGAGGAATGTTTCACCAGCGCAGGCTTGTTTTGTTTATAAGGGTGACCTCAGGCTGCCCTCTTTCCTCGTGATGTCACCGAAGGACAGCGGGGATTGTCAAATCAGCACAGCCCAGCTGTCACCTTCCGATCGACTTATGACATACCCAAGAGAGAAAGTGGGGATCGTAAAGTTTAATCCAAATCTCGGGAAACCGACACGATGCTTCATAATATGGCGGGATTACTAACTAAATGTGTGTTTTATTATTTCGTCAGCATACTGAAGGGTGGCTGTACCAGCATTCTCTGTGCCAAGGCCACGACGTACATCGCAATAACACAGGTGTCACTTAGTTCAGCAGATTGGAAGGTTACCTGTTACCACTCCTGCCTCTCCCTCCCAAACCTGCCGTGCAGCAATTCCTCCCAGCCCTTCACGATTCTAATTATCTGCAAGTAATTCTTTTTTTAGAATTGTTCATCTGTTAGAAAAATACCACATGCCAGTTGGAAAACGCCACCTGCAACTTCCTAAAGGGGTGTCCCCTTCAACATTCCGAATTAACACTTTGTCAATGTAACGCTACAATAAAAGGGTCTACCTAGCGATGTGCTCAGTAGCAGTAAGACACTGACTGACCTTTATATACATGTCAAGACTAACACGGAGATCTCGAACAACCCAGTGTCAAGTGTGAGGACTTCAGTCAGTCCCGGTTTCAAATGTAGTCCTAGATTCCTAAAGGGAACATCAAGACAACATTTACCAGAATGCACAGCCAACGTCAGAACATGTTGCGTTATTTGGATCTGACCAGGAGCAATGTAAGATCTCTTAGCGTCGATGCTAGAATTACAAACGACGCTCTCCTGTCAATCGAAAGTGGTGGCAAGAGAGAGGCATGCAATGATGCAAATAATGCCTTCATAGACGTATCTGTATGCAGAAGTACCTTTCCTCTGAGCCAGTCCTACATGCCTCTCTCTCGGCTTCACAGCTGAATGCAGGGAATACATACACAGATATCAACAGTACCTCCCTTACTGTACAGTTAATGCACATTCGAGTGGAAGCAAAGGAACGGCTCCAAGTGAGATTAAGAAAGGAAGGGGAACTATGTGGACAGCGCATCCCACGCTATTTTCTCTCGTGCGAGGTGAGAAAGTCAATGACTTGCGAGACTGGCGGCAAGAAAAAAAGAACTAGTAACAATTAGCAACAAGTGAATGAAATAGTCAACAAGTGCATTACAATGAATGAAAAGGTAGTACAGCTACTCACTTAGCGACGAGGAGCTTGAAAAGCCGTCTCCGGCAATGAGGAGCAGAGAGTTGAAAAGCGGTGCTCTGCAGGACAGCACCTACTTCCGGTTTGGCCGGCAATGCTTCCGGGTCGCCGCAGGCAGCGCGGCGGCCCGCCCTGCACGGGGAAGGGAGGCAGCTTTCGAGGAGGACAGCACCTGGCCGCGAGCGCGTTCTCGTGCGCGTGACCTTAACAAATCGCCGCGCGCGGCCAGTGCTGTCCTCCTGGGAAGCTGAGCCGCTAACTATAGGTCTCTGACGAGAGCGAGCTTCGCTCGCTTCACCGAGACCTAAAAAGGATACAATAATACAAGAAGTACAGTCACAACTGTTAACACATATCAGAGAATGAATTGGAAAGAAAGAAAAAGAGCTAATGGCACTGCAGAACAATTATCATCTAAGCGTAATCTTTTTCCAATGAGCAGAACGTTATTTATCTGTCAACGTGTTTTGGTCCTAAGAGCGGTTATTCTAAAAATTTGCTTCCTTTATTCCTACCTCGAGCCCAGAAGTGATAAACCCTTACTTGCATCTAGGCGGACATCCTGTATGGAGGGGGGTGGCATTCTGGTGCTGGCATGTACTGGGGCACACTGCTACGCCTTCATGTATGACCTTTGCTGAAGTAGCCCTTATGTAGAATACTAAATACCTTACCTTCCTTTGTGTTGGAAACTGTGCCACTGCACACTCTTTCTAACATACTTGCTTCATTTGCATGTGTAAATCCCCCCAGTGACCTGATATCAGGGCTCTTGTAAACAAAAGGTCACCTTGGAAGGGAGTACAGATAAAAACTGCACTGTGGTACATCAAAGATGATGCTGCATTTGTTGGTACTCGGGACTCCAAGTGCTTCTGTTGGGTAATGAAAGATCCAGTTGTGTGGCTATGAGTGTGCCATCCGGTTTGAATGGCAATCCCTTGAGGGACTTTACCACTAGATTCCAATACTCCTTATGAAATATTTGCTGACACACTGCGGTTGGACCTAGACAAGGACCTCGGTTTTATTCGCATTCCAGAAGAGCCATTCAGTGCTTAATTTGTGATAAAACATGTGCCAGGGCTCTCGTCAGGATGCCACTGCAGATTTAACCACGGGTTGCCTTGCCAGCGCTGCCAACAACATACCTTTGCAACTACCAACGATACAACTTCTACAAATATGATTATTTAGTCAATTCCAGCCCCCCAAAACTATAAGAATGGATTTGGTGTCAGGAATTAATTGTTCTTAATGTATATTGAATTGGTAAACAAACACCTGTTGTTCAGCTCATGCGTATATTACAGAGACAGCGCCACCATGTGGCAGACCATCATAAGCGCCGGTGTTCACAATTCAGTGCCGATGCCGAGCACTGGAGCCAGTTATCTTTAGAGGGTGAATGAACATAGATGAGTCAATCTGACACTGACACCTGTTGCCAGGCTCCCAGTGAAAGTGTGAGGATAGTACACTGAGAACTCTGTGGTTATTTCTGTTCTCTGCAATTGTTTTATGCCGACCTCTCTCTCAAGGGAATGATGTCATACATACATCAGCCCGTCACGGTGGCCCTCGAGTTTTTATTCTTTTTTCCTACTCCTTGTCGTGTACATATTTCTGTGCAGTTGTGTAGCAGTAGGAAACATAAATCCACCTGCTCAGAGTATCAGCAACCTTATTTCATTATTGTTTTGTACATTTTGTAGTTAAAGTGTGTGAGAAGTTGGCCTGATATATGATGCTCACTAGTTCTAGTGATCACCTTGTATCATGCCAAGCAACCCTTATGGTGCAGGTTGTAAAGTCAACCTTATAGACAAGCTATCCTAGGGGTAGCATGGACTAAGCAGTCTTAGGCTAAACTCTGTAAAGGCATGTGAAGCAAGCTGTTTTACCATACACAATCCCTTGAATACCAAATGAAAGGACACCACACAGATATATATTGAAAATATATATAGATTTATTACTACAAATATCCCTGATACTCTTTATGAGCACAGAAGCAAATGCGTTAAAACAAAACACAGTTTAAATACACAAAAGTTTCACAATATGGATGAGCCCTAGGGGCCACCTAAACCATATACTAAAATAGTGGTATAAGAACCACTATGGGGAAAGTGAAGAGGCCTGGGGCCTGGGGAATCGCTGGAGCTGTTCAGGACTAAGAGTGAAGAAGTCAGGAAAGGCCCGCGGGACTCGGGAGCAGTGCGGAAAGTGCACGCTTTACCAATGCAATGTCAATGGTGCGTAAAAAGTACAAAGTTAGTTACAAAGGAACCTTCCGAGTGACCTAGAAAGCTGAAACTTGAGACACAGACACTAGAGGTGTGTACCAGTGTGGGAACACCGGCGAAGCTGAGTTACCTCACCCACAGGAAGCGGGTGCATAGGGTCGAAGTAGTGTCGGGTTTCGTCACGCAGGTCGATGGTGCTTGGAGCTGAAGATGCTGCAGGCGGCTCGATGTGAAGAGTTCCGGTGGATCCAAGGGTGGATCTGAAGAGGTGAAGACCTGAAAGCAGAGGGGACAATGTTCAAAGTCACTAGCCAGTGACTACCGTGGAACCAGAGTGGAACCAGGCGATGTCGGGTGCAAACAGGCGTCGAGGTGTAGCTTCTCTCTGCAGCCACGTGGACACGAGGGGTCGAAGACGTCCAGGAGTCGGTCACGAGCTGTCCCACGCAGGCTTCTCGCTGTTGGCGGTGTCGGCGACTTGATAGAAGCAAACAGGCCTTGGCTAATGCAAGCCATGCAGGAATCGAAAAAGGCTTGTTACTCGGACCAGCAAGGTCAGAGCGGGTGCTCCTTTTCACAGGAGCAAGGGCAAGTCTGGAGCAACCAGACCTGCAGTGAAAGTTGTAGGTTTCGTTGCCAAGATGGCCGCTAGCCACGTGGCAAGTGGCCGGGATGGCGCGTCGAGTGGCACGGTGCAAAAGGGCCCCAAGCAGATCGTGGAGATGCTGGGGGGCTGATCTTCGGTGCAAGGGCTGCTCGAGGTTGGGGCTTCTCAAACCCCAAAGCACAGCGTCGAGGGTGCCTCTGATGCTGCGCAGTCAGCGTCTCGGGGGTCTTTCAAGATGTCCGGTCCCACGTCTCTCGGTGCCTCCACGGGTCCCTTCTTTGCAGGGACTGTGGATCGGGCTGTGAGAAGTCTGGGAGTCTGGGTCTTGTCAGGCTCCGGGCTCGGGCTCCGGCGGGAGGCGGCGGCAAAGCAGACGTCGAGTTGCTGGTTGGTGCCTGTGTTCACAGGGTGGTCACTCCTTGGCCACAAGGGAGATTCTCTTCCGTCTTCTGTGCAGCAGAATGTCGAAGTCCAGTCTTCTTCTTTATTTCAAGTTGATTCAGGATGATCTGAAGTCTCAGGACACACCTCCCACTCTTATTCGAATCTGGGGGGCCGGATCACCTACTAGGTCCCTCCTCTGGGTGGGACCAGGAAGGGGGGTGGTTACACCCCCTTTCCTTTGTCCAGTTTCGCGCCAGGACTGGGGCTGGAAAGCCCCAGCACCGGTTTGAACTGGCCTATGCACAGGGACACCTTGTGTGCCCCAGGCATGTCTGTTTCTTTTCAGCCCTGTCCTACCCAATACACAAAATCCTGTCTGGAGTGGTGCTAGCACCTCCCCAGGCAGGAAACCCTTTGTCCAAGCTGCCCTCGCTGGAAGGACTCCCAGCAGCAGGTCGTCAGACCTGTGTCTGTGGTGGCAGCATCCATTTTGTGATGCTAAGGCTCTGTTTAACTTTAACCGGGGTTCAGGCTAGGTACATGTCGTGTCCCTCTAGAAGGGTGGAATGCTACCCCCGTCGCCAGAACTGGCGAGGGGGTAGTATTCCAATTCGTATGACACCTTACTCGACATGTTTTGATAAAGCCAAACCTAAGATAGCATTTAACCGCGAGGTTCATAATGCACTTAAGAGTATATGGTATGGCAATATCATGAAACAGCTAAAGGACATGGTTCCGAAAGCTGCAAACAGGCTCAGCTCATGCCAGAGCACCATCTCACATATTTCCAAGCACTCTGCCTCCAGGATTGATGAGGCCTTCCATAGGAGTGACTGATAGGAACATATGTGTCCATTTTAGGTTAGGTATAGGCATACTACACCTAAGTAAGGGGTGGTTACACCGACTTACCCCAGCTGAGTGATCAGCCAGTTGTGTCAAATATGGAGGCCAGGCCAGGGGTGGCACAATACATGCTGCAGCCCCTGGTAGGCCTAGGAAGCACCTATGCCCTGGGTACCTGGGTACACTGTTACAGGGGCCAATAAGGTGTGCCAATTCCAATTGTGTATGTACCTAAGGTACATGGAGTCCATTTTAAGGAGAGAGCAATTAGCCTGGGGCCCTGAATAGCAGGATCCCATGCCAACTATGTCAAAAACCAGCTAAACACCAGGCAAAAAGTTTGGGGGTAACCATAGTCCGATATCCACCTTCCTACAAAGTGCAACATGCTTACTAGACATAGGAGCCTTTAACTTTCTCGAACGTACATACATAAATACATTTTCAAATACTTTATTGGTTTTTTAACAAGGTATACAAAAAGCGTATAGCAGTGTACGCAAGGTTATCCCAGGCAAGATTTTACATGTACATGTATCATGTGAGGGTGGTACTCTTAATGGTTACCACAGGCCTAACCCAGCGCCCATTGGTGGCTGATAGCAAGGACAGGCAAAGGTAAAGGAAAAGAAAAGAAAAAAGCAGAGCGGGAGGATCCATGGCTAGGCGAGCTATAGCATCACATTACATTTGAACGCATAAGGGGGATCGACATTGGCAATTTTACATCACATGACAGACCATTGGGTGTACCCATGTAGCATTTCTCTTGAATACAGCTATACAACTGGTACGATAGTAAAGAATCTAAACAGTTCCGTACTGTCCTGGTACGAAAGTAAAGACCCCTGATTCGGTTCCTTTCTGAGCTCTTTTATTCACTGGGGTTCATAAGAGTCTAGAAACGGGTCCAGAGAGTTCCATAGTGTCCTGGTTGACCGTTTCCATGAGGAGCTTTGTAGAGCTATGTTGTCGGCCCCTCTGAGATGTGTGATCTGGTTTTACCAGCTCTTGTACGACGTCTTGCTTGTGTCTTTCCAGTTGGCAAGTACCATTTTTACTGGCAAGGTTATTAGGAGGTCAAAAAGGTCTCTGTCAGATTCATCTCTCCATTTTTTACTTATGCATGCCGTGGGCAAGTTGAAGGTATCTCTGTCCAAATTACTTTAAAAAAAAAAAACCCTTATGAACGTAAAGATTTTGTCCCAAAAAGTTTTAAGTGGTGTACAATGAAAGATAAGGTGGGCTAAGTCCCCCGTCTCCTGATTGCAGTTCCAACATGTTGCATCGTTTCAGAGCCCTAATGTAAATAACCGTGTCGGTGTCTTAAATGCCTTGTGTAGTAGCCAGTATTTGGTTTGGGAGGGAACCGGGTTGATCTTATTACGTGAGACGGATCTCCATAATGAGTTCCATTCCTGCTCTTTGGTTGCAGTTGACCCCAGTAGGCTATTGCTTTGTGTTAGACCTGTCTGATTTTTTTTGCGTAGTCCCTCCAATTTATTATTTATTTTGTCCCCTTTTTGCCCCTCTTGCCTTTATTAATTTTTGTGTCCACTAGCTTTTTCAAGGTGTTGGTCTAGGGGATAGGTGCTTTTTCACCCTCATAATTTTTCACCTCAGGCCTAGAGGCCTTTTCTGACAGGAATATAGCTGGAGTCACAAAATGGTGGCTACCAACTGCCCTAACTGCCAAACCTAGAACCTGTCCCATAGAGTAGAATAGGGCGTTCCAGAACCTTCTGATCCCTTCTGGACTTCTGAGGGTCAGCCTATAAAAGGCGGAATGCTGGACAGCCATTTTGTCTCACTGGAGAGAGTCAGCTGGAGGACAGGCTGTAGCTGAAGGTGGGGGTAGGATAGTCAGAGGGTTGACCTATTGATTCACCACCCTTCCTCCCTTGGGTTACCTGACCTGACCCTGCTGATTTGGATGGCTGGAGACCCTGGGCGCCTGACCAACCCCTAGTCTAGAAATACAGGGGTGTGAAGAGGAGAAGGAGACTGCAGTGCTGCGGAGCGCAGTCCTCTGCCAAGTAGAGAGACTTTTATTGAGCAGTGCTTAGTAGAAGAAGGGTTAATCTTTGTGGCCCCCTCGTGCAGTGGACAATTGAATCCTGCCCCTGGTTGCCGTGACTTTCCCCTAGTAACAGAATCCCCCAGAGTTTCATCGCGTACTTGCTGGGGCTGAATCTGGCTGTGGAGAGGAGCCAACCTTAGGAGGAGCGGAAGCGGAGTGAAACCGAGCAGGTCTACCCCGAGCCAGCGCCTGGTGAGCAGTGCAAGATCAGCGCTGTGGTAGCTGGTGGTGTGGGGAGAGGAGTGAGGTAGCCGCTTTTCAGGAGCAGCCCTGTGGTATTTTCCCCAGTCCCGGAGTGTGAGGAGAGGAAGGGGAGGTGCCGTTGGAAGTGCGCGATCTCCAGCGAGAAGACACCGCTCCCTCGCGCATGCCCAGAGGAGCCGATGGGCTCTGTGAGGAGGAGACAACCGGAATCGACGTCGCAGCATAGAGCGGCTCCTGTCGACGGAGACGCGCCCTGCCTGTATTAGCCCGGAGGTCGAGGGGCTAGGTAGGCGGTGAGTCTACAGACAATCCTGGACAGAGGGGAAGTGTCTTTAGCGCTCCTCCCCGCGCCGGCACCAAGTTGGAACACCTGACCGGGCGGGAGGTAGCGAGTGCAACTGCTGCTGTTGGAAGCTTTGGCGGAGCCCTCCCCTGTCGGCTCGTTCTCCTGGAGACTCGGATCCAAAGGTCTCCATCGGAAGTAAGGAGTGTATGGGACTGAGTAGTGGAATGGAGAGAAAGTGTGGGGGAAGAAGCTAAGCTCTGTGCAAAAGCACGTGTGACAGTACTATTGTTCGTTTTTCCTCCTCCTCTGACTGGGAGCTAGTAGCTGGTTATTGAGCCAGCAAAGTTACCAACACCAAGTTCAGAACCAGGGAGGAGTAGCCACTGGAAGTAAATACTGAGAATAGTAGCAGTGGCCAATGTTGTTCTAGGAGTACCTGCTAGATAAGTAAGAGAATAGGTATCTAATAGAGGCTGCTGGTGCACATTCCTGTACAACTGAAACCTTTCTTTGGTTGTGTTCCATTGTGGTGGTTAAAGTGGTTGAGACGGAGAGTTATAGAGCACCTCACAAAGGTTGAGTCTCATCAAACTCTGGAGACCAATGTAATGTATTATTGATGTTGAGCAGCATTATAGTTTAGCAACTGTAAAAGGATTTGTATTGGTCTCATGACTAAACTGTATTGAGCCGTTAACTCTGAAAGGAAAATTGCTTAAGGTGATGGTTTAGCAAGTTTGAAAGTCTAAGAATATTTACTGGATTAAATGTACAATACAGAGCCGTGATTTTAAAAGTCAAGAAAGCAACTATTATTTTTATAAACAAGCTCGTATTTTTCCATACATTGGTGTAGTGTCATTTTTGTGTGTTATTGCGTTGATTTATTGCTGGGTGGTTTGCAACCTTCACACATGTGCCTCTAGTTTTTGTGTCTTACCCTAGGCCAGGCTACCCTAGGTGACCTGACATACCAGGTTCCAACAAGTTGGTGGCTAGCGGTGGGATACTGACTGTGGTTGCAGCTACTCAGTAGTAATTGAACGTAATACACTAGCCTACACCAGGAGTTTTCTCCTAGCGGCCCTCCTAATTTGTCCTTTTGTTTTTCCAAATTTGTTCCTGGTGGTGGGGTGGAGGTGGCTTTAGGTTGCCCTTGCAACTCTAATTTCCTGGTGTGTATAACTTGGTATTTCCTGTTGTAAAATGGAGTTTGCACTAGAAAACCTAGATACCTATTCTGTGGCTCAGCTGAAAGATTTCTGCCAGAAAATGGGGGTATTTTTTAAGCATGGTGCCAAGAAGGGGGAACTCCAGACCAGTCTCAGGGCTTGGGTGGAGGCACACAAAGAAGGGAAGGAGGAGGATGAAGGGGCAGACCGGGACACGGTTGTGGAGATAGATGGATTATTCCACTCTGAGGGGGAAAACCTACTCCCAGGACCAGTGTCCTACTCCAGGAAGGGCAGTAGCGCCTCTGGGGGAAGCTTAACTGAAGCAGAGCTCGCTGACAGGAGGGAAAAGAGGCAATTAAAATGGGAGTTGGCTAAGCTGGAGCAGGAGAAGGAAGAGAAGAGGATGGTTCATGAGTTCAGGTTGAAAGAGTTGGAACTCCAGGCCCTGCAACGGGGGCCCTCTCCAGTAATAAATGGTGGCAGCGAATCCAAAGAAACAGCCAGGGAGTCCAGACCCTATTTGCCAAAAGTCCTTATTGCTAGCTTTAGTCAGGGGGATGACATAGCCAAGTGGTTGGCTGCCTATGAGGTCTCCTTAAGAGCCCATGGGGTGCAGGAGAAGCACTGGGGGGGTGGTTTGTATAAGTACATGCCTCCTACTGGTCGGGACACCTTGCTGGCCCTGGAACCAGGGGAGCAAACCAACTACCCCACCATGAAGCTAGCATTAGTAAGGAAGTTTGGGCTTACCCCAGAAAGGTATCGCCAGAAGTTCAGGGGGAGCCACAAGTTAAGCACCCAGAACTGGGTGGACTTCCTTGATTACGCACGTAAGGCATTGGAGGGCTGGGTCAAGGGCAGTGAGGTGAAGGATTATGAGGGGTTGTATGATCTATTTTTGAAAGAGCACCTCCTCGAGAAATGTTTTCCCGAGCTGCGCCAACACTTGGTGGACAGCAAGCTGACCAATCCCTGGAAGCTTGCAGAGGAGGCGGACATCTGGGCAAGTACCCGGGTGTCCTCAAAGGGGACTGGAGGGGATTCCCAAAAGGCCGGACAGGGCGCCCCCCAGAAGAAGGAGGGGGGAGATAAAAAGAGGGAGTTCACTAAAGGTCCCCAAAACAATTTCCAAGGGAAGGGAACAGGTTTCACCCCTAGGGCAAACCCGCCCAGAAACCCTAATCCTGGCCAAAGCCAGCAGCCAAGGGTTCTCCACTGCTTTGAGTGTGGTGGTGTTGGACATTATAAGGGAGATGTCAGATGCCCAAAGAGACCACCCCCTCCCACCGGAGGAAAACCACCGGGAGTAGCTAGTGTAGCGCTCGGGGAGGAGTTGCCCTTAGATAAGGGGGGTGAGTGGGCTGGTGTCACCTTAGTGTCCCTGGGAGAACGGGAGATGGTCCCAAAGATCCAGGTGCCCCCAAATACTGTTAAGTATGGGCAATGGGTCACCATCAATGGCCAGAGAGGGGAGGCTCTGAGAGATACAGGAGCCAGTATGACTATGGTGAGAAGTCAACTGGTATCTCCAGAGCAGGTGGTTCCCCATGTACTCCACCCCGCCGCGATGGCTGATGGCAGAATGGGCCACTATCCAGTGGCTGAGGTTCCCTTTGAGTGGGAAGGGGTTGCAGGTTCACTTCGAGTTGCCGTAAGCCCTGCCGTGCCAGTTGATTGTCTGCTGGGGAATGACATGGAGCACAACACTTGGAGAGAGGTGGAATACCGGACGCACTCTGCGATGCTGGGTACACCTGACTGGGCCTGTGTGAGCACACGGTCTGTGGCTGCCCGGAGAGGGAGTTCGCCTGGGTTGGAGCCTGGAACAATGGCCCAACCCGCTGCCAAAAAGGGACAGATCCGAAGACAGGAAGAGCCTGCTTCAGCTTCCGCACCCCATGTGACGGATCGGCCACCTGCAGTGGTGGACCAGGAGTCTGTGGAGGGGGAAGTAGACTCTCTGGAGGATTTACCCATCCCTGCTGAGTGGCATGTGGAGGGAGGACCTACCAGAGAGGAATTCTGTAAGGGGCAGAGGGAGTGCCCTACCCTTGAGGGACTGAGGCGTCAGGCTGAAGCCCAGGCAGCAGGTGATGTTACGGGATACTACCATATTTACTGGGAGAATGGACTCCTCTACAGTGAACCCAAGGTACCCTTACCTGGCTCATCAAGGGCCTTGGTAGTCCCGCAACAATACCGAGCCTTTCTGCTGGAATTGGCTCATGCTATACCCTTGGCAGGACACTTAGGTCAGGACAAGACCTTTGCTCGGCTTGTCCTCCACTTTTATTGGCCTTAAATGAAAGTGGCGTCCAACACTTACTGTCGGACATGTGTATCCTGCCAGGCCAGTGGGAAAACAGGGGTGAAGCTGAAAGCTCCCCTGGAACCACTTCCAGTCGTTAGCACCCCCTTTGAAAGGGTGGGCATCGACATTGTAGGGCCATTGGATCCACCAACAACAGCTGGTCACAGGTTTATCCTGGTTCTGGTGGATCATGCCACACGGTATCCAGAGGCCATTCCTCTGAGGACTGTCACTGCACCTGTGGTGGCTAGGGCCCTGATGGGGATCTTTACCCGAGTGGGATTCCCCAAGGAAGTTGTGTCCGACAGGGGGACCAACTTTATGTCAGCTTACATGCGGGCGATGTGGAAGGAGTGTGGAGTGACTTACCGGTTCACCACTCCTTATCACCCCCAGTCCAATGGACTGGTAGAGAGGTTCAATAAGACCCTGAAGGGCATGATAAGAAGTCTGCCTGAGAGCCTACGGAGGAAATGGGACGTCCTCCTGCCCTGTTTGCTGTTCTCCTACCGAGAAGTGCCGCAGAAGGGAGTGGGCTTCAGCCCTTTTGAACTGTTGTACGGGCACCCTGTGCGTGGACCTCTTAGCCTGGTGAAGGATGGATGGGAAAAGTCTCCCAGAAAGCCTCCTCAGGATGTGTTGAGCTACATGCTGGCTTTCCGGAGCCAAATGGCAAAGTTGTGGAAGCAAGCTTCTGACAACTTGGAGGCCAGCCAGGCAGTAATGAAGGAATGGTACGACCACAATGCTCACCCGGTGGAGTTGGAGCCTGGCCAGAAAGAGTGGGTGATGGAACCTGGAGAGCTAAGTGCCCTTCAAGATCGTTGGACAGGCCCATTTGAGGTGTTGGAAAAGAAGGGTAAGGCCACTTACTTGGTGGATCTTAAGACCCCTCGACAGCCCCTACGGGTGCTACATGCCAATCGCCTCAAACCCCACCATGAGAGGCCAGAGGTCATCCTGATGATGGTGACTGATGGTGCCGAGGAAGCAGAAAGCGAGCCTCTCCCTGATCTCTTCTCGTCTCAAGAGAAGGATGGGTCGGTGGAGGGAGTGATTCTCTCCCCATCCCTAACTCCTGAGCAGCGAGAGGATTGCCGCCAGGTATTGGAGCAGTACTCTTCGTTGTTCTCCCTTGTCCCGGGAAGAACCCACCTGTGTACCCATGATGTGGACACAGGAGACAGCCCACCAGTGAAGTCAAAGACCTACCGGCTGTCAGACAAGGTGAAGGCTCGCATCCATGGAGAGGTTGCCAAGATGCTAGAGCTAGGAGTGATAGAACCTTCCAACAGCCCTTGGTCCAGTCCGGTGGTGCTAGTGCCAAAAGCCGCTCCACCAGGCACCACACCAGAACTGAGGTTCTGTGTGGATTACCGAGGACTGAACTCAGTTACAAAGACTGATGCTCATCCGATCCCTAGGGCGGATGAATTAATTGACCGGCTAGGAGCTGCCCAATATCTAAGTACCTTTGACCTCACTTCAGGGTACTGGCAGATCTCCTTGACAGATGGAGCAAAGGAAAGGTCAGCCTTCTCCACGCCTGAGGGACACTTCCAATTTTGTGTGATGCCCTTTGGGCTCAAAAATGCCCCTGCCACTTTTCAGCGACTGGTGAATCAGGTCCTCTCTGGAATGGAGAGTTTCTCTGCTGCTTACCTGGATGACATTGCTGTCTTCAGTAGCAGTTGGGAGGACCATTTGCAACATTTGCAAGCAGTTCTCCAGGCCCTGAAACAAGCTGGATTGACAATCAAGGCCAGCAAATGCCAGATTGGGCAGGGGTCGGTTGTGTACCTTGGACACTTGGTGGGTAGGGGGTCAGTGCAACCCCTGCAGGCAAAGATTGAGGCAATCATGGCCTGGGAACCCCCCAAGACACAGACTGAGGTCCGAGCTTTCCTGGGCCTCACAGGCTACTACCGTCGCTTTGTGAAGGGGTATGGCACAATTGTAGCGCCCCTCACAGAGCTCACCTCAAAGAAACAACCTCGACGGGTAGTTTGGACGAAAGCTTGTCAGCAAGCTTTTGAGAAACTGAAGCAGGCAATGTTTGCAGCACCGGTCCTGAGGGCCCCAGACTTCTCCAAGGAGTTCATTGTCCAGACAGATGCATCAGAACATGGCATTGGGGCAGTGTTATCGCAACTAAATGAAGAGGGCCTGGATCAGCCTGTGGTCTTCCTATCCAGGAGACTGCTTCCCCGGGAACAGAAGTGGAGTGCAATTGAGAGGGAAGCTTTTGCGGTGGTGTGGGCTCTGAAGAAGCTGCGGCCATACCTGTTTGGCTCGCACTTCCTGGTTCAGACTGACCACCGACCCCTTCGTTGGCTAATGCAGATGAAGGGGGAGAATCCCAAGCTGTTGAGGTGGTCCATCTCCCTACAGGGAATGGACTTCCGGGTGGAACATCGGCCTGGAGTGGACCACGCCAATGCAGACGGACTCTCTAGGTATTTACGCCTTAGTGATGAGGACTCCCAAGGGGTTGGGTAGTTCTCCCCACTTTCAGCTGGGGGGGACGCGTGTTAGACCTGTCTGATTTTTTTTGCGTAGTCCCTCCAATTTATTATTTATTTTGTCCCCTTTTTGCCCCTCTTGCCTTTATTCATTTTTGTGTCCAGTAGCTTTTTCAAGGTGTTGGTCTAGGGGATAGGTGCTTTTTCACCCTCATAATTTTTCACCTCAGGCCTAGAGGCCTTTTCTGACAGGAATATAGCTGGAGTCACAAAATGGTGGCTACCAACTGCATTAACTGCCAAACCTAGAACCTGTCCCATAGAGTAGAATAGGGCGTTCCAGAACCTTCTGGTCCCTTCTGGACTTCTGAGGTTCAGCCTATAAAAGGCGGAATGCTGGACAGCCATTTTGTCTCACTGGAGAGAGTCAGCTGGAGGACAGGCTGTAGCTGAAGGTGGGGGTAGGATAGTCAGAGGGTTGACCTATTGATTCACCACCCTTCCTCCCTTGGGTTACCTGACCTGACCCTGCTGATTTGGATGGCTGGAGACCCTGGGCGCCTGACCAACCCCTAGTCTAGAAATACAGGGGTGTGAAGAGGAGAAGGAGACTGCAGTGCTGCGGAGCGCAGTCCTCTGCCCAGTAGAGAGACTTTTATTGAGCAGTGCTTAGTAGAAGAAGGGTTAATCTTTGTGGCCCCCCTCGTGCAGTGGACAATTGAATCCTGCCCCTGGTTGCCGTGACTTTCCCCTAGTAACAGAATCCCGCAGAGTTTCATCGCGTACTTGCTGGGGCTGAATCTGGCTGTGGAGAGGAGCCAACCTTAGGAGGAGCGGAAGCGGAGTGAAACCAAGCAGGTCTACCCCCGAGCCAGCCCCTGGTGAGCAGTGCAAGATCAGCGCTGTGGTAGCTGGTGGTGTGGGGAGAGGAGTGAGGTAGCGAGGCAGCCGCTTTTCAGGAGCAGTCCTGCGGTATTTTCCCCAGTCCCGGAGTGTGAGGAGAGGAAGGGGAGGTGCCGTTGGAAGTGCGCGATCTCCAGCGAGGAGACACCGCTCCCTCGCGCATGCCCAGAGGAGCCGACGGGCTCTGTGAGGAGGAGACAACCGGAATCGACGTCGCAGCATAGAGCGGCTCCTGTCGACGGAGACGCGCCCTGCCTGTATTAGCCCGGAGGTCGAGGGGCTAGGTAGGCGGTGAGTCTACAGACAATCCTGGACAGAGGGGAAGTGTCTTTAGCGCTCCTCCCCGCGCCGGCACCAAGTTGGAACACCTGACCGGGCGGGAGGTAGCGAGTGCAACTGCTGCTGTTGGAAGCTTTGGCGGAGCCCTCCCCTGTCGGCTCGTTCTCCTGGAGACTCGGATCCAAAGGTCTCCATCGGAAGTAAGGAGTGTATGGGACTGAGTAGTGGAATGGAGAGAAAGTGTGGGGGAAGAAGCTAAGCTCTGTGCAAAAGCACGTGTGACAGTACTATTGTTCGTTTTTCCTCCTCCTCTGACTGGGAGCTAGTAGCTGGTTATTGAGCCAGCAAAGTTACCAACACCAAGTTCAGAACCAGGGAGGAGTAGCCACTGGAAGTAAATACTGAGAATAGTAGCAGTGGCCAATGTTGTTCTAGGAGTACCTGCTAGATAAGTAAGAGAATAGGTATCTAATAGAGGCTGCTGGTGCACATTCCTGTACAACTGAAACCTTTCTTTGGTTGTGTTCCATTGTGGTGGTTAAAGTGGTTGAGACGGAGAGTTATAGAGCACCTCACAAAGGTTGAGTCTCATCAAACTCTGGAGACCAATGTAATGTATTATTGATGTTGAGCAGCATTATAGTTAAGCAACTGTAAAAGGATTTGTATTGGTCTCATGACTAAACTGTATTGAGCCGTTAACTCTGAAAGGAAAATTGCTTAAGGTGATGATTTAGCAAGTTTGAAAGTCTAAGAATATTTACTGGATTAAATGTACAATACTGAGCCGTGATTTTAAAAGTCAAGAAAGCAACTATTATTTTTATAAACAAGCTCGTATTTTTCCATACATTGGTGTAGTGTCATTTTTGTGTGTTATTGCGTTGATTTATTGCTGGGTGGTTTGCAACCTTCACACATGTGCCTCTAGTTTTTGTGTCTTACCCTAGGCCAGGCTACCCTAGGTGACCTGACATCCCAGGTTCCAACACTTTGTCATTAAGTTTGGAAGATTTTGGGCGAAGAAGTTTCTATATCTGTGATAACTGGTGTCCCAGTTTGTTAATGTTCGACATAAATAAGGAGATTGAGGGTTGGGCGTTATGTAGTTTTGATTTTGTGATTGCCGCTCTAATTTTTAAGAAGTTGTAGAATTCAAGGTCAGCTAGGTTATACTTCACTTGGAGGTCTGAAAATGTGAGCAGGTAAGTGGAGTTCCCTAGTTGATAAGGGAAGAGGATTCCCTTCTTGATCCATGTGTCTAGGGTTAGGCTTTTGCCTTTATATTTAATCTTGCTATTGGCCCAGAGGGATTCTAGGTAAGACTATTTTAAAGTTTTTTGCCAACCTTAAGCATTGCTATCTTTGTGTTTTTAAGAATGGATTTGGAGGTCTGTGGGTATAGTTTATTTGTTGAAGCAGTGCAAATCTTTGGTTTTGCAGTAGGCAGGATGTCTAATACAATAGGCCTTCCTTTTTTGTGCTGTCACCCACTCGATAGATGAATCGCTGGCTTTGATGGTTTTGTCATTTCTTAAGAAAATTGGAAAGGAGGAGTTCTCCACTCCACTGTTTGCTCAACATCAAAAGCATTTTGTATTTTTATATCTGAGTTCTAGAGTTCTGTTCAGCTCTCAGGTAAGATGATTAACTGCAGTCTTATGTAGGTTATGATTTCCTTGTTCAGGGCTAGTTAGTTGAAATTCTCTGGTTCTCTCTGGATGCATAACACATTGTCCAAGGCAATCATTCTCTGATGTATGTAAATTGCTGATGATATCTAAAAACATTTCAAATGGGAGGGTTGTAAAAGGTTCGTCTTTCTCTCAGTCAAGAGACATAAATCCTTGTTGGTTTTATCCGGTTTTATTGTAGTCATCTAATGACAGACCCCATCCACATCGTTTTCCACCTCCCTTGGCAACCACCCACATTCCAAGTTCCTAACATCGTCACCTGGATACTAACACACAGCATCACAGGTTAGATACAGCACACCACATCACCTCCCTTCCAATATTACACAGACAACTGAAAGATATTTAGATAAAAGGGGAACAAAACTAATGAGACCGGAAACCAAACCAAAACGTAGCAATGCAGTACCTAACAAAAATAATTTTGCAACTGGAGTGGAATTTTTGTCAAATGTTGTGATCTGGCAACACCCTCTTGTGCAATACAAGTTTCACTTAGATCCTCTCCATTGGGTTGACAGTTGGCCACCCTATTCAAATTCCACACCCTGCGGTCATCAGTTTTTACCGCATTTTTTTAAATCTTTGATGACCATGAACGGTTCACTGAACTTGAAATTTTTACCATCCTTCCAAGGTCACTTGATCTTCACCCAGTCACCCACATTCACAACAGTGCTTTCCACAGCTCATCTCTGATCAAGCCACATTTTCCTTATCTCAATTTTTTTTTCTCTATTTTCCACCCTTCTGTACTGCCAACACAATCATCCACCACTGACATTTTGGCTGTGACCCAAGATGGTGTTATCTCTGCAATCCTTCCTTTATATAATCAAAAGGGAGCTATCCCCGTTGACAAATGTGGTGTAAATCTGTACTCGCGTACCTTCTTTATCATAGCCACTTCCCAGTTCAAACCAGAAACAACAGCCTGTTGTAACATCTCCTTAAGCACTTTCACAAACCTTTCAAATACTCCATAAGTTTCTAAATGGTATAATGCCTCCTTTTTATGTTTGATCCCTCTACACTCGAGGTAAACTGTACCCCAATGTCTGAGACTAGAGACAAAGTGAAACCCCCTCTCTCAAAAAGATCTTCCAAAAAATCAATGACTACACCTGATTTAACTGAATTTACCACCTGGATCTCTGGCCACCGTGGGAACATATCTATACGGTGCACAGTCTAAATATCGAGTTTTATCTATCGGTCAAGAATATTGTTGGACAGAATATCGACCCTAAGGTTAGTAATATCAATTTTTTTATATCGATGTAAGTAATATCGAAGTTACTAATATCGATAGCATATATATCGATGTAACTAATCTCGATGTTACTAATATCGATATTTGTATTAATGTTATGTATTTTATTATGTATGTGTAGTATTTTTTTTTTTAAGTATTTTAATTGTTTTAAATTATATGTGTACTATTTTTATATATTAATAATGTTATTTTTAAGTAAATTTTATGTTTTAGTACCGGAGCGGATTATGGGTTTATAGGGGAATAGGGTGGGAAGGAATTTAAATATACTTAATTAATTATTCATTTTTAGGAACTATAAATTACTTTTAATAATTTTTGTTTTTATTTCTGTAGCGGGTTGTGGGTTTATAGGGGAATTGGGTGGGAAGTAATTTAATTGTAATTAATTAATGATTTATATTTATTGGTATGGATAATTATTTTATTTATAATTAATATTTAATTGGCAATTAATTATTTTAATTGATAATTAATTTTTTAAATGGCAATTAATGTTTTTAATTGGTAATTACTTTTATAAATTGGTAATAATGTTTTTAATTGGTAATTAATTTTTTAATTGGTAATTCATTTTTTGATTGGTAAATAATTGTGTTAATTGGCAATTAATATTTTTAATTGGTAATTAATTGTTATTAATTGGAAATTATTTTTATTTAATTGGTAATCATTGTTTCATAAAAAGTATTATTTGGTATGAAAAATGTTATTTAATCATTTTTAATTGTGAATTAATTTTAAATAATTAATATTTTTTTGTAATGGAAAATATTTTATTGTTTAATATTTATTATTTGACTAATATTTATTAATTCATATTTATTAGTATTTATTGTTAATTTATTGTTAATTATTCAATTGTAATTGCTTTTAATAATTAATTGTTTGTAAATGATGTAGATTTATTTAAAAAATTAATTATTCATTATTTTAAATACAAAAAACACTTATAAGTATGTTATAATTAAATTCTACGCTATCCAACGTTTTCTTTACTGTTTCACTCCTTGGAGTTGGAATAGTAATCCTTACCCATACGCTATCCAACGCTTTCCCTACTCTAGCACACTCTGGAGTTGGAATAGTAATTTACCCCTACGCTATCCAACGCTTTCCCTACTGTTGCACCCTCTGGAGTTGGAATAGTAATTTTTACCCCTACGCTATCCAACGCTTTCCCTACTGTTGCACCCTCTAGAGTTGGAATAGTAATTTTTACCCCTACGCTATCCAGCGCTTTTCCTACTGTAATCCCCTCTGGAGTTGGAATAGTAATTTTTACCCCTACGTTATCCAACGCTTTCCCTACTGTTGCCACCTCTGGATTTGGAATAGTAATTTTTACCCCTACGCTATCCAATGCTTTCCCTACTGTTACACCCTCTGGAGTTGGAATAATAATTTTACCCCTGCGCTATCCAACGCTTTCCCTACTGTTCCACCCTCTGGAGTTGGAATAGTAATTTTTACCCCTACGCTATCCAACGCTTTCCCTACTGTTGCACCCTCTAGAGTTGGAATAGTCATTTTTACCTCTACGCTATTCTGACGCTTTCCCTACTGTTGCACCCTCTGGAGTTGGAATAGTCATTTTTACCTCTACGCTATCCGACGCTTTCCCTACTGTTGCACCCTCTGCAGTTGGAATAGTCATTTTTACCCCTACGCTATCCATCGCTTTCCCTACTGTAGCACCTAATGAATGTTATCATTACTGTATTTTTTTTTGGACTTTGAATAGTACTTTTATTTATTTAGCTATTTAATATTTTTATCATTATTTTTGGTAATGTAGTATAATAATAATTTTTAAAATATTGAAAGTATATTTAACTTCTTTAATGTATTAAATATAATTATTTACTATTTATTTATGTTGTTTTATGTTTAGATGTATTTGTAATTTATAATATTTTTTAATATATAAATATTTTAACTATGTTTATAAGTATTATTTACTTTATTTTACACTTTTTTTAACTTCTTTAATGTATTAAATATAATTATTTACTATTTATTTATGTTATTGTTTTATGTTTAGATGTATTTGTAATTTATAATATTTTTTAATATATGAATATTTTAACTATGTTTATAAGTATTATTTACTTTATTTTACACTTTTTTTAATTAAAAAAACAATATTTTTAATTACGATATTTTTACCATCGATATTTTTCTCTATATTTTTGTACTTACCGTGCTGTAAATAGGATGTCTGTATTCTTACCTTCGATATTCCAGCATCGATTTTTCTGTAGGTCGATATTTTGTCCGTTGATATTCTGTCAGTGATTCATCTATGCATATCAACGCAGCGATCTTGAGATTTCCAACTTCACCGGGACCAAAATGTCAATAGCAATGTCCAACTATGGGCCACTGGCTTGTTCCCTCACTACCATCAACTGTGTTCTACACTTTTAAATCATATCACTACACAAGCATTCGGCACAACTCCTAATTTCTCCGTCTATGTGAAAAACCATGGCACACAACCAACAGCTAACTCTCCTATAACTTGCCAATACCCCTTCGTTTCATCCTCACAATCTTTCTTCCCATACCAACCACCTGAAATCATTGCCACCACGTTTTGCAGAAGTTCATCTGTCACCAAACTTTCTTTCCAGGCTACTTCAGAACTTGCACCTTCAGTAATCAAACACACATTGATCTCTTCTTCAAAATCCTTACCACCAGACTACTCTCCCCTCTCAGACGGATGTATGACGTTACAACGCATACTTTTACAACGACTACCATTACAACAAATTTTTTACAACGCATACCATTACAACGCAAGATTTTACAACGCAAGTACCTTTACAACGCATACCATTACAACGTAAATATTGGTAAGTATATAATATTTTTTTTAATATAAATTATAATTAAATTTTATTTAATTTTATTTAATTAATTTAATTTAATTTAAATATAATTTTAATTTATTTTTACAAATTAACCCTGTACCCCAAAAACCCAAAATTGACCCTGAATCCTAAAAATATTTTTTGTAATTTAAATTATTAAAATATAATTAATTTGTATTTAATTACATTTAATTAATTTAATTTAAATATAATTTTATTTTATTTTTACAAATTAACCCTGTACCCCAAAAACCCAAAACTGTCCCTGAACCCTAAAAATACCCCTTTACCCAAAAACTAAAAACTGACCCTGAACCCTAAAAATACCCCTTTACCCAAAAACTGAAAACTGACCCTGAACCCTAAAAATACCCCTTTACCCAAAAACTGAAAACTGACCCTGAACCCTAAAAATACCCCTTTACCCAAAAACTGAAAACTGACCCTGAACCCTAAAAATACCCCTTTACCCGAAAACTGACCCTGAACTCTAAAAATACCCCTTTACCCAAAAACTGAAAACTGACCCTGAACCCTAAAAATACCCCTTTACCCAAAAACTGAAAACTGACACTGAACCCTAAAAATACCCCTTTACCCAAAAACTGAAAACTGACCTTGAACCCTAAAAATACCCCTTTACCCAAAAACTGAAAACTGACCCTGAACCCTAAAAATACCCCTTTACCCAAAAACTAAAAACTGACCCTGAACCCTAAAAATACCCCTTTAGCCAAAAACTGAAAACTGACCCTGAACCCTAAAAATACCCCTTTAACCAAAAACTGAAAACTGACCCTGAACCCTAAAAATACCCCTTTACCCAAAAACTGAAAACTGACCCTGAACCCTAAAAATACCCCTTTACCCAAAAACTGAAAACTGACCCTGAACCCTAAAAATACCCCTTTACCCAAAAACCCAAACATATAATATTTTAAAAATAATTATATACTTACCAATACTTACGTTGTAATGGTATGCGTTGTAAAGGTACTAGCGTTGTAAAATCCTGCGTTGTAATGGTATGCGTTGTAAAAGTTTTTGCGTTGTAAAAGTTTCGTTGTAATGGTAGTTCGTTGTAAAAGTTGCGTTGTAAAGGTTGTTTCCCCTCTCAGACACTTCACTTTCAACATCCCCCAACATTGACAGACAGTCAGGCAAAATGTTACTGACCTCAGGCAAATTAATGATATCAAGATCAAACTCTTGCAATGCAACCACCTATTTCCGTATCTGGTGCGAGATAAAGGCAATACCTTTCTTAGTTAACACCTCTTTCAATGGTTTATGATGTCAACACCTCACACCTACGCCCCCAACAAAATGTTCTTAATCTACGGACAGCCCATGAGGTGGACAGAGCTTCCTTTTCCTCCATTGAGTAATTAAACTCCGTATAGTAAATCCAATCCCTCGAAAGTCCACACTTTCCCTACTGTTGCATTAATTGGAAAAGGAATAGTAAATGTAACTCCTCCACGGTCCATTATTTCCCTGCTTTTGCGTTCACTAGAGTGAGAATAGTAAATCTAACCTCTTCAACATTTGACACTTTTCCTTTTTTTGTAAAAATATGGAGTTACATTGTTTTTAATTGTTATTTAAATAAGTTTGTTTTATATCAATTATATTTAAGGAATTACTGGTCTTGCGTTTGTTAATATATATATATATATATATATATATGTGTGTGTGTGTGTGTGTGTGCATGTGATTCACATACTTGGTGCTTAGTATTATGTTAACCTAATTTCTGTATATTAATTTTAATATTTGAATTAGATAACATATATGTGTTGTTTATATTATATATATGTTTGTTGCCTCATTTTTTTTATAGAAAACAAATAAGGGCATGTTACGAAGTCACAGCAGTAGTAAACAATTAGTCATACACGATATACACTGAAAACCTCCTCTCTGTGTTCACACTACAATTCCTGGAAGACCGTGTTCATTACGTGACATCAAGGCCCCCCACAATCTATCTATCTCTATCTATGTGAATTTGTAGGACGCACAGCTACTCCTAGGAGTGTCCCGGTGCGAGCCAGAAAGAGGGGTCAAAGTCAAAAGGCGGAGCTAAAAGAGAAAAGTTTTTAGCTTTTTCCTAAAGGTTACACAATCTTGAATACTACGTAGAGCTATCAGCAGGGTGTTCCATTCCAACGCAGCTTTTCGAGCAAGAGAGCTCCCGCCAAGCCTTTGACAGTTAAACCAGGGGATCTGAGCAAGAGTTGTTAAGGTGAACGCTGCTGTCTCACAGGGACATAAAAGGAAAACCTCCTCTGTAGGTAGGTGGGCCCCCGGCCATTGAGAGTACTGTGGGCAATGGTCAAAGTTTTGAATTTTATTCGAGCCTCCACAGGAAGCCAGTGCAAAGAGCGCAGATGGGAGCGCACACTGCTCCTGCTGGAAAGACCCAGCAGGAACCTGGCAGGCGAGTATTGCACTGTCTGAAGTTTATTCAAAAGATAGCCACAGCTGCCAAGCTTTGGAATTCTCTCCCCCTGTCCTTGAGGAGTCAGGGGGAATTTCTACCTTTCAAAAAAGGTTTGAAAACTAATTTTTTTCCGAGAGTAAAGTCATTCTGTGAGTGCACATCAGCCATGTAGAGTCAAAGCGCCAGGATACCCTCTGGGTGACAGTTTTTTTGCGCTATAGAAGTATGCAATACAATACAATACAATAGCCCGGGATGCCAGCGTACAATGCATTAGCGTAATCCAGGCGGGAGAGAATCAGAGCTCGAACAACAGTTTCCTTTGCAGACTTGGGAAGAAGAGGAAGAAACCTCCTCAATATTTTCAGGATGCCAAAGCAGGACCCAGCCAGCTTCTTCACCCGGATTGAAAAAGTTAGTTCTCCTCAAACCACACCCCCAGTTTCTTGGCATAGTCTCCCTTCGAACTAGGCAAGGGAGAGCCTGGGGGCCATAGTTTCTCTCTAAAGTCTGTTGGGAATTTGCTATACAGAAGAATCTCCTATTTCTCCTTGTTACATTTAAGCTGCGCATGAGCGAGCCAGTGAAAAAACAGGATAGACAATGTTGAGCAGAGGAGACAGAGTCATCTTCCCTTGCTAAACAGAAGCTGAGCGTCATCAGCATAAGCCATCACCTGAGCCCCCAGTGAATCCGCAAGATAAACCAGCATGGTGAAATAGATGTTAAAAAGAAGGGGGCTAAGGGATGACCCCTGCGGGACACCCGTGATCAGAGGCTGGGAAGCAGAGGCCAAAGGTGGAAGCCAGACCTGCTGTGAATGGCCCTCCAGGAAAGACCTGATCCAGCCCAAGGCTTACCCAGATATAACAATCTCGAGAGACGGTCAAGAAGCAAGGAGTTGGGCACCGTATTGAATGCCGCCGAGAGGTCCAGCATAACCAAGGCCACCCTCACGCCAGTATCCAAACACTCACGGATCGCCTCTGACACCTCCAACAACGCTGACTCCGTGCTATACGAAGCTCGGAATCCAGATTGAACCGGGTGGAGTAGACCCGAGGCCTGGACATACTTGGTAAGTTGATTTGTGACTACCTTCTCACACACCTTAGCCAAACTAGGCAGGAGTGAGATAGGGCATTCGTTTCCGGGAGTCGAGGGGGCCAAGGTAGACTTCTTTAAGAGGGGGAGGATTTTAGCTTGCTTCCAGATCACCGGAACAAGAGCGTCCCGCTGAGAGGTATTGACGTTCTTGTTGACTTCAGGATTGATAATGTCAGCAGCTGAAGCCAAGAGTCTGGCAATATCTTCTCGAACACTTGGCGGCTCACAGATCTCACCCTTGTACGTGTTCCAATGTCCCCAGACTTGCATCCATTTCTTCGTGCACCCCCCTAGCTTCAGAGATGGGATCTTTCTGTCACCATGCACCAATCCATATCGTTGGACCAGTCTGCAATTCTCGGCGGGTGAGAATCCCTCCAAAGCCGTGCGATGTTTTGTTTGGCAATCATGAGCCCAAGTGTGACCCACAGTCGTTCCCTGGAGTTTAGATCTGTAGGATCCCAAATATTCAACAGCGCTAGCTTTATATTGCAGTGAATCTGTTGCCCTAGTGCATCCTCCATTCGGCCCGCCACCCGTTCCCAGTACCCCTGGATAAAAATACATTCTCAGAGAGTTTGAATAAATGTGCCCTCCTGCCCGCATTGTCGTACACAGCCTCCCTCTGGAACATAACCCATATGAATCAGTAAAGGCCCTGACATATAGGATCTATGAAGTAACTTTAATTGGACCAGTCGGATCCGGGAGGAAATAGCCACCTCACGAGGAGAAGCCACCGCTGCCCGCCACTCTGTATCCTCAAGACCAGTGACGTCGTGATCCCATCGGGCATGCAGACGGGTCAGAGGATCCGCCATATTATTGATGAGCTTCCTGTATATGAGGGATATGGCTTTTTCCGGCAGGTTCCCATCGAGAACCCTATCTTCAAGTGGAGAGGATTCGGGGAGATCGCTACCTCTCGGAATACTAGTGAGCAGGCCATGTCTGATTTGAAGATATCTAAAGTATTCAGACTGGACGAGATCGTACTCCTGCTACAGTCAGGAAAAGGGCAGCACATCACCCAATTTCGATAAGTCACCAACTCTAGAGATACCTATGAGGTCCCATTTGTCGAAACCCTTCGAACGAATCAGCCTACCCAGTTGTTCACAATACCAGAGTGGCTTGGCCTGAGTGATTCTACCCTCCCAGTACAGACTCCTGTTGGCCGCCTTCCATACGGTAACTGCATGCCCAGTCGGGCCAGACCGGGCAGGCCGCAAAGGCCGCGTGTCCAACGCACCTCCAAAGCAAGCTCCCGGGAGGAGCCATCTGTCGATTTGAAAGGCCGTATCATCATGGGATCTGTAGGAGCAGTGGTTAATGACTGCGAACTGCGCAGCCCAGTAATACTTACTAATATCTGTGAGCCCTATACGCCCGTCGAACCAACCCAGTGTGAGTTTGTGTGTGATGATACGTGGTGCCTTGCCCTCTCACAGGAGATGCCAAACAATGCCGTAGAGGTCCCTAAAATATGTGGCGGAAACAGGAAGCGGAGCGTTCTGTAACACGTATAACAGTCTGGGAAGTGACATCATCTTAAACAGGGCTGCGCGCCCCAAGAGTCCCGGGGAGCGATTTCCAGTGTTGAACATCGGATTTAAGACACACCAAAGGCGGCAGGAGATTAGTTTCATAGAATCTGGAAAGATCTTTAGAGATCCTAATACCCAAGTACTTGAAGCCGTCAGTCGCTTCCGCTAGCCGACCGCTCCATGGAAGTGAGGGCCGGTTGCCACAAAGGATGTTGAATACTGACTTAGACCAGTTGATCGTGTAGCCCGCAAACCTGCCAAACACACAGAATGTGTCCATGACTACATTAAGGGATGCCGCTTGGGAGGCCAAGTAAAGCAGGATGTCATCTGCGTACAATGAAATGCCATCTTCCCAACCGTGCGTCCATCGAAGGCCCCTGATAGCGGGGTTCTGACGGACCCACGCCGCCCAGGACACCAGGGCCTGAGCAAAAAGGAGCGGTGACAGAGGACAGCCTTGTCGGGTGCCTCTTCAGAGAATAAACACAGGGATTTCCTGTTGTTAACAACCACTGGTGCGAGCAGTTGGCAGTATAGAAGTTGCTCCCAGTCAATAAATACAGGTCCAAACCCCAATTTGCGGAGAACGGCAAATAAGGCCGCTCGATCGTGTCAAAAGCTGAAGCAGCATTCAGGGATTCTACAACTGCGTCTTCACTGATCGTATCCACAAGTCCCAGAACTCCATGAAGCCATCGCAGGTTGAGAGAGGTGTTTCTCGCAGGCATAAACCCCGACTGATCTGGGTGGATTAGGCGCGTAAGGACCCCGAGCAACCGAGAGGTGAGAACCTTCGCCAAGATTTTCATTACACAGTTGAGCAGTGGGGATACCATAGGGCCTGACGCTTTCCCTCCCCGTAGATCATTATTTTTATATATTTTTAAATATTATATACATATACATATAGATATAATTTTTAATTTTCGGTATTTGCACGATCTATTTTAAATGATATTACTTTCTGCTTTACTATTTTAAATAAAATAAGTATGCTATATGTGTTAATAAATCAATAGTCTTACCTTATGTTTAATATTTTGTGTCACTGTATTTTTGATGCAATGTTTCTGAAGTTTACATACAGTATATGTAAACTCTATATTTTATGTAGGCAATATTTTGACACAATATTCATGTGATTCAATATTGATGTTGTTGGTATTCTGTCATACAACCAATCTGTTTTACCATTATAATGAAGATTTGGTATGAGATGTAGAAAGCTCTATGGTGAGGTATAGAGTGGAATCGTATTATATAATGCCCTGCACCAAGATAGGATTTGATTTAGAGTAATATGGTGCAATATTGTGGTATAGTGTTGAATTACGAGGTTTGGTTGTTGTGTCAAGGGACGGTGTTAACTGCAGGCCGAAATGACAATGCTTCTCCTGAAGCTTCACAATTCATTTTGTTTTGTGCGGAAGCAAATATGTGTACACTCTTGAAAGATTCTTCATTATTTGGTTATGGGCAACCCCCAAACATGGTATTTTATCCCAGAGGCAAGGAAGTTTGCCACCAGGGAAATGCCATTTGTCACAGTTAATTAAACGAAGTCTATGATTCTCAAGAAGCCATTTCTTTAAACGTGGCTTTGTTAGCGAGAGCAAATATCGTGCACGGAGATTAAACAGTCAGACAAGTGTTACTGTACTTGGAGCTTGTCACGGTGAATTATGTGACATGTTTTGACAATGAAAATGTCTTTTAATGAATATGAAATGCCAGCTCTGAAAGCAGCCGAACACTCACCATAATACTGAACTGTATTTATTTCAGTGAGCAGTACACTGCATGCACAGAGGGCCCTTGATACTGTGTGTTCTTGGGCGCACATTGTGAAAAGCAGCGGCTCTTGACCTGGGGTACTGGGTACCTACTCAGGTGACCCCTGACTGTTTAGGAAATTACATTAGCAGATTAATAAAGTGCAAATATGTAAAGAGCAAAATGAAACATTTTAAAATGTTTTGTAAATGTGAAGGAATTTAAATAGGATGCTAAAATGTAGGGCCTGATTTAGAGTTTGACAGACGGGTTACTCCATCACAAACCGGACGGACATTCCGTCCACCATATCAGAAGTGCCACAGCCTTCAATAGACTTGTAATACGGCGTACAGGATATCTGTCACGTTTGTGACGGAGTTACCCGGTCCGCCAAACTCGAAATCAGGCCCTAAGTTGCTGTTCATAGCTTATTAATGAATGCAGCGAGAGTACAGCAAACCGAATCCAGAATGGGCGTTAAGTGGCTTCAATTGATGCACTGGCGCCAATGTAAAGGGAACATTTAACCCGTTTACCGCGGCAAACATTCCTTCGCAGTACGGCAGCAACCTAAAGGGTGGGTTGCGCTGTGTCGGCCAACAGTCGTGCGCAACACCAGGGAGGGAGTGCTCGCGTCGGCAGAGCATGGAAGGGGTTAAAGGAGCATAAAAGATAAAGCACTATGCTAGAGTCTCCCATATTGCTTCGTCTTTCAGAAATAAAACCACATTTTAAAAAGCTCCAACCTTACCATTAACATTTCAGTTTTGTATATTTATTATTTGTGAATTGCATAAAATATTGAATAATTTGTATATTTCTTTAATGTTTTCTGTTTTTGTTGTTGTTTATTGTTTGAGTTTTAAATTACAGAAATGACTTAGATTGGGATTTTTTTAAGCATTTTAAACCACTAAAACAAAAAGAGCAGTGGAGACGGTGGGTAAGGTGCACAATATAAACAGTATTCAAGGCGAGCATAGGACCCAGTATCATCATGTACAGCAAAGCATTGACAAAAAGGGAGGAACTTGTAAGTAAGCTATGCCAACATTTGCAAAGTCAGGGCTTAGCACACCTTGCGGGGAAGTCGGAAGCGTTCATCCAAAAACCAGAGCCATACCTATGTAAAATCATAGACCAATCACACTTCTCTACCAAATACCGTGGAAGAGTTCTCTAAAGCGGGGAACAGTGGGTAGCAAAAGGATACTTGAGTGAGAATTATCCGCCACAATAAGACCCTCACAATCCAGTCGTGGATAGGCCAACAACACTGCATCCCAAGCAAGTACAATTCGGACCCCCCCCCCCCCGGGCCTCCTGTCCACAAATCTCTCTCTCTCACTGTCCACCCATTTAACTACTTCCATCCCCTATCCCCGTGGATTTCAGCCTCATAGTTATTTGTCTACAAGCAAGAATCTATGCTAGATCTGTAAATCTGCTGTTACTTTCCTAGCTGCAATGCATTCATGGAGGCGCAGTAGGCACATCTGGAGGCGGAGCATGAACTCCCAGTTGGTAGCCCAATGAACCACAGTCCCATACCATGTGAAAGAAACCTGCATCGGCCGCATCTCATCTGGGGCAAGCCGATGTTGCAGCCGGATACATAGCATGTAGTCGCTGGGTGGTAAGATAAGTGGTAAGATAAGCCTAGTGCAAACAATAAAACTGGATGAGCTTGAAGCGAGCATTTCTAGACACACGAGGGATAAACTCTAGCACTCTCTCCTCCAAGCAGCATCTAACAAGGGTTGGCCCCAAGTCTTCCTCCAAGCGCGATCACAGAATCAGCAGGACTGGTTGCGCCTCTTTTAGCGGAGCCCTCCAGAATAGTGTGGCCACCTTTGTATGCTCTGTAATGAGTAGTTGATGGCACAAACATTCGTGTTCTGGCAGTTCTTCAACTCCGCAACCCCTCCACTCACTTATCCCATGTACCAAGCGCCGCGCCCAACTGGGAGGTCATATGTCTCTTAGCGTTCAGAGAAGGGACAAAATTTGCCACCAACAAAAAGATCATCCAGTATCAATATCCCAACCGCCATCCACCTACGGATTTCTGACCATACCCCTGGATGCTCCCAGCATTGAGCTGCTAGCAACCAAAGCTCACATGTGTTTGGTTTTACAGACATTATGTATCCTCTGTAGTGCTTTAGCCCATCAAAGCATGCCGTTCTCATCATAAAATTCATATTTCGCATCCTCGAGGCAGGGATCAGCTTCATCAAAACACTACTTTCATGGTGATATCTTCTTGTATGAGCCTGTACCACTCCACAGATATAACCTCTACGGAGCCACCCACTGCCCTGCTAAGAAATAAGGTTGCCAGTAGGTAGTCATAATTAGGACCTAGTTTCCATAGCAATAGGAAAAGCGTTTTTTGTTTTCTCAATATCTTTGGCGCCGGTTGACGAATCTTGGTGAAATATTCAAAAGTAGTGGCCTGCTCCAGTCAGCTCCTGTCTTGAAAGTGTCGGGGTGAATCGACAAGCAGGCGCTGAGATTAAAGGGGGGTCCCAAAACGTGTTTTCCCTATGTAATTTTCTATAGTAAACTTTAGACACAGTTACAGTCCGAACTGCTGAACGGAATTAAACCAAATTTGGCAAAAAGGTAACCCTTGGTTCAGAAATAACCCTTTTTTTAAATGGTGTAAATCCGTTCAGTAGTTCCTGAGAAATTTAAAAAAGAAAAAGTTTCGATATCTAGAGACGCGTTGGAGTCATGACCCCTCCCGAGCACGAGCTTCACTATGATTGGCTGCCAACACTCCAAACCAGGAAGTGTCGGCAGCCTTCTTGTGACTCGGTAGAACGAGTCACAAGAAAACAGTGATTTTTTTTTTAAAACAAACAAGAAAGGGGGGCAGGGCCAAAAAAAGCATTTTTTTAACATTTCGGCAAAATTCGGGCTGGTGTTGCGAAACCTGCCGAAATTATTTAAAAAAATGAAGCACGGGCTCCTGCGCTTCATTTACATGAGGCCCCCGAGTAGGCCAGGTCCCGGGGGCATTGCCCAATTCCTATTTTCAAAATTGTGGGACGGCCACCTCCCTGGGGCTCTGGTAATAAACTATGCAGCCCCAGGGACAGCCAGCCCCCGGGCTTGATTTTTAATGTGTGGAAGAGCCCCTGGGGACTGCCACCCCCGGGTCTTTTCTAAAATATTCACGGGGGCACACGGCCACCCCACAGCCCTGGGGACCTCCACCCCCGGGGCTATGCTAATGATAATATGCGGGAGGGCACTCGGACCTCCCGCAGCCCCGGGAACCGCCACCCCCGGGGCTTCATTTTTAATGTGTAGGGGGCCTCCAAGGGCCCCCCATACCCTGTGGACCATCACACCCTGTGGCTTTTCTAGATTATTTGTGGGGGGCTCATGGCTCCCCCGCAGCCCCAGGGACCGCCATGCCGGGGCTTGTTTAAAAAAAAAAAAAAAAAAACCTGTGTTGGGGGCTTGAGCCCCCCCACATGCCCCGGAGACCGCCACCTCTCCGGGGCACTAATAATGCAAATGCAAATGCGGGGGTCCGTTACGGACCCCGATCCCCAGGAATCACCACCTCCCCGGGGCTTTGCACTCGTAGGGAGGGGGGCCGCGGGGCGCCTCTCCTGGAGCCCTTGGAAGCCCTGGGGACTGCCAACTCCCTGGGCCGGCTCCTGCAGTGGCCCGAGGTGTCCACCCCCGGGACACTGCTGTTTGCTATGACAGGGCAGGAGCATGGCTCCCGCCCTGTCATAGCAAACTTGCTTTGGATTTTGGAAGTGAGAGCAGGGAAACCTGCTCTCGCTTCCAAAACCCAAAGCAGATTGCTTTTCCACACGGGGAGCTGCATGTCAGCAGCTCCCCGTGTGAAAAAGCAACGTGGGGGCTTTGGGGCTCCCCCCACGATCTCAAACGGAGTGGGCAGGCCCCGGGGTTGGGGTCCCTGGGGCCATAATTGGCCTGAGGAGGGGGACCACGTGGCCCTTCTCCCCCAAAAAATAAAAGGCAGGCCGGCCCAGGGGGATGGCGTACCCGGGGCCATAATTGGCCTGAGGAGAGGGGACATGCGGCTCCCTCCCCCCCAAAAAAAATGATAGCCAAGCCTCGGGGGATAGGGTCCCTGGGGCCAATAGTGGCCCAAGGAAAGGGGGACAGGCGGCCCCCTCCCCTATATGAAAAAAATAAAGAAAAGGAGAAGCCCAGCCCCGGGGGATGTGGTCCCGGGTACAAAATTATCCTGAGGATGGGGGCCAAGCGGTCCCCTCCAAATATTTATTAAAAAAAAAGAATGTTGGCCATGCCCAGGGGGATTGGACCCCGGGCCGAAAATGGCCTCAGGAAGGGGGCCACGCAGCCCCCTTCCTTTAAAAATAAAAAATAGGGGTCAGGCCCTGGGGGATGGGGTCCCCAGGGCCATAATTGGCTGGAGGAGGGGGGGGCACGTGGCCCCCCTCCCCCCTAAAAAATGATGGCCAAGCCTCGGGGGATCGGGTCCCCGGGGCCAATAGTGGCCTTGGGAAGAGCCCCCCTCCCCTATTTGAAAAAAATAAAGAAAAGGGTGGCCCTGGGGGATGGGGTCCGGGGGTCA